>NC_137327.1:19917968-21157968 GCF_965287045.1 Carcharhinus amblyrhynchos
GCCAGGAATCGAACCCGGGTCATTGGCGCTGTGAAGCAGCAGTGCTAACCACTGTGCTATCATATCGCCTTATGTTGCTTGTAGTATGTCATCTGTGTAGATCTTCTTCACTGCTTCCTTTTGAGATTCCATCGCTAAGTTAGTTTTGCAAGATTCAAAATATTGGCCAGGATAATTAGAGGGCAGTAAGTAGGTAGATTTTACTATCAGATTAGGGTCGGAAGCAGGGGTTCCAACCCTAATTGGAAGATTTGGATGGATTTAGTTAATCACCTATTGTCACCTCCATACATTGTCCACCTTTGCCTCCATCTCTGATCTGCTTCTGAAATCCTCATTCACACCTTTGTTACCTTGAGACTTCGCTATTCCAAAGTACTCCTGGCTGCTCTCCCATATTCTACCTCTATAAGCTTGAGGCCATCAAAAGATCTGCTGCCTTAGTCTTAAATCACAGCGAGTCCCGTTTGTCTATCACATCTGTGTTCACTGATCCAAGCGGCTCCTGGTGAAGTGGCATCTTGATTTTAAAAATCTCTTGTTTTCAAATCCCTCCGTGGTCTTCTTCTTCCCTAACGTGAACTCCTCCAGCCCCACAACCTCTGTAGGTATTTGTATTCTTCTAATTCTGGCCTCTCATGCAGTCATAAGCATTGGCGGCTGTGCCTTTTGTTACCTAGGCCCCACATTCTGCACCTCTCCTCTTTTCTGTTGTGCTTTCCTACCTTAGGAAAGTCCTTAAAACTTGCCTCTTTGACCCAGCTTTGGTCATCTGACCTCATGGGTGGGATTTTATGGCCTCGCTTGACCTGAGACTGACAAAACGGACCTTCCCATTGTCCGCCCATGCCCATTCTGATTCCCATGGCGGGCAGGGTGGTAGAATTCCAGCACATATCTCCTTAAGTAGCTTGGTGTCTGAATTTGTTTATAATGCTCTTGTGAAGTGCCCTGGGATGTTCCATGATGTTCAAGGTGTTACAGAAATACATGTTGATTTTATTGAATTTTTCAATGTATGCCCGTCTCACCGTTGTTGGTACGGGACTACATTCAACACTACAATCTTCAACCTCTCCTTTTTTTCTCTATGAAAGGCATGCTTTGTCTGTATAGCACACAAGAAACAATACTTTTCACTATATATTAATACATGTGTGACAATAAATCAAATCAAAAAACAAGAAGGATATATTCATTGTTAAAATTTGTGATTTATTTCCTCCGAAGAACATGGGAAGTTTCAGAAGTCAAATTACAGAGGACTTCCTCTTCCAAATAATATTTCCAACATATTATCATATAATGTTATCCTTCAAATGGAGGATATGTTTTCCACGCCATCTCTTTTTACTTCTCTCCTCTAATTTTCTGTTTTGTGAAATCAAGGTTTTCAGGGTCTAGTTTTGAGAAAAGATGGATTCAGGAAGCTCTGGAAAATTGGCAAATGGACTGACGTAAACAATTTTAGTCTTATCCCCTTCACTAGTTATTACCACATTCGCCTTGTTGACTGGAAACTGGGCATCATCTGTATCCACTGGCGCACCCTTTAAATACAGTCTCTTCCAGTTAATATTAATTAAATAAATGATATCTGAAATTCATATGTGGTAAGTGTTTTTTATTCAAAGTGCTTACCAATGGATCATCCTTTGTGTTGATTATCACAACGGCCATTACAAAACAGTGACAATAACGAATAATCTTCAATTGAAGCAATGACTAACATTTGTTACTTAAGGGAACAAAAGTACCAGGCACATTGTCCTTGTAAAACTAAGCAAAGACTAAACTATTGGAGCCGTGAGGGGGTTGGGGGATGGGGGTGGGGGGGGGGAGGGTGGAGAGAATGGGAGGTGAAGAAACAACCCAACCCAGCAGATATCAATTTCATTTTATAGTAAAATCTTTTATATTTATTATCTTCCACCTTCCATTAAGTGAGATTGGTACCCTAGGCTTTGAGGCATTTCAGAATTTAATATCACTATAATACAGCAGCATCTCATTCTAACTTTTGATTTAGTATATGATGTAACCAGGTATGGAAAAGCCACATTCAGAATTTGTTAAGACTACATCAGTTTCAGCTTGAAACTTGGATGAAAAAAGACATCCCAGAAGACTTTAACATAGAATGTTACAGCAAAGAAACAGGTCTTTCTACTCATCAAACCTATGCTTTAGTTTCTTTTCCTGTGAGCCACTTCATCAATTCTCACTCCCCTGCTCGTTCTTTGTATTCTTAAATGTTTTTTTGACTATCTAAAGTAAGTTCACTTCACAAGTGGTACCCTGAAATTCGACATTTTAGACGTTGTATAAAATATATTAAAAGCTGCCAATTGACAACACAGTGGCGCAGTGGTTAGCACTGCTGCCTCACAGTACTAGGCACCCGGGTTCAATTCCCACCTTGGGTCACTGTCTGTGCGGAGTCTGCACATTCTCCTCATGTTTGCATGGGTTCCTCCGGGTGCTCCGGTTTCCTCCTACAGTCCAAAGACAAGCTGGTTAGCTGCTTTGGCCATGCTAAATTCTCCCTCAGTGTACCCAAACAGGTGCCAGAGTGTGGCGACTAGGGGATTTTCACAGTAACTTCATTGCTGTGTTAATGTAAGCCTACTTGTGACGCTAATGAATAAACTAAAGCTACTGCTCAGGAACGTCATATAAATTTTGTCATCGGTAGTTGGCCAACTTCATATTGTGTTTAGAACCTTACAGGTACCACAATGCACACTTTTTGCTGTTTGGGGAGTCCAATCAAAGAGCATTTATGACTCCTTCAAGGTATCCATCAGATCTGCAAATCTGAAGACTGGCCACATGCATTACACATGTGTGTGCAATAAAATACAAGGAAGATTTCAGAATGTACAGACTCAACTGACAGAAATGTTATTCAGTAACAAATTATTTTTTGACGATGGCTGTAAAAAAGGTTTTGTTTGTAGCATTAATTTGTGATTAACTATCTTATATTACTATCAAATCATAGAATCCCTATAATGCAGAAGGAGGTCATTTGGCCCATCAAGTCTGCACCAACAACAATTCCAGCCACGCCCTATTCCCATAACCCTAAACATTTCCCCTGCTAATCCCTCTTACACTAAAGGGTAATGGTCAGTCAACCTAATCTGCGCATCTTTGGACTGTGGGAGGAAACCGGAACACTCGGAGTAAACCCATGCAGACACGAAGAGAATGTGTAAACTCCTTGCGAACAGTCACCCAAGACCGGAATTGAAGGTGGGTGCCTGGACCTCTGAGGTAGCAGTGCCTGCCACCATGCCACCTATAAAGATTGATGGGATCGGAGACTCATAGAATCCCTACGGATCAGAAGGAGGTCATTTGGCCTGTCGAGACTGCACCCAGGCCCTATCCCCATAACCCCATGCATTTACCCTAGCTAAATCCTAGGAGCAATTTAGCATGGCCAATCCACCTAACCTGCACATTTTTGAACTGGGATGTTTGTAGGATAGTAATGATAGATTAACAACAGTGATTACACATCATGGCACATACTGAATATTTGTGAACAGTGTTTTATAATATGCATTCTACCACAGTTTGGATCAAGACATGAAACCGACTGTACACTGATCAATTTGGAACACTTCTGTTTCTGATATGGTATGTGTAGTATGTGTATTAGTGCTATCATTCCAAAAAGCAATGGCAAACAAAAGCTTGAGGAAAAAATACACCATTAAAGAAAAATAATACATGAAGCATAGTTTTCCTAGGGACAAAGGGCATTTGAATGAATGTTCATTTTGGGTTGGATGTCTGACCAAAGTTTTATCACAAGCTGACCAAACTGTTTGGCCATACAATATGGCTTACAATATATATTTCTTCCTGAACCTGTCATCAAATAGTCATTGTTGTTACCTAATTAGCTACAAAAATAATTAGTTGAATTTCGAGATGCTTCAATGTTGAGGTTGTTGTTGAATTTGTTGGTGTTTTCATAACAGCGCTTCAAACAGTATAGCTACGAGCTACAGGTTTGGCAATTTCTTCATTTAACGATACTCTTGCAATAAGCTGAAAAAAAAATCTCGTCTTTTCTTTTGAACAACATCTTTCAAAAATTCCACTCCTGGTCTCACAGGATCATAAATAAACTGAAAAACTATTTTTTATTTAATTGCTTCCTCATGTACGATACAAAGAGGATTTAGTTTGTATAAGCCCTTTTCCTTCCTGGTGGAATACTGCTGTAAGATCACTTACTTTCTCGCGTTTATTTTTGATGCTCAGTAGAAAGAATCGTGCATTTTATATCTCTGAACAATTCAGACAAAGTAACAATACACACGGCCTACAGGGGTTTCAAAAAAAAAGCATTCCTAGCCTTTACTAGGTTGAATTCTTCAAACCATGCAGAATAAGCCACATTTATTTGCTTTTATTAGTGTCTGGTCTGGCTCACTGTCCATAGGAGTAAGTTGAATTTGCAAGTCAGATGGAAAGGTCACGTTTTGCTGCATCTACTTATACATCTGGGACTCCTGAAAATTGGGAAGTGAGCATTCACAGCGAATGCAACGAGAAGAAGGGTTATTAGAATCCTCAGTTTGAAATTTGTGAAGCTGTCTCTTTGGAATATAAGTCTGGGGTTGCACGGCAGAATTTAAGCAACCCTGACATCTGTTGTTTGCTTGATGGATTTTACAGTATGTAGATTTTATGGCAAAATTAATGGTCTTACTGAGTTAACTGATTTGCGCTCAGATGCAATGAGACAGTTGAAGTAAAGTGTTTGCCAGCAACATTGATTAAAGGTAGAAAATAAGTGGTTGAGGGGGCAACTCTGGTTGGGCCAGCCAGTAGCTGAACCTCACAGACCAGGATCACTCCCAGTTTCAATATCTGGCTTGTTCTGAGTTCATTGATCTCAATAAGGGTAGGGGGCGCTGACAAATAGCTTTGGTGCCCTGAATTTTGTAGAGAATACAGAAGCTCCTGCTTCTGCCAGAAGTGCATGCATCTAAGCAAGACATGAGGATAGAATCAGGTCTGTCGTGAAACCTGGTAATAATTGGTGTCAAAGAAGGTGATGGAGCAGGAAGCAGAAGATGAGCAATGTAACATCCCCTAGCAAGAAGTCAACTGCCACCAAAATTCAGGTATGTGGTACCCACTATTTGTGTATGGTGGGTACTGTTTTGGTTCCAAATTGGTATCTACTGAGTGCATAAACTGCTCAAGGTGGTATCTGGCATGAGCCATACTAATTTTTATTTATTTATTACTATCACAAGTAAGCTTACATTAACACTGCAATGAAGCTACTGTGAAAATCCCCTAGTCACCACATTCCAGAGCCTGTTCGGGTGCACAGAGGGAGATTTCAGCATGGCCAATGCATCTAATCACCGGGCTGTGGGAGGAAACCATGTAGACATAGGGAAAATGTACAGACTCTGCACAGACAGTGGCCCAAGCCGGGAATCCAACCAGGTCCCTGGTGCTGTGAGGCAGAACTGCTAAATGCTGTGCCAACTTTGGGAAGATATCCCATTTTGAATGGGATATCTTCCTATCTTGGACAGGACACGAACGCTCATGTAGGAAACATGTGATGCACATGTTCAGAGCCGGCAGTGACATGAATCAGCATGTAAAAGGGATTTGACACTCACATTGCCATTTGGGAATTCAACACTCCAGCTAACACTCTCTCTCTCAGTATTGCACATCTGATCTAACAATCAGCAACAAGAAGATGCCAAAGCAGTGCCATGAAAGAATCATCAACTACTTTCAGGTTAGTTTTTGATTGATTCCTGTTGGCTAAAAGTACACATTTTAGGATAAGATCTTCTAATTTAGTCATGGCCAGTGGCCACAGGGTGTGACTGTGAGTGAGGCAGGTAAAGGGACCCAAAGGGCAGGAGTGAAGGAGTGTCAGCCTCTGCAATTATCCAATTGGATTGATGGTCGCTCAGCTTGTTTGGATGGGGGGGCTGCAGGTTGGATGAGCAAACTGACCGTGGCATGTGGTGAAGGAAGCCAGTCAAGTGGGGGGAGCAGGAAGGAATGTAGTGGTAGTAGAGGATAGTAGAGTGAGGGAGACTAACACTGTTCTCTGTAGAAAAGAGTGAGAGTCCAGATGGCTGTGTTGCCTGCCTGGTGCCAGGGTTTGGGACATCCACTCAGGGCTGGAGAGGAACTTGCAGTGGGAAGGAGGTGATCCAGTTGCCATGGTCTATGTAGGTACCAATGTACTTAAATTTTCAGAAGGCATTTGATAAGGTGCCTCATCTTATTATAGTATTGTTGAAAATAAAAGCTTATGGTTTAGGGGGAGTAGCATGTTGGTATGGATAGAAAATTGGCCAGCTAACAAGAACCAGAATAGGCACAGATGAATCATTTTCTGGTTTTTCAGGATGCCATGAGTTGTGTGCCACAGGGTTAAGTGCTGGGACCGCAACGCTTTACAATTTATATAAGCGATTTGGATGAAGGGACCAAAGGCATTGGTGCTAACTTTGCTGATGACACAAAGATAGGTGGGAAAGTAAGTTGTGAAGATAAAATATGGAGGCTACAAGAGAACATAAACAGGTAAAATGTGTGGGCAGATGGCATATAATGTGGGAAAATACCTACTTTGGTAGGAAGTATGAAAAAACAATATATTACTTAATAATGACTGCAGAATTCCGAGGTGCAAGGGGATAGAGGTATTCTAGTGTTTGAGTCACGTGCAGCAAGTAATTCAGACAATTGAATTTTCTTTTATTCATTTGTGGGACGAGGGCATCGTGGATTGGTCAACATACACTGCCCATCCCTGATTACCCAAGGGCAGTTGAGAGTCAACCCATAATGCTGTGGCTCTGGAGTCACATGTAGGCCAGACCAGGTAAGGACATTAATGAACCAGATGGGTTTTTCCGACGATCAGCATTGGTTTTATGGTCATCAGTAGATTGTTGATTTCAGTTATTTGTTACTGAATTCAAATTCGATCGTCTACCCTGGTGGGATTTGAACACAGAACATTAGCTTAGTTTCTGGATTAATAGCCTAGCGATAATACCACTAGGCTATCGCCTCCCTAATGCTATCCTTTATTACAGGAGGAATTGAGCACCACAGTATGGATATTTTTGCTTCAGTTATGCCGGGCTTGGTGAGAGCACATCTTGGATATTGTGTGCAGTTTTGGTCTCCTTACTGAAACAGAAAATATAAATGAATTGCAGGCAGTTCAGAGGAGGTTCACTTGATTGATACCTGAACAGGCTGGTCTTGTTTCCATTGAAGTTTAGAAAAGTGGGGGATGTCTTGATTGAAGTAGATAAGATCCTGAATGGTTTTGACAAGGTGGACATAGAACAGATGTTTCCTCTTGTGGGTGAGTCCAGAACTGCTTTAAAATTAGAGCTCATCATTTAAGGACAGAGAAGAGGTGATTTTTTTTTCTCTAAGAGAGTTGTGCTCTTTTGAACACTCTGACTTATCAAAGCGTTGGAAGTGGAGTAATTGAATACTTTTAAAGTGATGGTGGACAGATTCTTGAAATGCAAGGGGAAATGGTTATAACGGGTAGGATCTTGAGTCCAGATTCTCCATGCATGAGATTGCCAGAGTTGGCTCAAAATCCAGCAAAAACCAAAAATTGCAAACCTCTCCAATTGCCCTGGCTGGTGACGTAATCAGGTCGTAATGAGCGTGAACCTGGTTTTAATGGCTTTCGGTCAATTTAAATATAATTATACACCCATCTCACCAAATTACCCCCCCCTTCACTAAATTTTAAATACCTCAGTGATGTGACCTCAACAGTAAGGTTTACAACAGGTTTACCCAAACATAAACCTGTCAAGGGAATTCCTCCAGGGATGCAAAGGTAAGTATAGCCCCCTGGGGTAGAGGGACATGGCACTGGAGTGCCAACATGGCAGTGCCAACCTGTACCAGTGGGCAGTGCCAGGGGTGGCCCTGAGAGAGACCCTCATAAATGATGACTCATCTGTTTGGTTGGGGAAGAGTGTAGGGGGTGGGTGAACACTGAGGACAATATGGATACGAAGGATGACTTGTGGGAGGAAGAGAAGGAAGGAAGACTACCTCAATGGTAGGTGGGGGGGATTAATTATTATTTGTGATTGTTGGGAGGGGGGGTAATTATTGTTTATGATTCTGGTGGGAGTGGAGAATTCTTATTGGTGCTCTGGACCTGGTTCCCAGGTCTAAGAGTCCCAGCCCCACCAGAACAAACCACACCCACTTTTTTTTTTGCTTTCAGAGTTTCAAGACATGGAGAGAAAAGTCATGCTGGTTAGGTACATTGGACATGCTAAATTGTCCCTCAGTGTCTCGGGGATTTTCACAATAACTTCATTGCAGTGTTTATGTAAACCTACTTGTGACACTAATAAATAAACGTTAAACATTAAAGAAAACAGATGGGTGGAGCTGAAGAGTTTCACACCTGTTTTCTCACCAGAACTGGTACTTTGACAAATTCTCTTAAGTCTCCATTCTCTCTTGTTGGATATGGTTACTGCCTGGCACTTGTGTGCCATGATTGTTACTTATCACCCCAAGCTTGGAAATTGTCCCTGTCACGCTGCATTTGAACATGGACTGCCTCATTATCTCAGTACTAATGAATAATATTGAACATTGTACAATCATTAGTGAACATCCTCACTTTTGACCTTCTGATTGAAGGAAAGTCATTGATGAAGCAGATGAAGATGGCTGGGCCTAGGACACTACCCTCAGGAACTCCTGCAGTGATGTCTTGGAGCTGAGGTACTTCACCTCCATCAACCACAACCATCTTCATTTGTGTTAGTTATGACTCAAACCAGTGGAGGGATTGCTCCTGATTCCCATTGAGTTTTGCTACAGCTGTACAATGCCACACTAGGTCAAATGCTGCCTTGGAATCAAGGGCAGTCACTCTCACCTCAGTTCTTTAGTTCATGTTTGAACCAAAGCTGTAATGAGCTTAAGAGATGTATGACCCTGGTGGAACCCAAACTGACCTTCAATGAGCAGATTATTGTTATGCAAGTGCCACTTGATAGCACTGTTGATGACCCCTTCCATCACTTTGCCCATAATCAAGAGTAGACTGATAGACCAGGTTAGTTGACCAAGTTGGATTTGTCCTGCATTTTGTGGACAGCCATAACTGGGCAATTTTCCGCATTGTTAGGTAGATTCCAGTGTTGATTCCCTATTCATCAATGATTCCACATTTGTGTGTGTTGTATGTTGACTGTTCCTTGTTCCTTGTATGATGTCTATTGAGGGTCATGAATTTTTACCAAGGGTCTTTATGTGAATGAACAAGCCAATTCTTCACCCACAGATCCTTGAGCACATGGGTCAGGAGATAATGGGATTCTGAGTGTAGGATTTGATTCCTTTTCTTCCCTTTTCTACCACTACTCTATCTCAACAATAAGGAGCTTGGACTCAAAGTGTGATGCAGGTTGATGGACAAGTTGTTGTCATTTTGAATGATTGCTAGCAAGCTCTTCCCAGACGCTAATATTAATGCTTCTATGTTTCAAAGAGAGCTTCAGAGTGTCTTTGAAACATTTTCTTTGTCCTCCTCTGGAACGCTGGCCACTTGAGAATTGAGAAAACAGGAGCTGGTGTGGAAGACACATTTTGGTTATATGGATAGAGTGAAGAGTCAATTGTAATTGATTTTGTAAGAGTTTTTTCTGAATGGATCTCAGAAGGACATGGTCGATGGTCCTCCAATTGAATCCGGAGGAGATGGCGGAGACATTGCTTATGGAATTTCTCTAGTGCTCTTGTGTATCGCTGATACTCAATCCAGTTCTCATCACATTACAAGAGCATGGTCATGACAATTGGTCTGTACACTCGGACTTCTGTTGACATACAGAGACTTTTATTGTAAAGAACACATTGCCTTTAGTTTGTAGAAGGTTGTGTTGGTGCAGTTGACTCAGTGATGGATCTCCTCATCAGTCTTTGAGAAAGGTAATACTCAGCTAATACTCAGAATAAAGTTGATCTTTGATGAGATGAATAGCCACTATCAGGTAGATTGTAAATAGTATGGGGGCTATCATACTTCCTTGCTTGACACCAGTCCAGATTTTGAAGGGGTTTGTTTCAGATCTCCACCAAGACAGTTGCAGTCGAATCATGAAGCAGTCTCAGGATGGACATTTCACCTTCCCTCTGTCACTGACCATGACAATATCTCCCATATTGATCCATCAGAAGTAACCCTTCAGTTGTAGGTGATAAATTGAAACAAGAATTACTCCAACTTATAAATCAAAGAAACAGGTTTAATAAATGTCATTACTCCAACACTTGAGGCCTCACCCTGGGCCATTTCAAGCTCCCACAAACCCCAGCAGCTCCTTATTCAAACTGAGTCAGCTGGTCAACCAATTGGCGTCCTCCTGCTCCTATTTTCTCTGTTTCTATGTGACATTGTGCAAGCTCCTTTGAACACTAATATCAATGATGGCAATAGTTTGAGCCTCTCAAACAGATAGTTGAGCAATCTGAGCAGGTTTGCTAGCAAACTGAGATTCAATGTAAGCATCCATTGCAGCCCTCAATGTTGGGTGGGTCTGCCTGTGCTGCAATGGAAAGTTAGATATTGGCCAACATTTGCTGTATCATGGATGTGACCGTAAACGTTCTCATGGAGTTGGCCACCACTGGTGAGAATGGACTTCAAAAAAAGCCCTGTTATTGGTCTCCTCAATGTTCATTCAAACTGGCGGCAGACTTTCAGGTAGGCCTATCCATGCACCAGTGTCACTCTGTGCTCATCTCTCTGCCTTTTTCTGTAGACCATCTCAGCGATAGCCTCATCTGGATCCTCTGCAGCAGAAATTATGTTCGCCCTCACCCTCTAGGCAGTTGTGCTGCTTTGCCGCTTGCAGAATGCCACCCTTGTTTCATTGTATTGCCCATAAGATTTCCTCCAAAAGTTTGCACTGTGCCAAGACCTGAGCTGGTGTAATGAATGTGAGAATGAGTGAGGACATTTCTTTCTCATCACCATCTTCCTGCTCTTCCACCTCTTTCTCTTTCATCACTGCCTGGCCAGCATACAACTTTTGTGTATGTGAAAGGAGGGAGACATGGGGTAAGGTTATGGCAATGGGAAGGGTGGAAAGCAAGAGATACATGCTTGTGCCAAGTATAACTTGTAAATCAGAGGAGAGTGTGGGTTTAGAGGGAAGTGAGATGTAAGTGGGAGGATAAGGGAAGATACTGACATCTTCAATGTTTCACCACCACTGTTGACCTTGATCTCAAACTCAGTCATGGTCACACCCATAATGACAATCACCATCTTCTCCATTGAGGCAAGGGCATGCAGTCTTTCCCATCTCTCACCAGTTAAATGCACTTGCTGCCATCTTGTTCCATAAGAAAGGGAAGTGTGTTAGCTGGTGTGGAGCAATTTTTTTGAATTTGCTTTTCTGTGGCTAGCATAGTAGAACAGCTGGCAATGTGTGCACATACGGAGATCTGGGTGTGAGGATTCTAGCATTGCTAAGTGTGTGAAGATGTGGTGAACGTTAGTGATCAGTCATAATTAGTAGAGATTAGTGCTAGATAAGTGTGTTGCATTGAACAGTATGTGAGGCTAATGCTGCAGTTGGTGGGAAATGGCCTTGGTAATTGCATCCTCCTGGTTGAGGGATTTAGAATCAAGGAACACAGTCACAGAACAAATGGCAGGCCACTTACGACAGAGGTGAGGAGGAATTGTTTCACAAAGAAGGTGGTGAATCTTTGGAATTCAAAGGGCTGAATGGCCTACTCATGTTCCTATTTCTTATGTTCTTATGGTTACTCACCTCTACCACTCATGTGAAGTCATTGAATTTCCTGTGGCACTGCATCCAAGGTCCAAAGGACCAGACTGCCTGAACTGACGTGCAGTGACTATTTGTCACTATTTGGCAGATGGAGTACAATGTTAGCAAGTGTGAGGTTATCCACTTTGGCAGAAATAATAGTAGGAGGGATTACTATTTAAAGGGTGAAAAGCTGCAGCATGCTACGGTGCAGAGGGACCTGGGGATCCTTGTGCATGAGTCGCAAAAACCCAGTCTGCAGGTGCAGCAGGTGATCAAGGCGGCGAATGGAATGCTGGCCTTTATAGCGAGAGGGATAGAATATAAAAGCAGGGAGGTCTTGCTGCAACTGTACAGGGCACTGGTGAGGCCGCAGCTGGAGTACTGTGTGCACTTGCGCAAGGATATTTTGGCCTTGGAGGGAGTGCAGAGGAGGTTCACTAGGCTGATAGCAGAGATGAGGGGGTTGGACTATGAAGAGAGACTAAATAGACTGGGTCTGTACTCGTTGGAGTTTAGAAGGATGAGGGGGGATCTTAAAGAGACGTATAAGATAATGAAAGGGATGGGTAGGGTAGAGGTAGAGAGATTCTTCCCGCTCAGAAAGGACAGCAGGACTACAGGGCACAGCCTCAAGATAATGGGGGGGGGGGGCTGCAGTTTATAATGGAGTTGAGGAGGAACTTATTCACTCAAAGGGTGGTGAATCTCTGGAATTCTCTGCCCATTGAAGTGGTGGAGGCTACCTCGCTAAATATAAGTCACGGGTAGATAGGTTTTTGACAGACAAGGGAATTAAGGGTTTTGGGGAGAGAGCGGGAAAGTGGAACTAATCCACTTCTGATCAGCCATGATTTTATTGAATAGCGGGGCAGGCTCGAAGGGCTAGATGGCCTACTCCTGCTCCTATTTCTTATGTTCTTATGATCTTATGTTCTTATTTGTCCTACTGCATTGGGGAAGTTTGTTTGGAGACTCACCCCTTGGCCCCTGTGAATAGAATGGGTGGAATTTTCCCATCCTGCCCACCATAGGAATTGTAACGGGGGAGATAGGACCTTGCAAAGGTCTGTTGACCTCGGGCAAGACTTTTCGGTCTTGGAGTGGGCGTAGCCACAAAACCACGTGCCATATCCCTCATTCTCTGTACCTCACGCATCAAGGCCTCCAGTGCAATGTCTGAAAACCTGGGAATGTGCTCTTTCCTCTGTGGCATCATTGGAGACACCCTCTCTTTGCTACCTTCTTCCAAAACTCTCTCCAGCCACTGTGCACCTCTCTTTAAGGGGTACAGAGTGACGTTAAGTGGTGCAAGCCAGCTTTCAGTGGTGCTAACCTTGCACAGGTTTGGCCCCCCCACCTAGGCATGCAGTCACCCAGCCATGTGTTTATCGGTGGGCTAGATGCTGCAATCATTCAAGTGAATTGGCAGCAGGAAGTTAGCCTGTAATGGATGAGGGTTAATTGTGCATTTCAATCCTCCAGGCCATTTTCAGGAGCTGCAGGAGAGGTAAGAAAGTTAGAGCAAATGTAGGTGAGAAAAAAAATGGTATATAGAGAGGATGGGGAGAGGGTGGGTGAGAGATGTTGGAACAATCCAGGCAGTATATTTATTTTTCAGAGTTGACATTGTTCAATAGAACTTTACAGCATAGATGGAGACTCCTGCTCATTTCACCTTTATTAACTTCCTCAAAGAATTATCCAATTAGTTCCATTCCCCTGACCTTTTCCTGTGACTTTTTAATCTTTCCCCTTTCAAATATATATCCGTTTCCCTTTTAAAAGTCATTATGAATTACTTTTTGATGTATGGCTTTCCATATACTAATAACTCTTCGTCAAAAAAAGCATTTCTCCTCATCTTTTCGTAGAATCCCTACTGTGCAGAAAGAAGCCATTTGGCCCATTGAGTCTGTACTGACAAAAATCCTGCCCAGGCCCTATTCCCATTACCCCACATGATTAGCCTGCTAATCTATGCATCCTGATACACTAAGGGGCAATTTAACATGGCCAATGCACCTAACCCACACATCTTTGGACTGTGGGAGGAAACTGGAGCACCCAGAGGAAACCCACATAGGTACGGGGAGAACATGCAAACTCCACACAGAGTGACTCAAGCCAAGAATCAAACCCATGCCCCTGGCGCTGTGAGGCAACAGTGCTAACCACTCTGCCATTGTGCCGCCCATTCTCTTACTCTTTTGATGATAATCAACTCGTATTCTTTAACTACAACCATTGAAAGCAGTAAGAAGTCTCACAACAGGTTAAAGTTCAACAGGTTTAGTTTAAATCACTACTTTCGGAGCACTGCTCCTTCCTCAGGTGAGTCATATCATGACAACCAGTGATGATAGCTTTTTTCTTGGTTTACTTCATGATAAAGTCTCATAGTATTTTACCCCTTTATCAGATCTCTTCCCGTCACCTTCGTTCTAATTAAGTGAGCTCCACTGCTTTCTCATCTCTCATCGCCGTTGCTTCTTTGTGGATGTGTTCTGCAGCTTCTCTTTTGGCCTTTTAAACCTCTCTGAACCTATGTAACCCAATTCAGGTCGTGTCCCAAAATTGGCAACTCCAGAACTGAGGCCGCGCCAGATTTCAAATCTCGCTGGATTTTGGGTAATGCGCAGTTTGGGCTGGGGAAGGTTTGGGTCAACCAAGTCAGGTAGGCTCAAAGGTCATTCAGTGTGGTGAGAATTGTCCAAAGTGCAAAGCAGCAAGGTCAATAACTAGTCAAGCCCCAGACCAGGTCAACGTAGTGCCTAGAGGAACTATCCAGGTTAGTAATTTTTATTTGCAATCCCAGTTGATGCTTGGTACATTATAAAAAATGTCCAGTTTTCAAAGGACTCTGGTTTTATGGCTGCCGGTTTTGGGACACTGCACTGTACTGGACCCAATATTCTAATTGCAGTTTGGCTAATCATTTGGGTAGTGTTGACATAAATTTTTAAAATTTGTATTCCATTCCTTTATTTATAAAACCGAGGAGCTCACAAGCAGTTTTATCAACCTGCCATCTCGCTTGTACTAACTTCTGCATCTGCACACCTAAATTTCTCTGTCCACCCATCTTGCAAAAGCTTTATCTCTCATTTCAGCCTTTGAAAGCAAATCTGTTCATGATAGGTGTCTCAAACTCTATGTGCAAACTTTTAAATTTTAAATTCAAAACGGGAATTTTCCTATCCCACTTGCCCCGGGAATCATAATGGATGGGGAGGGGCCAGGGTGTGGACGATGTAAAGGTCCATTGATCTCAGGCTGGACTTTCCAGTTTTGGGTGCGAGGGTGACTGGATGAATTCATCATATTTTCTTTGACATTCTCTCCCTTAAGATTTCTTTTTCTTCGAACGGCCATTTGACAGGCAAAGATGATCATCCAATGCTTTCTCCTGCCGGATGACACTTGAGCCTCAGTGTCACAGCTAAAATGGGAAATTGTACGTCTCCACACAAGCACTGTCCTGAGGGATATGGAAGCACATATGTGATCATTATCAAGGGTCAAACAAATAAATAAATAACTTATGCACAGTGCACTTTAAATAAAATATGAATTCCAATGACTTAGCTTTACTTGTAGGCTTGCAAGAGCATGGAGGAAAAATGTTCTCCACTTTAGTTAAAGAAAAGCTATTATTACTACTGACATCACATTGTGATACTACGTTACTGTAATTTTTTAACCCATACGCCTATGGAGGCGCATTGTGATGCTTCATCAATATACTTCAATTCATTACAAGGCAAGCTGTGGAGGCCAAGGAATCTGCTCCTGATAATGGGATAATGAATATCCCCTGATTATCCAATGAATTAATGTTATAATGAATTTCCCATAATATTACAAAAAGAAGTAACATGGCAGGCAGAGAACCATGGTACTTATAAATGAGATATTGCGACAGCCCCAAGACCTTGTAATGAACTTCAATTTATTTTAAAATATGTATTTATGACCACGTGAATATAATTTTTCTGCATGCATTTGGTTAACTGTGGTCTTGATGTGATTGCATGACTTGAGGAAGATGCCAGCAGGACTTCTGCATTATCCAGTTGGCAACACTCTCCCATCTCCAACACTCAGTTGATATCTGTTTCCCGCTCATTCATCTTTAGGTTCTTTTCCTTGATGTTTTCAATTCCCACTAACCTGCTAAATAGAAAGCTCCCTCGTGAGGAAGTATCTGAGTACCACGGAGAAGTGGTGTTTTCAATTTTCCCTCACCCCTAGTGGGAAGACACCCAGCTTCTCCAAGACATTTCCCCCAATACCATGGGATTCATAACTTGATGTGATGGCAGTTATGAATTTAACCTCACATCCCATCATTTCAAGGTTTTATGCATTAGCAAGACACAGAGCCACCACTCTGCTGACCTACTCACCGACATAATCAAATGTTCTACATAGATCTTCCAATTTATCCATCCTATTGGTCATGAATGAGTAGAAAACAATCAAATTTAAGGAAAAGCACTTCCAAACCAACAGAAAACCAAATACGTTGAAAGGGCTCTTAGCTGTTTAAAAGTAGCAGCTGAGATATTGGGCAGGATTTTCCAGCCACGCCCACCCATAAATCATTAAATCCTGTCCCGGGTCAACGGACTTTTGCATGGTCCAATTCTTGTGGTGAGGTTGGGTATGAAAATTCCCCCCATTAAGTTGAAATAAGTCCACATTTTATAGATTTAAGTTTCAAATGAGATTTTAACTAAATTGCAGTCAAACTCTGTTTCCTAGAACAACCCTGACCTCAGTCATAACCATAGTATATCAAGTGAAAGACCTGACGAGGTCTACTCAGTCTAGTATATTTTTATTAATAAATCCCTACAAGTAACACTGTAGGATATGAATTAATAGTTTTATCATAAAAACACAGTAAGAGCCATGGTGAGGATAGATACTATGTTGAGAAATTCATGGGCTGTACACAATAGTCATAAACAAATTCAATTACCCCACTCCACAGATTTCCTGCTTCCAGACAATGCAGGAAGACATCACGGATTATGCAAAGAGCAAAGTGCTTTCTCACAGAGAAGGAGCAACAATGAAAAGGAGAGTTTTCTCCAGACTGCTCTCTTGTACATGTATAGATCTAACGCAAAGTAGCAGTAGGGCCTACGAACAGGCCGTGCAAACTGCAAGCCAAAAAACATTGGCAAAAGGGTCAAGTGAATCATTGCTGGCAGGGTTGATGTCACTAAAAACTAATGTAGGCCAGGCTCTGTTAAACATTCATAAGGACTTCGTTAAGTTCACAAAGAAAATTAACTAGTCTGTGTGGAGTTTGCACATTCTCCTCGTGACTGTGTGGGTTTCCTCCGGGTGCTCCAGTTTCCTCCCACAGTCCAAAGATGTGCGGGTTAGATGGATTGGCGTCAGGGGGACTAGCAAGGTAAATATATGGGGTTGCAGGGATAGGGCCTGGGTGGGATCTTTATCAGTGTAGGCTTAATGGGCCAAATGGCCTCCTTATGCACCATAGGGATTGTATGATTGTATGAAATGACAATTGTAAAACATTCATCATCATCGTACACAGGTAGAACCCAGTACGTTCCCCCTTCAAAATGATATGCTTTTAGCATCGAATTGTCACTGATAATAAAGTTAAGTTGACTGTCAGACCCCTTTCTGTGTATCAGAAGGAGTTCCTTACATCGTATATCTGACAAAAGTTAATAAGACAGCGTTGTTGACGAACTGGGAGCATGTTAATTAGAAGAGATAAATTGTGTTCTTTTGTTTAAACCTCCTCAAGGGCTGCAGCAGAATTTTGTCCCATGTTCAAAATACCACAGTAAATTGTTAGTTTTTTTTGTACTTGATATAAAGTGACTTTTTAAAGCTTTGGCAAGAGTAGTGAGTAGCTTGTTTTTGCTTCTATGGGATTTTCCTGCTGACACTATAAATGGAGGAATTCTCCATGTTTTCCCTTAAGATTTTTCACACGGTAAGTCCTGATCTGAGACAAAATGGAAAAATATTCCTCTGAGGCAGAGAGGAAAATCAGGAGTAGAGAAGTATTGTGGTACTTCTGTGCACATCCTAGGTCTAATTAGGGATTTGTATCCAGCAGTGTTAATGCTAACTTACCACAGTACAGAAAAGGCAACTCTAAGTATAATCTCATTAAGATACATGTTGAAGCTAGCTCCTTTTTCCAATGCAGATTTAAAAAGTAAGCAAAGCCTTTTTTTAGTAATAACGTTGAAAATAATCATTAAACTGATTATTTGCTCATTAAACCTATCTAGCTGCATTTTCTGGATACTTATGGTACATAAACTCATAGAAGTGTTAGACACACTTGGAGCAGGGACAAGTGGGATACACCAAACAACAGAACCAGCAGAAGCACAGCAAGATGGCACTAGTCCCAAATGTTGAGGTCATTATTATCTCATTAAAACAACAGGACAATGGAAAATCTGGGCATACAAACAGGGAAAGGTATTGGGAAAAGTAAGTAATTAAGATATAGTGCATGGAGACTCAGAACATTCAATTTAAAACCTGAAACAACTCCTCAGGAGCCAGTGTTCCTCCACCAGATTTCTTTTATTTACGAACTCAATTCCAACCCTAAGAGTGCATTAGGTACAAGATCAGAATTCAAAGTGTCAGTAGGCCCGACACTCCTCTATATACATTTGAGGTTCCCTGGGCAGGCATTCATTACCTCAATCAAGGAGCTCATATTCCAAGAGGCCCACTTCATGGACTCCGTTAAGGTCATTACAAAACCAGTGCAGGAACGTGGAGGAGTGTAGTGCAAACATTTGTTGGCCCAAGAGGTAGGAGCACTCAATATTGGATGGATCTTTTTGATCTTTTCATTCCTCCAATCCATTGTTGGGATACACCATTGTCTACAACATTGTGATTATCTCACTGTTCATCCAGAATTGCCACTTTTGATGCGAGCCCACTGACCTCAATAGCTACCCATCATCCTGTTGAAGCTACAGGACCAAGAAGAGAATGACTTGCTCTGTGTTCCAGTCAGAGAGCGTGGGATGGCAGGAGTGAATGAGTACCTTCACTGTGGAGTATTTATTCTTTTATTATTTCACATACTCCGACAGATGAAAGAAAGTCTAGCAGTCGGGAGTGGGTTGGCAGCATGGTGGCACAGTTGTTAGCACTGCTGTTTCACAGTGCCAGGGACCTGGGTTCAATTCCAGCCTTGGGTGACTGTGTGAGATTGCATGTTCTCCCTGTGTCTGCTTGGGTTTCCTCCAAGTGCTCTGGTTTCCTCCCATAATCCAAAGATGTATGGGTTAGGTGGATTGACCTTTAGTGTCAGGGGAATTAGCAGTGTAAGTACGTGCGGTTACGGGGATAGGGCCGAGGTGGGATTGTGGTTGGTACAGACTTTGTGGGCCAAATGGCCTCCTTCTGCACTGCGGGGATTCAATGATTCATTCATTGTAATAAGTGAGATGTATTTATTGCTCAGGAGAACAGAATCTGGTCAAATCATAAAATCAATTATTTCTCAAACGACTTGTGCTATCAATGACCAATAAATGTTAATTCATAGATGTTTATTGTTTTTCAATATTCACATTGATGATTGTTTTGCATTTGAATAGCATGATTGACAATTATAACCACATCTTAAACTTAGAAATATTGTTTTGTAACAGAGTTATTGTTATAACATTAGGTGGAAAATGAAGAGGCTTTATTTCCTGAGGATATAAAGTACAGCAGCCAACGGCAGCACTTGCAGGCTATTTGCAACACGACATATGACACTGAACATCAACACTTGACATATTACATGTGACATTAGGAAATAGATGGAGCCTAAAGCTCATATGCGAACAGTATCTTCCTGTACAGTACTGGGAGTTTAAATGTTTGCATTACACTCTCTTCCATGAGGAATTTAAAAAGTATCTGAAAAATAAAGTTCCCTGGTGCAGGGATCTTAATCATTTTCATCAATTATACCTATGTCCTTTATCTGGTTGTAGACAGCCATTTGTGATAGTGTCAGGAGAAAGAAGGGACAATAAGGAAAGAGAGAGCTGGCTAAACTAGGAAGTTGATTATGACACTGATTACTTTACCAGAAGGAAAAACCCTCAGTACACACATTCCTTCTCATTCATAATTACCATTCCATCCCACCGACAATAAAAATTGAAATAATTTACACTCCAATGTTTTGAAGAAAAAATTCCATTAACAAAGCATCTTACTGCACCTTCAAAAACTTCTCAAAATATTGCATACAATGCGCTGTGGCAACTTGCATCGAAAAGTCAAGCAATTGTGTTGTGTACAGTCAGATCCCACAATAAGGAATCATGTCAGCAACCAGACAGTCTGCGGTTTTGTTGCTATCTAAGAAAAGTTAAAGTAAAGTTTATTTATTTATTAGTGTCACAAGTCGGCTTACATTAACACTGCAACGAAGTTACTGTGAAAATCCCCTAGTTGCCACACTCTGGCACCTGTTTGGGTACACTGAGGGAGAATTTAGCATGGCCAACGCACCTAACCAGCGCGTCATTTGGACTGTGGGAGGAAACCCACGCAGACATGGGGAGAATACACAGACTCCACACAGGCAGTGATGCAAGCCCAGAATCGAACCCGGATCCCTGGTGCTGTGAGGCAGCAGCGCTAACCATTGTGTTGAAGGAAGGAGAATCGTTGTTTGGGTTGATGTTTTTCAAATACTACCGTGGACCTCTGGCGTCCACTTAAAGAACTAGACCCGGCAAATGGATCATTGGTTTAATAATTCCCAGAAGAACGTTCCATGGAAGAAATGAAAACAGAGAACATCTGAAAGCACATCGTGGTTAGTCAGCACCTGTATGAGAAAAGGCGAATTACTGTTTTAAATCCTCAGCTGAAGGCTTTCCACCTGAAAAAATAATCTGTCTCCCTTTTGCAGACATTGAGGTGTGTACTTCCAGCATTTCCCACCTGTGTTTACAATGTCGAACATCTTTTGCTTTAGCTTTTTTAAATAGATGTATGTTGGCAATGGAATTAAAATTAGAATATAGTGCACGAGAAATATTATAATCACCAGCATGCTGTTCACCACTGAGATTAAGGCTGAGATCTAAGGACATTTGTGAATGAATTTTGCTGATTTTTGTTGTCGGATTTGAAATGTAACACAGAAATTGGTTTGATGATTGTGCAGATTAGTATTTTGCTTAATTTTCAATAATCTTCATTTCAAGGAACAAAAGTTTGATTTAACAGTACCTAATGGCACATAAGGCACAAATTGATAATTTAAATTGTGCGGATGAACCTTGTAATCGGTCCTACAAATTCTTTCATGATAGCCACGTCATTTTATAGAAAAATGCAATGAAATAAATATATTCACAAAAGACTGAACTAATTGCTTTCTGTCATTAATACAAGTATTGTTCTTTCTAAGATTGCATTATTGGTAAGACTCACCAAGCTCTGCGCATTTATTAATATCGCAGTCAACCAATGGTGTAAGGATCAACATGAAATGTAATCAGGATCTTACTGTGAAATTTGCCAATAGCTTCTATATGAAACATTACAGTAAAGTTAAGAGGTCCTTTTAACAGTGTTTTATACCAGTTCTCTTTGTGTCTTGCATTTCCTACCCTAATTTTTCCCTTAATGCTTTCAGGGAGATTTCAATTGTCTGTATTTATGAATCACTAAATAAGTTAAATAGAAGTTCAAATTTCAAGGAGACATTCAATTTTCATTCTATTAGCAAGTCATGTTTGGCAAAGCCTAGCAACTGCCTACTGCAAAAAATACTACAAAGCTTCCATAATGTTGAGGATGCATCCAGGTTAGAAATGACAGGATGGTGTAGAGTACCAGTCACTTAATGAATCCCCTTGGGATAGGCCTTGGTTACTAACAATTCATATCTAACTCATCAGTCAGGCTGCAGCCTCTACAGTTGACTCCATTACTTCTAATATGGCCTCTTCTAGAAGGCTGCAACTACTCCATGCTGCATAAACAACCAATTATGGTGAAAGATATAAATTGCATACCTTTCTGGAAATGTTCATTTCCTACCTAAAACACCAGAATGAAGAATTTTCATATAAAAAATAATGCTTTAAAATACTGACCTTCTACCTAAGGCTGTTTTCTTGTCTAGCCTAATTGCTGGGCTGTCCATATAAAGGAGTCACACTCCTTGCTTGTGTCATGAGGCAGTTCTGTAATTTAGTGCACGGTGATGCCTAACCTCTTGATGTGCAACAAAAAAAAAGTTTTTGGTTCTAGCATGCTTTGTGAACATTTAGAGCTTATTAGTGTCATTCACAATGTCATCCATTTTACCATCGATCGCAGGCTTTCCAGTTCAAACTAGCTTTGAAAAACCAGATGTTCCAAGACACGTCTCCTAACCCTTATGGCAATCATTTTTTTCTTTATTAAATCAGTTACTGATAGGCAGTTTTAAAAATAGGTTCAGAAAGAGCATAAATATAAATGTAAACTCTTATTTTATTCATCGCAGCTTTTTGGAAGCCGAGTATTCCTTTGCAGTTATAGGATTTAATGAGTTCCAAACAAAATGGTGAACCAGTTATTAAAAAGGACAGTCCAGGAATTAATCTCCATAATAAGCCAAATTGGGATTTGATGCCCAGCGCTATGTAACACAAGCATTTTTTTTCTTCCTTGTATCTGCAACACATAAAAGTGAATTTGTATTTAATCAGTCAACCTCCAACTGAATTTTAGTGAAATCCTATATGTTTCTGGGGATGTTTAGTAGTTTCAGTTGCATGTGTAAGCCCATGTGAGATGTGTGCAGTTTCATAATTACATGAAATTCCCCATTCTATGGTAAATGGCTTCAATTCAAAGAGTATAGGTTTCTCCCTGCAGTATCTGTTTCTGTTGGCCTGCTTCAAGAATCCCGCCCACAATACATTCTTTTCTGTATGAAAGCACTTAACTACTTCATTACCGCACTGAGAAAAACATCATAATTTCCACGGTTTCTGGTCTAAAATGTCACAGTACACTTTGCTTTTTAATATTTTGTGCCATTGTAGCCAAAGATGGTACAAGAAATTGCTGAACAGCAAGTCCTTGAAATTGAATCATAATCATCCAATATGGTGGCAGCAGTCATCTTAGTGATGCTCACAGTTATTTTGAACACCATCTACTATGTGACTTGGAGATATTTTATAATTCTGTAAACCTGCCCTCTCCCATTCATTTTGGACATGGCTGGTGGAATTTGCCAACAGTGTGACGATCGGGAGAGGAAAATTTGGAGAGCCCAAAAATCAGGATCCTGCCAGTGGGAGATCAGTTTGGAATTTTTCCCTTACCACTTTCATAGCAGGCTGTTGGCCAATCAGGTGTCCTGCTGATCTATGTTGGGAATGCTACTTGCATGCATTACCACGACATGAATGCTCATTGAAAATGGTACTCACCGGAATCACAATTTCACCCCCTCCCCCCTCCCCGATTATATGTGGGAAATTAGACTGATCTAAACACAATCAGATATAAGTCAGGGCAGTACGGTGGCACAGTGGTTAGCACTGCTGCCTCACAGCACCAGGGACCCGGATTCAATTCCAACCTTGGGTGACTGTGTTGAGTTTGCACCTTCTCTCTGTGTCTGCATGGGTTTCCTCCTGGTGCTCCGGTTTCCTCCCACAGTCTAAAGATGTGCGAGTTAAGTTGATTGGCCATGTTAACTTGCTCCTTAGTGTCAGGAGGTTCAGGAGGGTAAATACGTGGGTTACAGGGATAGGACCGGAGTGGGGTTGCTTTCGGTGCAGGCTCGATGGGGCAAATGGCCTACTTCTGAACTGTAGATTCTATTATTCTACGATTCTATGGTTTTCATCTGCCTGCCCTCAGTTCGCTTGTGACCGCAAGATGATTACAACAGGCAAACGTACTTGCAACAGTGCTGCGCTAGTTTCTCAGCACTGACAGTGAGACACTACACTGCTTGGGTGTGGAATTAGTTGGCTCATTGCTTCCCTCTGTACTCCAAGAAGGTGTGTCTTGAGAGTCTCAGTCCGCTCTGCATTTTGAAACAGAGACCAGCATTGTGACCAGGTGAGAGGAAAGATGATGTAAGCATGGTGGTCAATGGGATATGCGGGGTTAGAAATGGAGGGGATGATGGCAAGGAGAGAGGAAACCAAGGAAACCCCGATTGGGCCTATTTAAGGGGGATAAGGCCATTTGTCCCACAGCTTTTAATGAGGGTCCAATGCTGGGTTCTACCGTTAGCAGTTGATGAGTATACTGTTCATCATTGGTAGTATACATACAACTCAAACACAGACATTTTAGGTCACCTTCTCCTACCCAAAAGTATACCACCTCCGCTGGTGCCACAGGAAATTGTTCTTGCCCAAAGCTTTCCTGATACATTGCCACTGTTGGCACGGCTAGTCAAGTTCTGGAGCCAGAAAGAGCCCACATTATCTCAAGTTAAGCATATGGTCCCCTACAGCTGGCATCCTGATAATAGGTCTGAGCAATTAAGGCCCTTTCAGTTAAGTGAAGGTGAGATGAGTTGTGAGACCGCCGTTTTATTAAGGGGAGCAAGGGCTATTGTCACGAGAATTACGTTGTGTCCATCTTGCAGTGAGAAAGATGAAGGTACTCCCACACAGTTACATGTGGTAGTCCAGGATAGATGCCAACATTGAGAATCTGGTCAAACAATGTGACCAATGTCAAATGCAGCAAAAATTGCCATCCGCAGTTCTTATGCACCCTTGTGAGTAGGAAGGTTAACCGCAGGTGTGATGACACGTCGATTTTGTTGGCCCATTCATGGGCTCTACATTCCTGCTCATAATATACACGCACTCCAAATGGTTGACATGCACGAAATGAAGTCCATAACCTCATCATTCGCCACCCACGGATTGCCCGAGGTGCTGGATACAATAATGGGACTGTTTTCACTAGTGAAGAGTTCCAACATTTCATGAGAACCAATGACATATTCAAACTGCAGTCTACCAGCTGCTTCAAATGGATTGGCTGAGAGAGTTGTCCAAACATCGAAAGCTCTCATGAAAAAACAGTAATCAGCCTCTTTACAAACCAAGCTGATCTGTTTCCTGATCCCCTATACAAGAACACCTCACATCACCATAGGTGTTATTCCTGCCAAGCAACCAATGGACAGATGTATTAGAATAAAGTTGGGTTTGATTTATTGTCACATTATTGTCACGTGTATTAGTATACGGTGAAAAGTATTGTTTGCTGTACACTATGGAGATAAAGCATATTGTTCCTGGAGAAGAAAGGAGAGAGCGCAGATTGCAGTGTTACAAAGTATTGCTATGATGAAGAGGAAGATCAGGTTAATGCAAGGTAAGTCCATTCAAAAGGCAAATGTTAGCAGGGATGAAGCTGTTCATGAGTCAGTTGGTACGTGATCTCAGACTTTTGTATCTTTGTCCCAGTGGAAGAAGGTGGAACAGATTATGTACAGGGTACGTGGGGTCGTTGATTATGCTGGTTGCTTTTCCGAGGCAGCAGGAAGTGTAGGCAGTGTCAATGGATGGGAGGCTTGTTTGAGTGATGGACTGGGCTTCATTCACAACACTTTGTAGTTTCTTGTGGTCTTGGACAGAGCAGGAGCCACACCAAGCTACGATGCACCAGAACAAATGCTTTCTATGATGCATCTGTAGAAGTTGTGAGAGTTGTAGCGGACATGCCAAATTTTCTTAACTATAGCGCCTGCATGGAGGGACCAGAACAGGTTGTTGGTGATCTGGACACCTAAAACTCAGAACTCTTATTTTCTGAATTTGGCAGGAAGGGTGGAGACAATACAGAGCTCACAAGCAAAGCATCATGACGCAGTAAAAACGGAGAGGGCATTTGAGGTGGATGACTCGATATGTGTAATGAATTATGGTACTGGTCCGAATTGGATCCCTGGAACGGCCATGGCCAGAACATGTTCAATGTTGCATCAAATAGATGTCAAAGGAAAAAGGATAAAGAAACACCTGGGCCATTTGAGAAGGACCAGTGGGGCAGTCTACCTGTCAGTGATATTGCTCCAGATGAAAGAAATGCAGCAGCCAGAAACCCTAAAGACGAACCAAGTAATGTCCCAGTGGGAACTGGAGAAGTTAACTGCATTGATGCGCCTTCACAGAATCCACCCACTGTGATTTAAACCAAATTTACCGCAATTACCAAAGCACTTGCTAGTGAATTATGATGTTCCCCAAGGACCAGGAAGTCCCCGCACTGACTTAACTCATCAGGGATTGTTATATTGGTTATATAATGTTTTAAATACTTCAATTGTTATTGAAAGGTGTTAATCTTGAAGTTAAAGGGGGAGGGATGGAGTAGTGGCCCCTTTAAGGAGCAAGCGCTTAGAGGATCATGTGACCTGTTTGGCCAATCGAGCCAGAGCACATGAATCCTGAAGCTGAGCATGAGTTTTCCCTGCCATTTAAGAGTCTGGATTGGTGGAGTATGATAGTCTTTATCTCACTCTCTATACATCATTACTTACCTTAATAAACCGTTCATTTATACATCTAATTGATGGTTGACCATCTTTGCAAGATGCTACAGCAGTGAACCCATGGACCGATACGGTGGCACAAAGTTTAGCACTGCTGCCTCACAGCGTCAGGGACCCGGATTCGATTCCCGGCTTTGGTCACTGTCTGTGTGGAGTTTGCATGTTCTCCCTGTGTCTGTGTGGGTTTCCTCCAGGTGCTCTGGTTTCCTCCAACAGTCGGAAAGACGTGCTGGTTAGGTGTATTGGTAATGCTAAATTCTCCCTCAGTGTACCCGAAGAACAACTAGGGATTTTCACCGTTACTTCATTGCACTATTAATGTAAGCCTACTTGTGACTTTAAAAATAGACTTTAAAAATATCCACTTTCATGTGGCTAGACTATTCGAATGAACAGCAAATCTATTTACAAAGTTAGATGATATATACAGTGATTGAACAATCATGATCCAAAAGAGATGTCAAAATCTGTTAATTTTTCTGGCCCGAGATCGCCACAGAAGTGGATGCAACGTATTAATTGACACACCCTGTTGTCTTCAGTGACCTGGGGGGCGTCCTCTCAAGGACCAAGAGCTGAATGGCCCCGGTGTGCATTGTGTATCCGTCTGTGGGTCAGGTGCACCCTCCTCAGCATGTATAGCTGGAGGAGATGAGGTCACAGACAGAAGGACTTGGGGTTGGCTAGACACTCTCAGAGTCACCTGGGGTTGATGGTCCCAGTGTCTCCGGTTGTCCTTCCCATGAATGCTCGAGGGGTCCCTCCATGACCTCCTGAGGAGAAGTGACCTCCTGGACTGAGGCCAAAGTTCTGCATCCCTCGCTTGCCGAGCCATTGATAGATCCCACCAAAGCTGATAGTAGTGGAGCGAAAGTCTGAGCAGAAATAATGCAAAACCTGCTGGACCAGGGTCACCAAGGTAACCACCCTCCGCATGGAGACCTTGAAGAGCTCATATATCGGAGTCACAGCATCAGACAGACTGTAGAGACTTCCCCACCCTTCACTTGAGTCTGTCAACTGCCTCTCGCAATTCTACCTGATTTTCACCAACCTGCTGCTCCAGAGGCTCATCATTTGACCCTGAATCAGCGGGTTCCTGATCACCAGCTGTCCTGTATATGCCTAAGAACCAGCCTGTCACCACCTCTGACTGCTGCAGAGACATGTTTGCCAGATTTTCTCCAGAATGTGACCCTGAGCCCAATCTAAACTCATGACCCATCATGGTGTGTGTCTCCCAAGGTGGAAGGTGCAATGATTGCAGTGACATGTCTTCATTTGATACAGCCCTAGCATCATCCTCTGAGGTGGTCTGGGGCTTCTGGAGATCTGTCTGCACCTGCTGGTGCCTGTAAGACAGAGAAGATAGATTTAGTTCATGAACAGCAGAATACAGCATTGCGTTGTGACTCACGGTGACTATCAGGATGTCTCATACTGGCTTGCAGGAGGAGGCTGATCTAGCCTTCCCCACAGGAGTGATCTTTGTCTTTGCCTGTCAGCCTGGCAACCTCCTCAAACTGGCGCAGCTTGTGGGTGTCTGCCATCCCTTATCCTGAATATCACCCTGGGGTTGGAGGTAAGCTTGGCTCGCCTGAAGATAAATGGAATGGAATGTGATGAGAAGAAATGGAGGGATGGTCGGGAAGCACGCATACCTGCTGTGTGTGCTGAGCTCTCCCCAGTAAGGGCTGAGGTTGGGGTTTGCATGGTGGATGAGACACTGGTGATGTTAAAGTGCCTGTGAGACAACCAGTGATAATACTGTGTGAGGTCCCTGTTATGTGGGTGCAGTGGGAGTGAGCTGAAGGTTGACCCCCTGATGGAGCAGATGAGATCATTCAGCCTCTTCCTGCTCTGGATGGTGTTTCTGGGAGGGGTGCCCCAATGAACTGACCTCCCTTTAAATCACCTCCCAGGCTGGTGAAGTGCAGCCGGTGGGCCTCTTGGAGACAGCCCCTGAATCGAGGACACCTCAGTGCTGGTGATTTCCTGGAATGAGGACCTCAGGGGAAATCACTGCTGAACATGGGGATGACTTTTTTCTATGGTGGAGCCATTTCAAGGTGTGTCCTCACACAGCTGGCCAGCTGAGAGTAATGTCTGTGTTCGGATGGCATGGAAAAATGAAACCTGAAGCTTTGACACCATTGGGTGATGGCAAGGTTGATGAATCTGGCACTTGCACCACCTTGCGATTCACTGATGTATAGTTAATGAGCTTCCCAGCATGAAATCAGGAAACGCAACCCAGCAGGAAATTTGTTACGTAATCTGCGCCCCCACCCCCCCCAACCCCCAACCCCCACCCCCAACTATGCTTAGTCTCTGTAAAAGGAAAGTGCACTCTGCATTTCTGCTGCGCAAAGTAATTGTATGGCACAACTCATCCCTTCAATTGCCCGAAGGGCTGTCATTCAAACGAGTCTTGAGCTCACAGCACTTGATAATATCATTCAGCATTTTGCTGTGTCATTCTCACTGTGTGTTACTTTGCAGCCAACATTTTCAAAACATAAAGTACAGGCGGCACAGTGGTTAGCACTGCTGCCTTCGAGCGCCAGGGACCGAGGTTCAATTCTGGCCTATGGTAACTGGCTGTGTGGAGTTTGCACGTTCTCCCCATGTCTGCGCGGGATTCTTCCAGATGCTCCTGTTTCCGCCGATGGTTGGAAAGATGTGCTGGTTAGGTGCGTTGGCCATGGTGAATTGCACCTTAGTCAGGGAATTAGCAGGGTAAATATGTGGTGTTATGGAGATAATGCTGAGTGGGATAGTTGTTGGTGCAGGCTCAATGGGCCAAAAGGCCTCCTTCTGCACTGTAGGGATTCTATGATTCGATGTGAAAGTCACCAGGAAAATGTGTGTGCTGCCATTAGTTTATTGAGTTTTTCTCATTACTTCAATGGACATTTTTTGCAATATTTCTTTTGTTCTTGACTGATTCCATCAGCATTTGGTTAGCCGTATTTAGAGGACAGCATACAGTTCTGGTCACCACACTACCAGAAGGATGTGGAAGCTTTAGAGAGAATGCAAAGAAGGTTCACTAGGATGTTGACTTGAGAGTGTTGGCTATGAGGTGAGGTTGAATAAACTAGGATTGTTTCCACTGGAAAGAAAGAGACTGAGGGGAAAACTGATAGAAGTCTACAAAATTATGAGAGGCACAGACAGGATGGATAGTCAGAGGCTTTTTCCCGGGCTGGAAGTGACAATACAAAGAGGCACAGGTTCAAGGTGAGAGGGGGAAAGTATATCAGAGATGTACGGGGGATGTTTTTCATGCAGAGATTGGTGGGTACCTGGGCCATGCTGCCAGAGGAGGTGATGGAAGCAGACACATTAGCAACATTAGATGTACAAATAATGAAAGAATAGAGGGATATGGACTAGGTAAAGGCAGAAGGATTTTTTGGTTTAATTTAGGGCATCATGATTGGCATGGGCTTGGAGGTCTGAAGAGCCTGTTCCTGTGCTGTACTTTTCTTTGTTTTTTGTAGCACTGAACTTTCTCCAACTTCATGAAAATGCTCCTTAGCTTCTCCTGTAGATTTTAAAAACGGTCAAAATATACAAGCACTGAATCAGTTTGTGTTTGCCCAAAGGGTGGCATGGCAGCACAGTAGTTAGTACTGCTGCCTCAGAGTGCCAGGGACCCGGGTTCAATTCCTGGCTTGGGTCACTGTCTGTGTGGAGTTTGCATGTTCTCCCCATGTCTGTGTGGGTTTTCTCTGGGTGCTCCGGTTTCCTCCCACATTCTGAAAGATGTGCTGATTGGGTGCATTGACCCGGACCGCGGGAATTTCACAGTAACTTCATTGCAGTGTTAACGTAAGCCTTACTTGTGACTGATAAATAAACTTTTAACTTTAACTTCTTGCTCTGCTGATTTGCTTCCATTGAAATGAGACGGACAGGTTTAAACTCAATCCCTTCAGCTGATGGCAAGAATGAAGTTTATTGTTAATGTTAATTGACTCTCATTGGTTGGATCCTGTTTATCTAACAAGGGTCTTGCTGAATTATAATTAGGATCTACGTTTCTCAAATCTAAAATTATTATTGATTCTTTCTAATCCTGTATAACATGGATGGTAATCGAACCAACAGTTCAATTGCTAAACTCAGCAAAGTTTAACAAAAATCTTCAGGAAATTTTAATCATGCAAGAGGAGGGAAGACTAAATATTATTGTTCTACTTTTCCAGTTCAAATCTGTGGCCTACTGACATTCAATAAAGATGTCGCCTGTATTGGAACAATCACAGAATTTAAACAAAGAAAGCCAATTAACATTGGTATTAATTTTTTGTGAGTGTTATCCTAAAACTACAAGTCTCCTGAGTCGACATACAATTAACTATTTTCCACAAGTAGACAGGAGTCAAAGTTCCCTACCTCAGGGAAAAGAGGAATATAGCATGTCCGTGCTATTTCTTTCAGGCTACAGTACATTTTTGAAACTGTTCTGAATACAACTACCGCAACCACTGATCGATGATGTTCAGCTGAATCCTGTGTATGCGTCTGACAGGAACTGCAGACAAAGAGCAGGGGTCAGAGGCAATTGTGTATAAACCAAATGTTACCTATATTAACCAACCGTCCAAGAGGAATTCATAAGTTTTAAAACAAACATCCTCTGCAAAAATAGACATCATAAGCTCACAGCTAAGGAAGAGAAAAGTTCATGCACCAGTTCTATGCAGGGCACCAGAATGTTAAAAATACCTGATATTCTAAAATAATGGCTCCAAGATGCTTCATCAATAAAAGTGAAATTGTTAGACAGTTGGAATAAACAATCAGAATTTCAGATGATGGACATCATGGAATAATGGACAGAATTTACAGTTAAAAAGCTCGGAAACCCTTCTGAAGTTGAAGAAAGGTGCCAATGTGGGAGCAGCAAGCACCCCTCTCAAACCCTAAACAGTCCAGTGTAGAGTACAATGCAAAGAACAGTGCCAAAATGAGTTCCCTGACCACATCTATTGTGAAGTTAATGTGATGAAACTCCAAATAACTTTAAAAAAATTCAATTTCCAAATAATATCTCATGATAGTGAAATTAAAAGATGTGAACTAGCACTAATGTCCTTTAGAGAAGGAAATCTGTTGTCCTTATCTGGTCTGGCGACATGTGACTCCAGACCAATGGACCAACTCTCAAATACCCTCAGGCAACTAGGAATGGGCAATAAATGCTGGCCAGCCAGCAATGCCCATGTTACACAAATGAATAAAAACAAAAGCAACTCACATAGTAAGAGCTAAGCTGAACAAAAAAAAGCAAAGATACAAGATGGCTTGTAAATCCATTCTTGGATGAGAAGTGTTGAAATGCTAGAGATAACAATCGCACCAGTTTTACAACATAAGAAAAACTTGAAGATAAAAACTGTCATCAAGAAAAGCAGGAACATGACTTGTTGACAGTCTGTTAGCCCCATAATTATTTTTGCTAGTCTGAAGCCAGTACTTCTTGGACATAGTCCAGTTTTACAGCCGTACTGTCATCTTCCGTCTTATCATGGAGATGAAGAAAATGTTAAGTTTCAAAGTTATGGCTCTGTTAATAAACTGGAAACATTCCCATTGTTGGAACATAGTCGGGCTGTTTTTGAATTATGTATCATAGGTAAGTTTCTAAATTACATAACTCAAACATGAACCCTGTCTTGAAACTATTGACTGAATTAAGGCCCCTTCTTACGTGAAAAAAAATTGCTTTTGAAACATTGGAATTACAGATTTTTCCGAGTACAGAATGATGCCACAACTTTTTTTAAAGAATATTTTCTTCCGTATTTGATTTTCATTTCTGGCTTTATGTGTTCTCCTGCGAATATTAATCATCCTCTGGTCACTAGGGCAGGAACCCAGATATCATTCGTCGTCTGATCAGTGTTTTCGCTGCCTGAGATACGTAACAAGTCCAAGCGACCCAACTTGCATTTCCTATTCAATGCTGTCAGCTGGAACCTCACCTAATTGCCACGGCTAAGATTACAACTTCAAAATATGGGCGCTTCAGGCACGTAATCCATGAGATTGCAGTACAACTTACACGGAGACCGACTTCAATGTCAAAGGAGAGAGAAAATGACTATTTAGAAGTGTCTTTGTCAACACTTCGAATTAGAGCTGCAATTGCATTCTAACACTGCAAGCAGTTCCTTTTCTCAGTAAAATCATTTATTTTCTTTGTTACAGAGTATAGATTAAGAAAAACAAATCAGTTTCTCTTATTCACATTTTGACAGATCCAATTTACACGGATGAAGAGGTAGGTCTTGTATTGATCCACCTCTTAAATGCCATTGAGTGCTGTAAATAGTTATTACATTTAGTTTGGTTTAACAAACAGTATTTATCGGAATTATTAAAAGTATTAGCAGGAAAGTGGTGCGACACATTGGGAAATAAATGGAGTGATAGAGCTCAGGCATGTTTCCCAATCCTCCACAGGTAAAATGCCCCATCAAGTAGGGGGCACCTGAATGTGATCACAACCTTCGTCTCCGAACTACGGGGGGATTGTACCAGATTGTCGTCACAGATTTTCTTGCAGTTTGAGAGTGCCATTGGTGTAGGCCTGGATTAAATTACCCAATTGCTTTGAATTCAATAGTGGGGGGAAATTTATGGTCCCCACCAGGGTATTGAATGGATGACTAGCCCATTGCCTCCCTGTCCACCCCTGGGCAGCCCTCCATCATCACATATAGGCCGGTAAAGCTAGCTAGCCCACCTTTAGGCCTATAGAGGCCTTCAAGTTGCCACTTAAAAGTTGTTTAAGGTCCACTTTTCCACCTCCTCTGACAAGCTTGATACTTTCCCAATTTAGGGTAAAAGATGTGATGGAAGGGAGAATACCTCCTTCGGGGTAATCTCCCTGCCCTCTGTGCCCATTGGGAAAAAAACCTCCAAACCACCCCTTTGTGCCTCCCCCTGAAACCTCCCGCCCCTCTACTCTCCTCATCAGAATCACCCATCCCTCCTTGATCAAAAGCTGTGGACTTACCCTAAGTATGGTATTCATAGATCATCGCCTTGGGACTCCGGTAGCGGCCACAACTGCTTTAGAAACTAGAAGCAGGAGTAGGCCATTCGGGCCCTTCAAGACTCGAGTTTTCAGGGGCTGCTGGAGCTACTCAGCCACCAACCAATCAGATTGGCTGGCAACTGTCAAGGCTGGGACCTCCTGACCCTAAACAACAGAAGCCCCACTTTCACTTTGTTACGGCTACCCCCAGTATTTTACCACTGTGGGTAGTTCTTTCTGAAGGATTACTAATGTTTCTACTGGGGAAGGGTGGAAAGAGAGGTGGATGTAAGCATATATCTCTCCCATAAAATTCAACCAATGGTGTGGAAAAAGCAAAATTGGGGAAAATACCTTAAAAATATCATCTTGCTCTTCCAGTATATATTTCTCAGTATATTAAGCAATTATTAATATTTCTTATCTTCATGTATTCATGTCAGTTTCATTGAAATCATACCTTAGGTGTCCTCCTACATGAAAAGGTTGATGTGCAGATACAGCAAGTAATTAGGAAGGCAAATGGAATGTTGGCCTTCATTGCAAGAGGGATGTAATATAAAAGTTGGGAGGTTTTGCTACAGCTGTAAAAAGGTAAAGGCAGTATAGTCCCGGAAGACCATAACGCTGCTCTCCCCTTCAAAGGTGATTGGTGGTGATTTAACCTGAGGATCACCACACCTCAGGCAAGGGACAAGGTCAAGAAGTTGGACCTTCATGAGTAACCTTAACTGGTACTGGAATTGAACCCATGCTGATGGCATCACTCTTCACCACAAACCAGCTATCCAGCCAACTGGGCAAACCAACTGAGCTAACTGTACAGACCATTGGTGAAACCACACCTAGGGTACTGTTTACAGTTGTGGTCTACCTACTTAAGGATGGATATACTTCCATTGGAAACACTGCTCAGAATCAGTAGGCTGATTCCTGGGATGAACGATTTTCCTTATGAGAAAACATCAAGCAGGTTGTGTTCATATTTACTCAAGTTTAGATTAATGAGAATTGATCTTATCAAAACATATAATTAACTGAGGGGCCTTGACAAGGTCGATGCAAGAGAATGTTTCCCCGCATGAGGGAATCTAAAATTAATGGGTGCAGTTTCAAAATAACATGTCTCCAGTCTTGGACAGAGATGAGGAAGAATTTTTTTTCTCAGAGGGCCATTAGTGTTTGGAATTCTCTTCGCAAGACAACAGTGAAGGTTGTACCATTGAATATATTCAAGGCTGAGATAAGACAACTTTTTGATCCACCAGAGAGCCAAGGATTATGGGGAAGGGTGGTGGAAAGGCCACAATGATTTTATCCAGTAAGTTGCAGTGCAGGCTCGATGGGCCAAGTAGTCTACTCCTCCATCTAATTTTTTAAGTTCTTGCATCCTTATGCATAGCGTTTATTGTGTGATGAATAGCTAATTAATGTGGAAGGGGGAATTACCTTAAAGGCATAAAAGATCTTTAACTTGTAGAGGATCTTGAGGATCTGACTAAAACCATTCAAACACAATTGGCTTCAATCACATCATTTGCTGTCTCCCAAACTCTCAACAGCTTTGTTGATAATATAATGATGAGTTGTACGTATGAGCCAGCCACTCTTAAGGAGTTTATTGTATAAATTGCACAGATAAATGACTTGTTGGGGTAGAAATTCTGATTGGTAAAGTTCATACATGAGCACTTTGTGCTTTCTTACTATTTTCTTGCACACACTATTTATATGTAGGTATTAACCTATTGATGTTAAAGAATGAATGCCTGCATCAAAGTAGCACAAGCAGGAATGCAGCACCATGAATTTCACACGCCAACCTTTCAAATTTGTTAGCTCCAATAATTCCATGACTGGCTCTGTGGAACTTCAGCTTGAATGTTCACACAGACAGAGAGACTCCCCAGCTCAGCCAAAATGGCGCCAGAGGCCAAACCTGGAAGTCCTGTCCCTGAACACAGCTCCTACCATTTTCATATGGGAGTGCACACTCCCCACAGTGCACACTTCCCATAGCGCACACTCCCCATAGTGCACTTAGCGCACAATTCCCAAAGTGCACATAGTACACACTGCGCATAGTGCACAATCCACATAGTGCACACTCCACATAGCACACACTCCCCATAGTGCACATTGCACATAGCGCACACTCCCCGTAGTGCACACTGCACATAGCGCTCACTGGACATAGCACAACCTCCAGGTAGAGCTCACTTCAGATAGTGCACATATGTACAGATAGTACGCACATATTGCACACTGCACATAATGCACGCTACGCATAGTGCACAATCCAGTTAGTGTACTCTGCACATAGCGCACAATCCAGATAGCGTAAATTGTACATACTGCACACTACACATAGTGCACAATCCAGATAGTGTACACTCCACGTAGTGCGCATTGCACATACCGCATACTGCACATAGTGCACAATCCAGATCATGTACACTCCGCATAACACACAATCCAGATAGTGTACATTGCACATAGTGTACATTGCACATAGTGTACACTTCACATAGTGCACATAGTACACAATCCAGATAGCATAGTGCACAATCCAGATAGTATACATTACACATAGCGCACACTACACATCGTGCACAATCTAGATAGTGTACACTCCACATTGTGCACACTCCAGATAGTGCACACTGCACATACTGCACAATCCAGATAGTGCATAGAGTGCACACTGCAGCCACAGTCTGCTGGTAATTGAAAGAGGTGGATGTTTAGTCTGTGGATGAACTGTCAATCAAGCAAACTGGATAGTGTAGAGCTTCTTGATTCTTGCTGTCTCTCTTGACTTGTACCCTGTAAATGCTGGATAGACTATAATCAGGAATTAGCCTCCGCCACTGAATACCCAGATTCATAATGGTCAAATCAGATTCCCAAAAAGTAATTTCATTCCAAGAAGTACTTTTGGACATTTCAATGTGACGAGTTATTACATAAATTAAAATTTTAGAGTTGTCAGATGAATTCTTTATTACAGTTGAGTAAAGCTCACAGCTATGCATTATTCCATGACAACAGCTTTATCTGTTATATTTAATTAATAGTATTATATGAGACTGAGTGTGCTGTCTTCATTGGACATGCATATTTTTCCTATTGTCTTGATATGTTCAATAAAGTGAGGGAGAACAATGAGGAAAATATTTTCCTGTCAAGCATTACAATCAAGTATTTGTAGTTGAGATGAATTGCACAATGTGTTCCATATCAGGCTAAAAATATATGGATGATGCCTCACAGTTGAAAAATGTACTGGGGTGATATCCTTATTCTCCTTGCCAAACCTTCTATTCATAAGTCTAGGCATAATTGCTCGAAGACGCCAATTAATGATCAATAATGGGCTGATTTGTTTTGTAGATCTGCTTCTGATGGAAGTCACTTGAACTTATTTCAGTTTCCGTTGCCTCATTCTCCGACTTTATCCATATCCAACTAACATCACTGTCAACTCCTATCAGACCGTATGGCTGGATTTTCTTGTAAAGTCACAAATTAAGTTCATCAAGGGTTACACATCACCTTTCAGCTTGTTAATGGCAGGTAGCTAAGCTTTTCCGTCTCATAACAATCAGGGAGTAAAATTGGTTCGCTATTCATCCATTAAAAATCAGAGACAAAATTGTAATGCATTTATGATTGTCACATCAGTAAGTGCAACCCATCATCACATGGCGTAAATTAACTGCAGGCATGAAACAAAAGCATCTTGTGGTATAACAGCATTTCAACTGCTTTAGCACTGAGATTTATTTGAACAAGACGAGGGCTGAATTCGATATCCCTCCTCCTCAAAGCAGGCAAGAGGACTGTGATGAGCCATTGACCTGCACCAATGCAAGGTGATGCAGGACAACTTTGTGTGGCCTACTGACTAGCATGATTGCATGATAACTGTGCCTCATGAGTGTCTGAGTGATGTTTGTCCCATTAAAGATTCTTCTGCAGAGTAAGGGTCACAAGAATCAGAAATCGTTCAGGGAGCAAGGTGAGGTATCACCCTGGTGAGCTCGGATTCCTGTCCCAGAACCACCTCAGGAGCTGACTGCACCTTGAGGCTGCAAGCATCTGTAAATAAAAGAATTTGCGACAGGGAGTTCCAGCACAGAATAATGATGGGTAGGAGTTCTGTTCTATCACATTACACTGATGAATGGCTCCCAATCAAATATTTTTTGCTTACTTCACAGGTTTTAGTTGCCACAAGCTAGACCAGCATTTATTGCCTATCCCTAATTGCTCTTGAAAAGATGGTGGTGGTGAGATGCCTTGTTGAACAGCTGTGGTCCATATGGTGTAGGTACACCCATAGTGCTGTTACCCCAATTAGTATGACTGTTGTGCTACACAACATGCTGGTGGGTATTTTCAATGTGAAGATGGTTCTTTGTCCCCATAAGGACTATTTAATGGTCACACCTACCAGTACTGTCAGAGACAGGTTAGTTGGTGCAAATGATGTGAACCAATCTTTCCCTCTTGTTGGTTTCCTCATAAACTGCCGCAAACCCAGTCCAGGGGTTTTAAGATCATAAGACATAGGAGGAGAATTAGGCCATTTGGCCCTTTGAGTCTGCTCTGCCATTTGACCGTTCTCCTATCTTTTCCCCATATATTTTGAAATCCTCACCAATCAAGAACCTATCTATCTCTGTCATAAATACTCTCAAAGATCTAGCCTACACAACCTTCTGTGGCAATGAATTCCATTGATTCACTACACTCTGCCTGAAGAAATTCCTCTTCATCTTGGTTTTAAAGGATCATCCCTTTAGTCTGAGGCGGTGCCCTCAGATCCTAGCCTCTACTATGAATGGAAACATCTTCCCCACATCCACTCTATCCAGGCCTTTCAGTATTCTGTAAGTTTCAATGAGATCCCGCTTCATCCTTACCTCCTTCAGGACTGAGATGTCTCGGTAGTTGTGCTACCGAGCCACCCTTGGAGTGCTTCATTCAAGTTATGTTCAACGTGGAGGAGTACTCAGCTGGGGAGAATGGTAGATGGTAACCAATGGGAAATTTCCTTGCCCATGTTTGATCTGATGTCTTCAGACTTCATGGAATCTGGAGTCAATGTTGAGGATTCTCAGGGCAATCCCCTCACAACAATATACTACTGCATTACTGTCTCCGTCCTGTCGGTGGTAATGGACATATCCAGGGATGGTGATAGTGGTATCTGGGACATCGTGGGTGAGGTATGATTCCGTGAGTATGAATGTAATTAGGTTGTTGCTTGACTGTGGGGAAGTTGTCTAATGTTGAAATTAGGCCCCAGATATTAGGGAGGAGAACTATGCAGGGTCAACGAGGCTGGGTGTGCCTATTCCATTTTCAGCGCATAGTTGGGTGCTGGGTGCTAGGTGCTCTGTCTGCTTTTGGCCCTATTTTACTTTTCTGATACAACAGAAAAGTTTGCAAGACCCCTTCAGAGGGCATTTAAGAGTCAACCACATTGCTGTAGGCCTGGAGTTTTATGTAGACCAGACCAGGTAGAGAGGGACAACAGATTTCATGCCTGAAAGGACGTTAGTGAACCAGATTGTCTTTTCCAACAATTGACGATGGTTTTGTGTCACCATTAACAAGACTAGTTTTTCAATTTAAATTCCACCATCAGCCATTTGAGCTCTTGCCCCCAAAACATTAAATTGGGCTTAAAGAAAAATACCATGGATACTGGATTCTGAAACAGAAACAGTAAATGCTGGAAAATCTCAGTAGGTCTGACAGCATCTGTGGGGAGAGAATAGAGCCAATGTTTCGAGTCTGGATGGCCTTTCATCAGAGCTAAGAGCAAAGGGAATCAGCAGAGATTTATACTATTGGGGTGGTAGGGTTGGGTGGAAGCAAATGTGGAATGAGACAAAGGGAATGTAAATGAAGGCTGAGAATTTGCCAAATGTGTCCATTAAGTGATCAGAATGTGAGAATGGCAGAACAGAAGTACAGATTGTTAAAGGACTGCCTGAGGAATGTGGCAGATGCACTGAAGGGAGGGTGGTGGAGGGGGCAAGAAGGAGAGCTGAAAATGAGAAGTGGAAAAATAGAAGTGAAAAAAAAGGATGATAACATGGATGAACGAGATGAAATGAAATGGAATAAAATAAATGGAAATGGGGTGAAGGTGAAGGAGAGAATTCATCCTCTGAATTTGTTGAACTCAAATGTTCAGTCCAGAAGGCTGTAAAGTACCTAATTAGTAAATGTGGTGCTGTTTCTCCAGTTTGCATTGGGGTTTACTGTGTTTACCCCAGTCCAATACCGGCATCTCCACAACATTGCAAAAGGCCAAGGATGGACATCTGAACAGGAGAGCAAGGATGGACATGTGAACAGGAAATGGCAAGCAATAGGAAGGTCTGGGTTAGGCTAGGCCCCTGGCTTGCTCGTCCAGTGATACTGCAACAGCACCATCACCTCCCCCTTAACATAACAAAAAGAACAAACTCACAAACTGAGAAGAAAAATCACTGAACCTGTTCAGTAATTGGCACTTATTAAATCTTAAGACACCTCCACAATGTGTAATATTAAACAGGAAGACACGATTTGGGAGTAAAAAAGTGATAGCATAATCTGGCAAACCATGGCACCAATTCAATCATAGAATCATAGAGTCCCAAAAGTGCAGAAGTAGGCCATTCGGCCCATTGAATCTGCACCAACCACAATTTCATCCAAGCCCATATTCCCATACCCCAACATATTTACCCTTCTAATCCCCTGACACTAGGGTCAATTTAATTATTAAAATATAGTTGTTAAAAAACACAGCGTTTAAAGACGTACCCAATTTTCAGAGAGGGTAAACAATGACTGTTCCGAGATAGAGGTTTCTAACTGGGATCAAAACCCTGAAAAAAAATTGTAACAGCTGCCACCACATTTACTTGGTCCTGATAATGGCTGAAGCCTTGAGATCCAATGTTAGGATTGTGTGCCATTGCTTCTTGGCCCTTCTCAGCTTGGAGTGTGATGATATCAAACATCAAGCATGTACTCCCAGCCCCAGACTAACCATGGGCAACACAATGGAAGATCAGTTAGATTTTATTTGTAAGAAATTATGCATTCTAGGCATTGTCATCAGGAACCTATAATTTATGGGACTGTGCATGTGTTGGGGTGAATTTTCAAATGTTCGACTGTTAAGCAGATTTCTTCCATAGGTAAAGGAAGTTTTAATTATACCTCTATAAAACATTATGGGAAAGTTTACTACATTAAGCAATCTATATAAATACAAGTTTTTGTTGTTTGACTCATAGATAAGCCCTCACTACCTAGGCACATATAAGTGCCTTTAACTATCCGATAGGTAAGTATTTTGCGGTAAATGCATTTTTGAAAGAAAACTTTCATTACTCTATTTTGGTTTACTTGTTTTGATAACATGCCCCCAAGTTATCTTCCTGGTGGAATGAGCATTCCGCTAGACCATGCCTTCAAACACAAATGGCAGGCAGGTTTATTGGGCAGAATTTCCTGGGTTTTTTTGCAGTGTGGCATGGTGGGTCAGAAAAATAGTTGGTGGGGGGATGGAAGTGAAGTACTGGAGAGACACCAGCCCCAAAGACAGTATCCTTTGGTGTATATTTAGGCAGTGCAAAAGAAGTTAAGGAGGGGGCCCCACAATGTAACAATGGTGGGAAAGGCCCCGTTAGCCAGTTACATCCCTAAAAGATTGGGCCACCCTTTAAAGGATACCCATTTTTTAAAAGATGAAAATATAAACACTCCTGCTCCACAGAACTGCTCTCCTCCTCCCTCAAGAACTGCTTCTATCCCGTCCTCCCCCAACAGTCTGGAGCAACCCCCCCCCCCCCCCCCCCCCCCATGGAAACTGAACCCTTCCTCCCCCCCATGCAACACTCCAACACTGTCCAGGTACTGCCCCTGGCACTGCCTGGACATTACCGGGAGCAGTGCCATGAGCAGGGCCATGGGCAGTGCTGGGTGTAGTGTAGCGGGCAATGCTGTGTGTGGTACCTGGCACCAGTGCAGTATCGGGTGGCATTACTGAGGCTGTATTCACCTATGCACCAGGTACATGTCATGGGCAACCTGTTGTGATTCACATTGACATGCCCTCATGCCTCTGTACACGGAGAATCTAACAGAGCGAGGGACTATCAAGCATAAAAGTCTGAAAATGATATTTAAATCTATGTAATTGGGCATCCTGACTTTCAAAGTCAGGATTCCCATTTACAATTTTGATGGCGGTGCAGACAATGATCAGAGAAATCCCACTGCTGTAAAGCCATTTCAGGATTCCCACAGGATTTTCTGTCCCTGCTGTAATTCCCGGTCCCTTGAAATGGGAACAAGAGATCCACTTCATTGAATCTGAAATGAATATGTAAACAGAAGCAATGTCACAAAAGAGAATTAGAGTGGTTACAAAATTAATTATTTCCTCATTGAAACATCAAAGGAGAACATTTAGGGAACAGTGATCATTGCATCTTGTGGTTTAGGTTGACTATGAGAAAAGACAAGGAACAATCCAGAGTAAGAATGATTATCTGGGAAAAACCAACTTCAGTGGAGTAAGAATGTATCTGGGCCAATTAAGTTGGCAAGAGAAATAACAATTAAACAGGAGGTCATCTTCAAAGAAGTGATAGTTCAGGTACAGTCAAGGTACGTTCTTTTGAAAAGGACAGGTAGGGAAACAAATTCAGAATTCCCTGGATGAAAACAATACAGAGATTAAGATGAAGAGGAATAAATATATTTATGACAGATGTCAGACAGATAATACAGTGGAGAACCAGAGCACTCAGAAGGGAAGTGGAAAAGCCAAGAAGAGAAGCAAAGAGAGAGTATAAAAAGAGACTGGCAGCTCACATGTAAGGGAATTCCAAAGTCTTCCATAAACACACAAATACTGAAAGGATGGTAAAAGGGCAGATTAGGGACCGGAAAGGGGGCTTATTCGTGGAGGCAGAGGGCATGGTTCAGGTATTAATATACTGTATCCATCTTTACCAAGGAGAAGATTCTACCCAAAGCATGGTTATCATAGAACCCTACAGTGCAGAAAGAGGCCCTTCGGCCCATCGAGTCTGCACCGAACGCAATCCCACCCTAGGCCCTACCCCCATATCCCTACATATTATACCCACTAATCGCTCTAACCTACACATCCCTGGACACACAGGGACAATTTCTTAGCATGGCCAACCAACCTAACCCGCACATCTTTGGATGTGTTATCTTTCCGGAGTACTCTTCCTAGTTACCAATAATAGTTATTATTATTAATTATTAATATTATTATTATGGTGAAAGCAGAGGTAATTAATTAACTAGAAGTATTGAAAATTGGTAAGCAGAAGGTTTTGGAATCTCAGTCTTGTGTTGAATTCAATACGCACCAGGTGCCAGTGAGATGCATACAAGGATATTGAAGGAAGTAGGAGTAGAAATGGCAGATGCATTGGCCATAATTTTTCAGAAGAGTTCAGAGAGTAATTAATAACTCATGCAGTATCCTAGGCTGAGATAGTAGGAACATAACGTACAAGATCAAGGAGGCTATGTTGAACTTGTTCAGCTGCAGCTGAAATGAGAAGGTATTGGAAAAAGAAAAGATTTACAAGAATTGTTCCAGGGATGAGGAACTTCAGTTATTTGGATAGATTGGAGAAGGTGGGGCTGTTTTCCTTGGAGAAGAGAAGGCTGAGAGGAGATTTGATAGAGGTATCCAAAATCATGAAGGGTCTAGGCAGAGTCAAAAGGAAAAAATTGTTCTCATCCATGAGAGGGCACAGATATAAAGTAACTGACAAAAATAAAGCAAAAGCGACTTGAGAAAAAACATTTTCACTTGGTTAAGATCTGATCACACTGTCTGAGAGTGTGGTGGAGGGAGGATCGGTTAAAAGTTTTCAAAAGAAAATTAAGCTCTTATCTGAAAAGGAAGCATGTGCAGTGTTAGGGAGAGAGGCAAGGGAATGGCACTAAATGAATTGTTCATTCAGAGAGTCAGTGTAGGCACAATGGACTGTATGGCCTCCTTCACTGTGCCTAAGGTGTAACAATATGATTCTGCAATACACATTCGATAGCAGTTACACAAGTTGCAACAAAGTTCAGCATGAACTGGATATGGCGCAATGTTCTTTAAATATTAACTTTACTACACGTTTGTTTATCGCTGATCATCCATGGTACTTAATGGCCTGCTTGATGGTTATTCATTTGGAAGAAGATATGAGACCTGATTTTACAAAATCTTGTACCTGTCTGGGAAGATTACCCTCCAAATCCTCATTTTACAAAATTGAGGACAAACTCCACAATTTTCTATCCATTTTTATTCTAGGAAAGCAGGACAATTTCCTTAAAATTTGACAGAGACAAAGGAAGTTTATTTGCACATTTTGTAAACTCACGTTGCGATATCAGTCAGACATGTCTTCAACTAAAACCCACAGGACGATTGTATTTGAGTTGAATGGCTTGGCCTTTCTCTTGAATGGCTGTCACAACTCAGAGAATGGTTACCACACAGAATTAAATCTTTCGGCCCAGCAAGTCCACATTGGCTCTCTACAGGAACAACTCAGCCCTTTCCCAATAATTCAGCACTTTCCTCTTACAATTAGGTCCTTATTCAATTCCATTTGGAAAGCCACAATTGAATCTGCTTTCACCACCCCTGATGCAATTCATTACAAAATGAGCAAGATCCGTCCCGACTGCAACAAAGCACAACAAGCAACAGGTAACCCAAGTTCTTGAACCTAGAATCATCTCGTTGGTTGCTAACATTACAGACCACTACAACTGGTAAAATAATTTTAAGCAATAATCTATTTTGATGCTCAAGTTGCCATTAAACCTTTTAAAAGATAACGATGTAAAAAGTTCATGCTATAATATCACATTACTTGAGAGATTTTTAAGACAATGTTTTGTTGGCTAAATAACTCATTTCAAAAGCTGTTCCTGTAAATTGCTATTAAAGACAATCAGAAATGTAAGCTAGTTGATAAAATGCACAATTTTAATGGAAGGTTTTCCTAACAACTGAACATTTGTAATAGCTCTACTTCATTGTCACTTCAAAGGGGCTGCTTTGAATTTCATTTTCATTCCCCTATTCAACTTGTTTATAAAACAAAATAGCAATTTGGTTAATTTTTCATCCAAATAGCCTTTATTTCACATGCCTTACACTGACAGTATATTGTAAAAATGTAAAATGTAATAGATCCCATTATAATTGGAAGAGAGTCCCATAATACAAGATGTTGGCTTATTTCATTCAGGAAGTCAAGTGCGCCAAGCTAAATACAAAAATATTTTGATGAAAGACCTAATTCTAAGCAGCTATTGTGCTGAAATATTTTTTGCTTATTATGAGCTTTAGAAAGCAGATATAGCAGCATTTCGAAAGGCGAAATATGTCACTGTATTCTTGATATACAATTACACGACCATCGAATTCAGGGATTAAGACAGTATTATCAAATCATATACATTTTACAACACATTGCTGTACGATGCACGCTGCTTCCTGGGTTTGCTTGAAGCAACGCTGACAACTTACTTTAATGGATAAATGTGTGCGCGGCCAGATTTTAGTACAATTACTAAAATGCAGGATGTAAAAACCTGGATATGGACACAGTTTTAGATTTTTTTTATAATTTATTTTTAAATTAAAGCAAGGTAATTTCATTTCACCGTTGCAAATATTTTGCCAGTTTAGAAATATATTGCTGCAGGCTCACAACACAACCATTTCTCAACTGCCTCATAACATAGGCTTCCCTCTACTAGGCCATCATTTTGATGATGTATTACCTCAAAGAAAATGTAAGCATATTCTGCACAGTTATTACACCCATGAATAAAAGCAAACACCTCTCTCTCTCTCTCCCTTTCGCTTGCCATTTTCTTTATTAACTGCTGCCTCCCCTGTCTGCCTACCATCTTGTTGTATACAGCACGATTGTAAGGACATCGTCTGCAGCGCAGTCATGCACTGATTTTTGCCAATCACTGCTGAACAGAACTCCAGTTGCAGAATCTGAGCAAATGACGAACATGCCCTGCATTCTAAGTGGTGGTGATCTTCTAGGCAGGCTCTGCAGAAATGACATAAAAAATGGCAACTTGCAACATTCTTTGAGGAGCCGTTGACCTTTATGCACAAGATAGCAGTGTCAGACTAGAATTATAATAAACAATTCTGCAATGTAGATACAGGACATTAGCTTCGAAGTTTGTACTCAATGACAATGAAGTTTGGCCTTTTTTTTCTCACGGCTCTTTTTTTGATTGCTGCAAACAATATTCCTTCTGTATTTCTATTGTAGATGTGTCTTTTGAGATGATTCTCCTTCATTTTAATGATTTACTGTTCGTTGCGCCGAATTTGTCTCATTCATGCGTGGAGCAATGAATGTTCAATCAGCGAGGATTGAAAGTGGGAGTGCTCATCGTAGGCGCCAATCTCCGCTGGTCTCCTGTCCACTTCTTTTGATTAAATATCTAAGACTCCACATTTGTGTGCAGTGGTGGTAATGCAGGGAACAATTGAGGACTGTGGAAGTCAGGATGACCAATGAGGTACCCTACATAAAAGAGTCACAGAATTCTTCTAGGTTTTTAGCTGGGTTGTATGCTGCCCTTTGTGTCCCAGATGTGCAGCCTTTGTGTTTTAGACCAAAGTCATAATCACTCCCCACAGATTCAAAATAATCTTCACTTGCATTGATAGCTAATGAGGTTTGAAAGCATACTCAGGATAATGTACAGAATGACTTTATTTCAGATTTATTTAGCTACCCTATTCTATGCATCTATTCTTTTTCTCCAAAAGTGGTAGAATAACACTAACAACAAATAGATAACCATGTGAATAAATAACAGCAACACAACATTTGTATTTTAGCAGAATATGTTGGATCATACAAGCTCCTTGAATGGGAAAAATAGTAGTTCACATCCATATGTTGAATTTAAAAAAAAACTGCAATATGCAATAGTTATTCTTTCCTTATAATCTTAGCAAACATGGGGTCTAATTGGGCTGCCAAACGAACTCCTTTGATTTGAGCAGTCCAGGCTAATTAGCAACCCCACAAAATAGTTACCATTGCTCCATTGGTTGGATAATTGTCAGGTAAATTCAGATGAAATGACCAATTATGTATTGCACAGCATATTTTAATTTCAATTGCATGGCCTGGTTTGTCCCTCAAGTCAACAGCCTTACAGAAAACCGAAACAACATTTATATCATTAGGCTAGGAACACAATTCTAACTGCAGCTGTTTTTAGGTTTCTTTAGAATTGTACATGAATGAAAGGACTCACTACTAAGCTCAAATGAGAGAAAATTGGTTCATTTTTGCGACAGTCACATTCCTCATGGATCATTTTATACATTCTCATTCATTAGATCACAGGACTTAAAGGTAGTGTGCAAAGACTGTCTATGTTCTACTCACCTGGTTTTCATTAAAACGAGACTGGTTTATCTGCTTGACATTTGTCACAGTGAAGATTTTAAAAAAATCTTTACTCGCATGAAACAAGATTTACATGTTTATTTCTTATCACACTCTTAATCTCAACCCTGACTGGCATTTCCATCCAGTCACCTATAAAATGAAGTTGAATATTCCTCAGGCACCTCAGTAGAGTGAGGGGAGACCTGCACTGGTTATGGACATAGCCTGATGCTGCAACCAATGAATAATGCAGATGGCAGGTCTGTGGGCGTGTCTAATATCTTCCCATTTGAGATGAATGGCATCAATGAGAGATGCAGTTGAGAGACCAAACTGTGAGTGGAGGGCCAGAACTCACCAGTCGGGTATGGCCCGTGACCACTGCTTGAGAGAAGAGAGGACTTCGTCCAAATCTCTACACACAGCAGAGAAACTGGAATATCCCAGGTGCAGACGGGGTTGGAGAATTCCGGCTGAAGTATGGAGAAGAAAGTGAGGTGAAAAATTTAAGGAAGTGAAAGTTCTTGAAATGATGTTGTAACTCCTTGTGCGGAATCTTCCTGTCCCACCCACAATGGGAATCTAGTACATGGGACATGGACCATCCAAAGGTCCATTGACCTCGGGCAGGATATTCTGGCTTTGGGGTAAGCATGGCTGGAAAATCCGTCCCTAATGTCTTATGGTTTATGAAGTTTGCAAAGCTTCTGTGCTACATAATTGTCTGTTAATCACCGATAATCACCTTCTTAGAGAAACTTCTGAATTGCTAGGCAAAAAACAAACAAGCTACATCTACCATCCTGACAGTTGCTGATACAACAATATTGAAGTTGTTCGTTTATTGGGGGCAACCAATCTTAATCAATTAGTCTGCAACAGCCCTTAACATGAAATAAGAAAAACTCCCAGCGGTGCTAAGTTTTAGGATGTGCGGGTACAAAGCTCTCTGTTCCTCCCAAGCATGCTATATTTAACATATATCATGAAAAAAAGAAAGATTTGCATTTATAAAATATTTTTCACAAACTCAGGAGCTGGAATTTTATTGTCCCGCTGCCACAGGAATCAGAGTGGGCGAGGGGCGGACCTTGGAGACGGATTTTATGGTGTCGGGACAAGCCAGGCCGTAAAATCCCATTTAGAGCATCTCACAATGCTTGACAGTCAATGGAGCACTTTCAAAGTGTTTGAGGTAGTCATTGTCAAACGTTGGGAATATCCGTAGTAATGTTGTCCATGTGTAAAACCATTATTACTGTGAGCAAAATGGTAGACACATAACTAAGTGCTGACACAAACAATCCTAGATCAGTCTTCCAAAGGGACACAATCTTAAAGCATCAAATGTTAAACAAAAGCTCAGAGGTTAGGGAGCATTCATTGGAATGGAACTACAGTTTGATTGCTTTAGAAGATACCATTTTTGATCACAAAATGCTTGATCTTAAAAAAAAATGTGATTCACTGGTGGACTAGTATCACTCCCTCCTCTTCTCCCTCCCTTTCTGAGGAAAAAAAAACCAAGAATAAATAAGTGCTGTTTGATTTAGGGAGTTCTGAAAGCCTGGTAATTAAGGAATGGCATTTATTTGATTTTCAGAGACTTATTTTGCAGATCCAGGTAGGAATGCTCCTTTAATGACAGCTCCCATTGTGACAGTTCTATGGAGCATTCAGACCATTTGTGTCATAAAGAAATTTACATTTAATTCCATAAAAGCTCATGTCAGTTTTCCATATGACACAGAAAGCCATTATGACATAAACAAGTAGCACAATGCAACAATGTACATTGGGTTTTAAAAATACTGAAAAATACTCTTAAGCTGACAAATGAAGTCACTATGGATGTTTAGTAAATAAGTTCATGTATCAGTTTGTGGCACAGGGCTCCAAAATTCACATTTGGTCAATATCTTATTGAAGAACCTTTATACGTATGTATTTGTTAATGTAATTTATTTCTCCAGTTCTTAAGTTTGTTTATTTGTTAGTGTCACATGTAGGTTTACATTAACATTGCAATGAAGTTATTGCGAAAATCCCCTAGTCGCCACCCTCTGGCACCTGTTTGGGTACACTGAGGGAGAATTTAGCATGGCCAGTGCACCTAGCCAGCATGTCTTTTGGACTGCGGGAGGAAACCGGAGCACCCGGAGGAAACCCACACAGACAATGTGCAGATTCTGCACGGACAGTGAGCCAAGCCAGGAATCAAACCAGGATTCCTGGCGCTGTGAGGCTGCAGTGCTAACCACTGTACAAGCGCGCCTATGTTCATATTATGGATTACCAAACCATGGACACCAAATTCAGGGCACAGATACTAAATAAATGTGTTATTATTGGGCTAATACAGAAAATGATTAAAGAATACATATCAGTCTGTTCACTCTTTGTGAAAGCTACAGAGTATTTTTATTGCTGCCTCTATGACCTGAAAGAATCCTGAAGAGTCGTTCTCAGTCCATAATCAGCCCACTCTGTATAAATCCATTTTAATATTTTCCTTCACTCTGAACCTTCCCCAACAAACGTAATCTGCCAGTTGGGCTACAGTAGCAATTCTTGTGTGCCTCGTTGCATTACCAGCTGGAATAACACTGCTCCATAATAAGGCCTATCTTTGCTGTTCCTGCCTCATGTTCTCTCTGTCTATCTGTCTGTCTCCCCCTCCGCCACCACTCACCTCCCCCCCTTCATTTTACAGAAGTTGGAATAAAGCCAGTCCACAGAGAGGTCTGTCCCTATAGTGCTCACTTGCCTGCCTGTCCGATCTGTTTCTCTTTCTCACTTTTTTCTCTTCCTCCGCTGAATTAACATAAGTCCATGGTGGATTAATTTACTTTCTATAACAAACTGAACTACCTAATGAATAGGCAGAACAAACTTACTGTTCCTTAATAATGAAACAGTGCTTTTCCTTTAAGGAAAATGCTTTTCTTTCGATATTCTACAGCCTTAATCTTCCATATCTCTTCTCTTGTTTGGTAAGGGAGCTTAATTACTTAGCGATCTTAAAAGATCACTAAAATCACAACCATTATCTATGGTGACTTAATTTTTCAAGAGTTTGTTTTAATTTGAAACTTAATTAGAAATAATGAAGAGCTGACATAGTACAAAAAAAATCGATTGGGACACCGTTAGCACAGGAAATCAAGGCGTGAACATTAATTGCACTTGGTACTTCATACATTTTAACTCTCTTAGAGTTGCCATTTTGAAGACCACTCCCTTAACAATCACACCCCTCCACCCCCACCTCTGCCTGTCAACATGAACAGAACTGGAATCAGCCTTAAGGTCTTTATTTTTTCAAAAGCTAATTCTATTCTACTGGGGATTCAGCACAAAGTTGGATTCCTCACACATGTTTGCTTCCAGAGTTATTAATTTTGAACCTGTTATTTCTGAATGGGTTGGATTTTACCAGCGCCGTTAAACCCACTGCAAGGACAGCTGTACATCTTTCCTCTGACACTGGATGCAGCAGCATCCTTTACGTTGTAAACATCAATCTTTATCTTAGTGGTATGTTGTACCTTTGACAAGGATAAATATTTCAAAAATACTCTTTTTATAATTATCGTCATCAGTGCAATGTGCACAATGTAAGTGATGGTCACTGAGTGTTGCTGCAATATACCATCATACCCTTAATTTTTTTTTTACATAACTTAGCAATCTAGATTTGACTTTCTTTTCATTGGATACAAAGACCCACAATGCTAACCACAACAGAACTTTTACCATAATATGAGAATTTTTCTCTTTGAATGCAGGGTGTATACCCCTCAAGTTTTTCTCTCTAAATGTTTAGGTCCAGAATCTTTGGTGATTCCAGACCACACATGATGCAATGGTTGCTTGGCAATAGCAGCACCATCTAATTATTCTTCTCCCCACCACTTCCTTGTCCCTGCTCAGCATGGTGAGGATTGAGACCTGATGGAAATGAGTAATCAAACTCGGCTCCCTCCATTCTGTGTACTAGTGCCCCAGCATGCAACACGCTTGTTCCATTCCCGTCATTCAAAGTGTGTATGCTATTACCGGGAAATGTTGGGCAGGAGGCAAGCAGGCAAATTGGTTCAGGTCTCCACTGACAGGATTTGGGGCAAGGTTTGCAAAAGATCATCTCCAAGGCAATTAAAAGTTTTTGTTTGGTTCGTAGGATGGCACAGTGGTTAGCACTGCTGCCTCACAGCTCCAGGGACCCGTGTTTGATTCCAGTCTTGGGTCACTGTGCAGAGTCTCCATGTTCTCCCTGGGTCTGCATGGATTTCCTCAGGGTGTTCCAGTTTCCTTCCAAAAGGCATGCTGGTTAGGTGCTAAATTCTGCCTCAATGTACCTGAACAGGCACCAGCACATGGCAACTAGGAGATTTTCACAGTAACTTCATTACAGTTTTAATATAAGTCTCCTTGTGACACTAATAAATAAACTTAAAACTTCAAATAAATTGGGTACCTGGGCATCAATTGAGAGCAGTAACTGTAATTGCCTGGGATTCATCTTTCGAGGTTGGCTAGTCTGCCCAACTGCAATTGTTGTTGAAGTTCATGCACAAATGCTGCCTGCTCTACATGGGCACTGGAAGGTGGCCATCCTTGGTGTAGACTCTTTGTCCAGCATGGTCAACACTGCCAAGGAAAGGAAAGCAAATTGGTATTTTGAAAGAAAATGAGTGAAGAACATTTTGAAGTGGAACAGTGATCTGGCCTCTGGACATGAATTCAGAATGTGTGATGTGGATTTATAGCAAGTAAGTGATTACCTAAAGGGTGGAAGAGAAAGAAAAGGGAGCCATAGGCTGTTCTCATACATGTCCGAGCAGCTGACTACAGTCCAACGATCACAAAAAGTAAGAGCAGGTCACCTGGGCATTAACTGGAGAATAATGCTCAGCAGAAGTAATAACAAAAAAAGGATTTAAAAATAAATCCACACTGTTCGGGCTTCTTTTGCAATGCAGGAGTAGCGAGTTACAGATTGTGATAATTAAACCAACACTTATTTCTCAAAGCAGGGTGGCAGGAGGTGATACCTCTTGTGTATATTGTTTAATCACTTTGCTGCTGAATTTGTAGGAATTTCATTCTTTTAATACCACAATCTTTCAAAGTAAATCCCCAAGCTAAGTCATTAACAGTACATTTTTATATTATGGCAACTAATTGGTCCCTTATGAAAACTTTACGGTGGCAGGTAAAGAATGCATTTGAATGACTCCACGGTAAGATGTTAAAATCGCTATTTTAACTTTCTATTGAGTCAGCAACCTCCGAGAAATTAGCAAAACTGTTCACTTTACATCACCAAGGAAGCAAAAGTCCTTGTATTTGGCTATCGTTGAGTTCCTCAAACTACCTTGCTCCACAATGGCTGCTAATTAATTGAAAGATGCATGTTTTTTATGTTCCTGAAGCATATTCTGTGAGCACATGAAAGGTGTGCAGTTACATGTAAATAATCCACTTCCATTTACTTGAACTAAGTTTTCTTTAAAGGGAAACCATCGCCATCAAAGGTGTTCGGCAAATCCTTTGAACATCTGACTTCTGAATGAAAATGGTGCACAAATTTTCTGTTGCACTGGAATGCAAATAGTCCGTTCCCCAGCTTCCTGCAGGTTCTTAAAGTTAGAATTTTCATCTGTTTTTTGGTCCTCTCCGTGTCTCCATGTTCTGGCTGAGAATGCAGGCGAATGACCTTGCACTAGGCTTCTGTCATCTCTCTCCGTTTCTAACCAGCTAATGAGATTAATTTAGGTTGATCCGCCTTTTAATTCTCACCCTCCCGTGAGGGAAATGTTTTCACTCACTATCACCATCACTGCAACACCCATTCCACCACCCCCCCAGCCCACCCCTGGACCTGATATTGTGGAGGTTGATGAGGAAACTTACATCTTGTGCAGGCAAATGTAGGAAACATTTCACCCTTTTAATGCCTCCATTACTTTAGTCAGCAAGATAACACAGATAACAATGGTGATTGAGGTAATTGTCCCTTTAATGACAACATAGCAGAAGGGGGTTACTTGGCTTGAGGGACCAACTGGGGTAATCACCCCAGCGGGTGGAGTCCTCGCTTGTGCAGAAGACAGTCTGAAGGCATATAGAAGATATGTAGGGTCTGGGGCCAGGACAGCCAGTGAAGCTGCGGCCTCTGTATAGCTTTTCCTTGTTAATCTTTGTGTTCCTGACTAATTCTGGAACGTGCATCATAGCTTAATGCTGCAGGCCAAGAATCTTTAAAACTCTGAATAGATTCAGATACTTCCTGTCAACTTCGAGACCACTTTCCCTTGTTCTGAGCTGGCTTGTTTCCCTGGATGATGCCATTAGTTGAGCAAAGTAATAGGGAGATGATGGTGTGGAGGCCCAGATAGATTCTCAGGGAGCACAGGTTCAAATCCCACCACTGCAGCTGGTAGAATTTGAATACACTCAATAGAATCTGGAATTGAAAGCTTGTCTAAATAATGGTGACCATGAAACTGTCATCGATTGCTCAAGAAACAATCTGGTTTAGGAAAGGAAATCTGCCATTCTTACCCGATCTGGCCTATACATGGCTCCAGATCAACAACAATGTTGTTGACTCTTAATTGCCCTTTGCAATGGCCTAACAAGCCATTCAGTTCAAGGGCAATTAGGGAAGGGCAACAGATGATGATGACCTTGCCAGTGACACCCACATCCCAAAAATAGTAAATTTATGATTGAAGTGTGTGTTCCAATAGGTCACACTAAACATTAGCACGACAAAGCCAAAAGCCTAAGCAACAACGTTCAATACTCCAGACATTTACAGGCTTAGGTGTGGAAGTTTATTTTCCTGCACTCTGAATCCTGCTCAGTACAGTGGTTCTCTTCATCCTATATCAATCACTTATTTGTACTGACCTCAGTCCCACCCCTTAAATTACCTGCTCCAATTAGTACATCACTCAGTGTAATAGGGCCAGTTGAGCCCAACAAGGCTTGATCTCAATTTTATGACCATTAGGTTTGAATTCAGGGGCTGTCCAATTACTGAGATCCAGGTTTTTGTCCCCCGGGTCAGGAGCGCAGAGTCCGATGTTTTTATAACTCGATACACAAATTTAGAAATGGCCCCCTCCGCAGGTGAGATTGTCTGTTGGGGTGAGTGCAGGGTGGTGGTGGTGGTGAGGAGGTGTGGGGGGGACAGTGAGCTGAAACAGAATGAATCTACAGGCTGCTGGGTGCAAAGGCAGGCTTGGTGCAAAGCCGTGTCCAGCGGTGTGTTTAAATAAATAAAAAATAATTTTAAAAAACATCCCTCATCCCTCTGCAACCACCTACTCCCAATGCCCAATCTTTACGACCCTAACCAAACCCCCATGGCTCCACCTCTATCAACTTAATTTTTCTGTTCTTTCATGGGAGGTGGGCATCGCTGGCAAGGCCAGCATTTGTTGCCAATCCTTAATTAGCCTTGGACTGAGTGGCTTGCTAGGCATTTCAGAGGGCAGTTAAGGGTCAACATAATACTGAGAATCGGGAGACCATGTAAGGTTTGCAGTTCTCCTTCTCCAACAGGACATTAGTGAACTAAATGAGTTTTTATGACAATCAATAATGGTTCCACGGCCATCATTAGACTGTTAATTCCTTATTTTTCACCAAATTTAAATTCCAATATCAGCCATGGTGGGATTCAAACCCAGATCCTAGAGCATTATCCTTGGTTTCTGGATTACTAGTTCAGTGACAGTACCACTGACCAATGCATCCCTTTACTGCCCACCTACTTCCATTTCTCCCATGCCCCTTATGCCAATGTAGTGTTAACTCATGCCAACTGATGCCCCCAACCACCCTTTACCCCCTCCATGCCAACTAACATAGTATCTTTGGACAGTTCCTTGACAGCTTTGACACTTCTTGGATAGCTTTGGCATGTTTGTCAGCTGGTTAGCTCCTTAACACTTCCCTGATAGCTGGACAGTTGCTGGACAGCTGGACACCTCCTGAGAAGCTGGACATTTATTGGACAGCTGGATAATTCATGGATAGCTGAACATCTCTTAAACAGCTGAACACTTATTTTGCAGTTTGACAATGCCAATGAATTTGTGTGTAAAAAGTTCACAATCATGTTCATTTTTAACAATTCCAATGAGTTCCTTACCTCTTGCAAAGGTGTCCCTGAGCCTTATCCAAAGGAGCATTTTATCTCTCCTAAGGGGTAATCAGGTAAGTTCAGACTTCCTTTTACCTATAGCAATCTGCACACTCCAGATTCCACCTTCCTGCTGCTCCAAGATTCCGCTTCAGTGAAGATAGCCAATGATTTAAATCGTGAACTGCCTCTGTGAATTGTGCACGTGTGAGCGTCAGCCCACTTCCGACCCTGGGAAATGCCGAGTTTGGGAGGCTTCCCCCTGTGTCTGCATGGGTTTCCTCCAGGTGCTCAGGTTTCCTCCCACAGTCCAAAGATGTGTGGGTTAAGTGGATTGGCCATGCTAAATTGCCCCTTAGTGTGTTGGGGGATTGGCAGGGTAAATATGTCAGGTTATGGCAATAATGCCTGGGTGGGATTGTGATCAGTGCAGACTCAATGGGCCAAATGCCCTCCTTCTTCACTGTGGGGATTCTATGACTCTATGAAATGCTGGATTAAACCCCCAGTTAATGGTCTCTGGAGATTTTAGCCATTTACCCAATGATTTCAAAGGTTGTGCTACCTGTAAACCTGCTCAGGTTAAATCCAAATGTGGGAGTGATCCTGTTGGATTATAGAGTAGAAAAAGTTACAGTGATAACAAGGGATGAAGCCATGATGGTATTTGCATACTATTGGAGAAGTGTTACATTTGAAGCATTGGGATCCATTGCAGGTCAGTGTAATGGGTGAACAGGATTTGGTGAAGGTTCGGATCAAAGCAGCAGAGTTTTGGATGAAATGGAATTTAGGGAGGATAGAGCCTGGGAACCCAGTGGAATACTTCAGTCAGAAGCTGTTACTGAGGTAGTGGTAGATGGGCTTTTTGATGGTGAGAGATGGGTTAAGAAGCTCATCTTGGGGTCAGTTAGGACTCCAAGGTTATGAACCATCAGGTTTAACCTAAGACAATGGTTGGTAGAGGGAATGTAGTCAATGGTGAGGACATTGTTTGTGGCATGAAACCAAGGTGAAGATTTTATTCTCTTTAGTGTTTAACTTAGAGTCTGAGGGCAGGATTTTCTTGCCATGCTTGTCCCAAGACTGGAAAATCCTGCCCAAAGTCAACAGACTTGTCATGGTCTGCCCCCACCCACTACAATTCCCATCCCAGGCAGGATGGGAAAATTCTGCCCATCGAGTCATAGAGATACACAACACGGAACACGCCCTTCAGTCCAACCCATCCACATCGATCAGATTTCCTAACCCAAACTAGTCCCATTCGCCTGTGTTTGGTCCATATCCCTCTAATTGTTTCCCATCCATATACCTGTCCAAATGTCTTTTAAATGTTATTGTACCCGTCTCTACCACCTCCTCTGGCAGCTCTTTCCATACGGGCACCACCATCTGTGTGGAAAAGTTGTCCCTCGGGTCCCTTTGAAATCTTTCCCCCCTCACCTTAAACCTATGCCCTGTGGTTTTGGACTCTCCTATCCTGGGGAAAAGATCTTGGCTATTCACCTTATCTATGAAGAGATTGCAGCTCATCCAAGATTGAATGGGGAACCAGCAGTCTGATAACAAAGGAAATGAAGGGGTCAAAGTTGTCGACTCCTTCAGACATTGGTGGTGAGGTTGAGTTGGGCATATGTTGTGGTGCCTGATCTTCAGATGATATTGCCAAGGGTCATCCTGTAACTGTGGAAGAATAGGGAGCTAAGAATGAATCCTTGGAGGCTTCCAATGATTATGATACAGGGGCGTGAAAAGCAGAAATTTGCTTTAGTTGCCCTGGTTATGGTTGGATAGAATCATAGAAACACTTCAGTACAAAAGAAGGCCATTCGGCCCTTCGAGAGTCTGCACCAACAACAATCCCACCTAGGTCCTAACCCCGTAACCTCACATGTTTACCCCTCTAACCTATGCATCCAGGACTCTAAGGTGTAATTTAGTATGGCCAACGTACCTACACTGCACATCTTTGGAGTGTTGGAGGAAATCTACGCAAGCACGGAGAGAATGTGCAGACTCCACACAGACAGTGACCCAGGCCAGGAATTAAACCCTGGATCCCTGGAGCTGTGAGTCAGCAGGGCTAATGACTGTGCTACCATGCCGCCGCAACAAATTTCCATTCCCTGACCAGGACTCGAACCTGGGCCGTGCCAATGAAAGTGCCAGTGAAAGCACCGAATCCTAACACTGGACCACCAGGACTGATTAGGAAAGATTGGAAGGAAAGAGAAGCAGTCTCAGAGAACTGGACATATGCGGGTTCGGGAGGAAGATAGTATGGTCAACCGTCTTAAAGGCTACAGACAGGTTAAGGCGAACTTGATAGGATACTGCTTCACAGTCACAGAGAATGTCATTGATGACTTTGATTAGAGCCATTTCAGAGCTCTGACAGGCATTGTGATTCATGTGATGGCCGTGATGTTTTCGCAATCTCCTGTTGCTAGATTACCCCTAACAAAAATAATAGTACTGCACACATGAATTTGGTGGCTTGCTATCATTTTTCTTCACTCATATTGTCATGAAGGCTGAATTCCAATGGTATGGGGCCAAGCAATGATCATCAGCCTATAAGCCAGGCAAGAACTCAGGGTTCGTCCCAAGCTATCAATCAGTCTCCATTCAGAGTATTAGCTACATGTCTTCCAACAGAGGCCTCCAATAATCTGTAAGAGCATGACATAGGAACATAAAGAACAGGAGTGCCCCATATGAGCCGTTGAGCCTGCTCCACCTTACACTTTTTTTATTTGCTCCTGGGATGTGGGCATCGCTGGCTGTGCCCATCCCTGAGGGCATCCGAGAGCCAACCACATTGCTGCAGGCCTACAGTCACATAAACACAAGACCAGGTGAGGGGAGCAAATTTCCTTCCCTGAAAGACATTAGTGAACCAGATGGGGTTTTTTTTTATAACAATTGTTTTACATCCATCATTAGACTTTTGATTTCAGATTTTTTTATTGAATTTAAATTTCACCATTTGCTATGATGGGATTTGAATCCAGGTCCCCTGAGCATTATCCTTGGTCTCTGCATTACTAGTCTAGTGACAATATCATTACGTCACTGCCTCCTCTAATAGAGTCTTGGCTGAATTTTTGCTCCACTTTCCCGCCTGCTCTCCATATCCCTTGATTCTCTAAATAGCCAAAAAAAAAACTGTCTGCCATAGCCTTAAATTCTGAATGTTCAAAGAATCAAAATCCTTTGAGTGAAGAAATTCCTCCTCATCTCAGTCCTAGATGATCAAAGACCTCTCTAGAGACTGTGCCCCTTGCTCTAAATTTCCCAGCAAGGGGGAAACAACCTCTCAATATCTACCCGTCAAGCCCTTTCACAATCTTGTTTCACTGAGGTCATCTCTCATTCTTCTGAATTCCAGAGAGTATAGGACCAATTTACTAAACTTCTTGATGTTATGCTGAACTCAGATCAAGCTGGTTTCTGCAGCAGAAGCTGCTCTCATTGGTTCAACTTCAATTTTCGGAGAACTACGAGAATTCTAACATCTGTGGAGCAGATGAATCACTGAAAATTTAAATCCATGTCAACATGTGCTGAGATCTTTCTACATGAGCACGCACTGATACATAAATTGTTCTTTGAACTTAGACTTTAATTTGCTCTGTTTCTTTATGATGTTGGTAAATTCATTCTATTTGATGTGCCTGTGTGAGATTGCATTGGTGACTCTCCTTCTCTATGCAGTTGAATTAAGTTCTTTTAAAGTAGAGTCACTCTGGGGGTGATCAGGTTTTCAAAAGTCATAAGTGGGACACATTTAAAAGCCTTAGGAAGGGTGGGGGGGGGGGGGGGGGGGGGGGTGGGGTGGGGGTCCATAATGGCACAGTGGTTAGCACTGCTCTCACACAGCACCAGGGACCTGGGTTTGATTCCTGCTTCAGGTGACTGTGTAGAGTTTGCGCATTCTCCTCGTGTCTGTGTGGGTTTCCTCTGGGTGCTCCGGTTTCCTCCCACACTCCAAGCGATGTGCAGGTTAAGTTAATTGGCCATGCCAAGTTGACCCTTAGGCTCCTATTTTACCATTTTGGTTCCATGCGCTACGCAGACTTGAAACTGGGCGTGTTTCAGATCTGACTGTTAGACCCGTTCTGAGGGACCCCCGTACACACTCTGCCTGCAAAAAATATCAGCGAGTCCGAATCGTGCTGCACAAGCCTGTGGGCAGGGTTTAACACAGCCGTAACCCTGCAGCTCTGATCGACGTCTCCAACTGCACACGAGCAGGAAAAAACAGATAGCATACTGCTCCCCTGGTACATCCCTCCCAGGCTGGATATTGCCTCCCTCTGACTCTGACAGTCACTGGATACCTCCCCAACTTTACTGACCCCCTTATTCTGCCCCCCCCCCCACCTCCCCTCCCCCCCCCCCCCCCCGACCCCCACCATCCAGAACAATTACGGGCCCTTCCCCCACTTCTCCCCCACCGATCTTAGGCACAGTAGCAGTGGAATCGCCTTCCCCTCCACCAATCTCAGACAGAGTGGCAGCAGACCACCCTTCCCACTGACCACTCCCCCTCTACCCATCAATCTCAAACAGAGAGCCACTGGATGCTAGGCACCTACCTCCTCACTAACTGGAGCGCCCAAATTGGATTTATATTGGACTTATATGTCTGTTTCACACTGGTTTTGGATGAGTGTGTTAAGCCCTGCCTACAGGCTTGTGCAGCACGATTCAGACTCGCTGATATTTTTGCAGGCAGAGTGTGTACGGGGGTCCCTCAGAACGGGTCTAAACGTCAGATCTGAAACACGCCCAGTTTCAAGTCTACCCAGCGCATGGAATCAAAATGGTAAAGGGGGAAGTGCCCGTAAAGTTGGGCGTGCAGACCATTAAGTCAATTTAAATGCATGCAGATGCATTTAAATGGCCATCAAGTCCATTTTGGGCGCAGTCCCAAATCGCAGCCATGTTCGGGCCTTGGCAAAGGGGGAACTGGCCCAGAGGCAGGACTTTACCAAGTTTTCACACCCTAAAATTGGGCCCTTAGTGTTAGAGGGATTTTCAGGGTAAATATGTGGGGTTGCGGGGATAGGGCCTGGTGGGATTGTTGGCAGGGCAGACTCGATTGGCCGATCCTACACTGAAGGAGTTATTGAAGATCCCAGAATCCACTACTCTGTTGTAATTTTACTTTGCCATGCAAGTAAGGACAGTCTCCATCGAAAAGCTTTGCTTATTTACATTTGTACAATGGACTTTTTCAACCAGAAACTGGATTTTGGTAAACCAGCATGTAAGATGCCTCAAGTTCAGGCGATTTTGTTTCCATCGAAAGCTGTAAGCAGGAAAACATGCCTTCTTTCAATGAGAAACTTATTTGAACATGCCAGGGTGCAGCCAAACATGCAAACTCCACAAAGACAATCACCCGGGTCCCTGGCACAGTGAGGCAGCAGTGCTAACCTCTGTGCCACCATGTTGCCCCATTGCTCTGACTTATTTTCAGTACTTTAAGAAAATGCTTGACGCCTTCTGCTTAGCATTGCCAGTGTCGACAGAGATTGGCTCTTCAATCCACACAAGAAAGGGACCAACTATTGATTAATGAATGCATGAATCTGACCACAATTGCACAGAGGTCCGCCACATTTCACTGCATGGCAGTGTAACTGCATATGCCCCTTCCTTGTATCAATACACATATATCAGGAGTGTTGGGCAGGTAAAAAGACTAACAACAGCAGATTTTCCGAGGCTGCAGAAAAACAAGCTTTTGGTGTATGTGGTATGTCAAATCCACAACCCAGCTCAAAGCCACCCAAGCCGCAGCACCACAACTTAGACTGAGAAGGCTTGGGGATGAAAGATTTGATCACAATAATTGCCTGCCACCTTCTCCAGCTGATTGGTGTTTTACCGAAGAGTGCCCTCCAATTATCTCACCGAGGCTGATCTGTGGTTGGCGGAAACCTTTGCCGATCTTCTGTCTTCACCCGTAGGCTGATTCCCTCCCAGCTCCAGATGCAGTGACAAGAATTTCTGCACATCTGGAAGCATCTGGGCACAGCTGCCTTATAGTCATCATCAAGTGGTGACATTCTGATTCCCAGGCTGCAGAAAAGCACAAGAAATGTTTCTTTTGGTTTGCCAACAGCAAATGGAATGCGAGGGGGAGGTTCGATGGGGAGGGAACTCAGGGGATTTGTAAACCAGAACATTTGAGCAATCTAGAGGAAAGTGTGGAGATTCCAGGACATTTACTGAAAGATCGGCCTAATCTCGTCATTTTACTTACTATTGCTCTGTAGTAAATATGACAGAAAATTTGCATTCAATGAAGTCCCACAGCTGGGCTAAAATGACCAGATAATCTGACATTTTTTAGTAATATTGATTGGGGGATGAATATTGGCTAGAATTCTGGAGCTTTGCTCTTCTTCAGAATAATATCATTGAGTTTTTTATGATCACCTGAGAAAGCAGACATGGCCTCATTGTAACATCTCACCCAAGGAGTATAACTGTAATAGTGCAACAATTCCTCGGTACTCTGAGTATCAGCCTACATTATTGTGATCAAATCTTTTGTCCCCACGCCTTCTCAGTCTAAGTTGAGGTCTGTGGCTTGGGTGGTAGCTTTCGTGGCTTCGAGTTGGGTTATGGATTTGGCATCCCACATACACCAAAAGCTTGTTTCTCTGCAGCCTCGGAAAATCTGCTGTTGTTACAATCTTTTTACCAGTACAACAATACAAGGAAGGGGCATAAGCAGTTACGCTGCCTTGCAGTGAAATGTGGCAGAGCTCTGTGCGATTGTGGTCAAATTCATGCATTCATTAATCAATAGTCTACTGTGCAGTTGGTCCCTTTCTTGTGTGGATTGAAGAGTCAATCTCTGCCAACACTTGGGACGCTAAGCAGAAGGTGACAAGCATTTTCTTAAAGTACTGAAAATAAATCAGAGCCATGGGGCAGCACGGTGGCACAGTGGTTAGCACTGCTGCCTCACTGTGCCAGGGACCCGGGTGACTGTCTGTCTGTGTGGAGTTTGCACATTCTCCCCATGTCTGCATAGGTTTCCTTCGGGTGCTCCAGTTTCCTCCCACAGTTCAAAGATGCGCAGATTAGGCAGATTGGCCATGGTAAATTGACCATTGGTATCAGGGGCTAACAGGGTAAATAAGTGGGGTTACAGACATAGGGCCTGGGTGGGATTATTACCGGTGCAGAAAGAGGTTGAATGGCCTTCTTCTGCACTGCAGGATTCTATCGTTCTAATAGGCGGGCTTCATATTGCCAGTTACTAACACTGCTATAAGTAGATTGTGACTAAACTTATTCATCTTAACATCCTAACAAAGCAGGTCAATCAGTGTCTGAAATAGAAGGACCAGGTTAACACCTCGGATAGAAGCTTTCATCAGATGCAGTTTAGAATCCTGACAGTGCAGAAAGAGGCCATTCAGCCCATTAAGTCTGCACTGGCTCTCCAACAGAGCGTCTGACCCAGCCTTCTCCACCACCCTATCCTTGTAATTCTGCACAGTTACCATGGCTAATCCACCTGTACCTTAGTGCCAGCAAGCTGATGTCCCTCGTGTTGAACTGGTTCTAATTGCATTGTGGCAGCATAAAAGAGATTTCATTGTTGGAAGTAATGCAAAAATGTAAAGGTTTTCCCTTCCTTCCCCTCCTCTTAACTTGAAACATTGTGCACCACAATTCTTCCTTGGGGGAACAACACAAATGAAATCTTTTAGAACTGACAGTAAATCACGAGCAATATCTTTTGCAGGTTAAATCAATTCTTCTCACGTACTTTTTGTAATGGAATCACCTTTGGTAATGTCCAGTCAATTAGTAACACCCATATTCAGCTACAGAGTGTCAATGGGAAATAATTCCAAAATCCAACCATTCGTAAGATTTTAATTCATTTTGGAAAACAGAATTTTCTGGAGGATTTGTCATGGTCACAAGTAGAAGGAAGTTAGTATAATCCAATGTCAATACTTTTTCAAAAATTGTAGGTGAATCACTTATTCATCAAACAGTTCAGAGGATTTTTTTTATTGTCTGATTCCTGTAAGAGAATGGGGACGTTTTTGGAATCAGCTTGCCAAATCCTGTAGGCTCAATCAGGTAAATCTAGAAACGCAGGTTCAGTTTAGACCTTGACTGACTGTGTGGAATTTGCACGTTCTCCGTGTGTCTGCATGGCTTTCCTCCGGGTGCTCTGATTTCCTCCCACAGTTCGGAGATGTTCAGCAGGTGAATTGGCCATACTAAATTGCCCATTAGTGTCCTAAGATTTGGAGGTTGGGTGGATTAGCCATGGTAAGTGTGCAGAATTACAGGGATAGGGTGGTGGAGAAGGCTGGGTCAGATGCTCTGTTGGAGAGTCAGTGCAGACTTGATGGGCTGAATGGCCTCTTTCTGCACTGTCAGGATTCTAAACTGCATCTGATGAAAGCTTCTATCTGAGGTGTTAACCTGGTCCTTCTATTTCAGACACTGATTGACCTGCTTTGTATTTCCAGCACTTTGTAAGTTGTGCCTTTAGTGCAAATTTTCTGCAACTTTGCAGGACCTTGTGGTTGCATTCTATGAAAGATGTACAAAATTATTTCTCAGAGTTTCAAGTTGCAAGCTTCAATACTGATAGATAACTTAAAAATAAGCAATGAAGCTCAGGATATGAAGCATGAAAACAAATAACTGTTCAATTTGTACTTTCCATTTACTGCAGCTTAATGTCACACCAGTCTTCAGCGGAGTGAAAATACCAGAATAGGACAATACCTCAACAATGTCATCTGTTCTTCATGATGCTTCAGCATTCTTGTTTTTTCTTGTTCACTAGCTTATTTATTTTCATTTTTCTTGCAGTTGCACAGACAAATAACAATATATGGTTGCCATTGAATTCTGCCTTCCAGTTCACCTGGGAGGCCAACCTTGGTAATTCCCTTCAGAAGTAAAGTCGGGTTACACCATTAACCACACGTCTGTTGTCTATTGAAAACTTATTTGTCGGGTTCTCCCACAGCTGAATACATCGCCTTTTTTATTTCATTTGTGAACACTAAATTCATTTCCGACAGTTTCACTCATCAGGCAGAGTACACTGACATACACAAACAGAAAAAGCCTTTTCATGAATTTTGTATTGTCGGGCTTTTCAGGGGCGAATTCTGCTCACCTCCGATTCTGAAAAAAAAACCTCCTAATTCCTAAAACTTTTTTGAAGGTAAAATCCTTTTCTCTGCATCCTTTTTGTATTTCGTTGACTCCACGTAGGGAAGCTACGGTAAGATTAAGATGTTAATAAAGTGTTAGCTGATTTATTAAACACTTCTATCCTATTTCTGAAACCTCATCTTGGGAGTTATGACTGCACCAGTAATCTAGAATTCATTTTCTTTGTGGGTTGTTTTCTTTTATATTCTCATTAAGGTGAGTTTTTATTAGCCGCTACTGTCACAGTGCAGATCCATGCATATTTCTTTCATTAATCTGTCGGTTGAATCACAAAGACATCACCCCTCTCTCATGTATCATGCAACAATTATCTGTATCTCGGCTGTCAGAGGACTATGGCTGCCATGCTGAGCCAAGCAGTGCTTCACATCTTTCTCCTGAAACAATTTTCAGGGTGAATCAAATGCTGGAGGGCAGGCACGTCTATTCAACTGTAATGCGTTTCCGACTGCAATTACCCTCATAGTCTGTCATGAAGCCAATTTCCTTCATAAGGCGCAATCGGAACATTTGTTAGCGACACAAAGGAGGAAAAACGTTCAGCAAAGGGTGGTCAGATGAGTCCACTAATAAACTTTCATCACAAACTTAATGACAATTTCCAACCTAAAAAGGAGATGACACAACTGAAATTGATCAGAAAAGCTAAAATCAATGTCAGTTTAGCATTAATCAATACTGATAATGATCAGTTTATTTTATTTTTAAGAACAACTCGAAAATATCAATAACTTGTTTTCTGCTACCCAAACATTTACTTGTAAATTTTTATTGTTTTAGTGGTAACGTATATATTAATTTTGGCGGTGATCACTAGACATCCAGTTTATGTCATAGTACCTGGCAACATGATGATTAGAAGTAGTGTACTTGTGTTAATATTATCGACTGTTAGAAAATTTCCATAACTCTTGAGGGAATCTTCCCCAGAGGTAGACTGGAAGCATCATAGTAAAGATCAACACTTTGAGTCCTCGTGATCGTGTGTTTCGAGTCCGGTGACCAATAACAATTTTCAGTCAGATATAAGTGAAGGAAAAATGGGCACAGAGATTGAAATATTGCTATTAACCCATTCCTGTTCATGGGCAGCACAGTGGCACAATGGTTAGCACTGCTGCCTCACAACGCCAGGGACCCCGGTTTGATACTGGCCTCAGGTGACTGTGCAGAGTTTGCACATTCTCCCCGTATCTTTATGGGTTTCCTCCCACACTCCAAAGATGTGTGGGTTAGGCTGATTGGCCATGCTAAATTAGAGCCAGGGAGATTAGCAGGGTAAATACACAGGGTAACAGGATAGGGCCTAGGTGGGATTGTTGTCAGTGCAGCCTCGATGGGACAAATGGCCTCCTTCTGCACAGTAGGATTCTATGATTCTGTTCCTTTAGATGCATCAATATGGTGCTGCATTCTGATTCACTTGAGAACACTGTGCAGCCCAGCACTAAATGCATTGTTGAGTGGCTGCACGCTTCGGTAGGCAGCACTATCAAGTTTATTTGAGAGTAGCAGCACTGAAATTGCAGGTACGTGCCAGTTGGAGGAGGTTATAAATGGCTAGGGTACACATTCCAAACAGGAAAGAAAAGGACTAATGGAATCGTAGAATCTCTACAGTGCTGGAGGCCATTCAGCCCATTGAGTCTGCACTGACTCTCCAACAGAGCATCTTACCCAGGCCCACACCCTATCTATCCCCATAATTCCACGCATTTACTCTGCTCCCGCTCCTAATACTAGGGACACTAACAGGCAATTTAACATGGTCAGTGCACCTAACCAGCAAGTGTTTCGGACTGTGGGAGGAAATCAGAACACCTGGAGGAAACCCACATAGACGTGGGTAGAATGTGCAAATTCCACACAGACAGTCACCCGAGGCTGGAATCGAACCCAGTTCCCTGGCGTTGTGAAGCAGCAGTGCTAGCCACTACGCCACCGTGCCATCCTGCAATGGTGCAACAATGGAGACAGTGTGCTCCAAGTATCTCGGGCACGGCAGGACGTTGAGAGGAGGAGAGATGCCCCATATCCACAGGGAGTGAATCCTGACTCATACCTCATATTCTTAACTCCACTTCACCTTCACACACTCACCAAATCTCATAGCCGCATTCGTAGCTTGCTCACTGCCACAGCTATTCAACCATGGAAGGCACATCACCCAAAAACACTGCAGCACACAATCACACACTTTGTCCTTCTCTCTTGAGGGACAAAGTGGTAATTAGAGACAGGAGCAACTAATCCACAGGACCAAGCTTGAATGCATGTCCGTATGCTTGTAGAGACAGTACTTTCTTTCATTGCAGCAAGAAGACAGTCATGAAGAACAAAGCAATTTGCTCTCTCACAGGCAATGTACCTGGTGATGATTAGGTTGTTCAGCACACAGCAGGCAATGAAAAATCCTTCTGATGAGTGCTCTGGGGCTCCTCCAGGGCAATCCATACAACTGTCTAAGGACCCCAGAGCTCTGCTTGATGACATTTTTTTGAGGCAGCATGACTCTCCTTATTTATATACTGCCCACATATGCATGAGGCATGCACTGGCATCATGATCCAGGCCATCAGTAGATAGCGCTTGCTGACCTGCAATCACCTTCTGGTCTTTGCAATGGCTCAAGTGCAGATGGTCCACTGGACTGCCGCAGAATGAAGGTGTCACGAGTGTTGCTGGACATTGGGCACTGAGCTGCATGATACACTGAGTATCATCACACTTCAGGTGGACATTGAAGGAGCAGGGTCTTTTTCCATTTTGAAACATTTCAAAATGTACACGTGGTGCCTGCAATGCGATATACGGGCAGTCAGTGGCTCCCGGCACCCTGGAGAAGCCTTCAATCCTTATGAAGCTGCAATCTCACTCTGCCTGCCTCTCTTTGCCAAGTGAGAATGAAATTAACTCAGCTGTTTGCACACAGAGGGCAGGATATTCCAGCTGCGCTCGCTCCAAGTCCAGACATTCCCACCCAAGGTCATCGGATCTTTGCATGATCTCCCAACGCCCACTACAATTTCCACAGCAAGCGGAATGTGAAAATTCCACAGCAAGTGTCAGTGACCTTGTCCATTCCACAGGGAATGGTAAACTGGGAGAAATTACATGGATGGCTACTCCAGCCTAGAAGGAACAAGACACATAAAACTCCATGGTTGGGGTCACCTTCATAAGCACCAAAGATGCTGTCCTTGCTGCTCAGAGACTGCAGTTTGGGCTACAACAGTTGGCAAATTTCAATGAGCATCCCCTCAGTGAAGCCGAAATATCAGACAGGCTGTTCCTCACAGAGCTTGAGGGAGGAGAATAGCTCCCGGAAGGCCTTGAGTGGATTTATCCTACTTCTGAAAACCCTTCTTTTCCACCTTGTTTGAGTAGCGTGTCCCCCTCTGCTGCTTCTGCTCAATTTCCTTGTTATGTTGCAGCCCAGGATGAGAAACAAACTATGGTTTATTTAGTAGTGTCGCAAGTAGGCTTTCATTAAAACTGTAACGACATTACTGTGAAAATCCCCCAGTCTCCACACTCTGGCGCCGGTTCGGGTACACTGAGGGAGAATTTAGCATGACCAATGCACATAACCAGCACGTCTCTCAGAATGTGGAAGGAAACTGGAGCACCCGGAGGAAATGGACACGGTTATGGGGAGAACGTGCAGATTCCACACAGGCAGACATTCACCCAAGCCGGAAATTGAACCTGGATCCCTGGCACTGTGAGACAGCAGTGCTAACCACTGTGCCACCGTGTCGGCCATGTCTGGGAGTAAGTGGTCTAAACAAAATAGTGAACAAAGAACAAAGAACAAAAAAAATTACAGCACAGGAATAGGCCCTTCGATCCTCCAAGCCTGCACTGACCATGTTGTCCCGCTGAACTAAAACCCCCTGACCTTCTAGGGACCATATTCCTCTATTCCCACCCTATTCATGTATTTGCCCAGACACCCCTTAAAAGTCACTATTGTATCTGCTTCCACTACCTCCCAAAGTTAGAAGCGAGGTCTTCAACACTCCCTGGAGACTTCAACAACTTTGAAAAGCAGCACAAATCACCAAATGATGCGACAAACCCAGCAACTGTTAGAAAGTGGTGAATGATCCCTTTCAATTATCCTACCGAGGACTTCCCTTCCTGCCCCTGAGCACATGTTCAGCGAGGATGCACAGTTATTAGTTGGAGTGTTCGGGTTGACAATGTCACAGCTGGCAAAATCAGTATAACACACTCACAGATCACAGAGTAGCCTGCTCAACATCCTTCAGAGCGTGCTCACTGTGTACGGGTGCCATTTTGGGTCTGAAACAGACCTGAAAGCCCTGAAAATGGAGTTGCCACACAAGCAAATGTTACAGCCATTATGTTTTTAATTCAGCCCATGAGCGTCAACTAACCTCAAAGCCTGTTGCATCACAAGATGGACAGTCTGATAGAAACCTGCAATCCAAGTCTTGCGATGATCTGAGCGTTGGTGTCAGAGGCACCGATTTTCCAGCCGTGTTCACTCCAAAGCCGGAAATTCCCACCCAAGGTCAACAGACCTTTCCATGGTCCACTCCCCATTCCAACCAGCACGATTCCCATTACAGGCCAGGTAGGAAAATTCCCCCCAATAGAAAATGTAAATTCATGCTTTCGTAGACTTAATTTGCTAACACGTAGGGTAGAGTTATTAATAAGAATTGTACAGCTGCCTCCTGGCTGACCAAAATGGCTCTGCCTCAGAGACTCGCTCATAATGCAGTTATTCCACACACCGATTGGTCACCCAACACATGTGACCCTTACTCTGCTGTGTTGCCCTTAAAGGGCCAATCATCATGTAGATGTATGAGGCCTATTCTCAAGAAGTCTTTGGGCTGATCACTCCTTTTATCAGACTATGAAAGTTACGTGTGGGTGTGAGATACCAGTATGCCAGGAAAAGTTAAGTGAGAAACTATTACACATGACAACAAATTAAATTCAGTATTGAATCATCATAATCCTCTGTTTGAGGACAGTAAATCTACGTTTAACAAGTTTGGGAGCAGGTGAACAATAATCTAACATTCACAAGGTCATTTTATCAAGTTGTACGTACGAAATTTGCCACATATCAAGATGTGCAAATTATGTTTGCAGGCTGGGTTTTCACTGAGCCGGGTGACTCAGAAATCCTTTAAAATCAGCCCTGATTCCAGGATTCCTGACTCCATTCCCAGGATTTCTGAATTTCAGGAGTGCCTTCAGTTATGGGCTGGTTCAGGTCAAAAGCCCACACTCAGCACTCCTTTTATTACACGTTGTATTGTCACTATGGGATTCATTGGTTTTGTACAGTGTACAGTGTGAGTGGGCATGGAAGTGCCATAGCTCGGCAAAGGGGCATGAGGGGCTATGGAGGTGGTTGGCAAGGCATAGCTTGGAGTAGTGGCATGAAACACCATGGGGGTTGTTTTGGTGGGAGGGCAGATTTCCTTCCCGAAAGGACATTAATGAACCAGATGAGCTTTTGTGAAACCAACAATGGTTTCATGGTCATCAGTAGATCCTTAATTCCAGATATTTCTTATTAGATTCAAATTCCACCATCTGCTGTGGCGGGATTTGAACCTGGGTCCCCAGAACATGAGCTGAGCTTCTAAATTAATAGTCTGGTGATAATACTACAAGGCTAGTGCCTTCTCTATACAGTCAAAGATTACAAAAGGCCTTGCTTGGTCAATTCAGAAGTGTATGAAGGAAGATTTATTCTAAAATATAAATTGTTAAATACAAACAGTTTGCTGTGCATTTTGGCAAATACCTGGGTATGAACTGAAGCTATACTCACATCAAGGCATGTGTTTCAGTGGAAGTACAAAAGTAGGCGGGATGGAAAATGGGCAGTTGATTCACTGTCACCACTTTACGCCAACTTAAAATTACACCCCTTGGGTTTCACTGTATATTTTGTGATGCCATCAGAAGCCCACAGTTCAATCGCAGCCTTGTAGTTCTCTCCTGCAGCAGTTAGAGTTTACCCAAACCTGCCACATATCTGTGCTGTTTATTTTGATGTGATTTATCAATCTGGCTACATCTGTGGAAGGCAAACTTTGATGGATTAATATAGCTGTTCCGTAAAGAGCCAGATTTAAATTAAATGGCATGTGTGGGCTCACATTTATGCAGAATCATCAGACTTTCTGAGATACAGCGATGCATGAAAGGTCTGGGCCTGACAGACCTGCTTGAATTTTGTCTTTTTAACCTGTTTGTGAACAAGACAATTAGACGTTTAATATTCTTTTTTCTTTACAATTTCACACACTCCTTGTTATGCGAACATGGACAAGAAATATTCACACACACAAACATAGAACAAGATCAAGTACTGCTCACTCCCCTTATAGGGGCCTACCAAATCTAAACCTTACACTCATCCCTACTATCGAAGGATATTCTTACCATTCTGATTAGCTGATACAGAGACCGTGAGCCGCTGTGCACCATCAACTGTTGGTACGTGTCTGGACTGTCTTATTCTATATAGTTTTGTAAATGCATGAACCAATACATTTGCAGTTTCCCCCCTCCATTTCATATGAATAATTTCCGGTAGTTCCTCGTGTGCCGTTTTTTTTCTCTCTCTGAAGCTCGAGAATTTTGTGAGATGGTGTGATAATGGAGTGAGGAGGTCTCGAGGAACAACAGCGAGAGACTGTATCTAATTCACACCTCAACACAAACACATCAGAACTGACACGTCAGATTTACTGCTATGTTGTTTGACAGGTGTCAGGTTTCAACATCTACAAAATACACAGAGGATTCCGCAAATGAGAAACCCTGGTTAAATGTGAAATAACAGTATATAATTGCTAAACAATTAACACACACCCTCCAAGCTCCACTGTGTTACATTGGCAAAAGTGCTCATTACAAAATTCTTTTGTGAATCTTTGCTTTTATTGTCTCCCACCATTTTCTCCTGAGAGTGATAGAATGCAGGGACAGTTACCAGTGTAATATTGAGTCAGGGAGGCTTACAGCATGGAAACAGGCCCTTCGGCTCAACTAGTCCAAGCCGCCCAATTTTTACCACCAAGCTAATCCCAATTGCCTGCATTTGGCCTATATCCCTCTCTGTCCATTTTACCCATGTAACTGTCTAAATGCTTTCTAAAAGACAAAATTATACCAACCTCTGCGACCTCATTTCAGACACTCACCACCCTCTGTGTGAAAAAATGCCCCTTTGGACCCTTCTGCATCTCTCCCCTCTCACCTTAAACTTATGCCCTCTAGTTTTAGACTCCCCTACCTTTGGGAAAAGATGTTGATGATCTACCTTATCTCTGCCCCTCAAGTAATATAGTCAGTTCGTTTTTCAGCAAACAATACGCTCGCTGACTGCTTCATTGCAATGTGTGAACAAAAATTTCACATGTACAAAAAATTACATCTCTCTCCTGAAATTGTCCCAGTCTGATCAATTAGCTTAATATGTCATGGCAAGGAATTCCCAGTGGCCACAATACTTTCCCAGCAGACAGGTTTTTGTAAAATGCAGAAAGCAGGAAGTGTGCAATGAAACGATATTTGTCATGAAGCTGTGACTTGATAAACTGTTTCTTCAAGAAGGTATTAAGGACTCAGCTTTTAATTTGGGAAGGTTACTTATGTTGCTCATTATGATGTGCAGGTTAGGTGGATTGTCCCTTAGTGTCAGAGGGACTAACTAAGATAAATGCACGAGGTTATGGGGATAGGGCTTGGGCGCGTTGGTACAGATTCAATGGGCCAAATGGCCTCCTTCTGCATGGTAGGATTCCATGATTCTATGAAAAGTGCAGGTACAGTGAGCTCAATGTATACAGAAATCTGATACCTGTGTACTGAGTCCCATTTTAATCTTCCTTTTAATCTGGATAGATTCACATTGCTTTGTCCCAGCTTATTGCACATGGTTGGGCTCTGTCTGATTTTTTTTTGATTTGATTTGATTTATCATTGTCACATGTATTAACATACAGTGAAAAGTATTGTTTCTTGCCCGCTGTACAGATAAAACATACCGTTCACCGAGAAGGAAAGGAGAGAGTGCAGAATGTAGTGTTACAGTCAAAGCTATGGTCTGACCAGCAAGGCAAAAGCTTTCCAACCAGCGGCCTAGCAATTCAGCCTTGCTTTGCCCATTTCACAGGAGCAAGATAGATACTTAGAGCTCCAAAGAAGTAGGTGGCTAGTGCAGACTCATTCTGTAACAAATATGGATTCAGCTCCTCTATTGGAATCGAGAATACATATTGGAAGAAAGTGAAGGTCTCATTATATTGTCTATAAAAAAGTCCTATGACTGTGTGGAATTGGATTGCCTGAGTGCCTAATTTGTCAAGTGCTAAAGTCACTTAGAAATCACAAGGCTAAAACAATGCAAGGGCACAACACAGTATTGTTTAAAACCTCATAGAACCATAGAATCCCTGCAGTGGCAGAAAGGGACCATTCAGCCCATCAAGTCTGCACCAACTCTCCAAAAGAACATCGCACCCAGGCCTCCCCTTCCAGTTATCCTATACATTTGTCATGGCTGATCCATCTAACAACACATCTTTGAACACAAAAGGGCAATTTTAACATGGCCAACCCACCCACCCCGCACATCTTTAGACTGAGGGAGGAAACCGGAGCCCCCAGAGGAAACCCACACAGACACAGAATGTGAAAACTCCACACAGACAATGACTCAAGCCTGGAACTGAACCCAGGTCCAGATTGGTGCTAACCAGTGTGCCACCATGCCAGCTTCACCTGCTACGTTCACGTTGGCCTTGTTGAGATTACAGCCCAGAAATTCGTTGACACTGTGTCAATTTTACCAGTGTAAAACAAGCATCGGAGCATTCAATATTTACTGGTTTGTCCTGTTTGATGCACTTTTGGCCTTTTCTCTGTCTATATCACGTGACTACGTTGCCTGCATGCCAAGCATAGGATTAAAAGTTGCCTTTATTAAACATTTTTCAACTCCATCAATGCACAATCAAGTAAGCATAAGAATTTCCCTTGTCTTTCACAACTGTAGCTCTAATATAACGTTAAATGAATAAAACCTGATAGCAGTTTGGACACACTGCCGTAGTTAGTTGTACAATGCCTTGGGTTGATGAGACATTCCCTGAAAACCAGAAGTCACCCAAATATATTTTCTATAATTGGTAACAGGCCAGAAGGGGTCATCAAAGTAGGAGCCAAAGGAGGGAGGCAAGAAAAAACAGCTGAAAGACAAGAAAAATATGAGAAATTTTAAGGAGCAAAAGGAAGCTAATTCAGCCTTTCGAGCCTGCTCCGCCATTCAATTGGATCATGGCTGATCTCTCCCTGATCTCAAATCCACCTCCCTACCTGTTCCCCAAATCCTTTTCTTTTTATCAGAAATATATCTATCTCCTTCTTGAAACCATTCAACAATTCAGAGTCCACCGCTCTAGGGGGCAGCGAGTTCCACGCATCCAACACCCTCTGTGAGAAATAATTCCTCCTCATATCTGCTGCCTCTCAACCTGTACCTGTGACCTCCTTTGAATTTTGAATCCAAGTCAACACTTTCAGAATTATTGAGGACATTTAAGCGCAACTCTTGATGTTCAAATGACGCAGTCAGTAGAAGCTGTAACCAGAGCTTTTCAACAATTGAAATGTTCAAAAGCATTCTGTGGGATCTGCTGAAAAGAGTAAGTGTCCTCTTGAGAGTGACTAAAAATGTTGCCGCTTTTGCCCTTCCGGCATCTCAAGAGTTGATTTTTGTAAGAGGCTTTTGTTCCTGAAAATGCAGATGAAGTTATTAGCTGTTGATCGGTAGAAATCAGGGGGACTGATTTTGTCTTGACTAGAGTTTTTCAATCCTTTGAAAATGTAAGCCAAACATTCAATATTTCGGGCTGCAATTCGAATAGTTTGCAATTCGAATTGCCTGGAAATGAAGTGTTCTCTGAGGATTTTCTCAGCCTTCTTGTTAACCAGTATTGAAAGAATCATTTGGAATCAGAGATGTGTGAGGAAGGAAAAAGGAATGTAAGAATTTCTACGGTGTGCATACAATCCTGTGAGAACTGGTGATAACTGATGGAATTAGGAGAAATTAAGGAACATGGATAATGTGTGTTCCATTAGCTGGGACACACTAATTTTATACCTTTTATTTGCTGGCATTACGGTGATAAACCTTTTCTTATTTTTTGAGATTTTTATTGGGGTGAATTTTTGTGTTGATCGAGCTGATCTAGTAAATTGCTGGGAATGGAATATTTTTCCATGTGATTAAGGATTACTGCAGGAAAATGGACCACCTCCAGAAGAACAGCCGCTACAGCACATACAGCAAAGTTTCACATTCCACATTATTGCAACCTCTATGAGTGAGATTAGGGCTTAAACATTAGTTGATGCCGTGCCCATTCTGCAGGGTGTAAAACAGGCCCCAGTGCATTCAGTATGTGCATCTGCACACACACATCAGTGTAGCACTGTATCCAAATAAGATGTCTGATGCCACTTTGAGGATCCATTTCCAAAACTGGAAATGGAACCTCAAACTGGACCCTTCAATGCAGCTGATACTGAGCCAGTGTGTTCATTAAAACCAGGTCTACATGAGGCATCATCACTTGGTCTTTACAGGACATCACCAAAAAAGGGTGAATCTGTTGGAATGTACCTAGTTGAATGTGGACTCAGGAGGAGCAGGAATACTGAGGACAATTGTAAACTTCCACTCACCCAGCTCCCAATCACTTCACTCCCCCACTCCCTACCTTCTAGCCTTTCCAATCATCACTTTCTGCCAAGGATCTGGGGTCGATTCCCAGCTTGGGTCACTGTCTGTGCAGAGTCCGCACCTTATGTCCCTGTCTGCGTGGGTTTCCTCTTAGTGCTCCAGTTTCCTTCCACAGTCTGAAAGACATGCTGGTTAGGTGTATTCGCCTAATTCCTCCCCCTTTCCTGATGGAGCTACATCACTCAAGATCACTTCTCCCGATCCAAATCACCTCCAACTCTCCTGATTGCTCTCCCCCCCACTGAAACTTCCCGACCTTCCCTCAGGGTCGGTTCCGTCTCCCAATCATTCCCTCACCAAGTTTTAAAGTTTAAAGTTTATTTATTGGTGTCACAAGTAGACTTGCATTAACACTGCAACGAAGTGATTGTGAAAATTCCCTTGTCGCCACACTCTGGTACCTGTTCGGGTACACTGAGGGAGAATATAGCGTGGCGAATACACCTAACCAGCACGTCTTTCAGACTGTGGAAGGAAACTGGAGCACTAACAGGAAACCCACGCAGACAGGGACACAAGGAGCAGACTCTGCACAGACAGTGACCCAAGCTGGGAACCGACCCCAGATCCCTGGCGCTGTGAGGTAGCAGTGCTAACCACTGTGCCACCCATACTCTGGACCCCCCCCCCAGAGGATTCTGTCCGTGACATCCAATGTGAAATTACTGGCAAGCTACATGTAGACACCCAGCAAATATCCTCAGCTCACACAGGGGTTTGTCTTGAATCTACACAAATGGTTAACCATGCCAAGGATTGTTTCAGTGTTACATTGAAACTTCAAGTTGAAACTTCACGGTGAACAGAAGTTAACAATGGAATGACAGAAGTTGCTTCTGGAGATAAACTCATCTGAAACAGCCTCCAAGAAGTAAAGCAAATTGTTTAAATTTAATTTTAAGCTTCTTGGGAATTGGTGGAGGTCAAGGCCTGGAATTCTGTTCCCGAGTTAGGAGAGCAGATTCAGGACAATCCCCAGCTCCATAAACCCATCCAGGGAAAAGCACTTTAGAGGTTGGGATTTTCATTCTGGGATGGCAGTCTTCCCTCTGAGTCCGGCCTACTGGCCCTAGTAGGAGCGCAGAGGCGCCCAGAGATAGAGGCAGACTGGACAGAAGGCCAGCACTGTGTGCGAAATCTTTTAAAGAAGCAACATAACAATAGAACTGCTCTCCAGCACTCACCCCTCACACCTCCACACACACTCTCCATGGCCCATCCATGCCAACCTATGCACCTCCACCTGTTGTCATGGCCCTCATACACATCATGCCAATCTATGCCCTTCTACCCACCTCTGTTAGCCATGAATAGCTCCTTTGCGAACTTATTGCGAGCTCATGCCAACCCATGCTCCAATCCATCACTGTTTGCCCTTACACCTGCCATCCCAACTCACCTATTATAAACCATGGGCAGACCTCAGGGCCCATGCTGATATTAAACAAAATGAAGGTCTAAGTGTATTTTACAAATTTTTTTTAATTCCTAAAACCCCATTCATTCCATTTAAATTCCTTCAACCAGATGCTTAAAAAAGCAAACATTTCACTCAAGTATTTAATCCCTTTTAAAATCAAACATTGGAATTCATGGTCCCACTGCCAATTAAACAGAGAAATGGAAGGCACCCTGCTGTGATAATGGAGCATTGTGAAATCAGTCATGCATTAATCCAGTAAAATGCCAGCCCTCAGGTTTATGCCAATAGACAGAGCGGAATAGCAAGAAATGGTTTTCTTTTAAAATACTCGAGCCATTTTTTCAAAGGTTTAAATGGGAGGAGTTGTAAATGCCTTTACAGCTTGATAGTTGCCTTTGACAGTTTATTTTGAAACTTTTGATTGTTTCAATGAGCTTGACAGTTCATGGGTTTATTCACCTTTTGCACACGTGTATCCCCACGTTTAACAAGAGTCAACTTACTCTCTCCAAAGGGCAACTGACCTCTCCATAGATGGCCCTGAACCATATCCAAAAGGATACCCCACCTGTCCAAAGGACTCTGCAAAGTTTAGACTTGCTTCTTCTCAGTCTACACTGCAATGTTGTGTTGCCTTTCGTGGCTAATCAAAATTGGACATGACTGGAGGTGGCTGCCATTTTATATGTTTGGCCGCCTCCATAAACAAGGATTATGTACAAATCCCAACCCGGGCCCATCCTTACCCCTGCAAAAATGATAAGTGCCATGTTTGGGGGCGGGATTTCTAGATTTTTACCTCTTCTGCCATTTTTGCTAAGATGGAGAAGCTCTCTGTCATTGCAAAAATCCAGGAATAAGTAACCATCTTGATACAAGAGGCACCCACCAGTGTGTGAGGAAGATGAAATAAGGAAAAGCAGTTTCTTCTCTTCCATAGTTTGTCTCACTGTCCATAGCAGTTAAGGAGCAGATCACAGACTATGTGAACTCTTGATTTAGATGGACTCAGATTAAAATTTGTTACGATCCTTTGGCAGGTATTGTCAGAAAAGGGTTTGAATTACCACTGCAAATTATTTACATTTTTGCTCAGATACATTTCTATCTGGATTTCTCAAAGCGCAGGTTATTATAGAGTAGTTTTGTTGCATTGGATTGATTTGGAATAACCATCATCTATGACTCTGCTGACACTTCATTGTTGCAATGCAAGCATTGAATACATTGGCTGAGATCTTCTGGTCCACTGAAAGTCAATGGACTTTGGGCTGGCCCACCATATCCCTTGCAGCAGATCCAACTACTGCGACACCAGAATATCTGACCATTGTCATTTCATAATTGCTTGTTGATCCCCACTCTCCGTTCTCTGTATGAATTTCTCCATTCAAGTTTCCACCCTTTCCACAAGACCAAAACAAGCTTGATCAAAGCCATTAATAATATTTTCTCTCCATTATCCCAACCCGTATTTTTTGGTGTGTCAGTAGACACTGTCAGCTGCACCATTCTGCTCAAATGCCTCTTCTCTCTTATTCTGCTTTCCCTAATTCTTGCCATTGAATCAGGAGCATCATCAACAAAGACTTCCCTGCCACCCTCCATCCTCCAACATACACCAAGGGCAGAGTTGCACCATCCCGCCTGCCATGGGAATTGTAACGGGTGGGACTGAAAATTTAGTGGACCATGCAAAGATCTGTTGATCTTGGGCAGGAACTTCCAGTCTTGGGACAAGCGTGGCCAGAAAATTCAGCTCCAAGAATCTAACCTTAGCCTTATTCACTTCACCATCTATATATACATTGCCACTTGGTGGCAATATATATAGATTTCAAACTCTGTTGCTCTACAGCTCCACCATCTATCTCAACCTCTCCATTGTCTCTGTGCTGTCTTTAGTATCCAGTTGAGGATGAGCTACAATTTCTTCCATCTAAACATTGGGAAGAAGAAAACTACTTTCTTCAGTAAGTCTGTACTGTTGCCAACATTTTCCCAGCTATTGTAGCAGACTGAACTTGACTGTTTTCAACCTCAAACAGCGTCAACCCTGTAACCTCCCTGCTCTCTTTTCATATTTATTGCCTTGTCTGCTCCTGCATTTACCTCGGATCCTCTGTCACTGAAACCTTAATTTCTGCTTCTGCATCTAAGTTGACTCAACTAACCCAAAACTCTGCACACCTTTCACTCTTCAGAAACTTCAATGCATAGCACACTCTGCTATCCATAATTGAGACTGCAAAAGGGCTGGTTCGCTCTGAAATCAAAATTAAAATTCTTATCTTTGTCTTTAAATCTCAGCATGGAAGCGTTGTTCCTTGAGTCTGTATTCTCCTCCCGCCCCAGAATCCCCCCCACACCAACTCACTACATCTCTAATTCTACCTTCTGTACATCCACTCCACTTTGGCTCACCATTGGTCAACTGGGCCCTAGGATCTGGAGTTTCTTCCCTGGATACCTTCATCTCTCCACCTCCTAATCACTTTTTAAGACCCTCCTTGAAACACACTTCCATTACTATGATTTTGGTCACGCCTCTTCAAACCTATTATTGTTAATGGGATGTGGGTGTCACCAACTGGAACGGCATCTATTGCCCATCCTTGAGGGAATTTAAGAATCAACCACACTGTTGTGGGGCCTGGAATCACATGTAGGCCAGACTGGGTAAAGATGGCAGGTTTCCTTCTCTAAAGGGGCATGAGTGAACCAGATGGGTTTGATGACAATAACAATGGTCATCATTTGACTTTTAGTTCCAGATTTTTATTGAATTCAAATTTCACCACTTGTCATGGTGGGGTTTGAACCTAGGTCCCCAGAGCATTACAGTGGGTCTCTGAATTACTCGTTGGGCGACAATACCACTGCGCCACCGTCTCCCCTAAATTGGTTTCAGATTTTGATTATTTGCATAGAGTGCAATCTGAAACATTTTAGATTCATTTGATCAGCTGACTTTTGGGACATTATTTCCTACAACACAAATTTGTTTGGCACAGCCTCTGCACTACTTTGCACTAAAGACATATGATGTGGGGGCTGGAGGAGGGGGGGAGGTGATCATTTATTTTTCTTTTGAACTCAAATTAACCCTTTCTGTCAAATTACCAACAGGATTAATCTGCCCCCTTTCCTGTAATTCATTTTAACAAAGAAATACAAAGTTACACAAGGATATGAATGGTGAAGTAGTTAATTGTAACTGAGGCGCAACCTGCAAAGTTTGTTTAGGGCTTGCATCGGTACTAATGGCAAGGCAAGCTTGCAGCGTGTCATGCTTGGTTTGTCATACATGTAGTCACGTAATATCTTTGTAATAAATATGTAGTTAGGGCTTTGTCAAAAAAAAAGTAATTTGAACGACAATCTTTAAGATGTTGACACAGAGGAGTTAATTACTGAAGCTGGAAAGAATAAAAACATTTATAAGGGGGAAAAAAATGGCATTCCAAGCCCACTGCTAATCGCATTAACATTTGGAAGAGTTTAATACCTTTCTTGTTAATGTCGGCAAAAAAAACTATAAAAACATTGATTTTGGCAAGGACATAATTATCAGCTGGTAAGGAACACACTAAAAAGAACCGTCTTCAGAAGGAATGAAAGAGATTCCCTGTTCAAACTTTATGCAGAAACTGAATGTGCTATTGTTTGCATCCTTTCAAATTGTGTCATCAGCATAAAAATGTTTATTTTTCAACTGAAAATAATTCATGCAGCACAGTACTTGTAGGTAACCGAATCTCATAATCCCTCTGAAAAAAAAATCCCTGCAAATATCCCTGTGTATTCCTACCTTTTTGGAATAGATCCAGTCGGATAACCAGCTCTTAACAGAATAGCTCAGGCTCCAAATCTAAAGGGTGCATTGGGTTATCCTGAAAGGTTTGTTTCCCATTCAAACTCTATGGGAAACAGAAGGCTCAGGAAGTGAATTAGATACCAGCCTTTCACTTCCCAGTGCCTGGTTCAGATTCAACTCTAGCTGTTGCAGTAAATGCCTGTTCTGTCTGTCAGCCATAAGGGTCTAATGTAAAATGAATCTCAGCAGTTTTTCAACCCAGTTCCTCTAACATGTCCGTAATTTGGAAATTTCAGCGAGAGAGGCCACGGATAGGAAGTGGAGAAATGTCACACCGGTGGAGTGACGGGGGCGGGGTGGGGGGGGGGGGGTGGCATTGGGACCATGTGGTCAGAGTTTGTGTCTGCATCTAACCTGTGGACAGCTGGTGTTGATTTTGGTTGCCAAAAATTGAGTCCATTCCACTCCCCGAAATTACCATCATCATTTATCAGTGCTAAATTCACAAAAAGAAAGCATCTGTGACACTGTAGAAATCATTACTGCATATCCCTTGCAAAAACAACTTTTGCTTAAGTAAAACAGTCATATGTTATGAATACACAAATGCATTTAGAAAAATCTGTTTCCCATTAAAGGGGTCAATAGTATGAAATCAAACATACGTTTTATTCAATTATTAACAGGGAATTGATATTTAATTCAAAGAAGCCACCGTAAAGCTCAAAAATCATTCAGAAACTTTGTCTCGCTGCTCAATATTTGCTGAACTATTTGTGTTTTAGATTGCTGCTGGAGCTAATTTGAGCAGGAATATGTGCTTTTGGAGATTGATCCTTTAAGATGTCTGCTACACTAACTCGGATGGCAAACAGGGACCAGAAGGAAAGGAATTGAGTACTTTCATATGTTCTTATATGAGGGAGGGGCAGCAAAACACGCTGAAAACTCAGTTGACCATTTTCAGTTTCATAAATGCCTAAAGCTGGCTTAATTCCAACTATAGTAGAGTTGAATGTCTCCATCCGTTTCAAACATTTACTACCCTAACTGGAAGTGGCAGTAGGCTCCTGTTGCTTGTAACTGAAGCCATGGCAATACAAAGTAGTTGGTGAGTCAGCTGGGGGTGCGTGATCTTTGACAGTTGAAACAAATGGCTCAGCCCCTGATAGTCTTGCGGAATTCCTGTCGATATTTTGTTAGCTACATCACTTTCGAGCAGAGTAGGTTTGCTCTTGCAAATAGCCTTGGGAGTGATATTAATCCCTGTCCTCTGCCAGTGAAGCCTATCTAGGTACACTGCACGAATATTGGGAGATATGTGTCCAATCCTTGGTGGCACAGTTGGCCAGTGCTCTATTTCCTGGAGATGTAAAGAAGTTTACACATAAACTGCCTAAGTGAGATTAGGCAACCCCTCTCCCATATTAGCGTCCTGTTTGTTATGTTTACTCATCAGAAAGATTAAATATAATTGCTATTTCCAATAGCAATTGGATTGTTTTTATGTTGTCAGTGCTTTCACTCAGTTGCATTTTTCGATTGAATACATTAATTTCTCGTGTTTTATGTGGACCTCATTTCAATTATAATTGGGAATTTTAAAGGCTGCTGTGTAGAATTTGCATAATGTTGCTACATGATGTGTACATTCAAAATGATGTAAAATGTGTTCTTTCTTCTGCCTTTATGTTTTCTCCACATAGTGTTATTCTGAGTTTGATTTTGTGAGTCTGGTAATTAATCTATGCTTACTGTGCTTGATTGGTTAAGACTGCGTGTGGACTCAGAGAAAAGTAAGTAAAGTGTAGAAGTTATTGGAAAACTGGAAGTTCGACTGAGGCATGGAGTAGACATTTTAAAACACTATGAATAAACCTGTTGCACGCATAGAAACTTTTGTCATTGTTACTTAGATCTGAGATATAAAATGTACAGCACTCCACACTTTGGTGCAGCCTTGGCCTTCAATCTACATGTGGTGTTACCTCCACTTTAAAAGATCAGCTTCGTCAGTGAAATATTCTACTAATGCAATTTACCGTTTCCAGATTGAAAAGCTGCTTGCTTGACATCCAGTGTTGGATGAGCAAAATTGTCTTTGGTCCCCACTCCCTAGCCACTGTCACCATCCCATTCCTGGCAGACTGATTGCTTGGACTCAGATTTAACCCTGAAATTAGCCTCTGACCACATATGCACAGCATCATCAAGTGTGCATATTTCTATCTTGGTAACATCACCTGACTCCACCCATTCCTCAACCCATCTTCTACTCATGTTTGTTAACTCCAGATGAACAATTTTAATACACTCCTGACTACTTCTCACATTCTACTATCTGTAAACTTGATACTATCCAAATTCTTGCTGCCCATGTTATAATTCACACCAAATCCCATTCACATATAACCTTTCTGCTCACTGACCTACAAGGGTTTCTAGTCAAGCAAGCCTCAATTGTAACCACAATTCCTTCTTTATACTTCTCCTCTTCTTTACCCCAGTCGGACAGCACAGTGACACAATTGTTAGCACTGCTGCCTCACAGCACCAAGGACTGGGTTCGATTCCGGCCTTGGGTCACTCTCTGTGTGGAGTTTGCACGTCCTCCCCTGCGTGGGTTTCCTCCGGGTGCTCTGGTTTCCTCTAACAATCCAAAGATGGATTGGCCAAGTCAAATTGTCCCTTAGTCTCTCAATACGTGAGGTTAGGGGGATTAACAGGGTAAATACATAGGGTTATGGGGATAGGGCCTGGGTAAAGATGGAAAATAGTGAGTCATTCCAGACCCGATGGGCTGAATGGCCTCATTCTGCACTGTGGGGATTCTATGACTCTATCCTACTTTAAGATGCTCCCTGAAACTTATGTCCTTGACCAGTTGACCCCATTAGCCCCTTTAGGTGGCTAAAAGTCAAATTTTGTTTGACAATATGGCACAGTGGCATAATGCTGCCTCACAGCGCCAAGGACCTGGGTTGAATTCTGGTTTCGGGCCACTGTCTGTGTGGAGTTTGCACATTCTCCCCGTGGGTTTCCTCCGGGTGCTACTGTTTCCTCCCACAGTCCAAAGGTGTGTGAGTTAGATTGATTGGCATGCTAAATTGACCCTAGTGTCAGGGGTATTAGCAGGATAAATATGTGGGATTACAGGGTGGGATTGTGGTCGGTGTCCTCCTCTTGCACTGTAGGGAGACTAAACCCCACCCTATGGAGTACCTTGGGAAGTTTTATTGTGTTAAAAGTGCTATGCAAATCAAAGTCGCTAATGTTGTGTCGAGATGCAGAACATACTGTCACTGGAGATGGTCGGAGCTAATTTTATCAGAAAATGCAGAAGAGAGAAGCTTATGTGAATGTTCAATTTTCCTTCAAGGCAATCTGGTGAAAGATTTAACACTTGGTATGTGAGATAATAGATAGAAACTAAGACTGATCATAAAGACCATAGTGATCTCTTCTATACATTCATGTATTTATATGGGATGCATTTTTCTATTCAATTGTGTTGTATACATGCTGTGTGAGCACTTTTTTCTCTTCAGAGGGAACCAGTGGAGAACTAATCACATGTGAAACAATAAAAATATTTTTAAAATGCTACCCACTTATTTTTGCTTATTCCACAGAAAGCTTTTTATTCAATTTAAAACGCATTCTGTCAAGGTTAAGTCTAGGGCTCGAATAAATGAAATTTACTAACCACTGGAGGTTCCCCAGTGTAGTCTGCGGACAGTGTTTTAAACAAGTCCTGGATCTGTCAAGCACATGGGGTAAATAAACCAATTTCATTTACTGGACAACCTTCTCTAAACAACTCAGTAAATACAGCAATCTGATCGTAAAGTTTCATATTCAAGATGAGACAAAATTTAAATGAATACTTAAGAAATTATAAAACACAACACGTGAATAAGTTTGAAATATCAAGGCTGGATTCCCAAGGGGATTGGAGCGGGCGAGGGGCAGATGATGGAAAGGTCTGTAGACTTCGGGTGGGATGTTATGGTTTCGGGATGAGCGAGACTGTAAAATCCCACACCAAATTGTTTATTATATAATCATATCAATTTGAAATTGCATGGCCTTCGTAGCATGTTAATTTATTTTAATCCTTTCCTACATGTCCAAAGTTATAGGTCCAGTAAAATGTGGGATGGCTGATTACATTCACTGTTTAAAGATTTTCACGATTCTTTTAATGCCAACTTGGTTCAGTTGTTTTCTGAGTCACATGATTGTGAGTTTCGTCCCAACCAGGGGTTCAGCAGAAAGCTGACAGGAAAGCATAACACCATGGAATGCTGCATTAGAAACATCGAAACACAGAAAACAGAAGTAGGAATACAGCATTTGGCCCTTCTGGCCTGCTCTGCGCCATTCATTTTGACCTTAGTTGATCACCAAATTCAATATCCTGATCCCACCTTCCCCCCCATATCACTTGATCCCTTTTGCCACAAGAGCTATATTGAAATTCTTCTTGAAATCAGACACCATTTTGGCCTCAACTACTTTCTGTGGTAATGAGTTTTACACATTCACCATCCCCTAGATGAAGAAGTTTCTCCACACCTCAATCTAGGACCACTACTTCTTTCGAAAAAGATATTGAACGAAGACATCAATTGGCTGTTCCGGCAGGTATAAAAATTACCATAACACTATTCCAAGAAGGGCACAGTGTTTTTCCTGGTTTCTGTACAGCGTCCTGCCTTTGACTGATGCCGCCAAAAACAGTTAAGTTACTCATCCGTCCCTCATTTGCTGATTGTGAGATGATTCTTTGTGCAAACTAATTGGGAGTGAAATTGGTTCACACCAGTTTGAACCAATTGACTGCTACCAAATCAGTATCCTGCCTCACACTGTGTTATCTGAAGTCAATGGAAAAGAAAATTGGACCAGTTGTCATAAACACTTTTCAGGACAGAAAATGGTTCATCTTCAAGAACTAAGAAAATTCTGGAAGAATTCAAATTTCTTTTAAAGGAAACTGTCCCTTAAAGGAGTAATGCAAGGAATCTGGTCACTGCTGTTCCTGGAAAACACAGTAAGCAGTCTCACAACACCAGGTTAAAGTCCAACAATGTATTTAAAGTGCTTGTAAAGACAGCACTTCACAAGAAAAGGAAATGGAGCAGTTTCAAAGCTGAACGCGTCTTCACCTTGGTGAATTGTTTACAAAAAAGTCACATGGTGATCTTAAAAAACTGCCTGGAAGTCTGTGTTTTAGAAGTTGTTCGGCTGGTTTGGCTTTTGGAGATAAAACTGCTCGGGGAAAAAAAAACAACAGCACCCCACGATCCAGACCCAGTCGTAAGCAAAAAATGAATGGATGGCAGGGCGGCACAGTGGTCAGCACTGCTGTCTCACAGTGCCAGGGACCTGGATTCAATTCCTGGTTTGGGTCACTGTTTGCACATTCTCCCCGTGTCTGTGTGGGCTTCCTCTGGGTGCTCCGGTTTCCTCCCACAGTCCGAAAGACGTGTTGGTTGGCCATGCTGAATTCTCCCTCAATGGACCCAATCAAGCGCCAGAGTGTGGCAACTAGGGGATTTTCACAATAACTTCATTGCAGTGTTAATGTAAGCCTACTTGTGACAACTAAGTAAACTTAATGCTTGAACTTAAATACTCCAAGGTCACTCTGTGTTCTGAAATTGGGTTTTCCATGAAATTGGTCTGAAAAGTACTTCAAGCGTTGCCAATAGTTCTGCAGGCCAGTGCTCAGTGACCAACTGCAAAACTCAGACACCATTTCGGGGGTTCTATAATCCATCCTTTTCCCTTGAACCATTGACTTACTTGACAGAATTCCTTTGTTTATTGTCTGTGTGCATGTGTGAGTTAGGGCCATGAAAAAGAGTCATCAGTATTATGCTTCCCTATTTAATACAGTATGTTAATAAGCTTTGCTTTCTACTTGACAAGTTTAATAAATTAATAATTTTGTTGTTTATTGAAGGAGCCAGAGCAATGAGTGGACACCTTGACATTCACTGGGGAGGCTCACATATTTGACCACATAGTTAGCTGAAGAAATCATTCAACTCTGTGTTGTGACCTGTGGAGTAGTGGAATTAGAGACAAACAGTGCATTCCTCCCATCCCAGTTATTACACAGTGTAAAACAAGCTGTAAATTTCCTATCTGCCTATACTGTACTGCCAGTGTTAAGGGTGTAGAGCTCTATGGCTCAATCATTCATTGTTTATGTTTTAAGTTTATTTATTAGTGTCATGAGTAAGCTTACACTAACATTGCAATGAAGTTATTGTGAAAATCCAGTCACCATGCTCCGGCGCCTGTTCAGGGATGCAATGAGAGAATTTAGCATGGCCAGTGTACCTAACCAGCACGTCTTTCAGCCACACCCGGAGGGAAACCCACGCAGAGACAGGGAGAATGTGCAGACTCCCCACAGTGACCCAAGCAGGGAATTAAACCCAGTTCCCAGGTGCTGTGAAGTGGCAATGCTAACCACTGTGTGGTTATTTGTGTCTGTCGACTGTTAACTGTTCACTTTGTATGATTAGTTAAGCCTGGGTGCGGTCACTTAAAGAGAGAGCATTGTGAATACAACTCCGACGCACATAAAACTTCAATCTCTGCATATCTCCAAGGTGTAAAACACAACAGAAATATTTCACCCTCTTTTGACAGCAGGAAGTTAACTTTTCTCAGTGAATAAGTACACATAAGTGTCAAGATTTTAATTACAGAAGTCAATGGTCATGTGGTATGTATTTCATTAATCAAAGTCAAGTGCTGTCTTCAGAGAAAGCGAGGTATGAGTGCCTACGTTACCTGAACTTGTGTTTCCAGCATTGGATCCAGCATTTGCAATATTTAGCTTTGGTGGCACAGATGTGATTTAGATTCCATTTTAAAGGGAAATGTTTGGATCTTATTTTTCTATTTTTGTTCCCATATTCCTAGTCAAACTGCACGTGATGAATTTGCACGGGTAGGTTTAATTATAACAACGTTTTAGACTTTTCTAGTGGAAAAAGTTGACAGGAAGTCCATACTGATGTAACTATTTTAATGTATTTCTACACAAATCATTTGTATTTATACCATGCCTTTTATGACCATCAGGCATTGCCAAGCACTTTACAATCAGTGAATCCTTTATTTGAAGTGTAGTCACTGTTGTACTGTGGCTATTGCAGCAGCCAATTTGCACACAGCAAACTCCCACAAACAGGAACGTCATATGCACCAATAATAAAAACAGAAAATGTTGGAATTGCTCAGCAGATCAGGCAGCATCTCTGAAGAGATGGAGAGTTAATGGGTGAAAGTTTCACACCTGAGATGTGGGGGTAGGGATGGGGACTAGTTCCCCATTGTGGTGGCCAACCACAAACCATGCCATATCTTCCATCCCGTCGTAATTAATTATGTGCCCAGTCGTTCTGCGCCCTCTTCAGTGGTGGGGCAGGTTTGGTGGCATGCACCCTGCTCTCATATTTTTGAAAGTCACCTGGGATCATTGACCCACCTTCAAACGAAGAAGGTGGATCTTCTGAAGAAAGAAGATGGATCTCCAGGAACACTCTGAAGCTGGAAGATGGATCTTCTCCATGACACTGAAGCTGGAAGATTCACTTGATCGATGCTCTTCCCATCACCGTTACGCTGGTCCAGGCTCCAGGGTCACTGATGACCTCCATCCTGAACTACCAAATACAGCCACAAGCCTTCTTCTGGTTAGTCCCAGCTTTTGCGTGCCCTGTTGGTGCAGACGTGTCCCAATTAGTAGGATAGAAATCAGTTTCTGCCGGACTCCAGCAGCATTCCCTATCTGCCATTGAAAGTTCCCACTGTAACTTCACACCACATGGAATCGATATATGGGCTTCCTGCCAAATTTGTCTCTCCCAGCCCAACATGTCTCACTCCAGCGGGAGCATGGGAGAGTTCCCACCCAATGTTTCAGGTCAATGACCAGTGGTTTGTTTTCGCAGTGTTGATGAATCGATGAATATTGGCCGGAACACTAAGGATAACTCCTCAGAAGCTGAGACTAACTCATCTGCTTTTCTTCAAAATACTGCCATCAGACCTTTTATCCCCAAGGCTTCAGCTTAACACCTCATCCAAAAGGCAGTGCAGCTTCAATACCACAGCAAAGTGTCAGACTTCTCTCCTGAAACAGGGCTTGAGCCTAAAATGTTCTGCTGTAAAGGCAAATGTGCTACAAGTCGAGCCAAAGCTAACAAATTCAAAATTAGTTCATTTACAATCTACATGGGGTGTGATTTCCAACTGTGCTCGCCCCAAAACTGGAAAATCCCGCCCAAGATCAATGCATCTTTGAATGGTCCACTACTCGCCCGCTCCAAATCCCATCGCAGGCAGGACGGGAAAATTCCACCCTGTATTTCATTACCAAACTGGTGATCACAAGTATTATGTATGCACTGATACTTTTTAACGATCACCCAATGCCATCTGTAGATCTGATGCCATCAACAATTTTTTTGGGAACTGCACCAATCACATTATGGCAAATATGGTCGAAAACAAACTTTACTGGGGTTTTTGTTTTGTATAACAACTATTCAGTGTATGTTACATATAAGATGAATAACTGTCGGAGAATTCCATGCTGTAATTCAATATGGGGGTTCTGCTGATGTTCATAAACTGCTCAAGCTTCACTTGTCATTTATAACATCTCACAACTTCTAGATTGAATTACAGCCTTGTAACTCACTGCAAGCTATCTATTATCCCGCAGGTAATGTTATTTGGTGAGAATTATGATACAACATAAGTTTTATCAATTTTTTTTTAAATGTTTTTTTCCCAGTCGATGGAACAGCATGGGTTTGGAATTATCAGTCAACCCAAGTACTTGGTTTAGTTTTTGGGCAATAGAAGTTTTGGGCCTTGGTCGATTTTGCAGGCTTTATTTGCCATGATTATGGAGGGAGGCCATTCAGGCTATCTTGTCTAGACTGGCTGCCCATCGGCAAACTAATCTCTGAGAGCTAACTCTCCCCTCATACCCTGCTTCTTTCCATGCTCCAAATATTTTCTTCCGTTATAGGTTAGTTCATCACAGGAAAGCTATAAGCACTGAGGACTTGAGAGCTTCTATATCGTATTAGACCATTCAAAAAGAACTATCTTGTTGGCAGACTATGAAGCATTCAGCCCACCCAACACAACAGTTTACCAAAACAAAATGGTATCACTGGCTGCCAAAGTTTTTCCAAAGTTCTAATACTTCTAATTAATTTTCCATTTAATGGGAATAATTAGGCTTAACTTAGTATACCTTCACACACGTTCGTCTCTTTGGGGGAATAGATTCCCAAGTTGATTAGGTGAACCATGTTATGAGCACTCCTTCTGTCATCTACAAATCCTGCCATTGGACTTGAGCAAATCCTCCCATCCATCCATTAAGATTAGGGCAGTTCAGTTTTGCATCTCTTCGCCTGAGCAGAAGAGGCCAAGCGACTGTCTAAGTGTTGATCGCCTGCCCACCTCTGGTGTACAATGGAACTGAAAACCAAGCCAAATACTTAGAGAGGCCTACGGTGCCTGGGATTATTCATTCCAGCTTTGAGGAACCCTATGATGTTCCCATTCATTGGCAAGGCACATGTAGCTCTCTGTTAGGCAGGAAGGTGCAGTACGGTAGCACAGTGGTTAGCACTGCTGCTTCACTGCTCCAGGGACCCGGGTTTGATTCCCAGCTTGGGTCACTGTCTGTGTGGAGTTTGCACATTCTCCTCGTGTCTGTGTGGGTTTCCTCTGGGTGCTCCGGTTTCCTCCCACAGTCCAAAGATGTGTGGGTGAGGTTGATTGGCCATGCTAAAATTGCCCATTAGTTTCCTGAGCTGTGTAGGTTAGAGGGAGTAGTGGGTAAATGTGTAGGGATATGGGGGTAGGGCCTGAGTGGGATTGTGGTCAGTGCAGACTTGATGGGCCAAATGATCTCTTTCTGCGCAGTAGGGTTTCTATGATACAATGATTCTATGAGACAGATATGTCACTGGGGATGAGAGAAACATCACTTTGTCCTTGTTGCAACTCATCATCATTCTCCTGCAGAGTCAGGCCAATGACTGCAGTCCCCTGCCATTGAAAAGGTGCAACCAAACAGCTGGACCATTATCTTAACCTTATACCCACTGTGGGAGACCTCACCACCTGTCATTCTCGCTTGTCCCCGAAACGAGAGGCAATCACCTTTCACCATAATGATTTTTCAAAGAGCATCCCTTGCTCTTTCACCCAATTCTGGCCCTGTCCACTCCCCAGCATTCTTCCTCCTCCTCCTCGGCATCATCAGGCTGCCCACACCCTCCTTAACATCCTCTTCAACTGAGAAGATTTGGCACTCATAGTTTTTGATCCTTCCGGAGCACTATGTTGCGGAGAACATAACAGACCACAATAATGCGGGAGACCATCTGGGGGCTATTTTGTAGGGCAACCCTTGACTGGTCCAGGCCCCAAAACTGCAGCATCTGGTTCAGACATTTTGGGTATGTGCTTGGCTGAGAGCCAATGGTGTGAAGATACCATCTGTGGGATTATGACTGAACACATCTAAGTCAGATTCCTGCCTACTCTACCATCAGGCACATTGAAGTGTGAGCCTCATTGTATCGAGGCTCCACTGGTGTTTGTGGCATCCACACTGGAGACATTCATAGAATCATAGAAACCCTACAATGCAGAAAGAGGCCATTTGGCCCATCAAGTCTGCACCGACCACAATCCCACTCAGGCCCTACCCCCTTATCCCTGTATATTTACCTGCTAATCTCTCTAACCTGTGTATCTCAGGACACTAAGGAGCAATTTTAGCATGGCCAATCAACCTAACCCACACATCTTTGGACTGTGAGAGGAAACCAGAGCACCTGGAGGAAACCCACGCAAACATGAGGAGAATGTGCAAACTCCACACAGACAGTAACCCAAGCCAGGAATTGAATCCAGGTCTCTGGAGCTGCGAAGAAGCAGTGCTAACCTCTGTGCTACCCTCAATGGAATTGTCCCTTTTCAGTGGTCAGTTTTGGAACTTGCCCCCACTTCACACCAGGATCGATAGATGTGGATGGACGTATGGGATGACAGTGGCGGTGTGCATTAACAACACCCCAAGGTTCCTGACAGGCTTGTCCCAGCAGGTTGGAGCTCCCTAATTCTGCAATTCTTTGTTTTAGAGTAGAGAAAACAAAATCTAACAGAAGTATTCAAAGTTAGAAGGGATTTAGAGTAAGTAGAGAGAAAGTGATTTCTCTGACAAGTGGATTAGTAACCAAATGCTCAAATTTAATATAATTGGCAAAAAAAAATCTAGTTGGGAAATTTGGAGAATTGTTTTCACACAGAGATTTGTTATGATTTGAACATACAATCTGAAAGAGAAATGAAGCAAATTCTATTGGAACTTTTGAGAGGAAATGTACTTGAAGAGGACTAATTGGCAGAGTTGTGGAGAAATGGTTGGGATGTGGGATTAAACTGGACAGTGCTTTCAAAGAGTTGGCACAGGCATAATGTGCTAAATGGCCTCCTCCTATGCTGTAATGTCCTATGATAGTCTCATATCTCAGCATTGCGCAGAAACAATCACTCTTTGTCATATATCTCAGATGTGTGGGTGGATCTGACCTTCAAAAGAGGTGTTCCCAGTAATGATTAAACATAGATAACATTTTATAAAGATCCCATTGAATGAGCGAATTTTAAGTTGGGTAACCTTTCCCATGGGCCAACGTTACCTGGCACAAAGACTGTAGTACAATAATTAAAGTCATCTAAGATGGGGTTGGTGTTGCACTCAGCCTTGCTTCTGAGTTAGAAATAGAAACCTTACATCTTTTACAATAATGATCTGAAAACAGTGATATGTCAGTATGTGGGGAAAAAAATATTAAAATATTGACTGAATTGTTTATGGCTTAAACTATCACCAAGCAATGAATACCTGATTGACAAGTAGACCACCAACTGGTTTTGAGAGTTCTTGTCATAGAGTCATACAGTGCAGAAAAGACCCTTTGTCCCATCACATCTGCACCGACAGTATCTACCACTAAAGTTGTGCTAATCCTGTTTTCCTGCACTTGTCCCATATCCTTACATGTTATGATATTTCAAGTGCTCATCCAAATACTTTTTAAAGGTCGTAATGTTTCCTGGCCTCCACGACCTTCCCAAGAATTGCGTTCCACATTCCCTCTGAGTGGAAAAACTTTTTTCTCAATTACCCTCTGAATTTCCTGCCTCTTAACTTAGCAGTATGCCTCCTGCATGGTGAAAATAAGGGGGTTGTTCCAATAAGTCATTTCAATTATGTGAGGAATTTGCAAAAATGTCATTGTATAGCTCAATATTTTAAAGCCACCAAATTTCAGAACTTTAGTCGTGAGGAATGTTCTGAAAAACAGCACCCACGCTTATCATGAATTGTACGCTCATGGCAGGTCAGTCTAATCTTTGGTTGTGGACATTATTAACAAACTCAACACACCGTTATGCAATTTATCTATTTGCTTCAACAGTAGTCAGCATTGAAGCATTCTGCACCTTCTTCGAGTTGAGATGTGACAGCTACTTTCTTTTACATTAGGTAGTTATCATTTGATGGTAGCCATTCCAGTTATAATGACATTGATTAAAAACGCGAGCGTGCATTAACACTTTTATTTTACATCAAATGGTACAAGTATGACAGAAATATACTGAGCTCTACAGATAGTGAATGTAAGTGTATATAAACTGAATGTTAAGCTGCTGGTAACCAAATTGCTGAGATGCTATCTCATAGCTTTGTTTTACTAAAATGCTTCCTCCCCACCATCATTTGAGTCAAATGCAGTCATCCCAGCGATGAGGGTTGATCCACATGTCAATGGAGGCAATAGACTTTCATGTATCCTTAGCAGAAAAATTAACAAAACTTTTCATTCCTTCCACTCATTCTTGTTTGAAAATTTAACACTTTCCCATTAAATATTATACCTGGGCAGCATTTCCAGTGTTTGCGGTTAAATGGGCAGCACTTCAAAAAGCACCTAAGATTGTGAGCGATGGTATATCAGTCAAACAAATTTGCAGCAAAGGCAGAAAATGCTGACTATACTTTTGTTTCTCTCTGCCGTAATCACAGATGAGAAGGACTAATGATACAACACAGCTTACAGTGATCAGGGGTGGATCAATCTGCTTTGAGGAGTAATTAACTATTTGCTAAACTTGCAGAATTGATTTCCAGTTAAAGTGAAGAGAGTGGCTCTAAATGAAGACCAATTTCATGGCTCTTATTAGAGGAGCGCCGAGTCAAAGTCAGTAGATACAGTGCATGATAAATTGGGAGCTTTTAATTGGGAGGCAAAAAAAAATGGAACAAGAAATAGATATGTAAAATCCAGTTCTGCTTCCCACATCCGACATCTGATTGCTTGCTAATGTAATTATATACATAATACAGGCAAATTGATTCCTACTTTGGAGGGAAATAGATTCTCTGCAACACAATAACTGAAAGCCACTAACCAGAAAAGCATTTTGAATTAAAGTCAGAACCAATGCGCCAAGCAAATGGCAAAAACTCTGATCTCCCTTGAAGACCAGTGTGTAAATGTATCAGTTGAAGTAAGTGACTCATTGGTGGCGTAATTACGTTAGGGACCAATAAGGCTGGTTGAAAATCAATTCTAAGAGGCCAATGTATTTGGTAGAAATCCATGCAGCCAATTCAGTACTACATTAGTCGAGAGGGTCTCTCGCTGACCTCTGGGGGATTAGGGTTGACACTCCAGTAAGGGGTTCGTCCAGGAAAGGACAGAAGTAACAGAAGACTGTTATCTCTTCTAAATTGGATTACCACTATCCACCATTTCAGTTTGAAGATGTTTTGTGGTCAAGGATTTCTTGTCCCTGTCTATCTCTCACTCTTTGCCTTTTTTTTTCACCCATTACTTCCCATTGCTTGCTGCACGTAGACTTTTAACTAATGTTACGTGGACAAGTTTTCATTACCAGTAATCATTAAGGGAAGGGAAAAGAATTACATTTACACAGAGTGTTTAATTTGGAGCAAATCCAAAATATGCATAAATGTGCAGCGAAAGTAATATCAATACTGTTGGTTTAAATCGAGTTTGATGAATTCTGTAAGCTCCACAATCTTTTTACAAGACCCTAGGAAACATAACAAAGGTTATATTTTTTAGTTCATTCAGCTAATATTATGACTGAAGAAATGTGCTGAGGTTTTGTGAGTAATGTAATATATCAGACATTGAAAACAGTGGGTACTTAAACTTCACAGAACACAATGAGTGCTGTATTGCAGTGCTTTTGTTTACTATGGCAGAGAAAAAAAGACTTATATGAACTTCCTCTGCAATCAGGTGGCCTAATGGACAAAGAAGTTAGTTCTTTAGAATATATATTAGAATGGAGTTTGATATAATCATATGAAAACATAATAATTGAAGTAGAAAAAAATAGCTTACGTTGTATATGGGTGGCACGGTGGCACAGTGATTAGCACTGCTGACTCACAGTGCCACGGATCAGGATTCGATTCCCACCTTAGATGACTGTCTGTGTGGATTTTGCACATTCTCCTTATGTCCGCGTGGGTTTCCTCCAGGTGCTCTGGTTTTCTTCCACAGTCCAAAGTTGTATGGGTTAGGTGGATTGGCCTTGCTAAATTCCTCGTTAGTGTTAGAGGGACCAGCTAGGATAAATGCATGGGGTTGTGGGCATAAGTTCTGGGTGGGATTGTGGTTACTGCTGACTTGATGGGCCAAATGGCCTCCTTCCGCACTGTAGGATTCTATGATTTAGAACCGTAGCTTCCCTTTCTTTTGAATAGAGTTTGATATAGTGATATGAAAACAGGATGATTGAAATAGAAAAGAATGGGTTACATTATGGAAAACATTGATATTTGTACAATGACTTTGGAGATGTTGCTAAATTATGGGAAAACTTTGCTACACTTAGCCCAAATATCCAGCCTATCTACTTTTCTCAGAAATGTTGTTCTCCAAATGTGAGCATCATTGGCAAGGTCAGCATTTATTGTCCTTTCCTAATTGACCTTGAGAAGCTGAGAAGGTGGTTACGAGCTGCCTTTAGAAACGCTGGCATTTATTTATCTATTACTTTTATAATATTCAACATGAATGGTTTATTCAGAAATTCCTTAGCTGATGGGAAATAGAAAGTGCAAATGGTTTTTCAGCTGCTACAACATTTTATACAAACAAGATTAGATTTGGTAAAAAAATATGTTCCACTAAAGCCACTTAAGTCTCCAGAGTGATCCAAAATGGACCAAACTTCTTCTCTTCGCAATTAGCTAAATTTGTCTCTTTCATAATTATTCAGATTCATGAGCTATCATTTGGTCAACCCAGTTTGGTTTTGCAGAAAGCAGTCCAAAACATATCAAAGTCAGTTTTTTGATGTAGGCATCCAAATCTGTCTCCAAATTTCAACAACATTGAACCTAATTCTTTGTATCTTTGTCCTTAAAATATTGTTGATCAGTTCACTTCATTCCATTCCTTAATCAGTCAAGACAGGAAAAATATGTTCAAGAAACTCAATGGAGTTGCACCTATTTTAAAAGTGCAAAACAAGCATTTCGAATTGAGGCAAAGTGCACACACATCATGTGGTGGAACCATACCTCCGGCCATATTGGATGAACTGCTCTGTAAGCACCCAGGCCACATGCCAGAACATTAAACAATTTTATATCCATTCTTCTCTCACTCCATTGACTTCTGTCAGCAGAGGTCTATTCCTTGCCCTTACTTTATTACAAATGGAACCACCAATACCAAACCCATTCCACTGAATAATTTATCCACCAACTCAATTACCACTTTACATCATATTTTATAGAAGTAATTAATCTTCCTTGTGCAACCTCTGAGAGTTTGCCTTGTGTGCTTATTCACCTACCCATTGTGCTTCTACAAGGTGATTCCTCAGTGGTTACAGCCTGTGATGTGAGAAGTTGCTGGGCTTCTATTGAGGACATTTCAGATGACCTGGTGGACAAGCTCAAGTAGCCTTCAGTTCCTGGATGCGGAGTGCTAATCTGGCAGCCAGCTGTGCGGTACAGTATGACTGAGAATAGACACTCTGTCATCTGAAGAGAGGCTACCCTCTTGAGAGTTTGCCTCATCACTCCAAGTCTCCGCATGAGAACAGAGTATAGGAGTAATGTGATGCTGTCAGGAAACACTGTCAACATTGTCCCTCAGAGTCAGGATGCCAGCCATGTGAGATTACATGACAGCAGTGTGAGCTGCCGTGGAAGTTGTCAGAACTGTCAGCAGTTCCAGCGTGGTGCACGGTGCTATTCCGATCATGGAGCTGACCACACTCTCCATGTTGGGCAGAATGCTTTGTATGGAGCCCATCGCAGATTGAGGCTAGGCGTGTCTATGTTCTGAGCGATTACATACATGCTCAAAGTTACAGACAGCACCTAGCATTTTCTGGTGTATAAGCAGGCAAAGTACATGGATAAGGGAAATCTGAAATAAAAACAGAAAATGCTGGAAATACTCAGCAAGTCAGGCAGTATCTATATTGAGGGAAACAAAGTTAACATTTCAGGCTGACAACCTCTTGCCAGGACTGGTAGACATTTAAAGTTTACTTATTAGTGTCATAAGTAAAGCTTACATTAACACTGCAATGAAGTTACTATGAAAATTCCCTAGTTGCCACATTCTAGCGGGCAGCACAGTAGCACGATGGTTAGCACTGCTGCTTCACAGCGGCAGACGCCCGGGTTCGCTTCCCAGCTTTGGTCACTGTCTGTGTGGAATTTGTACATTTTCCCCTTTGTCTGTGGGGGGTTCCTCCGGGTGCGCTGGTTTCTTCCCACATTCTGAAAGACGTGCTGATTGGGTGCATTGACCCGAACAAAGGCCGGACTGCGGCGACTAGGGGAATTGCACAGTAACTTCATTGCAGCGTTAATGTAAGCCTTATTGGTGACGAATAAGTGAACTTTACTTTTACTTTACCAGCACCTGTTCATGTGCACTGAGGGGAGGGCAGCACTGTGGCACAATGGTTAGTATTGCCGCCTCACCATGCCAGGGACCTGGGTTCAATTCCCAGGTTGGGACACTGTCTGTGCGGAGTCTGCACGTTCTCCCTGTGTCTGCGTGGGTTTCCTCCAGGTACTCTGGTTTTCTCCCACAGTCCGAAAGACATACTGTTAGCTACACTGGCCATCCTAAATCCTCTCAGTGTACCCGAACATGCGTTAGAATGTGGCGACTAGGAGATTTTCACAGTAACTTCATTGCAGTATTAATGTAATTGTAACACTAATAAATAAATTAATACGTAACTAGGGTAAAAGGGAGTGGTGGAACCAGCAATGGGAAGGTACTTGATGGGGGGGAAGGCAGAAGAAATTAGCTAGCAGAAGGGTTGGTGCAACTCAAAAGGAGATAGTAATGAGGCAAATAAAAAAATCAAAGGTGAGTCTAGAGGAATTGTAAATGGGAATAGCAGAACTATCACAAGTAGTTGCCTTCCAAGAAGAATTGAGCAAAGATTATGATCCGAAATCATTGAACTCATTGTTGAGCCTGGAAGGTTGTTAAGTGCCTCATTAAGAGAAGACAAGCTAGAAATTGGTTTGCCATACGTCTTGTAATCATAAAGATGGTGATTCATGATCTGCCCACAGCCATCGCTGTGTCGGCAGACACCATGCAAATTTGGTGTTATCCCCTTGTTTAGCTGATTCTAGCATGGGTCCAAGTGGTTGTAACACATGGTGCAGCCAGCCTGCTCTTCCTGTAGACAGTCTGTCCCGCGTTATGGGAAACCACACTGAATCACTGAAAGCTGCTGCTGAAAGTCATTGCTGCAATTCTGATAAAGGGAAATGGAACACTGGGGCAGAGATAGAGTGCTCCTCGGTTCACAGATGCAACATCGGAGCCTGTGGCGATAGAGGTCCACAGGAGGAGAGGGACCCTGTTCCCTAAGGGGGTCATGGTAACCTAAACAATCACCCTCCTAAGGGGCAGAGAAGTCAATTTTCCAGAGTCTCGTCCCAAGGACATTGCAAAAGTACAGGAGGTCCAACAAAAAAAAAGCAAAAACCTAAAGTCAAAATACAAAGTACTGGAAAAGCTCAGCAGGTTTGGCAGCAAGTTTGCAGAATTAACATTGAGTTCAAGGACTGCCAAAGAAGAGTCACTCGATTCAAAACATTCGGCAGAATTTTCCCAAAACATTGCAATTTGTCAAGTTCTGACTGAAAACCAGTATGTTTCTCCCCAAATAAAACAGCCAGGTTTTCTCTCTAGATCTCCTAACACTTTGTCAAAAGAAAACACAGGGGAGGTGTGTTTGTGCTCTCATTCTTGAGGCGTGGACCTATAAATGCTAGCAAGTCCAGCTCCACAAAGATCAGAACACCTGATCTCAAAGGCCCTGCCCAGGGGGAAGATGGGCACTTGTGGATTGAATGGAGTCATTCTTAATAAGAACACGAAACTCATAAGATCACAGGAAATGAGTATGCAAAAGACCATTCGGGGCCTCAAACCTTCCATGGACATTGGGAAAGACGGGCGTGAAAGGACAGGTATTACATCACCTGCACTCGCAAGGGAAGGTGCAGTGGGAGAGGAGTGGGTGTCAGAGGTTGCTTGAAGAGTGGACCAGGGTGTTACAGAGGGGACAGTCCCTCCTCACTTTTTAAATCAAAGGAGTGCCACAATGATTAATTTTTCAGTGAGGGGAGAGCAGGGAGATGAGTGGTTGCTGAAAGCAGCTGCAGTTTGTTATGCTGTTCATGTAGGATATACGATGAAGGGGAAGAAGAGGATAGGATTTGAGGAAACCCTGAGCAACATCTTCACCAATGTTGTCAATCTCCACAACCATGATTCTATCCCTTCCCATGTTGGTCAGCACCTCATCCTCTGGAGGGGGAAGTGTCTCGAGGCAGGCATTATCACCTCTAATGATGACCCTTTGTCTTAGATTGCGGGTGATTTTCTTTGAAAGGAAAGAATGAAGTGTGCTTGCGACAGTCTGTGAGTCATTTTGAGAATGTGGCTGGCATGATAGAACAGCTTGCCTTTGGCATTTCACATATGAGGTGTGGAAAGTGAGGTCTGGAGTGGAGATGGTACAAGCTACAGGGTAGTTAATCACCAGGCGCGGAAGGTGTGCTGATTAAAGGAGAAGTAAGGGAATTGGTTGAAGCGAGGATTGGAAGTAGCACTGATGAAATGAGCAGACAGTAAGAGAGCAATATTGTTACCTTTATAACTCCTTGACAGGTCATTGAATATCATACAGCATTATAGCCATGACCCAAGAGCTAGATTCCCAGATTCCTAGTCCAACTACTTCTTCCCATCGGCAGTACAATTATCGACAATAAGCCTCCTTCCTCCTAAGGGAAAGAATGTCTCTTTCTCTCTCTCTCTCTCCTGCAGTCCACCACCTGTACCAGGTGGCATCACAGACTCAAGATAACCCATCTATACTTGTTGAGGTCCACAGCCAGCAGATACTTCCACTTTAAGAGATTCTGACTCCCATTAAATAGGATCAGTCAAGTCCAAATTCTGCTCCCAACTCCAAATAAAAGCAGCCTAGGAACATTTCTGATGGTGCTGCCTCTATACCTGACCTGTTATAAGGAGATTCCAGAATCAATTTTATATGCGGCCTGAAACCAAAGAGGGGTGGGGGATCAGAAATCCTACCTCCCACATGGCTGTTTCCAAATGCAGACAAATTCTGAGCCCTGTTATCAATGCCTTGAATCATAGCAGGCAAGGCAGAATATTTGATGGATCATATAAAGGCTCATTGCCACAGGCGGGAATTTCTGGTCTTGGAGGACGGGAGGGGGTACAGAGCCAGAAACTCCAGCCCATTGTTCAGGTCCAAAAGCAATCACTTAATTAAATGGCAATTACATAATAAAGGTTCAATGGAAATGACAGTGCTAAGGCAATTGCATTGTTAAATACAGGATGGGTATTGGTCAGCCTATAAATGAGGGCAGTTGCATACTGAGGGAGGAGGAAGTGGGAGAGTCTGTGACTTTGCCTTGCTGCTTTGGAAATAGACCTGTTTAAGGTGCATGTTAGCTTTGGGCTCAACCCTCCTCGATATATAATTATTGGAAATAAAACCTATGGCTTATTTAAGGCTTGTGTTGATCGTTTCACTTTGGTCATTTTTTTTGTTGAGTCTGTCAAATGTATAAAGATGACAGCAACAATAGAAAGATTCTTCTTTAAAGGGAATGGTTGAAAAGAACTGTGAGAGGTTTTTTTTTAAGGCAAAGTGATAGAAGTCAAAAGCGTGGGTGTTGAAAAGTTTGAGCACATAAGAAGAGGAAGTTAAGGACTAACTCAAAAGTCAGGGCTATTCACATCAGCAGTGTTCCCGTGACTCCATTCACACTGGGGTTTTGTGCAAAATACTTGAGGTATGTTTGCTGTCCTCTTTATATTGCAGAAACACTTCAGCCCCAAGTGGTTCTGAAATACTCTGGAGCTGCTGGTACTAAATTATACCATGGTGCACATTCTAAAGTAGCAGCAACAACTGATAAATAATTGTGTGTGAGCTAAAGTTGGATGTGCTATTCCATGGCAACCCTGTAATGTAAAGCGACCATTAAAATCAGCTTAGTTATGGTTGGATGCAATACTTCAAAGTAGAATTTGTATCATATTCTGCTGTGACTTAACATAGAAATTTAGATATTTTGTACTAATATAAATTTCCAAGAATTGATTAAAGCAGAAATACCATGTAAGTAATTAAGACATCCATTCATTTAATTGTGCATATCAGATTGGCACTTCGTGCTAGCTTTTTCTCAAAGTACACCAAGGTATTTCTTAGTGTAGCATCTTGCTCCCAATTTCAGTCACATGCTGTGGATAAAGGGGAACCAGTGAATGTGCTGTGCATCTGATAAGGTGTTACATCAAAGGACACTGTGGAAAATAAAAGCTCATGGTATGGGGGCAACATATAGGCCTGACAGATGACAGGAAACAGAGTTAGCAGAAATGGGTCCTTTTCTGTTTGATGGGATGTGATGAGTGGTGGGCCATAGGGATCACTGCTGGGACCTCAGCTTTTTATAATTTATCTAAATGACTTGACATGACTGAAGGTACGGGTGCTAAATTGCCTGTGTCAATCTTGGCTTATTGTGAATAGTTACAAACTTTTATCAGACTCATAATCCAAACCTTGGCAAATACTTTGGATGGTGCAACAATGTCTATGTTTTCCATGTGACTGACTATGTGAAACGTGTTTTACTGCCTCATTGACAAGCCAGATAATAAGAATGATACGCACACCTTATGTATATGTTTCTGATAAGATACCAGATGGTTATGCTTATTGCTTGAATGTATGGTCTGTTTGGATTGAGGCAGGGCTCCTTGTAGCAGCATCAGCCTTTGCTCTAGTGCATTGCCACTGCCAATGGCTCTTTCTGCCATATGCCTTACATAATTGGCTATATGTGCATTTCTTACCCGCATATAGATGGCTTCAAATCTTATTAGGTTTGGGTATTTGAGGGGCGTGTCAACAGTTGGTTTTTACTTAGGACCTGTACGTTTCATTGTCCTGTGAGAATCGTTTCATGCTTATGCCTATTCTTGTGTAACTCTTCCATGCTATACATGTTGGGCTTACCTGGTAGACCTTTCTGGAATGCTTCCAAGGGAATGGATGCGATCACCAACTCAACAATTCTGTCTGCTAGCTCAGAATCGGTAGTGCATACCCTTTTTGCTACATCCACTGATGAAGCAGTCTACGGTTTCTATAGTGCATGGACTCTGGCCAATAAGTATGGAAGTTTTTAACTTGATTCTGAACCAATGTAGTCCATCTCCTTTTTGGGGGTCCTTTAGTTCTTCTGCTGTTTAATGCTGACATGTTCAGCCTGTCGCGATCTTCATTCCCAATTGTTAGATGATCTTTATGGCTTGTTCGTCTGGTTCAGATACACCTGAAATTAAGAAGCCATTGCTCTGTGGACTATTTGAATATTTTGAATTTGGAAAATAGGTCAACTGCAGCCCAGTTCAAACTGGGGAATTTGGTAGACATTCTGACAATCGCCCTTTGACATTCCTTCTCCTATAGTACCTGGGATGACTGTCACTGTCATTGCCTTCTCATGCTTTTCTGAAGCTCTGTCTGTTATAATCACAACCTTTTCTGGCCTGATTTTTCTGATGGATTTTTTTTTGGTTGTTTTTTTTCCCCTCCTACATTTGCTGTCAATCCAGTCCACACCCTGATCATTCACCTGTCCTAATGAGCTGACCTGTTGGTGTTCCTCTCGATACATTGCCCACTTACTGACTGACAGGTTAGGCACTGCAATCTCACCACAAGGGATCCATCTACTTATCAGCTCTCTGCTTGGGAACTTTTGCTGCAGTGCCTTCAAATCTTTTCGGTGCAGTCTCTCTGACTCTTTGGGTGGGACTTTCCAGTAGTCTCACCCCAAAATTGGAAAATCCCACCCGAGACTTTTGTGGTTGGGAAAATTCCCCCGTTTTGTGCTCTGACCAGAACTTCGAGAGTCATCTCATGCTATGTAGCATTATTTAAGACTGTTCACCATACCACCTATACTTGCATTTAATCTTGCTGCCCTACTGTTTCACCATTGCTGTGTACCATATTATGCTGGTGTAAGCATCAATCACTCATAAGGAATTGTGTAAACATTTTGTAAAGTCATTTATTTAGACAAGAACTACATGTGAACATTTATATATAGATCAAAAGCTTAAACGTATCAGCAGCAGGGCTGTGTGTATGCGTCCTGCCCAAAGGCAAAAGTAAAGTAAGACTAGCTCACATGACACATTTCCCTTCTATTGATGTCATACGTCTATCTGTTAAAGGCATTTTGGAACATTCCAGGGAGCAGGGAGATGGCGGGAGGAAGATTTTAACAGAGCAGAAGGCCAAAAGTCAGATTCCCGATGGAGGGATGAAATTAAAATTTGAAGGTGGGTTGAGTTTTCCAATGGCAAGCATCAGGAAGTTCCCTTTCGTATGTGCCTGCATATCATGGTACCTATTAAAAAACCATCTCATCAAAATTAAGCCCCTTGTCCCAGTTAAGTTATTAGGATATTTAGATGTATGATTGCATATGAGTGCTGTGCAGCAAATGAAGTCATCAACCTGCTGGAAATGGAGTGTGCAACCATTGTTTCTCTTCCTCTTTGCATTATTCAGCAATTCAATGACCAGGTAAGGGACATGGGCTGGGAGTGTGCGAGTCCAGAGCATGGAGAGAAGGAGGAAAGGCAAGGGTACAAAGACAAAGGAAGAGTCTTTCATGTTGGTGTGGAGATCCTGTGGTTGGATGAGAGAGGGTATCCTGCCAGGGATGGTACTTGAGAGAGAGTCTCACAGAGTGTGGTCAATACTGATGTCTGTCATGAGGGATGAACTGAAGGTGCTGGGCAGTGGAAGGATCTGCAACAGTGGGAGGGGGTGTTGGAATCTGTCAGGATGGCAAATCCAAGGTCATGGTTGGATAGCAGAAGGTCTTATGGGGGAGGTCACAGAAATGGACAAAAGGAATGGTATGAATAATGGAAGGAGTCAGGGTGGGCAGGGGACTGTAATGTGTTCAGAATCAGAAGGGAGAAAAGGCCAATAGTTATAGGGTCAAGTGCAATGGAAAGAGGTTCATGGATAACAGAGGAGAGAGGAATGGCTTTGGAAGGAGATTTGTGGGTGACAGGGGAGGTAGAAGGTGGTGAAATATGTCTGAAAGGTCATTGGCGCCATGTTTTTAATCTCAACTAGAAAACATAGTGTGATCCCCCAAAGTAAGAGGAGTATCTTTTCAGGTAGGTGGAGCTCTAAATCACCAGGTTTTGCAGAATAATGGGACATCCTAATAATCATGAGTCAACTGGATGAGAACCATCCTCAGTTGAGTTTGGCTATCTATGGTCACCATCTGTACACAGTAGTATTGACACCTGACCCCTGGGTCTACTTACAGCGAGATCCCAGCAGGGTCAACAGCATTAAATGCTGGAGAACAACTCCTGCTGGCTGAGGTAGGGGTGAATGGAGGGAGTTGGTAACACCATGAGCTGTCAGAGGACGTGGGAATGTGGGTACAGAAAGAGAACCATGCAGGGAACTCCAATGTGGGAAATCTAAAGATTCAGAATGACTGTGGGAAGAGCATACTAGGAATAATGTTCTTGAGGTCCTGAGGCTTGAGGGTAAAGGATGGAGGCTCAAGGATGACAGAGTTTAAGTACATAGGATAATAGATCACAGATTGAGGGGCAAGTACTTGGGAACCTTAAGAATCCATAATAGCTGGTGTTATGATCCCAGCTGATGTTACGACTGGACAAGTCAGATCTCAGTATGGAACCTGACTCAATAAATTTTAACGTTTATTTTGTTGTTTATAGACATGGATGAACAGAGTCACAGGACTATCTATAAACTCTTAACAAAATAGAACATTTATTAAGCAAGAAAAGATTAATTATAATACACTCTCTTCTTTCACTCCAATTATACCATTACAGAAATATACAGATTTGTAAGGATAACACAGGTTACAAAATTCATTTTGTACTCTGATGTTGTCAGTCAATACTCAGTCCATGTAAACCAGTCAGTGAAATGCGGTCAGGTACCCATACTCTGAAACCAAGTGACAAAAGCCACTCAATGCAACTCCTGCATCTTTCTCAGCAATTCCACACCCCACCACTCCCCGGTCCCCCCTCCGCCAGATGCTTGTCACACTGTGAGCCAGTTGGTCTCACTGGAACTCTGTTTTTAATATGAGGGTTTCAAATCTCTGTTTTTAAAGAACATGCCTTGGAATCTTTTCTCAAACAATGCTTTCTCCTGGATATCTTCACCAAGGATCCACCTCCAGGATTTCAATCTCTCATTTCTATATTCCACTGCTCTGGGTCATTCAAGGTTCCGCACAACCTCTCAGGTACTCAGGCCAACAAAACACCACTGCTTCGTTGGCTGTATTAAGCTGTCGCCAACTTTTTTCACCTCAGATGTCTGCCTTCTTGCTAACTAATGTCTCCAGGTCTCCACATATCAGCCTTTCCTTTAACTGGAAGCCTCTCTTACTTATTTTGACTTCAGTCCTACTGGGACTTTTCTCTACCTCATTCCCTAATTTCTGGGACTTTAAGTTCCTTGGATCAGGACTGACTTTCTGCCTTGTGCATTGCCCTCCCTGTTCTAACACTTTGTCTGGAATGTTTCTTGCTTCTGACTTACCTGGTTCCAAACTGAAACTCAAGTGTTCTTCTTTTCAGTGTAGACCTCTGGTTATTAAGCAACAGCTTTGTTTTTAAAAAAAGCTTGTCTTTATATTGTAAAACCTTCTTTACAATGCAGGCAAAGATGAAAGTGAAACTAAACCTATGGACTTGCAGGTATCTGTGTTTAACATAAAGCTGAACTCAAGTTTTAAATCTTTCTTCGCATACAAGTATAGAAACGCAAATTAAGCTTTCTTAAACTTGTACCTTCCTCCAAACACACACAATACAGATATAAGTTACTCAAACTATCTTTATTTTCTAACATTGGTCATGACTGGAAAGGGGGTGGATGAAACTTATCTGCAATCAGGGCAAGAATGTGTGAACTGTGGCTCAAGGATGATGGAGAGAAACTCAATAGTGATAGGACGGTGGTCACTCCAGTGTCAATGATCTAGTTTCAATGCAGATGGTTGCATCAACAAGGGGTTATCTCAGCATTGATCTTCCAGGATGGGATTGATCAAGGTGGAGTGCTTAGAGGCCAGGGTTTGCCTGATGCTAAGTAAGAATCTTTCCTTTGGACAGAAATGCTCTGGGCAGGAGAGAGGGTCTCAACAAATGTACTGATCAAGTCAATCCCTGCAGCTTGTTCACAGATAACCATGGGGATGATGACCAACACTGTTATATGCACACAGCCATTACAGCACATAACGGCATAATTAAAATACAATGTACATGAATAAAGTGCCATTAAACATGTTTTGACATGTGATTCAATATATACTGTAATATACCTGTGCCACCTTTGTGCACTTACAATTTCTTATTCTAGCGTCTCCTATCACTATGTTTAGATGCAGCCCCAATATCCACAGCTGAAGTGGAACCTGTTGACTGCTATACCCCATTGCCTGGGGTACCATGACAATGTCTTCTAGTTGTCTGAGGTCTGAAGGACCCCAGCTTGCGAAGGCAGCCCTGCAGATGTTCACCCTTCTTGGTCTGATCTGCTAGGGGTGGTGAGGCTCATTGGCAGAGGGAGGTGGAGTGGCAGAGCATCCTTGGGATGAAGCTGTGGCAATGGCTCTGTTCGCACTTCATCTTCCTGTTGCTGCGCAATGGAACTCATTAACTCTTTGGGGAGAAGTTGCACCTGGAGGTAGGTCAAGTCCTCTTCTCCCTCTTGCCTAGCCAAGATTGGACTGTACCCATACCTAAGTGTGATGGAATGCATGTCTGAATGCAAGTCTGGCAGCCACTGAGTATTTGGCTGGACCAGCCCTCCATGGCAGTTGACACCTTCTCCATGGAGGACGCCAAGCACTCTCATGCCAGAGTGATGACAGTGATTAATGTTGAAGGGCTCCCCGGCCTTCAAGTCTGCACATGGCATTGGAATCTCTATTCCCCTGCCATCCCAAGTAGGTCTCTTTTGGCCATCACCAGGCACTTCACAAATGGGGCTCAGCACAGGCCTGGTCTCCAGTAGTCCCCTCAGTGCCATGATCTTTGGCTGTCACATCCTCAGCTGTGGGAACATTCTTTACCAAGTTGTGATCTCCAAGCCCGATCTAGAATGTGAACTCACTGAGGTGAATGTCTCTATAGTGGTGAAGGGAAATGCTGTAACAGTGCTTCGTCTGATAATTCAGCATCATCAGCCTCAGAGGTGGTTATGGAGCTGGAGCTAGAGCAATTTCCTCTTTTTAGATATTGACTTGCATTGAGAACCTGAAGTGGAGAACACACAGAATTATGCAACAGAGTAGAGGCATCCTCATTGGATCACTGTGACATGCCAGTCTCTTCACCTTCACAGGCTCAGTCCCGATCCTCCCAGGCAAGTTCCATGGCCTCTTCTTCAAACAAGGTCAGGATTCTAACATCAAGGACACCTTCACCAGTCTTTGATCACTCTTGGTGATAGTGACCATTTTTCTCCACCAGACAGACAGAATGATCAAGATGTCATAGACAAGAGATGATTGGAGTTGGACTGACATAGGTACAGTATGTAGTCTCACAACACCAGGTTAAAGTCCACCAGGTTTATTTGGTAGCACGAGCTTTCAAAGCAGCACTCCTTTAACCTGGTGTTATGAGACTACTTAATGGACAAGAGACAAAGGAAATGGTAATGATAGCGTTAAAGACCAATGCTGGTGCAAATAATGGCATCAAAAGCACATAGTGGAACAACCTCCATGTTGAGTCCAGAAGGTGCTAAAGTGCCCAATGGAAAGATGAGGTGCTGCTCCTCCAGTTTATGTTGAGCTGCACTGAAATATCGCAGCAGGCTGAGAACAGAGCTGTGAGCATGTGACAAACTGTCACGGTGGTAAACAGATTACATTGCACTAGTTAAATTAAATAAAGCTATATCTTTCGAAATGGCAGCAACTGATCTGCTTGAAGAACCCTTTGTTGTGTTGATGGCATCACTATTCTACCAGCAGAATATCCAACCACGTTCCATCAGTGGTAAACCTCATGTAACTATTCTCAATGGTTCACTGCCTGCAGCAACCGGTTATTGCTGTATCTTGACTATACCAGATAATTGAATGGAATTACGTAAAACTATATGTAACTGCACTGAATAGGCACAAGTGGATTTTTATTATGTTTTGGGCAGTCAGGTTGTGTTCTTATTTGTAAACCCTGAGCAGAAACAAAAGCTTCACACCGAAGCCTGGAACAATTAATGTCAAGGTCGCTGAAGAAAGCTTCGAAGCATTTCTATATCAACAGAGCAGAATTAATCACAAATATCCTTTCATCAAAAACAAAACACATCCATGGTTCTCACCATGGGTAGATTGTCCATGTGGGAAATCATCAGGTTTCTGGAACCACCCCACCCACTCCCCACTGCCCCCCGCCCATTTAATGGTTCTGCAGTGTTGGATTAACCGTGTAAGAACCCTGAATAATCATATACCCTTCCAGAGTCAGTTCATCCCTAGTTATTATTCCATATCTAATGAAATCAGAATATAATTACAAAGATCAAACAGCATGGAATAAGCCATTCAAACCAACTAGTCCCTGTCAGCCTTTTTATTCTATTTGAACCTCTGCATATCCATCCTCATCCAACAGTTGTAGAAGCATAAAACCATAGGAAAGTTACAGCACTGAAGGATGCCATGCAGCTCATCTTGTCCGTGCCAGCCTGAGGACACCCAGAAGCCTTTCTACTTGCACCTTCCTTCACTTGGTCCATAGCCCTCTAACTTACAGTACTTAAGGTGCAGATCCAGGCAGATACTTTTAAAAAGAGTTTAGGGTCTCCACCTCTACCCTGTTTGATTTCCCTTTTACCTTTCTCACTTGGGAAGGATCAGAAATCATTCTACCCTTTTCCTTACAGTCAGTAATCAGTGTGTTTTTGGAAAGGAAGGTGTGTATGTTTTTCAATCTATGAATGTGTTACCATTTCTTAAACAATCAGCAGTAAGCCTTTGTGGGTTTAAACAAAGGGGATTATTTATTTATGCATTTGCCCAGACAGTCTAAACGCTAAGTCACTCACACAAACCCTGAGTAAGATATAGTCCAAGAAGACAGTACAATTTTAGAAGTCTATAAACCAGTAATAGTTCATGGCTCACATTGTTGGCTATCATGAGAAAAGCAGTCTTTGTGAGCCTAGTGAAAGTGGTGTTTTCACATCTGGCAGGCAGTTTAGGTGACTGCAATAGCCATATCAGGAATTAGTGTAAGATTCCTTTGAAGAGATGCATGTTCAGTAGGTTGCAAAATTACTCATGTACTTTTTCTCACCATGAGATCAAGCTTCTTTACAAGTGGACTTGGAAGAGGAGTCAGGCTAGAAGACTTTTAAGATGCACAAAGAATAAAGGAAATTACAGCACAGAAACAGGACCTTTGGCCCTGCAATCCATGCTGATCATGGTCCCCAAATTAAACTAAAAAAAAACTTTTGCCCTTACTCAGACCATATCCCTCTATTCCATTCCTATTCATGTACCCATCCAGATTCCCTTAAATGCTGCAAATGTGCCTGCTTTCACCATCTCCTTCGGCAGCACGTTCCAGGCACATATCACTTTCTGCATGAAAAACTTACCCCGCACATCTCCCTTAAACTTTCTCCCCCTCACCTTCAACCTGTGCCCCCTTGTAATTGACACTTCCACCCTGGGAAAAAGCTTCTGGCTATCCACCCTGTATACGCCTCTCATAATTTTATAGACCTCTATCAGGTCTCCCCTGAGTCTCCATCTTTCCGGTGATAACAATCCTAGTTTATTCAACCTCACCTCATAGCCAACGTCCTTGAGACCAAGCAACACCCTGGTGAACCTCCTTTGCACTCTCTCAAAAGCTTCCACATCCTTCTGGTGGTGTAGCGACCAGAGCTGCATGCAATACTCCAAATGAGGCCTACCCGAGGTTTTATATAGCTACAATATGATTTGCCAACGGTATAGTAGTCTATACTAGACAGTTTACTGCCTTTTTTATTGCTGGCATTCTGCAGAGAGTGTTCTTTGCAGACTGCTCAGGTTCTCTCTCATCCTTATCTTGGGATGGTGGATTTATTATCTGCAGCCAGTTTCAGTCACATGATGGTAAGCTTCAGTGTCTTCCGTTGTCCATAATAGGTTGGAGCCAGAATGATTGCTACACAAAGTGGAATGCTTGATTTCCCATCAATATACCAGCTATGATTAGCTCACTGGAAGACTTTATTTTATAATCCTTCTTCACCGCCCCAACACAGTCATTGTTTGTGAGATCTCTTACATTGAGCTGATGAGGAAATGGTCCCCTCGCACCTGATCATTTGAGAACTGTGCAAAGGGATTTCAGACTTGAATTAATCTTCTATCTGCACAGAAATTGCAAAAGTCACCTACTCTGTGGTTATCATTTTAGTACCCTGTTAGTGTTCATTTTCTAAAAGAAAGACAATTGCAGAAGTTATATACTGGATATGGATCACATTTAAATTCATGCACTAAGCATAACATAACACTATCAGAATAATCCTGTAATCCATTCCCCTACAAACGTTTATCAAACATTCTTTTAAATCAAAGAATCCCTACAGTACAGAAAGAGGCCATTTAGCCCATCGAGCCTGCACCGACAAGAATACCACCCGTAACTCTATGTCTTTACCCTGCTTATTCTCCTGACATTGAGGGGCAATTTAGCATGGCCTAACTCATATATCTTTGGACTGTGGGAGGAAGCACACGCAGATGCGGGGAGAATGTGCAAACTCCCACACAGACAGTCACCCGACTGGGAATTGAACTCAGGTCCCTGGCACTGTGAGGCAGCAGTGCCAACCACTGTGCCACTGTGCCTATCTGCATCTATTCTGTTTAAATCAACTGCTCCCTTTGGCAGTGGGTTCCACATTCTCACGATTCTCAGGGTAAAAAAAAATTCTTCTAAATTCTCTACCTTATACTGGCAGGCTATAGTTTTGTTCTTCCCCACAAGGTGGGGCACACTCTGAGTCGGAAACTATTCCATTAAAACGTTTCATAATTTCAAAGAAGTCTTTTAGGTCATCGCTCAGAAAAGAGAGCCAGCCATTTTCTCTTTCCCTGATAACCTCACGGTTCTGTTATCATCCTTGTAAATCTTCTTTTCATCATCTCCAGTACCCTGATAGCCTTTTGATAATATGGCGACCGGAACTGTACTCAGTTTCCAAGTGTGATCTACCCAAGATTTGATGCAAGTTTAGCATAATGTCTCTATTTTTCAATTCTATTCCCCTTGTAATAAACCTTTGTGCTTGATTTGCTTTTTTTATCGACTTATTAACCTCTGTTGCTACTTTTAGTGCTTTGTGTATTTGTACTCCTTAACGCCTTTGCTTCTCTATCTCATTTAGATTCTTATTTCCTAAGTGATGTATGACCTCCTTACTTTTCTTATCAAAACGTAATACCTCACACTTATCTATGTTGAAATTCATTTGCCAATTATATGCCCATTCTTCAAGTTTATTAATGTCTTTTTGCAACTTGTTGGCTGAACTCCTTCCAATTTGTTGTCATGAATAAGTTTAGAAATTGCGTTTTTGGTTTCAAAGTCTAACTCATTAATATAAATCGTAAACATTCGTGAACCCAGTACTGTTTCTTATGGACTCCACTCCCCATCTTCTGCCACTCTATAGCTATCTTTTAACCCCCTGCTTTCTGCCTTGCAGCCAGCCAGTTGGGGTTCAGTTACTAGTCCACTGACTCTGCAGTCCTTAATCATTAGTGGTACTTCACCAAAGGTCATTCGGATATCCAGATATATTACTTTGCTATATAAGCCTTGTGTTCTCCCCGTTGCCGCCTCAAAGAATCCAATGAGGTTGGTCAAGTAAGATTTTCCCTTTTTGAATCTGTGTTGACTATTCATTCTTATTCTTTTAGTTTCCAAATGACTTTCCATTTCCTCCTTTAGCAGGGATTTCATTAATTTTCCAATTACATATGGGTTTTAGTTTCCTGGATGGCATGGAAGCACACAACAAGCCTCACAACATCAGCGACCCATGTTCAATTCCGGCCTTGGGTCACTATCTGTGTGGAGTTTGTACGTTGGCTCTCTATTTCTTTGATTTTTGTCCGGGTGTTCTGGTTTCCTCCCACAGTCCAAAGATATGCAGGATGGATTGATTGGCCATTCTAAATTGTCCCTAAATGCTGGGGGACTTTTATATTTGGGGGTTTGTGGCTAAGGCCCGGATAGAATTGTTGTTGGTGCAGGCTTGATGGGCCAAATGGCCTCCTTCTTTACTGTAAGGATTCTATAATTTTATGTTATATCTCTCTTCTTAAATATAGGTGTAATGTTAGTTATTCATATATAGCACTGTATGTATTTCTAATGAATGATTGAATATGTATGTTAATGCCCATACCAACTCGTCTCTAGATTCCTTATAAATGTGCAAATACAATTTGGCCAGACCAGGGGTTTTATTCTTGATGAATGTGACGCAGCTATGTAACATTAACCTTTTGACCTATTAACTTACTCCCTGTTTTGATTTCAGACTCACAGTGTGTATTGTTTTTAGTCATTCATAATAAAATTATTTCCTCATCTGGCGCGTTACCTTATCGGTATGTAATCCGCTGATCTTTGAAACCTATAGCCCAGATCACTGCAACATGGGCAAAAGAATGGCTGGGGCTTTAAGTGTTTGCCAGGCAAATACCCTGCGATGTGTTTTCTAGATTCGGGAAGCTAGGCTTCATTCTATTTATTTTGGTTGGTGTATCTTGAAGTTTGCTCACTTCTCAATGTTTCTGCTCACCCACAACTTATTTTCTTCTTCCAGCTTCTATCTTATTGATCTCATTAACTTCTATTATTATCACGTTATAATTCCTATCAGAATGCCAGCTGATGCTGCATATTTTATAGGTGCATAATTTCTTCACGCCAAAATGTGAATTGCTTTCATGAAAAGATGTGTCAGATTTTGAAAAAACAATTGTAGCCCAATAGCATTTTTTTACGTAGGGGAAATAGTGATGTTTTCCTGTTTATTTGAATTTATTTTTAAAAATCCCACATGCACAATATCCTATTGCCAAGAGATTGTCCATAAAATCAGAATGCCTAATGTCAGCTCACCCTCCATAAGTGTTCTGCTTCTAAATTCATTCAGCTCTGATCTGAAGGTTTAGTTTATTCTCCACTCCTAACATTCAAATGTATTGTGCTGCTTGTTTTTGGATGCGAGTTCCTCCTCTGTAAGATTGTTAATTCTATATTTAAAACATGTATGTGGCCAAGGCCACTTTTTCCATTGTCCTTTCGTACCTATTTAGTGTAGCTTTACAGTCCAATCTTGTAGGATTACAAGGAGCCAAGGAGTCATTAATTTTTATCTGTGACTGTCTGTAGGTTTTAATGCATCCTCACTGCTTATGGTGCTACCAATTACATGTCATAAGTGGTTGTATATGCTGGAACAGCAGTAGGGCTGATGAATCACTGCTGCACCCATGATTAGTATGCACAAGGCTGCACACCACTAAAACATCTGGCATTCCAATGACCCTGAGCTTGCCTTGGTCAAGAGGACTGGACAAGAATTCAATATGGATTGCTTTAATTAAGCGCCTAAGCACACAAATGCCAAGAAACAACTCCATCATTTAGACAAACTCTGAATAAAATGAAGTCTGTATGGCAAGAAGCATTGAAAAATAGAAATTGAGTGAGAGAGAGACAGAAGGAAAATAATTTCATAGGCAATTCCCTTTGAACCCTTAGGATCTATTTTAATACAGGTCTTGTTTTACTTTCCTTTGACGATTACGGCTGTAATCCCTTTAACTAGGAACAAACTAAATTATTTAAGTGGACAATACAATTTCGACAGCACCTTGTGCATATTTACAATAGGCATAATTTAGCTTTGTTTCCTTAAATGCTTTGAAACATTATGATATTTAAGGCTGAGAAAACAAAAGTCAGACAGCTCCAGCCTGGAGTTCTGGGAGTTCGATTTTCTCCTGTACATCTGAATTTAGCGTCTGTCAGTTACAAAGGCACTGAACTTGTCTTTAAACATGGGTAGAATCCAGTTAGTGGGTAATACACTATAATAGGCTGATCAATACTCATTATGACCTAAATGTCTGACCAAAGATACAACTGTATATATTGGGAATACAGCAGCCAAGGCTAGGTGGCTTATTTCACCTGCTATTCTTTATTTTGTGCTGCAGGTCCCCATCAATGAGTGGTCATTCTTCATTAACTCATTACTAACGTGCAGTATTTGGGTTGTCTGTGTACCTCTGTACAACCACTGCCTTTCCTTGGATGGTGCCAGTTCCATATTTTCATATTGTCTGAAGCGTCTGCCTGTTCTATCTGTAGCCCATTTAAGTGTATCGATTTTTAAAAGCCAAAATATCCCCTGTTCATTGCTGTGGAAGCCTGTTCTGTTAAGTGCGTCACAAAAGGATCATCTTGATTTAAGTGTATAGTTTTGCAGTAAATACACACAATGCACATTCAAGCAGCAGATTAATGGGCCACATTCCCACCTTTGCTAACACTAATCCTCTTATTGTTTGTCAAAATACGTCACTTTCCCAACGCTGGTGTCATTTAACCCTGGAGGCTATGCAATGTTAAATTCTTTTAATACCCTGCATATACTTGTGCTGAAAATTTGCATTTGTTTTGAATATCCAGCAGGGTTCCAACACTATAGGAAAATAAACACTGGGGACTTATTTACTCTCAGCATTTTTCAGAGGAGCGAGTCCTACCTCTTCCCCCTCAGCCATGGACTAGGTGCTGTGAAAGAAGGAAGTCTGCATAATTCTTGTATGGAAATAAATTATATAAATCTTGTGGGTTTAAACTAGAAATTAAAATTCAGTACATGCTTCAAGCGGGCAATTCAATAAAATTTAATATCTCCCCACACATAAACAGAGGGCTCGAAGGAGAACTCATAGACCAAATTGAATGCAATCTCAAGAGTTTCGAAAGTTTAAACAAGACTTAAAATGGCTGAAAAGTGGAATATTTTAAAATAAACAGCATGCTTCTTTGGGGGCAGAGGGGACGTGGTTTATAGATATTCCTGATTGATGCTCAAACATGTTCAACCATATGATAATCTAGTGATATTATCACTAGACAATTAATCCAGAAACTCCACTAATGTTCTCGGGACCTGGGTTCGAATCCCGCCGTGGCTGATGGGAGGAATTTGAATTCAATCAAAAATATCTGGAATTAAGAATCTACTGATGATAGCCGTGTGCATTGTCCATCTGGTTCACTGATGTCCTTTAGGGAAGGAAATCTGCCGTCCTTACACGGTCTGGCCTGCATGTGACTCCAGAGCCACAGCAACGTGATTGACTCTCAACTGTCCTCAGGCAACTAGGGATGACAATAAATGCTGGCCAGCCAGTGACACCCATGTCCCACAAATGAATTAAAAAAAGCTCTAATCACACAACTAGCCCTAGAGTCTTGAACCCTAATAATTGACCCACAAAGCTCAGTTCTATTTGCACCCAAAGCTACTATTCACTGGTTGGTCCTGGATGAATATAGCGAACATGGAGATTTCAAAAGAATTGTTTCTAATGTTGTAAGTGAAATCGGTGAATGAAACCTCCAGGTGAAAACTGAGACTTATTAATATTAACATTATGCAAATTACTGGGACGTGGACTGAACTTTGGAAATGGTCCCATGGTCTTCAGGAAACATGTCCAGGTAACAACAACAATATTCATTTATATGGTGCCTTTAATGCAGTAAATGCCCCAAGGCATTTTACAAGATTGTTACCTGATAACATTTGACACTGAGTCACACAAAGAGGTATGGGACAAGCAATCAAAAGCTCGGTCAAAGAGGCAGGTTTTAGGTACCATCCAGAAAGAGATGCAGGGTGGGTTAGGGACGGACTTCTTAAATCAAAATAGGCAAGTTATTTGGAGACTCCATCGTAGAATACCTCCTTTTGCTTCTAGAGCACTCCCTTATTAAATGCATAAAACAAGAGGAACGTTCAGTGATATATATAAGGCCAACTCACAGAGAGACATCTGGTGCAATATGGGTGCTCAAAAATGCAGGCCAGCAAGATCCCAGACTCATCCCTGGTTTGTGATGAATGAGCTGATCTTTCATAGACAGGAAACTTCAACACTTCTGACTATAGAATTGAGCAATGGTTTCTAAACATGACGACTAGCAATTGAATCCCCCTCCTCCCCACCCTTCCAAAGAAAACTGTGGGGAGGATTTTACTGCCTCACTCGTCCCAAAACAGTAAAATCCCACCAGAGGTCAATGGACCATTCCATTGTCCGCCCCTCACTCGCTCTGATTCCTGTGGTGGGCGGGGTGGCAAAATTCCAGCCTGGGTGGCTGTGTAGGCACTGAGAGACCAGGTAATAGTTCTTCTATGATGGTCCATACAGTCAAATAGTCTGATAACACTAGCCTTGTAGATTCATGCATGAAGGATAATCTTTTGCGTACCAGCAGGATGCCATTATCTGCAGTTTTCTCTTTCAATGTGAGAGTAAGGGGAGGGGGGGGTGGTAAACAGAATGCACTGCCTTTTAAAGGTCCAAAATAAAACAGGAATAAGATTGAAAATGTAACAATGTTTATTTTCTGTGATCTATCTCCCGACGTATTACCAGTGATGTTACTCGTATTCTTAAATCTGTCTTTATAAAATGGGGGAGGGGAGCGTCTTGCCGACATTTATTATGTATGAGGACAGTATCTCATCAAATTCCATAATGTTCTTTTACATTTTCTATATGGGAGTCATATTTCCATACACTGAGTTATTGGTGACAGGGCAGTGTTTTAATAAAACATTTCCCATGTGTTGTAAAATACAACTGGTCACCTTCAAGAAAGCTGTTAGTTGTGACGCTGTAATGTCCTAATTCTGCACAGAGAGTTAAGTATATCATAGCAATGTATCAGAAGCTATGAAGATAGAACCTTTTCACTAAAACTGCTGTGGATTTATCTTATTTCACTTTTGCCTTGGTTATTACAGCATTACTGCTCCTTAATGAGGGTACTTTCCCCTGAAAGATACACCGAACAATGGCTATTATAGGATTCTTTCTGCAGCTATTTCATTAGTATTAAAAACATGGACGGTTAGTGGTTGGAAACCCTTTTATCCCTAATACAGTCAGGTATATACAGGATAATCTGCATGAGGAGTTCAGTGACGAACGGGAACTGATTGAAGGGAGCAGTCTGTGTGTCGCTGTAGCAGCGCACTGGCTGTATCCTAATTGCACGGTATCACGTGCTTTATACTAGAGCATCACACAGTTTAAGATTAGTGTCTATTATTGAGGTATAGAATGCCTTGGGTATATGATGTGAAATTCAATTTCTGCATTCCGCCTTGATCAGCCTATTATCAGAACACAACTTTCCTGTTTTCTTTTGCTCTTTTCAGAACAATCCTCCGAAACCAATTAAAATTTCTATAAATAATTCTGTGTTTATTTTCAAAAGGAAATCTTTCGGATTGATAATACAATTAATTTGCACAGTTTTTCCCCAGAGGTGCAAACAATCCTGTCGTGAATAAGAGTCACTGGCAGCACCCGGTGGAGAAAACATTACTCCCGCATTTTAAGTCAATGTTAAAAAGAACTTCATGCAAACATTCCCAACAGAAGTATTAGCATTTAGATCTAGGTAGCCTGATGTGGATGTAAGACATATGGTAAAAATTGACAGAGAAAGGCGGTATGAGAGGAAGCTTACACAAACACTATGAAGGATTAAGTGTTGAAGGGCGGAGTGAAGTTGTAGGTCAACCGTGAAACATGCCAATGTTTTTATTTCCAAAAGATTTTGCTGGGTGCAGCATTTGTATGTTGAGGTGCGCCCAAACAAGTTAACCTCTCCTGTCATTTCAATAGATGTTTTATTTTAAAATTAAGCTGAAACATGCTCTTTTGTTCAAATGTGTGGAATACATGGGACATATTGCATGTTATGCGGGGGAATCTGGAATGTATTTCACCCATGAGTGCCTATAGTCTTTGTGGCTCGTGAAGTACATGCAGATTTCACTGCCTAATGTGCAATTTCCGATAGCTATAGTTATTCAAGAGGGGTCTGTGTAGTCTCCTGCGTTAGCTCTCAGAGGACAATAAGAGGGGACAATTTGGGACATACAATTAGTAGATTCATCAAAGAGATGCAGGAACAATCACAACCAAGATTATGAGTAGCAATTCAATCTTTGCCTATTTAGTTGATTCTGTGTTTGCAAATTGAAAGCAGTGTTCCACTTGATTTTAAATTCTTGTGCAAACAGTTTTGCTGGCTATCCTAAATTGCTGAAATTAATTTGGTCCACATTCTTAAAAAGAGTCGAAGGTTATGTCAGAACTGGCCCATGTCTTCTCCGAGCTTGAAGTGTGACATTCACAGTGCATTCCAGTTCACAGTCATCATTTTAATAGTGGACCTGAGATATGTTTCCATGTGAACCGACCATCACGTTTCTATAGCAACGGAGAAGTAGCACTACATGGATGAATTTTACAGCAAAGCCTTGCACCTAAGCACTAATGATAAGATTCAGCAGTTTTATTGCATAAAATTAATGTAAACAAGCATCAAATAACCCAAGACACTTTCATAATTGATTAATGCAGCCTGCAGAAAGTTCCATTACCTTTTGTTTAGCTCAGGGGATCTGACTAGCTGGAATCCATTGCTGAAACTAATTACAACATATAATTAAACTGTGACATGAAGATATTATACCGTTAGTTTACTAATGACACTAGTAAACCATACAGCAGCTCAGGACAGTAATTATGCCTCATATATTATTTATCCTTTTGCTAAATGAGACCCTGACATTTTCAAAAATTACTTTAGGTTTGTTAATTGCCAGAAGCCGTCCGTATGCTAAGAGTCGCACAGATATTTACTCCCTTAAAAAATTCTCATAAGCTTTCAGAGACTTGCAAAGCCCACCTTTTTCCTAATTAAGTTCACACTTAGACTAAATAATCGTTTTAACATTTCTTCGATACGACTTAAGTTTCTTTTTCATTCACCCATAATTTCAATTCATTACAACAGGTGCAGCTTGCCCAGGACAGAACTGTAACCTTTCAATAACCCCGACAGTAATGTTATCTTCTGACAATCATAAGATACACTGGAAGTCCACATGAGAAGTATTTTAATTTCTTATGAGCGTAATGGCATCCAGGTTTCATAATTATGTTTTGTTCCTGTCCTGATTGAATACAGCATTAACAACTTGCTGATGAACATCCTAATGCAGAAAACCCAGCCAAACTCTGTAACAATAGAAGAGGACAAAAAGCCAATATCGTCACGTGAGATTGGAAACTTTGCTTGAATTTTATATAGCGCTGAGGATGCTCGAAGGGCAGTTTCCCTTAGCGGTGTTTGCTTTTTTAAAAAAAATCTAAAGTCGCAATAAACAAAATCAAAAGGTAGCGATGAATTTACCCCCATCTATTCATTACATTGAAATCATTGGGAATCTGTGGTGTGAAGGTCTGCTTTATTTGTCATATCTACTCATGGTCTGGAGGAGGGGCATGACCATGAAACAAGTCTAACAATTCTAACCTATCCCTCCACTCATAAATCTGAATTCTGTTCTTGAGAACAGGTAATTCTCAACAACGCTAATATTTTTGAAGGTAAACGAACCCCTCTTTATTATTTTGTGATCTGCCTCTGCTCGGTTCATATTGTCTTGCTTGATCTTCAGACACGTAATCACGTAGAGCAACTCTCGGTTCAGCCGAATTGCATAAATCTCCGCTGTGTGAACCTTGCGAGAAGGATGATTTTGGGAAGACGTGCATTGTTCACACAGAGTGCTCCATGTAGCTGCGGGTAGAGGCATAATCAAACTTATCAGTAAGAGAAAAAAATGCGGGGAGATGGGAAGCAAGAATAAAAGGCAGGGATGTTTAAATTATAAGTTATTGTTAGGTATTCAGTTGTTGCTTTTTTTTAATAAGCTTTGCTTCTCATTCAATTGAATGGAAAGTGGAGGCTCATCAGTTTTCAAGTGGCAGTGTCTTGCTGATGTGACAAGCACACAGAATTCACATTTCAACCAGCATATATTTACAGCCATTTGTGACCAGTGATTTGTAATGTATAGACTCGGGAAAGTCTCTGCAGCAATAACCTATTACAATCACTTCAAGCTAGCTCAAAAAATAAAAGCTCTTTGCTTCTTGTTGAAAAGTATGAAGTGTGGAATCTCATAACAAACAGTAAAGCAGCAGTGGCATACTGATATCCGCGCTACAGTAAAGGACAGGAATATTTCTTACTTACAAATTTTATCATTATCTTATGAGTTCAGCGGTGTGGTGTAGCTTACTAGTAAAAAGAACTATCCTGCTTCAGATGTTCTGTTGAGTTGAAAATGTACCCCATTGAACCAAATGTTTAAATCAAGTCATCAAAATTCCTTTTCCCTTTGTTTATAAAATGAAAGGGGAAATTATAGGTTTTTACAGATAGCAAGATGATGCCGGTGCTTGTTTAAAAGTCATTGTTGTCCACCCCCGCCTCCCACCCACCCCCTAGCTTCTTCATACAGTCCCTTCCATCAATTACAGCAGCTTTTGATCACTAGTCATAAGGCATCCCAGCTAACACTTGAGTAATAGTGCTGAAATGAAGAAAACTGCAGAATAGAGCCACAATATTACAGGAGTGTTATCGACTGTGAAAAATACTCACAGACACAGGATAACCTGTGTTCAATAACGTGGAGAAACAATTCATTTTCAAATGATACAGTGAATGGCACTGTTAGTTCTGAGCAGGGCGAAAACATAATCTGCTAATGGTTAATAGGAACAGTATATTGTAGAATGGCACATCAAAAGGTGCAACATTACTGACAGACCAAGAAAGTACATAAACATCGAACTAGGTAGAAAAATGATTTTTACGGGGTAATGACAAGTGATATTGGCAGCTATTTGGCAACAGCCAAAGGACATTGATGAATAGAATAGTGAATACTAATTTTATTCTTGTCCTTTTTAATATATTCAACCCTATTTTTCACATTCAAGCACTATTGCCATGAACAACCACACATAAAGTCCTCACTGTTAACTTTGATACTTAGTGGCAATAGTTTTGTGTTCAACTCCAATTCCTCATTTCAGCATATTTCATGTCATCATCCTTAACAACTTTAAGCAAGGAAGATAGCAACATCAGTTGAGCATTTTTATTCCAATGTAGCAATAGCATACGCATGGACTATTTTGGCCAAATGATCTATTTCTGCGTAATCAATAGTGAGAAGTTACCGGGCAACAAATATCCTTTGTTACAAAACATGATTCATACCCAGTATTCTTCACTGAAAGTACATTATAAAACAGTAATTATGAACCCAACGAGTCGTGAGAGAAGGAAAAACGGCCTTTGTTACAGCACAAGTGGTAATAATGGCAGAGAGGATGGTAGATAATGAATATCTGAGGTAGAAGGACAATTTCATAGTCGGAGGAGCAAGTTGGAATATGAACAGTAGCAAACTGACAGATGACAATGTAAATTGACTTAGGTGAAATGGTCAGTAGATAAAGTTTAAAGTTGATTTATTAGTGTCACAAATAGGTTTACATTAACATTGCAATGAAGTTACTGTGAAAGCTCCCTAGTCTCCACAGTCCGGCGCCTGTTCGGGCACACTGAGGGGGAATATAGCATGGCCAATGCACCTAACCAGTATGTCTTTCAGATTGTGGGAGAAAACCAGAGCATCCAGTGAAAACCCAGATAGACACAGGGTGAATGCGCAAACTCCACACAGACAGTGACCCAAGCCGGGAATCGAATGCGAGGTCCCTAGCGCTGTGAGGCAGCAGTGCTAACCACTATGCCATCATGCTGTCTGATACACAAAGAACAATAAAGCACAAGTATCCATGAAAGAAATAGTAACAAAATACACAGCAGTATGGCCCGCATGACTTTACTTTGGGACTTCGATAGTACTAGCCTTAGGATCATCAGTAGTGGAAGTAATTTTTGATGTCAGTTTGCAATTGCATTTTTGATTGAAAAAAGATTTATGAGGAGGTGGGCCTGGCAGATGTACTATTTTTCTTAGTGGAGCTGGAGGGGCTGGGTGGGAGTAGCAGTGGTATTGGGACATTCTGACTGATCTTTATAGGTGAGGTTAAGAGATTTTGTCTTTAAATACATGACCTGCTCTGCTCTGTGCCCCGTTGGCTGCTCTCAGGATTGCAGATTCATCAATATGCTCCTTAGAGAGGGAGAGGGGGAGACAGTCGGGTAGCTGTTGTGTGTCTCTTGCTTATTTGTCAGTGTTTGTATTAAATAAAATGCAAAGTCTGCACTTCATAAGGCTTTGGCTAGCTAACCAAGTGATTTAAATAAAATCCAAGCAGCTTGCGTTTCATCGCCAGTCAGGTTAAAACAAACTAAATTTAAAATAAGCACAAGCTGCTCACATTTTATGTCAGTTAAGCTAAATAACACCACTGTTCTGGTAAAACCCATCTAGCTGTACCCTGCACTCAGTCAAGCAAAAACACACTCATTTTCAAATAAAACCCAAGTAGTTCTTACTTATCGGTAAGTCAGGATGAAGCATACAATCTCAGTCTAAAAATCCCATACTTCACACCAAATCCAGTTAAAAACAAAAGGGGAGATTTTAATTCCTTCTGCCTCTAAGAAATTTCACAGTAGTGGTGTTAAAATCCAGGTGATGTACTTACTATCCACTCCCTTTCTATTCATCCTAGCTCCCCGCCCCTTGCCCTCCCCATCATCCACCCCCCCCTCCCCCCACCCCCACAACCACGCCACTGCCCCGACCACCCCTGGCATTCATTAATCTGTGCAAATCGGAGTCCTATGATAGGAATGTAGGAACAGCAGTAGGCCATTCAGCCCCTCAAGCCTCCCCTGCCATTTAATGAGATCAGTGGTTGATCTGTATTCTACCTCCAGCTCCCAGCTCGGTCTTGTTATCTCCAGTTACCCCTGGTGATCTCAGATTTAAAATTATTCATTGAGCTTGTGATGTACGTGGGCCTCTAATGCATTTTTAACAGCCTACAGCAACTACTGGGATGCTTCGTTCAGTGTAGCTGGCAAGCCAAATGAAAATGCAAAATTATGTATTGCAAATGTTTTTTTTGTCATCGGACCAGGATGGGGAGCGTTGCTCATCCAGGCTTCATGAAAATGCTTCCACCCACCTGATGCCTGAGGTTGTGCCAACGTGGGATCAGGAAGCTACAATGAGATGCCAGCTTGCGAGACCCCGAGAGAATAATGGTTTTCAAAAGGTGCAGTATTAGCGGCCAGTGTTAATTTCAATCATAGAATCTCTACTGCATAGAAGGAGGCCATTTGGCCCATCGAGTCTGCAACAACAACAATCCCATCCAGACCCTATCCCCGTAACCCCCCATGTATTTACCCTGCTAATTCCCCTGACACTAAGGGGCAATTTAGCACGGTCAATCAACCTAACCCACACATATCTCTGTGGGAGGAAGCAGGAGTACCCAGAGGAAACCCATGCAGAAATGGGGAGAATGTGCAAACTCCAGACAGACAGCTATCCAAGGCTGAACCTGGGTCCCTGGCACTCTGAAGCAGCGATCTAACCATTATGCCACCATGCCGCCCTAGCCCTGTGAAGTAGAGCAAACTTCCCGTTGGCAGGATTAGCCGAGAAAAAGCTAAAACTGACCCTAAAATGTCCTTTCTTCTGCAATCAACTGGAATTGGCAGTAACGTTCAGAACCAGTTCAAATCCAAGCAATTGGGAACACTCATCAGTTTTGGACTCAGGATAGCAGAAATAGCTCTATTTTTCCTTTTCGGACAGGTCTGGTTTACTAGTCTTAGGTTTACGCCAAATTTATCTTCAGGAATCCAGGAGAATCTGTTGAATAGGTGAACAGTGTCCAGAATGCATACTAACTGATTACAACATGCAATAGTTTCAAAGTTTATTTATTAGTGTCACAAGTAGGCTTACATTAACACTGCAATGAAGTTTACTGTGAAAATCCCCCAGTCGCCATACTCCGGTGCAGGTTCGGGTACACTGAGGGAGAATTTAGCATGACCAATGCATCTAACCAGCACGTCTTTTGGACTATGGGAGGAAACCAGAGCACCCGGAGGAAACCCAGACACGGGAAGAAAGTGCAAACTCCACACAGACAGTGAGCCAAGCTGGGAATTGAACTGGGTCCCTGGCGCTGTGAGGCAGCAATGTTAACCACTGTGCCCCACTAGAAAAGAATGATCATCTGACAACATGAGATTCTGTGGCACTGGTTACAGAATGTATTTCTCTTCGAGAGATGGGAAATAAAACATCTCTCAAAGAGAAATACACTCGTAACCATTGTGTGTGTTGTTTTTGCAGTGCCGGTGACAATTTTTAATTTTCTTAAAAATTATTTTTATTCATTCTCAGGAGGAGAATGTTGTCCAACCCCAGTTTTCTTGAGAAGGTGGTGGTAGGCCAACAGCTTGAACAGTTGCTGGTTATTCGACACAATTATAGCCTCACTAGGTTGCTACAGAGGGCAGGTTGGGACATTTAGGACAGACTAGATAACGACGACAGGTTTCCTTTTCTAAAGGACGGGATTGAAGCAACTGTGTTTTTCCAACAGCATTCTGGTGACTTCCATTGATACCAATGTTTGCATTTCTTTTAAACGGAATTCAACTCTGGGATTCAACCCCTCACTGGATTATTAATCCAATCTTGTGGATCACTCGTTTAATAATGTAACTATCATACTTTCATATAGCTTAAGCCTCTTAAATGTGTAATAAATCGAAACAAAATTACTGATCATTAGCATCCTTTTGCCCTTAGTCACAGTATAATAATGGATAAATTGATCAAAGGCCGGAATTTTAATGGCACGCCCGCCGTTAGAATCTGGAGGCGGGCGAGGCCCGGAGAACAGTATACTCCGTTGGCCTCGGGCAGGATCGTACGAATCTCGGGAGGACATGCCGGTAAAATTCCACCCAAAATGTTGTTAACTATAGTGGAAAAAAATGAGGAGAATCTGACTGAAGAAGCATAAGCCCATTCCCCCGAGACTATCACCCCCATCCCTAACATGAACCATCGGAGATCCAACCAAAGGCAGTTCACAACATCCATTAGGAAAAACTATTCCAATTACACTTGGCTTACAAGGCTGAAGAGGTGCACTGTACTTATGGGAACCAGATTACGTCCACTGTACGTGAGCACTTTCTGCTTTGATCCAAAACATAGATCACCCCGTTCATTGCCATTTATCACATGGGTACATCATGTATGTTTTGACACATGTGCCGCTGGATTCCAACATTTGGAGCAAACCCAACTGGGACTTGTTGGTGTTATTGTTATAGCACAAGTGGCTAATGTTATGTTCAATATTCACATCGATATAAACTGGGAAAACTCTGAAAAGTGTAATCGGTTCAGGTCAGGTCAGTTAAAGTTAGAGTCATTTCCAAACATTTCAGTTAGAATGTGTATTAACTCAGGAAGCCTGACTAGGAAGGAACATAGTTTATTACAGAATGCAAAGTAAAACCTCCACCATGCTGTACACACAGACCAGCTCCCACCTGGGATTACAGTTCAGCAGGCCCATCCAGGGCTTGCCTTATAAAAACCTCAGGTAATGAGTTCCAGCTGGGGAGGCCACTGACTTACTGGGGAACTCATTCCCCCCAACCCAAGTCCAAGGGTTTCCCTTCGCTCCCATGATAATGGGGCCTTCTCCATCTCTTTGCCCATGGCCTCATCCCTATCACTTGTAGGGTCTAGTTGGGGGGTGGTGGGGGGCTGTGGGGAGTGGTTTGGGGGGGGGTGGGTGGGAAGAGCGGGTGGCACATGGTGAATGCCTCTTCCACAAAGAGGATCAAAGAACCACTACAGGGAGCTGATCATTGGTGGTGACCTCTGACTGGGTGTCTACTGCCTCTGTCACCATGTCCAAGCCAGAATCTTCATTGTCCAGATAACTGACACTAGAGGTTCCAGAGGGCAGAGAGTCCCATCCCCAGGCTAATGTGAAGGATGCAAGTCCACAGAAACAGTTGCTTCTGCAGAGGGTTCTCTGTGCTGGAGCTGATCTACCTACTTTCTTTAAGGTCTTCTCCCTGGTTTTTACCTTATAAGACACTGGTCCTGTTTTCTCCAGAATAATTCCTGGAATCCACAGAGAACTATCGCCAAAATCCCTCACATGAATCTTATCTCCTGGTTTGAAGTCTCTATCCAGTTTCTAAGCATCATGGCCCCTTTTCTGGGCTTCAACACTGCCAGACAAATATGGGAATATAGGCTCAACCTAGACTGAAGGCTTCAGCCCATCAATGGTTCTGCTGGGCCTATTCCACTGTCATATATGGCATTGTCCTATAGTTAGAAAGGAAACATGAGAGCTTTGATTCTAAAGAACCTGTTTCTTCATGCTACTTTTGAATGTCCATATGGCCTGTCAGTCAGGGGGTTTGAGGATGGGTGACTGGGATGCTACACAAATGTGCCTTCCTCAGTTCATACCCATTAAGATCTGACACTTCTCACTGCTGAGCGGGATCCCACTGTCTGTCATGGGAACCTCAGGTATACCATGTGTACTGAAAGATTAACCAAGTTTCTCTGTGGTATTATGAGAGGTAGTAGATGCCATCCAGTGCACGTTGATCCATTTTGAATGAGCTTCGATGAGAATTTAAAACATGGAACTCATAAATGGCCCTGCGAGTTCTGCATGTCCTTGCACCAAGGATCTCCCTGGCCAAGTGTGCAATGAGGCTGCTAGAAGGGTCTTCTGGTTTTCCTGGCAGGTTTTGCACTGCTTAACCAGGTTTTCAATTTCACTGTCTATGCCAACCCACCAGACATAGCTCCCTGCAAACATTTTCATCTTAGAAATTCCTGGGTGACTATTGTGCAATTTTGAAAGTATTGGTCGCTGGCCTACACACAGGACAGCCACTCATGCTCCACACAAGATGATGTCACCTTCTATACTCCACTCCTGATATTTAGGGAGATAATCCTCCGGTGGGCACCCTTGTGGTCCGCCACTTAAAACAATAATTTCGCCAACCTAGAATCCTTTTGGGTCCATGCCTGGATTTGCTTGGTGTATACTGACAAAGTGTCCATGAAGTTCAAAGTCATAACAACACCATCCATCTTCAGAGGAGAAGGTAGACTGGTGGGTAGTGGCAAGCACCTGAAGGCATTCATGTTGGCGATATGTCTCCCTGGGCAATGTTCTCAGCATATTCACAGGCACTTTATAGCAGTCCCTAGAGTAGAATTTGGACCGGCGCAAGGGAAGGAATCACCTTGTCTTCCTTGAAGAGACCCAACAAAGGATTGTGATTGGTTGTTAAGATGAAATGCTGACTGTAGATGAACTGGTGGAATTTTATCACCATGAATACCAGGGCCAAACCTTTTTTTTGATCTGGGCATACTGGGATTATTTTCCCTGGAAAGATGGAGGCTGAGAGAGTGACCCAATGGAAGTTTATCAAATTATGAGGAGCATAGATAGGGTGAACAGTTGTAAGTTTTTTCCCCAGGGTAGAAATGACTGCTACAAGGACACAAGTTCAAGGTAAGAGGGGAAAGGTTCAATAGAGATGTGCGGGGGAAGCTTTTACACAGAGAGTGGTAGGGGCCTGGAGAAAGTGAGCTGGTTGAGGCAGTCACGTTAGCGACATTTAAGACTTATCTGGATAGACACATGAATAGATGGGGAGTAGTGGGATATAGGCTATTGGTCTTGTTACTACAATGTGATCGGTGTAGGCTTGGAAGGCCAAAGGGCCTGTTCCTGTGAAATACTGTTCTTTGCTCTTTGTTCTTTATTTCCTCTCTGCATCTGCCAGGGTCCATAATGTGTATGCGATTGGACTTTCCGTCCCACCATTCTAAAGGTGCAATCACACCATTCTTACCCCACAGCAGGAGGCATCACAGGCTACAATTAGTGGTTTGCAGGGACCATAATGGGCTAGTATGTTTGTTGATAGAACAAAGAACAAAATCAGCCCGGGAAACAGGCCCTTCGGCCCAACGAGCCCGTGCCGCCATCTCAACACCACCAGTCCCCCTCTCCCCCCACGACCCCTGTCTAATGTTTTATGGCCATCCAGATTGAGGGAAACTGATTTAGGTTGACGTTTGCAAAGGCTCTCTCCTGTGGTATTTGCCACTGTGTTTTCTGACTATTTTTAACAGTCTGTGGAAGGGTACTAGCAGGATCGCCAAGTAGGAAATTCCCATAGTAATTTATGAGACCTAGGAAACACTTCAACGCTGTTGTATTCCTTGGAGTTGGATCCCCTTTTGTCGCCTTCACCTTCTCTTTGACCTCGTGGGGGTTATCACAGAATGTTTCTTTCTGGTTCTCTCCATGGATTCCCTTGGTGGGGGGTTCTTTAAGAAAATGTACATCTGAGTAAATGCAAAGGCCAAACTGCACAATGATCTAAATCATAAAAATGTCTAAATGTCTTTCTTGTACACACTATTATTTCAAGATGATTCTCAAGGAACATTTAAGTTTTCCAGATGTTGTGTTATGAGCAATGGTTTTTGACTGACAGTTCATGGGTCTTTGGTGCTGTTGATGACGTACTTACGCACCATTTATGTTTTGTATGCCCTGTTAGTCAGGCATTCCACTTCTTCCTCATGACTTAGGGTAGCTAACATTGCTCATCTATTTAAAAAGGGCGGAAGAGACAATCTGGGAGATTACAGACCTGTGAGCCTTACATCAGTGTTGAGGAAATTATTGGAGAAGATTCTTAGGCACAGGATGTAGTCACATCTGGAAGGGAATAGGCTTCTTTGCAATAGGCAGCATAGTTTTGTGAAGGGGAGATCATGTCTCACATGGGTTTAGTAAAGCCTTTGATAAGGTTCCTCATGGCAGGCAGATACAGAAGGTGAAGTCATATGGGATCCAAGGTGAGCTGATAAGATGGATACAAAACAGGCTTGGGCATAGAAGGCATAGACTAGTAATGGAAGAGTACTTTTCTAACTGGAAGTCTGTGACAAACAGTGTTCCATAAGGATTAGTGCTGGGGCCTCTGTTTGTTGTATATAAATGATTTGGAGGATAATGTAGGTGGTCTGATTGATAAATCTGCAGATAATTCTAAAGCTGGGGGAGTAGCGGATAGTGAGGAGGATTGTCAGACGGTATAGCAGGACATAAATCGGCTGAAGATCTAGGCCGAAAGATGGAATTGAACTCAGACAAACGTGAGGTGATGCGATTTGGAAGGCCTACTGCAGAAGGAAAATGTACAGTAAACGGCAAAGACCTTAGAAATATTAGCATACAGAGGGATCTAGGTGTGCAGTTCCACAGTTCCCTAAAGGTCGCACTTCAGATGGACAAGGTGGTCAAGAAGGCATGCAGCATACTAGCCTTCATTGGCTGGGGCACTGAGTATAGGAATTGGAAAATCATGTTGCAACTTTGGGTAGGCCGCATTTGGAGTATTATGTACAATTCTGGTCACCACACTACTGGAAGGATATTGATGTATTGGAAAGGTGCAGAAGAGATTTACCAGGATGTTGCCTGGTTTAGATGATATGGTCGATGAAGAAAGATTTTAAAAATTTGAATTGTTTTCATTGGAGCGCCAGAGGATTAGGAGGGACGTGATAGAGGTTTACAAGGTTATGACAGGCTTGGATAGAGTAGATAGTCAGAGTCTTTTACCCAGGGTCAAAGGGTCAATTACTCGGGGGCATAGGTTGATAGTGAGGGGTGAAAGTCTAAAAGAGAAGTAAGGGGCAAGTTTTTCACACAAAGGTTGGTGAATGCCTGGAACATGCTATTGAAGGAGGTGGTGGAAGCAGATTCTATAACAACGTTCAAGAGGCATCTGGATAGACATATAAATAGGCAGGGAATAGAGAGAAAGGGACCACATTAGAGACAAGAAAATATTAGATTAGAGACGCACCTGTTGGTACAGACTTGATGGGCCGAAGGGCCTATTCCTGTGCTGTACTCTTCTTTGTTCAACTCTGTTTCCCTGCTTTAGTCTTTTTCTCTTCAATGGGACTCTATAATTCCATTGTATGAAGCTTTCCAGCAGAAGCAATTAAGGCAAATTGAGTTTGCAGGAAGACTAACCACACTGCCAGTGGGATCAGGCCCATTTCCGGACAATTGTTAATAAAGACCTAATAAAGAAAACAAGTTAAAAATTGCAACAACCCATTGACATCTGAGAAGAAATTAACTGTGGAAAATATCTGGGGAAAGAAAATGTCACTTATTATGGAGTCAATACAGTCAGATTTAAGTGCTTGAAAGCTACCTGATCTGTCCTACTCAGGGGTATATTTTCTATAACTTTTCCTTTCTCAACATTTACATCAACTTGAATTTATATACCACCTTTAACATGTTAAAAAGTCCCAAGTGTTTCAAACAAAGTTTAACATCCGACCATATAAGGAAATATTCACATGGGAGCTTGGTCAAACAGATTTTAAAGAGGGCAGAATTTTCTTGACCCACCCGCCATGCAATGGTCTGTTGACCTCGGGTGGGATCTTGTGGCCTTGGGACAAGAACGGCCAGAAAATCCCGCCCTTATAGGTTGAAAAAGAGAGAGAGATGCTGAGCAATCTGGGGAGGGGAATCTAAACTAAGAACTTTGGCAGTAAAAGGCACAACTGCCAATGGTGATTAAAATAGGAAGTTGTGCTGGAGACAAGAAGTGGAAGAGAGCAAAGATATGGTGGAGGATTATAGAGCTGGAGGAAATTACAGAGATGTGTGGAGAAAGGTGGAATTTGGGAAAAGGGAAGAGAATTTTAAAATCAATTTAAGACTTATCTAGATGGCCACATGAACGGACTGGGAATGGAGGGATACAAACGAATGGTCCAGTTGGACCAATGAACGGCGCAGGCTTGGAGGGCCGAAGGGCCTGTTTCCTGTGCTGAATTGTTCTTTGTTCTTTGTTCAAACTATTTTTTGACCGGAGGTCACTGTGGGTTAACTAACCCAGGCTTGATGAGAGAATGGCACGGGGTGCGAGTTAGGATATGTTGAGCAGGACTTTGGGTAAGTCACGTTTATGGAGAGTAGAAAATGAGGGGGTAGCCAGGAGAGCAATGGATAGGTCAGAGACAACAAAGATGTGAATGAGAGTTTCAGTAGCAGACGTGCTGAGATAGGAACAGACACGGGTGATATTATGAAGATGGAATGACGAGATCTTGGAGATGTGGTTGGAAGCTCATCTCTGTCTCAGGATGGCAAATAATCTGGTCCAGCCTTGAATGGTTACCAATACGAGGAATGGAGTCCATGGCTAGGAAATGGAATTTGTGCAGGGGGTCAAAGTTAATGGCCCACCTCATCCACGGCTGGGATTATCCAGTCTCGCTGCTGTGAGTGGAGACTTGCCTCAGCACCAAATTCTCCATTCTCACGAGCAGTAGTAGCGGGTTGTGCAGGACTATAAAACTCCAGCCAATAGCCCTGGTCTTGCCACTATTTAATTGGTTGAAATCTCTTCTTATCCAATACAGAATGCTGGACAAGCATCATGAAATCAGGAAAGGTAAAAATAGGGGAGATAGAACCCACCCAATATGGGGAAAGAGCAAGTGAGAGAGATTAACTAGATAGCTCTTCACAATACAGTCCAAAGATGTGCAGGTTCGGTTGACTGGCCATGCTAAAAATTGCCCTTAGTGTCCTGAGATGCGTAGGTTAGAGGGATTAGTGGGTAAATGTGTGGGGATATGGGGGTAGGGCCTGGGTGCAATTGTGGTCGGTGCAGACTGTATGGGCCAAATGGGCTCTTTCTGTACTGTAGGGTTCCATGATTCTCTGATTTCTATGAATACCTGATGCAGACTCCATGGGCCAGGTGGCCTCTTTCTGTGTTGTACATCTGTGATTCTGTCTCTGAAGTATTGGGATCTGATATTGTGTTTCTGATTGATGCTGACATTTTGCAAATGAGAAATAGCAAGAGTCCAGAGGTAGATTTGTGGAGGACTCCAGAATTGGTGCAGGATCAGGGAAAGGGGAACCTTAAAGTAAGCTTGGTCGATAGCTCTATAAGTAGAGACAGAAGTGCCAGGGAGAATTGATCAGATGGTCACAATCTTACTGACAAAGAAGTGCATGAGCTTCTGGTATGTCTTGTTAGAGGTGAGAATGGGGAGGTATGGAAGGGGGTGTAAGAAGGCCATTTGGTAGGGGATGGGGATATGGCTAAGGTATTGAATAACTTTTTTGTTTCTGTCTTCACGGAGGAGGACGTGAATAATTTGCCGGGTGTTAGTGACGGAAAGGTGGTAGGACTGGAGGGTCTAAATGACATTACTGTTACTAGAGAGGCGGTGCTCGACAGACTGGAGGGGCTGATTATGGACAAGTCCCCAGGACCGGATGGAATGCATCCGAGGGTTCTGAAAGAAATGGCGGAGGTGATAGTGGATGCCTTGGTGGTTATTTTCCAGACGTCGCTGGATTCCAGGGAAGTGCCGGATGATTGGAAAACGGCTAATGTTACGCCGTTGTTTAAGAAGGGTGCCAGGCAAAAGGCGGGGAATTATAGGCCGGTTAGTTTAACGTCTGTGGTAGGTAAAATGTTAGAATCTGTCATTAAGGAGGAAATTGTGAGGCATCTTGAAGGGAATTGCTTGATAGAGCAGACGCAGCACGGTTTCATTAAAGGGAAGTCGTGTCTGACAAATTTACTGGAGTTCTATGAGGATGTGTCTAGGGCGGTGGATAGAGGAGAGCCGGTGGATGTGGTCTTTCTAGATTTTCAGAAGGCGTTTGACAAAGTACCTCACAAGAGGTTATTGCAGAAGGTCGAGGGACATGGAGTTGGGGGTAGGGTGTTAGCGTGGATAGAGGATTGGTTGTCAAATAGGAGGCAGAGAGTGGGGGTCAACGGGAGCTATTCAGATTGGCGGATGGTGACTAGTGGAGTGCCCCAGGGGTCGGTGCTGGAGCCTCAGCTTTTTACCATTTATATAGATGATCTGGAGGAGGGAACCAAGTGTAGGGTGTCGAAATTTGCTGATGACACCAAGATTGGGGGAACGGCAAATTGTGCGGAGGGTGTGGAGAGTCTGCAGAAGGATCTAGATAGGCTGGGCGAATGGGCCAGGAAATGGCAAATGGAATTTAATGTTGGCAAGTGTGAGGTGGTCCACTTTGGTAGGAATAATGGTAGGAAGGATTATTACTTACGTGGCAAAAAACTGCAGCAGGCGACGGTGCAGAGGGACCTCGGGGTCCTTGTGCATGAGTCGCAAAAACCCAGCTTGCAGGTGCAGCATGTGGTCAGGAAGGCGAATGGGATGCTGGCCTTCATAGCGAGGGGGATTGAATATAAAAGTAGGGAGGTCTTGCTGCAGCTGTATAGGGCATTGGTGAGGCCGCAGCTGGAGTACTGTGTGCAGTTTTGGGCGCCGCACCTGCGCAAAGATATTTTGGCCTTGGAGGGAGTGCAGAGGAGGTTTACTAGGCTGATACCGGAGTTGAGGGGGTTGAGCTATGAGGAGAGGCTGAATAAACTAGGCTTGTACTCGTTAGAGTTTAGAAGAATGAGGGGAGATCTCATTGAGACGTATAAGATGATGAATGGGATGGATAGGATAGAGGTGGAGAGACTCTTCCCGCTCAAAAAGGACAGTAGGACTAGGGGGCACAGCCTCAAGATAAAGGGGGGGCGCAGTTTAGAACGGAGTTGAGGAGGAACTTCTTCACTCAAAGGGTGGTGAATCTCTGGAATTCTCTGCCCGTTGAAGTGGTGGAGGCTGCCTCGCTAAATATTTTTAAGACGCGGGTTGATGGGTTTTTGATAAGAGAGGGGATTAAGGGTTATGGGGAGAGGGCGGGAAAGTGGAACTGAGCCACGACAGATCAGCCATGATCTTATTGAATGGCGGGGCAGGCTCGAAGGGCTAGATGGCCTACTCCTGCTCCTATTTCTTATGTTCTTATGTTCTTATGTTCTTATTTGTAGTGGTAAAAAAATTCTGGGGGTTATAGACATAGAAGAGTGTAGCATAAGGACAGGCCAGATGATGGGACAGTGGGAAATTTGGATGCTCTGAAAAGGAGGTAGAGGGGTAGCAATTGGAGTGGAGTGTGCATGGGAGAGTATGCAACAGTGTGAAAAGTTTGATGGAGCCTTAGCGTCCCTTTCCCAGACCTCATAAAAATCTTATGAAAAATGAAGAAGTACCTGTCTCAGGAGCCACAAACAGCAAGGCCCTTGAAGAACCCTTGGATAAGTCACTTCATGTTCAATACCATGCATTCCTCTTATCGGCAGACAAAATCTCATTGAGGTCCCAGAGTGGTGAAGGAATTCAGTGAGGGGCTTTGCTGGAGCCCTGGTCGTCCCATCCAAAGTTTGCTCAGAAATCAATGTTGGTTGGGACTCAGATTAGAACTTGAAAAAGAATTATTGGCTGACAACTGCATTTTTCACCATAAGCAGAGCAGCAGGGAGACAAAAATTGTCCTCCAGTAGCAACTATACTGCTGCCTTTGCTCTTAACTCTCACGTAAAGGCCACAGATAAAATATCCAGCTGACATGAGAAAGCCCTTCCTTCCATGACCTGCATTTGAAGTCGCTATGCTACAATTTGATTCAGCCTCTGGCTGTGTAAACCTTTCCGCTCACAGATTAAATCTGAGGCCCAGAACCCACAGCCAACTGACTGAGGTCAGGAGAAAATAAAGACACGTGAATCTTGTGAAGTATGATTAACATGAGACCTCTGCACAAACAAAACACATGCAAATTAAAAGAAAGGAAGGCAAGTTGAAATTGAGCACAAGAGTAGGTTTCAAGCAGCACATAAGTGCAATTCCATCATCATGTCAAACATATTTGTTATTTATTTTTTGAAAATCTTCCCTTATTAAAAGCTGAGATTGTAATTGTTCCAAGGTAGATCCCATACTTCTGACATTGAAACATGCTGCAGCGATCAGCTTTGTGTTGTAAACCACTGAGTTTCCATACTTTTACTTGGATGTACCAGGAACTGACCTTGACAAAAAGACTTAAAACTCCACCAGCTGGAAGCCCCTTGATACTTCGATGTGCAATCAATTATATTTGATTACGTTTAAGCCTAACCTCAGAGTAAATGCTAAAATTCCATTGGCGGGCGGGATGGGAGAATTCTGGCCTTTATGTTCATCCATAAATTTAAAGGATGTTCTCTGCTATAATAGAGGAACGTAGATAGCATTGTGAAAAATTGTAAGGTAATTTATAAAATCATACAGTGCAGAAGAGGCCCTTCAGCCCATCAAGTCTGCATTGACATCTTAGGAACACGTGAGCTTGCACCTAGTCCCATCTGCCAGCACTTGGCCCATAGCCCTGAATGTTATGGTGTACCAAGTACTTTTTAAAACTTTTGAGACAATTCGTCTCTACCAACCTCCCAGGCGGCACATTCCAAATCATCTCTGGATGTCCTCACATTCCCCCAAACCTCCTGCCCCTCACTGTGAACCTATGTCTTGTGCTTGTCTCACTGGCAAAGTAGTTTTTTAGTTGGACCATGTTGATCTTATTCACAATGCTCAGTGGGAGCCACAGCCACTCTGTGATAAACACAGGTTAGAAACAACAGAATGAAGTAATTTGTTTTATATTTTGAAACACAAAGGCACTGAATTTAAATTGAAGCAGAACCCTGGCAGGCTGGGGATGAGGTGAGTGCTAAACTCTCCCCACTCATCCTGGGCTGTGGGAGTACCCAGATAATATTAACCATACCACTGGGAGGAGTTATGCGAAGCAGGAAACCACCAGTTGGCACCAAAGGGAGCCTCGCCGGCCTAAGGCTAAATCATGCCAGAAAATTTGGGAGGCTTTAGCAGGCAGGGACAGGGGGAACCCTGAAGCAGCAGACATTGAAATTCAATTTCCATGTGGGGCCTGCTCCTCCTGGTCCCCACAGAGACAAGGACTTACTTGCTTTGACCTCTCTAGTCCTGGATCCTCTTCCTGTCATCCTTAGTTGACGGACAAACCCACAATAACACCAATTACAGTTACAATAACACCAATTACAGTTAGAGTTGAGGCCCAATGTAATCCATCTCTATGATTAAAGAGGAGGTTCACTTGGTTGATTCTGGAGTTGAGAGGGTTGACCTATGAGGAGAAACTGAGTAGACTGGAGCTACACTCATTGGAATTCAGAAGAATGAGGGAGATCTTATGGAAACATAAAAGGTTATGAAGGGAAAAGACAAGATAGAAGCAAGAGGGTTGTTTCCACTGACAAGTGAAACTAGAACTGGGGGGGCGTGGCCTCAAAATAAGGGGGAGTAGATTTAGGACTGAGTTAAGGAGGAACTTCTTGACCCAAAGGGTTGTGAATCTGTGGAATTCCCTGCCCAGTGAAGCAGTTGAGACTACCTCACTGAATGTTTTTAAGGCAAAGATAGATAAGTTTTTGAACAGTAAAGAAATTAAGAGTTATGATGAGCGGGTGGGTAAGTGGAGCTGAGTCCATGAAAGGATCAGCCATGATCTTTTTGAATGGAGGAGCAGGCTCGAGGGGCCAGATGGCCTTTTCCTGCTATTAGTTTTTATGTTCTTATGACATTAGTTGCTTCAGGCAGGTATCTGTTCACAGAACAATAGTTAAACTTGCAGACAGCGGAAGCTATGTATGATATTGGCGGGCAAGTGTCCTTGGCTGATTTTCACTGCTCACCAAGCTAGTTTCTAGTAAGCAAGTACAGTTAAAATTGCCCCTAACATTTTAAAGAATGTAAGTAACTTCCCCTGGTAATGTTGATAGTGAACTCAAAGGCATTCCTCTTCAGTGAAAGGCAATATCTTTCCCCTGCCCTCATTTCTGGATGAGAGCAGGGATGATGGACAGTATTGTTGGTGAAATAAACATGCAGCAATGGAGACAAATAATTTGCTTATCCCTGTTGTTGTTCAGGCAACACTTAGCCAACAGTCAATAGTACCAGTTAACAGTTTAGCTGCTCTTCACAGAATAAGGATGTCACTGCGGCTAATTTGGAGCGCTTTTTTTAGATATTCAGCAGGCAGCTTGCCCAGTTTCCAAATTAGTTTTCATGTGATATGACATGTAGTCTCACTTAATAAGATTGACATGGTGTCTGTGTTCGGAGATGCATTATTTAAAGTGTAGAGATACCAGAGATCTGTAACACTAATTACTTCCAAAGGTATATTAATCACATGACACTTTAATATGCAATCAATACATTAATTTGTCATTGACCTTGAAAAACCTCTTGGCTTTAACCCTCGATGTACAGGAAGATTAGCAACATAATTTGCACTGAGTAAAACCTGTAAAGAATTATGAAAAGGAGTAAAGTCACACCCTGGTGATGCTACATCTGTGGAGTTGCAGGTTTCAATCCAGGTGGGAGAATTTACACACTTTACCGAACAAGCTCAATTAGTTTTCAGCCTGGTTGCTTGAGGGAAGTTGCTGGTCTGGTTAATTTGAGAAAAACTAACGCAAGTGCAGTCTATCCGCCGCCGCTGCTTGTTCTATCCTCCATTCGCTCTGCCTTTATAGGCATGTGAGAGTAATGTTGTTCTTCAAATTTTACAGATAGTTGCAAAACCATCTATTGTGGAAATCATATCTGACTGCTGAGATTTTGCTGAATATTGACAATGGAGATGGCAATATGGACCTGTAGATTGTGCTGTGCAAGTGTTATTCACTAAACTTTAACGATTGGCAAAGGGACACTTTGCGGAGAATCGAATTAAAGGAACTTCAACCTTCTTTTATTGACCCACAAACAGTATAAGTACCACAGTGCATTGCTATTGATTTCCTTTCGCACAGCATGGCTGTTCTTTCCTTAATGCCCACATGACAGCAAGTAGTGAGATGTCATTCCCCCTCCCCCACTTGACACAGACTCCTATTTCGGGTTATTTTCCAAGACCAGAAAGATACCTGTCCTAAGGAGGAAATTAGGATCAATAAAAGCAATAAGCTAGATCTTTACACACAAAGCTTCTGAGCTCAACACTGCCAGAGGTGATGCTCTACATGTCCCTAAAACACTTCCCCGGGGAGCGTTTGCCTATCTGCCATGTTTGGTCTCATTCAACTGTATGGCAGACCTCTTTGCCTCAGTCAGGTCTTTGACTTTGCATTAGGTCTGCCTTCAGATTAGAGAACAGTCCATGCTGAATAGTCTGAGGAAGGCCAGGCCAAAGGGTTTGCCATGGTTGCAGGTGGGCAGTAGAGTTTATTTTCCCAATTTAAAAATAGTTCCTGACTAGTTGCAGGTTTATCCAGTGAGCAGTTGAGCTGTACAAACTAGGATACTTCCCAGGCTTTCTTCTGTGTGGGAGACCTCGATCTCAATTGCATCAGTGGTAGAAGAAGGACATTTTATTACCAGGGCCTGGTGAGGAGACTAAGGCAAGGCTCCTGCTCCTGATTGCTACCCAATGAGCTCTTTTTCAAAGCACATAGGCCATGAATAACAAGCGTTGACAAAAGATTGAGATTGGACTAAGCTCTGATACCCCTGTAGGTGAGTAACTCAGACACTCACAGTTCAGGTCCGCAGGCGAATAACCACTTCTAGGTCATCAGTACCCATGAAACTGTAGCACGGGGAAGGAGTCAGGCCTTCAAGACAAAATAAAAACTGGTGGAGAAAATTGGCTATAAAAGAAGAAGGGAATGGAGGGCATGGCTGAAAAAGAGAACCGTTTGAATGATTTGTTTGCTGTGTGTGTAGGGCCCAGTCTTTTGGTAAAATATATTGCACGCCAGGCTATAGATTTGGTGAGAGAAATCTACAGTGTTACGATGATTTTGTTGAGTCACCAATCACGCCTGCCACGATGTAGTTGAAGTAAATACTAAACTAAAAAAAATTCCACGGCCGACACTACTGATGTTTTGTGCTGCTGCAATTAATGCAACTCGGACGTGTTCCAGCAGCAAAGATTCCGACACTTGAATCAGGTTCTCGGAGCAGTTTAATTCCGGCTGCTATTCAGCAGAGCTCGCTCAATGCAAATGCCGTTTGCTGGTAACGAAAATCTTCAGATGTTTGACAGGTTTCAACATTTACAGCTTGGGAAACGCTCCCGTCAAAGACATGTTTGTAAAATTGAAAATGAGAACTTTAGAGCAAGATTGATGTTCTGCCATTTCTCATCAATAGGGCACTTAACGCATGCTTTGGCCATTTAATGGTGCTGAATAGGGACAGCATCTGCAATGCATGGGCCATAGCTTTAACAATACTAATACTAGAGATATCTGTTCAAATAATTTCCTGCCTTATTCCCATTCATTGGCATGTTAAATAAGTCGTATTACAGGACACCTTAATTATCTCATTTGTTTCCTTTTGGGAACAAAAGGTTTAAAAGGGTTTCATTTTTATCCGTGCGTGGTGCAATTTACTGTCTCGCTGCATTATGAGAGTGAGCCTTTGAACGGGAGTGTGTTTATTAAAAAAAAATCATTGGCCATTCTGAAAAGGAAACGCCATTTCAACTGTCAGAAGATTCATCTTGCCTGCTATGTGTATTCATCTTCCACGCTTTTCGCTCTGAATGTACATATAGACAACCTCAGAAAGGGAGTGTAACAATAGAAAAAAATGGAAGCAAATCTGTGGTTCGGAGAACTGCGGCAACCATGATTAAATGTGAACTATTCACAATGGAGGGCCCTGATTGGTGGAGGGCTGTGGTAAAACCCCTGATAAATAGTTATCCCTCGCACCTGCAGAGCTTTTGAACAAAGCTCAATATGCATTTTGATTGCAATAATGGATGAGAAGGTTGTGCCTTGACTGTGGGATTTTTTTTTGGCCGCCTTTTCGAGCACTCAGATTTTGCGTCCTAGCACCGGTCTGCTTAAGCTCACAATTTGCGCACCTTCTCACTCATTACTACCCTTGTATTTCGGCTCCAGAGTTTTTGTTCGTTTGTTAAACTTATTTCTGCAGCTTGGCGAATCCTATAGCTCTCAGCATTTAAGCCATCAATTGCAAATAGTGCAGTGACAATAACTGCAGAGCTTCCTGATTTAGCTCAATTATCTCTTTTTCAGCGGGAACCTGCGGTGAGGTTAAACAACTGCTTAAATTTCCAGTAAAATTTATAATGTGACCAAGAGTTTAGATACCTAAAATTAATACCTGCTATCTGGCTGCCACACAACTCATTTAGATATTCCTATTTTTCCTTTACTTAATGACTGGGCATTCATTTATTGGGCAAATGTTCCCCTCTTGTTTCCCTTAAAATGGTAATTAAGGCAGTGCAGCATCACAGCGTGTAAGAACTGCACAAGGGGCAATGTCTGTTCTTGGCTGTGGTGTGAAGCAGGTATGCAGAACTGAGGGAAGGTAATTTTTTCAGAGCTAGTTAGGGTAACTTGTGCAATAGCACAAACCAGCGATAGTAAATCTGCCACACTCCGTCCAATTTTGTTTCAATTTTGTAGTGATTGTGGCCCTTTTGTCGCCCGGCCACCCAAGAAGGATTTACACCCCATCAGATGACAGGGAGTGACACGATGATTTAGGCTCTTGTGTGCCTCCTGGTGGATGTATTGAGAATGACAATGACCAAGGATTGTGAAGGTATCACCTGTCCACCATCAGCTGCTAGAAAGGATACCTGCTGAGGGAGGGTCTCAATGGGGAGATTCATGTCATGCTCCCACTGCAGTGAAGTTGGAGAATTTGGCACCCAGCCAAATCTCCGTACATTGCAGAGGGATGGGAAAATCCCGCCTTGTGAACAGTGATAAGATTTGAACCAAAGCCTTTTCAATCAGACATTAAATATTGCCCAAGTTCTAAAGTGCCCAAGATTCTAACCATGTGGTTTCAGGAAAGTATGTTTTATGAAGTCTAGATTTGACAAGAATGAATCAGCTTAGAATAACTCTGGTGAAGGTGAATCTTCTTAACTGTTATTAGACCTTCAACACTTTTTCAGACAATATTGATCAATAGAATTATTGGGAACACATAGCATTCCAATGCAATCAACTATAAGCCTAAATGGAACCCCCCTGCTGAATATTGCACTTGGCAGTGTGATACTGAGCCACAAGGACTAGCTTGATCTAGGTTCAGTCTCTGATCATTGTTGACTAAGGATTGGTGAAGAATCAGCCTGACTTCTCACCATTTAATCCAGGGTAGCACAGTGGCGTAGTGGTTAACACTGCTGCTTCACAATGCCAGGGGCCTGGGTTTGATTCCTGGCTTGGGTCGTTGTCTGTGCGGAGTCTGCACATTCTCCCTGTATCTGTGTGGGTTTGCTCTGAGTGCTCTAGCTTCCTCCCACAATCTGAAGGTGTGCTGGTAAAATGTACTGGCCATGCTAAATTCCCCTCAGTGTACCTGAACAGGCGCTGGAGTGTGGTGACTAGGAGAATTTAACAGAAACTCTATTGTAGTGTTAATATAAGCCTTACTTGTGACCAATAAATAAATGTTACTTTTAAAAAGCAAGTATAAAGTCAGGTGTTAGAGAATTGGCTGCTAAGTTTATACTCTGCTCAGTTTAGTGGAATGAATGAGTCATCATTGGTTTTGCGCCGCTGGCCAGATTTCAACCCCAGGCAATTTCTGTTGTTCCGTCTCTTCAAGCTTCCTGCAGGCAGTTGCTCACCAAGCTCAACTTCTGTAGAATCACAGAATCACTACAGTGCTGAAGGAGGCCATTCAGCCTATTGAGCCTGCACTGACAACAATCCCAACCAAGCCCTGTCCCCATGACCCCACATATTTCCCCTGTTAATCCCCCGACACTGGGGGCAATTTAGCATGGTGAATCAACCTAACCCGCACATCTTCAGAGCGTGAGAGGCAACTGAAGGAAACCCTTGCAGACACAGGTACAATGTGCAAACTCCATACAGTCACCTGAGGCCAGAATTGAACCCGGGTCCCTGATGCTGTGAGGCAGCAGTGCTAACCACTGTGCCACCGTGCCACCACCATGCAGCATACCAGAGATTCCTCAGATCCAGTGGAACCATATCCAACACGATAACTGCTTATAAGGTGGAAGATCAACAACTGAGAAAAATAAATCCAATAGGTAATTAATTCTTCTTGTGTTATTCATTTGGTAATAGTAACAAGGACTCTGATAGAGTCATACAGCATGGAAACACATCCTTCAGCCCAAATTGTACATGCTGCCTTTTTTTTCAAGCATCTAAGCTAATCCCAAATGCCCCTATTTGACCCATATTTCTCTGTATCCATCTTACCCATGTAACTGTCTAAAAGCTGATGACCCAAAAAGAAAGGCAAACCCATTAAAATTATTCTTAATACTTTTCTGAGAAGTCTCCTCTCTTTTTCTCTGTCACTGTCTTGGGACAAAGTACCCACATCCCAGACTTCTTTTCTCATTTGTTATTTGGCATGTGGGAGTTGCTGATTGGGCCAGCATTTTTACTCACCCCTAATTGCTCTTGAAAAACTGGAGGTGAACCAGATTCTTGAACCAGTGCTGTGCATCTGGTGTAGGTACAGCCACAGTGCTGTTAGGAAGGACTTCCCAGGATTTTGATGCTGCAGAAGTGAAGAGATGTCGATATAGTTCCCAGTCAGGATAGTGTGTGACTTGGAGGGGAACTTGTGGGTGGGTAGTTTTCTCATGCATCTGGTCTTCCTTGGTCTTCCAGGTGGTAAAGATCACGAGTTTGGGAGACACTGTTGAAGAAGCCTTGGTGAATTACTGCAGTCCATCTTATAGACTGTTCACATTGCTGCTTCTGTACATCGGTGATGGAGGGAGTCAATGTTGAAGGTGATGAATGGGATGCCAATTAAATGGGCTGCTTTGTCCTGGATGCCTGGATGGTGTTGATCTTCTGTAGTGTTTTTGGAGCTGCATTCATCCAGGCAAGTGGAGAATACTCCATCACACTCCTGATGATGAACAGGCTTTAGGAGTCAGGAGTTGAGTTACTGTCTGCAGGATACTGGGCCTTTGACCTGATCTAATAGCCACTGTCTTTAAATGGTTGGTTTCATTTAGTTTCTAATTCATAGTAATCCCCAGGATGTTAGTAGAGGGAGATTCAGTGATGGTGATGCCATCCAATGTTAAGAAGTGATGATTAGATTCTCTCCTGTTGGAGATGGTAATTCCTGGCTTTCTTGTGATGCAGTCGTCACTTGCCACACATCAGCCCAAACCTTAATGTTGGCCAGGTTTTGCTGCATATATGCACTGACTGCCTGTGTATCTCAGGAGTTGCAAATTGTGTTGAACATTGTACAATCATCAGTCAACATCCTCTCTTTCGGATCTAATGATGAAGGAAAGGTCACTGATGATGCTGTTGAAGATGGTTGTGACTTTGACACTACCCTGAGGAACTCCTGCAGTGAAGGCCCTGGGACTGAGACAACCACAACCATCTTATTTTATAGCAAGGTATGGCTCTAACCAGTGGAGAGTTTTCCCTTGATTCCCATTGACTCCAGTGTTACTAGGGCTCTTTGATGCCGCATTCAGTCACTCTCACCTCACCTGTAATGGGGTCAGGAGATGAATGGACCTGACGCAACCCAAATTGAGCATCAATGAACAGGTCATTGCTGACAACATGCAGATACAAGAGATTTTTGATATTTTCACGTTATTAATGTGCTGCGAGCTCCTTTCTTGTTTATTTGCCACAATGGTCATCCTTTCTAAGCAGTTGGCACGTACCACAAAGGACTAGAAGAAGTGTAACATGCCTGCCTCGTAGGTACTTGTTAACAAAAACGATGTGGCAAATATGTGTGGGAACTACATAAAATACAACCCTTTTTTTTTGTGTTGTGGTATTGGCAACACATGTGCACTAAAGTTGTGATCCAGGGAAAGGAGTCGCTCTTTTTGTGGTCCAGACAGACCTTTTTATTGAAGCACTTATGTGCGGATTGGGGGGGGTGGGGGAAGATGATGATAATGGGCAAACACTGTAGCATTTTCATACGCTGCTGTCTCTGCAGAATTTAAATTGTCAACAAAATGGCTCGCTTCATTTAACCCTTTTTTGTCGGTTGTGGCATTTATGCATCAAAATGAAAAATGAAGGCAGCTCTGCATTATCTATCGCCAGTCAGCACAGATATGATCTGTAGGTTCCGCGAGTCTGTTTAATTCATAAGACTTTCACGACAATTCATCTTTCCTCCAGTTAAACATGATGGTCGGAGAGTAGCGTGTTGCGAATTCTACCGAGGAGCTTGGTACTTAAGGCGTTAAATGGTGATTTATTCATGGGTGATTTTGTATGACACTTTTTAATGTTTTTAAAATTGGACTACGCAGGCTGCCAAAGAGAATTGCTACAGTTGTAATGAAATGCATAGAGTGCTTCTTTTTGCAACCGACACAAAATCAGGAAGACCTTCGCAAGCTGCAGTTTGTACCAATTGAAAATTTATACACAGCCTAGCTTCTCCTTTCCGCGAGTTGGCCACCAGTTTATTTGTAATAAAATATGCTTGGCATGAGCCCGTAGTTAACACTGTTCTCCAGTTAATATTATTCTGCCGGCATTTTTGAGATTTCTGCAATTTCGTCCTCATTTCTGCCCTCGCCATTCCTTTTATTCTTCCAAACTATCTGGGGATTGTACTTTAATGGGAGATGAGCACAGCATATATTAATGGTTGGTTGATTCTGAATTCATAAAATGGACAAACAGATCACAGGGGAGCAATACTCCAGCTTTAAGAAGAGGATATTTGAGCCAGTAAAGCTGATGCATTTTTGTCACCAGCCATCATCATAAGATTATCATTTTTAGTTACATAACAGACAATCTCGGATGGAAGATACTTTATTTTGCTCCACTGGAAACATGATTTGAACAGGAAATTTATTTTATTAGGGGATGCTGACATTTGATCTTGGCTTATGTATATGTATATGTATTAAAAAAATCCGATATTAGCTTTGGTCCACTCGGCTGAGACCAACAGATATTTGAAACCAAACCAATAACAGTGAGAGTGTGATTGCTCCAATGACTTCATGAACATGTTCCAAAGACAAGACAGGTTCATAGCATTCGACTGCCATATGCAGTCAGCCTTGTCAGCAGGCCTTTTTTTTAAACAAACTGCCTCAACAATGGCCTCTGCGTCTATAAGGCACAGTCAGTGCATCATCAGTTTCTGTTGTGTTTGTGGACCTCCAGTTTGTGTGGCTGAAAACCCGTGACTCTTGTCAGCAGGCACTAGTCTCACTGCTTAATGTAGCAACTGTCTTAATTTAAAGGCTTTCCCTTCGCTTAGTTAACGCGGTTTTCAGACTAATTCCCTTTAACGCTTCCTGCTCTGTTTTAAATGGCCCCCTCCAAATGCAGTTTAAAATGCGAGCATTTGTTTTCCACATGGATCGTGTACCTCTGATATAGGTCCATGGTAGGCTAAGTGCTGGCCTCCCATTACTAGACACCATTCTGGCCACATGAAGTGTGAACTTCAAAGAGCCATACACCATACTGAGGTCGCAACTGAGCAATGTATTTTCATTTTTGCATTGCGATCTGATGTAATCCTATTAGGATCCATCAAAAACAAGAAACTTTCTGAGATATTTTTCAAAGGCTACAGGGGCCCTTTTAAATCAGCACATTTCACAGCAATAATATTGCGGTTTTCCTGTGTCACTCTGGATCTGTACATTTTGCCGCTTTCCCTGTTACGTTCCACCAATGCTCTGATCATTTTAAATGTATGTTTTGCATTTTCTCGGCTTATTCCCACAGCCTGGTAAGGCAAGTTTATTTAAGCAGCTGCGTATTATTCAAAGGATGTCGCAACAATTAAAATTAAGCATTGCTGCCTCATACATTAACATTGGCTTTGTGGAGAGTAACCAGAAAATACCTTGCCAAATTCTTGCCAAAATACCACCACGATAGAATGCCAATGCATAGGGTGCACTTGTTTAAATAGAGAATGAAATTTCAAGATTGTCGTATCTGGCTATACAAAAGGGAGAGAGAAAGCGAGGAGCAGTTAACAGAATCAAAGCAGCAAAAGATCGGTATGGAACAAAAGGCTGGAGAAAAGAGGTGCCCTAAAAAGCACAAAATGAAAGAAGCGAAAGAAAAATATCAGGATAAAATTGTAAGCGAGGGACCGTGAAAGAGAAATACGAAAGAAATAGGAAGACAATGCTATCAGAGAATGACAAAAGAATCATGAAAAGAGAGGAAGAAAGATAAATGAATGGGAGACTGAAATGACAAGTAAGAGAAAGCTTTAACTTTTGTTTTCACCTGAAGAATTGAGAAGAAATTGGATCACTTGTAATGCAATGTTGCTATTTCAAACTATCATATTGGAAAAAGGGCCATAATTTTAATAGGTAATTTTGAATGTAAGGAGTCTTTTAATTACTCTTCCTCGTGTTCTTTCTGAGTGGATTATTTAATAAGTAATAGTACATGTTAATCAATCATTGCATTTAAACTGATTCTTGACATTTTTAGTAGGTTGAAAAGCATACTGTAATTTTTCTATAGGCCTTTCTCTATTCTCCATTTTATCTTAATAGCTTTTATTTTAATAACTTTTGATCCAGTACTGTAACTACTATACCAGTCTGCCTATTGAACCCTTGGATCTTTTCCCATGCAACTTTTTCTTTCATGTAGAAATGCAAATAGCTACGGTGTTCTACATGAATACAGGGCCCCTGAGTTCAGTAGGTGTGATTGAGTTACTGGGCACAAACAACATATATCTCTTGCTACAGCTTGTCCAAAAGAATATTTCAGACATTTGTCCCAAGGCCCAGCAGTCTGGGATGAGCTAATAATTTGTTAATATCATCTGTTACAATTTTATTTTCAAATTTCATGCTTTAAATGTTGACATGTATTGCTACATCCTCTCATACATGCATTGCTGCACACAAGATGCTGGTTTCTTCCAGGGTATTTGTATGCAACACATTGTGTTTAGTTCCCTTAACAAAAACCGCCCGACCCACCCCACTACCACACCACCCTGTTTTATATGGTCCGATCATCAGCCTGACCAGGGGAGACTGTGTTGACGTGAGGTGAGGTCACACCACTTCATTCTCATCAGATACAAGAACCTCCCGAATGTCTACCCCGTATTCTGGGTGGCTCGCCGCCTGATTACCTGGGACAGCACAGTGGTTAACACTGCAGACTCACAGCATCAGGAACCCAGGTTCGATTCCCAGCATGGGTTACTGTATGTGTGGAATTTGCACATTCTTCCTGTGTCTGCATGGGTTTCCTCTGGGCACTCTGATTTCCTCCCACAGTCTGAAATACATGCTGATTAGGTGCACTAGCCATACTAAATTCTCCCTCAGTGTACCCGAAGAGGCACTGAGAGTGGCGACTAGAGGATTTTCACAGTAACTTCATTGCAGTGTTAATGCAAGAATACTTGTGACATTAATAAATGAACCTAAAATTAAATGACATGGAGGATATAACATAATTAAGAAAGGGAATTAGATTGATATTTGTTTCTTTGTCATCAGTAGTACATCCCCAGAAATTATATTGTTTTATAATTATTTAGACATAAAACAATGCAAGCTGGTAATAAACAGAACATAACAGAAATCTAACCTTAGCAATGTCGAAGTATTTCAAATTAAAATAAAACATTGTTATAATATTCTTTATGATTCATTGTAAGTATTAATAATGGGCAGTAATATGAAAAAATGGAAACTATTGAATAAGTCAGGTTATCATTTACAGTGTTGTGTGTGCTATTTTTAGGGGCACACAATTGTATCTTTCATGAGCCATCTGATTCATATTTGGACCCAGCTTCCACATTTCAGCCTTCAGTCTTTCATTATTACACGATCTGAGAGAAATCCAGCCTCAGTGACGTGCTCGGAATTCATTTCCTCAATGATAAAATAAAAATTCATGGCAGGAGAGCGAAACTTGACACTCTTCCAAAGACATATTACAGGTAGTGTTATTTATTGTGCCAGAGTTCATAGAAGTGTTTCCTTAAAGAACAGTCAGAGCTTCTAAAAAGCCCATCTCCTATCAGGTGGAGCAGATTTATGTCGGCGGCAGAAGGAAGGTCAGGCAGAGAAGCAGAGGAAGACAGTTCCTGTGAGGAAAACCTCCATTCCAGCTCTTTTCCCCTGCAGTTTGGTCTATTATGGCCGCCATCCATTTGCACAGAAAATAAATGCTGAACTGCTTGCTTATTACTTGGAAATGATACAAATGGAAGCCTGTTAAGATGCATTTGGAACAGACATATTCTACCAATGCGACTGAAATGTCCGAGATAGAGCGTGTTGCCAATATTTTAAGACTTATTTGAATGGATAGCAAGTAATTAATGTTTGCAATTGACCAAAGAATTAAATTATCTCTGACAGAAGGAGGTGCGGGAAGTACTTTGTTAGCACATATTACATAAAGAGGAGTCTAATATTTCATAAAACCTTCTCCTGATGATTTGATCTCAGTTTGCCTCATTTAATTTCTGTGGATTTTTTTTATCTGCAACAAATATAATTGAAACTGTAGTACCTACTCGGTTCCAACTCAGCTGTTAATTTTGTTTTTGCTAGAAAATTATTGCCTTTTACTGGTAAACAGTGAGGGCTGACATCATAGTGCTGCTCAAAAAAGTGACAATATCATATTACTGCACTGCGAGGCTGGGGCAAAGGGTTGCATTTTAAATAAGCGTTTCCAGTCAATATTATTTAATGCCTATTGATTTTAAAATTAGCCAAATATATATCTGTAGAGTAATAGTCAATAATAACAGAGCTGCACCATGTTTACAGAATACTACAAGTATTTCGCTCCTTCAAGAGATGTATATTTCCATTGCAAATAGGGGAAGATCATTCCCCTAGCATTGTAATTGTACAAGCCCTGGGTAACGCTGTGGGGACCTGAAGCCGGTCTTGCTAATGCCTTTCGTTTGAGCGCTGTTCTGCTGCAAATCGTGCTGGATGCCATCTTGGTGAGGGCGCATCACATGCCCAGCTAACGACTACCAAATATATGCAAAGCAAGCAGAGCACAGCAAGCAGAGTTTATTTGATACCAGTGGTGCCAACATTCCAGCCAACACTCTCTCTTAATTTTGCACATCTGAACATGCACCAAACAGCAGGAAGGGCCTCCCGCCAATACCACCACAGCCATCCCAACAGTGTTATTGAAAAGAATGGCTAACAAATTTGAAGCTAATTGCTGGATTCATCTAGCTGTTGCTGTAATTGTTCAAACATCTGGTGCCTTAAATAGTTCTCGCCAATTGCCAAAGTCCGCAGGCAGTGTTGTAGTAGGTGCCCGAGACTTCAAGGTTTCTGTTCAAACCAGACGTCATGATGTGGAGATGCTGGCGTTGGACTGGGGTAAACACAGTAAGAAGTCTCACAACACCAGGTCAAAGTCCAACAGGTTTATTTGATATTAAATTATCAAATAAACTTGCAGGTCTCAAACCAAACGTTTCCAGACAATGGGTGTAGTGAGAAGCATTGCACTGGGAATACAGCAGGTTTTGGTGAATGATGAAGTTGCCCCTTAGTGTCCAGGGATTCATAGGTTAGAGAGATTAGTGGGTATAATATGTAGGGATATGGGAGTGGGGCCTGGGTGGGATTGTGTTCAGTGCAGACTCGATGGGCCGAAGGGCCTCTTTCTGCACTGTAGGATTCTATGATTCTATGACAAGAGGTTAATAAGAGTTGGAAGAGCTGTTGGAAGAAGGGCGAGGAGGAGGAGGAAGGAAGGAAAGGCTCTCAGCAAGAGAGAAGGGAGCCACTCTTCTTATTGATCGTCAGCAAGAAACCAGAGGCCCAGAGCTACTTGAGGTCGCTTTCAAAATCCATCAGTCCAGTGCTTCAACATGTCTGTTATAGAATCATAGAATCCTACAGTGCAGAAGGAGCCATTCGGCCCATCGAGTCTGCACCAATCACAATCCCTGTCCTTGCCATGTGTTGCAACCAAAACTGTAACATTAGAGGAGGTAGGGGTAGCATTGTTAGTGGCTGTATAGGTTTCTGTACCGATGAACTTTGATACATCTGGGCCCTTCCAGCCTGGAACTTGGACTGAGGTCATGCTGTATTACATACAAAGGTAAACTATTCACCTCTGTATGTTCCCTGTTAGCCTGTCTAACATGTGCCTTCCCTGTCCTAGTTCTCCAACATAACACTGCCCAAGTGACTGCTGCATGTCTACTGGGCGGCTACAAACTTTCAGTGGAGCAGACCGCAGATGGGCTTTGAGGGCAACCTCAAGCTACTCCGGGACTAGAAAGGTTAAACGTGTACTGTATTATCATAGTAAGGGTCTGGGTGGATTGCTGACAAGCAATAACAAGGGAGCTGGCAGGGTGGAGTGATGGAAGAGAGAGTACAGCAGTGTCCAGCTCCATGGAGAGACTGCCAATTCCCCAAGGTAGCATCTCAGCAATCCTAGTGATCTGTCAGAGGACAGATTGCCAGGCTTCTGTGCCATCCTGCAAGTTACCCTAAACACTAGTATCCCCTGAAAGTCATGAAAGCAGCAGTCTGCCAGGCTGCTCATACAGGTCAGCATTCTCTCTTCTTGGCATTCATCCACTGCCTGGCTAGTGGCTGAGGTTAGTGGGACAGTTGGGAGGAGACGGGATTTGAAGTTGCTTTCACTTCTCCGCTGTACCCAAGGCCTCAGCACTGTACTCCTGCCATTGATCTCCATTGCTAACTGTCTCCCCTGCCTTTTGGCCATGTGTTTGGAGGGCTTCCTGGCCTTGTGCAAATCCACAACAAATCTCCTCCTTCCCTCCTCCTCCACCAGGATTCCAGAGCAGTATTTGGAAGTTTCCTTCCTAGTGCCACTGTGGTTGACTCTTAACTGCCCTCAGGCAACAAGGGATAGGCAATAAATTCTGGCCAGCCAGTGACACCCATGTCCTATAAATGAATAAAAAATATTTACAGCTCAAGTTCTTACACTGCAGGTTCAGAGCCGATTCAGACTTTCTTTCTGCACAACTGCCACCACTTGTTCCAGTCACAATGCCAGTCACAGAAGTGTCGGCCAACTTTACATGGTGCAGCTATCTCATAGTGGTGTTAGAAAGTTACAATTCTGAGCCACCTACTAACACATGCAGCCAATGAACAAAGTAGTGGACTTGGCTGCCATGCAGAAATCATTTGAGTGTACACTAAGCTAACTTATTTTTTCATCAGTTTATTTAACTAGTGTCACAAGTAGGCTTACATTAACACTGCAGTGAAGTTACTGAAAATCCCCTAATCGCCACACTCTGGGTTTTCTTCAGATACACCGAATGAGAATTTAACATGGCCAATGCACCGAACAGCACATCTTTGGGTCTATGGGAGGAAACCAGAGCACCCAGAGGAAACCCACCAGACATGGGGAGAATGTGCAAACTCCACACAGAAAGTGACCCAAGCCGGGAATCAAACCCAAGTCTCTGGTTTTATGAGGCAGCAGTGCGAAGCACTGTGGCACCATGCCGCCCCTAATCTGTGCCAACATTTCAATCAATAGGCTTGGGTTAATTACACATTGTGACCCCACACCCATTTTCAGGGGCCACCCAGTTTAACCGCTAATGATTCCTATTCATCCTTTATAAAATGCCACGTTTAGTCAATCAACAACTTGTTAGTCGTAACCTGTAATCTCTTGTCACTAATTTCCCAACGGAAGGTTTTTTTATGTAATGGGTCAACACATGATCATTTGGAAAAGTTGGTTTAATACATGACTGGTCAGCTGTGTTTTTTTAATATTCTGCATAAGAAATTGCTGACAATGTTAACATTGTGACATATATAAGGTTACAGAAATGTCCATTAACAATGTACACTGTGAGCCATTTCTTTTATTATAGCAACTCAGGGAATTTGAAGCTGTTACCTTTCAATATTGCCTCACTGCTGCTTGATAATCAGTTCCTAATCATTGCCACCCTTTGAACACTGCTTTGACTGGACAGGGTTAAATAGATGCTTGTGCTATTATTGTCGATTAGAGACGAACAAAAGGTTCAGATGTGGGGACTGTCTTTGAAGGGGAGCACTCACCATTTCTGGAAATCATTATTATTTCAGCCCCGTCATTAAGATTTCCATTTCAAGATTACTCATGGTCCGCTGCCATACAATAGCATACCTTTGAATTTGCGGCATTTTTAAATTTAAATCGACGGGAAATCGCTCTGTCAATGCAAGAAGTGCCATAACTGTGCAAAACGCAGGGACTGTGGTCCTGTGTAAACTGCTTTTAAAATACTCCAGGAGGTTAATATGGGGCCCATTACATTGGACTGTACCACATGGTGCAAAACTTGAAATGTATTATTTTTAATTCTGTCTCCGGCTGAAGCCGTCTTGCCTGAACTGCCATCATGTGCCTGGATGTAGTCGTAACTACGTCCTACTAATTGATGTCAGCAAGGAATAGTCTTCAGAGAAGGATGCTGCCAAGCAATAGCACAGAGACTATTGCCAGCTGACATCTCAAAGGGCAGGCCTGTGCAAAGAGGGTGCAAAGGTTTCCTGTTTTTACAAATAAATTCAGTCCAAGAGTATAATAAATCAAATATTGCCTGTAGTGCTCAAGCTATAAAGTAAACCATTGTCCCTCGGGTTACAGAAGTGATGTTTAGTGCACAATAATGCCCTCAGCCTTCAGCATTATAATGTGCTCCCAGGCATTTCTGTCAATAATTTATTGGTATAGCCCTCAAATGCAGTCAATATTTGTATACTGTAAATACAGATTCTAGTTAAGGTTTGTTAAGTGTAGAATAATAAATATGTGAGAAGGAGTTACGAGGTTGTAATGCAATCAAGGGACTCGGATGATGTTATAAACTACAAAAGTGCGGCTTAAACAGTGCGAATGACACTAAATCTTGAGCTTTTATTGCGGATTTTAATTTGCTTGCATATATTAGGAGCTCGATACAGTATTCAGTTGTGAATATAGTAGCAGAGTGGTTATGTTTGTAATCCAGAAGCTTGCACTCATAATCACCGAGACATGTCACTGAATTTTATGCCATCCCTTCTCTGCCACTGACATGTTTGAAGATCACTGCAGTATGAAGAAGGAATGGTTAAAATCAGGCAGCCCACCCACCCTTAGGCCTACTGAGATCCTTAAGTGGACAATTAACTGCCAGTTAAGGGCCTCCTTTCACCTCCACCATCATTTTCTGGTGTGTGGGGGAAGGCTGGAGGACGGTGAACAGTTCGGCAGCTTTCACTGCAGTGGCCGCTAGGAAGCAGGAAGGGGGTTACCTCCTACGGGCGGGATTGGAAGTCCACTGTGCCAACAGGGACATCTACCCACCCTCCCCACCTCTGCCCCCTTTTTCTTACCACTCTGACCTCTCTAATCTGATCTCCCACCCCAATCGCTGGGGGCTTCCAATCATGCCCATCCTAAGTTCCCTGATTTGAAGAATGTCCTCTGATGCCTTTCTTCACTTCTTCCTTGAAATTGCGTGTAGTTCCGGCAGCAGTCACTGCTGGAATTACAGGCTCATCCAATTGTCTGAAATCTCTCGAGCAGGACTTCCTGTTCTTGATGGGTGAAAGTCCCAATCTCACCTTAGTGAAGCTGCCCAATCACTGTGGGGAAGCCACATTTCACATTGGAGAAGTACTGACTGACCTTAGCTCAATGTGTGTGCATGTGTGTGGGTGGCAGAGGAGGAGGCTGCGGGAATAATCCAACACTCTTACAAAAATTTATAGTTGGGAAATTTATATTCACTTAATCAAGTAAATCTGGAGATAACAAGATAGCACCAAATAGTTACCATGAAACTATTGGATTGTTACATCAACCCACGTAATTCACTTACATTCTGCAGGGAACAAAATCTGCTGTCCTTATCTGGTCAGGCTTATAGGTGACTCTGGATCCACAACAATGTTGTTGATTCTTAACGACCCTTAAGAATAACCTAGGAAGCTACTCCATTGTTACTACTCCCTTCTGGAAGGCAATAGGATATAAGCAATAAATGTTTGCACAATTAAACAATGATTACTTATCCCTATGTGCAGTATAACGGTGGCTCTGGGTGGTACCATGGTTCAATTGTTGAAGAATTGTGGGTGTATGTCCTACTCCAGAAACTTAAGCACAAAGATCTAAGTTGATATTCCAGGGACCACTGCACTGTCGGAGGTATATCTTTTTGATAAGATGTTAAACCAAGGTCCTATCTGCTCTTCCAACTGAACTTCCCATGAAACTATTTCAAAAAAGAGCAGGGAAGTTCCCTCAGTAATCTGGTCACTATTTATCCTGAATTAACATAGTCAAATAGATTAAAGCTCATCTTTATCTCTTCATCCTTTTCAATCTATCTAACCTTTGATATGGGTGACCACACCATCCTTCTCCAATGTCTCTCAGTTGGATGGGACTGCTGTCACCCAGTCCACTTCATTTCTATTTAGTCATTACACTGGCTTCCTGTTCCAGCTACATTACCTCTGCTGCCCCTCAAGGCTCTATCTTTGGCACTCCCCTATTTTTCATCCACGTACTGCCCCTTGGCAGCATCATCTGAAAACACTGTGTCTGTGTAATGATGCCATCCAGCTTCGCCTCCTCTCACACTCCACTACTCCTTCTAAATGGTCATCCTCCAACCTCATCCACAGCTGGTATATTCCAGAGCAGTGAACAGAGTTTGGCTAATGCCAACTTTTTCATTCTTGCCTGCAATGGGGGCAGGATGAGTGAGATCAGAGAATCCCACCCAATGTATCAGGTTGCTTATTAGACATCCAGTACCGGATAAGCAGTAATTTCTTCCATTTAAATATTGGGAAGATTAAAGCCATTGTTTTCCATCACCACTCCAAATTTTCTAGACTTGACTATTCCTATACAATCCTGGCGTGTGTCCCACATTCTACTCTCCACTATCCTCTGTAAACGTAAAGTCATCCAGAACTCTGCAGCCTGTATCTTAACTTGCAGTAAGTCCCATTCTCCTATTATCCCCGTGTTTGCTGACCTACACTGGTTCTCAGTTGAGCTCTGTCTCAATTTCAAAATTCTTATCCTTGTTTTCAAATCTGTTCATGCCCTGCTGCCCGCGAACTTTGCAATCTCCTCCAGCACCACAACTCTCTGTGACATCTGTGCTCCTTTAATTTTAGCCTCTTGAGCAACCCCAACTTTAATTGCTTTATCATGTAATAGGGAGGCGACAGCCTACTGGTATTATTGCCAGGGTATTAATCCAGAAACTCAGCTAACGTTCTGGGGACCCAGGTTCAAATCCCATCATGGAGCTGGTGGAATTTGGATTAAATTTAAAAATCTGGAATTAAGAATCTACTAATGACTATGAAACCATTGTCGATTGTCGAAAAAACCCATCTGGTTCACGAATGTCCTTTAGGAATGGAAATCTGCCATCCTTACCTGGTCTGGCCTACGTGTGATTCCAGAGCCACAGCAATGTGGTTGACTCTCAACTGCCCTCTGAAATGGCCTAACAAGCCTCTCAGCTGCCAAGAAGGCAGCTCACCACCACCTTCTCAAGGGCAACTTGAGATGGACAATAAATGCTAGCCAACCAGTGATGCTCATATCCCATGAATGAAGAGAAAAAAAGTGTCTTCATTCAGTTGCCTGGTTCCTAAGCTCTGGAATACCCCACCTTCACCTATCCACCTCTCTACCCTGCTTTTCTCCTTGAAGGCAATCCCTGTAACCTACCTTTTTGATCAGGTTTTGAGCATCGCCTTATGTGGTTCAATGTTATATTTGTTTCATCATGCTCCTGGAAAGTATCTTGGAATATTTTATTATGTTAAGGGCGCTAATAAAGTTGTTATTATCTGATCATTCCCATATTCTTGCAGGAGCACGTTGTTCACAAATTTGCTGCCACATTTCTTACACCACAAGAGTGATTACACTTCAAAACTACTTCATTGCAAAGAAAGTTCTTTATACAGCACCTTTCCTAACATGATGAAAGGTGCAATGTAATGGCAAGTCTTTTTTTTTTTCGCTTATGTGTTGTTAGGGGAATGTTCACTTTCATCTTCTGGGCAATAAACTGGTGGTTTAGCTTGCCCACCATTTATAGACCAGCCCGATTAAAGTCGTATCAAAATTAATGGAAATGAAGACTGGGTAGGCTCTATAGTGAGCCAACGATTCGCTCCACCAGTTCGCCAGTATGCGGTGAAGGTGAACGTTTTCCCCCATGACTCAAAGAGTAACTTGCATTGTGATCGTCACGTTATGTGTTTCCTGACAGTGCAATAAACATTCCAATGTTACATTATCAATTTGCGAACATGTCTGTTACTATTGGAGGAAAAGGTTTTTCTTTCATTTTTATGTTGCGCTATATCACACACCATTGAGCTGTCAAGCAGTCAGCCTGCTTTTCCCATCAATGCTGCTTTTCAATTAAGCAGTATGGAGGTACAGAACCGTGGGGTAGTTTAGTCCCCACCCACAGATCATCCCTTCCTCCTTCCTATGGGGAATTAACTGCTTTCTGTGATAGCCCAGCTGAGGCTCAGAGCCCACCTTGTGGGAAATTCCAAATGAAGTTTTCAAATGTATGTTATTTTCATTCCGAATTCATCCTGCACGCTGGAAAATTTATTAGAAACAGTAGCGTAGAATATTTTTATAATTTCCATAGATTAATACATGTTTGAACGGCAAATATTGGATCTGGTGAATTCCATCAATTTACATAATTAGTTCAAACAAGAATTACATAAAACAATGTGCAAAGTTTGAGCTATGAAATCCACCCATAATACTGAAACTGTGGGTTTTCTATGCTGTTGCGTTAGCTTGGAAACTTAAGAAAAATTTAAAAGAATTCCTTGTAAGTCTTTTTTGGAAAGGGCTTTCCTCAGGATACAGGACTTGGGGATGAGCCCATGGAGCTGTTTATCCTCTTCACCAATGTGACATTGCAAACACTGATATTACTGTATCACTAAAAAGACACATGTTGCTGAAGTCTTTCATCTTGCACTCACCAGGATAGATACGCAAGAATTTCAATAGTAAAGAGAACAATGACTTATACTGCATGAGAAGACATAGCCGATTTATTGGCATGTGGATTCTGATTGGTAGAATTGTTGCCATGAAGAGTGCATCAGGGAACAGTTAACTGCCAAGATTTTGTTTAAATTCAAACCAGACAGGTTGACTCTGGTGAAGGCATTGCCATGAGGAATGGACCATGAAGTTGGCTGCCACTGCTTTCTCCTGCAGTCATCTACTCCAACAGTATCCAAAACAATACATCTATTAGAAAGGGCATGGCCACCGAGGACTCCTGCACACCTGTCTTCCTCTACTTTACCTGGTGGTCACCCATGCTCTTTCTGCCTATTCAATCTTCACCTGCAGTGTGACTACCTCACTGACTGTACTATCCACAATTTTCTTAGCACTGCAGATGTTCCCCAGTGAATCCACCCTCAGCTCCAGATCTGAAATACAGTTAGCAAATAGTCTCAGTTGGTCACATTTCCTGCACATATGGTCACCAGGGACAGCTGAAGCCTCCACAATTTGCTGCATAGCACAGGAGAAACAAACCACGTGTGTGAGCTCTCCTGCCATGACTAACCTTAAGCCTCTCATTTATTCACTTTTTTAAGAAAATGTTATGCTTATATAAGAATGCTATTGAACTTACTTCCTTTGCACTAGCGTTACTCTCTTTGCCCTATTTAGCTTACTTATGTTACTTTATTGTGATGACCTGGGCTTCACTTATTTGTGTTGTTTTTCAGCTAATCCCTTTCTCCAAAAAAGAAAAACCCATCTCCCTCCCCCTCTTAACCTAACTCCCAAATTTACCAAAGTGCCACCACCTATGATCACTGCACTCTCTGTTGCTACAGGATATGGGCGGCACAGTGGCACTGTGGTTAGCAATGTTGCCTCACAGTGCCAGGGACCTGGGTTCGATTCCGGCCTTAGGTGACTGTCTGTGTGCATTTTGCACATTCTCCCCATGTCTGTGTGGGTTTGCTCCCGGTGCAAAGATGTGAAGGTTAGATAGATTGCCAAGCCCAATTGCCCCTCTTTTTCAGGGGGAATTAGCAAGGTAAATACCTGTGGTTATGGGGATCGAGCCTGGGTGGGATTGTTGTCGCTGCAGGCTCAGTGGGCTAAATGGCCTCTTTCTGCACTGTCAGATCCTGTGATTCTATAAATATACACATTCTTGACTTCAAAATAATGACCTTCTAAACTATTAAGGGATAAAAATAGTAAATACTTACCCAACTGTACTCATGCAGTCAGCTGCTCCCACTCACCCCATGTCACTTTTGAATCTTGTTTCAACTGATCCACCAGTCATTGGGATCTGTCCAGATCCTGATCCTGATCTGTGTATCTCTTCTGATGAGTATAAAATGAAAAACTTTGACGGCATGTGTCTCTTTTCCCAGCAATACTCAAATTGCTGCCTCATGATTTACGTCATGTTGTAAACAAGGAGGAAAACTTTGCTCCGTAGTTTTTCACAAAGTCATGAAGACAGCGCCCTTTTAAGTTTCAAAACAAAACATTTTTAATTGCAGATAAATTTCCCAGATTAAGGGGTGCTTAGATTTTTACTGTTCCAAGAAAAAAATAAAATGACCTAAATTGGCCCTATTTAAACATTGTTTGGCTGCAGCAATTATTTTTATGAAGGTTTTGATTGAGGCGGGCTGCTTAATGATACTTCTTTATTAACTAAAAACTCTCCAAAACCTTCTGTGACTTCCCTGAATGTGGCTATCTAACAGGGCAAAGTAGGGTTTAGTTGTAGTTTCTTCAAGATGTACCATCAATACAGAAACATGGTTATTTGCCTCCTTGATCATAGGACTGGCAGCAAGTTCTTCAGTCACATGTACTGAACTTTCCAGTCGCATCGGAAACAAACAATGTCCCGCTACTCCTTGATCTGCAGCTCCTGTGGTCCCATTCTGCAGCCATTCAGAAGCCTTGTTTCCAGGTACTTTAGAAAGGCTTTGCAGCAGAACATACTGCATGTCCTCAGAGAAAGGAGGGGAGCTGGAAAGAAGGAAGTTGTGAGAGGTGACTGTCCTAATCAATTTTTGTTTAAATTCCAAATCACTTTTTCAAGAATACATTTAGTTCTGTAAAGATTTGAAGATTTCATTGCCGAGGAAGTGTCCTGTCCGAGGTATTTAAATGTACACTGCTTTTTTTAAGTTTAAACTTATTTATTCGTGTCACAAGAAGACTAACTACAATTAAATTACTGTGAAAATCCACATCACGATATTGCATGAGTACAAATCTTTTTTAAACTTTACATTCTTAGACTTCAGATGATAATTCATATAGAACAACTCGTTGTACAACTATAACACCTCATTTTAATAAATATGTCCCTCTTTATAAGAACCCAGCCATTTGGTCCCAGTATTGTATAGCAGGCTGATAGACTTTTGCATGATATCTTAGTTTTACTTATAATGTGTTTCACAGAATTTAATATCATTATCATATTGATGAGAGCCTGGATTAAATTAGTCGCTAATTTCCTAATACAGAACAGACGGTGGCTAAAAGCATAGACAAAAGTGGCCCGAGACCCAGCAGCAGGTTAAGGGTGGATACTTTGGAAATCTAATAGTCTCCAGGTTAAAATGTCATACCATTGGCAAAGCCTTTTCACTTCTAGTCATCCGGCAGCGATAACACAAAAGCCCCAAATGATTTAGATGTAGCTAAATTTGATCCCCTTTAGGCCATAGAGCACAGCTGAATAAAAATACAAATTTGATGTTTCCACAGTATCTGGTTCACTGGGCAAGTGAGGTTATCTGGGCTGGATCATTGCCAGACCTACAGACCTGTTAGGGTATTCTCAGTCATGACTCTCTTATCCATCTGCCTGTGCTTTCCTGGGATGTCTAATCTCTCTATATGCCTCGTGGAAGCCATGCTATTGATTTCTGTGTCTCTATAAACCTCAGTCGTGTTCAATGCTTGTTAGACATCTGAAAGAATATACACTCAGCTCCCAGGGCAATTTGACTGAGGAGCTTGATAGCTACTTGTAGAAAGTTTTGAAAGGTTCGTGGGAAATCTAATCAAAGCAATACACCTTTATGGCAACTATTTTAGCATTTTTTTGCTCATATTACCTCCTCTCAAATGACATCATATGAAGTAATGTTCCATAAAACTGAAATGCAACGTGTCAAAATGTGAGGCTTCATTCTGATATGCAAAATAGTTGCCCCAGTGGAACCAAGTGATGTTGCCAGCTAAGCTACTATTCTATCTTTTCTCTTTTTACGCCGACAGTCATCTGCATCTGGTGTGGTGGGGTAAAGGTTTTGTCTGTCAATATTACCAGTTGTATGTTGAATGTAGTCATCCCGTCATCGCCTCGTGCATGATTAACTCAAACCCACAGCGTGGAAATTGACAACCTTTACTCTGGAGACCCAACATTAAGAATATGTAGAATTGAGATGTCATGTGATGCAATGGGACTTTGCGACATTCTGTCAGGATACTGTAGGTAGACTCATGTTAGCAGTGGCCTCCTGCTGGACTGTGTCCCATCTTCCAACACTACCTATCATAATAGATCATTGCTCATTTTTAACTTCTGTAAATTCATCGTACTGTATTTTTACACCACCTTCTATTTTTCAAAAGGATGATTTAAAGCTAATGAATGATACTTGATGAGTTCAGTTTCACATCTGCAGATCTAGAGAAATATAATAAAACAAAGTAAGCACATGTTAAGAAGTCCAAAATAAAGTTTCAACATACAATATAGCCTGCACAATAATTTAGTCAAATGCGCCAATAACAGATCAGTATTCTTTGATGTGTATCAATATACTTGAAAGTGCTTTGACCAAGATTATTTTGCAGCAGATATTGAGCAACATTGATTAATGTTTTGGGGATGATTAAACTTACTGATATGTACTATTTTCATAGTGAGGTGTAGTGGAGGGTTTCCCTCAGTGAATTGCAACATCAGTTCACTGCCAAAATGTAAATCCATATCTGGATGTCATGCATAAAATATCATTCCCTCTCATGCTTTATTATTTTTCTTACTAATGCTATATTATGATTTCATTTTTTAGCTAATTATGTTTAATCTGTTGTGTTTCAGCTTGACTGGGGCAATTGTTTCACATTAAAGGATAATTTCCTTTAAATAAAATTGCCTCTGGGCAGTTAAGCATTAGGGAATAAAAATGCTGGCAGAAGGAAAAGTGGAAATTATTTTGACAAAGGAATTAAGGTCTTTGGGTGAACCCTTTGGCATAACACTGCACCATCTGGGTTTTTGCTTTTAATTTTAGACAAAAGATCTATATCCAGGGGTTCCTGGAGGAGAGGAATCAGTTTTGTGCCACCGTATCAGATTTGAGAAAATGCGGCAAGGATTGATACATTAATGTATGACAGGAACATACATAGCAGAAGAGGCCTCTAATCGCATCTATGAAGAACATACGCAAGACCTCTGTGGTATAGACTGCGTGCCACAAGTGGTCTAATCTCAGATCCCACAAGTCATGCTTATTATGTTTGGGTGGGTGTGGGGAATGAATCGGGAGTGGTAGGTCGATATCTTGCTGTACAAATCCTGCTTGTGTTCGCTTCACATAGCAAGGTTTTATAATCAATTTAGAGATAGGGGTTGTCCCTTTTTTTTCCCAGAAATAATAAATTTTTAAAAAGTATTCAGATCCCAGTGGAAATGTTGTCAGAGAATTGTCATTGCTCAAGCTCCGAGAAACATAACAGTGGCATAAGAATACAACCTTGCCATCACTCGTGAGTTTTGTTAACAATTTAATGAGGTTGCACTATTTTGATGCGTACAGTTCACAAGGATGGAAGGAAAATTTTTCTCCCCTCTCCCTTCTAACTTGGTACATCACCAGTAAGTTGCTAAATTGTTAATGGCATCAGAAGTACCGGCAATGATGTCAGTATATACAATATATATTGTATATATATATAGGCCAGTGTGACTGCAAACAGCCTGAATACATATTCAGATACAATTGGATTATGAATATTGCGTATTCTTGCCACTGGTTGAAGAACAATGCTGAGATTTCAATGGTGTATAATAATCTGTTTTATATCAGAGGAGAATTTGGAAACAAAGAAGCGTTGAATTCCCACTTTACACCAGTTAAGTGCACACATTTCTCAAATGCCCTTAGGTCTCTTCCTTTTCCACAAAAATAGACACCTCATATCCAGCAGATTGCAATCATCTAGAGAAGAGTGGTTAAAAAATTGAGAATCGCTCTCTCTTCTCCAAAGATCGTAACATTTAAGCTGCTGCCCTCTGCCCTGGACTGGTCAGTTTGGTGAACAAATATTAGCATTAAGTGAGCAAATATTAGCATTACTGATAGTTAGAGTAAGGGTGACACAATTGTTGGAGGTGGCTTCTCCAATGCCTAGCACCCGGGCCAGATGTGGCCAGCAAAATCCCCCAATGTGAGCCCCAGAGGCAATTTTCAAAATGCTGGAAGATACAGAAAGGAACTGTTGTTCTAATCACAGGCCCCTTCGCTGCTATGTTTGCTTAAGAGTGAACCTATAAGTAGCCAATGTGAGAGGGAAGTAATCTGCAATTGAAGAGGGAACAACATGGATGGCTTGGAGTGAGCTCCAGAAAAAAGGCGGGAGAGAGAGACTGGCGAGGAGACCGGTTGCCATGTCAGGCCAGGCTGGGCCAGACCAGGTGCTGGGGGGAAGCTAGCTGCCAGATCCAAACTGGTCAGGCCCAGCCAGTTGTAGTAGGTTGTCAGACTTTTTACTGTGTTTACGCCAGTCCAACGCCGGCATACCCACATCATGTTTAGTCAGGCCAGGCTAGGCTGGGTCAGGGAGGGGACTGGCTACTGATGGGAAGAGCCAGGGTGAGATAGTGCAGGGAGGAGTGCATGATAGGGATAATTAAACCTGCCTGCCGCCTGGGGTGTTGGAGAGAAAGAGTTTGAATGAATATGAGAAGGAAGTGAGTGACTGACTGACTGACTGACTGAGTATGGGAGGAGTGTTTGTGGAGTGAGTGAGTGAGTGTATGAGTGTGTGTGGAAGAAGTGTGTGTCACTCGCAGTTTCATCATTCCCACTCATCCTCACACACCAACACACATTCACATGGTGGGTGAGGGTGTGTGAGTGAGCTAGTGAGAGGTTGTGAGCCAAACAGTCTCTGTCCCTCTCACACTTTAGACATTAATTACTCTTTTAATTATCAATGTTTTGTTTCAATGTTGCTTTATCGGCAAGTTCTTTCTTTGATTAAATGTCAGGATAGGCTTTAGGGACTATTAGAGTCTACTCTCACAGTGCAAAAGGAAGACATTCGACCCATCAAGTCTGCACTGACTCTCTGACAGAGCATCTTAGCCAGGCCCACATATCTTATCCAGTAATCCCATACATTTACCTCATTAATCCCCCTAATTTACACACCTTGGGACACTCAGGGGCAACTCAGCATGGCCAATCCACCTTATCCGCACATCTTTGGGCTGTGGGCGAAACTGGAGCACCTGGAGGAAACCCAGGCAGACACGGGGAGAATGTGCAAATTTTGCACAGTCACCCAGGGCCAAAATAGGACGCGGGTTTCTGGTACTGTGGGACGGCTATGCTACCATATCAGATTTGATAAAACTCAACTGCGTCTTGAAATTCATGTTTAATATTGTGCCAAACCTTATCATCAGTCACATGTGCGTGAAAAAGTTGGAAATGTACTCTCCATCCCCCTACCCATTGAAAAGATTGGACTTGGGGCTGGATTCTCTGACCAAGCCCGCAGCTGAGATTCTCTGTTCCTGCTGCAGTGAACAGAGATTCAGCTGATTGCCAGATTCTCCATTCTCGCTGGTGGCAGTGGCAGGGCTTGAAGGGCCAGAGGATGCCAGCCTTAGAGTATCTGCTTTATAATATTAGTGTTGGACCACAAAATAAAACTTAACATCTAATTTCGGTTCAAAAATAATGCACTTTATTTCTCTTCATTCCCTTACACACTCACATTCTCCCTCAACCTTCTCTTCTTTCCTCTCTTTTTAATTTAATGATTTTAAAGCTGATTTTGATCTTTGTCACTACAACACAGTTTCACCAAATATTGCTGCCAGAAATCGAGACTGTTTAAATCATTCACAGCACAGTTTAAAAAAATCCTTGCATCTAACTGGGCGTAAGTATTCGGATGGAATAGAATGCAAGTAAGCAAAAGTGACGATCCATGCGATTCAATGTAAAGAGTGTTTGGAATCATTTTAACATTTAACACTTTGGGTTGTACGTTCATGAGGTTAGTGATATTGATCGGGAATTTTCCGGCCCTGCTCACCACTGGGATCTTCCCATGCTGCTGAAATTCGATGGACAATTGGTTGGCCTGCCGCAATCCCATGACACGTCCTGCCATATTGGGGGGCGGGGGGGTGGGGGGGGCGGGGGGGAGCGGTGTTGGCGTCCAGAAAATCCCAGCCTTGTTCCTTCATGAATAAATTTGGAAAGCAGGAAGACATTCAGAAATCCTTGTTTTGCTGAACCGTGGGTGCCAACTTTGTGGAGTTAAAATCAGCCGTCCGATATCATCTTCTGCTAACAATGCAAGGTGGCACAAATGGCAGAACGTGAGTGTAAAAGTGTGATTGAAGAAAGTGCTTTGATCCGAATTGCAAAATGTCATCCCTGTAACAGAAAATTTATATATACAGTGATAAAGCACACAGAACTTTGAATGGTGGCAACTTTTAGTGTTAAAAAAGATGATGGGGTCTGAAGCAGTGGTGGTGATGGTGAAGTCAAAGTCCTCACTAAGTGCGCACCACTGATTACATTGTTGTTAAATGATAAGTTTTGTTTAAAATTATGAAATATCAGGATAACACAAACTTCATTATGGGCTGTAATCAGTTATCAGGCCCTTAGGGTTCTGCTTTATGTAGACGTGCAATTTAATGCCTGTGTTTATCTCTGTACAGCAACATACTGTAGTGACTGAAAGCTAAGAGCTGTCTGGCGTTTGTCTGCTGTTTTAGCTAATCTATAGGTGGGCTGCAAGTTGATGAGCGGAAATGTATCAGACCTCTAAATTGAGGCCCATATCATAGTTACTGAGCTGATTTCATAAGCAGGGCTTTCTTGGTTGCTAAGTTACACGTAATAATTCAGGCATAGACTTGGAGAGATTTTACACCTGATGTAACTAAGGTCTGAAAAATGGACTAGATTCTGCCCATTCATAGTGAATGAGCATAAAATGTAGCTTAACATTCCAACGTGTTTATACCGATAATTGCAAATTGGGAAGCTCCATATTTTGAGCACAGACTAGTTCACAGTCCTCAATCTCAATAGTTCTGGGTTTTCTGGGGCAAGTCTACAATCCATTGGTGGTCAGAAATCTTGGTTGTTTTGGAAGGAATCGTCCGAGGTGCACCAGCATTAAAGGAGGCTTATGTAATGTGCAGCCGGATGTATAATCCAGCTGAAATTTGGCAACTCCAGAGGGGCCAAGGCTAGTTAAAGGGAATGTAGAACACAGAACTGACTCTCCATGCTGAGGAAGACCTGATAACTCGTAAATCATTAATGTTAATTTTAATCAAGTGGATTATTAGTTTTGTGTGTTATCAGTTAGAATACCCTTCACTCTCAATCAATGCAAACTAGATTTTTTCTTTTAATTGTGTCTGACAGAAGAACTGTCTGACATTGTAGCGTAACTTCTTGTTCATGAAGCATTAAGATTCGGAATACACTGAAGGGAAAGTCCCCCAGATGTCTCAATTGTTGAAGGTAACTGGGTCATACAGAGCCAGTGGTCCCAGTTCTGATTCCCAGTCTGTTAATGTTAGCTGGGCAGCTGTAAGCATGCTATTGTTTCCCTCAACACCCCTGGCTGGAAGGGAGGAAAGCAGCCACAGCTCCTGTTGAGGTTCACAATCAAACCGACGCACATATGAACATTAGACGAAGAAAGCATTAGTGTGAGTTATGATCCTTCCATATCAAACAGTCAAAAAAGTGAGTGAAAGGGTAAGCAGGAATGTGGGGTTAAAGTTACCATATTGGGACACCACAGTGGCACAGTGGTTAGCACTGCTGTCACACAGCTTGGGTCACATTCTCCCTGTGTCTACATGGGATTTCTCCAGGTGCTCCAGCTTCCTCCCACAGTCTGAAAGACGTGCTGGTTAGGTGCATTGACCATGCTAAATCAGTGTACCCGAACAGGCACCGGAGTGTGGCAACGAGAAGATTTTCACGGTAACTTCATTGCAATGATAGCATAAGGCTACTTGTGACATGAATAAATAAATTAAACATGCTCTTATCAAATGCTAGAGCAGGTTAGAGGGACCGAGTGGCTGACTCCTGCTCCTTATTCATATGTTTGTATGTAACCGACACTAACACCTGAATAGCTACTTGTGTGATTTACTGGAAAGTTACAGCTGTTCATGTAATTGTACCTGAGCATAAATCAGCATTCTCAAGAAAGGGGAAAAAGAAAGGCATCAAACATATTGTATAAATAATTATACACAAACTAATCATATTAAAGCAATGGTGTGTAATGCCGAGTATGAATCAGAAATGTTACATTATTCTAGTAAGGATGTCACAGCTGAGTGACAGTCTTTTCCAGGTTGCTGTGGAGCCTCATTTACTCTGTCAGTTCCGACTCATTAATAAATTCTTTAAAGTGCTTTATCTGTACCATCTCCTCAAAATGTTAAGACACAGTACCACAAGTACTGTAGATGCTCTCACTGGGAATTTCCTTGGGGGGTTTTCCTATTCGTAACTTTGGAAGATCAGAAACCAGATAGAAACGGGTTTTCAACTGTCTTCCAGTCAATCGCCAGAGAACTTGATGAATTTCCTAGTGGATACAAAATTCACAGCAATCTATGTCGAGGTTTCAAGACTGTGTGAATTTTAGTCTGAGTTTATGGTGTTTTCCGAAACCTTTGATGGTTTAAAGCCATGTGCAACTCTGAGGTGTCTGCTATCCTTCACATTTTTTCATTAAATTCATTCGTGGGACATGGCTAGCTAGCATTTATTGCCCATCGTTAGCTGCCTGAGAGCAGTTGAGAGTCAACCACATTGCTGTGGATCTGCAGCTAAATGCAGCCCAGATCAGGTAGAATGGCAGATTTCCTTCTCTAAAGGACATTAGTAAACCAGATGGGTTTTCCTGACAATCGACAATGGTTTCATGGTCATCAATAGATTCTTAATTTCAGATATTTTCATTGAATTCAAATTTTACCATCTTTAGATTCAGACATGGGTCCCCAGAACATTAGCTGAGTTTCTGGATTAATAGTCTCCCCATTGTATCTCATAGACAAACATATATATGTCTTTATGAAGAAACTAAAGTAAAAATTTACAATGCAGAATACCACTGTGATAACCCCCACAAGGTTCATAGGGAATCACTGATTGATCTCTCTGTGAGGCTCGTTGAGTATGAGTTCCCCTGGTAACAGGCAATGACCTGTCCAGGTGGAACTCATTATCTGAGCCTTTTATAAGGCAAACCCAGGACTGGGCCTGCTGAACTGTAGTCCCAGGGACTAATGTGTGTACACCATAGTAGTGGTTTTACTTCATATTCTGTGATAAACTATGTTTCTTTCCAGTCAGGCTTCCTGAGTCATTACAACTGCCAAGGTTAAAATAAGTAAAGTAAATTAGGAAAACAGTAGTGATTCATATAATTTTGTATGGATGTGCAGACACAGAAAATGCATGCAAATGGTCATAGTACTGGTAACTTCTTGCAGGCCAAGGAAGCAAATAGACAGCTATTGAATCCATATTATTATGAACAGGAGAGAGATTATAGGATAGTTTCCCCTCTTCCCACCTCTCAACTAACTGAAGACAGATGTTTTTAAAAGAATTTTTTTTTAACCCCCTGAGTGCTAACTGTCAAAAATAGCAAAATGACAGTTTTTCTGATTAAAGTTTTAAGGATAAATGTTTACTCAACACACAAAATATATTCGCAACAATGCCCATTCCCACACTCATGCAGACCCACATTTATTGCAAGAAAAGATAGCGATCTCAAAAAGTGAATGCCTTTAGATCCAAAAGGTTAAGAAATTCACACTTACTTCTCCCAAAATGAAGTCATAAGATGTTACAGAGCTGTGATTCCTTTCCATTCACTGAAGAAATATAGTCTGGAGATTGATGAAGATAGATCCCAAATGGTTTATTGCTTGAAGTAGCAGATTTCTCTCACTTCACACTCCAGTCGAGGTGCAGTCGAACCCCTGTGGTGGAAAACCTGATTCTAATAGATTGGTGAAGACCAGCCTGAATTCTCTGCTTTGGCTATTGGTTCTAAGGCAGGGTCCTGTTCCCCCGTTGGTCTGGAACTTTCAACCTTTTGCTGCTCCAAAAAAGTGCCTCGTTAAATGTTCCAGCCTGAAACTTAGGCTAGGATTTTACAGCCCCCCCGACCCACCAGTCTGCAGAATAAGTGGCAATTTAAAACAGTCCCACTAAATCTGCTGGGGGAGGAGACATCCTGTGATAGGGCCATAACGTCCTGGCCCTAGTTCCTGTTATGTGACCAGAGGAAATTTTCAAGAATGGTATTCTCTGGTATGTATATATTATCATGAAGTACCACATAAGAGTGTTATTGATATTTCTCTATCTCTCATCATGCATTGGTGTTCAGCTTAGTTTAAAGCATGCTTGCATTAAATAAGTTAGCAATTTTTTTTTTGTCAATTATTAGTGCAATTAGAATAAATATAAAGTTGAAAATTCATGGAGCCCAGTTTGAGATCCTATGATGTATGGTCACAAGGGATGGCAGCCCTGATGAAGTAGTGGCAAGTAATTGGAATAATGGTTAAGGAAAGGTAGTAATGCATAGTAAGTGTGGCAAATAGTTAAGCAGTTAGAACAGTGACTGATGATTGTTGTGGCTATCTTGGCAGGAGATAGATCACAATGCCAGATGGCAAATAGCTAAAGATGTAGCCTGGATATGTGAGAAAGCATGAGGTGAAGTTGAGATCAGGAGAGAGGGAGAGCAACCTACGTAACATGACAAGAGCTAGGCTGGAAGCTATGTAAATGGATGGATGGGACTGAGGGTGGTCTGGGAATGATCATGATTGACAAGTGGTGTTCCCCGGAGAATTATACGTTTGCCTTAGCATTTTACCTTGTATAATAATGATGTAAATTAAGAAATACAATTGTAGATCCAAGTTTTAGGAGCGATACTAAGTTAGGAGGTTCAGTAAGTTGTGTATGCAGCAGCGGAAAGGTAGTAGATAATGGACTAGTCAGTAAACAAAGCTGCAGCAGAAGAAATTTAATTTGGAAAAGCATGAGGTGATGTACTTTGATTTAAACTTCAGGTGGGATTTTCCAGCCGCACTCACCCTAAGGTCGGAAGATCCCACCTGAGTTCAATGGACTTTTGCACGATCCTGCCCTGCCTGCTATGATTCCCGTGGTGAGTGGGATGGGAAAAGTCCACCCTTTGTCTTCCTGAGATCTAACGTTTTCCATAATTACACGGCGATTGGAATACGAATGAGTAAATGATGCTTCAGTTGTACAGAGCTTGATCAGACTTCATCTGGAAAATTGCAATCAATTCAAGAAAATTACAATGGCCTTTGAGGGGGGACATTGCAGATTCTCCAGAGTCATACTTGGGTTTAAAGGGTTAAATTATGAAGACAGATCCTATAAATTTGATTTGCATTCCCCCTAGAGTTTTGGAACTTGGGGTTTGGGGACTGGGTAGGTCCAACCCTTAAAACGATAAAGGGTTTTAATAGGGTAGATACAGAAAATTAATTGGCAAATCCAGAAAAAATTAACATTACAGCTGGATCACTCAGGGATGAAATCAAAAAGCATTTCGCGAAAGCATTTTGTAAAAAATTATACTGGAAACCTGAAAAAGGCTTTGAATCCTGGGTTAATTAAAAACTTCAAGACAGAGAATGGTAGATTTTTGTTAGGTAAAGACATCAAAAATATGGTTCAGAGGCAGAAAATGGAGTTGAGACATGGGTCAGCCTTAATTTGATTGAATATGGAATAGGCTTGAGGGACTGAATGGCCTACTTCTGAGTCCATTTACATAATTGGAGGCAACAGCCTGGTTAAGGTAGCAATGGATATGTGCAGATCTAAGCTTGATTAACATAGAACATAGCACAGTACAGGCCCTTTGGCCCTTGATATTGTGCCAAGCTTTGTCCGAAACCAAGATCAAGTTATCCCCCTCCTTATCATTCTGGTTAAGGTAGATGACAGAGAGTGCAAGGCATGCAAGATAGCAATGACACAGGCACTTGACTATTGTGATCCAGTCAACACAGCACAATACTATCCGGCTTGATTCAGATGGATTATTTTACTTCTTTTGATGGCTGCTACAGGTTGAAGGACAATTAGGATTTTCACGGTGACCATAGCTTTTACGTTCATTTTAAATCAAGAAACATTGGTTATTTTGTATCACTTAAAGTTAGGGAAACTTCAAATATTATACTCATTCTATAAAATTTTTGTAATATTTTATAACATTCCTGGGTTATTTATCAAGTACAGGATCATGTTCATCAAATATAAAGGAAACTTGCATTTCCATAGCCTATGTGCTAGGTGCCTGCCTTTGTATTAAAATATTAGATGAAAGAGATGAAGATTAAGATGAAGTAGATAAAGTTTGCTTATAGCAGATCTCAGGTGGATAGTACGATTGAAAACCAAATATAGAAGATGATGGAAAACATAAAAGATAGGAGCAGGGGGAGGCCATTTGGCCCTTTGAGCCTGCTTTACATTCATCACGATCATGGCTGATCGTCCAAATCAATAGCCTAGTCCTGCTTTCTCCCCATAACCTTTGAACCTATTTGCCCCAAGTTCTATATCAAAGCAAATATAGAAGGTGTAGAGGGGAATTGGGAAAGCAAGAGAGGCAAAGAGAGAGTATGAGAAGAAATTATCAGTTAACATTAAAGAGAATTCCAAAGTCGTACACAGGCAAATATATATTAAAAAGATGCTAAGAGGAGTAGAGGGGCTGATTAGGGAACAAAAACAGGATTTATACATGGAGCAGGGGCATGCCTGAGGTATTAATTGAATACTTTGCATCTGTCTTTACCAAGGAAGAAGATGATGCCCAGGTCATTATGAAAGAAGGGCTCATTCAGACTCTCGAAAAGCTTAAAACTAATAATGAGGAGGAGTTGCTAAGACACTATGATGCTCCCAAGAATATTGAGGGAAGTGAAAGTGGACATTGTGGAGGCACTGGCCATCATTGGCCTGAGGATCAGGCAGTCGTGGCATCGGGCCAGGGAATTGAAAGTGTTGCACCCTTGGTCAAAAAAGGATGTAACAATCAGCCCAGCAACTACAGGCCAGTCAGTGTAGCTTTGGTGGTGGGGAAACATCTGGAAATAATAACTCAGGACAAAATTAATAGTCACTTGGGCAAATATGAGTTAATCGGTGAAAACCAGCATAGATTTGTTAAGGGAAAGTCATATTTAACATGCTTGAGTTGGCAGGGAGGGTTGATAAGGATGGTGCTGATGAAGTGGTATACATGGGCTTTCCAAAGGCTTTTTGGTAGAGTGCCGCACAACAAATTTGTGAGCAAAGTTAAAGCTCATGGAATAAAGGGGATAATAATAACATGAAATTGAAATTCACCGTGTGACAGGAAATAAAGAATATTGGCAAGTGGCTGTTTTTCAGACTGGAAGAAGTGTAATACTGGAGTTCACCAGAAATTGGTGTTAGGACCTGTACTCTTTTTTTCTCATAATAATGGCTTAGACCAGGGCACAATTTCAGAATTTGCAGATGATTTGAGACTTTAAAATATTGTGAAACATGAGGGGGATAAAGTAGAACTTCAAAAAGATGTAGGTAGGTTTGTGGAGATACATGGCAGGTGAAATCTAATGTAGAGAAGTGTGAAATGGTCCACTTTAGTAGGAAGAACACAGAAAGACAATATAAACTATAGGGCACAGGAGCAGAAGAACCTGAATGTACATGTGCATAAATAAAAAGTTCAGAAGGCAATGCAAGGAACAACACCAGGTATACATACAAATGAGGTGCCAACCTGCTGAAGCTACAGTACAGGATTCCCTGCATCCCAAACAACAGAAATAGACAGAGTTCAGCTATTGCACAACGAATAGATCAAATCCAACTGGTGATGTCCTATCACATCCAGTCATGAATGGTGGTGGACAATTAAATAACTAACAGGTAGAGGAGGCTCACAATGTCCAGTCCTCCATGACCAACATCAGTGCAAAAGATGATTCTTAGGTCTTCCCGTTCAAACTGGGCAAAGTTACTTCCAGCTTTGCTCAAGGTTCAAGGCACAAAAGCAATGGGTCTTTCTTCAACTGATGGATGTTGTGGGAGACCACTGCTTCTATACCGTAAGGAGATGCATCACAATCTAACTGTAGGGGTACAATAGGATGAAAATGCGTAAGAACTTCAGGTTTAAATAACACTTCTATGGCTTACATGGAAGCGTTATTGCATTGATTTGCATGTTTATCATGGTTGCACTTGTAAGTTTTCCACAAGAGATTATGTAATGGTTTCAGAATTGTTACCAAGTTTGGAACTAATTTTCCATAATGATTCAACAATCCCAGGAAGGAACGTAAGTGGTTAATGTTCTAAGGTGCAGGTGCCTCCGTAATGGCCTTAATGGATTGTTTATTGTCGTCATGTCGACTTCGACCCTGTACAGTCGAAACTTCTCCAGCCGGATACAACCTGTCAACATCGAATAGTTGCCTTTTACTACGTGTGGAGACAAATCTAATGCTTGTACGTAAAGGCCAGAATTCTCCAGCCGCTCATGCCCTGTCGCCGCTCAGCCAAATCTCTATTCACTGCAATGGCACCAAGAATCCTAGCTGCGAGTGAAGTCAGAGAACTGGCCCAAAGTTGAACAGATAGTTTGATGCAGCCCTTCATTGGAGCTACTTCATCTATGTACATTTTCAGCTCTATTTTTGATGGTTTCAAGACAACGTGTTTCAGTTTTTACTTGTAAAATGTCTCTGGCACGAGTGAAACTGCTGCCCCAGTGTCAACTTCTATCCTTGCTAATTGTTCATGCAGCAGTGGAGTGACTCAGTATCAATGTGTAGCACCAGTAATGGCTAACACATTCCGTGACAATTCCTCTTCAGACTATGAGCCGCTATGTTTTTCTCAACCTTTTTGTACAGCATGAACATTTCTCTTTTGGTTCTGATTAAATGCTGTCTTGTTTCTGTTTCTTGTTTTTACTTAGAACTTGTTTTTTCTTCCATGCTGTAAGTTTCCTTTTTTTCCCCACAGCTTCGACATATAGCATCATTTCAACTGCAGAATATCCTAGATTTGCACACCAGTCACATGCACAAATTTCAAGGTGCTTGGGTGTCATTTCAGCCAGCAATCTGTGTATTTGAGTACACAAACTTAATTCTTGCTTCCTTTCGAGCCAGTTCTGTAGAAGCAACAATCTCCATGGCCTTTTCAGAGTTAGGTCACTCTCATTGGCAAACGTTTCTGTGTTGCTTTGCTACAGAGACCACAGATAAATTTGTCTCAAATAATGTCATTTAGCACATCTCCAAACTCACAATACTCTGCAGGTCTTTTAAGCACAGGCACAAATTACACAATTGATTCCCTCTCTTCTTGCTCTGCAATCATCAAGGGTGTTGGTGGAAAATGTTCTTGCAAAATATCTATGATCTGTTCATACATTTTTGTGCCTGGATCTTCAGGCTGCACTAAACTAAGGAGGAGATGAAGCATTTATCCCCCATCACACTCAGGGAAGTGGGCACCTAACTATCTTCAGTTATTTTGTTTGCCTGTGCAACATAGTCAAAATGCTCTGTATAGGATCACAATCACTCCATATTTTCATCAAAGAGTCCCACAATGCCCAAGCTCCCACCACTTTTTTCTACTCATGGAGGTTTCCCGTATGTACACTTTATAACACATTTCCAGCAGCGACCTTGATTTTTGTTTCACACAAAGCAACAACCCGAATTTCAGTCTCTTATTTAATACATTCAGATCTATAACTGCTGGGGAGTATCATTACTCACATCCACCTAGCTTGCCAGGTCCAGAGCACATGCAAGAAGCTTATTTTCTAACTTCTCCGTTCCCAACTTTTTTCTTGGTAAATATATCATTCTGGGTGGCTAGCAATTGCCTTTCTTTATCCTTGTCGCCAGTTTTTATGTTGTATATTGGAGAATGACATGAGGGAGCATGGAGAGTTTAAAACAATGGAGCTTTACTGATAGTGTGTGTTCCCTTACATGGCTGCTTCTCCCCTGCCTGTTTCCTCTGCTAGGGATTCATGACTTCACTTCCGATGAATATATGAATATAGTGTGCAGCAGTAAGCCAAGAAGAATCAATACAAATACACAGCAAACTTGAATTCAACACATGAATTATTGACAACATTGTTATCGCTTTCTCATGCAGAGACTGAGGGTGGGTTTCCAGCTGTGCTTGCCCCAAAACCGAAAAATCCGCCCCCCACACCACCCTTCCCAGTAGTAGCAGGAAGGGGAAAGTAAAGTTTTTTAATGTTTATTTATTGGTGTCACAAGTAGGCTTACATTAACACTGCAATGAAGTTACTGTGAAAATCTCCCTTAGAGTGGGATTTATCAACCCCACCCCCCCAACTCCACCACACCCCTTCCCCCACCAACCCCAGTGCTGTGCTTTCCAGTTATGGAGATGGTTTGCCTTTGGCCACTGTCCACTGGCAAGATCTTCCAATTCCGCTGATATCTACGATATTCTACATGGCTTGTCCATCCTGCCAACTGGGAAGCTGCCACCGGGCATTTTGGCAAGAGGGAAAGGTGCTCACTATCGGTGAGACCAAAAGATCGCACCATGGGAGGGGCTGGAAAATCCCACTCTTAATAATAAAACAAACGCAGAGGGTAAATGATATATTTAACAGAATCTGTGCCACTCCTGAAGGCCCTAGTTTGCCACTGTTCACAATGCCGCAAACAGCTCAGATTACTTTCCGCCAGAATTTCGGAGTTACTCCACCATTGAATGATCAGGCATGCCAAATGATGGGTAGCATGGTGGCACAGTGGTTAGCACAGCGCCAGGAACCCGGGTTCAATTCCAGCCTTGGATAACTGCCTGTGAGGAGTCTGCACGTTCTCCCCGTGTTCTCATGTGTTTCCTCTAGATGCTTGGGTTTCCTCCCACAGTCGAAAGGTGCGCATGTTCGGTGGATTGGCCATACTAAATTGCCCCCAAATGTCCCAAGATGTGTAGGTTAGGGGGATTAGTGGGGTAAATCCATGGGGTTATGGGGATAGGGCCTGGATAAGATGCTCTATTGGAGAGTTGGTGCAACTTAGAATCCAGAATCATAGAACTCCTGCAGTGTAGAAGAAGGCCATTCAGCCCATCGAGCCTGCACTGAGAACAATCCCACCCAGGCCCTATCCCTGTAACCCCATATATTTACCCTGTTAATCCCCCATGATGGACTAAATGGCCTCCTCCTGCACTTTAAGGAATCTATGAAATGGTGGTGTGCATCAGCTGATCAGCAGTTCCAGGAAATTCTGGACTATTCTGTTATAAAGTCCTTCTCACATTACATTCCTCCACGTAATTTAAAAACTAACCCAGAGCGATCAAACAGGGTTAATACTATTTTAGATTATGTTATAGGATCCTGTCTGACAATTTGAAAACTCTACATGAATTTTAGCACAGAACGCTTACAAATAATATTTGATAGCGCAAGGACTTGACCAATCACCCGCTATTAATTCAAATTATGTCAAGGTGGATTTGAAGAAAGCCTAATTTCCACATAAAAACAGGGATACACAGTAATAATAATGTTCTGATTTTTTTTTGCCTTTTTTTCTTTATCCAGCTAAGTGTTTTTCACAATGGCAACCTTTCGTACATAAATAAATAAATAAATACAGCCGGGCTTGTGGAAGAACGGTTATTTTTTTGCAGAAGTTGTCCGGGGGATTTTTAATTTTTCTTTTGTGTTCAGCAGTAGCTCCGACCATCAGGCTTATTCTTCAGTCCGTGTCCAAACCCAGTGGCATCAAAGTCGAGCTGCTATCTATAGACTTATTTAACATTAGTTGGGATTATTATTAATTTTAAAAAACAATCCTTGAGCCTTTGAACAAATAAAGTGTGACATTTACCATTTGTGTTTTACATGACTGCTATATTACAGTTCTGGAAAAAATCAATACTCGGGCCCATGTGCTGAGACAGTGATGAGGTGCGAAGCTGGCAGGGTTTTCTTTTTTTTTTGTTTGCCTCCTAACACTCCACACTTCATTTCTTTTCCTTTTGTCATCTGGCCTCCCTTAGAGTCCTTGTCATCTCTGCGCACAGGAAAGTCATTAAAAAACCCTTGCAAAGTCATTTCCTTTTTTTGTTGTCCACAGGCACCAGGGGAGGGAAGCCGTCTGGTGGCTTTGGAATCACTTTGACCTCAGTGTCCTCATTTTATTTATCCCTTCTTTTTTCTTGTGTGTCGCCTCCTTTCTTCCTCCAGTATCTCCCACCCAACGCCTCCCTCCTCCACACACCACCATCCCCCATCCCCCCGCCTCCCCCTCCCCCTCCCCCCCACCCCCCGCCTCCCCCTACCTACCACCACCACCACTCCCAACGTCCTCCCGTGAATCTTAAAAACCAAAGCGTTTTTTAAGAGAGCACAGTATGGAAATTGTTCCTCCTCACAATTTGCCCAAATTAGGTAAATAAATGACAAACAATCCGCAGGCTGGAGGGGATGACCTGCTTCTATTATCCTTATTAATATTACATTGGTGCACTTCTCCATTGTATCCAGCTGTCTCGATTGGTCGCTTTGACACAAGGCACACATTTAAGCAAGTCTTGTTAAACCCCTGGAAAAAGTGGTGTGTGATAGTGTTGTGTTCAGGGAAGTGGTGGGGGCGGAGTGGGGGGGGAGAAAGGAAGAAACTAGCTTTATCTGGTATAAATTTTATTTTAAAACGATTACCTGTGCTGCTCTGTTCTATCATTTAGTAATTAAATATATGGTCTGTGACAGGTAATTTTTATTTTAATTTTTAGCCATTTGAAGAAAATGGAACTCCAGGTCCTGCCAGCACCAAAGGTCACTCAAGAATTAAATTTAAAAAAATGCAATTACGTATTGAATAATTTAGTATATAGTCAAGTAAGTATTTTAGTAATAATGCATTCATGTTTTATCGTTGTAAGCAAACACATATATGCACCTATATAACACATAAACCTTCCCACACATAAAGTATGCATACCAATCGATGTAAGACAGCAAGTTGTTTATGCTCAAAGCAACAAGAACAAAACTACCTATTATTTTATCTGCTAATCTTATCACTTTCACTGTTTTGATTAAGGGGAGTATCCAAATAACTTGAAATAAAGTGGATATATAGAAACGTAGAAACATAAAAGATAGGGGAGAAGGCTATTTGGCCCTTCGAGCCTGCTCCTCCATTTATTATGATCATGGTTGATCATCCAACTCAATAACCTAATCCTGCTTTCTCCCCATAACCTTTGATCCCATTCACCCAAGTGCTATATCCAGCCGCCTCTTGAATACCAACCTAGCTTAGTTCTATTTTACATAAAAAAATTAATTTGAATATCCATAAAGACTAGCTTGAAGAAAACTCTTATTACCATAAAAATGTTTCCTGAAGGGTACTTGTTCAAAAATAATGCAATGTTATAGTTGGAGTCCCAGAATTGCACTTGTTATTCACAAGTTTCTGGGACGTTACTTTTTATTGTTATTCTTTGCCATGTGATCCGACTAATGCATTCCAAATTGCCAAATATTGGTTAGCACAGCATCGTTGGTACTGGGGAGTAAATAAGTCCCTTCCTAAAGCAAAACATGCATTTACTTTGAAACAATGTTTAAGAAAGAGACTTTGTGACCTTTGCATTCTTAATTTTTACAAGTGGAAATAACCATTATTGCAAGCATGAATTATTTGATGCTTTTATCAAGCGTGGGATTTTTTGGCCGCGCTCACCCCAAGGAAATCCCTACCATAGGTCAACGCGCCTTTGCATGATCCGTTGAATTTTCTGTCCCACTCGTTACGATTCTCGTGGCGGGTCGGATGGGAAAATTCTGCCCCCAGTTGTAACTAAATATGATATCTATCGGGGGTAAGCTAATTTAAATCCATGGCATTAACCCGTGTGTGTTCCCTAACTAAAGCGATCATAATTCTTTACATTAATAAATTATGACGACAGCAATTTGAAAACAAATATTCAACGCATATTGTAATTTTTTAAAAAATCACTTTTATGAAAAGATGCATATGCTTTTATATGGAGAGTTGTTACATGCCACAGGAAGAGCTTAATATGTTAAACACTTAGCCATTCAAATCAACTCTCTAAAACTCTGACATCCGCTACTTTGAATGCTAACATTTTATCTCTTTATTGTGTAAGTGTCATTCATTTGTGAATGTTATCTTCACCTCTTTTAAATGGCTGATAAAATAAGGGTATAGTGTTTTTTTTCTCTTCCTGGAGGATGATAGCAGTCATGCTAAAGTAGCAAAGTGCAAAGGTCACCTCAGCTTTAAGCTGATTGGCTATCTGCTGGCTGCACTGACATTTCTGCAGTTTCATCAGAAATTCTGAATCCTGAGTGTAACACATTGGTTTATTTACCGATGATGCAGGGACTACATGCATTGCTAGCTGGAATATATTACACATAATTCACTCCCCATTCTTCTCATGGTGAGAAATGATAGCGTCAGCCTCAGAGACATGCCTATTATTGCACTGGAGAGTTACCTGAATTCATTTTATTCTGAGATTATCATTAACGCAGTTACATTCTGCGCATTTTATTCATCTTTGTGTTTCTAGAGTGGAAGGATCTGTTTCTTTGTCAAGCTACGTTCTACCATATTATTGTGAATCATTATCAGTTATAACTTGATCTTTATTTTGTTTGGAACACCTTCGAAGCTGTTGAAATAACTTTAGGGAGAAAAAGACAATTGGGCAGCTCAACCCAGATAATTCAAACGGAATCATGCAACCATCTATGGCGACAGATTTCTGGTGCACAGCACCAAACCATAAGACGGCATAGTGGCACAGTTTGGGTGGCACGGTGGCACACTGGTTAGCACTGCTGCTTCCCAGCACTAGGAACCCAGGTTCGGTTCCCACTTGGGTTACTGGAGTTTGCACATTCTCTCCCTGTCTGTGTGGGTTTCCTCCAGATGCTCCGGTTTCCTCCCACGCTCCAAAGATATGTGAGTTAGGTGGATTGGCCATGCTAAATTGCCCCTTAGTGTCAGGGGGACTAGCTATAGTAAATGCATGGGGTTATGAGGATAGGTGGGATTATAGTCAGTGCAGACTCGATGGGCCAAATGGCCTTCTTCTGCACTGAAGGATTCTAAAAAGAGAAGACATTGGAGAAGAAGTAGGCTATTTGGCCCATCAAGTCTGCTCCACCATTCAATGAGATTGTGATTGTCCTGATGTGATAATCCTCCACTCCACTTACCCACCTTATCACGATAACCCTCGATTCCCTTACTGATTAAAAATCTGCCTATCTCAGCCTTGAACATACTGAATCTGAGGATTCGGGGTAGGCTATTTAGGATGGAGGTGAGGAGACATTTCTTCACCCAAAGAGTGATAAGCCTGTGGAATTCATTACCATAGGAAGTAGTTGAAGCCAAAACATTGAATATATTTCAAGAAGCAGTTAGATTTAGCAGTTGGGGTGAATGGGATCAGTGCTTATGGGGGAAAAGCAGGGTTAGGCTATTGAGATGGACGATCACTCATGATCGTGATGAATGGCGGAATAGGCTCAAAGGGCCAAATGGTCTCCTCCTGCACTTATCTTCTATGTTAATGACACAGCTTCTAGAACTGTTTACAGTAAAGAATTCCATAGGTTCATTACCCTGAGAGAAACGATATCAACTGAATGTGTTTGCCATGACAATGTTTTAGCTGATTTGATTTGATTTATTATTATCACATATATTAATATACAGTGAAAAGTATTGTTTCTTGTGCACTACACAGAAAAAGCATACCATTCATAGAGAAGGAAAGGAGAGAATACAGAATGTAGTGTTACAGTCATAGCTAGGATGTAGAGAAAGATCAACTTAAGGCGAGGAAGATCCATTCAATAGTCTGATGGAAGCAGGGAAGAAGCTGTTTTTGAGTCGGTTGGTACATGTCCTCTGACTTATGTATCTTTTTCTCAATGGAAGAAAGTATATTCGGGGTGTGTGGGGGCCCTTAATTATGCTGGCTGCTTTTCCAAGGCAGCGGGAAATGTAGACAATACCAATGGATGGGAAGTTGGTTTGAGTGATGGACTGGGCTTTGTTCATGACCCTTTGTAGTTTCTTGCGGATTGTGGATAGAGCAGGAGCCATACCAAGCTGTGATACAACCAGAAATAATGTTTTCTATGGTGCATCTGTAAAAGTTGCTGAGAGTCGTTGTGAACATACCAAATTCCCTTAGTCTCTTGAGAAAGTGTTGCTGGGCTTTCTTAACCATAGCATCAGCATGGGGAGACCAGGACAAGTTGTTGCTGATCTGGACATCTAAAAACTTGAAATTCTTGAACATTTCTATTTCATTCCCATTGATGTAGACCGGGGCACGTCCTCCACTACGTTTCTTGAAGTCAATTACTATCTTCTTCGTTTTGTTGACATTGAGGAAAGAGATTATTGTCGTTGCACCTGATTTGGTTTGAAGAGCTTGAGGAATAAGCTGGACATTTGCACCAGAAATCTACCAGCCCAACGTGGCACGGAGTTGGAGCGGGTGAGGGACGGACAATGGAAATGTCCATTGACCTCAGGCAGGAATTTCTGGTCTTGCCCAAGTAAGGCTGTAAAATCCCGCCCTTGTGTGGTTGATCTTTCATAAGAAAGGGATCATTTGATTATTTTTTTCCAAATGTTGATAGGCATTATATTCAGGCAAAATGATTAGGCAGGTTGAAACTGAAATTATCCAAGAAGCTATTATAAGTGGGCCGCCTGGAGACAATCTTTCATCGGCTGCCTCCAAACACAATATGAAGCGTGTTCACACTATCTGTTCTGTTAATGCAAAGCGGTTTTGTTTATCAAAGGTAAAGTCATTATACTCCCAGGTGACCTGAAGCTGTTGGTGGTTTTAAGCTGAGTGTCACCACATATGAGGAGAGAGGCAAGGTTGCGTATGTTATGCATGCTCTTATGAACAAGTGTGCATAAAGAATCATGAGGTAGACTTGGTAGCTTGAACATTGGGAGCTCTTTCATAGAAACCCTGGAGCGCAGAAGAAGGCCACTTGGCCCATCAAGTCTGCACCGATGACAATCCCATATGAGCCCTATCCCCGTAACTCCACATATTTACCTGGCTAATCCCTCTAGCCTGCACATCCTGGGATACTAATGTGGTCAATGCAGTGGGAGGAAACCAGACCACCTGGAGAAAACCCACACAGATACAGGGAGAATGTGCCAACTCCACACAGACAGTGACCCAAGCCGGGAATCGAACCCTGGCCTCTGGAGCTGTGAGGCAGCAATGTTAATGACTGTGCCACCATGCCGCCCTTTATTTCCATAGTCAGATCCCAGGCTGCCAAACAGGTTCCCACACTGGGAGGAGTTAATTGCCCAGGGATCATTTGACCCACACTCTTAAAGGGGCAGTCTGCACCCCAAGCTCCAACATACAATACATATATATATCACGATTGGCCTTCATGAATAACCTTAGTCAGTACAGGAATTGAATCCGTGCTGTTGGCATCACTCTGCATCACAAACCAGCCATGCAGCCAACTGATCTAGCCAACTCGTGCCCCAAAGTTCGAGCTGTATATGAATATATTCTGAATTTACAGTCAGGGCCGAACCCAGTGCTGAAACAATAAAAGTGATTAGGAATCCCTGGAGGGGATACTTCTGTTTTGCTTTGCTGTAGAATCAGTTTGGGCTTTTGCACCTCATGTGCACTCCACAAGTTTAATTTTGGTGCTTTGCATTAGGCCCAACAGATGACTTGAAGAGGGGGGTGGGAGGGCAGGATACCAGGCAAGTGGAAAGCTATTTAGGCTGTGGAAATGTGAGGCCTACGTGGGCTGGTTGAAATTACTCCCAGGCCTGATCTGAATGTGCTGGGCCACCTCAAAGAGATGGAGCACGATGGATGTGAGTGGATTGTCAGGCAGCAGAAGACTGCTAATGAGGAGCTGCACTCAGAGAGGTCAGAGGGAAGAGGAAGGACTCACAATGGGTAAGATGAAAGACTTGAAGCAAAGGAGACTTAAACATCTTCTTTCAGAATCCAGTGGAGCTCTCCTGTTGCACTGAAACCCAAAGGAAAAGTCCCTGTAAAAATTATAATATTATACCTTTCAGCTTATTCTGGCACTGACCCTTATTCCTGACAGCTTCACCTCATGGGAAGCCTTTCTTGAAATTCTTTTAAAAGGAAATTAGATAGTTTCTTGAAAGAAAGAAGAATATTAATAGGATTGGGGGAGTGAGCAGGAAAATGGGATTAAAGCGAAGCCTTTTGCGGAGGGAACTGTAAGTACAGATTTGATGGGTCCAATAAATGTAGCACAAGCATGGGAAATGAATATGCATTACCTAGAAAATAATCCTAAAGATGCAGAGCAAAAATCTAAACACCAAACAGAATTTGGAGCAGGCAAGTGGTCACTCCTTCAATTAGTGGCAGAAAGTATGGAAAATATCTTACATTGCGGTTGTGGAGTAGAAAATACAACAACAGTAGTTTTTAAATAACATGGATACCCAAAGGTGATGTTGAAAAGCACTCTTGCTCTTAGTTGCATCAACCTGCTAAATACAATGTATAGCTAATGATAAGGTGAACCTGTGTCTGACAGAAGATGTTTAAACTACAAGTGAATTCAGGAGTATAAACTCCTGAAGGCTTAAGCTGATTGTTGTGATCAGGTTATGAATGATACCACAGTTGGTGAACTCTGTATTCTCTTTTCTCATCGTGGTTCCTTTTTTAAAAGTCTTTTCTTCAAAAACAATTTTGGTGGGTCAAAGATCCCATCGACATGCACCTTTTCTGTGACAACTCCGCAAACAAGATGATTACATTAGCAAAGTTGAAAGTGGCATGCAAATGTTCTCAATAGTTCATATTGAACAGGTTTATTTGGTAGCACGAGCTTTCGGAGCGCTGCTGCTTCCTCAGGTGACCTGATGAAGGAATTGAACTCACCTGATGAAGGAGCAGCACTCCAAAAGCGCGTGCTACCAAATAAACCTGTCAGACTTTAACCTGGTGCTATGAGACTTCTCATTGTGCCCACCCCAGTCCAACGCCGGCATCTCCTCATCTCAGTTTATATTGAATGCTCCTTTAACTTAAAGATCTTGCATTGTGCTCGAGCTAACAATGGAGCAATTACAACTGACTGAAGTAGTGGTGAGTGAGGGGTAAATTGACCCTTGTGTTAGGATTAGTGGGGAAATATGTGCGTGCAGAAAGAGGCTATTTGGCCCATCAAGTTTGTGTCAGCCACAATCCCACTCAGGCCCTATCCCCATAATCCCACTTATTTACCCTGCTTGTCCCCCTGATACTAAGGGGCGCTTTCATAACCCTTATGCAGCATAGAACAGTGAAAGGACCCAGAAATGCAGGTAGGAGGCAGAGAGTATCAACCCCAACCCCCCTTTTCCCAACACCTTTGCTTCAGGGGATAATAGATCTGGATGGGATTGTGGTTCAATGGGCCAAATAGCCTCCTGCTACACTGTAGAGATTCCATTACCTTTCGTTTTATTGACATCTCACGCTTTAAATGAAGAGAGATTAAATTCCAAGCATGTGGCCGCTTCACTTTTTACTTCGCGCATTGCCCTGGGTGTCCCTGATACATTAAAAAAAGTCCTCTTTTTATTGTTAAATTGTTGCATTGTTATAGAAAGGATTCTGTTAAGCCAACAGGGGTGTCACTCAGTGATAGAGGACTGGTGGAGAATGCCCATCAGTCCTGCTTTGACAGAATCATGTCATTCCAGCACCTACTGGTACTTGGCCACGGTTAGGCATTCCCCACGACTGAGGTCCCTGTTGGCAGAAGTCCTGCCCACTGAGAGCTGCTCGTCAATTAGAGGCTTGTCATCATCACAGTACCAATGGGAGTGGTGGCTGTTGGTGGCACTGCACCCGTAGACCATTGGTTGGGAGTCATCGGCCTTTGGAGGGAAGGACAATGAGGGGAATGGCCCATCAGGTTTTGCTGGGTGGCTTTCAAGTCTGAGGGTGCAGGAAAATCATGCAGCCTCCTTTTAATCCCTTAACCACCACAAAATGCGGTGAACGTGAAATGGGTCATTAATGAGTCAAATTGAAATTCCACCGGCAACAGCCAGGAATCCCATATCATTATCTTCCGTCTTCTGAGCTAATCATTGGATCATAGAATCCTACAGTGCAGAAGGAGGCCATTCAGCCCATCAAGTCTGCACTGACCTCAATCCCACCCAGGCCCTAACCGCATAACCCCAGGCATTTACCCTGGCTAGTCCCCCTGAAACTAAAGGGCAATTTAGCATGGCCAATCCACTTATCCTGCACATCTTTGGGAGGTTTTCCTGCCAATAGGACATGGACATGGGGCTCCTTTATGGTTATGTGGGCCTTCATTCCTGTACAAAATCCAGCCCACTATCTCAGGTGGCTTTGCAGATTGCCCCCAAAATTAGAACAGCATCCTTTATATTATATTGTAAGAAACACCAACAAATTAATTTCTAACTGCTTATATAAATGGAACTGTATTATTTAATGCCATTTATCTGGTTACTAAACAATGACAACAAATACCTCTCTCCTCTTCCCACACCCATTCTTCCATTTTCTCATTCTCTAAAGTCCATGATTTCCTCTGAAGCTTTCCACCTATTCCTTTGAAACCTGCCTCATTGACCAAGCTCTTGGCCATCTGTCCTGGAATCTGCGTGGGTGTCTTGAAGTTGAATTTTGCCTGATTGTAATCCCGTCCTGTGAACACAGCGGATTTTCACAATCTCGCATTTAATTTTCAGTTGTCACCGTGTGACTTCAAAATGTTCTAACAGCCCCTGCCTTATTCCCTCCTCTCCCAAAGAGCCCACTTGTTCCCTTCATGTTAAATGTGGCACCAATCTGTGCTTCATGTACTCAACACAAATCTGTGTGGAACAAAATTACACAAACACACACACACAGGCAAAGCTGAGACTAATCAATTTCCCACATCTCCGCCCCAGGCAGACAGCAATAAGAATGGATTGAAGGAATTGTCACATGGCTGCTGGCTAACAATAGGGCAATAGATATTTTGATCAGTGTGCCAGTCAAGTGGGCTGCTTTGCTCTGGATGATGTCAACCTTCTTGAGTGATGTTGGAGCTGAACATATCCTGACTTGTGCCTTGTGGATTGTGGACAGGCTTTGGGAATGAGTTATTCGCCGTAGAATTGCCGGTGGCTGGTCTGGTCTTAGTATTTATGTGGCTGGTCTGGTTCAGTTCCTGGTCAACGTTGGCACCCCATGATGTTGATTAAATGATTGGTGGAGAAGTGGTGATGGAATTTAGCCATGGTAATGCTGTTAAGTATCAAAGGGAGGTTCTTAGACCTTCCCTTGGTGGAGATGGCCATTGCCTGGCACTTGTGAATGATCTTTGTCACTTAGCAGCCCAAGCCTGAGCGTTGTCCAGGCCTTGTCTAAGTGGGCATAGACTGTTTCATTGCCTGAGGAGTTGTGAATGGAGCTGAACTTTGTGCAATCATCAGATCATCCCCACTTCTGACTGTCCGACCTGAAGGGCAGGTCATCAATAAGGTAGCTGGAGATGGTTGAGCCCAGGACGCTACCATGAAGAACTCCTGCAGGGTTGGCTTGGGGCTGAGATGATTGGACTCCAACAATCACAAGCATCATCCTTTGTGTTGAATGTGACTCCAGCCGGTGGAGTGTTTCCCCGCTATTTCCCATTAATTACAATTTTCCCTAGGCTCTTTGATGCCACACTCAGTCAAATGTTGCCTTGATGTCAAGGGTGGTCACTTATACCTCACTTTTTGATTTTATTTGATTTATTATTGTCACATGTATTGGTATACAGTGAAAAGTATTGTTTCTTGCACACTATACAGACAAAGCATACTGTCCATAGAGACAGAAACAAGAGAGTGCAGAATGTAGTGTTACAGTCATAGGTAGAATGTAGAGAAAGATCAACTTAATATAAGGTAGGTTCATTCAAAACGTTGATGACAACAGGGAAAAAGCTGTTCTTGAGTCAGCTGGTACATGACTGTAGACTTTTGTATCTTTTCCGATGGAAGTTGGAAGAGAGTGTGTCCATGGTGCGTGGGGCCCTTGATTATGCTGGCTGCTTTTCCGAGGCTGCGGGAAGTGTAGACGGAATCAATGGATGGGAGGCTGGTTTGCATGATTGACTGGGCTTCATTCACGACCCTTTGTAATTTCTTACAGGAGCCATACCAAACTGTGATACAACCAGAAAGAATGCTTTCTATAGCGTATCTGTAAAAGGTGATGAGAGTCATAGCGGACATGCCAAATTTTCTTAACCTCTTGGGAAAGCAAAGGCATTGGTGGGCTCCTACGTCCAAAATTCAGCTCTTCTGTCCTTGTTTTGACAAAGCTCGTAATGAGGTCTGCAGCCAATTGATCCTGAGTATTAGTGAACAAGTCATTAGTTAGTAAGTGCAGCTTGATAGCACTGTTGACTGCTTTTTCCCTCACTTTGCTGATGAATGAGAGAAGACTGGAATTCTAATTAGTGAAATTGGATTTGTCCTGCTTTTTGTAGAAAGGATACACTTGAGCAATTTTTCACTTTGACCTTCTTATACCCCAACGTGAATCAGCAGTTTCAGGAATGGAAGAGAGAAACCTGTTAGTAAAAAGTTATTGTGGGCTGTATTATTTCCTTAAGTGGAGGCTAAATCTGTACTTAAATATATAAGTATCCCACTGACTTTTGACAACACCCTATTAATCAAATCATAAAATGAACAGTGGTTCAAACTCCATGACAATGGAAAGTGGTCAAATCCCTCTCAGTACCATACAAGGGAGGTGATCTTGCTAGCTTATTGGTGTCATTCAATAATGACACCAATCATGTTTTAAGAAGGTATATCTTTAGTAGCTAGAAAACAGGTAGTTGATACAAAAACGGCATGAAATTGTACCTCTTCAACTATTTATTTGTTCGATAGGGATTTGCGGGTTAGGTTGATTGGCCATGCAAAATTGTCCCTTAGTGTCGGGGGACCAGTAGGGTAAATACAGGGGATTTATGGGGATAGGGTCTGGCTGGTATAGGGTCTAGTTGTTGTAGGTGCAGGCTTGATGGGAGGCGGTGGCCTGGTGGTATTATTGCTGGGCTATTAATCCAGAAACTCAGCTCTTGTTCTGGGGACCTGCGTTCGAATCCCGCCACGGCAGATGGTAGAATTTAAATTCAATATAAAATATCGGGAATTAAGAATCTACTGATGACCATGAAACCATTGTCAGTTATCAGAAAAACCCATCCGGTTAACTAATGTCCTTACCTGGTCTGGCCTACGTGTGACTCCAGAGTCACAGCAATCTGACTGACTCGCAACTGCCCTCCTAGGGCAATTAGGAACGAACATTAAATGCTGACCAGCCAGTGATGCCCATGTCCCATGAATTAATTAAAAAAAGGCCTCCTTCTGCCCTGTAGGGATTCTATGATAATAAAAATACACTTCCATCAAGAGTATTCTGTCCTTTAATGATATCCAGAATATTCCAAAATTCTGTAAGAAGAAATACTGAGAAGGTACAAGTTGATTCTATCACTGTATCCTGAAAAGTGGAAGAATTTGAATGATGGAATATTTTTCTAAAAGCTCCAGAAATAGGAAGAACTGATACATATATTACAATATAATTTCAAATGATTGAGGTGTAAAAGTAAACGCAACTTGTCAATCTACTCCAAAAGCTCAAATGACTGATTTTCATCACTTTTGGTGAAATTCTCTTTCTGATAAATGATTCTCCTTCTCAAAGTCGGATTTCCTCTAAATCTTTTGGTGCATACATTGACTTTCTAACATTTGGATTTGAATAAAATGTGACCTGTGGGACCTGGATTTGAAATCCAACCTAAATAGAGATCGAGGATCTTGCTTCATTCCTATTCTGAGGGGTTGCTAATGATCTTGAAACATATTGTGCCAGTCTCAGTCAAGTTCCCAGTGGATATAAGTCTACCGGCCAAGTATGTTCCCACGTTTGTCATTAGTTGGTACAACGCATGATTCACATGAAGAGAAAAATAAACTTACTGTAAAGTTCTTGTAGCAAGCACAATATTCTTTGTAAAATCATTATCCAAATATTTGTCGAGTTAGATTACTTGGCTTCAGTTTGAGTGACTCCCTTTTGATTTAACTACGGCAACATTTCCAGTTCATGCACAATCGGGAAATTGCACTGAAAATGCACTTGAAATTGTTCTGCTTTAGGTTAGGGTTCAAGTTTCTGATAAAATTGATTGCTATTGCAAACTAACGTTCAATGGATTCGTGAAATCCAGCAGCATAATAGGACATAGCTATATTTATCCTTATCCAGCACGCTGGCACAGTGGTTAGCATTGCTGCCTTACAGCGCCAGGGACCCGGGTTCAATTCCCGGCTTGGGTCATTGTCTGTGCGGAATCTGCACGTTCTCCCTGTGACTGCATGGGTTTCCTCAGGGTGTTCCGGTTTCCTCCCACACTCCAAAGATGTGCAGGTTAAGTGGATTGGCTGTGCTCAATTGACCCTAGTGTCAGATGGTTAGTAGGGTAAATAAGTAGGGTTATGGGGATTGTGGTTGGTGCAGACTCGATGGGCCGATTGACCCCCTTCTGCACTGTAGGGGTTCTTTGATTCTATGAGAAAGTATTCCTTGTTGTAAATAATTATGATAACTTGATACAATTAATAGCAACCTGCTTAAGTCAAGCCATAGGTTCAACATAAGAGATATTAAAGAAAAGTTTAAATTCTCAAATATCAAATGTCTGGCTCCTGTGCATTTGTGATTTTGACCATACTCCAACTGCCTAGATTTCAAGCTCTGTAATTCCTAGAGGAGAGGCGAAGGCCTAGTGATATAATTGCAAGACCAACAATTCCGAAACTCAGGTAATGTTCTGGAGAACCAGGTTCAAATCCCACCACGGCAGATGGTGGAATTTGAATTCAATAAAAAAATCTGGAATTAAGGATCTACCGCTGACCATGAAATCATTTCAATTGTTGGGAAAACCTATCTGGTTCACTAATTTTCTCTTGGGAAGGAAATCTGCCATCCTTACATGGTCTGAGCTATATGTGACTCTGGAGCCACAGTGATGTGCTTGACTGGAGCTGTGAGGCAGCAGTGCTAACCACTGTTTCAATGTGCTAACTTACCTCTCCTAACGTCTTCTGTATAGTTTGTTGCCAATTCTTTGTTGATAACATTACTGTGGAGCACCTTGGGGCAATTTCCCATGCCAAAGGTGCTAAAATAAGTGCAATTTATTGTTAAAAGTCAATGAACCAGCCTGAGTTAAAATTAGCAAAAACTGCTTAATGGGAACAAATTGATGAAAAGACTTTCAGATCAAAAAATATTTTGCAGACTCTGACCCTCCTTTAAACTTTTGCAGAACAGACTATGGCACAAGGTTAGAACCTAGTGTTGTGAGACATCTTACTGTACAAGATTAGAAAGCATTGCTAAAATACAGTATTTTGAGTATGAACTACTTTGGGCTGTATTCCCCACTTCATTGATTCTGAATCAGCAGACAAGCTGGTTGTATATTTGCTGCTATTACAGATAATTCTATTTTCTTTATTTTTTTCTATTTCAGATTAGTTTCTGATTAGTCAGTATCGTACGTTTCATTCTACTGCAGGTTACATAGTCCGACTTGCACAGATAATACAAGATAACAATTAAATATATGGGCTAATGCACTTTTAACTCATACGCAGTAAGGACCATTTGTCTGCAACTCTGGCGAATCCATTTTCCTCTTTCAGTTTTTTTGACTCATGTACAATAAATCCTTTGAGATGCTGGTCTTGCCAATCTTGATTTTTTTGTGTATATTTATTTTTTTACACATTAAATTCAAGAAGAAAATAATACTAGCAACACTTACTTGGGACCAATTGTGACTGATCTCTCTTAGTCTTTAGATGTGTCACTGAGCTTGTGCTCCATGAATTTGTTGTGGACTGAAACCTTCTGTTGAAAAGGGGGCTTAAAGCTGAAACCACATTTTCCCTCTTCTAGCAATTTACCTGTCCGTTTTCTGTCCAGGAAGGATAAGAGCAAATCTAGGCCCAAAATCCAGGTTTATCTAAACTTTGGAGGTTTGACAGAATCAAGCCGAAGGCATGTTTTTTTTTAAATACGTAATTTTAATGGCACAGTGGAAAATGCAAGCTGAGCTCTGTTAACTTTGGAATTCAACTAGCGGAAGGAATAGCAAGTTTAGCCGTTTGAATCTGTCCTGGATTTTGACTGCTGATTTTGCCCGAATTTGGTTGAAATTCAGTCGGAGGCAATTTGCTCATCTCTAAGAGTCGGTAATCTGCGTCCTCGTGCAGATTTTGGAAATAGATTGTTGTAATGACATTTAATTAACTTCAGGAAAAGAAGGTCAGCCAGTTCAAGCAACATGTCTCACGAAATCAGTACTTCTGAGTGCGAGGGTAGTGTGAAAGTGATGAAATTCAAGAGCAATTTACTGACTGGACCAAAGTCATCAGTGTCGGTGTCCGTTACATGGCTGCTTCAGATTGGTGAAAAGAACACTTCAGAAATTTTTATTCAACGTTGGTTTTACAGAAATGGTATAAATCTGTCACAGAATGCAAAATAAATACCATTTCTGCGATTGTTGCATGACAAATGCAAAACTTCCATTCTGTTAAGAGGATTGGAAGTGTTGTTGTTCCGTGATTTCTCAGTTGTTCACCATTTTTCTCTTTAATCTTGAAATAATTATTTTCCTCTAAACATTCCAATAAATCGGGGTTGAAATTTGCTTTTTTATTAGTGTCACAAGTAGGCTTACATTAACACTGCAATGAAGTAACTGTGAAAATCCCCTAGTCGCCACACTGAGGGAGAATTTAGTATGGCCAATGCAACTAACTGGCACGTCTTTTGGACTGTGGGAGAAAACTGAAGCATCACGCTGAGACTGGGAGAATGTGCAGACTCCGCACAGGCAGTAACCCAAGTCGGGAATCGAACTTGTCTCCCTGGCGCTGTGAGTTCCTCTTGCACACAGGTACAAGATGGGTGGTATCAAACCAGCCATCAATTCTATGCAACACCTGAAATTCAATTCAATTTCAGTCACTGGGATTAAGTAATAACCACTCAATACGCTGATATAATGTTTTGCACCACTTCTGAGCCAATTTCTGACTCTTGAGACTTTTATTTCAGGTGACCGCTGAAACATTTTTTAAACAGGTCTGTAAACTGTCTGGAGTCTGAAACAAAAGGTCACTGAATTTGAGCATCAGGATCACATTTTTGTATCCAAGATCCAAATAAAGAAATCCAGGATTACAAGGCTCCAGGAATAAGTTTGTGAATTTATACTTGGTGGCAACTTTTAAAGGATGCAACATTAAGGGGAGACTGCTGAAGGAATGATGCCATGTAATAAGTATTTCTAAAGGTACTCTGTAACTAAAATAGAACGGCAGGAAACAACAGGGAGCTTCAACAACACATGCCACTTACAAGATGGAGACACTGGCTCACACTGACAGTGTAATTATACTCTACTAGACTGGACAAATACATTTTCCATGGTACTAATTGTGCTAGAATGAAAACAATGGAGCACAGCGTGAAGGCACAGAGGGATAAAAAGCATTACTAAGCGCATTATTGTTGCAAATCAGAACCCTACCAAGATATAAGGGCTGTAGTTGGTACCCACAGCATTTGCAATGCATTTTTATGTCATTCTCTCATTATCATCGCCTAGAATGCCAAAATCTCCCAGAATTGTTTTCACTTTCCCCCTTTTCTTGCCTTCTTATTCATTATTATTCCATTCTCAGCCATCTTTCCGCAGCTGGGAGAGTAGCAGGCCAGCTGGGATCTCTTTAGTCGAAGTGTAGAATTTTTATCCCTGTTACAACTTTCACCTCCTAATTCATTCTAGATTTTGCTCCTGGTAGTTGATCACGTCAGGCGACTGGCATAGGTTTTAAAACCTGTGGCCTCTATTTAACAAAATATATCCTGTCAAAGTATAATAGACAGCAGAAACAAACACTGCTGGGCTTAAAAGAGGAAACATTGAATGAAAGAAAATGGTAATAAATAACCAAATCAGTGGCAAGATTTTAACCTCTATATTTATTTGATTTGATTTGCTTTTGATTTATTAATATCACATGTATTAGTATACAGTGAAAAGTATTGTTTCTTGTGTGCTGTATGGATATAATGGCCGGAATTTTATCAGCACACCCGCCCTCGGAGAACAGAATTGTCAGTTGGCCTCAGTCGGGATCGTTCAAAACTTGGGCAGACATGTTCAAGTCATGTTCATCTCATCCACCGCAGGAATCAGAGTGGATGGAAAGGTTCATTGACCTCGGACGGGATTTTACAGTTTCGGGACGAGTGAGGCCATAAAATCCCACACAATATTTATTGTCAATTTCACGGATTCTTTTATAATGCAAAATCCAGCTATCCTGTTACAACAGATGGAACGCATCCCATATTCAGAGATCTGATACTTCTTGCAAATAGCTGCATGCTATGAGGAGTAAAATCCAGTCTCCATGTATATTTTTGTGTCTGGTAGGCTGGTTATTGGTGCAATTATTATTGGATGTACTGGGGGGGAATAGATTATAATCAGTTCTGATTTTAGGAGTTAATCTCTCATACTAGGCAGGTGTGTTATGTGCAGGAACTCATGAATGCCTCCCATTGCCCTCTTGATCCCATCTATCTTGATCACCCCTGGATAAACGCTCTCTGTAAAGATGTTTTGCATCATAAAGCATTTTAGATCAGGGCTGCAAACGGATCTGCTTGTAGATTACAAAGACACCACCAGCCAGTATCCTGCAAGTACAATACTGATCATCCTCCTATTCCGTCAGAAAGTAAATTACTTTAATAGCGTAATGGCAATTTCATAATTTTGAAATGCAGAGCAAGAACAACGATCGCAAAGGATGGGGGGTGTCTCGTTCCCAGTTTTAGTTCTCACTCTTTGTCCCTGCCATATCTGCAAAGATAATGGGTATACCTTTTAGAAAGTTTGAAAAGGTAATTTTCTGCTGCTTGAATTATTAAATAAGTGATCAAAAAAGGTAAAATTAAATTGCAGTTTATCAACTGAATGCATCAACAATCCTTCTAATATATCTCCTTGATTACCTGTGAAATATCTATTGGATCAGCTGTACAGGTGATTATGTTTGAGTCAGATAACCGATGTCACACGGTAGGAAGTTTAGGTGAGTGAGTTGGTGAACAGTATCATAACTCAGTGCCTTCTCACTGTTAATTTTTCCATGTTTTTCTCATCAGCGGAGCTGATTCTTTCATTGTTCAGCCTTTCTTCTCATTATTTAAGACACAGTGGGTGGAATTTAATGTGGGCGATGGGAATATCGTCTGTTGGCTGGAGAACTAGATGGATAATTTGCATCACCTCTGTCAGTATAAATCCACCAAAATTAAGTGCCCATCATGCAATTAACAGGTCAGCGTTGAGCCTTCTCCAAGATATAGGATCCCAGGGCAGTGAACCATTACCCATGAGAGCTGCCAGCCAATCAGGCGGGCAGATCTCTGATGCCCATCAGTGTCACTAACAGCAATGGCAGCTTAGTTTGCCAAAGGTCTAGAATCATCGAGGAATGCCAGTCGCGGGTAAGTGAAGGCGGGGTAGGGGGTTGCAGGGAGGGGGTTGCTGGGTTGGTGGGGGAGGACTATCAGAAGAAGGGGCATGGGGTACATCCGCCCGATTCCCAATGTCTGATCCCTTGAACAGGCGCTGAGACTGAGTGCCTGTAAATGAGGGACACTCACCCTCCCCCCACCCCCCCACCCCCCTCCCCAACCCCCACACCCCCAAACACGTCGACTAGCAACCCTGACACGGGCTACCATCCCACCCGCAATCATTGCCCACTTAAGGGTCTCTATTAGCATTTGGGCCGGAGATTATCCAAGAGCCTTCCCGCCCGGTTGTGTGGAGTTTTCTTTACCTCTATTTATCAGGAATTGTAGTCCGTGCAACCAGGAAGGATATGTCTTTGTGATCAAATAGGTTCGTTGCCAGCCTGATGGGAAGCTGTGGAAGAATTAGTGACCGTCTCTAGTCCTGGTGGTGAAAGGCGCAAGAATGGCAATTGACAATTACCTCATAGAATCCCTACAGAACATAAGGAGGCCATTCAGCCCATTGAGCCTGCACAGACAACAATCCCACTCTATCACCGTAACCCCACATGTTTACCCTAATCCCCCCGAAACTAGAGTAAATTTAGCATCACCAATCACCCCAACCTGCATATCTTTAGTCTCTTATTATCTTGGTGGTTCCCGGACACCAGATTGTGGATTGGACTCCTGCCCGACATTGAGTGATGCTAAGATATCCCTATATCCTCTAAAGGGTGATTGTCCACAAAGAGGGTGGAATGACCAGTCACTCATCATTGACCAGTAGGTTGTGACCGTGAAGTGGATCTGATGTTCACACCACGCTTTTGCTGATGCTCCACTTGGTTGCTGACAAGGCCGTCCTTGTAAGCAGAGGGAGTGGGGGTGAGTGCGGTGTTTGTCTTGCTGCTGTTCTTGATGGCGCTGTGGAAGCCAGGTTGTGGATGATGGTAGAGGCTAGTAGTGGGAGAAGGCCTCTACTCCATTGGCAAAGGTGAAGTCATGGTCAGTTGGAAGTCCTGCAGGGGTCCTTGAAAGGACATTGGCTGTGGCCTGGTTCCTTTCCTGGATGTAGATGGTTTCAAATACAAAATGCACAAGGTTTAGGTAGAACTGCTGGGTCCAAGAAGCATCTCTGCGAACTTCTTCTCCTTTAACTGAGACAGATCAGAGGCCTGTAGTCTGTCTCAACGGTGATTTTGAGGCCAATTATGTCATCTGAAACCATTTCACCAGCCCCTGTAACTACTAAAGTTTCTTTTTAAAAGATGGAATACCCTATTTCTGTGTCAGAGAATCCTCTGGAAGGATAGGAAATGGACATGCCATCTTGTTGTTCCTTTTTTTTATCATTCATTCGTGGGACATGGGCATCACTGGTTTGTCAGCATTTATTGCCCATCATTAGTTGCCCTTGAAGGGCAGTTAAGAGTCAACAACAATGCTGTGACTCTGGAGTCACATGTAGGCCAGGCCGGGTTAAGGACAGCAGATTTCCTTCCCTAAAGGGCATTAGTTGAACCAGATGGGTTTTTTCGATAGTCAACAATGGTTTCATGGTCATCAGCAGATTCTTAATTCCAGATATTTTTTATTGAATTCAAATTCCACCAGCTGCCATGGTGGGATTTGAACGTGGGCCCCCAGAGCATTAGCTCTGGATTAATAGTCTAGCAGTAATAGCGCGAGGCCATCGGTTCCCCTTAAAGAGGGTTGTTCTGAGGTTCTGGGTGTAAAGAACATAAGAACATAAGAACATAAGAAATAGGAGCAGGAGTAGGCCATCTAGCCCTTCGAGCCTGCCCCGCCATTCAATAAGATCATGGCTGATCTGTCGTGGCTCAGTTCCACTTTCCCGCCCTCTCCCCATAACCCTTAATCCCTTCTCCTATCAAAAACCCATCAACCCGCTTCTTAAAAATATTTAGCGAGGCAGCCTCCACCACTTCAACGGGCAGAGAATTCCAGAGATTCACCACCCTTTGAGTGAAGAAGTTCCTCCTCAACTCCGTTCTAAACCGCCTCCCCTTTATCTTGAGGCTGTGCCCCCTAGTCCTACTGTCTTTTTTGAGCGGGAAGAGTCTCTCCACCTCTATCCTATCCATCCCATTCATCATCTTATACGTCTCAATGAGATCTCCCCTCATTCTTCTAAACTCTAACGAGTACAAGCCTAGTTTATTCAGCCTCTCCTCATAGCTCAATCCCCTCAACTCCGGTATCAGCCTAGTAAACCTCCTCTGCACTCCCTCCAGGGCCAAAATATCCTTGCACAGGTGCGGCGCCCAAAGGGCATCAGCTTCAATGGTAATACATCGGGCAGGATCATAGTGGGTCAGTTTAACAGCATCTGTTAGGTGCGGGCAAACAACTGGTATTGCCAGGAATCGAAATCCAGGCTTGGTGCTTCCTAAGTAAAGTAGCTCAGTGACCAATGCCAGCAGAGAGAAAAGCTTCACCAGCTGGTTCACTGTCTCGAGGGGACAGTGCAGGTCTGGGACGGAGGAAGGAGTGGACTAGTTGGTGATCACCTTGGTATTCTGGGGCCTTCACCATGACACTGCTGCTGACACCATAGTGCAGGAACCAGATGGAGGCTTTTGAGGACTCGTATTTTTTGTTCTGTGTTAGTCCAGCTGATGTTCCAGGACTGCTACGAGAAGCTTCTCATCCTCTTGCCCCATGGACCAGAATATTCTCCATGTTGGCAAATGATCCCTTGCAGGCCCCGCAAGATATCTGACAGTGTGAACTGGAAGTTTTTCAGCCCCCATGTGATCCCAAAGAGTAGATGGTCACAATCATCTAATGCAGACGGGTATGGTTGGGAGCTGAGAATCCGCAGTGAGGGAGAATTGCTAGGAGCAGTGGTTGGCATAAGCTTTTGAAAGAAATTATGGAGTGTGGAAGCTCTGATCCGCCATGGGGTGGACCTCCCTGTGTTTGCAAGGTTCAGCTATATGAGGTTGACAAGGATGCAGAGAAAGCCATTCAGTTTTTGAACAAGGACCATGCCTGAGCCTTATGTGGAAGGTTACTTCACCGGGGAAATATTCTCTGATTTGCCAGGTTGTTGAGCTGACTTCATGCTTCATTCATGAGGGGAGGGGACTCTTCCTCGAAATGAAGAGGCTGACTGGTTTGGCATCACTCTTGGGGGTAATTGTGTCGATTTCCTTAAGAGATTTGGGAACGGTTGTCTATATTTTGAGTCTGGCTGTAGCTGGTTGACCTCGTAGCACACTGTAGGAGGTTAAGCTCAAAGATATTCTTTCAGAGAGTCTGCACCCACTCTCTGAAAGAGTATCTTACCCCTCCCATCCCCATAACCCCATGCAATGCTAGGCTCGGCTTAGTAACAGGTAGTTCTGGCTGGGGGCCATGGGGAGGGTTGTGTGAATTGATTTGTCTCTGTATTGCAGTGTAGCTTGCAAGATGCCCTTGGCCATCAGGCTGAATTCTCCCCATCCATGAAGCAAAATGCTCATCTGTTGGAGTTGTTTGTCCTTACACTCTGCCACCTTGTCAGACAGGGCAGTTACCCCAATGCCAGTATCTAATTTAAAATTGGTCAGTTGGCCGTTAATCAAGATGTGTGCTTTCCAGAAGGAAGAGCTATACCTTCTGATATCAACCAGGAAGAAATGCTATACGTCTTCTGGGTCAGAGGCCATGACTTTGTGGGTGGCTCTCATGTTGTCTGTTCTATGTCAAGGTCATGACTGACACAGTTGAGAGAACCATTGAAATTATAGAATCTCTATAGTGTAGAATGAGGTAATTCAGCCCATCAGGTTTGCATCGACTCTCTGAAAGAGTATCTTGCCCAGGCTTGCCCACAATTCCCATAATCCCATGCACTTGCCATGGCTAATCCATATAACCTGCACATCTTAGACTGTGGGAGGAAACCGGAACATCCAGAGGAAACCCATGCAGACACAGAGAGAATGTACAAACTCCATACAATTACCCAAGGCCAGAATTGAACTCCAGTCACTGGCACTGTGAGCTAGCGGTGCTAACCAATGTGCCATTGTGCTGCCCTGCCTATGGTAGTGGAAGCATTTGGCGGCACTCAGGACATTGGTCCTCCCCCATGAAGTGACTTCCCCTTTGAGAATGGTCCTATGTTGTTCTGGTGGCTCGGACAGCCTAACTAGCTGTACAACTTTGTCAAAATTAAGGTCACCTTTTGGCTTGGAGAAGGTTGCAGAGTGAATCCTCCCTGACTAATGGCAGGAATAATCTGGAGAAAACAAGTTCAAACCTCCCCCGCCATTACCAGTTGGAGAATTTGATTTCAGTCCAAACATTCTGGAAGTAAGGCTTGCCCTAAAAACCCAAATGGCTCATTGTTGTTCAAGGAAGTTATATCGAACCAAATGTATGGTTCAAGAAGATTACCTTCCCAGGGCAAGCAAGAATGGGCAATAAATTCTGAGCGTGTAAGTAACATGCACATCCCAAGATTTTAAAAAAATCTAAATGATTGGGAGCAGAGATTTGGGATAATTCCCAGTTCTACAAACCAGAAGAAAGTGCCAAGGAAGTGTGGATTTCCAGCCTGGGGGAAGCAGGTGAAAATGGGAGTTGCAGCATATGGTGCAGAATAAGTTCAGAGGTTGCCAGGATGCAGAGCAGGCTGGGCAAAAGACTGGCCGCGAATCCCTAGCATTTCGTTAAAGGTATGAAAAAGTAAATAAAACGAGAAAAAGCCCTTCCGCCTTCAGCCCTCACACACTACTCGGGGCTCCCTACCACCCCCAATAGCCTCTTATATTCTCCATGCCAACCTTTGCCCACTGCCAATGCCTCCATAACCTTGGTAGCTCCTGTGCCAATTCAGTGCAAACAAATGCTAACTCATGCCACCCCCTCCCATGCCCATCACCCTTTGTCGTATGAAATAATCTGGTTGGAGCAGGGTTCTACAGCATGAGTTACACAGGTAGGAGTTAAGATCAGTATTGGCAGATGTAATGTGAAAATCAGACCCTTTTTGGTTTGATTTATTATTGTCACATGTATTAACATAAAGTGAAAAGTATTGTTTCTTGTGCTTTCCATTCAAAACATACCATTCATAGAGAATGAAGCAAGAGAGTGCAGAATGTAGTGTTACAGGCATAGCTAGAGTGTAGAGAAAGATCAACTTAATGCAAGAAAGTCCATTCAAAAGTCTGACAGCAGCAGGGAAGAAGCAGTTCTTGAATCAGTTGGTCCATGAACTTAGACTTCTGTATCTTTTTCCTGAAGGAAGAAGGTGGAAGAGAGATTATCCGGGGTCCTTAATTATGCGTGCTGCTTTGCCGAGGCAGCGGGTAGACAGAGTCAATGGACGGGAGGTTTGGAGTAGTGATTGGTGTAAAATGTAAGAAACTTAAAGGGATGGATGTAAACCAGATGCAAAACTAATGGCAAAACGTTTAATAATAAATGATAATAACTGCCTAAGATTAAATATAGAAATCAAGGTGGTACTGCTCAAATATCCTAATGTGAATCAGAGGGAGAAAGGAATCTTGACTAATAAGGAAAACCTTGCTGTTCACAGATGCAGCTGCCAATCACCTTGTAGCAAGGAGAGGATTGCTGTTAACAGCCCAATTCTTCTGCAGCCCTGTGAATACTCCAGACTGTTACTTCCCCGTGCTTCAGATTGAAGGTATGTAATGTTATGTTACAACAGCACTGAATACCACAATGTCCACAGGATGGACTCGAAAGCTGTAGACACCCGCTGATCATTATTGTTAGCTAAACGCAGTTCAATTCAATCAATTGTATTGCTGTGCGATGGGGAATATTGTTCAAAATTGTTTCAATAAAATAATCTGTTTATTCTGGCAAATGGGTGCCTGAGGAACATGTTATGTGATTATTCGCAGCCAATCTTTTTGGCATAACCCCTTCCAGTGATACCTTCTTTGCTTGTTCTAGTTTCAAATGATTAAAAACAGAGGGTGGGATTTTCCAGCCCCTCTGAAACTTGATGGACTTGCGGTTGGGCAAGTGAATCTTCTGCGACGGGAACCACCATGAAGGGTGGGTGGGGAGTCTGGGAAATCTCCGCCAGAGCTTCAATGATGTCTGTAGATTCAATCAATATGCAGCCTGTGTGGCGGCACAATGGTTAGCACTGCTGCCTCACAGTGCCAGGGGCTCAGCTTCGACTCCCAGCCTGGGTCATTGTCTGTGTGAAGTCTGCACAATCTCCCTGTGTCTTGGGGCGGGAGGGTGCGGTGGTGGTGAATAAGTCCCATTGTGCTCAGTTAAGGCTCCACCATTCCCCCAGTGTTTCTGGTTGTCATAGTGCTGGTGAACTTTTCATTTGGGTTGGTGGGTGGGTGTTTTAACGCCTCAGTTTTAACATTCTCACCCTTGCTTTGAAACCCCTCATGACCTTGCCTCCCTCCCTATTTCGATAAACTCCCACAGCCCTACAATCCTCCAAGATCTCCGAGTCCTTCCAATTCCAGCTCTTGGTTCATCCCCAACTTTAATTTCTCCACCACGGTGGCTGTGCCTTCAGCTGCCAACCTCTGGAATTCTATTCCTAAACCATTTTGTCCCTCTCACTCCCTTTCCTCGTTTCAAAATGCTCCTTAAAACTTACCCCTTTGAACCAACCTTCTGTTCATCATCACTAACACCCTCACCTGGGGGGCTCGGTGGTAGATTTTCTTCCATAATGCTCCTGCAATATACCTTTTGGGTGTTTTATTGTGTTAAAGGCTCTCTGTACATTGTTATTATCGGTGTAATGTTTTTATAATGCCGCTTGCTTTGTTTTGCCAATTTGCAAATGTGTTGCGAACCTGCAACGCGTTATTTTTAACAAATGGTTAGACAATTAAGTTCACAGATTTCATGCGAACCCATCCAATTTACTGCATTCCTGAGCACTTTTATTGGGCTTCGGTTTTTATTTTGCTAAGTATCAAATATTAACATGCGTTTGAAGACGGTGCTTAACAAATAATTACAGATGTGCTGTTCACTAAACTTTACTGCTCTACAAATTTCTGCCTTGCCAGAAATTGATTTACAGATGCCTACAGCTGTTGTAAATAAGTAACAAACACTGTGAAAACCATGTAGCATTTATATTGATTATATTTTTGACAACATGGCCCCCCCACATAATGATACAAAGAGCAGAACAAGGTGGGAATCACTGGAGAAACCCTCCGAAGAAATGGTGTCCTGTACGCTAATTTATTTCTTGGACCAGACAAACACCCAGGCGACCTAGAGCTACTGGCTCAATAATCTGTCTGCTTCAGACCTTTGAGTTAAGCTAAAAGGTCCTGCTTTTTTTTTCCCCAGAATGCTTTCCCTGTGCTTTTAAAGGGCACACCAACACTGACCATTTTTGCCTCGGGCTTATATTTAAGATGCCTGTAGGGGAATAAAACTGGCAGCAGTCAAGTATCTTTGCAAGGTTGTGTATCTCGGCCAACCTGTGATCTCCTTAATAGAAGAGGTCTTCATATATATTCCCTCGCAGAGTCCCAGGAGCAGCAGCAGATCTCGCAGGAGTTTAACAAAACGGTGTACTTTCACAACATATTGACCCTTCTGTACATAGGTATCTCTCAGCAGACAATCTCGAGGTCCTGACTTTTTTCAGAAAGTTATTCAGTGCAATGACAGTACAGGAAGTCCGCGTTTTCAAATCTTTCATTATTTCGCCTGCTCCAATTATTTATTTAGCACTCTTTAGCCATACCTGGGTGAATTCCTCCTGAAGAATTGTCCTCCAGCAGTTTGCACTGATCGAGCCATACTGGCCTACTTGTGCAAGAAAACATAATTGCAGCAGATATGCTGAAAGCTGAAATGCGTCCAAACTTGAAAGCCAAATGATCTTCTATCAACCGTAGGTGGCACAGTGGCACAGTGGTTAGCACTGCTGCCTCACAGTGCCAGAGACCCGGGTTCAACTCCCGGCTTGGCTCACAGTCTGGGCCCAATTTTACCATTGCACGAAAACATGGTAAAGACAGGCATGAGGCCATTAACACGATCCGTGCCCATGTCTGCGCAGATGGCCACTTTACTGAGGGTCAGGAATGGCTGTGATCCGATTCGCACCTGAAACGGGCGCAATGGCGATTCAAATGTATTTGCATGCATTTCAACTGAATTAATGAACTGCCCGTCCAACTTCATCAGCATTTCCCCTTTTTAACACCGCGTTCACCAATCCGGAATCGCGCCAAGATGGACATGCTGAATAAAAGTTTGATTCGGGCACTCCAACTGCTCAAGAGGCGAGTTCAGAGCTTCCAACGGCTCTCTGACTCAGATCAGTGATGGGGAGGGAGGGAGAAGTAGGCGGGTCAGATGTACGTCTATGGGGGGTGGTGGCGCTGGACAGAGGGGAGTGGGGCAAGGTCATTCTCTGGTTTGTGGGGGGGAGGAGGGAAGCGGATAAGATGTATGTCTAATGGGGGGAGGCCTGATCGCTCACTGTGCGGGGGGTAGAGGGGGGCAGATGGACTTCTGGTGGGGGATATGGGGAGGGTGCAGGTGTGTCTGCTGCCACTCTGCGAGTGATCGGTGGGGGAAGGGGGCAGGGGGTCGCGATCAGTCTGGATAGCGGGGGGTGGGGGTGGGTGGATAATGGGGACAGTTATGTTGTGGGGATGGGGCGATGTCTCAGGGGGCCATCAATCCCGCTTCTTGCTCCCAAGCTGCTTTATCCGCTTTTTGCGGATAGGGAGCGATGTGACACAGGTGCACTTTTTTCAAATAGTTTTCTAACTGCACATATGTAATTCAGAGCTCTGATCGTTTTGAGCGTGCTAAGAACTGCCCACAGCGTGATTCAGACTCCCGATTTTGTTTTCAAGCGAAGTGCATATGAGAGTGCCTGAAAGCAGATTTCCAAGCCGGATCTGAATTGCGCCCAGATTTAGCACTTAGAATGAAAATGGTAAAACCTCTGTGTGTAAATTTGCTCGTTCTCCCAGTGTCTGCATAAGTTTCCTCCGGGTGCTCCGGTTTCCTCCCACAGTCCAAAGATGTGTGGATTGGCTATGCTAAATTGCCCCTATCTGTCAGAGGGTTCGAGCTAAGATAAATGCTTGGGGCTAGAACATGGGTGGCATTATGGTTGGTGCAGACTTGATGGGTCGAATGGCCTCCTTCTGCACAGTACGATTCTAAGTAGATCGCAGCATTTCAGTCAACTGGCTTATAAGATGACCCCATAATTTTGACGCCACGAATTATGTTTTGGCTTAGCAATTGACCTCCCTCTTTTGCTGAAAAAGTACTGGATCACGTTAGATATGTTTCTGATGGAAAGTGGGATAGACGGCCACTGGGGAACAGACAGGAAAGGGAGTTCACACTAGGATATGATCATGTTAAATAACGGAGTGGGCTCCAAGGGCTGAATTGTCTACTCCCTCTCCGAATTCTCCCTAATTCCTAATTGGGGTTGGCCTCAATTTTGCACCTCAGAAATGCAAGTTTTGCTCACCTTATAAGGCAGAGATTAAGCAGGTCAGTGTCGCTTTGATTTGATTGGATTTTTCTTATTATTGTTACATGTATACAGTGAAAAGTACTATTTCTTGTGCGATATACAGACAAAACATACATTACAGTCATAGCTAGGGTGCAGAGAAGGATCAACTTAATATAAGGTGGGTCCATTTAAAAGTCTTGTGGCAGAAGGGAAGTAGCTGTTTTTGAGCTGGTTGGTATATAACCTCAGACCTTTGTATCATTTTCCCGATGGAATAAGGTGGAAAAGAGTATGTCCAGTTTTTGTGATTATGCTGGCTGCTTTTCTGAGGCAGTGGAAAGTGTAGACAGAGTCAATGCATGGGGGGCTGGTTTGCGTGATGGATTGGGCATCATTCACAACCCTTTGTACTTTCTTGCGGTCTTGGGCAGAGGAGGAGCCACACCAAGCTGTGATACAACAAGAAAGGGTGCTTTCTATGGTGCATTTGTAAAAGTTGGTGAGAGTCATAGCGGACATGCCAAATTTCTGTAGCCTCCTGAGACAGTTGTTGGGTTTTCTTAACTATAGCGTCGGGATCAGGACAAGACACCTTAAAACTTGAAGCTCTCAGTCATTTCCACATTGAGGTAGACAGGGGCATGTCCTCCATCACACTTCCTGAAGTTGAGACCATCTCCTCCATTTTACTGATATTGAGAGAGAAATTATTGTCGTTGCACTAGTTTACCAGCTTCTCTATCTCTTTCCTGTACTCCGCCTCATCATTGTTTGAGATTTGACCCACTACTGTGGTATCATCAGCAAACTTGAAAATTGATTTAACATAGAACATAGAACATAGACCACTACAGCACAAACAGGCCCTTCGGCCCACGAGTTGCGCCGATCACGTCAACACCTACCAATCCATAGACCTATCTATAACCCCCAATCCCATTAAATCCCATATACTCATCCAGAAGTCTTTTAAAAGACCCCAGCGAGTTCGCCTCCACCACCACTGACGGCAGCCGATTCCATTCACTCACCACCCTCTGAGTGAAAAACTTACCCCTAAGTTTGGACGGGAATTTGGCTGCGTAGCCATAGGTGTATAAGGAGTATTGTAAGGGGCTGAGGACATAGCCTTGTGGGGCACTGGTGTTGAGGATAATTGTGGAAGAGGTGTTGTTGCCTATCCTTACTGCTTAAGGCATGTCCACACATAACAGACCCTGTGCAGTGAATGACAACCAGAAATAGATCCTCCAGCACAAAGAATGAAGTATGAAGCTGGTTTCAAGTTAAAAGTCATAACATTTGCTAACTTGTCACTGCAGCAAGGGAATTCAGTGCTGGTGAAAATTTTGTGCAAGAATGGAAGAAGGAGGAATCTGCTCTGAAGAAGATCAAATGCACCATCAGAAGAGAGACCTGATCTTCAGAAGCATATATCAGAATGGATCCTTGGAAATCATCAGAATGGTTACATTGCCACGAGTAATGCAATGCACACATATATACATATAAGTAGGCCAAATCAAACCCAGAGTCCAGCTCACAGCAATAGTGCATTGGGCGACCTGCATAAGGGACAATAAAGTCTAGTGCTGCAACAGAAGACCCAGATCGCTTAGAGAATACCAAAAATTCTTGATGCAAAATGACCAATTTCCAGCGATTTCTTTTTTATTAATTTTGGGACACTACCTTTGCTGGCTGGCCAGCATTCATTGTCCCTCCCTAATTACCCTTGAGAAGGTGATGGTGAGTTGCCTTCTTGAACTGCTGCAGTCCCAAGAGACCCTTTGAAGTAAATAACTTGATTTATTTATAATTAAACCTAAAAGTATGCGATAAATGTAAGAATAGTGCTAAGCTTTTGAATTCCATCACTATAATTAATTTAGACTGAAATTTCAGCCCTGTACTAAAACAGTAACAGGCGGTGCATATCTTGGGAGTATCAGTGTAATGTGCCACTGACTGGGTTTAGGTGGGTTCCTGCAATCCTTCCTCCCACCCACAGAATTCCAAATGGCAATCCTGTTATCATGAGGAGTTGCTCAATGAAGCCAAAGATCTGTAGATACAATTTAGAGAATCCATCCCCAACCATTGTTGCATATTGCTTTGTTAAGCAGGATGGGCAGAAACTTGAGAGCAGACTATGAAAGAAGGAATGGGAAGATGATGGCCTAGTGGTATTATCACTAGACTATTAATCCAGAAAATCAGCAACTGTTCTGGCAATCTTGGTTCGAATCCCACCGAGGCTGATGGTGGAGTTTGAGCTCAATAAATAAAACCTGGAATTAAGATTACAGGTACATGGATGAGAGGGGTGTGGCGGGATATGATCCAGGTACAGGTCAGTGGGACTAGGCAGAAAAATGGTTCAGCACAGCCAAGAAGGGCCTGTTTCTGTGCTGTAATGTTCTATGATTCTATGGTTCTAAGAATCGACTGATAAGCCATTACTGATTGTCAGAAAAACACATCTGGTTCACAAATGTCCTTTAGGGAAGGAAGTATGCTGACCTACTTGGTCTGGCCAACATGTAACTCCAGAGCCACAGCAATGTGGTTGACTCTCAATATCCTCAGGCAACTAGGGATGGGCAATAAATGCTGGCCAGTCAGCGAAGCCCATGTCCCATGAATGAATAAAAAATGTACTATACTTTATGGCACAGATTTTTCACAGATAAGTGGCTCAGATTGTGTATTATAATCCCCAAAACCATAAGCTCCGCAGATTCCTGAAAGCTTGTGTAATAGAATTGGTATTTAATTTAATTTGTTACCTTAAATCAGAATTAGAAATACATTCCTCCCCCACCTCCTCCCAAGACGCTGTAATCAATTCACTGTAATAAAATCAAATTATATTTGGTCATTCATAATTGCCACAGCACAGTGGCACAGTGGTTAGCACTGCTGCCTCACAGGGCCAGGGACCCTGTTCAGTTCTGGCTTCGGGTCATTGTCTGTGTGGAGTTTGCATGTTCTCCTTGTGTCTGCATGGGTTTCTCCCCAGGTGCTCTGGTTTTCTCCCACAGTCCAAAGATGTGCGGGATAAGCTGATTGGCCATGCTAAATTGACCCTAGTGCTGGGGGTTAGCAGTGTTAATGTGTGGGTTGCAGGAATAGGGCCTGGTTGGGATTGTGGTCGGTACGGACTTGATGGGCCGAATGGCCTCCATCTGTACTGTAAGGATTCTATGATTCTATTCTATGATAATCAAATATTGATCCAAACTATTGAACACTGAGGTGAATGGCAGAAACTTACTCATCAATAATCTTCATTCTTTTATGTAGTTGCATCGTGCAGTGCAGAAAGGGATCATTCAGCCTAACAGGTCTCTGTTGGTGCTAATCCTCATCTCACCCTTCCCCATCTAACCTCAACAGCACGCCCTTTTAATTATTTCTTCTTCATAGGTTCTTCCCTAAATACACCTATACTATTCGCATCAACATCGTCCTTGTGATAGAAATTCTCACAGTCTTACCACTCACCGAGGAAAAACATTTCTGGGTCTTCTCTGGACTTATTAGTGGAAATCATGGTCCATATCTTTGTTCTCCCTCACAAGCTGAAGCATCTTCTCCACTTCTGCCCGATCAGATCATTTCAGCATTTGAAAGAACTCTTATCAGGTCTTTTTTTCACGAAAGGACCCCAGATTGTTCAATCTTTCCCGAAAAGTACAACTCTGAGTTCCTGTATCAGCTAATAAATCTTTGCACCTTCGCCTGTGTCTCCAAATACTTTTTGTAACATGGAGGTCAGGATTGTTCACAGTGCTCCAAGTGTGTGATGCGACCAAGGTTCTGTGTAAGTTTAACAATTTCTCTGCTTTTCAACGCTATCCTTTTGTAATGGCGCCAGTTTGGTTGAGTGGTTGCAATCTCATCTCTGAATCATCGTGGTTGTGGATTCAAGCCCCACTCAAGACACTTAAGCACATAATCCAGGGTGATAGGTCAGTGCACAACTGAAAGGATGTCACACTTTTACAGGTGCCTGCTTTTGGATGAGACGTTAAACCAAAGCACCATCTACCCATTGAATTGGACATAAAAGGCCTGCTGATGCTGTCTGAGGGTGCCAGGGACCTCTCCTGCTATCCAGGCCAGTAATATCTCACAACCACCATCGCTGAAAGGAGAAAACAGATTATCTGGTCACTCAAATCATAGCGCAGATATTGCTGTGCATTTATTGGCTGCACTTCAACAAGTACATAACTGGCTGTGAAGCGGTTTGAGGTATCCAGGAGGTCACGCAAGGCACAAAGCCAAGTTCTTTATTTTCTTTTAGTATTTTTCTTACTGTCTGGCTTTTAAAACAAAGTCACTGTTTTTTTTTCCTCTCTCTTTGCAATTGCCTGCGGAGCTCTCCATGCTGTTCATCACCTTTACTGCAGAACCAAGAATAATTTTCATTGCAAAGCAGCTTATTGCAAGTGAAGCATTTAGGGATATTTCTGCGAGATGTGCCGAGGTGCTCTGTAAGCTTGAATTCCTCTTTTCCTTTCGTTTAATTTCAGCAGTGGCGTGCTAACAGGAGGGAGGGCAGTCAATAGGTTTCCCTTCGAGCCTGTCTGCTCCACTGGATTGGGTTTAGTGGGATTGCTCTCTCTAGAGACTTACCATTGAGCTCTCTGGGTATGTTTCTTTTCCTAATATTCAGCATTCAGACTCCGCAGTAGATGTCTGTCAGTTCAAATATTTTTCAAGCTTGTTTAAAAAGAAAAGCCATAAATATGATATAAATTGGGAAATATTTACTGTCAAATGTAGTCATAAGTTACCATATTAAATTTACCATATTTACCCTGAGTATTTTTCAACAAATTAATTTTGTGTGAAAATGATGGGAATCTCATTGCTGTAAATATTCTTGGTGCCAATGTGTCTTTTCACAACTACTGAATATCTTAAAGCACTTTGCAACCAATGAATTACTTTTAATTTTTTTTTAATTCATTCATGGGACATGGGCATAGCTGGCTGGGCCAGCATTTATTGCCCATCTCTAGTTGCCCTTGAAACAGTGTGGCTTGCTTGGTCATTTCAGAGGATAGTCGAGAGTCAACCACATTGCTGTGACTCTGGGAGTCACATGATGACCAGACCAGATAAGGACAGCAGATTTCCTTCCCTGAAGGACATTGGTGAACCAGATGTGTCTTTATGAGAATCAATGGTTTCATGGTCATCAGTAGATTCTTAATTCCAGATAGTTTGTATTGAATTCAAATTCCGCTATCTGCCAAGGCAAGATTCAAACCCTGGTCGCTAGACCATTAGTTGAGTTTCTGGATTAATAGCCTAGCGATAATACCACTAGGCCATCACCTCCCCTTTTGTATCAGTACTTACCAATACAACCCCTTCACCTTTTAAACATTTCTGTTCATTCTTCCTCATCATTCTTTCCCTTTCTCTTTTTGATCTGCCTTTTTACTCCTCGGTTGGGAATGCAGAATTTTCAAATTTCCTGGTTCCCCCAATGGGAGAAAGTGCCCAAGGAGAGGGATTTTCATTCCGGGGCGGCAGGGTGTTTTTGGGAACTGGGTCAGGTGGTCCTGGAACGAGCGCAGAAGCTTCCAGATGTGGAGACAGGCTAGACGGAAGATCTGCCTCAATGCTCCGGCACCATGTTGACATTTTTTTTAAATGGCAATAAAACATTAAGTAGTCTCACAACACCAGGTTAAAGTCCAAAAGGTTTATTTGGTAGCACAAGCTTTCGGAGAATTGCCCCTTCATCAGGTGAGTGAAGGGGGCAAAGCTTCAAAAGTTTGTGCTACCAAATAAACCTGTTGGACTTTAACCTGGTTTTGTGAAACTACTTACTGTGCCTATCCCAGTCCAACGCCGGAATCTCCACATCAATAAAACATGAAGCAGACCTCATGTCTCAAACCCCTCTCACACACCCCATGCCCCATCCATGCCAACCTCTGCTCTACCCACTCCCTTGGCCCCTCAAACCCCCCATGCCACCTCATGACTGCCACCCACCACTCATGACTCCCTCATATTCTCCATGCCAACTTATTCTTCCCACCCAACCCCAATGACATCATATATTCCCCACGCTAATCATTGGCTCCTCATAATCTTGATGCCTGTAGTATAAAGATATCTGGCATAGCAAGGGTTCATGTGGAACTGGGAAACAGTACCACCCATGATGTGATGAAGAGAAACGCATGACCTGAGGTGAGAGTCAGTTGTAGATAAAGACCCATATAGAAGCAAGCACGGAATTAGCTTAAAGCTTGGGCTGTACCCTGTATGTATGTACATAGTAATATGTTGTCAATAAGCAGGTCATGTTCAACCACACAGGACTCAGAACCGCTTCATTAGAACTACTGGACATACAACATTCAACATAAGAACATAAGAACATAAGAAATAGGAGCAGGAGTAGGCCATCTAGCCCTTCGAGCCTGCCCCGCCATTCAATAAGATCATGGCTGATCTGTTGTGGCTCAGTTCCACTTTCCCGCCCTCTCCCCATAACCCTTAATCCCCTCTCTTATCAAAAACCCATCAACCCACTTCTTAAAAATATTTAGCGAGGCAGCCTCCACCACTTCAACGGGCAGAGAATTCCAGAGATTCACCACCCTTTGAGTGTGACAGTGAATGGAAAAAAAAGTCACAGAGAAGTTGGGTAGAAATTCAAAAGTTGACCTCCAATCATCGAATCCCTACAATGCAGAAGGAGGCCATTTGGCCCACTGAATCTGCACTGACACTCTGAAAGAGCATTTTACCCAGGCCTGCCCCTTTGCTGTATCGCCCTAACGCCACACAATTATCATGGCTAATCCACCTAACCTATACATCTTTGAACATGAAGGGGCAATTTAGCATGGCTAATCCACCTAACCTGCACATCTTTGGACACTAAGGAACAATTTAGCATGACTAATCCACATAATCTGCACATCTTTGGACACTAAGGTGCAACTTAGCATGGCTAATCCACCTAACCTGCACATCTTTCAACACTAAGACACAATTTAGTATGGCTAATCCACCTAATCTGCACATCTTTGGACTGTGGGAGGAATTCCATGCAGACACAGGGAGAATATACAGTCACCAAAGGCTGGAATTATTCTAAAATCATTCAGTAGATGTTTTAATCTAAAAAGCAACGAAGTTTGCAAGAAAGTCTAATTCAACAAACATGTCCAACAATTTGAAGAACCATTGACTTTTTCATAAATGAATGATGCAGATTGGCTGAAGGCTGTGATTACAGTGACCCTAAGACAGAACCTGTAAGGGACAGATTATTGTTGGAGTGGCAGACAATGTCCTTTCTGACTTACTATTGGTCAAGGGAGATCTGATTCTAGAAAAGGCCATCCCAATTTTCAGGCAGTCTGGAATCCAGCAGCAGCACCAATCCATTTCATATGGCGAAAGCAACCCATGATACAGAGCAACCCCAACCTCCAGACACTAAAACAACAAAGGAGCAAAGAGACTCCAGACCAAGGAAGGCAGTACCCAAGCCAACCACAATAGGTTGGATGACAATGACAGCAGTGTGAGTCATAGTATCATTGAGTTTTACAACACAAAAAGAGGCCTTTTGGCCATTGTGTCTGCATTGGCCAACAAGCAACTGTGGAACCAAAAGACCTCATAAGTGAGAGCAATGTCCAGCGATCTCAGTGTAGTGTTTCAACTGCAAAAGCCTAAGACAATTCAGAAAGATATGCAAAGCTAAGACACCCGGATGTGTGGAGGATCCCAAGAAAATCCAGAAGATTGAGGTTCCACACCAGAAAGAGATACAAGTGTTCTTCTTGGATGAAGTTCAGGATCCTGGATCCTGGATCCTCTTTTTGAAATGCCGACATCTCAGTTAACGGTCACCTCACCAACTTCAAATTGGACGCAGGAGGAAGCATGAAGCTCCTCTCGGTTAAGGAATCATGGCTGGGAGATCTGTGGCTCAAACAGCAGCTGCACCACTCTAAAGACCTAAAGGAATCCAACTTCTAGCCATAGGCATGATCTGGGAATCACTATGGTATGCCAGCAAACAGATATTTGAAATAATCTATGTCATCCGAAGCCAATCTTCTCCTCTGTTGAACAGAGGTGCCTGTGCTGTTGTAGCAGAAGACATCAAGACATTTTCCATAGTCAACTACATGGAACTGCAACTTTCTGAGAGACCCACCAGTTAAGAAACTATCGACTGGGAATCTGCCCTGACTTGTCTTCACCCTTTGAAGAGCCAGTTTGTCCAATTTCTTTGGAGGCAGTGGAAGGTCCACTTTGGTCTGGACAGGCAAACCTTGGGATGGCTACCATTGTATCTCGAGTGGAAGACACACAGGAAAATGACCAGCAACAGAAGAATGAGCCTCAAACCCAGGTTCAAACGTTTGTTGTCACACTACCTGTACACGCAACACTGCAAAGGTTACAAGATTACGCTGGAACAAGGAACTTGTGAGCAACAACTCGCCAGTGCAAACCACAGTGAAGCACCGAGATGCATGCAAGAGCACAGTGTTGTGATAAAATCAAACTGCAAGGTGAGCCCAGCAATGAGGAAATGTCCAAACAACACAGAGAGGCACCTTCAACTCACAAAAATTGCAGCGGACCACAAGGAAGAAGAAAGATTGAGTTTGTAACACTCTGTAATGAACAGGGTGAACACTCTCACTAGAAGCTGCTGTTCCCCAAGGAGAACATATCAGGAGTTGAAAAGACAAGTTCAACTTTAAGGAGCAGAGAAAGAGTATCAGGACAAGACAACCAGGTGCCAGAAACACATACTATAGCTCAAACTCCAAATTAGCAAAAATTCCCCAAAGGAGTCTACCACTGCTCTAAAAATGACCAGAATAAATTCTGGAAGAATTGCCAAGTTTCCAGGCAGTCTGAATTTATAAAGTTAGAGACTTGAGGAGGAGGGAAAGGGTCGCACAATTATAATATAAATATGTTATGTAAAGACTTGGGGAGAGGTGTAGTACAAGGGTTAACTTGGGACTGGGAAACACTACCACATGCAGTGTGATATAGAGACTGGAGTCAATTGTGGACTGGACAGGGACCTGTGTAGAAGTAAGCATGGAGTTTGTTCATAGCTTGAGCTATGTATATATGTACACAGTTATGTGCTATCAATAAACAGTTAATGTTCAACCATACAAGACTCATAACCTCTTTCTGAGACCTATTGAACATAAAACATACAAAATTGCTCCTCATCACCTGTATGCCAACTTATGTTCCTATGCCCATCACTCCATGGCCTCTCACAGCCTCCATACCACCCTCTTCCATCCTACATCGCCCCTCATACTCTCCACACCAACTTATGCCCCACTCCCACACCCGTATTGTTTTGTAGCCGCAGGCCAATTTTATGCCCACCTATGCTCCCCATCTACCACTGTTTTCCCTTATACCTGTGATGCCAACTCACTGCATAATTGCTTATAAGAATTAACATTTCATTCAGAGGTATAATCCCTTATTAAAAACAAACATTGGAATTACTGATCCCGCTTCAAGGAGTTTTAATCATTTGGAGGTGTCAATCAAACTGTGGAATAACAGGCACCTCACCGAGATAATGGAAGGTTGTAAATTCAACAGAGTGAAACAGCAAGCATTTTTTAAACAATCCAGTTTTTTTTCAAGATTTAAAGGGCCACTGTGTTAAATGCCTTTAAAGTTTGATAGTTGCCTTTAGCAGTTCATGTGGACACTTTTGACAGTTTCAATTAACATAATAGTTTATGCATTATTACATCCATCCATGCCTAAATTTTAACAATCCAAAAGGACATCTGAGCTCCCTCAATGAGCACCTGACCTCTCTGTAAGATGTCCAGGGACCAAATGCAAAGTGATATCCTAACTATCCAAAAGAGTACCTCATACTCCAAAGGATGACATAAAGTTGCGCCCTGCTCTCAGCAGGTCTAATCTGCACACATTGTGTTTCACAAACCTGGATCACCAAACTTAGGCAAGAGTGGAGGCAGCTGTTGTTTTACATGGACAGAAAATCCATGCAATGTGCATGCACAAATCAAACCGATTACCATTCCCACTTCTTTAGAAATGGTCGGTATCCTGTTCAGCGTCAGGACTTCTAATTTCCTGCCTCCTCTGCTCTTCTTACAGTGTTTGGCGAGGCTCTCTGTCATTGCAAAATCCAGGCCTTTGTATCCATTTATTGGTTTCAACCAGTTGAACCCATGGCAAGTATTCCTGCGAATGCTCTTCAGTCAGATTGCTATCACAGTGCACAAGATGTCTCAATGGTTCTTATAAGGAGGCTAAATGTAATCAACGAGTTTCAGAAAAAAAAATTGGCATGCATTGACAGCTAATTGCTTTCCCATATCATTTGAGGGCATATGTCAGTAATTTTTGATGTTTTTCTCTTTTACTCCACAGGTGTGCCGGTCCCCCTTGTTGTTTAACAAGGGGCATACACGCGGTGGGTCGTGCGTGGGCTGCTCTTGGATGTTTCGAGAGTAGCCTAGTACTTCACATCGTTTGTGTACGCTTAAACTGGACCAGCAGATGGGTGCCATGACAGCTTAGTGACTATCACTGTTTGCTGTGCAGATACATGGATTTGGGCCAGTATCTGTGGGAGTTTGTACACTCTCCGTATGGTTGCATGGGTTTCCTCCGGGGGCTCCAGTTTCCTCCCACACCCCAAAGATGTGCTCTTAGGCTGATTGGGGTAACAAATTGTCCCTAAATTATTCCCCCCTCAGTCTGGTTTCCAACTGATATCCTAACTATCCAAAAGAGTACCCCATACTCCAAAGGATGACATAAAGTTGAGACCTGCTCTCAACAGGTCTAATCTGCACACATTGTGTTTCACAAACCTGGATCACCAAACTTAGGCAAGAGCGGAGGCAGCTGTTGTTTTACAATGTGGGTGCCATAAGCATAGACATGGGTCAAGGGTGGAAGAGGAAAAGCACATTGTTAAAATAGCGGCGTGGGCTCGTTGGGCCTGTTTCCCGTGCTGTGTTGTTCTTTGTTAATTCACAACATGAAGAATTCAATGCCTGCTTTACTAGGTATAACCTCTTGTGATGTTAGTGTACCTTTAAGAAGTTTTTTTTTTACATCATGTACGCTGCAGTTGTAAGCAAACTTTTTCAGTTTGTTTTTCTCATTATTGCTGGGTTGAAGGAATTCCATTTATACTCTTTGCAATTAGGGATGCACCTAATGAGTCAACCAAATTCAGTCCATTTGAGTTGATTTTTGGTCATGAGGTAAGAAGGCCACATATTGATTGAGGAGAAATTGGTGAGTCAGTCACTTCAGAGGGCACTTTGGTGGGCAGTGCCATTCCAAAAACCCACCACAGTAACCCCAAGATTGCCTGGAAATGCCCCATGTAATCTTGACATCTGACTGAGGTGGCGTCATTTAACTCTGTAACACTGCGAACAACATAACAAATACAGGACAAATTATTTCTAGATAGGCAGATAAATCAACTTTCTCCATTAATACAACTCAATTAGAATGAATGTTAAGAGCAATATTTAACAATCACTAAGGTGTGACAGAATACTTTTATTTGCACTGTTAACTATTCATGATGATATGCAGTTCTAACATATTATTCTACAGCAGTAGATGTTCCAAGCTCAGTTGATCATTATCTGATGATAGGTTCAGAGCCGGTTCAGATATTGTAAAGTCTGTCACATTGCCCCTTGTACTCTTTCCAACTGTAAACTGTAGCTAATCAACAAAAAAAAATGTTTGAAATGAGAAATTTAGTTGAGTCTGTGTTAACTGTTCATTAATGTTTTTGTTAAGTAGCAGGAATAAGAGTTCCATTGTAAACTGTCAAAAAAGCACTTCATTCTGAAGATCCCATGAGTGTAGGCATTCGGGTCAGCAAAGATCAGATTTTTGTTTATAATTGCAACAGTGGGCAACTGGTGGATTATGTTACAGAGGACTTTGCTGTTATTGAACTTGGACACTGGATATTCTGTGGACATGGTAGGACAGAATGTGATGGTAAGAATTAAGGAGAATAATATTATGCAACATAATTATCCTAGGGTTAGGCCTTACAGGCAGAGGCACATATACCTTGACCACACTGTACTTTTATAAACCTTAGTATCACAAGTAGGCTTACATTAACGCTGCAATGAAGTTGCTGCAAAAATCCTCTAGTCGCCACACTCCAGCACCTGTTCGTGTACACTGACTGAGAATTTTTTTTTAGCATGGCCAATGTACCTAACCAGCATGTCTTTCAAACTGTAGGAGGAAACCAGAGGAAATACAGAGAATGTGTAGATTGTGCACAGACAGTGATCCAAGCCCAGAATCTAATCCAGGTTCCTGATACTGTGAGGGAGCAGTGCTAACCATTGTGCCATCATATGTGTCCTAGCACCAAGTCATGAGAAAGTGCCTCATGAGCAATTAATACAACTAAGGTGATGTGAGTAGAAGTGGTAGAGTGGGAGCATGAAAATGTGTTAGCCATATAATTTCTATATCTACTATTACATTGTTTTCCCATGTATTAATCATTTTAGTCCCTAAGCATCAAAGATGCTTTTTAAGTGCAAAGTGGTGCTGGTAGGCATTTTATTTTGAACCATGTGGTATTTTGAAGCATTAGCCTTCAGTAAAACATTAGCATTTGGCATAGCTAGAATTTCATTATGCAGAAGTTCAATTATTTAATTCAATCCTGAATTACAGAAGACTTTGCTTACTTCTAACTGGGGGATGGTATATACCACTGATTTTCTTGACTTATATTAATAAAGTAGACATGGACATACTGAGCACAATTTCAAAATTTGAAGATGACGCAAGACTTGGAAGTATTGTGAACTGTGAGAAGGATAGTTTCATAGAGTCATAGAGGTTTACAGCATGGAAACAGGCCCTTTGACCCAACTTGTCCATGCCGCCCAGTTTTTACCACTAAACTAATCCCAATTGCCTGCATTTGGCCCACAACCTTCTATATCCATCTTACCTATGCAGCTGTCTAAACGCTTTTCAGATATCAAGAGGGTATAGACAGGCTGGTGCAATGGACAGACACACAGCAAATGGAGTTTAATGTAGAGAAGTGTAAAATGGTGGATTTTGGTCAGAAAAATGAGGAGATGTGACAGAAAATAAAGAGTACAATTCTAAAGGGACTGCAGGAGCAGAGAGACCTGGGTGTATATGTGCATAAGTTAATGAAGGTGAGAGAAAGGTTGAAGGTTGTGAAAACAATTGATAAGTTATATTGAGTCCTACATTTTCTCCATAGAGGCACAGGGTACAAAAGCAAATATGTTATGAACTTTCATAAAACACCAGTTCAGCCTCGGCAGAAAGGATGTGAATGTTTTAAGAAGGCTGCAGAAAAGATTTACAAGAATAGTTACAAAGATGAGAGACTTCAGTTATGTGGATAGATTGGCAAAGCTGGGGGTTATTCTCTCTGGAGAAAAGAACGTTGAGAGGAGATTGGTGCGTTCTGCTCAAAACCATGAGAGGTCAGAACAGCATAAATGGGGAGGAACTATTCCCATTGGCAGAAGGCTGAGAATGCTCAGATGACTAACAAAAGAACCAGAGGCACCATAAGGAAAAAAACTGTTTCTGCAGCAATTTGGAATGCACTGCCGGAGTGTGAGGTGGAGACAGGTTCAATTGCAGTTTTCAAAAAGGAACTGGATAACTATCTGATAGAAAAAGGTGGAGGAGTGGGAATAGCGGCTGTGGCAGAGAACTGACACTTTGCAGCACTGAATGGCCTTTTCCTGTTCTGTAACCATTTAGTATAGAAAGTTGCTGATGGTTACCCTACGTGTGGTCAAGAAGGGTGGGAGGAGGCTTGTGTGAAATATAAATAACAACATAGATGGGATGGGCCAAATGACCTGATTATGTGCATAAATTTGTTTCAAATTTGCCAGCAAGGAATACAAACAGTATACCACATCTCACACCACCAGGCATTCACAGCCAAAGAACTAATACGAATCACTCTCTTTCCCCATCCCCTCACACTCTATTTCTCCTGATCCCCTATCTCCCCATCTCCTCATACTCTACTCCTCCTGATCCCCTATCTCCCCATCTCCTCATACTCTACTCCTCCTACCCCCTCACACTCTCTCCCTACCCTTCCTTGTTCCTTCCCTAAAGGACACTCTCTCTCCATCTCTTCACACTCTACTCCGCCCTCTCACACAAAGGGTGTGATTTTCTGGCCATGCTCACCCCAAAACCAGAAAATCCTGCCCGAGGTCAATGGACCTTTGCATGGTCCACCTCCCATGCACTACAATTCCCATGGCAGGCAGGACAGGAAAATCCCCCCTTCTGTCTCCCCCAGCTCCTCACACCATTTCTACCTACCCCCTCACACTCCTCCATTGCCTCACACTCTCTCCCCATTCCCTCACATTCTCTTCCCATTCCCTCACATTCTCTTCCCATCTGCTCACACTCTCTCTCCATCCCTTCACACTCTCTCTCCCCCAACCCCTCACACATTCTTTCGTCTCCATCCCTCACTCTCTCCCCCTCACTCTCCTTCCCTCAGGCAATCTGTAGCAAATGCAGGATGGAACCAGCTGTGATTGCATCTGATCAGCTTGGCAGCATTTTTAAATACCAATCACGGGAGGGTCTGCCAGGCTGCACAGAGTTCCCAAGGCAGCTTGGACTGGGAGGTATTGGAGTGATACCCTTAGCGCTCTGACAACACTGCGCCATTGCTGAGGAACTTTTCCATCTTCAATCAGTGCCGAGATATAAAACAAAACAAAATGTTTTAAACCACTGGGTCCTTCTACCAGGCACTGAGGACATGTCAGGGGTGTTCACTTCTGCATTGGGGACACGTCTGAAGGAGACACGCTCATAGAAATAGTACCATAACAGCTGGAGTTTGGTGGACCTATGAATTAAGACCAAAGTTACAATTGATTGTTGCTAATTGCTTTCTTATTTATCTAGGCAACTCCCTAATTCTCTTTCAAACATGCATCTTAAACCTGATGTGCCGGTAGCCTGCCTTGTTTCACTTTCTCGGGTTTTTTTGTGAAGGAGGCAACTCAATTATCGGGAGCAATATTTGCTTTTCCACTCGCCATAAAGGTTTCAGTGTAGCTTTCGAGCCTAGCAGTAGCGCCTGCTCCTGTGGTGAAAGGAATTTCTTCCCCTAGAGCTACCACAAACTCATTTTACATGAGATTCCACCTTTGTTCTTAATGACCCTCTCTAAGTCCTTTAAATGAATAAAATTATTGAATCATAACACCTCCGGGGCAGGAGACAGCAGGCATCCCAGTTCGGTCATCAGTCCGCCAAGCACTGTGTTAGTTTTGGCTACATAAGACCCGGAGACTCTCTTCCCTGGACAGAAGCCAAATGAAATAATAATACCAAATCAAATTGTTTCATTGGTGATAGGAAGTCTGCGCAAAAGTGTTTTTACAAGAATAAAATATGTTTGCGTGCCTAATAGCCCAGCCTTTCTTGCTGCTAAGGGGTTCTGTTTACCTTTATAATAAAAGTGCACACTTTGTCATGGTCAATGACTCTCGTAAATTACTATGTAGGTGCCAACCACTTTTCTAGGTTACTAGAGGCTTCTGCAAGGCTTTGATGAACTATGGGGAACACATGTATCTCTGGGTTACGGTCTGCTGTCTACAGATGGCGCAACCCAATCTGATTTATGAGGTTCAACCTTGCAAGTTCTCTTACCTACAACGTTCACTCCTTCAGGGATCCCTCCTGAAATGCTTTCAGCACAGACCTGAGTTCCAGCTGATTTCAAGTTATTTTAGAGGCTCACTTTCGTGTGGTGTTTGACAACATTTTAAAAATATTTCTATTTAAGTCCTTTACCGAACAGCGTTTGTTTCATGTGTTCTTTGCTCAGAGAATGTCACACAGCTGTAATGTTTTATTGATTGCAATAAAATGAAAATAGCGCAGTGCAAAACCTAAATAGAGGTTAATGCCATCCTGGAGGCATTTTGTCCAAACCTAAACATGTGTCTATGCTCGGGAAAGTTAACCCTTTTTAGACTGAATTAGGCTGACATCTGTGGAATACAGACGATCTCTTCCATCACTTTGGGTACAATTATACTGTCACCTCAGCAATAATGTAAAGTGGGTTTGAGTGCACATTAGTAAAAGATTGCCGTATAAATCCTTATATTTCCAAAAAAAAGGCAATGTCAAATGTTTTTTCTGCCCCACTTATTCAAATCGCCCCCCTCCCCCAAGTTATCACACATTGGTTTCGTACCGAAACGGCATCTAACATCAGCATTAACAGTTTTAGGAATTGAACCCTGTAAAGTTAATGCAGCACACTATTTAAAGCAAAGTAGCCTGGTGGTTTCTCTTAACTTGTAAATGGTTTATTTTTCAGTGCATTTCGCCCACAAACAGCCAAGCCTATGCAAAAGATCCAGGAATCCCAGGTGCAAATTCTGTCCTGCGTGAATCGAGTTTCCACAATCATTTGTATTACCTTTTTCCTTAAAAGCACCTCAGTGGAAGCAGGCCCTACTCCCAGAATTGGCCATATCACCAGCCTGAATTAATCACCCCCGGCTAGTTTCCATTAATTGCACCTGTATTTGGGTCTTCAAGGAAGCTCTTAAACTGAATCATTTTGTTTCCGCACGCAACTAAGCTTCGGAATATTTTTAAAAAGTTTAATTTACTAAGAAACTCAGCATCAGTAAAACAAGGACATGGCTTTTGCAAAATTTTTTCCAAGTCTTTTTCAATTATTTGAAACTCACAGCTGGTGGAAGTACAGGCTCTTGCAAGATAATTATTTTTTGTAATCATCCCACTTTCAGCTTTCTTTTATTCATTCATGGGACAGGGGTGCCACTGGTTGGCCAGCATTTATTGCCCATCCCTAGCTGCTCTTGATTTGAATGGCTTGCTCAGCCATTTCAAGGGCAGTTGAGAGTCAACCACATTGCTGTGGCTCTGGAGTTACATGTAGACCAGACCAGGTAAGGGTGGTAGATTCCCTTCCCTAAAGTGAACCAGATGGGTTTTTCTGACAATTGACACAATGGTTTCATGGTCATCATTAGATTCTTAATTCCAGATATTTTTTATTGAATTCAAATCCACCATCTGCTGTGGTGGGATTCGAACCTGGTTTTCCAGAACATTCGTTGAGTTTCTGGATTAGTAATCTAGCGATAATACCACTGGACCATCGCCTCCCCAAAATAGTGCCATTTCAATAAAATTAATTTTACTATTACTTTTAAATCTATCGAATATTTTTCACAGCGAGAAAAGACTACTCAATTACAAAATAAAGCATTGATTTCACAGGCAACTGACAGGTCCTGGAAATGTCTTTCATTTGGTAATAAGCAAATGAATTTGATCAAAAATTTGCATGGAAGGTTCAATTTGGGAAAATTAGTGCAATCGTGGGCAGAATTTTGTGCTCCCTGAGAGTGAGCTGGGAAGTAGAGGACTGTGCACTGGGATGGGAAGGTGAGGGCTGGAGGATCTAACTCTCCCCAACTAAGAGACTTTTGCATATGTACATGGAACTTGGTAAGATAGAGGGTTATAGGTATGCCTAGTAGGTAGGGACATGTTTGGCGCAGCTTGTGGGCCAAAGGGCCTGTTTGTGCTAGTTTTTCTATGTTTCTATGTTTTAATTATGTGAATGGTAGGAAAGATCAAGTAATGAACTTCTCCGCTGACAAGTAATCAAAGCCTTAAAGTGGCTACTTAAGGGCCTCTTCCTAACGTGCCAGTTTTCAACCAGTGGAGGCCACGCCATGTGTAAACCCTGGTAGACATGCAGCCTGGTCAAGAGGGCAATTTTTCTCAGGCATTTTGGCATTGGAAGAGGAGGGCCCTGTGGGTGAGCAACCACTCCTGCATTTGACACCAACCCGCCTCCCTCGTCAGGTTCTCTGTGACTGCCCCTGCAATCCGGCCATGATTAGTTGTGTTCCAGGGCTCCTCCTACTGCAGTAGTGGCAGTGGCTACATAATGATGGCCACCAGATGGGAGCTTCATCTGATATTCCCTCCTGCAAAACCCAGGAACCCCACTTGCAGCAAGCAGACTACCTGATAGGAATTAAAACCCTTGGGGGCTCCCAGAAATGGTTGCAGCACAGTCATCACCGACTTTACAGCTGATCGATGAGCCCACATCCACAAGTATTTACTTCTGCTCTATGACTGCAATGTTCAGCCAGTTTGCACCCAACTTGAGAACAACCCCAGTCCCTTTAATTAAAATAACATGAACAAATGAATTAGAAATGAACATCTGAAATAGGACCAGAAATATGCCATTGGACCACTTAAGTATAGAAGCATAGAAAATAGGTGCAGGAATAGGCCATTTGGCCCTTTGAACCTGTACACCATTCAGTATGATCTTAGTTGATCATGCAATTTCCGTATGCCACTCCCACTTTCTTTCCATACCCCTTGATCCCTTTAGCCACAAGGGCTACATCCAGCTTCCTCTTGAACATATCTTACGAACTGGCCCCAAAAGCTTTCTATAGTAGAGAATTTCACAGGTTCAGAACTCTCTTGAGTGAAAAAATTCTTCCTCATCTCTGCCCAATGCATTGCCATTCAATAAGGTCATGGCCGATCTAATTGTGTTTCGAATTCCACATCTCCATGTACTCCCGATACTCTTTGATTCTTTTGCCTAACAAGGATCTATCTATCTCCACCTTAAAAATATTCGGTGACCCTGCCACTCTACTTTCGGTGACAGAGAGTCCCAAAGTCGCCCAACCCTCTGAGAGAAAAAAAATCTCCTCATACCTATCCTAAATTTCAAAACAGTGCCCCTAATTCTGGAGTCACCTGCAATTGGAAACACCCTTTCCATATCCACTTTGTCAATACCTTTCAGGATCTTTTTTATTTCAATCAAGTCATCCCTCACTCTTCTAAACTCCAGTGGAAACAAGTCCAGTTTGTATAACATTTCCTCATAAGGTAATATATTCATTCCAGCTATCAATCTGGTAAATGGACAATATGGTGATACAGTGGTTAGCATTGCTGCCACACAGCACCAGGGACCCAGGTTCAATTCTGGCCTTGGGTGACTTCAGTATGGAGTTTGCATGTCCTCCTCCTATTTGCATGGGTTTCCTCTGAGTGCTCCAGTTTCCTCTTGCAGTCCAAAGATATGCAGGTTAGCTTGATTGGCCATGCTAAATTGCACTTTAGTGTGTCAAGGTATGTAGGTTAGGGGGATTAACGGGGTAAATGTGTGGGCTTATAGGTATAGGACCTGGGTGAGATGCTCTGTAAGGAGGTTAGTGCAGGTTGGATGGACCGAATGGCCTCAACCAGCACTGTAGGGATTCTAAACCTCCTCTGTCCTGTCTCTGAAGCATTTACACCCTTCCTTAAATAATGAGAACAAAACTACATTCAAGATGTGGCCTTATTAATGCTCTGCCCAATTAAGGCATAACATCCTTAGTTTTATCATAGAACCATAGAATCCCTACAGTACAGAAGGAGCCATTCAGCCTTTTAGGTCTGCATCGACTCTCTGATAGAGCATCTACAGAATCTGACACATGCAGGGTAAGTAGTGCTTAATGGGATGGGTAGACCAGGTGTTTGGAGGTTTGTGCACTCTCTCTGGTGTCTCAACGTCATCTGTGTGTTCCTGAATGAACCTTCTCCATTTCGATCAGTACAAGCCAGGCCTCCCATGAGTCAGCAGAACTGTTTAACTTTTTGGGGATTGCTTTGGGGACCTCCCTAAAACATTCCCGATCTCATTCAGGGCATCTCCTAATGGACCAAGTTTCAAGCAGAATAGTTGTGTCAGGAGTCTAGTGTCACATATAAGCAACGTGTTCTGCCCAGAGGAGTTTGTTTTGTACAGTTTGCACCTCAGTGCTGGGCATGTTGGCTTGGCAGAGACCGTTGCTCCTGAATCGCGTTTCTTGCCCTCGGAGCTTGCAAAGGCACCACTGGTGGTTCCTCTTCAGTGCTTTGAGGTTGTAGGTTGTCCAAGTCTCCAAAACATATAGGGATTTGGATCATACATCAGAAACCTTCAAGGTGCTGCATCAAAGTTCAGCTGGCCCCAGAGATAAATGAGGATTAATGCAAAAGTTGTCTCATAACGTAGGACTGTGCCGAGCTCGCAAAAGCTATTGCAGTCTGTCTACTCTTAGTGTAAAAAGATATTTATTCTCCAATTATAACCATGGAAAATGTAAATACATTAGAAGCAGTTCAGAGAAGGTTTAATAGACTAATATCGGGAATGGGTGGCTTGTCTTATGAGGAAAGTTTGGAGAGGTTAGGTTTGTATCTACTAGAGTTTAGAAGAGTAAGAGTTGATCAAAACCTTTAAGACAGGGTGGATATGGAGAGGATTCTCTTGCAGGAGAATCTAGAGTTAAGTGTTGCTTTTTAAAATAAGGGGTCATTCATTTAAGACAGAGAATTTTTTTCTCTTTAGAGGTTCCCAAGTCTCTGAAACTCTTCCTCAAAAGGCAGTGGAAACATTGAATATTTTTATGGCAGTGCTAGATAGGTTCTTGATTAACAAGAGGATGGAAGGTTATTGGGGTCGGCAAGAATGGAGTTGAATTTACAGGCAGATCAGCCATGACTCATTGAATGGCCAAGCAGGCTTGAGGGGATGAATGGCCTACTCCTTCTCCCAGCTTTTTTAAAGTTTATTTATTAGTATCACAGGTAGGTTTACATTAACACTGCAAAGGAATTACTGTGAAAATCCCCTAGTTGCCACACTCCGGTGCCTGTTCAGGTACACTGAGGGAAAATTTACCACGGCCAATGCACCTAACCAGCGTGTCTTTTGGACTGTGGGAGGAAACCCACGCAGACACGGGGGGATGTGCAGACTCTGCACAGATGATGACCCAAGCCAGGAATTGAACCCACATCCCTGGCATTGTGAGGCAGCAATGCTAACCACTATTCTACTGTGCTGCCCATAATTCATATGAAAAACAAGAGAAACTCTTGTGTCAATAGTTCTGATAGTTTTTGGGAAGATTTTAATGATTAGGTTCTCTACCATTTGTGTTCTCATGTAAGAAATCACATTTTTTTTGTGAAATCCACAAATTCACCCAAATTTTGATAATTTTTAAACAAACCCACCTAGTTGGTCAAATAAAGATTTTCATCATTCCTTTCATGGATGATTTATTTGTTGTTTGCTTATTTATTCGGCTCACATCAGTACACATTCGAAACTGAGCATCACACACTGGGCCTCAAAAGGGAAAGCCTGTCTTAGCAAAAGGTTATTAATCAAGGTGAAAATTTACTGCAGGGTTCAAACTTCAGGACTTTTATCACAAAAGTTTTTTTTTTCTCTCCCTCCAGAGTTAAATCAACTCCAGATTCACTTCCAAATATAACACACCATATTAGCAGAACTCTAGATGGGTGGTGTCAAATGCCAACAACCATGTGCTGCGTTGCCGTTTGATCCCACGTAAGATATTGCCTGCTTGAAGCGAGCTAGCAGGTGAAGCTGTTTTATGCCATTTAACTGATGTTATTTTAGCCAGTCACGTCACAGGATTCTAGCCCAAGGGTGTAACAAACAATATTATTGCTTAGCCAGTGTAATAATTAGTTCATCTATAGTAAGTATGTCTTTGGTGTTGTTGTAAAATGAGCCAAAGGACCCTTGTGAACCTATAAAGCTTCTCAAGTTAAACAGAAACACTAGTGGTCGCATTTGTAAATTAGCTATAAACTTGTTATGGTGATACGGTGAGCAGTATCATGTAGGTGATTTCAGGGGACAAATGTTTAAATCCACAAAACGGAGCCAGAATTCTTTAAATAAGATCCATTTGGTGTCATATTATTCAAAAGAATATGGTACATTCAATGTTAATTGGCTCTCTGTTAAATTCACTTTAAAATCTACATTTTTTATTTTAAGAATTGTAAAGTAAATTCTTCATCTTGGAAGTCATATTCTTTTCATTTAAATGTATCACGTGTTAAAGAAGCGTAGAGAGAAATGGTGTGAAAAGTGATATTTTGAGTGAACTCTTTTATCAGAGTACGTGGGGAACATTAGATTGCACAATTGCATTTATGTGTTTGGAAAGCATCTTCAGTGTTGTTTTTGTTTACCATGTAACTGATACCCAAACCATTGAAGTGTACAGTTTGGAAGGAAATCATTTGGTTCATTGTGTTGGTTTCAAACCAAAGCAAACCAAAAACTGATCCACATTGCCAAGTGTTTTTTTTTCCCCATAGTGGTACCCTTCTCTGCTTCCAACCTATTAATTTTCACTGAGCAACAATCCCTGCTTCAGCCATTACCTGTGGCAAAACCATCCCTGCTCCAACAATCCTCTGTGAGGAAATTTCCCTTAATCTTTCTATTACATCCTCCTAGTGATAATTTTAAATTGATGACAGTTCATCACTGACTCCCCAACAGAAGAAATTACCTTTACATATTCACACTATCAAAACTCTTACACTGTGTACTTTCACTACAACCTAATCAATGTTTTCTATAAATATATAATCTCTTCTTTACCTTTGCACTCTATGCTCCATTTATAGAACCCAAAATGTTGTTGTACTTTTGTGGCTTTCCCTACCTCCACTTGCACTTACCTGTATACATTGGTCTTCCTTTTACCCACACCTGCAGTGCTTTCTATTTAAGTGTATAATCCAATTCCCTGCCCTTCTACAAAGAGGTCCTAATCCATATTAAATTGTATCTGCCACTAGTTTGCCTTATCCACTAATCTGCTTCTTCTGTTGTTTGTTAGAATTCCTACTTCTGTCAGTAAATTTGGAAGTTGCGTCCACATTCGCCCAAAAGTGCTGAATTGGCAGAAAAACTGTTCTAAATTTCAACTGTTTTGTCAGTTCAGCTTCTTATCCAAATCTCCCCACTCTGTGCACTGCAGAGGTCCCAGTCATGAATAACATTAAAAACCCAGGGGAGAGCCTGGAGCCTGACAGTTCTGGAACTCTGCGCACATGCAGTGGTCCCGATCTGTCAGTCTCCCCATTTGCTGGCCAGCCTGATCACTGGCCGGCCTGGGACCCCGCTGTGCTGCCCCTCCAGCCACCCCCATGGCTCAATCGCGACCCCCTACTCCAAATCCCGAGCTAGCCAGACCCCCACGTCCTGTTCTGGAGCACCCCGATGTACAGCCCATGTGCTCCCCCACCTCCCCCAGCAATGGTAACCATCCCACCCCCCTCACTCCGGCAGAGTCCCCCTTTCCCTCTCCCCCGCTGGCCCCCCAGGATCAGATTCTCTCCTGGGAGGCAGGCCATCCCTCAGCAGATCACCCCTCTCCCCCAGCTGGCACCAATCGCTGCCCTCCCTCCATACCAAACCAATCCCCATGCAGAGTGGCAGCGACCCTCATCAATTACCCCTAGGCGCTGCCCACAACAGGCCCCGCCCCCTTGGCACTGCCCAATATCTGATGTGCAGTGCCAAGGTGCCCACTCAGCATGGGCACTTTGCCCCTTGGGCAGTGCCAGGTGGAAAAGGCTGGCCCAGCCAGGGTGCCCATGCCTAGGGGGCACTACCCACCCACAGCTCAACCCCCTGGGGACCCCAATTGCCCCCTTCATTCTGGCGGGGTTTCCTGCTAGCTCTCTGAACATGGGGAGCTACTCTAAACCCCGCCAAAATGAAGTACTCCTGGCGGGGTGGGAGATTCAAACGGGACCAGTGAGTTCCCAATAATTACATTTAAAAGACATTTAAAGCATATTAAAAACAGATTCAAATTACTTATCTGCCTTTTCGTCGGTTTCCAGCATGGTCTGACCGGCGACTCTTTGCCGGCTCTGGGAGATGCTTATGCACATGGCAATTCCTGGAACAAGGCTGGCGACACACATCTCCCACCACGACCCACCAGAAAAGTTGTGGGTCAAGATGGGAGAATCGTGGCCTGCGTTTCTCTAGTTCAAGTTCAAGTCATCTCCATGGACAGAGAATATAATGAGGTACACCAGTTCCAAGCAACACTCATTTGTTCTATCTCTGTTCCCTCTTTGGTAACCAACTTTCTATTTGCACTGTTACATTTTATCTAAAGTCATACATCTAAAATTTTCTAAAAGCCTCTTGTAAGGCATGTTATCGCCGACTTCTGAAAATCCATATGCGCTACATTGACAGTATTCCCTTGATTTATTCATTTGGTTATTTCTTCAGAAAGAAAAAAAGACCACTATTAAATTTGTGAAAGATTACTTGCCCTTTAACGGTTTTATATTGGCCTCCCCTTGATTAACCTTTCTTAATGCTTGCTAATTCAATCTCAACTGGTTAGAAATAGTAGCCCTAGAGCATCCTGTGGAATCTGGACCCAAGTCAATATCCAGCAGCCCAGAGTTCAGTTCAACACACCTCCACCACCTCCCCCTCCCACACTACCCTATTCCCACCCCCTGAAAATGGAGCAGTGATTCATCAGCAGGGGCCTAGATGATTTTTCTGCAACCTCAAGGAACACTTCTCATCCTCCTGGTCTGAGAAAAATCAGTAATAGCTGATGCTAACTCCAAAAAGAAAGAGATAACTGCAGATGTCTCATCACAAGTTTTATTGCTTTACCATGAAACCTTCATTGGTTAAGAAAGCCCACCAACAAGGGGCATACACGCGATGGGTCGTACTTGGGCTGCTCTTGGTTGTTCGAGATTGGCCTAGTGCTTCATGTCGTTAGTGTGTGCCTAAACTGGACCAGATACTGGGCAAGACGACAGCTCAGTGACTATCACTGATTGCTGTGCAGACACATGGATTTGGGCCGGTGTCTGTGGGAGTTTGCGCATTCTCCCCGTGCTTGCGTGGGTTTTCTCCGGGTGCTCCGGTTTCCTTCCACACCCCAAAGATGTGCTGTTAGGCTGATTGGCAGTAATAAATTGTCCCTAAATCAGTTTCCCTCAATCTGGATGGCCATAAAACATTAGACAAGGGTCATTTGTGGAGAGGGGGACTGGTGGTGTTGAGATGGCAGCACGGGCTCATTGGGCCGAAGGGCCCAACCCTTAAAATTGAATGATTTTTGTTCTTTGTTCTTTGTTCTACATTCTCAGAAGGCTAAGGAAATTCGGCATGTCCGCTACAACTCTCACCAACTTTTATCAATGCACCGTAGAAAGCATTCTTTCTGGTTGTATCACAGCTTGGTATGGTTCCTGCTCTGTCCAAGACCACAATAAACTACAAAAGGTCATGAACGAAGCCCAGTCCATCATGCAAACCAGTCTCCCATCCATCCAGTCTCTCCATCTACACTTCTCGCTGCCTCAGAAAAGCAATCAGCATAATCAAGTTCTCCCACACAGCCTCGACATACTCTCTTCCATCTTCTTCCATCGGGAAAAAGATAACAAGTCTGAGGTCATGTACTGACCAACTCAAGAACAGCTTCTTCCCTGCTGCCATCAGAAAGGACCAACCCTAGATTAAGTTGATCTTTCTCAATATCCTAGCTATGACTGTAACAGTGCATTCTGCACTCTCCCCTTTCCCTCTCTCTGTATGGTATGCTCTGTATAGCATGCCAAGAAACAATATTTTTCACTGTATACTAATGTACGTAACAATAATAAATCAAATCATTCAATTTTAAGTTACATTAAAAGGTTTTCAGTTTCATGAATCCGAATTTCTTTTTCATCCTTCCAAATCCTTTTTCATATCATATTCCAGTTTATTACACTTCCCTGGCGTGATTTTATCTCTGGCACCAAGGGTCAGCAAGTTACCTAGCTTTACTCCAGAATGAAGACGAATTCAGTGTAACTGATACTTAAAATTGGCTTTGATTGACTCCACAGTCGCTCTTTGATGCATGCTAAGCGGTTCTGAGTAACAGAGGAATGCTAGTGTGGTGGTGTGTTGACCCCACTGGCATCTGTCCAAAGTACCTGCGTGGTCCAATATTGCTCCGCGAATGTGGAAAAATGCAGACCTTATGTTAAGTGAAACAAACTGAAGTCATATAGAGTGACACCATTTTGCTCTATATGAATGGAGCTTTAGTGTCAGTTTAGTGCCTCGACTCTGTAATTTCAGGCTGCCACTTCTTTGTAGGTGTAAATTGGATTCCCTCTTTACTTGTAACGTTCTGAACGTAATAGCTCTCAAGAGCTGCATTAAAGTACCAAAATTAATTAGCTACACTGATAAACAAGCCACACAACTGAAAGACATCACATTAATAACTGCCTGCAAATATAAAAGATAAGCAAACAATGAGAGAAAACATGAACCTATTTTAACTGTGGAGAACATTTCTGAAAAATATACTAATCAACACAATAGCATTTGTAGAATATTATTGATGAAGGTGGAAGTGGCAAGGGTATTAATCGTCAAATTAAACTGGAAAAGCTTTATCAGTTACATAAGGAATTAGCCTGGACAAAGACCCTTTTGCTTTTCTTTTCACACGTTGCCATTATCCCCATAGAAACTGTAAAATGATTCTGCCATTTAGGCTCCTTTCCACTTCCTGATCTAATTTGAAACGCAGTCAAATTTAAAAAGAAAACCTGACCATTTTAAAATACCAAATGCAGACAGAATTCTGAAGATCACATTTAACTGGGAAAAGAGGAAATCGGGGATCGGGTTTCCTCCAGTTAGGTGATTTCTCCACTTTAATCTGTTAAAGAAATCTGGCTGAACAAGAATTATAGGTGACCAAATAGACTCATTCATCATTATTAATATTACTTCCACCTCTTTTCAATGAATTCATTAAACGTGATTTTAAGGTGAACATTGTCCTCATTAAAATTAAAAGTGTACAAAAAGGAGTAACAAAAACCTGATTGAATTGTTAGGCGCAATATTGGAAAAAAAATCATTGTCCCAAAAATGGCAGGACGGAGAATTGGCAATTTAACCCTTTTTAGCTTGCCTCGTTCCATTTTCATCCCTCACCCCCTGAAGCAACACTCCCATGTCTCCCCTGCCTCAACACGAGAATTATGTCCTTATATGCCATCTGAATCATGAATAACTCTCTTTTGAAAGCATTTTGGTTGAGTCTTTAAGCACGCCAGGTTGCAATTAGATATAGTGTGCCGTTTCCTCGGTTAATAATAATATCCTCCAGCTTTCATTTCCTGGTCTAACATAAAAGCCCATCCACCCCACTGATTCCGCCTTCCCCAGTTAGAACAGACTCAGCTGCCGTAGCCTCTTTTCACGGTTCACTGATTTAAGACATTGCACCATCCTTGTGGCTCTTTGATCCCTTTCCCTCGCTGTCTCTTTTCTTGAAAACCCAGCTCCCAAAACTGGGCAAGATCCTCAAATATTCCATTGGTGCCCCATAAAATATCACTGGAGCTCCCTTTGGACTGCTGCCAACAGCAATGGCCTTGCCATATCAGTAAGGACACCTAAATCTTTTCTTTGCTGCATTTAACTTAGCAGTACGTGTGTGAATCAATGTTGTTTGCCATTTCCTTTAGCTTAATTACACTGCATCTTGCATTTTCCAATGTAAATTCGTTATCCATTTACTAAGTTGCTTCAGACCTGTTTGCCCAATGTCCTCATCAAAAAATCTTGTCTTCCCGCAAAAAAATAAAATTACTTCCAAATCTTAACATTTCTCTTGTAAAATCTTCATCAAAACAGATGCAGCAAGCGGTAAAGAAGGCAGATGATATGTTGGCCTCCATAGCAAGAGGATTCAAGTACAGGAGCAGGGATATCTTGCCCCAGTTACACAGGGCCTTGGTGAGGCCACACCTGGAATATTGTGTGCAGTTTTGGTCTCCTTATCTGAGGAAGGATGTTCTTGCTACAAAAGGAGTGCAGCAAAGGTTTACTAGACTTGATTCCTGGAATGGCAGAACTGATGTATAAGTAGAGATTGAGTCAGTTAGGATTATATTTGCTGGAGTCCAGAGGAATGAGGGGGGAATCTCATAGAAACCTATAAAATTCTAAAAGGTCTTGACAGGATAGGTGCAGGGAGGATGTTCCCCATAGTGGAGGAGTCCAGAACAAGGGGTCATACTCTAAGGATAAGGGGTAAACCATTTAGGGCTGAGACGTGGAACAATTTCTTCACCCAGAGAGTGACAAGCCCTTGGAATTCACTACTATAGAAAGTAATTCATAGAATCATAGAATCCCTACAGTGCAAAAGGAAGCCATTCAGCCCATCGAGTCTGCACCGACCACAATCCCACCCAGACTCTATTCCTATAACCCCACATATTTACCCTGCTAATCCCCTGACACCAGGATCAATTGAATATGGCCAATCAACCTAACCCACGTATCTTTAGACTGTGGAAGGAAACCGGAGCATCCAGAGGAAACCCACGCAGACATGGGGAGAATGTACAAATTCCACATAGATTGTGACCTGAGACTGGAATTGAACTGGGTTCCTGGCTCTGTGAGGCAGCAATGCTAACCACTGTGCCACTGTACCACTGTGCCACCCTAAACATTGCACAAGGCCTAAACATTGTACACTTTCAAGAAGCAGTTAAATATAGCTCTTGGGGTGAGAATGATCAAAGAATATGAGGGAAAGACAAGATCGGGCTATTGAACTGGATGATTAGCCATGACCATAATGAATGGTGGAACAGGCTTGAAGGGCTGAATGGCCTACTCCTGCTTCTATATTGATATCCCAAGACTGATCCCTGCGTAAACTCCACTGATCCAAAGTACCCAGTTGGAGCTATTCATTTCTCATTATTGAAACCATTATTGATCTGCACTGGATAGTTGAGGCTGGCAATTAAAGGGGAAGCTAGATGATGGGGAATCACGCAAAGGCAGAATCTGCTGATAGAATATTGTGGGGGAAGAAGAATAAACACTGGTATAGCTCAAGTTCTGTGCTGTAAACCCTATGAAAAGCAACAACTGTTTCAGAGGATAGGAATATTTGACTCAGCTATTGTTTTCCTTCAGTCTCTTAGGTTAACATAATGCCCTTGTCCCATTTCGACTTTCTTCAAAGATGTCTTAACATAATTGAGTGTCGTCTGTCCCACTGACAATTCACTTGACAACAGAGGGTTCCCTCTCCTCCTGTAGTATTTGACCACATTGGTAACATGAACTCTCCCTTCTGCAGGTTGATTACGATTACTTGCTATTTAATTCCAATCAGAATTGCTGTTTTTCATCAATGTGGCTGCTTATCCTTCCACACTACTTTTTCCTTCCAGACCACTTTAGCCCCGTGGTCTCAGCAGGACTTGCTGATCTGTCAAGCCTGACCCATATTCATGATGCCTGTAGCGTGATGATTAGACACTCCCCCACTCTGAGCAGCATTGTAATCTCCTGGGAGAGGCACAAAATCAGAAAAGGAAACCCTTGATGCATGATAGAATAATTCCTTCATCAGCAGCCTTCAGAGTTCACTGGTTTAGATCTATGCCAAATATTCTTTGTCTCTATTTGTGCAGTCACTTCTGGCCATGAGTCTTGTGGCTTGCTCTAACTGGACGTTCTGTATTCCAAAAGAAGACAATGAAAATACTTGACTCTGCAAATAGACATCTTCTGAAATAAGCCACATACATGACAAGGACTCTGAGTAGTTCTCTCTCTGAATAACTGCTTATGTACTTTGAACATTTTTATGGCTGACCACATAACAGATTAAACATCTTCGATGGACCCTAAATATTAAGGCACTCTAAAGATAAGGAGGTATGTTAATTAGCAATATATGTTGTGTTTTCCATCCTTTTTATTCAAACAGCATAAAATATCAAACAGCATTCAGATTCCCAACACCAGGTTCCACTCAATATTAAAAGCCTGTGCTTCAGTTTGTCAGAATATTGAAACTATCCTTTAGACGTATTGATAATCGAGAAACAATATTCAATTTCTTATGCAGGTGGTCCAACATTCTCTTTCCATTTTATACTTTGGGTTAGTTAATATCTGAATCCTGTGTATTTCTTATCTATCCTAGTATCGCTTCCTCATCATTTTTCTTTAGTGACAAGAAATAAATATCTCCCTCAGGCAAAGAAATTCAACCTGCTTGAATGTCAAGAGTTGTCTCATGATCGGATTCACCAGTAGGTAGATGACGTTCAGTACTGACGTGCTGAGTAGTCCATCAGGATGCCTGTTCTGTGTTAAGTCTGATTCTTGAAGAAAAGAACTTTTAATGTGGAGTGTCTGAACACTTCCAGCGGAACCCACTGTTGAAAGTCAACTCAGTTCATGTTCCTGAGTGCAGCATTAGAGTCAGGAATTTTTTTCCCATTATTGGCTGTCTCATTTTTCCAGGTCACAGTATCCAGATTAGAAGGTCCAAAGTCCCATAATCGATCGGTATAGTTCAGTCAGTGCTATTCTTCAACCTGCGACATTGGGTGAGGCTCTGCTGGATCACTTGACTTGACATTCAGGTTTCAGTTGACTCTGAATAGAACCCAAGTGCTCCTCCAGCACCTTACTGTCTGCAGAACACTACTGCAACACACTGTAACTTCAGTGCTACTGAGCTTTAAGCTGTGAGGTTCACATTCATGATTTCCGTCTCAGTGAGATGCTCATCTTTCGTCTGGTGGAATTATCCTGTGGCAAATAGGACAGAAGAGAGAAAACATTGTAAATGAAAGTTTTCAGAGATTGATACAGTATTCCTCACTAGATCATTTTCACTGTTGTTCTGTTGGTTATTCTGCTTTTGATGTAACTATTCCTAATCTCACTGGTGACTGCTTCCCACGGAATGGATGTAGTCCTCAACTGGACAGTTTGAATACAACTAGTGGCCAACTGATATGCTTTATTGGTGAAATCTGTCACCCTCATCCCATTGAAATTGTCACCACTTTCTTCAGAGTTTGCCTGTTCAGTGCTTTGCAATTGTTGATTGTTTTCCAAAACTTTCTGGGTTAAGCAAAATGGATGTTTTTTTCTGCTGCAACACTTTCATACACCTATACATTTCTCATGTAACATTTGATACTGCCTTGCCTTATAACTGCTGGGCCACACGGTGGGACAGCGGTTAATACTGCTGCCTCACAGTGCCAGGGACCCGAGTTCGATTCCCGGCTTGGATCACTGTCTGTGTGGAGTTTACACGTACTCCCTGTGTCTGCGTGAGTTTCCTCGGGTGCTCCATTTTCCTCCCACAGCCTGAAAGACGTGCTAGTTAGGTGCATTGACCCAAACAGGTGCAGGACTGTGGTGAGTAGGGGAATTTCACAGTAACTTCATTGCAGTGTTAATGTAAGCCTTACTTTTGACTAATAAATAAACTTTATTTTATAAATGCTGAAACTAGACAAGATCACACTTTATACCTCACCAGGATAGGTTTGAATAAGGAAGTTCTTTCAAGCTTGATTTGGCTAAATGCTTATCATACTGCGATAAGAGAGATAATGTAAAATATAATTTGCAAAGGAGTTAAATTATCACTTAATCATTCGCATTCATTGTAAGTGAACTTGCCTTTTTTTAAGAATACTCTTCAACACTGTCCAAAATATATCCTGTTCCAGCGCAGAGGTAAATCGGAGCTAAACTTCAGTATCAGGTCTGTAGAAGGGCCTCATTTGCCTTTCTTAAATCAGATGGCAGACTTCCAGATAATGGTATTTCCACCATCATCAGCAGAGAGTGACCAGACTCATTTATCTGAGGCATCTCAATCACATAAGCTAAAGAGTTTGTTGGGAAGGGTGTGCTGTAGTTTTTGATGCACTTCAAAAATACCATGAAAATAGAAATGCAAATCAAAGGCAGTGGGTTGGTAGTGCAGACATTGCATATTGAGGAAAAGAGAAACATGTTTGCCAAAGCTTTTTGTCTTGCACTCACCTGGACAAAATCAAGAATGCCAAATTTCATCCATTACAGTAATTTATATTACAGGAGAAAAGGGGTCATGACTCATTAGAGAAGCCATTTCACGATATTGCTATGTGAGTGTATTTTCCACTAACATGATGCTACCATCTGGCAAGAAAGATATTCTGACTTCCACACAATTGAGCAACCTCAAGTATGAATTTCATATCTGGTGCAATGCCAAGTAAGCATTGCTCAAAATGACACTCATTCATTTGCAGGGACCCATATTTTGCAAACAAAAGGAATATGTTCAAGCCTTGCACCTTATTTTAATTATCCCAGAGCTGTAGGAAGCCTGTAGTTCCCTGTTGCTGTTTCCACGGCAGTGCCTCAGCCAGTCAGAGTCACCAACCAACATCCTTTTCTCTTGTCGTATAAATTGTAGTAACTATTTGAAATTTGGCATTCTTGCATTTGTCCTGATGAGTGCAAGACAGAAAGTTTGGCAACATGTCTTTCCTTTCAGAAAAATAACATTGAATTAAATCTGATTTCTTTCTCTCATTTTCATGGTTTAACACATAAAACAACAGAATAGAACTGTAGAGGCTTTGTTAGGTGCATTAATGCCTGATAGCACCAGCAACACTAATTGTAAGATGAGTGACAAGGTCGTGCCATCAATCACTGACAATATAATCACCTGTAAGCTTGCAAACTTAAAAATTCAAAATGCAATGACAAAAATAAGCTGTAAGAATTTTGTTTTCTCTACATTCAGGGGTTTTTAAAATCCCACCTGCAATTAAGAGCACTCCTGGAATGTACCCATGAAGGTCCTACAACATTCCTGTAAGTTTAACCTGCGCGTCTACAGAGGCAAGAGGAAAACCCCATCGGAAAATAATAGGGTCCTGCTACAAAACATGTAGTTTCATCTCTGATATCGATGGGACCCGACTGCTATTTTAACCGGAGGCCAGCGTGAAGAAGCCATTGTGGTTTCCCACTAGGTCAATATAGAAGGCGGGTTCTAGGCAGAATGAGGATAGGAAGTTATTTTAGTTTTTTCAACTTGCCTCTTTGGGACAGGAGAAGCAGAATTCTCTCCTCTTGTCAGAAACCTAGAAGGAAAGTGCAGATCTCCATTCTCCAGCCCCCCCCAACCAATAGGGAGGTGATTGCCTAGTGGTATTATGCAAGATTATTAATACAGAAACTTAGCTAATGTACTGGGACCTCAGGTTCAAATCCCGCCACAGCAGATGGTGGAATTTGAATTCAATTTTAAAAATCTGGAATTAAGAATCTGCTGATGACAATGAAACCATTGTTGCTTATCAGAAGAAACATCTGGTTCACTAATGCCCTTTAGGGAAAGAAATCTGCCATCCCTACCTGGTCTGCTTACAAGTGACTTCAGAGATACAGCAACGTGGTTGACTCTCAATTGCCCTCATGGGCAATAAGTGTTGGCCAGCCAGTGATGCCGCATACCCCACAAAAGAACTTTTAAAAACCCAATCACAGACTCCTCTAAACCTCATTCCTGTGACTTTAACAGCAGCAGTCTCCTGCCACCTGGCTTTGTGCCCTTGCACACTGGCAAGCTGTGATTTCCCAACAGTTTTGGATGAGTCCAAATCATTTGATGCCAATGCGACTTCAGGGCCTCACATGGCCAAGGTCTGGCTGCTTTGTCACCTGCCTTAGCCCCCAACATCCTCTCCCAAAACGGGATTTGCTGGAGCATGAATTGACTCTGGCAGGAAGATGTAAGCTGAGTTTTTAGGAATGGCTTTCGAACTTCCAGATTGGGCTGAATCTGTTCTTCAAAGTGACATCCATCTATCAGCAACCAGATTGAAGTTTGGCATATTCAGAAATGAAGACTTAAGATCCAGAAGAGATGATTTTGGATTGATGTGGGCGGAACCTTTAAGAATATTAAGGTGGGGTTTGCAAATACGCAGTCCTCATGCTGTTCACCTGCCAACAGTGCAAATTGCAAATTCAGGGTCAGAGTTTATCACTCTCCAGGGGCTTTACTGTCTATCAAATAAATAGCAAAAACTTCCATGGGCCTTTCTGACCTTGGCTTCCAAATTTCTGGCACGCATTCCTGGAGTGTGAAGGGTTTACATCAGGGCTCAAGTCTAGCCTACAATTGTCTTGCATACATGGTGCTTATTTCAGTGACTGTTGTGTCTACTAACCAGTGACATTCATATTTCATGAGCTTTTGCTTTGGCAGTTGCCAATTTTGAGCTTTCATCTATCACAAACAAACAGATCAGATCTCTAATGTTGAACAAAATGAACTTACAAACTTCCAGCATTTGTCTGACATGGTTGCAAGAGGGGCAGAAAAAGCTGCATAAATAATGCAATGTTTCCAGTGGGAAGTATTTCTGAATGAGGTAACAGTTACATTTAAAGTTTATTTATTAGTGTCACAAGTAAGCTTATGTTAACACTGCAGTGAAGTTACTGTGAAAATCTCCAAATGGCCACAGCCCAGTTTTCAGGTACACTGAGGGAGAATTTAGCATGGCCAATGCACCTAACCGACATGTCTTTCAGACCATGGGATGGAACCAGAGCACCCAGAGGAAACCCATGCAGACATGGGGAGAACATGCAGACTCTGCTCAGAGAGTGACCCAAACTGGGAATTGAACTCGGGTCCTTGGCGCTGTGAGGCAGTAGTGCTAACCGTTGTGCCACCATGCCACCCTAAGTCAGGGACTCCTTCCAGCATGTCTACTCCTTTAAGACCCAAATTGCAAATTCTGTCAGTAGTGCCTCAGCAGCAAGTACCTAAGACGTGAAGATTGGGCTGCCGTTTCTTTTTCTCCCAGCGGCCAGCAGGCTGATCATTATGGGATGTAAATTCAGTAATCTCCCCGCTAAGTGACCGTGGCTCAGCTCCTTTCCCGCTGCGGTGAGGAGCAGGAAGGGCTAACTGTATAAGAGAATCCAAACTCTCGGGATCAATTTATGGCTCGGTAACATCTGGGGAGGAGTGGGAGGGGTGACCTGAACTGAGACAGGAGACAGTAGTGAGAGTAGCCTTGGTATAGTACAGCCGTTCCTCATGGAGAAAACATGAATTGAGGACACAAGACAATTGATCCTGGTCTATGCAGGAGCAGAACTTCTGTATTAGCGCCAATAAGGGATGGTAATTTACTCCATGACCCATAAAGTGGAGATGAAAATCGAGTTTTTATCATAAAAGCTGGTGCTTACAAAAGAGCTATGACTTCAAGATGTGCCTACTTCCTGCTCAGACAGATGTGACGTTTGCTATTTAGCTTTTGCGTGCCAGTTGCATATTAAAAATCTTTTTTTAAAAAAATGTTTTTTTGTCATTTACAAGCTTTCTCCTAACGGTAGTTACCACATTCTCAGTGTTAGTTTTTCGAACCAGACGAAGGCTGGACATGCTTGAATAGTTGCCAGAGACTAAGCTGTGGTGCAGGCAGGAAATTTCCCAGCTTCTAGATTCTCAAGGATTTACTGCATCAAAATTACCCACGAATCTATTAGTAATCAGGTCAGGTCAGTGAGAGCAATAAATTCCATTTGTCTATGGGTTTCTTTTACATCTTACACGAGGTCGCCTTTGCAGATATTTTGTATGTTTTTTAGCGATGCCATTTAGCAGGTTAAAATCCACTGACTGTAAGATATTTCTATCAGGAACACTCTTCACTAGTCTCAGGTTTGTCTTTATCTGCAATTAATTTTAAGCTAGTGAAAGTACAGTTGGCAAGCATTTGAGAAATTCTGGAATGGTTCAATCCCCAGGAACTCCCTTCAAGGTTCACAAATGCCGAATTGAACTCTATTGTGTAATGTCAGATGAAAGAGAAGTAATTGCATCGCATTTAAAAATTGCAAATGCTTACTATCATGTAAAGTATTTTAATTGTGGTGGAATAAGGCATTCCTTGCAGTGCTGATACGTCCACAAGGTTATGTGTGAAGTGTGTCATTCTAATCTGAGTATAAGTCTGATGAATCCACGTTTATACACAGAAACTCGACAGATGCCAGTGCGCAGCCAGCCGTTTCCTCAACAGCATCCAGTAAAACAAAGGCTGGTGGCAGGCAAGTGTCTGTTGAATGCTTTTGGTGACACCACCCCGTTAGTATGCTAATTCAGTTTCCGCATTATAAATTCAGATCAGCTTCTCTTTCCTGGAGCTCTGTATTATAGCAGTGGCTGCTATGTTTAATTGCTAATTTCTTGCATGCATTATACACGCGCACGCATACACTGACACACACACATACACACACACATACACACACACACACACACACAAACACACAGACTCTGCCTTCCCTCGACAAGACTGTTCTCCGTGCTTGACCCAGACTTTGTAAAGGTGAGTAGCACTGCTGTTACAGCGATTGGCGGATGTGTTTCCCCGTTGCCAGCCTTTATTATGTAATTTCCTGTGAGCTAGATGCCGATTCTCAGACTTTGATGTATGTGGCAGATTGTTTCTGCTGGCAATCGTGAAAAGTTATTTCGCGATGGATAAAACATGAGAAGGGGTTGCCCCCACCCCCCCTTCTCCTTTCAATGCAAACTTTGATAGACTGAGGAGAATGTAAACCTTTTGATAATCTAGGAACTGGTGCATGAGAAATTCCCATTGAGAAGACAGAACGCCTGTATTTATACAGTAGAATACCACTTCAACATGGGCATGATAACTTGGCAACCCACTCCTCCCTCGCAGTGTCGTCAGCAGCAGTGACTTATTGGTTTGCTCCTGCAGTCCCAGAATACACATGCACAGAAATTCCTGTTAAGGCTCAGGGACAATCATTGCTCTGAAACAAGTGGCTGGATCAATGGTGTACCATTATTCAACACTATCATTCATTTCACTGGAGTTGGCACTGGGCCAAGCTGTGCTTTCTCTTCTCTTCGCTCGCTCCCTCTTCCGTTTTTTTTTATATAATAAAACATTTGGCATGCTACGGCTTCTTAATGCTTTATGCCTCCCTTCCTTTTCAGAAAATCGTCTCAAACAGGATCCTTTTTTGCATGCAGTTAGGTTTACTTACGAGAATGCGACACAATCTTTTTTTTCTCCCCTTCACGTCCCAGTCGCTACACGACTGCAAAATGAGTGGATGCATCACAGACGTTTGCATAGTCACAGCATTAGAACAGCAATCATGTATTACCTTACCGCTCTTCTTGTCACAGAGCCAAGGAAACCTCTGTTACGTAGTAGCTACCTCCTGTTCCCTGTGAGTCAGTTCTTTTTACACGTTGCCATACCCTTACGTAGCAGAAATGCGTACTTCCCATGCCTGCGGAGATGCCCTGCCACCTCTCTCACTCATCTGGCTTTCTCTCACGCTCTTTCTCTCTGCCTTCTCTCTCCTTTCTCTGTGCCACCAGGCACCAGATGGGATGCGGCTGGTTCGCAGGAGCTGCCTTTGCATTCTGTGCCAGCTTAACACCAACGACGCACTGTACAATGAATAATCAATAGCCGTATTGATTTGTTGTGAATGTTTGTAAATTCCTGAAAGGAAGAAAAGGAAAGCACTGATACTCGCGGGAACTCAAAGGGGAAAGCTCATTGGTCTGTCTAGTCCATTCGTGCTGGGAAAGCCAGTGTGTCTCTGCAACAATTGACTACACAGAAGCTGTGAATTTGTGAAGGAATGCAAAAAAAAAATCTGTGATATGCCACGCATTAAACAGACTGAATTAACTTTTTTTTTTGCAATTTTGGCATTGCATATGGCCTACAATGAAAGAACCTGACTAGACAATGTTGATGGTACACCCGCAACCAGGTCTGGGGCTCTCAAACCAGGCTATCACCTTTTTTCAGTTGAGCAATCATGCTCGAATACAAGATCAACTCAACACACAGCACCTAGATTGGGTTTGTGACAGGAACATTAGTAACCTTTATGATATTAATCGGGAGCTGGATTTGATTTCAGGATTCAGTTCTCTGATTCAGTATGGAAGGGGAGCCATCCATTTTATCAGACGGAGCCAGTGGGATGATTTTTTTTTTTGCAGAGCACTGATTAGCTGCTGTGATCCAATTAGCAGCACACTTCTATCAGAGGCCAGCTCCACAATATTGTTGCAGTGTCCCGGACCTAGTCATAAATCCTGAAGACAGTGAATCTTTCCACTGGGGAAGATTAATTGCAGCCGCAGCCTGTATATAAAAATGTTCAGGATTGAGCTTAATACAGAGAAATGAAAATTCTAATATGTGTAAAATGTTAGCAATTTGAGCAGACGATTTTTAAGAAATGTGAAGCGGCGATTATGCATAAACGGTATCAAAGCTTATAGCTGGAAATATTAAAATCAGTTAATATTTTTGTTTACCATATGTCTTGGGCAAAATTTATAACTATAATTTAATATATGGGGTGAAATATTTATGTATACATCTGTCATTGGCTGGTGGGATATAAATTAGTTTTAGTTATATTTTAAAATTAAATGTTGAAATCAGTGACCTGGTAAGTCTGAAAAATACTACATTTTAAAAATGCATGATTTGGAAAGTACTCAGCCACTTAGATTTCCATTTCAAATATTATGCATATTTTTTGCAACAGATTTTGAAGTGATTTGCTATTTTCTTTGGTTTTATTGCCAGATTTCTTGTTGCTGCTGTTATGGTGATGTCAGTGGCATACTGATGCTCGGAGCTAATTCTGTTGTTATCATACGCACAAGAATCATTTGCACTTATGTAGCACCGTTAAGATAATAAAACATTTCCAAGCGCTTCACATAAAAGGTCGTGGACACAAGGCAGGGGTGGAAAAATTAACGGGAGATAAGCAAATGTGTTGTCAGAAAAAGGGGACTTTTTTTTTCAAAGGCTAGAGAGAGAGAAGCAGCAGAATGGGTTTGGAGAAAGCATTCCCTAGAGTAAGATAGAAACAGCTGAAGGCACTGCCTGCAAAAAAAAGGAGTGATGGAAGAGTGGGATTCGCAAAAGGCCAAAGTCAGAGGATCATAGGGCACGGATTGGCAATTAGGTTTCGAGGAGATTGCAGAGCTAAGGAAGAAAAAGGCTATGACGTGATCTGTAAACAAGAACAAGGATTTTGAATTAAGTGCATTGGGGATGGGAGGTCAATGAGGGCGCGGTTGAATTTATTGTGGGTCGGTTGGGAGTGGCAGAGTTTCAGATCAGCTGGAGTTTATGTAAGGATCAGATTAGCGTTGCCAGTGGGCAGCGCATCAGCAAGAACGCATTTAAGTGTGTGTGTGTGTGTGTGTGTGTGTGTGTGTGTGTGTGTGTGTGTGTGTGTGTGTGTGTGTGTGTGTGTGTGTGTGTGTGTGTGTGTGAAGATGTTAGGACTGGAGTTAAGGAATGGACAATGTGACAGAGATGGAAGTCGGTGGGTGGGATTTTCCAGCCACGTTCGCCCTGAAACTGGAAAATCCCACCTGAGGTTAACGGACCTTTTCATGGGTCCGCCTGTCGTGCGCTACAATTCCTGTGGCAGACGCAATGGTAAAATTCACCCCAGTGATTTTGGTTTTGAACAGGACATGGGGGTTGTTGTTTTGCCACTGGCAGTACCGTGGCACAGTGGTTAACACTGCTGCCCCACAGCGCCAGAGACCCAGGTTCGATTCCCAGCTCGGGTCACAGTCTGTGTGGAGTCTACATGTTCACCCCATGTCTGAATGGGTGTGGAGTGTGGCGACTAGGGGACTTGCACAGTAACTTCATTTCTGTGTTAATGTAAGTCTCCTTGTGACACTAATAAATAAATAAAGTTAAATAGGGCTTCAAAAAGCGTGCACTGGCTGGTTCAGCCTCAACAAGGGGTCAAGAAAGAGGACAGAGTTTGGGATATGGGCATGAGGTTTCGGTGGAAATATAGTCAAATGTCTTCAGTTTTCAATTGAAGCAAATTCTGTCTCACTTCTTGTTTAATGTTAGAGGTGATCTAATAGCACAGCAATGGGGGATTGTGATGTTGGGGATGATAGTAAAGTGAAGCAACAGGAATTTATCAGCATGCATATGGAAATTCATGCCCTGCCTGTGGACAGTGGCCAAGGCATTCTAAATCAGTTCTTGCCATTGTGGAAGGAGCTGGAAATGTTCTCACAGACACATTCCTGTATTCTTAGTTCTGCCCTCTGTCCTTTGATTTCTCCAGAGGGCAGCACAGCAACCTTTATGCGCAATATGTGGGGTGGCACAGTGGTTAGCACTGCTGCCTCACAGTGCCAGGGACTCGGGTTCAATTCCCGGCTTGGGTTGCTGTCTGTGTGGAGTCTGCATGTTCTCCCCGTGTCTGCTGGGTTTCCACCAGGTGCTCTGGTTTCCTCCCACAGTCCAATGATGTGCGGGTTAGGTGGATTGGCCACGCTAAATTGCCCCTTAGTGTTAGGGGGACTCAGTAGAGTAAATGCATGGGGTTATGGGGATAGGGCCTGGGCGGGATTGAGGTCAGTGCAAACTCGAATGGCCTCCATCTGCACTGTAGGATTCTATGATTCTATTCTAGCTGAAATGTGGCTAATCATATTATAGTGAGAGAAAATGGTATCACCCCAGCCCCTCGAGAATGATGGACACATTAGAATACCTGTTAGACGACAGCTTTCTAAGCATTTACATGCATTCGACAAGAAGATGGCAAAACATTTTAGAAATCTTTCAATCTATTTTTTATCAGCAACCTTAAGGCTTCTGATGTTCCCATCAGAGAGTGGGGCCTCATCCTTGGCACATTGCTATTGATTTTTACCCAATTCTGTGAGGATCATTGGCAGAGACCTTGGCATGGGAACCCACTGGGGTGGATGGAAGACCCACAAACAAAGAGAAGTACAGCACAGGACAGGCCCTCCAACTCTCCAAGCCCATGCCGATCATGATGCTCTAACTAAACTAAAAAAAACCTTCTGCTCTTATTCAGACCATATCCCTCTATTCCTTCCCTATTCATGGACCCATCCAGATACCTCTTAAATGTTGCTAATGTGCCTGCTTCCTCCACCTCCTTTGGCAGCATGTTTCTAGCATGTTTCATGAAAAACTTACCTGCACATCTCCCTTGAACTTTCCCCCTCTCACCTTGAACATGTGTCCCTGTGTAATTGACACTTCTACCCCGGGAAAAAGCCTCTGACTATCCACTCTGTTTATGTCTACCATAATTTTGTACACACCTATCAGGTCTCCCCTCAGCCTCCACCCAGGTTTCTGGAAATGCCCTCAGTTGGAAAGACGAATTAGAATTTCCAATTTAATTGACGCGCATGTGTATGTGTGCGTGTATATGTGTGTATGTGTGTGCATGCGCATACGCATGTGTGTGTGTGTATGTGTATATGTGTGTATGTGTGTCTGTGTATGTGTGCGTGTATATGTGTGTATGTGTGTGCATGCGCATACGCATGTGTGTGTGTGTATGTGTATATGTGTGTATGTGTGTCTGTGTATGTGTGAGTGCACGTGTGTGTGTGTGTGTGTGTGCACGTGTGTGTGTGTGTGACAAGTAAAAGCGGAACCATGCCAGGGTAAATCTCCCAGAGAAGCTCCACAGGCCACAGACATTACAGAAGTACAGACTTGCCAGTTGTGTCCTATGGAGTAGAGAGGTCAAAGATGACTCAGAAGTTTATCATCCTGGAGAATGTCACTGCTAACAAACCAGGTCTCAGTTTTGTGGACAGAATGGAAGTCAGTTTTTTTTTATTCATTTGTGAATTGTGCATCGCTGGCTGGGCAATATTTATTGTCCTTCCCTAGTTGCCTGAGGATAGTTGAGAGTCAATCATAGTGCTGTGGCTCTGGATTCACAAGTAGGTCAGACCAAGTAAGGATGGCAGATTTCCTTCCCTAAAGAATATTGGTGAACAAGATGGGCTTTTCTGACAATTAACAATGGTTTCATGGCCATCAGTAGATTCTTAATCACAGATATTTTTATTGAATTCAAATTCTGCCATCTGTTGTGATGTGATTCGAACTGGGGCCCCAGAACCTTTGCTGAGTTCCTGAATTAATAGTATAGAGATAATACCACTAGGCCATCACCTTCTCTTAAGGACTTGAAAGGGAAGTTTAGCGAGGTGATCACAAAACCTTGGTGAGCAAAAGATTAGATTGAGAATGGTGATTGGTGAAGATAAAAGGAGTTTTTTACACAATGGGTGTGGTGTCACTCATGCCAGAGGAAGGTAGGAATTAGGAGTGAGATTAGGCAATTCAGTTCTTTGAGCCCACTCCACCATTTTATATGATCATGGCCGATCTCCATCTCATCCTAACTCCACTTCCCTGCATTTTCCCAATAGCCCTTTATCCCATTTTCGATCAAATACTTACCTGTCTCTTTCCTGAATCCATTGATTGATTCTGCATCCACTGCATTCTGGCGCAGTGAATTCTGCAGATTCACAATCCTCTGTGAGAAATAGCCTCTCCTTATGGCTGTCTTGAACCTCCCTCATCTTACTCTACAACTATGACCTCTTGTCCTAGACTGTTCCAGAAGGGGGAAACAATTGATTAACATTTACTTTATCAATACCATTGACTATTTTATATACCTCAATCAAATCCCCCCTCATTCTTCTGTGCTCCAGTGAGTACAAGCCCAAGCTACTCAACCACTTCTTATACAACAGCCTCTTCAAACCTGGTATCATTTTAATGAATATTTTCTGAACCGCCTCCATTGCCCTCGCATCCTTCCTCAAAGAAGGTGATCAAAACTGAACACGATATTCCAAGTGTGGTCTCTCAAATGCCTTCTACAATTGTAACAACACTTCTCTACTTTTATACTATAGACCCTTTGCAATAAATGCCAAGATTCCATTTGCTTTCCTTATAACATTCTGCACCTGCATACCCACTTTCTCAGACTCATGCACAAGGACACACAGATCCCTCTGCAAAGACGTCTTTTGAATCTGTTTCCTATTTAAATAGTAACTTGCCCTATTGTTTTTCCAGCCAAAATGGATAACCTCATACTTATCCACATTAAACTCCATCTGCCAGATTCTGGCCCATTCCTCTAGCCTGCCAATATCCATTTGTAAACTTTATATCTCCTTATGGCAGCCTGCTTTTCCACCTATTTTTGTGTCGTCAATAAATTTCACTATGTTACGCTCTGTCCCTGCTTGTAGATCATTGATATAGATTGTAAATAGTTGTGGCCTGAAAACTGAGCCCTGGGAACCTCACTAGTTACAGATCACCAAGTGGAGAAGGACTCATTTATCTCAATACTTCACTTTCTATCAGTCAGCCAACCCCAAATCCAAACCACCACTCTACCCTCAACCCCTTGGGATCTAATCATCTGGATCAGTCTCTTGTGTGGCACTTTATCAAATGCCTTCTGGAAGTCTAGGTATATCACATCCACAGAATCCCCTTGCTGGTTACATCCTCAAAGAACTCCAGCACTCTAGGACAGCAACTCAAACAAGACTTGCCTTCACAAAACCGTGCTGACTGTGGTGAATTGAGCTTTGCTTTTCCAGATGCTCAGTCACCTTTTCTTTAATGATTGACTCCAGCAACTTTCCCACCAAAGAGGTCAAGCTGACTGGTCTATAATTTCCCACTTTTTGCCTCTCTCCTTTCCAGAATAAGGGCTTCACAGTAGCCTGTTTCCAGTCCACTGGTACCTTTCCAGAATCCAGGGAATTTTGGAATATCACAACTACTGCATCTGCTATCTCTGCTGTCAGCTGCTTTAACACCCGAGGGTGTAGGCCATCAGCTCCCAAGGCTTGTTTACTTTCAAACCCTTCAGTTTATTGAGAACCTTCTTCCTGGTTATAATAATTTCACCAAGTTCCACTGTATCAACTGCAGTTTTTGGAACAGAATTATTATCTTCTACTGTGAAGACAGAGACAAAGAAATGGCCATTTCGAACAAGAGAAAATCCAACCACCTCCTCCTAACATTCAAAGGCATTACCGTCACTGAATCCACCACTATTAACATCCTCGGGGTTACAGTTCAGTAGAAACGGATCTGGACCAGTCACACAAATACAGTGGCTACAAGAGCGGCTCAGAGGATGGGAAATCCATGGTTGCTAACTTACCACCTTGACTCTCCACCTTGACTTGCCTGTCTACCAGCTGCAAGGCACAAGTCAGGAGTGTGGCGTAATACTGTCAACTTGCATCAGTTGTGTGATGAGTGCAGCTTGAACAAAAGTCAAGAAGTTTAACACCATCCAGGGCAAAGCATCCCACTTGACTGGCACTCCAACCACCACCTTCGCCATTCAGTCCCTCTACCACTGACACACTGGCAGCAGTGGGTACCATCTACCAGACACATTGCAGCAACTTAGCAAGGCTCCTTAGATTCCTCTGCTGCCATGAAGGATAAGGGCAGCAGCAGCATGGAAACACTCCCACCTGCAAGCCACTCACCATCCTAACTTGGAACTGTATCGCTGCTCCGTCAATATTACTAGGTCAAAATCCAGGAACTCCCTCCCTAACAGCACTGTCCCACATGGACTGCAGGAAGGTGGCTCATCATCACATCCTCAAGGACAAAGGCAGTAAAAACAGGCCTAAGCCAGTGATGCCCAATCCCCATAAATGAACAAAAAAGAACTCCAAAAGGATGGGGAGAAATGTCTGTCGAGGCAGCTATTTGAAATAAGGGTGGAGAAAGAGAGAAAAAGTGTAGAAGGGCAATTCGAGAAGACCTCCTATGTTTAGGAAAACTGTAACTCCTTCACAGAACCAGATTTACAATCTGTTACTTGTAACACACTGAAGAAATAGTCCCCAGGTATGAATGAATAAAAGACGTCAGAAAGATTTCTCTAATGCTTCGCCATTGTGGGAACTAAGTAGGATCTTGTTTCTCCCACAATTTATTTAGTCTATATTTTGAAGCTGTGTGCTTCATTCTTCAACTTGAGGTGAAGGTAGCAGTTTATACGGCAGGAGGTTGCTCTGTTTGCAGGGATTTCCTGATGCTGTTCTGAAATCTGCTGCCAGGAGATGTGTGAGAGCAGCCCTGGAAGCGAAACTGTCTCCCTCTTCTACGCTGGCATCTTCCCCAGCGACGTAACCAATTTTTGTGTGACTAGTCACAGGGTGCAGAAGACATAAGGTGCCACTGACACCCTGAACAACAATGCACCATGCCACCATTCAGTGGACGTAGCTCTAACCATTCTGACATGGATTGATTGATTTATACAATTATTGTTCTGGTTAAGTATTGTTCATTTGATTTTACAAATAAATGGATGTGCTTTGGCTTTAATCAAATGTTAAATCAAGCCTTCAAATGCAAAGCTAAAATACTTGTAGTGTGCACTTCTAATGGAAGTTAAGTTGCATAGACTTCAGAACCCATATGAGAAACTTACATTTACTGACATTTTGCTAATTACTCCCCATCTCCAGACATCTCTCCACACCGCATTACAAAGCATCTCCAACCAAAGGGTAAGCAGACCAACCTGATGCTTGAAGCTGAGCTGTTATTGAACTAGCTAAGGGAAGTTGTGCAAGAGAAGCCTGGGAAAAGCTCCCATAGGTCCTCCCTTTGTAGGGAACAGCCAAACATTTTCAGATAGCACTGCTCTTATTGGGAAATCAACAGGTGGGAAAATCCAAATCCTTCCAAGGAACCCTGTTGAGGTGTGCGTGAAGGGCGCAGTTAAAACAAGTGAAGTATGACGGTTGCCATTAGAGACCTAATGCGGTGACACTCTGTTACAGTGCACAGATCTCTTGCAGCCCAAGAAAAATGGGTTGTTTCTGTCAACAGTCTCATCAATTCCTAACAATTTTTGGGGAGGCAATCCCAGATTATTAAAGACAAGCACTTTTGTAGGCACGGGTCTTAGTGTAATATGGGAAAAATGCAAAGCAAAACTTCAGATCATTATAATGTCAATTCTGTGTCATGGACTTGAACTGGACCTGGATGGTTGGAATGAAAATCTCTTCTGTCTAGTAGAATGCAACAGGCCGAAGTGAAACTCTCTTGCTGAGTTGATTCAGCCCTGTTGTCAGTCGGGGTACATCTGCAGCACAACGCTGGCTATGGTTTGATGCTAATTGGAATCAGTGTAAAGTGGAGTGTCAAATAAATGGAAAAGGGGCACTCTTCTGAGTTCAGTGTTGAGGCAGAGCAGATATAACTTAACACTATGTCAAATCCATCCATTATCTGATTTGGGATAATGCTGGGTGCCAGAAATGGTAAATACATTCAATTCCTCAGCACAGTTTCTCTAAGAAGCACGCACTGATTAAAAATGCTAAACAACACAGGGACTAAAATTGTCAGCATTGTTTGGGGTAGGGAATAGGATTAGCCATTAATCTCTGAACAATATAGTTCACTCTGTGTTCATTGATGAGCTTTGCATAAACTGAATCTTCATATCATTTCCTAAATTACATCTGTAAATTGTGTGTGCCTGAATAAATGGGCACAGGGGGAAAATATCAGTGAGAAAAGATCTACCAGTACAAAATATATTCTTCCATCAGATGACAGTAATGGTAATAGAGGATGCCATTTTTAAATACAGCTTTGATTTGAATGACAAAGGACGGTTAGTTTAGCCACTATGCTTGTGTTAGTGATTTATAGCCTAAATTTCTCTGTATATGCAGTCCCTCAGACTTCAAGATGTAGAAGGAAATGTCAGTATAATCTAGACAAAGTTGCTTTTCATTGAAGTCACACATATAGTTTAATATCAACATGGATCATCACTTAAATTCAGATGTGGAACTCATACAAATTCAACGAATGGCCCAGAATTTCTTGGCTAGTTTTGGGGTAGATTACAGTTGCAGTGTTTTTCTTCAGAAACTGGCACATAGCTGGCTTACCCCGGTTTACGCTAAATATCACAATGTGTGATACAAGTTGCACCCACAGAAATCCCTTTTGTCTGATTGACCTCCATTCAAATGAGCAAGAGAAGTGGGGCAAGATCCGTGTGTTTCCCGTTGGCGGGATGTGACGCCTTGTTTGCAAGCGACAGGTTTCTCTGATCCCATCGCTATCGATGGGAATTCCCATTGATATCAAACCTGCGGACGGGGGTGCGTGGCCGGCGGGACTGGAGAATCCTGCCAGCGTGAACAGCCGTAGAGTTTCAGTTGCGAAATATCTATACTGAAGCCCATTTTGAACTAGTGCAAATGAACACATAAAATGTTACTCATAGCAGGATCTATTTCTGATCCTTTATAATCATATCTCAGCAATTATATTTACTATATTTCTCCTTGCTGAGACCTATCCTGGATTTTCTATATCTTTGATTATTTTTATGGTATGTCAATAGAGGAAAGCACACTTGCATTTTCTTAAACCGGATATGCTTAATGCTGTCTTGGTAGCTTCAAGCTTAATGTTCATAATATTAGCAAGATAGAAAGGAGCTTTGAACGTGGAGGTGCTGTATAATTTCCATTTCCCTCAAGTCCTGATTGTCTGCACTGATTTTCGTTTAATTTATGCTTTTTCCAAGGAGGATTTTTCACAGAGAATTCCAGAGCATGTTCTCGTTATTAAAATCAACATAGAATCGCAGAATTTTTAAGATGTGGAAGGTGGCCATTTGGCCCATCGGGGGAGTTTTCCCATCCTGCCCACCACGGGAATCATAGCGGGTGGGAGGGTGGGAAAGGTCCATTGACCTCAGACAGGATTTTCTGCCTTTGGGGTGTGCGTGGCTGGAAAATCCCACAATCGTGTCTATGCCAGTTCTCCAGGCAAACATCGTGGCTTTGTCTCATTCCCCTGTCTTTTCCCCATACTGTGTGCATTGTTTCTATTCAAGTAATCATCCAATGCCTTTTTGAATGCCTTGTTTGAATCTGCCTCCACCCCACACTTGTAGGCAGTGCATTCCCGACCCAAATTACTCAGTGTGTGAAAAAGTTTTTTTTTTGCATCATGTTTTCTTCTTTTGCAAATCACTTTGAATCTGTGCCCTCTCATTCTTGATTGTTTGATGAGCGCGAACAGCTACTCCCTATCTACTCAGTCCAGCCCTCGCATGGTTTTGAACATCTTTATCAAATCTCCTTTTAGCCTTCTTCTCTCCAAGAAGAATAGTCCCATCTCTCCAAACTATCCTATAACTGATGTTGGAGAGCAGCAAGCTTGTGATATAAACAAATTACAATGCCATTTCTGAAACAGTACACTCCTGGAAATTCCTGGCTGTGACATCAGTTCTTACTCATCTGCCTTTTCTGTTATTTGAAACAATCATAGGCATGTGTTCTTCCATGGAAGGATAGTCAAACGTACATTGCTTTTTATCTTTGGTTTATAAGACTCCATCAGTAAAACTAAAGCAGAAATGCTGGAAAAACTGAACAAGTCTGACAGCATCTGTGGATAGAGAATAGGGCCAACATTTCGAAGACTCCGATGAAGGATGATATAGACTCAAAACATTGGCTCTATTCCCTCTCGACAGATGCTGTTGGACCTGCTGAGATTTTCCAGCATTTTCTGTTTTTGTTTCAGATTCCAGCATCTGCAGTATTTTGCTTTTCTCCATCAGTAAAACCTCTTTTTAACTTGATTTTGTTAAACCACCCTGAATATTGAAAACTAAGATTATTAGGGTAACTTCAAACGTACGTCACCATGGTGCTTCACCAACACAGTGAGTTCACCAATTTGGTTTCCAGCTATACCTCCCTATTGCTCAAGTTTTAATAGTTCTCAGTTAGGCCCTGGATTCACACACACAGGGAGAGTGCTGGGTGGGTGGAAGGAAGAAGGGACGACAGTTAGATTTCTCAGATCAGATCTCTTGATTCCAAAAGGTAATCGATAAGGAGTTTGAAATGAGAAAGCTTACAAAATATTGAGTAAAATGGGATGTAACATCAGTGAATTGAATACAATCGGATCACTTGAGGCAAGTGATGGAATTTTCTATTCATTAATTCCATTAATTGAATTTCCGTTCAGTCACAAAATTAGTTATTATTTGAACTAAGCACTTTGGTGACACTGCCAACACAAATAGTGAATTACCAAGAGTGTAAATATGAATGCTGTATTAGCGTATCTTGGGTATGCTTTGAAAATGTTTTAAGTACTCAACCTGTAATGCTGTGTGATTTTTTTTTCATTTATTCATTTTACGGGATGTGGGTGTCACTGGCTGGGCCCAACCTTTATTGCCCATCCCTAAGTGCCCTACATTTCAGAGGGCATTTGAGAGTCAACCACATTGCTGTGGGTCTGGAGTCATCTGTAGGCCAGACCAGGTAAGAACAGCAGATTTCGTTCCCTAAAGGACATTAGTGAATCAGATGGGGTTTTTTTTACTAAAATTGACAATGGTTGTTATTAAACTTTTAATTCCAAATTTCACCATCTGCTATTGTAGGATTTGAACCAGGCATTACCCTGGTTCTGGATTCTCGTCTAATGACAATACCACTACACCACTACCTCCTCCAAATGAGGTACTTATAATGAGCCTATTTCAGTGGTCTTGCTGCAGTTTCTTAACTAATTCTTCAAAGTGGGCATGGAGGAAGTTCACTTTTCTCGTTCTTTTGAATAGAAATGCAGTTATCAGACAGAGAAAAAGGATTTCTGGTGCTTATACCCTATACGTGAACCATGCATCTTCTGCAATCTGAAACTCCCATCTCTGAATTTCTGTTCCACAGACAACTTGTACTTTAAAAACTCAGGGAGATCCCAATTCACCATTTTAACTCATACTCTTACTTTGATTCTTGTAATCCCAGGAAATAGAAATAACAAATAACTCAAGTTATTTTCAAGCTCCAAATTGAATTACTAAATGTATTTATAGCAATTCTAAAAGGAACGGAACATCACAGTTCTACACAATGACCAGCTACTTAATCCCACACCTTTGATGATTGCACTCTGCTCATTCAGTGGTAAACTGTTTATAGTATTTTGCACCACTAGCCTGTCTCTTATTCCAGTACTAATGTCACAAAAGCTCCCCGAGAGGTTCCTTGCAACTCTCTATCTGCTTTCTCAAGCACCCTAGCTACCTTGGAACATGTATTTATTCTGTTTCTCTTTGATCTATTCAGAGAAGATGGTAAATTTATTATAGGCATAAAAGGCCGTTCTATCCTTTAGCCAATGTCCAGTTTGCTCCTTTGTCTTTCTGGCGGTGCCTGTGCCAATGTGATCTGAATGTGATTGTCACAGAATAGATGTTGATCGTGCCTCAGAGATCATGGCTCAGTTGGCACATAAAACCTATCTGAGGATGACAATCAGTGGTCCAGACAATCTGGCACCCAGTTGGCCATGTTGGCACAAGACAAGTCCAGCCTTTGCTTTTCAATTGATGCATAGAAAATTATCTCCAACTAAATTTACACCGTGACAAGTTTACTGACCAATGTAGTGCCATATTAAAAGAATGCTGGCTCCTTCCGCAACCATTAAATGCAAATGTGCAGAATGGTTGCCAGCAGTGAGATGCAGATTTAATCATGGTTACCTTCATTACAATTCCTCATATAAAGTTTAAGTTTAAAATTTATTTATTAGTGTCACAAATAGGCCTGCGTTAACACTGCAGTGAAGTTACTGTGAAAATCCCCTAGTCGCCACACTCCGGCACCTGTTCGGGTACACTGAGGAAGAATTTAGCATGGCCAATGCACCTAACCAGCACATCTTTTGGACTGTGGAAGGGAACCGGATGCTCGGAGGAAACCCACACAGACACAGGGAGAATGTGCAGACTCTGCATAGGCTGTGACCCAAGCCAGGAATTGAACCCACGTCCATGGCTCTGTGAGACAACTGTGCTAACCACTATGCCACCTAAAAGTGGCATTATAGCCGGGGAGGAACACATTGGAATTTCAGCGCAGAACAGATCACAGTGTAAGAGGGAATTCAACTGCTATAGCAAGAGAATTGTAACACCACACCACCACCCCATCCCCCACCAATCTTTGCAAAGTTAAAACAAGATGGTTGACTCCGCAGAACTGAGAGAAACTTGCTCAAAATGTGGTTCTTGACAAGGCTTTCCTACTCCTTAGCAAAGACCGAACACTAACACTCACTGGAGAAAAAGAACCATAATAAAGCAAATATTACAGATAGTTGAGGGAGAATGTTAGGGATTAGGCATCCGTTATAAATCTTACTAATCTCCAATAGATTGTGCTTCTGGATTTACTCCTTTTAACTTACTTTGTTTTCTCTCCCTTGGCTGAGCTCAGAAGTAAGACTGGTGCAGAATATAGGAATGCCCTTTTCTAAATAGTAGAAACATCCCTGGAATCTGCTATGCTAATCAAAACAAAATCAAAGTCATTTTTCCTACTGCAATAGATGTAACATCAAGACATGCATTTCTAACCCAAGATTTTTGACGTCAGTACATAAGGTAAACATGAAATACGCTTTATTTGTAAGCCAAAAACACAATATTCAGAATGCACAATGCACAAAACCAATTTATATTTAGTTACTTGTTTGTACAGAACTTGAATATTGCTGAAAAAAGAGACATGCTGTTGAAGCTTTTCACCTGATACTCATTAGGACTAATTTGCAAGAGTTCCAATTCTAAAGGGGACAACAATTCATACTGCATGATAAGAGGGCGCTGGTTGATTTGCAAGAGAACTCTAGTAGAGGCATTGCTATGAAAGGTGTACCAGGGAACAGTTAATTGCTAAGCTTTTGTTTAAATTCAAACCAGGCAGTTTGCACCAGGCCTAGTCTAAATGATAAACAGTGTAAGTTGTTCCCTTTCGATTTGGTGCTCTTGCAGTGAAGCATGCCGCTGAAGCTTTTTGTCTTGCACTCATCAGAACAGATAAATTCAAGACAAAAAGCTTCAACAGCATGCCTTGTTTTTCAGCAATACGCAATTAACAGTCACCATCAAAGTGGAAGATTTTTTTCTCTTTCATGTTTTGGTACATCTTGGACAACCTGGTGAATTGCAGGTTTGAAGGACACTTGAATGGATTGTGGCATTGTGTGCTTTTGTTTTTCTTGGTGCAACTCCCTGTCACAGCTCATGACTCTGTTAATGTCTCTGCTGACCTTTAACCTTCTTTCCAAAGAAGGATCATTGTCTTCAAAAAGGTGCCATGCCCTCTCAATGAGCTTGAAAGCCTCTAACGTGAGTTGCACTGTCAGACTTCCTCCTCTTCCCCTAGTGTAGCTCACTCTTGCACAAGCTACATTAGCTCCTTGTTGGTCAGTCCTTTGCAGTGGGCCTCCAACACCCTCTCAATGTTATCTTGGTCCACCTCAGAAAACCCTACCTTGTTGGCCATCGTAACTTGGTGAACCAATTCAGTTGACTCACTGAAATCATAAACATTAAAACTGAGATGAGGTGGAACTACTTCTGGCAGAGGGTGGTGAATTTGTGGAACTCGCTGCCCCGTCGCGCATTGGAGTCTGAATCATTGAATGGCTTCAAGGAGGAGATTGATACATTTCTAACAAAAAAGGCTTAAAAAGATTTGGGGAACAGGTGGGGAGATGGATTTGAGAACAGGGAAAGATCAGCCATGATCTGAATGAATGGCAGAGCAGGCTTGGAGAGCTGAATTTGCCTACTTCTGCTCCTAATTCCTATGTTCCGATGAACAGCTTCAAGGAAGATCTTGGACCAAACACACATTGTACCTCTTCTCATGCATTTGCAATGTTGCTAATTGCCTGAACAATGTTACAACCATACCAAAATTCACGTGTCATTGGCTCACCTTCATCCTCTATCTCCCTGATCAATTGTGCAAATGTCCCATAGAGTGAGTGAGCTTCAAGATGGTAAGCCATGGATGAGATCAAGAATATGGAGTTTTTAGGGAGGTATTCTATACTTGGATGCATTTGGAGAGGTCATTCTGATTCAAAGGGTGTCCTGCAACATTTTCAAAAGTAGCAAATCTTTATGAGTGTTTTTCTCCCTGAGCATAATAGTTCTAAAAGCTGGACGAAAATGCACTGAGGTTTAGAATGCCTTTATTAAATCTCCCATTCTCCTTCTTTGTTTAAGAGAGAACCATCCCAGATCCTCTAACCTCAGCATGTAACTGAAGGCCCTCATCCTGTGGCATCGCTCTGATCAATCTGGTTGGTGGAATATTTCAACTTATAACACAATAACCTGTGTTACACCTGCCAAAATGTTTACACACAGAAGACTCATTATTCTACAAACCTCTCCTCCAGTTTGCAAAGCATCCATGAGAGGTTTGGCCTGCTCAGTCTTTCTAACCAGCTACGTTTGATGCCTGTAGTTGAATTTGGGTTTTGTTTCTACGAGGAGGAGATAACTATGCCCCAAATAATTGAATGAACATCTCCTGATGTGTATTTCAGGCACAGATTGTGGCTTTGTGCAGAGCATACCTGATTATAAAATGCCTTGTCTGCTGATGGGTTTTGAGAAGAGGATTGTGGCTGACTGAGTGTTTCGCAACTTTTAACCGGATATGTGAATAATTATAGTCAATCCTCAATATTTGTCTTAGCTGGATGATTTTACTGGTATCTTGGGCTGATATTTTTTCCTCAGCGAACATCACAGAAACAGATGACATGGCCATTTTTATAGGACTCTTTGTGGGCCTTGCTACATGCAAATTGGCTGCCAGATTTCCCTTGTTGCAACAGTGACTGCATTTCAAAAGCATTTGTTTGGCTGTAAAGCCCTTTAGGATTTTCTGAGATTGCAAAAGATAAATGGAAGTCTTTCTTTTGGATTCACTTCATCTCACCCTGCTGTTCGGAAGTATGATTTTATTTTCTTTGGTGTTGCATAGTGAGTTACTGTATTTAAGAACATAAGAAATAGGAGCAGGAGTAGGCCAACTAGCCCTTCGAGCCTGCCCCGCCATTCAATAAGATCATGGCTGATCTGTCGTGGCTCAGTTCCACATTCCCGCCCTCTCCCCATAACCCTTAATCCCCTCTCTTATCAAAAACCCATCAACCCGCGTCTTAAAAATATTTAGCGAGGTAACCTCCACCACTTCAACGGGCAGAGAATTCCAGAGATTCACCACCCTTTGAGTGAAGAAGTTCCTCCTCAACTCTGTTCTAAACCGCCCCCCCTTTATCTTGAGGCTGTGCCCCCTAGTCCTACTATCCTTTCTGAGCGGAAAGAGTCCCTCCACCTCTATCCTATCCATCCCATTCATCATCTTGTACGTCTCAATGAGATCTCCCCTCATTCTTCTAAACTCTAACGAGTACAAGCCTAATTTATTCAGCCTCTCCTCATAGCTCAACCCCCTCAACTCCGGCATCAGCCTAGTAAACCTCCTCTGCACTCCCTCCAAAGCCAAAATATCCTTGCGTAAGTATGGCGTATTTATCCACTTTGGCAGGAATAGTAGTAGAATGGATTACTATTTAAAGGGCGAAAAGCTGCAGCATGCTATGGTGCAGAGGGACCTGGGGGTCCTTGTGCATGAGTCGCAAAAACCCAGTCTGCACGTGCAGCAGGTGATCAAGAAGGCGAATGGAATGCTGGCCTTTATAGCGAGAGGGATAGAATATAAAAGTAGGGAGGTCTTGCTGCAACTGTACAAAGCACTGGTGAGGCCGCAGCTGGAGTACTGTGTGCAGTTTTGGTCGCCGCACTTGCACAAGGATATTTTAGCCTTGGAGGGAGTGCAGAGGAGGTTCACTAGGCTGATACCGGAGATAAGGGGGTTGGACTATGAATAGAGGCTGAATAGACTGGGTATGTACTCGTTGGAGTTCAGAAGGATGAGGGGGGATCTTATAGAGACGTATAAGATAATGAAGGGGATGGATAGGGTAGAGGTAGAGAGATTCTTCCCGCTCAGAAAGAACAGCAGGACTAGAGGGCACAGCCTCAAGATAAGGGGGGAGCAGTTTAGAACAGAGTTGAGGAGGAACTTCTTCACTCAAAGGGTGGTGAATCTCTGGAATTCTTTACCCATTGAAGTGGTGGAGGCTACCTCGCTAAATATATTTAAGTCACGGGTAGATAGGTTTTTGACAGACAAGGGAATTAAGGGTTATGGGGAGAAAGCGGGAAAGTGGAACTGATCCACTTCAGATCAGCCATGATCTTATTGAATGGCAGGGCAGGCTCAAAGGGCTAGATGGCCTACTCCTGCTCCTATTTCTTATGTTCTTAAGTTTGGGTTAAATATTCTGAAGAACTCAAGCAAATGCCTCCATCACCTACAACGTACTTAATTTTAGTTAGTGTAGCTCTCCACATGCTCAGTGACATATGTAGGCAAGAGGTTGAGCTTCTTTACCTTCATCCTCATTCCTCACCTTGGCACATCAATCCTGACATCTGCATCTGGATATTCTTGTAGCCTCTCCTGGTATAGGATAGCCTGTCACACCTATTTTGCCCTCTAACAATTGGTGCTCCAGTCTTCTACTACACACTTCACCGTACACTCATGTCAGCTGCAATGGTCTGCAGGTGTTATCTGTAAATCTCTGTTCATGACTTTTGTACTTTCCCTCCATTCCTTACAGAAAGTGTACATTCTGGGTTGACCTGAAGAGGACCCTTGATGATGACTTAAGTGATTGCTTAAGGAAGCAGTTTTCTTTCAATGTTTCTTGCTTCCCAACTGGTTGATCAGTTGCATAGAACTCTGAACATATCCTAATGCATTCATGGGCCTAACATATGCAGAAATTTTAATTCCCATTTAACACACTGAGTGTGTAGTGAAAGTAACTTAACCCTCCTTGTTGCTTGGGTCCATTGCAGCTTTTCCAAAGCTCTGGATACAGGTTGAGAGAATTGGCAGATACTGCTTGCCTGGTGTGAGGGATGATTGATTGAAGAGGTATTGCACTTTAAGAATGTATTTTGAGCATACGCAATTGATCAGGGGAATCTGGTGGACCGATCTTTAAAATGAATGCTCTGTGCTTCAGCTGTTCTTGTCATTAGGGGCCTGTAAAGGCAAAGCGTTTGGGAACTCATGATGTACTTAGATGTATTAATTCAGCAAGTTATGTGCTAAATCCACCATGGTGGTTCCTCTTCTGCATGGTTGTGTTTGACGTCCCATGGAGATCAACACATCCCACCGATTGTTTTCTAGGAATTAGGGAGACCCCCCTCGCTGCTTCCTTTTCAAGTTTTTCCAGAATAGAGAGAGCTGCAGAAGTGGGATAGCCATTGCCGAACACTGGCATCGGCAAAGACTTGACGTTTGCAAAAGATCATGGGGTGTCCGCAGTATCCTCTTGCTCCGTGAATTTGTCACAGTCTTTAATTTGAAAGTTAAACCAGGGATCAGTGGCTTAGAGCCATTGCCTTTCAGTGCTGTGACCTCAGTTCACTTCTCAGAAGAAATTAGTTGATGAAGGTCATTGGCTGGCTCAGGCTGATTAGGAACACATGTTTGGCAGTCCACAATCTCAGCAGAAATTCATTGTTCACATTTTAAGAAGAAAAGAATTCCCTTAAAATGAATGCAGAAATTTTAAAAAGGCTCTTTTGGTTATTTCATGATCCTTTGCAAATGTCAAGTCACTTACACAATTGACTCACATCCTGGTAATAATAAGCACAAGGAATTGTGGGTTGCTGGTGGGTGGTAGCTCTAACGTAAACAAAGGTTACTAATTCCAAAGCAGAGGCATAATATTTTTACACATGTGACAAAATGAATATGTGGCTAGTCAAGAAAATTCTATCTAGTGGATGATATGAGACTCCTGTAGTTCAGATTTTCTACCGTGTTACTGGATCATATATCCCCGTTCCTCTTTTATCCTAATTTTTTATATTCATTGATGGGACATGGGCATCACTGGCTGGCCAGCATTTCACCACTAGTTGCCCTTGTACAGAGGGCAGTTAAGAGTGAACAACATTGATGTGGCTGTGGAGTCACATGTAGGCCAGGCCAGGTAAGGAGAGCAGAGTGCCTTCCCTAAAGGACATTAGTGAACTCCCTAAAGGACGTTAGTGAACAAAACAGGTTTTTCCGACAATCGGTCTCATGGTCGTCTGTAGATTCTTAATTTCCAGATATGTTTTATCGAATTCAAATTCCACCATCTGCTGTGGCAGGATTCGAACCCAGGTCCTCAGAACATGGGCGAAGCTTCTGGATTAATAGTCCAGCGATAATACTGCGAGGCCATTGCTTACCCGGTGTACAGTGTATGGTATATCAATAGCTACACAGCTCACAGGTTCCAAACGTGACCGGATTTCAGATTTTAACATCTGTTTCCAAAACCATGGAACTTTGAAAAATCGGATTAAAAATAATACATTAACAATAATAAGCTGAACTTGTGAAGACTGCGCAATGTGATAAAGCAATTTTCTGTATGTATCACAAAACAGAGAACAGGACCAGCAGTGACAGGAGAATTGTAAAGTAAAAAAGTATGGTTTATTTATTTGTCACAAGTAAGGTTTACATTAACACTGCAATGAAGTTACTGTGAAATTCCCCTCGTTGCCACATTTCGGTGCCTGTTCGGATCAATGCACCTAACCAGCACGTCTTTTAGAATGTGGGAGGAAACTGGAGCATCCGGAGGAAACCCACGCAGACACAGGGAGAATGTGCTAACTCCACACAGACAGCGACCCAAGCCAGGAATTCAAACTGTGTCCCTGGCGCTGTGAGGTAGCAGTGCTAACCACTTGTGCTACCATGCCGTGAGGTGAGGGGATGAGGATTGGGCAGTAGGGAGGAGGGTTGGGTGATCAGAAGCACAATTTTGACAAAAGCTATTGAAGCCGAAGGGAAAAAAATGAGATTTGTAGTGGTTTAGGAAGAGAGGTCTAGAAGGTAGCATCTGAACACCTGAAAGCATTTAATTTACAAAATTTATTTCAAACAAATGTCGTCACTAACATTTTTCATCATTTGTTTTGCATCAAAATAAGCAGATAAAACTCACATGCACCTGTTTACTTTGATGAAGCTGTATCTTCTGAATTGGTACAAAGGAAAGTTAATTTATTAGTCACAAGTAGGCTTACATTAAAACTGCAATGAAGTTATTGTGAAAATCCCCTAGTCGCCACACTCTGGCACCTATTCGGGCGCACTGAGGGAGAATTTAGCATGGCCAATGCAACTAACCAGCACATCGTTCGGACTGTAGGAGGGAACCGGAGCACCCGGAGGAAACTAATGCAGGCATTGGGAGAGCGTGCAAACTCCACACCGACAGTGACCTAAACCGGGAATGGAACCCGGGTCTCTGGTTCTGTGAGGTAACAGTGTTAACCACTGTGCCATCGTGCTGCCCATGGTACATGAGAATGGACAGGTATGTGTGTTTTAGCAGACTGCCAGAAAGAACATCTCAGTCGAGGTTAAAGTCTCACCCAGCCTGATCTCTGCTCATGACCCAGGAGGATTCAGCAGAAGCAGACCACATTATATATTTGAGGCTAACTCTAAGGCCTAGGTTGGAGGGCTCGCACAGAGGGATGGGAGAGGCTCAATGACTACAGCAGACACTGCAGGACTGACTAGCAGCTTGTATGTTATCAGGAAATATTATTTTAAACATTTGTTTTTTTTTTAACATTCCATCTTGCTTTTTCAAAAGTGGCTTAGACAATGCAGTTGATCATTCTGTAATTGATCGCAGAGGCTAAGGCATCCCATTAATTTTTAAAACCCCACTGGCCCTAGTAACATTGCTTGCCAGAATGCACAGGCTTTCTTAATGTCCACTGTTGCTCGGACAAAAATGCTGGGAATTACTTCCAGGTGGGCCGATTGTGAAACACAGGATAGATTTTCAACTTGCCACCTGAGCATCAACTTTCGGCCTGTTAACAAAATCGCCTAAAACGGAAACAAAAGTCGAGCAACCCCTAGGAAGAACGGCCAATCGACAGCGCCGGTTCTTGCTTGTTAAAAATCTCCCTCCCTCTCCCACATTCAAAATGGAAAATCTCTGAACTGGCAAGGGGGAGTTCAGAGAGTTCACAGAGTCAGCTGCTAAAGATATTCCCGGCTCCAATCAACTGGGGGAGTACTGGGGAGCTGGCCTGTCGCCGGCAGAAAATCTATTTTCCGACCATTCACACCGCCAGGATTTCCCCATCCTGCCGCAGTGAACGGAGATTTGGTTGGTCGCCAAATTTTCCAACTTGCTGCAGCGGGACCGTGGCGTGAACAGATCACGCCCCACGGCTCTGCGTATGGGAATTAGGATCTAATCTGGGGTTAATTTATATTGATGTCTGAGTGATCAGCTGTTGGAATTTGCCGCCATTTGTGGGAATTGTCAGGTCAGTGAGTTTCCAGTCAAAGGTTGTGATTCTCCCTTTACTCTTGGGAAGGTCCTTCACAGGGAGGAAAGACCCCGTTCCCATGCGGCTCAATGAGAAGTTTCTGTCAAGCTGGTCCACACATAACTCAGAGACGATGTCTGTGGAGCTCGAGCCTGGTGAAAGGCACGCACAGATACGGAGAGTAAAGTCCAAAGCAAGTTTTGACACTAAAATTGCAAAAGGTTGAAGTAATCAAAACCATTGATTTCAGGAAAAATATTTTTTACCTTTACGTGAAAACAATTTACTTTCACCGATATATTTTCATGGAACTTGTGTTACCGCAGAGAGCAGATTTCAGTTAAACAGAGAAGACCATAAAACAGACATAAAGTTGAAAAGTATTTCTTTAAGCTTTTGAAGTAACTTTAGGGATGAATCAGAATCTATTTTGTACCAAAGTCTAGCAGTACTGCTGCACAGTGATCATTTTGCGAAGTCACAGCTCTTATTGCTGTACACGATTATTGTTTATTTATTCATGGGAAGACCAGCATGCATTGCCTGTTATGAACTGATTTGATTTTGATTTGATTTGATTTATTACTGTCATAAGTATTAACATACAATGAAAGGTATTGTTTCTTGCGCACTCTGCAGACAAAGCATACCATTCATACAGAGAACGAGAGAATACAGAATGTAGTGTTGCTAGTCATAACTCGGGTGTAGAGGAAAATCTACTTAGTGTGAGGTAAGTCCATTCAAAAGTCTGACAGCAGCAGGGAAGAAACTGTTCTTGAGTTGGTTGGTATGTGACCTCGGACTTTTGTATCTTTTTCCCAACGGAAGAAGGTGGAAGGCAGAATGTTTAGAGTGCGTGGGGTCCTTAAATATGCTGGCTGCTTTGCCGAGGCAGCGGGAAGTATAGACAGAGTCAACGGATGGAAGGTTGGTTTGCATGATGGATTGGGCTACATTCACAACCTTTAGTGGTTTATTGCAGTCTTGGGCTGAGCAGGAGCCATACCAAGCTGTGATACAACCAGAAAAGAATGCTTTCTATGGTGCATCTGTAAAAGTTGGTGAGAGTTGTAGCTGACATGGAAAATTTCCTTAGTCTTCTGAAAAAGCAGAGGCATTGGTGGGTTTTCTTAACTTTCTGAGCTGCCACCATGTTGTGAGATTGGCTCCTCCCATCTTTGGCTCTCAGCATGGGACTGTATCTGCTCTGGTATCTGCTTAACACTTGTTTATTAATGTGACATCTGAACAGGTTACAAAGCAGCCACGTAACTCCTAGGAATGATTCCAGCCTCTTGGAATGAGAGTCTAACACACGACTGACTAGTGTCAGGGGTGCCTCAGCAGTTACATTAGACATTAACACATCCCATCTGTTAACCCTTTGTACTACACTGCCCCCAAGTATACCATTGTACTTTTTAACAACAGTCATAAATTTTGGCTGGAATTTTCCGATCGCTCATGCCAGCAGCTTTTTCTAATCCCGCCCCAGTGAATGGAGATTTAGCTGTCTGCTAAATTCTCTGACTTTTGCTGCAGTGGGAGTGCGGCGTGAACGGCAGGTGAGAACACGTCCAAAGTCTTTAACTATTAATGTTAGATTTCTGTAACTCCTTGTTTACAACTACAGATTCCACTTATGTCCAACCCTACTCTTACCCTCCCCAATTCATAGTTCTAGGGATTTAATCTTATATGGTATTCTCAGCCCTTAGAGAAGACAGCTTGGTGACATAAGTGTTTTATTCTGCATCTAGTTGGACATCATTTCCTGCAGAATAGAAAAACGCTTCAGCATCATTGCTGTCATCGGAAAGCAGAGTGAAGGTTGCAGAATGACTGAACTGGAAGGATAATGAAAACTATGCAAAGATCCAAAAGAGAAGACTGAGGATAACAAAATTTTGGACCCTCTGAGACCTCAAGCGACTGCGGAACTCATTGCTCCCTCAAAGAACTCTGGGCAGACTACCACAACTGCTGCATCAAAGACTGAAAGGGCACCAAAGATTGAAATTTCAATGAATTTAGATGATGAAGGGAAAAAAACAATAAAATTCCAGTAACCTTTTCAGGAAAAGAAGAGGTGATTTCCCACTTATATTTTGGAAGGCAGTGGTAAGAGAGGCAAACTTTTCTCTGTGTACACATGCTCCACTCTGAGCAATAGGAGGAATTGCAGAGGATATGAAGACAAGAACTCAACCATCATTTGCACTGGAATGAATTTCAATGTCAAAATAAAGACAAATGTCCTATAGACAACGAATCCAGAGACAAGTTTGCTGTACAAGATTGCAAAGCTTTAGAAGTGCTAAACATTCTGTTACAGCTTCTACATTGATCTCCAGTTCTGAAGAGAAGAAGGTCCTCAGTTGGGATTTCTGATGTATGAATGTCAATCGATATTCACTCTTGGTCTGTTCCAGTTCTTTAGCAATGTGATCCTCTATGGACTCTAACATGGACTCAGGCAAAACATTCTTCATGGACAACGGGAGATAAAATGGGCAATACATCGGTAAATTGAACGGAAGTAATCAGCATTTGAAGCACAGCAGGTTCTTTTAAAGTAACAACAGCAACATCAAAAGGTGCATCCATTGTTTTTTCAGACCTCAACTTCCAATAAATCATTCAGTGTTGCAAAAGATTCTTCTTTATCACTCTCCAGGAAGATTCCATTCAGGTCCATGCAATCTTCATTGGGATGGTCATCGTCTATTGCATTGTCTTCTCTACCATTCACCTTGGCCGTTACTTCATGAGGAAATGAGAGCATTCATAACTTACTTGTCTACCCTTGGTCGAGTAGAAGCTGTTCTGTGGAAGAAAGGAACTTACTGTTGAAGGTATAAACTCGGTCAGCTTCTGAAGGCTGCATTTCCACTGTTTCTATATAAAAGGATGAAGAATCTTGCATGAAAGATGGTCTTTCGAATGGTGAGCATCTTCCGCTTTGTCTAGGATTCATAGATGCATGCCAACATCGCCAGTCAATGGGCAAGTACATTGATTATTAAGGACATGGAGAGAATCACTATCAGTCAGTCCCTAAAGTGAAGCCAAACATTAATGCTGTCTTTGATTGGTAAGTCCACTCTACCAGAACCTTGTATCTTGATGTCTGATGGATAAAGAGTCGTCAACAGAGGTCAGAAAAGGTCATCTCCAAATATGTTAACAGTCGCTCCAGTGTCCATCTTAAAAATAGTATTAAAGCCTTGAACTTGGGCTATGACTGACCAATAGTCTGGATTCAGACTATTTACTTCCCCTCTGGAGTGTTGTTGTTTTCTAGGCTTTCCATTTTTTGGAAGGAATATGTTTTGTAAATACTTTCCGGTCTTTGACTTGAAAATGACTGGAGTTGCAGAAATTTTTGAAATGCCCAATGTTGCCACACCAAAGCTTTCCAAGCCCCTTGCCAGGCAGTCTTGGTGTCTATATTTGTGTTTCAGACCTGCTTTCTGCACAGTAAGGGGGGCCAATTTTCTGAGTGAAGGCTGCTGCACATGGGCCTACCAAACCCACAGAGTTACGTGAAGCCTTGGACTCACCCTGAATTATAGCCCAATCCAGTACTCAGAATTGGGGCCATGTTGCACACTCAGCCGCTTGCTTGATAATGGGGTTCCATGGCAGATTGGAAAAGGTATCCAAATCATCAGAGAACACCATCTGCAACTAGAGCTACTGCACAGTGAAAGTAACTAACTTGCAGTTTTGACCCATTTTCATGGAGAATGACTCTGCTTAGTACTGGAAAAGATGGTGTTTCCATAGAAATACAGAGAGTAGGAGCAGGAGGAGGGAATTCGGTTCTTCGAGCCTGCTCCACCTCTCACTATGGTCATGGTTGATTATCCAACTCAATCGCCTTCCCCTTTCGCCCTAAGTTGTAATATCTCACTGCTTCTTGAAAATATTCAGTGATTGGTTTTGACTACTGTCTGTGGTTGCAGATATCACAGGCTTACAGTCTCCCACCTCTGGCCTCTCTGCAAGTCTCTGTTATAGTCAAACTGGTGGGACAAGGGCTGGAAGCACTCATTGGCACGATCATCATTATCTCTACTGCCAACATTTCTTGAGCTGCTTTCAGAGGTTTCTTCATTCTGTGGTTCCTTCGATAACACCAATGTGTCTTTTACATCAATGTCTCCATGGCTGCCACCATGTTCTGAGATTGAGTCCCTCTGTCTTGGGGTCTCAGTTTGGAACTTGGTTCTTAGACAGACTGGAGACATACTCTGTTATCTGCTTAACAATTGGTTGTTAGCATTATATCTAAGCAGATTACGGAGTAGGCACCTAGCTCCTAGGTATGATTCCAACCTCGGTAACAAGAGTCAAACACACAACTGACGGGTGTCAATGATACATCATCATCCGTCTCATGCATTAGCACATCTTTAAATCTTTATACGATATTGTCCATCTCTAATTGCTCTTGAGAAGGTGATGGTGAGCCGCTTCTTGAACCACAGCAGTTCGTTGTAGTCTAGGAGCATTATTGGGAAATGCGTTCCAGGATTTTGACCCAGTGGAGCCAATCGCTATCTTTTCGAGCGCAAGGCTACTCGTGCCAGATACCCAGTGCTGTTGAGCGTGAGAGGTGAGAAAACGGGCACAAACCTGATTTCTCAACTCTCTTGTGATCTTACCAACTCGCCCCGCCCACCAGTCAGAGGAATGATATGGTAAGATCTCCCCCAGTGACTGCAAAGGAATAGTGATATAATTCCAAGTCATGATAGTTGTGTAAGGGTGGGGGTGTGGGGTGGGGGTGGGGTCGGTGTGGGTGTGGGTGTGGGTGATGGGTGGAGGCGGAGTGGATGCTTCTGTGGCTCTTGTCTTTCTTGGTGATGGAGGTTAGGGATTTGGAACACTGTTGAATAATGTTCGGCAAGTTACTCATTTATATCTGAATAAATTATATATATTTCCTTACATCAGAAGTGGCCTTTAATAAATTCCTTGCCTCTGCCTTCAAGCCCCAGTTATGACACACAGATCAGTTTTGCAATGGAATTAATTGCTAAATGGAAAATTCCTTTCACATTTCCCATCTCTGGTCCAGAGTTGGATGTTTCTGGGTAATCTGTAAAGCAGCAACAGTTTTAGACTGTCTTTATATTTGTTTAAACTGCTTTTACCCCATGTTGTTGACTTACTCTTTTAAACTGACCAAAAAAAACTAGCTCAAAGATAACACATTAATGATCACATTAGGTGTTAATAACATCAAGGGTACAGAAAGTACCTGTTATTTCACTCTCTTTGCCTCCAGGGAAATTGAAACGACACAGATTTTGGAAGAGGTTGGAAAATTAGAATGGTTCCATGTCACAGAAAGTACGTCGTGAGTGCTCAAGGAAGCGTTGTGTCGTCCTGCTCCTCCTCATTGTCAGAATTCAGCTTCATTTGCATGGCGCCTGCCAGAAGATTTTGGGCCAGTAAAAATAACTGGAGTGAACAGGAGGATCAGATTGAAGCTGGTATTTTGGTGTCCCACTGTTGTTCGTTCCTGTAGTCTAACTTACAGAAGATCAGATTCCAGTCGGCTGGTTCAGGCAGCTGTGGTGATATGCTGAACTGATGGGGGAATTTTTTTTTAAATATCAACTTATTCTCTACACGTTACTCAGGCTGGTTGTGGACACTTGAGTCTTTGTTTTTCTTGACAAGCTCAACAATCATTGATATGCTTGCAACCGATAAATACCACTCACTGGACTGAACAGAAAGAAATAAGAGGTCCTAATATGTGGGCAGCATGGTGGCACTTTGCATAGTATGCTATCTCACAGCGCCAGGGACCAGGATTCAATTTCAGTCTTCGGTCACTGTGTGGAGTTTACACGTTCTCCCCACGTTTGCATGGGTTTGCTCTGGGCACCCTTGTTTCCTCCCACACTCCAAATACGTGCAGGTTAGGTGGATTGCCCCTTAGTGTCCAAAGATCTGTAGATTAGTTAGATTAGCCATGGTAAATATGTGGCATCAGGGGATAGGGTTAGGGAGAGGACGCTCTGTCAGAGTTGGTACAGACTCGATGGGCTGAATGACTACTTCTGCACTGTAGGGATTCTGTGATTCTATGATATTAAGGGTTGGAATGGGGATGCGGAGGAATGGTGGGGACAAAATGTGGCAGGTAAGAGGTTTTGCTTAGGAGTTGCCAACTCTTTGCCATTTTAAACTTTGGAGAGGAATTCTGATGCTATGGGACACATGCCTTCACATCCGACTGAATCAAGGAGCGAGCGACTTTTTCCCCATGGCCTGACAAGGAGGAGAATGATATGCCACCATCTGCAGAACTTTGCATTACTGAAATTGCTGATCATGACACGTTTTTAGAATTCGCCCTCTTCTATCACCTTTTAGAGCCACTTTCTCTGATTTTCTCCAGTGATAATGAAACAAAGCCAGCCCGTGCTGCCAGCTGAGAGCTTTATTCGAAGCAGGGAGGGCAGGGGGTGGTGCTACAACCATCTTATGTACTCCTCTGCCCTGACTCTCACTCGCTTTAAGTACGGCTCTCTGCTGGATCAGTGAATTTATCCTTGTACCTTTCCAAACAGAGTTATTGATTTCACTCTCTCAGTGCTGAAGATAACAAACCATTTGTCTGTTCACTATCCAATCAGGTCTGTTTCTGTCTCTAGTGATTCAGTCACCACTTGTCTTTCAAACGGCGAGTTAACCACCCTATAGAGAGTAGTGCCATCATCAGAGACGACAACATTACTTGTAATGACATCCACCACAGCACTAGCTGGAGTTGATCACACTACCCCAGGCTCCCAGAACACTACCAGAAACTGGTGCTTGATCTTTCAGGTGTCAGTTGGGTGAACCCATTCAAAAGATTCAAAAGGGCAGCACAGTGGCACAGTAGTTAGCACTGCTGCCTCAGCACTGCAGCTGGGGACCCGGGTTCAATTCCCAGTTTGGATCACTGTCTAAGTGGAGTCTGCACATTCTCCCCGTCTCTGCATGGGTTTCCTCCAGGTGCTCTGGTTTTCTCCCACAGTCTGAAAGATGTGCGGTTAGGTGCATTGTCCATGCTAAACTCCCGCGGTGTATCCGAACAGGCACCAGGGTGTGGCGACTAGGGGATTTTTATACTAATTTCATCACAGTGTTAATGTGAGCCTACCTGTGGCACTAATAAATGCTGCCTCACAATTCCCAGCTTGGCGTCACTGTTTGAGTGGAGTTTGCACTTTCTCCCCGTGTCTGCGTGGGTTTCCTCTGGTGCTCTGGTTTCTTCCCACAGTCCAAAGATGTGGGGGTTAGGTGGATTGGCCATGCTAAATTGACCCTTGTGTTGGGGGACTAGCAGGGTTAATGCATGGGATTATGAGGATAGGGCCTGGGTGGGATTGTGGTCGGTGCAGACTCAATGGGCTGAATGGCCTTCTTTGGCACTGTATGGATTTTATGAAAATGGAAGATAGATTAGAGCTCTCGACTGCTGGATCTCCACTCACGTTTCCCTCATCTGATTTTTTCTCAGTCAGCTCCAGGAAACAGCCATCCCTCTGTATATAAACAAATGAATATTGTGATCCTGCAGGATTCTGAGCCCGTCCGTCAGGCTAAGATATGGGCCCATAGATCGCAGGACAATCACTCTCTCTAATTTTCCTCAAACTAACCAGAAGGCGTCATCCAGTTAAAGATGGTGAGTAAATGCCTGAAGCTGAAGCCTTCCAGTGTGAAAGGATTTGCTGTCTGCTGTCGGGGGTAAGAGGGAGGATGTGTCAAATAGAAAAGCCTTAGCTTGAACATTTTCCAAGTTTCAATGAAAATCCAGGCGAGCAGGGAAGGCCTCGAGGCTTTCTTTGATCACAGTTCCCACCCTCGGCCTGTTACCAGGAGGTCACTTCCAGATTCCTAAACCAGCTTCACGCAGGCCTGAGGGGCTCCTGCCCCCCACCAATCCCAACCCTGGTTAGGGCCTAAAATTCAAGACTAACGTGTTTGGTGGAACCCCGATCTTACGCGCCCCAATTTAGCGCAAAATCGGATATGATGTGATATGACGGATGGACCCTTTTGGTTTGCTCTTTCCGGTTTAATGATTTAGTTGCGCTAAATCGACCCCGATTTAGTGCAACTCCGATAACATTCGCGATAACACTTCATGGAGCCCAACCATCGCGTTACAACAGGGCTGCACTGTATTTCAGCCACGACTCAGAGAAATTGATCATTCAGGATTGCTAGGTGCTATTTTCCATATGGCAGTCAATGAACAAGGCCAGAATTCAAATCGTCACATTGTCAAACATTTGCTGAAGATTTTCTCCTATTTTGTTCCACCATTGCTACTGAGATTTTTAGCGAAACTTTACAGCAATGGCTCTGGTGCAATCTTCTTTCAAACTGCTTTAGCCATTGTACTGGAATAGGGAAATGTCCCTACTCAGTGGAAGAATTGACGATGAGGGAGATGGGAAACTGGTCTACATGTACCCTATATACCGCAGACCAGGTGCATAGACCTCCTCTTGCCTGAGAGAAGGCCCAATAGTGGCACATCCATCCACCAGAGCAGCCATGGTGGATTTCTGTCACCTTCTGCATGGAAACCAGGCATGACATTGCCAGTGACTTTATAAGGCAGAACTCTGCTGAAAGACAGTGTGTCATGATTCAGGCTTCCACTGGGCGCATCGTATACAACAGAGAATCGGCGGCATTTGGATAATATGAAGCAAGTCATAGATTCATTCTTTACACTGGTCACTTCCGTCCCTCTGGACAAACTGGAGCTGTCAGAAAATTCTGTGCGATTTTAAAACTTTGCCCGGGATTATATATTGCATTTGGCCCATACCTGCTCCCTCACCCAATGCCACCGTACATAATAAGGAAGCATTTCACTTTCTAAACACCTGGCTTTGTTTGCAACATTCAGCACCAGGTTATGGAAGCCAGAAGTTTATTTCCTTTTGCAGTACCTTCAATTTCAGGCAGGCCACCAACCCACGAATATTTGATCCATAAAGGCAAATCTCAAGGTGGTTCCTGGTAGACCATTGTTATCCTCTGTGGTCAAGGTTCATTGCATTTCAGTGCACTAGCTGAATGTAGATATAATGAGGTGCCGTTCCCTGCAAGGCAACTGTTGAGCATGTAATTGGCACGTTGACTTCTCCAGCTTCCTGTTCCCATTAGCTGCTCGGGGTGTGTACTGAGGACCTGTGGAGACAATGCTTCTCTCCCCCTCTTTCGACCTCCTGCACTGCAACCCTCTCTCTGTTGTTCCAGTTCTCATGCTTATGTTTCTCTTGTGTTCCTGCAGACAGCCTGCTTCAACTTGAGCACGGGGAGTGAAACTCCCTTTTGACTTAAATGACGGGAGTGTAATCAAGGTATTTGCAGATGATACAGAAAATTAGCCTTGTGGTTAATAGTGAGGATGAAAGCTGGTTGGATGGAATAAAAAAATTGCAAATGGATTTCAATCCAGGAGAAGGCGATGTTATATATTTGGAGAGGAAAAGAATACACAATAACTTGTTGGACTCTGTAAAGAGAACAGAGGGATCTTGCATCTACAAATCCCTGATGGTAACAGGACAGGTAGAAAAACTGGTCAAGAAGTCACAGGGAATACTTTCATTTATTGGCTGAAGCTGAGATTAGAAGAATAGGGGAATTATGCTCGAACTGTGTAAAACACCAGTTAGCGCACAGCTGGAGTACTGTGCACAGTTATGGTCATCTCTTCATAGGAATGATATGATCATTCTAAAGAGGGGACTGGAGAGATTTGTGAGGATGAGCGGAGAATTTTAGCGATGTGGAAAGATTGGCTTGGTGGATTTGCTTCCTTTGGAATAGAGGAGGCTGGGGGAAGATATAATTGACAAAATGGTGAAAAGTCTGGATTAGTGGTGAGCAACCTGCAGGCCATAGAACATAGAACCCTACAGTGCAGAAACAGGCCCTTCGGCCCATCGAGTCTGCACCGACCACAATCCAACCCAGGCCCTGTCCCTATATCCCTACACATTTACCCACTAGTCCCTCTAACCTACACATCCCAGGATACTAAGGGGCAATTTTAGCATGGCCAATCAACCTAATCCGCATATCTTTGGACTGTGGGAGGAAACCGGAGGTGGCCAGGGACCACATGAAACCCATCAGGGTTCTGAGTACGGCCCACGAGGCACTTTGCTGACTGTTGCCCATGCATAGGGTTGCCACATTCCACTGGTCTCTGTCCATATAGATTTTTCATACCAGCATGACTAAAGCAAGGGGAAGTGCTGATTGCGAACATTGACCATGAGAGCTGCACACTCCCTCTGTGCTCAATCAAAGTATAAATATTTATTTTGTCTTTACCATTTGAAGTTGATGACAGTTCTATTGATATATAAATGATTGAGCATAATTCATTATGAGATAATCGGCATGTATTAAAATTTACTTAATCTTATTCTGAGGGTCAAGGTTAGTGAATAAGCCTGATTTCAATCTTGTGGCCCACTGAGATGAAGGAGGCCACTCGTGTAACCTACTCACTAGCCAAGATTGTCCATCAGTGGCCTAGATAGAGAGGATAAGGAAGGACTATTTCCAATACAAGAGAGGTCAATAACTAGGTGGCATAGATTTAAAGTGATTAGTGCAAAGTTTAGGGGGAAGTTGAGAAGAAATGTTTTCACCCAGAGACTGGTGAAGGTCTGGTTCTTATTTTCTGAAAGCGTGGTAGAGTCAGAACTCCTCATTGCATTGATACGTTCTTAAGATGTCAAAACTGACAGGCAAAGGACCAAGAGCTGGAAGGTAGGAGTAGGCTGGAAAGTCCATTACAGAAGCCATGGCCATGAGATGGCCTCCTTCTGTGCTGTACATCTCTCTATGTTTCTATTTTCAGACGAAGCCTTGTAATGCAAAGTGTGCTCATAGCCTCATGGACACAAAATAAGCCTGTGTCAGGGTCAACTATTCCTAAGTGCTGTACATGCTTAATATACTGTAGAAATGTGCAGCCTTAATGAGCTCTTGTAGCTTGTCTGATTAATCAGATTTCCCTGTGCTGCGGACGTGCACATCACATTGTGGAAGTATTCATGTTAGATGGAACCTCTTCCCATTTCCTCAGGGCTACTCTTTTTCCAGGCCTTCAACACTCAGCAAAGCATTGCTGTCCTCAGCTTCACTCCTTGCAGCACGCCTTGAATCTCTTTAGCCTCAGAAGGAAGCAAAATACTTCGGATGCTGGAATCAAGCACAGAAAATGCTGGAAAATCACAACAGGTCTGACAGCATCTGTGGAGAGAGAATAAAGCCAGTGTTTCGCGTCTGGATGACCCACTCTATTGTCTCTCCACAACTGCTGTCAGACCTGCTGAGATTTTCCAGCATCTTCTGTTTTTGTCCACTTAACCTCATCTGTCTTTCAGAAAAGATGTTGAACTGAGGCCATGCCTGCCTTGTCAGATGGAAGTGGAAGTTCCCCATAGAACTATTCCGAGTATCAGGGAGTTTCGCCCTCACTCAGCATCACTGACCATCTGGTCATGGTTATATTGCTGCTTATCGGAGCTTGCTTTGCACAAATTGGTTACCAGTCAGTTCCTGCATTATAACAATGACCAGATTTCAAAAGTACTTCCTTTGTTGCAAAACACTTTGGAATGATCTGAAGATAATGAAAGGCATTAGCTAAAATGCAAGTTTTTCTTTCTTTCTGTTTTCTTATTTGGCATTAAATCTTATTTTCCCCCACCCCCATGTTGGAAATATCTGTGTGCCTTCCCTATAATTTACAGCAGGCTTTTCAATCCCACTGCACGCAATTTTGCACGCCTCCCAACTCACGTGGTGTCAGCACACTATAAATCAGATGGGCGACTAATGCACTACCTAACTTCAGGTTTCCAGATGTAGTTTGATTCTAAATTGTACTTTCTCACAAAACATGGTATGAGATTTGTTTGAAGTCTACTTTGTGTAGGTGCTGAGCAATCCATTGGGTTTTCTAAAATTCAAATCAATGCTGTCACATCCAACGGTATCTTGTACACCATTATTGTCTTATAAATTTCGATTGGGTAACAGTGTTGACCATGTTTTCTATGACCTTTGTGGATCCTTTCAGAAGGTTTCATATTCCTGGAGGATTTTTTTTAATTCTCTGGCGTGTTCCAAGTCATTGTCTGTCTGCCTGTCTGTCTGTCTGTCTGTATTGCAGTCTGTGAACCTATTCATCTCAATCACTTGCACATGTCTGTATCAGATTGTAAATACATTTCACAAGTGCGCTATTCTAATCAACCATCCCATTCCATTCAAAAATGAGATGATGGGAACCATCCAGGTATCCGCAAACATTAGTAATAACACCAGAACTCTTGTCTGGGATTTTCACCAAACTTAATTGGTCAACTTCTTTCCATGGGCCTGCAATGTGCTGGGAACTATACCTGTTCAGTTGTGAATTTGTGCTCAACTGTAGACCCGGAACACTGATCTTGGACACTAATTTGTCACTTCAATGGCGAAACACATTTTATTGAATTCTTAATAAATAAAGCATGAGTCTCTATCATGTTACTTATGGTCCTGTTGAAAAAGGTTGCACGAGAGCTCACGTGATCAATTGGGACCATTAAGATTTCACCTTGATAACTTGAAAAAAATACCTTTGACAGGATTTGCTTTCAAATATAGAGTCATTTTAACAAGTTGAAAGTGGTTGCCAGATTTTACTGGAAAAGAGTGTGTCCTGCACGTTCTGCACCGTCTCCTTTCCTTCTCTATGTATGGTATGCTTTGTCATATAGTGTGCAAGAAACAATACTTTTCACTGTATACTAATATGTGTGCCAATAATAAACCAAATCAAATCTCATTCATAAATCGCAAGGCATGGGTTTTTGTTCATTCTACATTTTGTTGCCTCCTTGTCCGTCTGCATTTTCCATCAGAACAATGTTATCTGCTGGTTTTCCAAAGTTAACATTGGTTGAGAGATTTTTGTTAGCCTTGTGCATCTCCCTGGATTGTGCATCTGTAGCTAATAATTGTGCAGAAATATCAAGAGCCTTGTGGAATTCAGACTTGCTGCACGTGCAGTTAAGTGTTACCTGTGTCAGGAGAAGTATTGATCTGAATGTCGGTACTTACATTAACAATTGAAAAGTGAGAGTTGTTCTGACCCCATGTTCTTTACACTTGAGAGGGTCAAAATGAAGATTTAGGAGGTCACCCTCAGCACTTACTCATGGACAAATTTGTCTAGTGCAAGTCAAAAATAATTTAGATAAGTAGACAGCACAGATATTTAATGTATCTTCTCTGCTACAGCCTCATGAACTGGATTGTGCTATAAATAATATGTGCGCATTTTCTGATACTTGACTTTGCCAACAGCTTCCGTGAAAGTGCTAATTTAAGGGGGCTTTGTGGAAAAGGCTGGGAATTATTTAAAATATGACGATCCTGAAATTCCACGTGTACCATTGGTGCTTTTTTTCCTCAATTCTTGTTGAGCTGGGGTTACTCAGATGAGTACGATTGCAGTGTCGATTTCCAACCAGTAGGCGAAACTATGACTGCAAACTCTTGTTGAATAATGAGAAAAGCCACCAAAAATATCCCAAGAATTCTTTAGTAAATTGGAAACTGCTTTCTCATTAAAGCGGCTGTGTTTTAGTGGCTACAGTGTTTTTGCTTCCTCAAACCGAGGATTGTTTAAACAAGGTTAATAGCCCACGCAACTTAGCTTGGCTTTCTGTAAGAAGTGTAGTGGCATCCTCCTAACAGTCGTGTGCAGTCTAACCTTATTTAACCAACATCTAGGGGATCTGGGTTTGATGAAGGCCGCAGCGATGAACTGCAGCAAATGAGAAAAGAGTTGTTTTTTTTTCTTTAATTAATAGGATGCTCATGTAAACACTGAGAGCTTTCATGGTCTTCGCAGTGGGGCCACCAGTGCTTCTCTTGAGTTTTTTTTGAAGGGGGTAAGAATCAGTTCTTGTGAGTAATTGGCTGCTGCTCTAGTTTGCTAAAATGAAAGTACCGTGTTTAGACACCAGCAGCTGGCTACCATTGCCATCTGTTTTCAATGCTGTGTGTTTTTGCAGTTTTTTGTGGTCGACATGAGATGCACCAGAGCAGACAGGAAAAGACATGCGGTCAGAGAAAACTGGGAGTGACAACTAGTGTTCTGGTTACCATAAGTACATGCAACAACTAGGTACTGAAGTTCACATGGGCTGAAATTCCTTTGCAATTACTGCACTGCCTTTCTCTCTGACAGTGCCTAATATTTGAATATATATTGCAAACAATATGTTTCTCTGGGTTTTTTTTGAAAGGATCGTATGCATTTTATGAATTCGATATGACTTTTGTTGCTGTACTTAAACTGTAATCCAAGCTCATACAAGATTTGACCTATTTAATATTATCTTCTAAACACTTGCACATTCCAAAAAGGTTCTGGATGTGTTTTAACCCTTTCCCCAGCATCTGTATGGGAGTAGCGAGCAACAAAATGCCCGCAGGATGAATTTCACATCCTCAAATTCCACAACTCTCCTGCAACTCTGGGCGTGATCTTACCGCCCATTTACACCATGCTCCCGTTGCGGCAAAGACGGAAAATTTGGCAACAAGCCAAATCTCCGTTCATTGCAGCAGGACAGGACAATCCCACTGGTTTGAACAGTCAGAAAATTCCAGCCTCTGAGTTCCTCTAGCTTTTTATTCATTCACCATTTCATTCGCTTCAGCACTGTTACTTCATGTTTGTTTGTTACTTCAATGTCATATTCTGGAATTTCCTCCCCAATCCACCTCGCCTTTCCAGTTCTCCATATATTTCAAGATGCTGCCTAATGTTCCGGTTCCAACCCACTAACTTTCACATTTACCCTTTGACCTTTTGCGCATAACCTCCTCAGGAGAGACAGGAATGCCTGTTAATGTGTGCTTCTTTGGAGAGAGAGATCTTGGTGTCCATGTCAATCTATCAACCTGGCATGAAAGTTGGCAGCCAGGTTGATAGAGTTGAAAAGAAGGCATATGTGTGTTAGCTTTTATTGGTAGAGGGATTGAGCTTAGGATCCAAGAGGTTATGTTGCAGCTGTACAAAGCTCTGGTGCGGCCACACTTGGAGTATTGCGTACAGTTCTGCTCACCGCATTATAGGAAGGATGTGGAAGCATTGGAAATGGTGCAGAGGAGATTTACCAGGATGTTGCCTGGTATGGTGGGAAGGTCTTCTGAGGAAAGGCTGAGAGACTTGAGTCTATTTTCATCAGAGAGAAGAAGGTTAAGAGGTGACTTAATAGAGTCTCAAGGAATGTGAGTGAGCGTATACCAGAAGGACATACAGCAGTTAAGAAAGGTAGCCTGTGGCCATGTTCTCAAGGAATGACAGTAAGTGTTCCTCTTGTCCACAATGCCCACATCACATAGGTTATTAAAACAAAACCACAAAATAAAATTGCCGTTCTGTTCTTGACTGGCCAGATTCAGAAAGCGTAAATTTGAGAACGACTTGAAATATGGAACACAGAACATTACAGTGCAGTACAGGCCCTCCAGCCTGCGATGTTGCACCGACCTGTGAAACCAATCTAAAGCCCATCTAACCTACACTATTCCAATGTCATCCAAATGTTTATCCAATGACCATTTAAATGTCCTTAAGATGATCAGAGGATTAGATAGGGTGGACAGTGAGAGCCTTTTTCCTTGGATGGAGATGGCTAGTACGAGGGGACATAGCTTTAAATTGAGGGGTGAGAGATATAGGACAGATGTCAGGGGTAGGTTCTTTACTCAGAGAGTAATAAGAGTGTGGAATGCCCTGCCTGCAACAGTAGTGGATTCGCCAACATTAAGGACATTTAAATGGTCATTGGATAAACATTTGGATGACATTGGAATAGTGTAGGTTAGATGGGCTTTAGATTGGTTTCACAGGTTGGTGCAACATCGCAGGCTGGAGGGCCTGTACTGCACTGTAATGTTCTGTGTTCTATATTTCAAGTCGTTCTCAAATTTACGCTTTCTGAATCTGGCCAGTCAAGAACAGAACGGCAATTTTATTTTGTGGTTTTGTTTTAATAACCTATGTGATGTGAGCATTGTGGACAAGAGGAACACTTATTGTCATTCCTTGAGAACATGGTCACGGGCTACCTTTCTTAACTGCTGTATGTCCTTCTGGTATACGCTCACTCACAATGAAGTCAGGGAAGGCTGCTCCAGCATTTTGACCCCAGTGACAGTGATATACTCCCAGGTCAGGATGGTATGCAACATGCAGCACAGAACTTCTAGGTGGTCTTTCTACACATCAGCTGTCCTTGTCTTTCCAGGTGGGTGTCAGTAGTGGAAGGAGTCAATGTTTAAGGTGGTAGTTTTGTGGGAGCTGCTTTGTCCTGGATGGTTTTGAGCTTGTTCAATGTGGTTGGAGTTGCACACATCCAGGCAAGTGGAGAGTATTCCATCACGTGCCTGGCTTGCATTTTGTAATTGATAGACAAGCATAGGGGAGTCAGGAGGTGAGTCACTTGCCACAGAATTCCCAACCCCTGACCTGCTCTGCTGGTCATATTATTTATGTGGCTGAACCATTTAATTGGAAGGCTGAATCAAATTAATGGAAAAAGCTCAGTACTCAGGGGTTTTCTTTTAGTGAGAAAGGCTTTCTTAACAGCCCTTTGCTGAGAGGTTATTTTCTACACTTTGGAGGTTTTCTGAATCACTACTTCTTACTGTGCCCGCCCAGTCCAATGCTGGCATCTCCACACCATGACTACAGGATGATTAGCACTTGGCAGCTTTAGACTGGTCCTTGGTACACGCTCAACATGACTAGTAGCAACCCACATGAGACAGCTGGAACCAGACAGCAGAGAGGTGAGTGGCAGAGAGCTGCAGCTTGAAGGAAGCTCTACCTGTGACACAGTGCGTACAGACATCTTATTCCTCAACCCGTCAAAACCGCAGTGTGGCAGCGGCCTCAGGTTGTCATGTCAGATACCTTCAGCCCTGCTAGAAAAATCCTGCTACTTGCTGAGCCTGGTGGGCACACATTAACATTGACAGCTAAAGTCATCACCACCCTCAACGTTACATCTGGAAGTAAGAATCTATGATGACCATGAAACTATTGACAATTGTCGGAAAAAACCATCCTTTAGGGAAGGAAATCTGCCATCCTTACCTGGTCTGGCCTACATGTGACTCCAGAGCCACAGCACTGTGGTTGACTCTCACCTGCTCTCCAAAGCGCTGCTCATGTTCCATGAATGAATAAAATAAAACCCTCCCAATCCTTCCAGGCTCTGGCAGACTCTCCCAGTTGGTGGCCCACAGATACATAAAGATGAATGAGTGAAGGGATGTTTGCTGGTGTTGGCAATTTGTGAATCTCGTCCATGATGGCACCAATCAGTATGAATAGGTCCTCAATTTACAGCTATGATTGGCTTCCTGCTGGTGCAGGTTGTCATTAACTGCTTACACGTGGCAACTGTGTCAATGTGCAGGGATGTACAGGATTCTCAGAAAGCTGCCATGATATTCCTGCAGCAATGTAAGCCCCCTGACCTTTTTCAAGCCAGCAATCATGCTTAGGCAATGAATGCTCAGACAAGGATTGCCCGCCTCAACTCTGGCTGGTGCTACCTGCTGGAAACCCAACCAATGAACCCCAAGACTGAAAGCCAATTGCAGGATCGAATCAACTGTCAGATATTGAGACGAAATGAGAGGCACCTTTCAACATACACCAAGCAGGATGTCAAGATTCTCTTCGCAGTCACAGTCCATGGACTTGGGAGGCCTGTTGTGTAACACACATTCTCCACATCTGTATCCAGCTTCAAGAAAAGCTTAGAGAGGGCTGCACCCTCTAACACAGACTCCCCTCTGCTCCCCCCTACCCCATCACCTCTTGCTCACTCCTGAAGTGTGTGATCCATCATTCGGAAACACAACTGGTTGTTTAACTGGTCCCACAAAAGTTTGAGTGTCTGAGCTGCTGCGTGAGCCCTGTGACGGTGCACCCCTGAGATGGTATTGTCGTCCACGACCTCCACCAACTGCTGCTGCATGTGTGAAGGTCCTGTCGCAGATAAGTGATGTGAGTTAGCACTGGTCGGATGAGAATGTCGCTGCTATCATTATGAAGATGATCGTATTTCACTTGCTGTTGATATCAAGTCACTGTGACTGAGTGTTTTATGGCATGTGGGCAGCTAATATTTCATTGTGTCAGCAGGTAGACAGGGAAACCTCATCCCCCCATCTCCACTGGCCAGAGATGCTGAAACACCATTGATCTCTTGCATTTCATCCTCGGCAGTTATGAACTGCGAGACCTGTGGACGCCATCTCCTATCCTATCTCTCTCTCTCTTTGGTCACTTCTGGGGATGACGCAGAGTGTAATGTTACAGGTCACTCATGAATGGAATGCATTTGAGGATGACAATCGGGAGTTTGATCAGGGTGCCGCTGAGTGACAGCACTGGGGAGAGTGAGTAGGAAGAGAAGGATGAGTATGTTTGCATGGTAAGTGGAAGTGAGGAGGACAAGGTGGAGTGAAGGGGGTTGAGGCAACATGCTATAGTTTAGATCACATCTCACAGGGTCCTCATCACACCCACTGTGATAAGTTGGACAGGAAGCTGGAGGTAAAATGCTAATAAACTAATTTAAAGTATCTCTGACAGACACACTTAACATTCTTCCAGGTTTTCCATGTGACACTGGACATTCCCCCAGAACCTACACCCACTCTCCCACCCACACTCTCACTCAGACCCCAGCCTACCCACAGCCACACCGCACCCCCACCCACACTCTCACCCCACACCACCCAAACCCCACCCCGCCAACACTCCCACCCTGACTCCACCCCACCTGCACCCTCACTCTCACTCCCACCCACACTCCCACACACAGTCCCACTCGTACTCCCACTCTCCCCACCCACACTTCCATCCCAACCCATACCCTGACCCCACCCACACTCCTACACCCAACCTCCACACTGTCCACATCCTCACTCACATCCACATCCACATTCCCACTCACCCCCCATACACACCTCCACCTCTATCCCTATCCTCAACCCTCACCATCGCACCCCTACCCACCCACACTCCCACCCCCTCCCACACCACCCACACCCCCAACTCCATCCCTACCCACAACTCTCCCCATCACACCCCTACCCACTCCCACCCCCCACCTCACCCACATCCACACCTCCATACCTACCCCCTCTCCCCCATCACATCCCCACCCACCCCATCCAACACCCCACCCCCACCCACACCCACATCCCCACCCCACTCAACACCCCACGATCCCCCCCACCCACAACCATATCCTCATCCCATGCACACCCCACTCACACCTGCACCCACACTGCCACACACTCCCACTCATCCCCACTCACCCCCATCCCCACCAAAACCCCACTTACACCCACACCCACATTCCCACACACACTCCCACTCAATCCTCCCACACTCCCATCCACATCCCCATCCCCAATCATACCCCACCCCCACCCAACACATCTCCAAGTTAATATTGGCCTGACTTTCCCCTCCTTTGGCTCGGGGTTGCATTTACATGGTATTCCCAAGACTGAGTGCCAGGAAGACCATTGAATTGGAATAAAGCTCTTAACCAACTTGTTTTGGCAATTCGTGTAACAGGAAGAAAAGGAAGCTGTAAGATCATTCCGTGGAACAGAAAACAGCGTGTTGCTGTAAGAATCTTTCATAAAACAGGCACGGCGTTGGAAAGACAACATCTCTGGAAATCTGTCGCCATCTGTACAAAGAAAGTGAGTCCACTCAACTGGTTTACTCAGTGAAAAAGGACCATTCCTGATTGCCAGGAGAAGGGAAAAAGCTGCAGTTTCGGCAAAACAAAATGTTATTATCATAGATTATTATACCCTCGAAAAGTATTTTGGCCTGAAGTCGGCTGGTGGTTTTAAGAAGTGGTGGAACTTGGAAGAATGGATATAAAATCAGAAATTAAGTTATAATGAGGTACGTCTACACTCCCACCACATCACCGCATTAAGCAGTGTGGTTGGACATTGTGCAGTCCTGCTTACCATGAGGGACTCAGCGTAGTCCGGTCAGATACAGCAACTCACAAAATCTTGAGAGCTATTATCGTTATCCCACCTGGTTACATTTGCTCTGTCATTTAATAATGACGCTAAAAACCCCAGCCACTTTGTTAATAAGTAAAACAGAGTTGACATTAGACTGAAGAAAATTATCATTAATTGAAAAGATTTTTTACATATGGGAGAGTACTGAAGAGCTTTTTTAAATCTTAGGATTAAATATTTCCATATGCAGCTGCTGCCAAATACAAAAAAAAGTTTGATAATTACATTTGATTCCTATGTCTGACAGATTTTTCCATATTTATGCAGTTTCCCATTTTCCCGGAGTCTGTGTTACATAAATTTACTTTCTCTTTAACTCTTTACCGGTTGCACTGAATTTTGCCACTTTGGAAACAAGGAGGGGGTTTTAATGAGAGGGGCTTTTGGGAGGGTGGTTTGAGAATGGGCACTGGATAAACTTGGCCCAGCAGCATCCCAGACAGGGGGAACCAGCTCTGGCTGAAAGAGGCAGAACTGGGGAATTGGTTTCCAATCCTTGTTACCAACACTTGACACTGGCTGCATTCCGAGTGGCGGTAGATGGGTGCAAAATAGGGGAGAAACCCAGAGGAACTAGGGCTGAATTTTTACCTGAAGAAACCCTACTCCTACCAGCCTCAGCTTTTAACACTCACTTTCGTGGCCTTGCCATATTTCAGAATAGATTTAATTTGAAAGGCAATCATGGCAGTCATTGCAGATCTTCTGTTCACTCATAAGTTCATAAGGAACATATAGGAATAGTTCATATAGGAATAGAATTAGGCCATTTGGCCCATCGAGTCTGCACCACCATTTGATCATGATTGATATGCTCCTCTTCCCCATTTTCCTGCCTTCTCTCCATAACCCTTCAACCTATTCCCAATTAAAAATCTGACAACTTCCCCCTCAAATTTACCTATTCTCCCATCATCCTCTGCACTTTGGGGTAGCGAATTCCACAGATTCACAACCTTCTGGCCATCAAGGGCTTAGTCAGTTGTATGGCCCCAATAATCTCACCAAAGTCAGTCTTCCATCAGCAGCAACACCCTTTATTTATATAATGAATGAAGAACTGCTTCTGCGGCTACGCTACACAGGTCAAGCCCTGGAGTCCTTTGGCTGCTGGTCCAAGTAGAAACAGCTGTTTTTACACTCCCCCCTGCTCCTTTCCTATTGAACAAGCCTCCACATTCATTTGGAGATCTCCCCCTGAGGGCCCATGGGGAGATCTATCCCCATAGCATTCATAACATCCCCCCGCCACCCCCAAGTCCATTTCCCCAGCAGCCCCATCATGGAGGGTTTTTCCCACCACTTGGTGAAGGGTCTGGGATCGGTTGAAGGCGGGACCAGATCGGTGGGGGGGTGGGGGGGAGCGGGTGTGAACCAAATTGGGGACCTTTTGTTTTCAGAGGCAGCACTGAAGACACAGATTCGATCTCGGTGACGAGGATTCCATCCCATCCTCATCACCAAAGGGTTAGGAGTAGGGTCGGCTTTAAGTCAAGGCTGCACGATGGCGCGGTTGTCTCCCCGTGGCTAGTAATGAGACGCACATTGGCTGGGGCTCCCTACTGCTGAAATGGTCTGGGTGTTTCCTGACAATTTTACCCTGCACTTTTACTTCATATATCACAAGCCCCATTTTCTCAGTTATGATCCCAGGGACCCAACTGCGACCATCCTCAAGGTTCCTCATGTGGACTGGGTCACCGGTTTTGAACATTCTTCCTATCCTTGCAGAATCATAGTTCTTCTTCCAGTTCTCCTTCTGAGACTCCACCCTCACCGCCACGTTTGGGAATGTAGGCTTAATGTTCTTCAAAGCCTCGATCCCATAAACAATTCCACTGGGGCAATTCCTGGCTGTTGTTCTAATGTTTTTAGTGCCATTGGAAAGCATAAAGTTCCGGAATTTGGTGCTAGAAAAGGCAGTGCCATTGTCAGGGACCATGACTCCTGGTCTCCCGTATGTGGAGAAACCTTGTCACGGTTTTTCAATCGTGGCATGGAAGGTGACGGGATCTCCAATGATTTATCTCTGACCATTTGAAGCGTGTATCCATCATAATCAAAAACATAGAGCCCATAAAAGGCCCAGCAAAGCCCACATGCACCCGCACCCAGAGTCTACCATGCCATTCCCATGGATGTAGGGAGGTTGAGTGGCAGGAGGTGGGGTTTGATCCTCCTAGCACGAATCACACTATCCAATCATGTCTGTAATGTCTGCATCCAGGCCAGGCCATCATATGTAGCTCCTGGCTAGCATTTTTGTTTTCAAAACCCCATGATGGCTATGGTATAATTCTATAAATATCAGATGTTGCCCTGAGTGAGGAACAGCTGGAAACTCTAGAGGATGAAACCATCCTCAGCACTGAGCTCATCTTTCTTCATCAGATAGGATTTCATTTCATCTGAGGGTTGTCTTCTCAATCCACCATTCAGAATCTTGTATCTTAATCTAGATAGAACTGGGCCCTTTTGCATCAAGGCCTTGATTTGCCTTATATGCACCAGCTGATGTCCCCCAAAAAATGAGGATCACCATGATCTTGTCCACAGTCAGTAACAAGTCGAGCATGTGGGCAATGCAGACAATTCAGTGCACTGGTATCAGCTGGTATCCAGTTTCTGGGCCAGCGCTCTCAGAGTTCCTAAGCTGCCAGTCGATGTGTCGATCTTCTTGAAAGTTGTTGGAGCTTCACTCATCCAGGTAAGTGAAGAACATTCCATCACATTCCAGACTTGTGCCTTGTAAATGGAGGACAGGTTTTATTCACTACAGAATTCCCAATCTCTGACTTGCTCTTGTAGCCGCAGTATTTAGACTACCAGTCCAGTTCAGTTTCTGGTCAATGATAACCTCAAGGAAATTAACAGTGGGGGATTCAGTGATGGTAATGTCCCTGAATATCATGGGGATATGATTAGATCCTCTCTTGTTGGAGTTGGTCATTGCCTGGCATTTGTCTCCCCCAAATGCGAAAGTATCCTCCTGATATCCACCCTACCAAGTTCCTTCAGAATCTGATATTTTTCAATAAGATCACCTCTCATTCTTCTAAACTCTTTTGGATATAGGTACAACTTGTTCAACCTTCCTTCATAAGATAACCCTTTCATCCCAGGAATGGGTCAAGTGAATCACTCTTAATGCAATTATATTATTGTTTAAATAAGGAGAACTAAACTATATGCAGATTCCAGATGTGCTGTCACTGCTGCCCTGTGCAGCAGTAGTAAACACCCCTGCTTGATTGAGCCCAGGCCGATACAAACATTTGAGCACACCTGTAGATGGATTTCTAGAAAACATTTAATAAGGTGCCACATCAAAGGTTATTGCAAAAAGTAAAAGATCATAGTGTAGGAGGTAACATATTAGCTAGAAATGAAGATTGGCTGTTTGGAAGAAAACAGAGAGTATGCATAAATGGGTCTTTGTCTGAGTGGTTAGATGTGATGAGTGGAGTCCTGCAGGGGCTGGTGCTGGAGTCTGAGCTTCTACAATTTATAGCAATGACTTAGATGAGGGAAGCAAAGGCATGGTAGCTAAATTTACAAATGACACAAAGATCGGTAGAAAAGATAAAACTAGGAAGATAAAAGCTCAGGGATTAAGGGGGGGCATTGCTACGAGAAAACAGAGAGTAGGGATAAATGTATCTTTATCAGGTTGGCCAGCTGTAACCAGTGGAATGCCAAAGGGGTCAGTGCTGATACCTCAACTATTTACAATCTCTACCAGTGACCAGATGAAGGGTCCAAGTGTACGGCAACCACATTTGCTAAAGATAGGTAAGAAAGTTAAGAGGATGCAAAGAGTTTGCAAAGGGATAGGGATAGGTTAAATGAGTGGATATAAATTTGGCAGGTGGAGTATAATGTGAGAAAATGATAACTTGTCCACTTTAGCAGGGAAAATCAAAAAAAACAGCGTACTGTTTGAATGGAGGGAGATTGCAGAACTCAGTTGAATTCCAATGCCCTGGTACATGAATCACAGAAATTTAGTATGCAGATATAACAAGTAACCAGGAAGGCAAATAGAATGTCAGTGCTTATTACAAGTGGAATGGAACATACAAGTAGGGACATTTACTGCAGTTATACAGGGCCTTGGTAGGAGCACATCTGGAGTACTGCATACAGTTTTGCTCTCCTTATTTGATCAATAATATAATTGCATTAGAAGTGATTCACTTGACCCATTCTTGGGATGAAGGGTTTATCTTATGAAGAAAGATTAAACAAGTTGTGCCTATATCCAATGAAAAATGAGAGGTGATCTTATTGAAACATATCAGACTCTGGGGGAACTTGATAGGGTGGATATCAGGGGATGCTTTCATCTATGGGGGAGACTACAACAAGAAGATACAGGTCTCCCCTACAAGACAAAGATGAGAAATTGAGGATTGTTAGTCTGATTTATTATCTTCCCAAGGAAGCAGTGGAGAAGGGTCATTGAATTTACTCCAAGCAAAGTTAGACAGAGTTTTGAGAGACAAATGAGTCAAAGGTTATGGGGAATAGACAGCAAAGTGGAGTTGGGACCACAATCTGATCAGCTTTGATCTTATTGAATGGCAAAGCGGGTTCAAAGATTTGCCTACTCCTGCTCCTAAGTCCTATGTTTTTCTGTACATCTATTTTCCATAGCTTGTTTTTCGTTTCCCCAGACGGGTCACTAATGTGAAGCTAGAGACAATGGTCCGGAAGGGTACCACTCCACATCAAGCATGGCTGACCAGGAATATTCCCTGCTGTTATCACCTGCCATAGATCATGGGAAGGATTTGCAGGTTAACAGGCAACCTGACTGGTGATAAAATGAACACATTTTCTTTGATCCTCAAGTTCTAGAGTGGTACTTGAACCCAGGTCATCTGCTTTAGAGGTAGGGATGCTAGACCTCCAAGAGGGATTAGAAGATTTAACTAAAGGTTTGATGGAGCATGGAATGCTTTGTCACAAGGGGTGACTGGGTCAGATACTATTGTAACTTTTAAGGATAAAATGGAACCAACACTTGAAGGAGAGCAAGTTCCAAGCCTACATGGAGTGAGCAGAAAATTGGGATTAGTTTTGGATTGCTGAGGCAAAAAGATTAGGATAGAGGCAATGGGCGGAATTTTCCCATTGATTTTCCCGATGATTCCCGTGGTAGGAGGGACATGGACCATGCATAGGTCTGTTGACCTTGGGTAGGATTTTTTTAGCCTTGGGGCTTATGTGGGTAGAAAATCCCCTCCATTGGGTCAAATGGCAGATTCCTAACTTAGCACATTAAAATCTATTTGTATTGGCAACACGAGATACATGGCAATGGTGGCTTTAACCTTTACATGTGGCTCTTGGTGCACATGTACACGCCTCCTAAAGTTAAGAGATTGGACATCCCTATTATACACCAATAGGCCAATCAAAATTGCAAAAGCAATGGGGAAAAGCATCCCATCCTATATGAGCCTTCAATAAGCAGGAGATCAAATCGTCGGAACAGAAAAGGTAGCATATCTTTAATATACCCATGGACTGAAAACTCACAATGGTCAGCAAAACAAACATAAAACTTTAGGGAACTATTTTTGCTTTTTCCCTTGAGTTGCTAACAACAGGGAATAGTTTTCAGCTAACTGAACTCCATGGGAAAATATGGTTTATGGATGCCATTGAGTGGAGGCCACAAATTAACCAAGATGCATTTCCAGTAGTTTTCGCTCAGAAATATTCCAAATTAAATCACGGCTGACATTTTGAAGACTTTAGGTAAATTGGAGCCTCTTGGGATTCAGGAGTCCTTGAGCATACAATAATAACTGAAGTATTGAAGCACACATGTTTTTTGGTAACCTTTATTCATTAGTTTACAATTATAGTCTTCAAATACAATCAATACTCGTCTAATGTAATCTATGATCAAACATACCTTCATTTATTATTTATCTCAGTGCAAATAGGATCGTGTTCAGAAAATTTTACAATCTTCATTAACAATAAAGTTAAAAGAGAACAATGTGCAAGTTCAATTTGCTAAATGGGAAATTCTCTAAAAGTTTACTGAACTTCCAAAGTATTTTATTTTAAACATTTCCACTTACGAAACTTAAGCACGTGTTAAAAGTCACTCTGCAGAATGTTTTCCTTAACTTTTTTCCCCCCTTTTTTAGTGCCCATCCCCTGCTACCTCTGACTGTTATGTGTGACGATTTGATAAGCTGATACCATTCTTAAACAAAAGCAGCAGAGAGTATTTTTTTGCAAGCTCGAGACATCTGATCCTATCAAGATCTGTCCAGTGAAAGCCGATAGATTTATCAACATGCTATTTGACTTTAGCTCCCCTTAGTTAGGAACCTAACCATCTATTGCTGGAGCCAGGGAACTGTCTGAAAATATTTTACTTAAATATGCGAATCAGTCACGAGAGGCAAGGTTCATATTTAACATACAAGTACTTACAGCTTATTAAGGCTTTATCATCAAAATATTGTTCCAGTGTTTATGAAACTGAGAACGACTGTGCTGTAATACCTTCAGCCCAGAAGCTCCGGGCACCAGTCCAACCTGAAAGTTATTTCTGTAACTTGAGGAACAATATCATAGCATTTAAAGTTGGGAAAAACATTATAGTGAATATTTGTTTTATTTTCCCATATGGCTGAGGTTGCGTACACTATAAAGATCACAAACACCATAAAGAACCCCGACAGTTAGCTGGTTCTGTCGTGCAGCACAGCTGAACAACATGGCTGAAGTTTTGCTCCATATTTATTGAACTTCAGTCCAAGGGTGTGACTGGTAAAACAGCTGGTCCTAATTAAATCAGACTATAGTATCTTCTGACGCATTCATTCTCATCCAGCCCTGTCTGCACACCAATATAGCTTTGAGAATCAACTCCCTACCACCCTTAACAATACCTGGTGTTGCTTGCTTATGTAAGTGCACATGGTATAAAGTTGCTGATGATTGCTGAGGTATCGACACACACAGCAACAATGATGCATGATGTTGTGGTTCTATTAATTCATTTTAAGCCTGAAAATCTATTGCGGAAATTCCTCCTCTCTTCAAACTTTCCATCACTTGCGCATGCACTAATCCTCTATGTGAGGAGATGAAAAGCAAATATTGGCTGCAGCTCTTGGATTTTGAGCAGCTATGTTATTAAGTATGGTCTCTTATAATTTATCAACTTTTAGCCAATGGTGCTTGCTGCGTTTTCATGGTTCTGCTGTATTTTCAGTTCTGTTGCTTATGGATTCCATGGAACTCCCATTGGTTTCCCAAGGATGAGCATAATATAGAAGAGGACAGCCTGTTGAAAGTATATACTTACTTCGACTTCTTGAAATATGAAAGACATGTTGTCGCAGTTGTAATAAATGACTTGTGTTTCATTTAAGCAAAAGGAATAACTAGATTTGATTTGATTTGATTTATTATTGTTACATGTATTAACATAGTGAAAAATATTGATTCTTGCACGCTATACAGACAAAGCATACCCTTCATAGAGAAGGAAATGAGACACTGCAGAATGTTGTGTTACAGTTATGGCTACGGTGTTGAGAAAGATCAACTTAATGCAAGGTAAGTCCATTCAAAAGTCTGAAAGCAGCAGGAAAGAAGCTGTTCTTGAGTCAATTGGTACGTGACCTCAGACTTTTTCCTGAAGGAAGAAGGTGCGTGGGGTCCTTAATTATGCTGGCTGCTTTGCCGAATGCTTTCTATGATGCATCTGTAAAAGTTGGTGAGAGTCATAGCTGATACGGCAAATTTCCTTAGTCTTCTGAGAAAAAAAGAGGCGTTGGTGGGCTTTCTTAACTATAGCATCAGCATGGAGGGACCAGGACAGGTTGTTGGTGATCTGGACGCCGAAGCTCTCGACCCTTTCTACTTCGTCCCCATTAATGTAGACAGAGGCATGTTCTCCTTTACGCTTCCTGAAGTCAATGACAATTCCTTTATTTTATAGACATTTTGTTGACATAGGAGTAATTACAAAAAGTAATCTCATCAAGGGCCTGTACCCTAATGCCTCATACATTTATGGTGCTCTCCCCATATTTACATGGTACCACGTAAAACATATTAGTATTGTAACAGTGGTTGGTTGCATGGTTAGGGAGAACTTAAAATGAGGTTACACTACACCCTAAACATCTTCTCCTTTCCTTCTCCCCTTTGTCCTCTATGAATGGTATGCTTTGTCTGTATAGTGCGCAAGAAACAATACTTTCACTGTATCTCAATATATGTGACAGTAATAAATCAAATCAGATGGTGGTTGGTGGTTGTGTCAAGCAGTTATGCTAATATCATCAGAGACCACGAGAGTGAAGTTACAAATTTGTGCGATGACAAAGTACATTTATAATATGATGGCAAAGAGCTGAGCATTGAAGTAAAAGTGACTCCAAAAAGAGGTGGGACTCCTTCCTCAACTTTGTTTCTATGTCAAGCTGAACTTTGTTCAGAACTTTTTCTTCGCACCGAGTTAGCTACATTTAAGTACTGTTTATGTATAATCATAAAATCCCTACAGGGCAGAAGGAAGTTATTTGGCCCATCGAATCTGCACTGACTCTCCGATAGAACATCTTACCCAAGCTCACTCTCTGCTTTATCCCCTTAATCCCACATATTTACTCCACCGAACCCCCTAACCTACGCATCTTGGGACACCAAGGGGCAATTTAGCATGGCCAATCCACCTAACCTGCATATCTTTGCACCCAGCGAAAGACACATAGAAAGCGTACAAACTCCACACACACGCAATCACCCAAAGCTGAAATTGAACCCAGTGCTAATCACTGTGCCAAAGTGCTGCCCATACTGGGAAACACCTGTGTACTGAGATAGAAATCTTAGTGATTCTCAAAGGCGGCTCAGCACACCATCTAAATGGCAGTCTTGGTGTAACCCAAAGCTGAGGGAGTCAGCAAGTTTCTTAGTTTTCACCTGCTCAAACTCAAAGGAACTTGAAAGTGTTCCTTGGGAATCATGAACATTAATAAGATTGCCAGTGTTGGTAACACTGAGTATATCTTTCACATGGTTAAGACATAATAATATTCACTGTTAAGAAGGTAATTGAATGGAAAGTTTATAGAGTAATAATCCACAGTTTATCACTGGAAAATAGAACAAGTCAGTACGCATCATACAAAGAATATTTGATACCAGTGATTACTAAAAACAGTGATCTTGTCAAGAGAGTTAGATGAGGTATTAAACCATGGGAGCAAATCCTAGCTATATGAATCCTCAGGTGAAATTATTTTCAATTATTCCCACATCACTTGTATTCTTGAGAGACACGAAAAAAATAAATAAATTCTGATCTGTGGAAGTAGTCCCTGATGACATCATGATACTTGCGACATCACAGGATTGTATATGCAAAATAACAATGGGAAAGATTTGCATCTATATAGCACCTTTTTTTTATTCTTTCATGGGACATGGGCATCGCTGGCTAGCCAGCATTTATTGCCCATCCCTAGATGCCCATGATAAGGTGATGGTGAGCTGCCTTCTTGAAACGCTACAGCCCATGTGTTGTGAGTTGACCCAAAATGCCATTAGGGAGGAAATTCCAGAATTTTGACCCAGCGACTGCGAACAAACAGCGATATATTTCCAAGTCAGGATGGTAGGCAGCTTAACGGGGAACTTGCAGGTGGTGGTGTTCCCATGTATCTGCTGCTCTTGGCCTTTAGATGGAAGTAGTCATGGGTTTGGAAGGTGCTAAGGACCTGTGGTGTTTTTCTGCAGTGCACCTTAGAACAATCTCTTGCCACTTCACAGCCAGTGAAGAACTTTTCCAAGTATTGTGATTGTAATGTGTCATAGGAAATGTGGCAGCGCACAGGTTTGCACAGAACAAGATCCCAGAAGCAGCAAAATTATAACACCAGATGATCCACAATAGATATCAGCTGAAGGATAAATATTGGCCAGGGCACCTGGACAAATTGGCCTGTTTTCCTTTATAGGAGTGGAGTGTGATTGTTTATATCCAATTGAAAGGATGAATGGGGCCCCCTCAGTCGAACATCTCATCCAAGAGGGGATGATCAATCAGTTGCTAAAGTTAATTTTCTGAAGTCATCTTCATTCTCCATACCTCAAATGAAATTTTATATCACTCCCATGTTTTGTGATTTTTTTTGTTACCTCTTTAGCCAGGAGTGTATGGGCAGCACAGTGGCACAGTGGTTAGCACCGCTGTCTCACAGCTCCAGGAACCTGGGTTCGATTCCTGGCCTGGGTCACTGTCTGTGTGGAGTCTGCGAATCTTCCCCATGTCAGCATGGGTTTCCTTTGGGAGCTCAGGTTTCCTCCCACAGTTCGAAAGATGTGCTGGTGAGGATATATTGGTTATGCTAAATTATCCCTCAGTGTACCTGAACAGGTATTGGAGTGTGGTGACTAGGGGATTTTCACAGTAACTTCATTGTGGCGTTAACGTAAGCCTACTTGTGACATGAATAAAAAATCTTTAGAAGGGGAATTTTGAAAGAGGAATGTATGAATGGAAAATATAGCTCTGTATGCTATATTAATTAATATCTGTAACTGATCCAACGGGCTGATCCAGTAGATTCTTTTTCTCATGTAACCCTAAATAAATAAATCACCTGAATTTGTCAGGCATTGAGCATCTGTAAAGGGATTCCTTGAATCCCGTATTTGCATCATCAGGAATATTTTCTCCAAATATATTGCCACAAAACTGTTCCCTCTCGCTGCCAATGTTTGTTCCATCAGTGCTACCTTAATAACAATTATTATAAACTCCTTCACGAACAAAATTTGTTATTGTGGGTCTCATCCACATTTCTTTGAACCATCAGAGGTTGCAAAGATGTCCCGCGTCTAAAATATGTTGATGAGAGTGACGTTACGGATCGCAAATAGAAATCGGCTTATTTTGAGTTTTCTTTTCTTACATGGAACGATCGGGGTAATATTCCCAATTAAAGTTGGCATTGGTCTATATATCTCTCGCGGTCTGTGTAAACGTTTTCTACCTTCTCAGTTCATTGTGCCAAATACTGCAAACAAATCCGGGTGGGGACAAGTTGCAATTTAGCATCGGCTGCTCTGAATAATTCTGTAAAGGATTCAGAAGCCATAAAATCAGTCTAAGTATGTTGAAAGAGGGTTCTTCTGGAAACCTGCCACTTCCTGCAATGCCTGCTGGGACTAATGGAAAAGTCATGAGGAGAAGAAAATGAAAACTGGAAAATCAGACTCACTGATTGTAATTTTTCCAAGCTCCATAACCCAAACTCCTCACTGGTCTGAGGTTCCCACTTACGGTCACGCACCATCCCCGGCGCCCACAGTCAGGGTCGGCTGGGCAACAACCAATCAGACATCCAACTTGCTTGCTGCTGCCACCAGCATAGGAAACACTCACTAGAACAAATTGTGCCTGCCAAGACTGGGGGACACTCAGGATTTCAGCTCCCTCAGGGCTGAATCTCTATTTAGCTGATCCATCGGGAGCAGGTGGTTCAGAAAGTTGAAGAGAACTCAGAAACTGGGATTCCCATGCACACTGCAGAGTTTTAACCCCACAGAGAGCACAAAAAGTCACCGATCGATTCCTTGCCCCGGAAGCCACCTTGAGGCCTAGGAGTATGAGGGAGGCCAGGAGCCTCATGGGAAAGGAGGAGGGGCTGAGTTCTTGGGGAGGGCCTGGAAGAAGAGGATGAGTCAGCTGGTGGAGGAGGAATCAGGGGCCTGTTTGGGTAGGGGTAGTTCAGCGGCCCTGTTGGAGGAGTGGTGAATCGGAGCTACGTGGAGTGCTGAGGCCTTGTGATATAATTGACGGTCCCAGGGGAATGGTCATGGGGAAGGGTGGGTTTGCCCAGTTATGCTGGCGGTTCCTACGAGGCATGCATTTGGATCCAGACGGTAGGTGGAAAGACACTCACCTCCTCAAGTTATTTTGATTTTGGCTGAAAATTTAATATATATCATAGAATGTGCAGTGCAGAAGGATGCTATTTGGCCAGTTGAGCCTGCACTGATGACAATCCCACCCAGGTCCTGTCCTAACCCTGTAACCCCACATGTTTACCCTCCTAATTCCCCTGAAATTAAGGGGCAGTTTATCACAGCCAATCAACCTTACTTGCACATACTTGGACCATGAGAAGAAACAGGAGCACCCAACAGAAGCCCACATAGACATGGGGGGAATGTGCAAAGACAGACAGACAGACAGACAGTCACCCGAGGCTGGAATTGAACCCAGTCCTTGGGGCTGTGAGGCAGCTAACCACTATGCCACCATACCACTCTGTTATATGTCTTTCTCAATTTTCATTTCCATTGACTTCAGCCAAAATTAATATTACCCACCAATGAATTTCAAGAAGCCCAGAATCATATCTATCCTGAATAAAGCACAGAGGCCTGTGCTGTCCTTGTGGAATAATTGGTAACTGTTAGTCAATACAACTGAAAACAGTAGCATTGTATAAAATCAACTTTTAGCTTGAAGGCAGCACAAACGGGGTGGTACGTTCTTTGAGTGATCTAAGGTTGTAAGTGAGTTGAGTTGGGCAGTAATTCTTGATGCATACAAGCCTTTGGTACTTCACATTAATTGCTACTGAAGTCACACCCTGAGAGGAACATGCGGTGCAAAGAATGGAAATGTCACATTGGTGCAATAACGAGAGTTCTCCTAAGGTTAAAAGCAGTAGAGGAGAAGGTTCAAGAAAGTGTTTGTTTATTTAAGGACTGCTGTTCATGATTTTCTTCCCAATGATTCAGATGCAAGTGACAAAGTTGGAGAATTGTGATGTCCCTTGTCATGCTTAATCCATGCAAACAGAGAAGTGTTAATCACTTACTTAATTAAAGAAAGTTTCATCTATGGTTTGCAGTTGGGGGTATGAGGAGAAGTAGTTTCACTCTGCATCTCACTGCGACTATTCTCGAATAATCCCAATAATGTGTCCTGCTGGAACATTTGTCTGATTAGAGAAGGGCACAATGGTAATCATGGGTGATTTTAATATGCATATTGACTGGATTAATCAAAAAGGCAAAAACAGCAAAGAGGGAGATTTCATAGAATGTATGAGGGATTATTTCTTAGACCAATAAGTTACAGAACCAACCAGGGAGCAGGCTATTTTCGGTGTAATATTATGTAATGAAGAAGGGTTGACAAAAAGTCCTGTTGTTAAAGGTCCTCTTGGAAAGAGTGATCATAGCATGCTAGAATTTCAGATTCAGCTTGAGCGAGAGAAGACAGAAAACCACACTAGGTTTTTAGCATTGGGCAGAGGTAATTATACAGGCCTGAGAAAAAAGTTGGCCCAAGTAAACTAGGCACAAAGAATTAAGGGCAGGACAGTTGAGGAACAATGGCAGATATTCAGGAAGATGTTGAATACCTATCAATTAAAATATATTCCTGAGAAGAAGAGGAATTGAAAAAGGAAGAAAAACATTCCATGGCTAGACAAGGAAGTCAAAGAGAGCATAAAGACAAAAAAAAGGACATACCAAACTGCAAAAGTTCATGGTAAGCTGGAGGACTGGGAAAACTTTAAGGTTCAGTAAAATCCTACTAGAAATAAGTGACTGAATAGGGGAGCAGGCTCGAAGGGCTGAATTTGCCTACTTCTGCTCCTAATTCATATGATATTATGAAGGTCAGTCATAATCAGCCACTCACAAACTCTGATCACAAATCCAAAATGGCCATATGGGCACTGCACAAGAAGATAGCTGACACTGTTAGAACTCCATAGTGGGATGAGTTTGAGAGAGGATCGGGAGGGGTTAAAAAATGTAACCATTACCAAAGCAAACTGCTGAATTATGACTAAAATGTGCTTCTCAGTTCAGTATTTACCTCGATAACTTGTTTTCTAACCAACTGTCACAGAAAAATATTTACGGAGGGGTTTTTCCAGCCCCACACCACCGGGATCATCTGGTCCCAAAAAAAAGTCAATGAATCTTAAATTAGGCCAACAAATCTCCCACGGTGGGGCCCGCCTTAGTGTTTTACACAACACCAATCGCAAAAAGTGAAAAGTGGGCTTTTCTGTGAATTTATTTTTGTGCAGGGCCAATGGCATCATTCACTTAACATTCATTTATTTACTTTAATGATTATCAAATATTCAAACTCCTTCTGGTAGTTCCAGATGAAACACATGTTTGTGTTCTGTGTTGTAGAAAGCTGTTTAGAACATTTAAAAGATGTCTGCTTTTACCCTGGAAGTCTTCTGGGCATCATTAGAAAGGCAGAACACACCACAGATATTTCAAAACAGATAGCGATAAGACATAAACGCTGTAAAAACATAAATAATTTAGAGAAAAGATAAGGGTTTTTGTTCAAGGAAAATAGTTTGTGACGGACCAACCAATCTGATAAAATCTTATAAACCTTGACCTTGCAAATACACTTGGACAAGGTGTACTTTTTGGCAGTGATGTTTGCTGTGATATTTGCTGAACCAATACATTATGCTGTATTCATAATGGAAGCATTTATTTACCCTGAATTTGTTTTGTGTTAACATCACGACGTGCTTTTAGTGTTCCAGTTGGTTCTCGAGGTATAAGGATATATCTGAAATAATAATTGATTGGGACTAGGTCACAAGACTGAAAAACAACGAAAATGGTTTGCAGCAATAACTCTCAGTAGAACACAAGAAGGCAAGAAAATAGAAGCCAATAGTCTGGTCCATCTTTTCTGGCCAAAAAAGTCCCATGCATGACAGATTTGTATCCTTCAAATCTCTTCCAGAACGAAGAGTCTGTCAAATCAAATACCACTAATGTTGTGAATAATACATGGGAATTTTCAAAATTTTGATTTTGATTTGATTTATTATTGTCAACATGCATAGAGTAAAATGCATTGTTTCTTGCACACTATACAGACAAAGCATACCATTCATAGAGAAGGAAAGGACTCAGTGCAGAATATAGTGTTGCAGTCATCACTAGGTATAAAAAAAGACCAATTTAGTGTGAGATAGATCCATTCAAACGTCTGTTGGCAGCAGGAAAGAAGCTGTTCTTGCATCCGTTGATATGTGTTCTCAGACTTTTGTATCTTTTTCCCGATGGAAGCAGAGGAGAGAGTACGTCTGAGCTGTGTGGAATCCTTAATTACGCTGGTTGCTTTTCTGAGGTAGCGGGAAGTGTAGACAGTATCAATGGGTGAGAGGTTGGTTTGAGTGATGAACTAGGCTTCGTTCACGACCCTTTGTAATTTCGTGCAGGATAGAGCAGGAGCCACACCTGTGACTGTACCTTGACTTAACACCCCTGAATGTCTGAAGAATTTCACTTCTAAGTTCCTTTCCTGCATGCATGCTTTATTGATTGGTCAGGATCACACAGAATAGCAATAATATTCAACATCTTGTATACATTATACACAACATTCCAAGTACTTGGGAGCAATTCAAGGCAGTCACCTCATTGCAGGGATTCAGATGTCACTGTAAATCATGGGAGTTCAAAACTGCCATTTGAACCCCAGCATGGGGTTCCAGCCTTAGCTTCACTCTTATGTTTCCATTTTTTCTCGTTGTATGCTGCCATTAATCAAGTGAATTTGTTCTCGCCTTGATGAAACCATGTCAGATCTTGGGAACTGGGCTGAGATCAAATAAAGGAGTCCCACTGGTTGATGAGTTACCTGAGGACAGCAAGATGATACCATGATGGGATGATTTGTCAACGGCACAGTAAGGGTTAAAATAAATGATCGCAGGCTCAAATCTCCCAGGCTTTAAGTTGCAAGTGTAAGAGAGTTGGAGATTTCATGAGCACTGCGTGAGTGGTTGGGTTTCTGTAAAACACCACTGGATTTACTTAATTGGAAGGCAATGCCAACTGATTGATCTGGTTTGTATGTATTGTTATGGACATGTGTAAAACACATGTATTTTAACGTGAAGTGCTTGGATTTGGAGTTGTGGCCATGATTTCCCACTAGTCTGCTATCCACTCTTGTCCAGGTCACACAATGAACGAAGGATGCCTTGCTTTACACTACAAGGAAAATACATTATATCTTGTGGTGCTACCAACATCAGCTGTAGCTTGGAGAAGTTATTGTTGCATTGGTGATCATGCCTTCAGCTGTCCAGGTCCGAGACTCAGGAATTTTCCCATCCCCTTCACCTTTTCATCTCTCTTTGGGCAGGATTTTCCAGCTGCACCCGCCCCAAGACCAGAAAATCCCCCGCCCCAGAGATCAGTGGACCTTTGTACAGTTCTTGTCCCGCCCGCTACAATTCTCCTGGTGGGCAGGACGAGAAAATTCCACCTTCCATCTCTCCCCCTCTGTCTCTCTTTTCCTTTAAGGCACTACTAAAAATCCACCACTTTAACCAAGCACTTTGTAGCCTCATAGAATCCCTACTGTGCAAAAGCAATTCAGCCCATCAAGTCTGCGCCAACTGTCCGAAAGAGCATCGTACCCAGGCTCTATCCCTCTAACCCCACATATTTACCCAACTAAACCCCCTGACCTACACAACTTAGGACACTAAGGGGCGATTTAGCATGTCCAATTCACCTAACTTGCATATCTTTGGATGTCCTAACCTGTCCTTTATATTTGTCTGATGACACTCAAGTGAAATCCCTTGACGTGGATCATGTTCAAGGAGCTATAAGTGCAAGTTGTTGTTGCTGTTGGTACATAAACAGCAACAACCATGCCAATGATCCTTAATGGGGGAGAAAATAATTTGTTAAGGAATGGTGAAAACACCAGCAAGTTTTTAGTATTAAACTTGCACTATTCTACTGAGACTGTCTGAAACGCACAATCATTTCAGTTTTCCAACTTCTAAACCAGTGGGAGTGTAGTGACCTGTCGGGACTGTTTGCCATTGCGGGGACCACAGCAGTCAGCAGCCAACTCATGGGGCTGCAGAAACACACATGAACATTTCAGGCAGGCAAACATGTCAGCAGCTACTAGAGTGTAACCCAAATAACAGACTGATGACAGGAGACTTCCAACCTGGCAGCATCCCGGAGATTTACATTTGGAGAGAGGAATTGTAAATCATCCCAATGGACCTGCTTGCTCCATTTGGCACTGCTGAAAGTACTGTACTGCCAAGGAGACACATCCTCTCACCACTCTGATTTATAAAACATTTACGATCTGCCAAAATGCCACCATGCATAGATTTAATGTATAAGTAGTCTCCCGACTGGCAGCATATAAAGTTGGGCCAGGACGCTTAGTCCTTGCCAGCCGTTGAATGTTATCCCAATAGGATTAACCAACAGATTTATCTTGAAATTATATTAGTTCATTAATAGAAATTAAAACATTTTGTACGCCTATCTGAATTAAGAGTGCACAACACTGCTTGCTCCGCCTTTCTTTGGAGTCTGCTTTGGCATGCCACACTGTTAAAGCTACTAACATCTTTCAGTTTTAAGTATAATTAGGTTTGGTATGCTAACTGGGTCCATGTAGGGAAAGAGACATTAAATATTCATAATGCTGAATGTATTTTGTGTCATGTTTTTTTTTCCCTTGGAAAATGCTCAGAATTGCGTTCACTCATGTTTCAAGCTTGGCAGTTGAATTATAGCACTGCTTCTAATGTACAGCATCATTTTTCTATTTTTATGCTTGAGACTAGTGCATCTTTCAGCCGGTGTTATGCCCCTTCTCTCCCATGCCTTACTTAAACATTTCTAGTCAAATAAAACGGTAGTTTTTGTTTGTCACTTTTAATAGAAACCATACAGATTTCTAAAATTTGCAACAAAAAAAAAGAGGAATCCGTACCTCAGGGAGCTGGGTTTGAATAGAGCCCAGAAAGCAGAGAAGAAATTCTTCCCTCTCTGGTGCCTGACAAGGGTCACAAGTAAAATGAGTTCTGGCAGTCTCAATCCAGTTCCCAGTGGTCAAGTCCACTGCATGAAATTTGCCCTGAATTCTGCAGCAATTTACACTAACTTAACACTGTTGCTGTAATGGGAGGCCAGAGGATAAAAAGTCTGGAAATCAAACGTGTTATAATGGTGCACAGGGGGTGCCCTTGTCACTGCTTCATGCTGTCACTGGTTGCAAAGTTCCATATCTCCAACACCCACTCCCTGACTAAGAACTAAAGATGCCAAACAGTAATGTCTTTCGACACAGAAGGCCTGATTTTAACCTTGCCAGTTCACATCAAGCGAGCGGTTAACTGGCGGTCGGGAGCTTTGTCCCAGGTACTCAATGCTTTCGCAGCAACTGGAGTTTTAGCTGCCAGAGGTCTAGCAGTGTTGGAGGCTGCAGGTTATAGAAAAGGCTGATAAAAATGTGAAAGTCACAATCCAGTGATATCGTAGAATCCCTCCAGTGCGGAAGGAGGCCATTCGGCCCATCGAGCCTGCACCGACAACAATCCCACCCAGGCTCTATCCCCTGAACTCCATGGATTTACCCCACTCATCCCCCTGATACTAAGGAGTAATTTAGCATGAAAAACAACCTAACCTGCACAACTTTGGACTGTGGGCGGAAACCGGAGCATCCAGAGGAAACCCACACAGATATAGGGAGAACGTGCAAACTCCACACAGACAGTCACCCGAGGCCAGAATTGAACTCGGGTCCCTGGGTGTCCCAGTGAAGCATGTTGATGCCATAACACAAGAGGTTTTTAACTCAAAATTGAAAAGTACGTCAAAACTGTGAGTGTAAGTTGGTGGTGAGGTGACAACTTCAACGTCCTTGGAAGGATTCCCTGGAAGCCAGGCAGAGCAGAGTTACTGCTTAGAGGCCAACTAGGAATTCTTGGGCATCCCAGGCTGCAATTTGTCCTCTCCCACGCCTCTCTACCATCAGCACTGCCAACTCTGACCCATTCCATATGGGCACTTGGCTACTGTAGGAAAATATGCGCAGGTAGGAAGGTGCCATGTGCGCTTACCATCCAATAATTAAATCGTGCCGTATATACCTTTTGGGATAGTTCGACTGCATGACCTGTGTCAGCGCAATATAGATGTAACGAGAGCAGCGTAACTGCAGTTAATGAACTGCAAGGAACTCACTTTCTGAGCAACGTGAGACTGCCTGGAGGAAGATGTCTCACCCCATTTCACCTTCACACCAGTCCCAGTGCAACTATTACTGCTACAAAGCTGAATGTTGACATTTCTCACCAGCAACTCGTAAGTCAGAGATCAGGGCTCTGTGCAAGCAGCTACACATTCTCAGATTTTTGCTTTGCCTAACTGCAGAATGATGTGAGCAGGCCATTCCAAGTGCAGTGCTGGTCCCAAACAAAGTCAAATATCTTTACTGCCCAGCCCATTCAGAAAGCAAGAATGGCCATAATAAGGCAAATAATCCAATCTCAGTGGTCCTGGGATAGACAATTATATTGATCTCATTTATGTTGCATACAGTTAGACCCTGATTTTAGCTATCTTCAACTTGGCTGAATTTGAGGTTGGAGAGGAGGGGAGTGGAGGGAGGTTGTGTTAGTTGAATAAGGCCCTCTCTGATGATCACACCGACTTCTATCCTGATCTGATCTAAGCCAGTTTTTTTTGAGCAGACAAATAGGATAGGAACAGTAATGAACTGGGGTCCTACTTTAAACCTGCAGAATGGTGACATCATCAGAATTAGTCTGAAATTTTAGCCGAAAGCCAGAGCGAGGGGTTGGGGCTAATGGTAACTTCCTTAATAGAAGCCAGTGGGACCTCAGAAAGTTCTAATTGAGGCGTGATGTCTTCTCGCTCAGCTTTTTCCCACATTATAATCCAAAGATGGGCAGGCTAAGTGGATTGGCAATGCTTAATTGCCCCTTAGTGTCCCATTAGCCATGGGAAATGAGGGATTAGGGCCTAGGATGATACTCTGTTGGAGGGTCAGTGCAGGCTCGATGGGCCAAATGGCATCTTCCGCACTGTCAGGATTCTATGCTTTTTTTATTACCGTAACTATCTCCTGCCCCCTACAACACTGCAGCTCACCCCCATTGTGGAAGAGATGGTCAACACCTTCATCACCTTGAGGCTGAATGTTCACAGCCTCTGTATTCATCCACTCCAAGTCTTATATTGTCATCAGTCCACGCTTCCCAAGCCTCTCCATATAATTTCACTCCAACATCCATGTCCTTATTTTCAAACCCTTCCATAACCTTAATGTGCCCGTCCTCCTCCAGCACCAACACAATCCTGTAGATTTGAGCTGCAGCTTTGGCTCTGATCCAATCGTAGTGTGATACAGCAACAGAAGTTGGCCACTCTGTCTGTCACCTCTCTGCTTTGGTAAAGCTATCCAATTAGCTCCACTCCTCTGCTCTTTTCCCAAAGCCCGGCTTATGGATAAGTGTCCACCCTGGGCTTGACCTCTGCAGTACTCAGCTTTGTTCCCTCTGAACCTGCTTCCTCAGCCCTTCAGAAAATCCTTTTCTTTGCTTGGTGCATCTGGCTTTCCAGGCCAAATGCCAGGGGCACATTAAATTATAGGTCTGTGCGCCTTACTCCTATGATGGGAAGTGTTTGCAAGGCAGGAATAATGTTTGCTAATGTAGTGCTAAATATGTGAAACATTACCAGCACTTGGGATAGTTAAAATTGCACCAAGAGAGAACTGGGCTTGATTGTCTGAAATACTGTCTTTTGCCTGGAGCTAGTACTATTGCTGGGAGGCCAGAGAACTGGTGGGAAAACTGCCAGCATCCTCAGTCCTGTGGGTGAGGCCTGACGAAATCAAGTTCCTCAGCCGGCACGCAGTTGGCGATCACTGGGACTTCCTCAGGATTGAAATCCTTGGTGGTGTAAGTCTCACCTACAGAGAGCGGCCAGCCAATTGGCTCATGCTGCCCACAGGGAATGGTAGTTGATGGCAATACCACAGGCACCTGAGGAGCAGCATCAGGGAGGAACCCCAGACACAGGTCAATAAAGGTGGGATGTGGATCACAGGGTGTAAGTCGCAGGAGTGGGGGAGGATGGATCAGGTTGGAGACAAGGGTAGGGGACAATTTTCAGCTGGCACTCTCCCATCCTCTCCCCAAATTCCCCCACTCTCCCCACTCACCCCCCTCCCCACCCCTCCCCCCCCCCCAACTCCTACTCAGTGCTGGATTTCTCAATTGGGCACACAGTGCAGGATGGTGGTAGTTTTTCCACCGCCAACAGCCTGACACAAGGCTTCTCCCACCATTATGTGGGGCCTGGATACCATGGTTTCTGCCACAATGGACAGAACATCCCAATGCCTGGGTAGAGTTTGCACATTCTCCCCATATCTGCGCGGGTTTCCTCCGACTGCGCTGGTTTCCTCCCACACTCCAAAGATATGCAGTTTAGGTTGATTGGCCGTGCTAAATTGCCCGTTAGTGCCCAGGGGACTAGCAAAGTAAATACATGGATAGAGCCTGGGATTGTTGGTGCAGGCTCAATGGGCCAAATGGCCTCCTTCTGCACTTCCGGGATTCTATGATACTATGGGCTGTGTAAATCCCAGCCCTGCGTGACTGCACCATTCACTGATTCCCTATTCTTGTTGTAGGCAAGCAATTCTATTGAGGTGTAAGTTGTAGCTCTGTGGTTTGGTGTACATGGGAAAAAGCTATTTTGAGGATTTAAAATGAGTCCACCCTGCAATGGGGCACAACTCCACCGGAGCTTTGACTTTAGTGTGGGAAACACATCCTGTTGTACGGATGGGAGAAATCCCTAACTAATACTTTTGTGTTTCTCCAGACTGCAGTGAAAAGTTAGAATCAGGACTAAATTAAACAGTAGATCATAAATCATTTAGGTTTATGTCTTTTAATAACTTAATAACAAAGCACGTGTTCTGTATAAAAAGAAAACCAAGCCCTGACAAGTAATGGAATAGTCAGTGAACTGCATAAAAATTTCCCATGGGGTTTAAGGTAGTCTTCTCTGAGTTTCCAATTTTTTTTTCCCTGGGATTATATAAAGAAATGCAGCTGTTTATAACAGACCATATTAATTATTCCACATTCTACATTGCATAGCTTAAAGATGTTATTAATACTTTGGTAAAGAAAGCTGTTGAAATATGAGCCAGTATCAGATACCTGACACCAAAACAGCTTAGCCGGAGAGCTGTTAGCAAAGCATTCGTTGGGACATGGGGAGATAGTCAACTGCTTTTCACTAACTTAACCAAAGGGATGAAAATTGGCTTTGTACTATCAATAATGAAACACATATGGTCAGATAATATTGATTAAGAGCCATGAATAAACTTAATTCTGCCAAGTCTGAACCTGCAATTCATTAATTATGAATGTTATTGATGGAAACCATAATGAAAAGAGATGATGCTGTCTTGGTCACAGGTTCAGGTTTTTTCCATTAAAGCAAGCACAAAAGTATCTATCATTAATGAACAATGTGGCTAGACAAAGAAAATAAGATACAGACCTATAATGGCCTTTCTAACCTGCTTGCCCAAGCTTCTAACAAACAGTAAGAGGGGAGAACCAGCTGTAGCTTGATTTTAATTAAGTCTGTAAGATTCATCAATATTTGTTACACAGAATATTCTGGATCTTTCTTGGCAGCGTCTGCGCATCAGTCATTGTGGTCACATTGCTCTCAGTGTAAATCAGAGTCATAAAGTCTTATGAACAGTCAACACTGGGTTAGTTTCAACATGTGGTCATTTAGCATAAACCAGATGCAGCTGGGATTGTAGCTAGTGGCTGGGAGCCTACATTAAGCTTGGATTGATTAAATAATAAAGGAATAGCTGTTTTTATTACAACAGCAAAACAACTGCTGCTTGCAGATTTAAATTATGTACCAATTTTGAAATCATTTGTGTGTCTGCCGGGTGACAGTTTTCTTTCTTGTCCAGCATCTGAGGTGAAAAACACTTAGCATTATCCTATATGTATATTCCTGACAGCTTTTCCGTAACATATAAAGCAGTAGTGGGTCACGTGCACTAATGTGTCAAAGTTTAGTTGGCGTGAATCGCCTAAATCCCTCTACTCACTTCAGTTTCGATGCTGTTTATTCCCAGCCTTTATTCTATAAATAAATGGGCCGTGCCACTGATATCGATATAGCAGACCAGTTTAAAGAGCTGTCATCACCTTGTTAGGGATTCTTTTGAACAAGCCCACTTCTGCGAACTCCTGTTCTGGAAACGCCTTGCCATGCCCCCACATGACTTGCCAGGAAACATTTATGCCAAGCAGGCCTGTATGAATCTGTTACGCTAGGCAAGGTTGGCAAGACTATGTCACTGCGTTGCCAACTGCACCCCATTATTTTGTACAAACAACCTAAACTGTACTGGGCATTGCACACTTGATAGCAGGATATTTATTGAACAAAGTTGCCCAAATGAGTAGTCTTGTCACCAAAGTTTAAAGCTTACTTAGACTTACGTTAACACCACAATGAAGTTACTGAGAGAGAATTTAGCATGGCCAATGGACCTAACCAGCACCTCTTTCAGAATATGGGAAGAAACCGGAGCACCCGGAGGAAACCCACGCAGATACAGGGAGAGCATGCAGACTCTGCATAGACAGTGAGGGAATCGAACCCAGGTCCCTGATACTGTGAGGCAGCAGTGAGTCATAGCCATAGAGTCATAGAGATTTATAACATGGAAACAGGCCCTTTAGGCCAACTTGTCCATGCCGCCCTTTGTTTTAACCACTAAGCTAGTCCCAATTGTTCATATTTAGCCCATATTCCTCTTTACCCATCTTACCCATGTAACTATCTAAATGCTTTTTAAAAGACAAAATTGTATCCGCCACTACTACTACCTTTGGCGGCTTGTTCCAGACACTCACCACCCTTTTCGCGAAAACATTGCCCCTCTGGACCCTTTTGTATCTCTCCCCTCTCACATTAAGCCTATGCCCTGTAGCTTTAGACTCCCCTATCTTTGAGAAAAGATGTTGACTATCTAACTGACCACGGCACCTATCTCCTTGTTGCCTCACTACCTTGACACTTTGTGGAGATAATTTATAGTTTCTGGCTGTGGGGAAAGAAGCTTCAACTAAATAGATGGCCAAAATTATAAAGCCCTAAATCACATTGTGTTAAAATTCAAGATGCAAAGTTGCCTTTGCTTATTTAACTGGGAACCGATTTAGCTAGTCATTTTTATCAAAGCCTCACGCAGGGAGGTTTTGAACTCCTACAATGAGTGTAATTGTATTCTTGTTTGGGCCAAGAAAAGGTTTTGTGAAAATGGAACATTATAATGGTGTTAGGCTGAGAGTCCATGGGTCACTGGAATGGTGGAGCTTAACAGTTGGAACTCCATACTTCTCCTCAATCTGAAGGAACAGTTGAACATATTTTTTTCTCTAATCGCAGAACACAACAGCTGATTTCAATCATCTCGCTCTGGTGAAACAAGGACAGTGGCACAGTTAAAATAGCTACGGGGAAGTTACTGTTTAGATCTTGCCATTTATGCTGTTCTTCCACAGAGCGGCCCAGGTATTCATCTGACCAAGCAGTTGCCTCATTACTGTATGTATGTCAGGGTCTCTTGATATACACAGGATACTGATGCAATTTTGCAGAACAGATAAGTGAAAACAGTGCTCTCCTGAGCTTGACATGGATATTAATATTGGAATTTCCTGCTCCGGGCTCGGCCATTCCTCCTTGTGACTTTTAAAAATTCTTTCACAGGATCTGATCATCTTTGGCAAGGCCAGCATTTGCTGCCTGACCCCTATTGACCTTGAGAAGGTGGTGGTGAGCCATCACCTTTAACCGCAGCAGTTCATTTGCAGATACACCCAAAGTGTTCTTTGAAAGGGAGTTCGAGGGAGTAACAGTGAAGGGACAGTGATATAGTTCCAGGTCAGGATGGTGTACAGCTTCTGACGGCATAGAATCCCTACTACAGTGTAGAAGGAGGCCATTCAGCCCCTTGAGTCTGCACCAACCCTCTAACAGAGTATCTTACCCACACCCTTTCCCCAGCCCTATCCCTGTAACCCCACACATTTGCCATAACTAATCCACCTAACCTACACATCTTGGGACATTAATGGTCAATTTAGCATAGCCAACGTGCCTAATCTGCACATCTTTGGAGTGTGGGAGTAAACCAGAGCACCTGGAGGAAATCCACGCAGACACAGGGAGATTGTGCAAACTCCGCACAATCACTCAAGGCCGGAATCGAACCCTGGCCCCTGGCACTGTAAGACACCAATGTTAACCATTCTGCCACTGCTTGGTGGGAAAATTGCAAGTGGTAGAGTTTCCGTGTGTCTGCAGCCTTTGTCCTTCTAGATAGTAAAAGTTTGTGAGTTTGAAAGGTGCTGTCAAAGGAGGCTTGGTGAGTTGCTTCAGTGCACCTTGTATATGGTGCACACTGTATATATGGTTCCTTTCTCCCCTATCCTCTGGACCTGCCTACCAGGTGGCCAAGTTAGCAGCCAAGTGACTGATAGTGTGCTGACTTGCAGTTGCGAGCGCCAGGGACACATGTTGAGGATATATTGTCGGTGGCATGGCGATGAAGTCCAGCACCCTCATCTTCAGATGGCATCAAGTGTTTAAAAACTGCCCATGAGTTCACACAGATTCCAATTTAGGGGACTTTCATTTTGGGCACATATTCAAATAAGTCTGTCTGTAAAGCCCACAACTCGTTTGTCAGCCTTCAATAACAATGTTCAACTGTAAAATATAAAATTCACCTCCCTCTTTCACTTTTGGTGTCGTAACCTACAATGGAGCATTCCCAGTTCTCCAAGAAACATCTTGTGCCGAACCATTTAAATCTTTAGTGAGGTTTTGCACATAAGATGTTCATTCCACTTAACTAAGGCTGACAGTGTGAGGGAGCTGAATTAACATATGCAGTTCAATTGACAAGATCCCTGAAGTACCCCAAGGTTAATGACTATCTGATGTTAATTCAGCTTTTCCACATACCAATAGATCCGACACTCCAAGTGCTCAGAACTAACTGGAATTTATTTTAACATTCATTGCACAGCAACAGATGGGTGACAAAAGTGTGGCTGTCCATTTTACAGCCCATTTGAATAGCAAGGAAAATAAGACAGGGTGTAAAACAGGCAGCTGATTTGTTGAAGCCCATTTTTTGTTTGACGGTGAAAGTTATAGTTACCCAGCAAGCAATCATAGAATTCCAACAGTGTAGAAACAGGCCATTTGGCCCATCAAGTCTGCATTAACCCACATCCTAGCCCTGTAACCTAGTGTATTTACCCCACTAGTCCCTTTAACTTGCACATCCCTGGAGACTAAGGGGCAATCCATCTAATCTGCATATCTATGAAATGTGGGTGAAAACTGCAGCACCCAGAAGAAAACCATACAGACACAGGGAGAATGTGCAAACTCCACACGGACAATAACCCAAGCTGGAAATTGAACCTGAGTCTCTGGCAATATGAGGTGCCGATAGGCATTTTACTTATGGCATTGCTTTGCCCATTCCTTGAGGTATGTAATCAAATGTGATACAGGAAATGCAGAGGACATGCATGGCATTTAATATAGGTATTAAATATACCGTTAAGATATATTACATTAGGAAGCCATACTAGACCCCAACAGTTTTTCTATTTTGGCATAAATGTGAGGATTGGATGCTTCACTCCAGGAATAATCCCATTAAGAAATTAAGGATCTTTTAGAGAAAATAAACTTTATTTAATACCACAGTTTAAATATAGTTCTAACAAAGGAAGCAGCTTAACTATTAATAGTTGAACAATATTTTAAAATGAAAGGAGACTAATTTTTAACTTATCACGGCTTCAATTCCAAATAAGCAACATTTCTTTTACAGGCTTACAAAGCCATTTTAAATGCAGTTAGCATCCATAAATCTACTTGCTATAATGAGTGTAGACAGCCTTGAAGCACTCATAGAGAGAACATGAGTTTCAGAGCAGCTTATAGAACTCTGTCCCCAAACAAACACCAGCCATAACTGAAAAGCTGTTCGTCTCTGCTACAGACCTAGCTGGTCCTATTAACCATATTATCATGTGACCCTAATAACCAATCTAATCAAAAACTCCTGGGGAAATTTTCATCTATAAACAAAATTCCATTCACTCCATCCTCAGTACACACTACATGGCTAAAATGAATTATTATCCTGCTCTCCCAGCATCTGAGCTGTATGTTTTCCAGATATACTGACTGCTGAATCATTAAACATTCCCCTTAAACAAAAAAATTATATCTATTGCACCACTATCACCGCAATGCAAAATGCAAAATAAATTTATTTTATAAATTGTTCACTGTGTAAAGTTGCAGTTATTTTATTATCTCATCATTTAATTGATTTCAAAAGATATATTTTTAAAATAGAGCGGTGAGATTGCATCGCACTTTAATGCAAATCTTTGTTCCCCCCCATTTTTTATTTAAGAAGTTACCCATCTCATAAATTGCATGAAGCTAACACTTCGCTCTATAACCCAGATTTTAACCCAACCTGTTCAGCAGGAACAAGGTGTGTGAGCAATTAAAGGTCTGAAAATCAACATACTGCACCACTGCCAGCAGAAACCTTCCAGCAGACATTTTAATTCTGCAGTGGACTTGGGTAGCAAACGCAGCTGCTTAAATCAGGCAAATTCCTCAAGATTAAAGTGAAATAAGAACATAAGAACATAAGAAATAGGAGCAGGAGTAGGCCATCTAGCCCTTCGAGCCCGCCCCGCCATTCAATAAGATCATGGCTGATCTGTTGTGGCTCAGTTCCACTTTCCCGCCCTCTCCCCATAACCCTTAATCCCCTCTCTTATCAAGAACCCATCAACCCGCTTCTTAAAAATATTTAGCGAGGCAGCCTCCACCACTTCAACGGGCAGAGAATTCCAGAGATTCACCACCCTTTGAGTGAAGAAGTTCCTCCTCAACTCCGTTCTAAACCGCCTCCCCTTTATCTTGAGGCTGTGCCCCCTAGTCCTACTGTCTTTTTTGAGCGGGAAGAGTCTCTCCACCTCTATCCTATCCATCCCATTCATTATCTTATACGTCTCAATGAGATCTCCCCTCATTCTTCTAAACTCTAACGAGTACAAGCCTAGTTTATTCAGCCTCTCCTCATAGCTCAATCCCCTCAACTCCAGTATCAGCCTAGTAAACCTCCTCTGCACTGAGGACCCCAATGCCAGCTTTAAGTGGGCAAAACAAAAGTTGTACTGAGCAAGAAACTTCCTGAGTAAAGTCAAGGGCTACAGATGTTCACAGACATGACTGGAAGCAACTTTATGAAGATGTTTCCTGGCAGGCACTAGTCATGACCTGTCTCATTTTGAGTGCAGTGCATTGCCAAAGTTTTCAGTTTGCTTCCTTCTGATTTCCGTACTCCCCACCTATCCCACTTATTTGTGCCCATTCAACACTTGCTACCTCTCATAAATGCTGCTTTTCCTTCACACTTTGGATGAACCAGCGGAGGAAGCAAAACAATGGCAGCTTCAACTAATGGGACAACTAAGAACAGGTAAAGTAGCCATAATCGCAAATGACCATAGGCTGCTCTCCCATTTGAGGGGGAGAGTTGACTGGTGGCGATTTGATATGCAAATCACCACACCTTGGGCAAGGAACAAGGTTGAATAATCTCAGCCGGTGCTGGAATTGAACCTATGCTGTTGCCGTTGCTCTGCGTCATAAACCTGCCAAACTTAGTTAACCAGCTTCAAGAATAGATATTGTTGGAAGACCGCAGGTCCACTTAGAGTCCACTGGGTAAGTATTAGTTCCTTGGATATTCCTGGGCAGTAGCACAGGAGGAAACTACACTAGGCAGGATGCTGTTGGATTATACACTATTGGAGTAGGGCTTGCTGGACCAGGTGTGTAGCGCACTTTGCGATGGCTGTCAAAGTCACCACTACCCTTCACCTTCTTGCCACAGGCTCTTCCCAAGCTAGTACACAGGTATTACCCGTATCACACAGTCTGCAGTTCACAGCTACAACCAACAGGTCACCAACTCCACACCCCCCAACTCTCACCACTGCCACTATTACCACCAGAACAAAGTAACACATCCATAATGGGTGCCAACAGCCAGAATGAGGGAGCAGTGGGATTTTCAGCTGTAATTGCCTTATCCCACCTACTGCATAATTGATTGCGTTCATGTAGCTCTAAAGGCACCAGATGATGAGCGAGCTGTTCTTCTAGTGAACAGTCAGGAAATCCATTCCCTCAATGTGCAACGAGTGCGCAATCACTACAAAAGGATTAGGCATGTTTTGAACAGTTTCCCTGGCAGCTAACACAGTGTCTTTATTCACCACAGCCACCACATCCCTCCTCTGTTCTATCCATCTAGGAATGTCAGAGGCTAGCTATCAGGGCAAGGGGATACCTCCGAGACAGAGGTCCGATAAAACACTTCCATAACAGCACCACATCTGGACAGTTCAGAGCCACGTGACTACATGGAATATCATAGCGCATACCTTTGACATTTTCAAGCAAAAATTCTTGCCCTTCAATCACGTTATGGCCCAGAAAAAGGATGCACCACTGTATTTCTGTGCATTCTGCACAACCTGGCAATGCAAAGCAGAAAGACATCATCAAACGAGGAAAAATTGGATTAAAGTGAGGGAAAACCACAGGAGGGAGTGTCAACAGATCACACTGCATCCAGACAGGCTACATAGAAATTGTCAGCATTTTGGAGATCTCCTCAATTCCATTATCAAAAATATCAGAAGGTCCCTCAGATTTTCCACTCCCTTGACACAGCCTCAACATTCTAGAACAGAATAGATACACAGAATAGAGTTCAAAAGCTGTGGGATTGAATTGGGCTGCAGAACGTGCCTACATTATCACAATTCCAAAGTGTGGCAGGACATCTTGAAGTTGGGAAATGCATATAAATTCTTGCCTTCGAACAGCATTGTGTAGATCAATCGATGTGGATAAGAGTTTGACATTTGGTCTGCAGATTTGCAGCCTTTGATTTTATCTTTTCTCATCCCTTCCTCAATACCAATTGATTTCTGTTGCAAAACTTGGATTAAACATGTAAGGTACCTTCGAGACGGTTGAATATAGTGGCTGAGTTAGACGTCAGAAATCAGCCACTCGACTCAAAATGCAAAGAACTAGCGAATTGTCTGCAATTTTGACACTCTAAAGTTCATGTCTCCAATGATATCTGAAGACTGTGCAGCACGGTGGCACAGTGGTTAATGCTACTGCCTTACAGTGCCAGGGACCCCGGTTCAGTTCTGGCCTTGAGTCACTATCTGTGGGGAGTTTGCACATTGTCCCCATATCTGTGTGGGTTTCCTCGGAGTGCGCTGGTTTTCTCCCACAATCCACAGGTTGATTGTCCATGCTACATTGTCACTTGGTGTCAGGGGGGATTAGCAGGGTAAACACGTATGTTTACAGGGATAGTGCCTGGGTGGGATTGTTGTTGGTGCAGCCTCAATGGGCCAAATGGCCTCCTTCTGCACTGGAGGGATTCTAGGATTTACTCCCCCATTTTCAACTCCAAGAATGAGAATCTGTAAGCTTAGATTGGGCAGTCAACTGTTGTCTTTTATAATGATTTTCTTGGTCCATAGGTTTTGTAAAAGTCTCAGAACCTGCTATCAATATCTCACTACAAAGATCAGTAAGTTTCACATTATTATTGCTATCAACTTTTTTTTTCCAAACACAAAGAGGCAGATCAGCAGAAGACTCATCCATTTTAATTTAATAAATGCTATCGGGTCTTCACACATTGGTCCTTATTCACTCTGTGACATTGTGACCTCTTTATAACTTGCCATCTTTCATATGATTACTTTATATGCCAATGACACTCCCCTTTATTTTTGGAGTCATAACCTTTACTCCTAAGCCTCCGTTCCTCATCAATATTTTTCCCCTTTGATATTGAAGTATAATCAGTTCTCATTAGCTTTTGGACTAGCTCGTGGTTGCAGCCTGGAATAATCCTGATGTCTTTCTATAAAGTGCATCCGAGACATTTTACATTTGTGTTTCACGTGATAGATTTTATTGCACAAAAATAATTCATTTGCTTCAAATTACAAAAGTTATAAAAACAAAAAAAAATCAAATTTGCTCTTGCGAGTGTTGCTTGGTTTTGTCAATTCTATATTTTAGTGTCTCACAAATTGATTAAACCGAAATTGCAGCAACACATATGTGTCTCCACCTGAGATCGTATTCATAGTCTATTGCTTCTTGGGGTCAAGATGGTCCCAGCTCAATTATCTCATCCCACTTGACCTGGATATTCTCAGAAAACAACACTGCTTTCAGCAAAGGAGAGGACATGGCCACACCATGCATATTATGTCAACTCCAGTGTCTGTATTATGAAAGGAAAGATTGAATTGCAATAATTATACTAAATGATAGGGCTACTGTTCATCTCTGGGTGCTGATGCAATTTGTTACGAGAAAGAATGTACGACAGACATATTTCAGATCAGAGGGACAATTGTGCCCCACACCAGTGGAAATTATATTGTTTATTTATTTATTAGTCACAAGTAAGGATTACATAAACACTGCAATGATGTTGCTATGAAATTCCCCTACTCGCCACACCCCGGTGCCTCTTTGGGTCAATGCACATAACTAGTACGTCTTTCAGACTGTGGGAGGAAACCGGAGCACCTGGGGGAAACCCATGCAGACATGGGGAGAACATGCAAACTCCACACAGTGATCGAAACCAGGGATCGAACCCAGGTCCCTGGTTCTGTGAGGCGGCAATGGTAACTATCGTGATTTTCGACGTAAGGGCAGGGCGGGCTATTTCTGGACATGTTGTTTTAGAATAGGTGTGTTATCGGTATCGGACAGGTGGCATGGTGTCACAGTGGTTAGCACTACTGCCTCACAGCACCAGGGACCTGGGTTCGATTCCCGGCTTGGCTCACTGTCCATGCGGAGTCTGCACATTCTCCCCGTATCTGTATGGGTTTCCTCCGGGTGCTCTGGTTTCTTCCCAGTGTCTGAAACACGTGCTGGTTAAGTGCATTGGCCATGCTAAATTCTCCCTCATTGCACCCAAACAGACACTAGAGTGTGGCATCTAGAACTTTTCGCGGTAACTTCATTGCAGTGTTAATGTAAACCTACTAGTGACACTAATAAATAAACTTCAGGAATATTAGTGATGCATGATTATCTCTAAATATACAATTTGGAGCAAGGTTGGTCTAATGTCAAAAATATTTCCCTTTTCACAAAGCGAAGGTTTACCTAAAGTATTTTCTATCCATGACAATTTTTTGTTGTTACGGATTGACCCCTGCAATGCGACAGTGGCCAGTGGCATTTCACTTGGACAGAACATAGGAACTGGAGTAGGCCATTCACTCCCTCTAGCCTACTCCACTGGTCAGCTAAATCCTTTCTGAGCTACAACTTAACTCCATCTGCCTTCCATGGTTTCAGAACCCTTAATACACTGGCCTAATGCAAACATGGTGGCAGTGATTCGCGCTTCTGCCTCACAGTGTCAGGGACCAGGTTCGATTCCAGTATTGGGCAACTGGCTGTATGGAGTTTGCACATTCTCCCCCATGTCTGCGTGGGTTTCCTCCGAGTGCTCCAGTTTCCTTCCACAGGTCAAAGCTGTGCAGGTAAGTAGGTAGATTGGCCATATTAAATTGCCATTGAGTGTCTCAAGCTGTATAGTTTAGGGGGATTAGTGGGTTAAATGCATGGGCTTATGGGATAGGATAGAGGATGAGCCAGGGTAAAATGCTCTGTCAGAGAGTTGCAGACTCGATGGGCCAAATAGCCTCCTTTTGCACGGTATGGATTCTGATGCATGAATATGTAAGTACATTATATTTATATTAAACAGCTATAAATGAATTTAGTGTATGAACTGACAGAATTATATGGAAATTGAAAAACACCTACAAGCTGTTAATCAATCCACCTTCATTTTGCCTGTTCCCATTTCCTTTTATTCTTTTGTCCTCCAACCATTTTTTCAGCCTTTTATGCATGAAGTTTCCTTTGCTCACTAATTTCAGTCAAGCATTCCAGTGATCCCAACATCCTGTGTGAAAAGGTTTCTCCTGCTCTCTGCCCTAAACCTCGTGTCATTGTCCCCATCATTGTCGGCGCATCATCGGATACAATCTGTTTCTACCCGCTTTGTCTCACCCTCTCATAATTTTAAACACTGTTTGGAATTGCTCTCTAAAGTCCTCTCTTCTAATGGAAAAAGAACAATTCAAGTCTTCCTTTGTACTTGTACTTCCTAATACTAGGCAACATCTTAGTGAATGTGTATTGCAATCTCTCTCTTGTCTGATCCTCCTTCTGAAAACCTGGAGCCAAAACTACGCACACTACACAGAACTACAAGATTATGAGGGATGTGGACAGAATGGATAGTCAGGAGCCTTTTCCCAGGGAGGAAGAGTCAATTACTAGGGGCTATATGTTTAAAGTGCGAGGGGCAAGGTTTAAAGGAGATGTACAAGGCAAGTTTTTTACACAGAAGGTAGTTGGTGCCTGGAATTCGTTGCTGGGGGAGATAGTGGAAGCAGATACGATAGTGAATTTTAAGGGGCATCTGGTCAAATACATGAATAGGTTGGAAATAAAGGGATATGGTCCCTGGAAGGGTAGGGGGCTTTAGTTCAGTTGGGCAGGTGGTCAGTGCAGGTTTGAAGAGCCAAAGGCCCTCTTCCTGTTCTGTAATGTTCTTTGTTCTTTGTTCTTGATCTAACTCCAACTGTGCTTTTCAAAAGGTCATGCTCAATTCACCATTAAATCTCAGCTTAATATTCTGTATCTCTTGCTCTAAGACCCAGCACTGAGTTTTCTTTCTTTCACTGCCTTATCTACTTGAGGTGCTGTTTTCAATGCCTTTGAATTTAATTTCCAAATCCCTCGGTCGTCCAGTCATTTTCCAATTCAAAGTATCATTCATAAAACAACTGGGACAAAGTCCCAGGGAACTGAGATACGCCTGCCTGAGATCTCAGATCCCTGTGGCCACCTCCAAACTGAATGGGAGGATGTACTGACTCCATCTCGTATCCAGTCTCCTGAATCAAAATATCTCATCATTCAGGGTCCCTTTTCTGAGGCAGGTAAACCAGGCCAAGAAATTTCCACCTTAACAACACTGTGGGTCTTCCTAAACCACATGGACTGCAGTAGTTCAAGAAGGCGGCTCACTACCACCTTTTTGAGGGCGATTAGGGATAGGCAAAAAATGCTGGGCCTAGCCAGCAACGTACACATCCAAGAAAAGAACAAAAAAAAACACTTCAGCTACCTGTATCGAGAGTCAAAATCTTGCTCATTAACAAAGTTAGAGTTTATTGATTAGTCACAAGTAGGCTTACATTAACATTGCAATGAAGTGACTGTGAAATTCCCCTAGGTGCCACACTGATGCCTGATGGATACATTGAGGGAGAATTTAGCATAGCCATTGCACCTAACCAGCATGTCTTTCAGACTATGGGAGGAAACTGGAGTACCTGGAGGAAACTGATGCAGACATGGTGAAAACGTGCAGACTCTGCACAGACAGTGACCCAAGCTGGGAATCAAGCCTGGGTCCCTGGTGCTGTGGGGCAACGATGCTAATCACTGTGCTGCCGTGCCGCCCACCATCCCATTGTCTCCCCAAGTGAAAGAGTTACAAGAAATCACTTCTTGAAACATTTTCATTTCAAAAATTCGGGTATTGCTTTCGATAGGAATTAACAATTTCCCATTCAGGTTAGAAGCTGTTAATGTTGGATTTTTTTTAAGCCGAGCCAGTGTAGAAGTCAGTCTCTTTTTTTTATATGAGAGGTCTGATGGGGTGGCTGGCAGGTTTTTGCAATGCGAAAATTATTGCTCAATTTCAAACCTATTCATATCAATGAGAAACAGAACACAGATGTAATATAATAGTAGATTATTGACCTGCAAATGCTTTACAATTCCCTGGAGTAGGTGAAGCAGGATCCTGCCAAAGTTTTAGTACATGCAAATACACCTTTAGCGATCACAGATCTTAGCTTTCTTTTCACCAGTTTTTGTTGGTTTTATGGTTTTAATATGCTAGTTTATATAATGTACATTATATTCAGGGTGCAGCGCCATTACGTGTTTGCCTAAGAGGTACAGTGGAATTTGAGAAGACCGCCACAGTCCATCTGGCTAGTCCTGACGTTCAAAAATATTCTCCTATGCACTGAACTATTACGCTCATCAATCACATCCTATTTCCCTCTTATATTTGCTAACACCACAGGGCTGGCAAGCTCTAGGTGAGTGCAGAAGTTCTCACTGCAGAAGCTGAGTTGTCACGTCCTGTTTCATGCATTCTTGGAGTTTTATTCAGATGATATTAAAGGCTTTAGGAACATTTGATTTGAAAGATATTAAGGCTGGTAAGCATATTTCACCTTTTGCTGTTAAAACATCAGTAAACAAACTGTGGTTCGTATTGAGAGAGAAAGTGCTGGAAAATCTCAGCAGGTCTGGCAGCATCTGTAAGGAGAGAAAAGAGCCGACGTTTCGAGTCCAGTTGACCCTTTGTCCAAGGGTCATCGGGACTCCCTTTTGGTTTCAGATTCCAGCATCCGCAGCAATTTGCTTTTATGTTATGTGAGTTGTATCAATTTGTTCATATGCAATTTGTGTTACAATCTGTGGAAAGGAATTTGCCTGATCAGTTTTTAGGCTGTAATTAAAATCGCACTAGCCACTCAGAATTATATAGGTTATTCTTGTGTTTCCTCTGCAAATGATTAGATTATGAATTTCTACCGTTATGTAGTAGAAGGCCTGATAATTTTGCACCAACAGCAAAGCAATGATCCACATATTTCCTGTTCAACTCATTAATATCTAATGCATTTTGCACTCTGTGGAAGGCTTGAAGAATGTGGTATCCATGTGATACTCAAGAAATGCAGATGCTGAAGGATCGAACAGGAGCCAATAGTTATACATTTTTATGAGTTTTTATTTATAGAGATACATATTTCAAACCTCCCAACCAAGAACCACAACTTGACTGTTAGTATTTATAAAAGTGAATCCCCAGTAAATGCCCATGAGTGGCATTCAATTAAACACAATTAGTACACAGTTAACATCAATTGTCTTCACCAGCATTGCTACAGCATGACATTCAAATTTAGGATTAAAGTTAAGTCTTCCTCCTTCTGTTTAAGCCCATCCTGGCACAGGGACAGGAAAGAACAGCCCCTCTTGCTCTCTGCACTAGCTTCCCTTGATTCAGAAGGATGTCGATTTCCATGAATGTAGTTGAGTTTCAAAACTCACAAAAGAGAAACTGAAAGAGGTTTTGAACTGAGTGATGTGGTTTCTATTGAAGACGTCACCAGGCAAATTCTGCTGACGTTGCACAGAGGAAATTTCAGCTGATTAAAGCCCCATTGTTAATGTGGAATTGACCAAGGGTGTTCACCTACGTAGGGTCAGACTAGAGAACACTGTTCACAAAAACCAAAAATGGCGGAAATTCTCAGCTGTTCTGAGATTATCTGTGGAGAGAGAAAAACTTTTATGGTTTGGACTTTCATTGAGCCGGGATGGCGTGAGAGATCTTTAAAAACAGCGGGTGGGTCCTGATTCTAGGATGCCTGACTCTATTCCCTGATTTTTGGGAGTGTCTTTAAAGGGTGCAGGCAGGTTCATGTCAAAATCTCGCACACAGGACTCTTGACCAGGCTGGCTCCATTGCAGAGATAGGCGTTACTACTCCTTCATAATTTTCATGGGATTTGGACTGTGTTTTTTAAAGAGCCCCAGTTCTTACCAGGGGCTCATAAACACTTGATTTTCATGAGGAGACAGTTTAAGAGGTAACTTCAAATGTCCTCGTGCCCCCTGTACTAAGGTAAGGCTCATCCACCTATATCCCCACGGCTCTTCAGGGCCCCATGCCAAGCCATGCCCCCTTTTTGAGTTAGGGCATCTCCATGCCCGCTCACCTGCTATACACTGGGTATAGAATCAATTACCCCCACAGTGACAATCAGTAGAGTGTGTAAAAAAAATTAACAGTTCACCCATTGGTTACTTCCAGTTATGTTAAACATACTTTTTTCACTAGAGTCCATTAAACACGTTAGACCATTTAAAGTAACGATAACAGAAATCACAAGCCCTTGAAATCACTTAACTTCTTGTCAATAAAAATTGTGAAATTGGCAGCAAAGATCAGAGGCCCAGGGCTGTCAGTCAAGCAATGTTATCCTCGGGCCTAGTTGCTTCAAGAAGGGGAGTGGATGCCAGGGCTCTCGGCCAAGTCTTATTATGCATGCCTGAGATGGCGTGCGTGGGGAGTGTTTCAAGGCGAGGTTATGAAGTCTTTTCCATTTTTATTTCAGCTGGCAATAAATCCCACAGCACTGAGGCAGACCATTTAAACAGCCCACCTTAGCACCCAGCAGCCCTGTGGCTGCTTTCAGCCTCTTTCCTGGTTTGGCTGGCCATTCTTGCCCCACCCATACTCTCCTCACTCCACCCCAGCAATGAAGATCCTGCCTTTTCAGGCACTTTCCCCAGAAGTGGCAGGCCAAGCCGTGAATTTTCTCAACTCCAGCTACCTGCCTCAGTGATGAAAATCCAGGTCAACATTTCAGATCAATAACCCTTCATCAGAACTGGGAGTGTTTACAAATGGTATAGCTTTTTAGCAAATTGGCAGAATGAACAAATGAGAATAGGGTTACAATAGGAGAGATAAAATGACCAAAAGGTGAGAGTTAGAGCTTGAATAATTTGGCCTTAAGTTTATGAGCCATGCTTACTGCTTCCTCCAGTTTCACGCTGTATTTTCCATTGAAATTGACATTCAGGACGGAGATAAACAGACTCGTAAGTTGGCACCAATAGCTCTCATATCAAGATCCCTCCACAATGCTGATCCAAGTATTTTTAAAATTCGATTTGATTTGATTTGATTATTATTGTCATATGTATTAAGATGTAGTGAAATATATTGTTTCCTTTGCACTGTACAGACAAAACATATTGTTCATAGAGCACATAGAGGAGAGGAAAGGAGAAAATGCAGAATGTAGTGTTACAGTCATAGCTAGGGTGTAGGGAAAGATCAGCTTAATATATGGTAGATACATTCAAAAGTCTGATGGCAGCAGGGAAGAAGCTGCTCTTGAGTTGGTTGGTACGTAACCTCAGACTTTTGTATCTTTTCCCAACTGAAGATGGTGGAAGAGAGTATGTTTGCAGTGGGGCCCTTAATTATGCTGGCTGCTTTTCCGAGGCAGTGGGATGTGTAGATGGAGTCAATGCTTGAGAAGCTGGCTTGTGTGATGGGCTGGTCTATGCTTTGTAGTTTCTTGCAATCTTGGTCAGAGCAGGAGCCTGTTTCAGAATTCAATCGGTTGCCCACCAACAACAGGGAACCAATTATCAGCCAATTCATTTAATTTGGGGCCTATTGAGGCTTGGTTCCCATACCAACTGCAATGTGGGCAGCACTGTAGTGGTATGTGACTGACCCCCACATCATTCACCTACAACTGTCCTTTCTGCCAGTTTAAATATTCTGCATCCTCCCCACAGCATGACAATGAGCAGAAACGAACACACTTGTTCGAGTAATGATGCACCAGTGCTTCACACAAGTCCAAAATTATTGGTTGTCCACCTCTGGAGTTACTTTTCCCATCTATGGCAACCAGATAAATCAAGTCACATAATAAATTTGATTTGCCTCATATATAAAAGAAGAGCCTTCCTACCTCTGCATAACTTTAAACACATTCAGTTGCTGCTTTACTGAAATTGTATTTATCAGCATTCTTTGAAAACTCTGCAAATACGCACAAAGCAATAATTTCTTAAAAGCTACTAGTTGGATTTCTGAATCAATACAGTCCTTCCCTATCAATACTTATATCAACATTCAGGAAATACCTAAATACACCTGCAATTAAAATGTAAGGATTTTATCATCACAGATATTTAAATTTTGGCGGATCAGAAATTGCTCTTTGATGTTATTGTCCTTTTTGACTTCCTGTTTGGCAACAACATTTATTTTCTTAACGAGAGTGAATTCATATTGGCTTCTTCAAATGTGTAAGTAACTGCAGGGCTTTCCAGCATGCACTAACTTTCAGTCACAAAGACTAATCAGCTTGGCTTTCTCCGATGCAAAGAATGTTGCAAGTAGGCACAAATGAGTTTTCAATAGTGATTAACTTGGCTAAGCAAACCTAGAAGGTCCCAGAATCAAGCTTCAATGCCTGCTGTGTTCATTGATCTCAAATTGGAAAGATGCTATGCTTAAGCAGTTGTGCCAAAGTGTTAACCTTGGTTATATATTATTGGCCAGGCTGTCTAGCTTTGATCACTATCTGTTGACCTCCACTAGCTTTGGACAGATTAGCATTCAGCTGTCTTCCTGACAGTCCTGTAATCTCTGACCTGCACTGTCATGACTCATATGTGAATAACACCCACTTGGGCAAGCAAGAAGTCAGCATAGAGAGAATAGGGGAAATTAGTGAGGCAACACACAATCAAATGCAAAAGCTTTGTGAGCGATCCTCTTTGCATATAAATTTTATTTATTAATCACAGGTAAGGCTTACATTAACACTGCAATGAAGTTACTGTGAAATTCCTATAGCTGCTACACTCCAGCACATCCTTCAGACTGTAGTAGGAAGCTGAAGCACCCGGAGGAAACCCACACAGACATAGGGAGAACTTGCAAACTCCAGACAGACAATGTCCCAAGCTGGGAATCGAACCTGGTATCCCTGGCACTGTGAGGCACCGATTTGGTTTGATTTATTATTGTCACATGTGTTGGGATTCAATAAAAAGTATTGTTTTTTGTGCACTATGCAGATAAAGCATACCATTCATAGAGTACATGGGGGCAAGGAATATAGTGTTGCAGTTACAGTTATGGTGTAAGAAAAATCAGCCTAATATATGGTAGGTCCATGCAAAAGTCTGATGGCAGCAGGGAAGAAGTGCTCTTGAGTCAGTTGGTATGTGATCTTAGATTTTTGTATCTTTTTCCCAGTGGGAGAAGGTGGAAGAGAGTGACTTAGGCTATGTGTGGTCCTTGATTATGCTGGCCACTTTTCTGAGGAAGCAGGAAATGTAGATGGAGTCAACAGATGGCGGGGGGGGGGGGGGGGGGGGGGGGGGAGGTGGGGTGCTGGTTTGTGTGATGGACTGGGCTTCATTCACAACCCTTTGTGGTTTCTTGTGGTCTTGATCAGAGCAGGAGCCACACCAAACTGTGATACACCCTGAAAGGACTCTCTTTATGGTTGCCTTTTTGCGGAGATTTATCTGATGATCAGCTCATCTACCACTGGTGGAGCTATGTTTTTACAGCATTGTCATATTTTTGGCTCATTTGCCCTTATCCCTGCGTCAGAAAGTTGTGGGTTCAAATCCCAAGTACGCATTTCCAATTGACCCTTGGGTCTAAGTGAATGCCGCATCATCAAAGTGTTGCTTTTCAGATGAGTCATTGAATCTGCCCATTCTATTGAGGAGGAAGAAAATCACCATATCTGTAACTGTAACATTATACTCTGCACACTCTCCTTTCCTGGTATCCTGGCCAATATTCACTCCTTAGATATGAACAGGGCATTCATTGTCTCTTTGCTGGAATATATTATGTATAAGGTTTGCCAAGATAGCTGCTGCACTTAAAACTAATTTGTTGTATGCGAAGGACTTCGGGACATTCCTAAGACATGACATGGGGTACAATGCAAGTGCAAGTCATTTGTTTTTATTGCAGAACATAAGTTACAAACATATTGCTGGCTTTCCAGTGGCAAAAATCCCCTTTAATGGCAATAATTAAATGAAGGAAACAAGTAGGAAGGTTTGTTTAATATTGGAGACCAAAATAATCAGGAGATTAAATCAGCCAACCATTCAGCTGATACTGCAAGGACTGAGTTGCCAAGGATGAAGAAACATTTAAATATTAAACTTCAAAAACTCAGGCAGTTAAAAAGTTAATCCCCAGGAGGCAAGTGATCTCAGTTGAGATGACCATAAAATTGCAGTAAATTGGCTGGCTTTTAGATGAAATCATGAAATCTTTCAAGCTACTATTTTGTCATGTGTTACTGTCTGTTAAGCTGGTGTGTTGAATCTTGCTAAGTATGAATTATATCCTCATTAATACTTTTACCGATTGTAGCCCCATGATCTAGCTCCCACTTTTATTAATTTCCCTGATTTATCAGTGGTTTGCACCTTCTGTCGTGACTTCAAATTTTCAAAAACAAAAAATGTTGATGCAAATCCGAAATTTCTGCTCAGGGCATTTTCTTTGAAGGAAGATGTGATTGTCAACATTTATACAATGAAGATCCAGTGGCTATATTTTAGATCAGCAATTGTTCCGAACTGTAATCTGGTGCATAGTTATCAGCTATCCCTAATAGTGATTTAATTATAATTCTGCCCCATATAGACACAACAGACCATCAGGTGCAATTCAGACTAAACAAAGTAGATATAATTGTCAGGTCGCTGTAAACTTACTGAACTGGAGTGAATGACAAATGAAGCAAGTGGCTTATGTCTTCTTACGGTGGCACAGTGGTTAGCACTGCTGCCTCACAACACCAGGGACCTCTGTTTGATCCCTGGCTTGGGTCACTATCTGTGTGGAGTTTGCACATTCTTTCTGTGTCTGCATGGGTTTCCTCCAGGTGCTCCGGTTTCCTCCCACAGTCCGAAGATGTGTGGGTTACATGGATTTGACCATGTTAAATTGAGCCTCATGTCAGGGGGACTAGCCAGGGTAAATGCATGGGGTTACGGGGATACGTTGAGATTATGGTCAGTGCAGACTTGATGGGCCGCATGGCCTCCTTCTGCACTGTAGGATTTTATGAAGAGAGGCTAAGGCATTACTAATTAATATGCAAAAATCTAAATAATGCGGGAAATATGAAAGGTGCTACTGTGGCAAAGTTCTGTCGATCTAAAATCTAAACAAAGGTGCATTTTTGCCTTAATACATCTCTTTAGAAGGTAACACAATTTCGGCCATTACTTTAGCACAGTGTTGTCCAATATAAGCTACCAAGTATGTACAGAGATGATTGCAGAGACACTGGGCAGAATTCTCTCAACCCCCTGCGGATGAATTTGATGGCAAGCATTGTGGGGCGAGAATATGGCGGGAAGCCCAAAAACCGGTTTCACATCAGCATTAATTTACAGCAGGATCTCCCACTGGTGCCTGTCATGGCGAACATGAATCTCATTTGCATCCCACTAATGAGATACAGATGAAGGCCCTTCCCCCTCCCCCCGCCTCAAAACACAGGAAAATATGACAGTATAAAACACGTTTCAAACAAAGTGGCGTGCAGATGTCGGGACTCAGCTGAACAATGCCTGGGGCTGCATCTGGTGATCAGCAACACCACAGCAGTGGGTCAGGGGGTGCTTCTGCAGGTGGGCCTACCAGACTTGGTGTCCTGGAGGGAGTCCATCTTCCAGCCTCAGAAGGTTCCTGGAGATCCATCTTTGTTTTCAATAGATCAGTTTTCCATTTTCAGAGTGCACCTGGAAATCGATCTTCATTTTCCATCAGCCCACATTCTTTCTTCAACAGTGGGTAAGTGATGTTGAGTTCCTTTTCAATATCGCACCCAGACACAATGGCAGACTACATGCCATCCCGGTCTGCCCTATCTCGGAATGTGGCATAAAACACCCAGGTGCATAATTAACGAGGTCAGGGCTGGCTGATTTGATGTGTTTTCTTGCCTGCTTCCTCAGTGGGAAATGCTATACCTTCCGACTCCTCCAAGGGATTTTGTCTCAAAAAATGAAAATTCCACCTATCGTTTTAACCAAATGCACTAATTGTAATAGAAATCATGATACCGACACTCTCCTAATTGTGCTGAATGAGTCTGTTTACTTAATTTATATGTACCAACATTCAGTAGCCGAGAAAGTAATTCAAAAATATCCACATGCTCAAATTTGCATTTGCCATTTTAATGACACATACAAATGTTAAAGTACAGAGACATGCAAAAACAAGTCTTGAGATCACATGCCCAAAGATTTTGTCCATTAGTCATATTTTATTTACTAATCAGAAACATAATTAGCCACATCTGGTTTCCTAATTAGTCACATGTGGCTCATGCTTAATGCAGGGAACAAAATTGCTTGAGGGAGAATCTCCAGGCTATTGTAAGGGTAGAGAAGAGATTCCCTAAGGTGATACCAGAGGTGAAAGATTTTGAGCTACCCAATCCCATTTCTCCATAATGTTAAACATTTATATCAAACCACCCCTTAACCTCCATTGTATGAATGATAATAGTCCTGAGTTTTGAAGTCTTTCTGCATATGTCTGTATTTACTCAGACCAGAACAACAAACTGAACGGTTAAGAATTGTTTTAGGTAGCAAGTTGTTAGGGTATGGGATTCCAGACACGATGGTGGAAGTAAAATCCATAATAGCATTTAAAAAGGAAATTGATATTTTATGAAATAAAAATTGGGAACGAAGTCAATAATTGCTTCGGATAGATAACACAGCTTCAATGGACAGAATGGCTTTGGTGCTGTTGTAAACTTCTGATTCTTTGAAATCAATTACCAGCTATATCTTCTGCTCCAGTTATGATAGAACGTAGAACACTACAGCACAAACAGGCCCTTCGGCCCGCAAGTTGCGCCAATCATATCCATATCTACCAGGCCTATCTATAGCTCTCAATCCCATTAAATCCCATGTACTCATCCAGAAGTCTCTTAAAAGACCCCAGTGAGTTCGCCTCTGCCACCACCGACGGCAGCCGATTCCACTCACTCACCACCCTCTGAGTGAAAAACTTACCCCTGACATCTCCTCTGTACCTGATGCGCGGCTCTGACTTTTGGGACCTTTGATCAGTGTTATATTTTGTCTGCGTATATGACAATGAGGGAACACTGCTAAAGGAATGGTGGCCAGCTATTGTGATTTGTATATTTAAAAAGGTCAATAGAACAACTCCAGGACACTGCAGACATTAATATCAGTGTTAGGAAGAAAAATGCAATCCATGCTCAAAGATGAATAGAAAATAGTGGATGTATACATTTAGTCTTTCAAAGGGCTTTTAACAAGGCGCCGCATAATAGACTTTATGACTGAGGTCAGAACATGTGGAATTAGGGAATAAATAGCAGAATGGATGGCAAGCTGATAATGAAACACAAACTGGGAATGAGAATTAAAGGTAGTTACTCAGACTGGCAAAAGGTGGGAAGTGGTGATCTATTGGAAATGGTACCAGGATTAGTGTTGTTCACTATACATATAGATTTGAACTTGGGAGTCAGGTCGGGTGGCACAGTGGCACAGTGACTCGCACTGCTGCCTCACAGCGCCAGGACCTGGGTTCAATTCTGGCCTTGGGTTACTGTCTGTATGGAGTTTGCACATTCTCCCTGTGTCTGTGTGGGTTTCCTCTGGGTGCTCTGGTTTCCTCCCACAGTCCAAAGATGTGTAGTTAAGGTGGATTGGCCATGTTAAATTGCCCCTTAGTGTTCCAAGATACGTATGCTAGGGGGATAAGCCAGGGTGAATACACTGGGAGAGGGCAGGGGGTGGGCCTGAGTAAGATGCTCTGTCAGAGAGTCAGTGCAGACCCGATGGGCCAAATGGCCTCCTCCTGCAGTATGGGAATTCTAATTCTGTGAAGTCGCACAATTTAATAATTTGCAACTTTGGTGCCCAGAATTGAGAACGATAGTCAGTTTTATATAGGTGCAGGAAAACATCTTGCCTTTTGTACTCTTAAGCCTCTATTTATAAAGCCCATTTAAAGTTAAAGTATCAGTATAATGCACTTTACTATCATGGCTTTGTCAGGCAATGACACACAACTTGGTCAATCTTCTTATGCAATCAGTTTCACTTCTTTGAACCTGGCCCTATGCAATATCTGGACAGCAACATCCAAAAGATTTAAACCTGCGCTGCAAATAACAATCCCATGTATAAGCAAGAATATCTTGAACTAACGCAGACATATTCTGTTGGGGCGTGACTTCTGGCTTCACTTCCAAGTTTCAAAACAGCAAAATCCTCCAGTTAATTATTCACCCACAATACGTTCACACAACTGGGTTTTGTCAGCAGAAAAATTACACTGAGTGATAAATAGTTTTTCATTTTAAATTGAAGCAAACCACCCAAATTCCTAACATATACTGGGAGAGCAAAGTACTGCAGATGGTGGGAATCAGAAATATAAACAGAAAATATCAGAAATATTCAGCAGGCCATGCAACATCTGTGGAGCGAGAAACAGAGTCAATTCTTCAGGTCCACGATCTGCATTAGTCCTGACAAAGAGTCACTGACAATTGCCTCTCTCTGCACAGATGCTGACACATGTATTTCCAATGCTTTCCATTTCTCCTGGAGCAATAAAAATCCTTTGGCCAGCCCTCCAAAAAGCAATCAGACTTCCCGGGAACCTCTCTCCCCCTTCTCTGGAGTTTAGTGGGAAAACACATCTGGTCATCAGGCCCCGACCTTATTAATTATGCACCTTGGTTCTTTGCACCACATTCCGTGATGGAGCAGGCCTGGATTGCTTGTAATCCGCCATCATGTCCAGGTACCATGTTGAATAGGCGCCCAACATCACTGATCCACGATTGAAGAAAGAAGGTCAACTGCCTGTGACTGAAGGCAGATCTCCGGGAGCGTTCTAAGACCAGAAGATGGTCCTCCTGAAAATTAAGATGGATCTTCAAGAACATTCTGAAGCTGGAAAATGGATAAAGAACAAAGAACAATACAGCACAGGAACAGGCCCTTCGGCCCGCCAAGTCTGCATCGATACAATTCTTATCCCTCTGTTCACAACGTGTTCATGTGTCTCTAAAGATGCCCTTTGAACACTACTAATGTGTCTGCTTCCACCACCTCCACTGGCAGTGCATTCCATGCACTCACCACCCTCTGTGTGAAACACTTCCCTCGCACATCTCCCCTAAACTTACCACCTCTCACCTTAAACCCGCGCCATCTTGTAGTTGACCCTTCCACCCTGGGAAAAAGACTCTGACTATCCACCCTATCTATGCCTCTCATAATTTTGTAGACTTCTATCAGGTCCCCCTCTCAGCCTCTGTCTTTCCAGTGACAACAATCTGCGTTTATCCAACCTCTCCTCAGGTCCAAAACTCTCCAGACCAAGCAATATCCTGGTAAACCTTCTGCATGCCCTGTCCAAAGTATCCATGTCTCTCTGATAGTGCAGCGACCAGAACTGCATGCAATATTTCAAATGTGGCTGAATCAAGGTTTTATACAGCTGTAACATAACTTGCCAACTTTTATACTCGATGCCCTGGCTGATGAAGGTAAGCTTGCTGTGTGCCTTCTTGGCCACCTTATCCAACTGTGTTGCCACTTTCAGGGATCCATGATACGTACATCCAGATTCATCTGTATATTAATGCTCCGAAGGGTTCTGCCATGATGGCACAGTGGTTAGCACTGCTGCCTCACAGCACCAGGGATCCAGGTTCGATTCCTGCTTGGGTCACTGTCTGTGCAGAGTCTGCATGTTCTCCCCATGTCTGCATGGGTTTCCTTCAGGTCCACAGTCCAAAAAATGTGCTGGTTTGGTGCATTGGCCATGCTAAATTCTACCTCGGTGTATCCGAACAGGTGCCAGAGTGTGGCGACTGGGGGGTTTTCACAGTAACTTCATTGCAGTGTTATGGTAAGCCTACTTGTGATATTAATAAATAGAAAAATACTACCCACTCCAGGACACTGAATCTGGAAGATCTGTCTGCACCGGCATCATGGAACATCTGATGTGAAATTTAGTTATCTCTTGCTAAGAAAGTCAGTTATCGGTCTATGTTGACATTATGAATTAATTTGAACACATGGGTAATAAAAAAAAGACTTGAGTTTGCATAACACCTTTCATTACCACCAGACATCTCAAAGCACTTGGCAGCCAATGAAGTATTTCTGAACTTTAGTCATTTTTGTACTGCCGGAAAAGAATTAGAGTTAAATTTGTTACAACACTGATTGTGCCATTGTATTTTGTATATATGGTAAGTATGTTACATTTGCTGCATTAATTCAAATGGAGTCATTCCTCCATGCTTTTTCTCCTGACAAATATATATTAGCAGCTTTGTACTATAATTGTCCAGTAACCTTCAATTGCACCTTTTGGCAGTTTTAAATAGAATTGTGCTCCTAACAAGTTGCAATAATACCATCAGTAATAATAAGTGATAATGAAAGAAGCTAACTAAAGGTCACACCAGGATGCAAAAATTCATAGAAATTCTCACAGCACTTTTTTTTTAACCAGTCAACAATAGATTGGGATTTGGTTTGTGATGGTGGCCTCCTCGGTGCTAAAAGGAAGCAAATTAATTTGTTTTTAGTTTGAAGTCTCACATTTTGGGACCGAATCGGCTGCAAGGTCACAAGTGTGATACATTTCACTGTAGGTACAAAAAACATAAGGAGCATTCCAAGGATAAAAGAACTATAAATATGTCAATTTGCCGATGATTAAAATAGTGACAATTTATTTTCTGGCGAGTCCTCTCTCAAGTATGTTGATATCCTTCACTGCTTTCACCTCTTCCTCCTCCACACAATATATAACTAACCAGTGACAGGTTATGAAGGGCCACCCAATATTGATACAAGCTTAGCAGGACTTTGGGGTTTTTTTGTGCATTATGTTGTTAATACGTAATGACGCAGTGTTTATTTATTAGAGCCTGAATTTTCTGGCAGGATAAACAGGTATATCAGCACTCAACATTATTAAGGAGTAAATTCTCCCCTCACCCACGAACCCGCAACCCACCCCCCCTCCCACCACTCCCTCCTCTGGAAGTGACACTACAATGATATCTTGTCCAAGGATTTTGAGTTCAAATACATGGAAAGGCATGAATTTTCAGCACTTACTGAATACCCATTTAATATGTTGGTAAAAGCTAAGGTTGGTCCATTCAACTGTAAGTGAACTTTTAACAGCATGATCAGCCTTATTTATGCTAAACTACCTTTCTGACACTGAAAATTAACTTTTGCAAGTATGGAACCTCATTCCTTCCAATTCTTATTTTGGGTTTTTTATTCTGTTCCAATATCTTATGGTCTTATTAGAAGCGAAATTAGAAGGAATTTCTTCGTCAGAGGGTGATGAATCTGTGGGATTCATTGCTACAGAAGGCTGTGGAGGTCAGGCCATTAAGTATATTTAAGACAGAAATAGATGGGTTCTTGATTGGTAAGAGAATCAAAGGTTCTTGGGAAAAAGCGGGAGAATGGGGTTGAGAAACTTATCAACCATGATTGAATGACAGAGCAGACTTGATGAGCCAAATGGCCAAATTCTGTTCCTATATCTTATGGGCCTTCTTTAATTTTTTTTGTTTTTTTCCTTTTTATCCCTTTGTCTCTTAAACCTGCCCTATTTTTACACTTTTTATTTCATATTGTACATAATTTGGCATTGGATATTCCAACTCAAACAATTTGGTTTAGACTCTGGAGACTGACAATGAACTGTCAGCCCCCTTTGTAAAGCAGGAGGTCAGTAATAGCTCAGGAACCAGAATGTACATGGAGCATGATTTAACATGATTTTATAACACCATCGCAGCGTGTGCACCTGACCTCATGGGTTTGCTCTCCAGTTAGAGCGGACAGGCATGGCAGTGGCACAGAGCAGTCTGGTTCAGCTCCACTATTTAAAGGAACCCTGTGGAAATCGGGGTTGAAATCGTATCAAAGTGTCATAACACAATCAGGAACTCAAGAGAGTGTCAATGTGGAAAGGCTTCTTGGGTGCATCCCTGGACATCATGGTATAGGGTTTAAGTTTCTGGTGGAAGAATCCCTCCATCATAAATAGGAGGGAGAAGGGAGCCTCGGAGAACAAGCATATGTGCTCAAACTGGTTGAAAGGATCAGCAGCATGTTCCTTGCTCCCAGATACAATGTTGCAAGAGATTCAGTGACCTAATCTAGGCAGAAAAGGTGTATGTCAATGCACGTTCAAATGCAACACTCTTATTGTGCCATCTTTGGTCTTTTTTATTGATTTCTTCACAAAAGGGGGCATTGCTGGCTTGGCCAGCATTTTTATTGCCCATTCCTAATTGCCCTTAAGAAGGTGAGCTGTCTTCGTGCATTGATGTAGTCCATCTGGTGTGAGAACATGCACAGAACTGTAAAGGACTCTCAAGGTTTTTGACCAAGCAAAAGTGAAGGAAGGGCAACATTGCTCCAAATCAGGATGGTGTGACTTGGAGGGGAGCTTGCAAGTGATGGTGTATCTTTGTCCATTCTCAGTGGTAGAAGTCATAGGTCTGAAAGATGATGTCAAAGGAGCCTTGCTGAGTTACTGCAGTGCATCTTGCATATGGATAAACTGCTGCCACTATGCATCAATAGTGGAGGAAGTGGATGGTGAAGGTGGGATGTCAATCAAGGGGGCTTCATTGTCCTGGATGGTTTTGAATGTTGTTGGGGTTATACTCCTCCAGGAAAATGAAGAGTATCCCATCACATTGCTGACTTGTACCTTGTAAATGATGGACAGGCTTTGAGGAATCAGAAAGTAAGTTACTCTCCTCAGAATTCCTAGGATCTGACTTTCTCTTGTGGCCACAATATTTGTATAGCTAGTCCAGTTCAATTCCTTATTCGATGGTGACTCCCAGGATGTTTATACTGGGTGATTTAGTTGTGGCAATGTCATTGAATATCAAGGGAAAGTGGTTGGATACTCTCTGGTTGGAGATATTCATTGGATGGCATGAATCTTATCTGCCATTTATCACCGAGCACTGCACAGGTGCGCACACATTCTGAGCTTTGGTTTCCATCAACAAAGAGGGTTCCTTTAGACAAGCAGCAGGAAGTGGGTGAGGTTCTGTCAGCCACTGCACACGTTTGGAGAGAGATTTTCAGTTGACCAACAACATAAGTCTCCAAGGCAACAAATGCCATGCAAGACAAGAAACATCACCCAGACATGCAGCCACCATAAATGCACACATGGACCATTAAGAGAATCTGCACCATTTAAAGACTGTGTGTGCAATGTGTGTGCAGCGACTGACCAGTAGAACAAACAGTTATTAATGCAAGAGAACAGTGGGCATACTGTGGGTAATTTGGATATTCAAAGTCATACAGAATCGTACATGCAAATTTTTTTTGTTCATTAAGAAAAAGGGGATGGTTCTATCTTTAGTTCAATATGAAAAGGGAGATGCTTAGGTTTTGAAATACAACCAGTTTGGCTGACATATCTCGTTTTCCATTGTCATGAAACTATGCAATGAGGGTGCCTCGGGAGGCAGACAACTTAAGAGCTATTCAACAAAGCCTCTCACAGAAACAGACATTGAAGAAGACTGCTACCCTTACACATAGAACAGCGTTTATGAGCCACAAACATTGGCCATGATTCTCCCAAAAATGCTGAATTGACAGGAAAACTGTTCTAAATCTTTGTCAGTTCACTTCTCATCTGAATCTCCGCACTGCAGAGATCCCAGTTGTGAATAATATTAAAAACCCAGGGGGGCGGGGTCTATTCACGCCAGAGTTTGATAGTTCTGGAACTCTGTGCGTGCGGAATGGTCCCGATCTGTCAGACTCCCCATTTGCTGGCCAGCCCGCTCACTGACCAGCCTGGGACCACTGCAGTGCTGCCCCTCCAGCCCCTCACTCCCATGACCCGATCGCCGCGCCCCCCCCCCCCCCCCCAGCAACTCCCAGGCCAGCGCTGACCTCCCACACCCACCATCCTGGAGTGCCCCAATGTACAGCCCACATCCCCCAGCAATGGCATTCCCCCATCCCCTCACCCCAGCAAACCCCCTCCCCCTGCTGACTCCCCCCGGGGGCAGACCTCCCCTGGCAGACCCCCGCCCAGCCCGCCCCGATCGCTGGCCTCCCTCCATCCCAGACCAATCCTGTCTGCAAGTGGCAGCCTGACCCTCCAGCCACACCAATCACCCCTGAACCCTGCCTGATGCCTGATGGGCAATGCAAGGTGCCCCCTGGGCATGGGCACTTTGCTTCTTGGGCAGTGCCGGGGGCGCAGGCTGGCATTGCCAGGATGCCCGTGCCCGGGGGCACCAACCCACAACGCCTGACCCCTTGAAGGACCCCGATTGCCCCCCCTTTCATTCCAGCAGTGTCTCCCGCTAGTTCTCCGAACATGGAGAGCTAATGTAAACCCCGCTGGAATGAAGTACTCCTGGTAGCGTGGAAGATTCAATTAGGACCTGAAAGTTCCTGATAATGACCTGCTAAACATATTTAAAATACATTTCAAAAAGAATTGAAATGACTTACCTGCCTTCCCGCCTGTTTCCAGCATGGTCTGACCGGCGACTGTTTGCCAGCTCTGGAAGATGTGTATGCATTCCCAGCGCATGCGCAAATCCCAGAACAAGGTCGGCAATGCTCATCTCCCACCTCAACCTACCAGAAACATTGTAGGTCGTGATGAAAGAATCGCGGCCATTATTTTAAATCCCTATTGTCCTGTGGTCCCCGTTGCTGCCTGTTGCATTTGAAGTTTAGTAGTGTGACTAAAAATGAGAGAGATGGATTGTTGACTCTGGGACTTGTGGTGGGAGCTGGAAGATACAACAGATTCCCTGTTGATTTGCCAGCTGGCTGCATTGGGTTTATTTAGCTTAATCACGTCTGAATGAGTTCATCCTGCAGAACTCTGGCGGCTGAGTGAGTGTCTATAAGTGTCCTCATCACACTGGGCTCTTTCTCCTCCAGATATATACAGCACCATAAATCTCCCTCCTCCTGGAGCTCCGGTCCTCACTGCTGTGCAAGGCACACATCATTCTCCATACCTGAGCATAATGAAAGCGATCCACAGATCTGGTTCTTCATCAACTCAATGGCTTGCTCAGTAATGGTTTATGGCTTTTGGCCTCCCTTTCTTGAGCATCATTGGCTTCTCACAGATGTCATTGGCCAAGTTCATAAAGAATGGCTCTTGACTCCAAACAGATGAATCTGTTTGGAGGTGTGATTATCTGCGGGAGACTTCACTGGTGAAGAATGACAGCATCATAGTAATTCACTGGATATCTTTCAGGGACACCCATGACAACCTTTTGGTGGGTGCATACCACCTGAATACCGATGGGATAGAATCGGTTTTGGTTGATGAATACGCTGAGGTATTCTGACGGTGCCTTGATTGTCATATGTGTAACGCTCTGTTCCTGGGCAAAACCACCCACTATAGCAAATCAGACAGCCCTCCCATAATACCAGCCCTCAGCAGTAACAAAGTACACAGAAGTGTTGGCCCTGGCAAACATGGTATCAGTCACCTGGGAGATGCACATGTGGACAACAGACTGAGAGATTCTATAAATCTGGAAGGATCTAGAGGTGAGCTTGATGGCCATTGGTAATGTTTGCCACCTGGTTCACGTGAGAGGTGGTCTATCTCCTGCAAGCTGCAAATGTCATCAACATCCTGACAGCAAGGTCTGAGCCTGGTGTTCAATCCAGTTCAGAAAACTGATCCTCAGTGTGTAGACTGTGTTGAAGACATTGCCTCCAGTGTGGTGGAGCTCTGTGTTCATCCTTTCTGTCCTGTGGAGAGGCAGGTGGTTAGGGAGAAGACATTGCAGCTGCAGTTATGCTCTTCATAGACCTCCAATGTGGAACCAAGGAGCCCGACAAAAGTGGCTATTATGAAGGCTGATGGTTGGGAAATCCATGAGGTCAGGGTTAAACCTTGGTTTTAACAACTCAATCACTTTGCATTTAACATATTTAAATCTCAGGACCAGGCACTAACTGATGCGCTCAGATTAAAAGTTGGTGAATTCTTGTTAGCTTTCCCACACTGGTGCCTGCACAGACACTAATGCGCACAGACACCAATCCACCCAGACAGGTTAAACCCCCCCCTTGTGTAAATCCCCTTGTCGATCTGACTGAGGAAGCACTTGCCCCGTTCACACAGACCCCACATGCATTGTAGGGGTGCTGCACAATGTTTTGCTCAGGTTGAATAAATTCCACAAAGAAGTCAGCCAGCAAATGTAAGTGGCCTGCACCATACCTTCGCTACCAAACACAAAATCCAGACTATGACCATTTGTTATCAGTTGTGAAAATGTATATTTTTCAAACGCGAATTAAGAGTGTGCACCTCAGAAGTATGTCACTGGCTGTAAGATGTTTTTGGATGCTCCTGAGATTGCGAAAGATGCATTTCAAAATGCAATAATTTCCAAATTTTAAAAAGGTACTTTATTTTATCAGGTTCTTTTCAATTTGGGCAACAGGCAAGATATCAGATCAGGTGAAATAAAGGACAGGGTTAACCGCTCCAATAATCTGAGCCATTGATCACAGCATAGGATGCTGTCAGGCATAGATTTTCAAAAGGGGTCCAAGAATCTCTCAGGATCCAAAAACACAGAAGACAGGAGCAGGAGGAGGCCATTCGGCCCTTCGAGCCTGCTCTGCCATTCATCACAATCATGGCTGATCGTCCAACTCAATGGTTTAATCCTGCTTTCTCCCCATAACCTGTTTGCCTCAAGTGCTACATCTAGCCACCTCTTGAATACATTCAATGTTTTGGCATCAAGTACATCCTGTGGTAATGACTTCCACAGGCTCGCCACTCATTGGGTGAAGAAATGGGGGCATAACTTTGTCCCTGGTATATAAACTCCAGGCAAGGAACTATAGAACCATAGAATCCGTGCAGTTCAAAAGGAGATAATTCAGCACATTGGGTCTGTACCAACTCCCCAAAATGGCATCTTACCCAGCCCCAACCCCCCATCGCTGTAAATTCACCCATCTCCATCTCCGTCCCAAATGGTCTACCCTGTATCCTCAGTCCGTGACTCCTGGTTCTAGGTTGCCCCCACCATTGGGAACATCCCAGTGGGATGGCCCCACCATTGGGAACATCCTTCCTGCATCTACCCTGTCTAGTCCTGTTAGAATTTTATAAGTCTCTATGAGATCCTCCTTCAATTGTCTGAACTCCAGCGAAAACAATCCTAACCTAATCAATCTCTCCTCATACATCAGTCCCATCATCCCCAGAATCAGCCTGGTAAATCCTCACTGCACTCCTGTGAGTTCGTTAGGTTAGTGTCCATTTCAGGAAGGGTCAATCAAATGCTGCAGTCCCAAGAATTGTGCATTGTCTTTTTTCTGTATTTGCTGACTTACTTGCATGTTATTTTGGTTAATAAGAACATAAAAACATAAGAAATAGGAGCAGGAGTAGGCCATCTAGCCCTTCGAGCCTGCCCCACCATTCAATAAGATCATGGCTGATCTGTCGTGGCTCAGTTCCACTTTCCCGCCCTCTCCCCATAACCCTTAATCCCCTTGCCTATCAAAAACCTATCAACCCACGTCTTAAATATATTTAGCGAGGCAGCCTCCACCACTTCAACGGGCAGAGAATTCCAGAGATTCACCACCCTTTGAGTGAAGAAGTTCCTCCTCAACTCCATTCTAAACCGCTCCCCCCCCCCACTTTATCTTGAGGCTGTGCCCTCTAGTCCTAATCTGCACTGAAATGTCTGTTGGGAAAGCACTCATTGCCATAATTATTTAGAAATTAGAATTGTGTGTTGAATTTTGCTGGGAATCCATGCTCAGAAAATCTCGGAACAATTATTCCACTGAGATGCTCCCTCCTTCCAACATCAGGATGTAGACCTTGAAATTATCCAATATTGTCAAATGGATGATAATGGCGTTTGTAACCCATTTTAGAACTCTCCTTTTTTTTGTATTGCTGTGGACATCAGTGAGATGAGACGTAAATCATTTTACACCAGCTCAGAAAGTCAGCATCTCCACTGACTTGAGTCGCTGTAGCCAGCTCCATTTGTTTTGCCGTTAACCCATCTGATGATGAAAGATCAGTTTTTATTCTTGCCAAATAATCATTAATAATCATTAAATTAATAATTAAATTAATAATCATTATGTTCTGGATGGGATTTAAAACATGATGTAAATGCTGCCCGTGGGGACCAATGGCTTGGAGACTGTATGAGTTGGAGTGGAGGTAAGGTAGAGGTAAAGTCGCCATGGTCCGAGATGACCCTTTGAGGGGGGGGAGCTGACTGGTAGTAATTTAACCTGAGGATTGCCACACCTCAGACAAGGGGCAAGTTTGAGATGGCTTCATGAGTAACCTCATGAGTAATCTTCATGAATAAGTCGTTCATGAACACTGTAGCACCAATTCTTCAATCTTAGCTTTCTTGCAGCATATTTGCCACATGGGGGCATAACTTTGTCCCTGGTATGTAAACTCCAGCCAAGGAACTATAGAACCATGGGATCCATGCAGTTCAAAAGGAGGTAATTTAGCCCATTGTGTCTGTACCAACTCCCCAAAATGGCATCTTACCTTGGCCCAGCCCCAACCCCCCCATCGCTGTAAATTCACCAATCTACCATGCCTTTTCCATCTAATCCATCTTGGATATTAAGGGACAATTTACCATGGCAAATTCACCAAACACACAAACCTTTGAACTGTGGGAGGAAACCAGAGCCCTGAAGGGAAACCCATGCAGACATGGGGACGACCTGTAAACTCCGCACAGTCACCTAAGGCCGGAATCGAGCCTGCATCCTTGCGCTGTGAGGCAGCCGTGCCAACCGCTGTGCCACCATGCCACCCCATCTCATAAGTGTGCCAGAGGTGACACATCACATCGCCAATAAAGCCACGTTTATGGCTTGCCTGCTTTATCAGCTCGGGGAGGGGGCGGGAGGTAAACGCCATTGCAATAGTGGATATTTCCCTGCGTTGCATCATACTGTTTCAGGCTTAGGGTGTTAAGTGTGAGAACAATAATTTATGAAACCTGTAAACACTAAGCCACTTGGTATTGCACAGGGTGAAAATGTTATGGGACAATGTGCGTCTAATGATCATGTCAAGATTTTTTTGTGTGCTGCTCGTGTTGACACAGTCATTTCATGCAGAGTAGCTGGAGCAGTCAGGAGTAGTTAAGGCAGAAAAACGTAGCTTAATGCTTCCAGTGAACTCGGATTCTCCCTCAGGCTTGCTGATAGGAAATAGGAAATTGCACATAATTTACTATGCAAGCCTATCTTCATTTATTCCCCCCACCCCCCTCCCCTGACAGTGGTTTTTTTTTAAAGATCTTCATTCAGAGTATTGTGCTCAGAACTAAGCCAAAAGTAAAAAAAAATGCTGCTGTAAACTCTATAATAAGAAGTGCTTTTGCATTTAATGCAGCACCCTGAAAGGCTGTGAAAATCTCTGCCAGTAAACAACCTTCTCTGCTAACATTGTGTTGATTTGTTTATAACTTCAGTTCATTAACCGGCAGAAGTTTAGAGCTGCCGTGTAGGTCTGTTTCCAGGTGTACGTCAATTACACTGTTATAATCGCCTTTTCCACAGCACTCCCCTCAAGTAAACCAGTTTAAACAAACATATCTTCTTTTATTTCAGTTTTAGTCATAGAGTATTGTCCTTTGGGATAAATCATTCCTATTTCCACTTTGGCAGTACACTGGCACAATGCTTTAGCACAACTGCCTCACTATGCCAGTGACCCGGGTTCAATTCCAGCCTCAGGTGACTGCCTACGTGGGGTTTGCACGTTCTCCCCATGTCTGCATGGGTTTCCTCCGGGTGCTCTGGTTTCCTCCCACAGTGGATCCTAGTGGAATCCCAGTGGATTTTGCTACCAAATAAACCTGTTGGACTTTAGCCTGGTGTTGTGAGACTTCTTACTGTGTTCCTCCCACAGTCCAAAGGTGTGCATGTCAGGTTGATTGGCCATGCTAAATTAATGTCAGGAGGATTGGCAGGGTAAATATGTGAGGTTACGGGGATAGGGCCTGGGTGGGATTGTTGTTGGTGGGCTGAATGGCCTCTTTCTGCACTGTAAAAATTTTATGATTTTAACTGTCAGCGGGATTTTTGACAATGTGACAATTAGATTCAGGAAACCAATGTCACAGTACATAAAGTAAAAATTTATTAATGGCCGGTGATCAATGGGAAAAGTTATCTCAATGGCCACAGATACAGAATACCCAGACCTCTCAGACAAGTTCTGATGTTCACAGTAAAAAACAAAACAATTATTCATTTTCTTTATCTATACTACCCGCCCTTCATTAGTACAAAATTAATTTCATTTAGTAATCACACATTAATACAATTCTGTATCAAATACCTCAGCCAACCGCATTGTACCTTCTAGCGTAATGGTATCTCATTCGTCCGTTAAATCCAGACACTAACTCCCTTCTTGACTAAAACTACTTTCCTGTTGCCAGCTCACGCTAGGTGCTATCATAAAGGTCAAAGTAGATGTTCCCACTGGCTCACTGCCAAGCTGAATAGACATGTGTTCCTGTGTCCAGGGACATATCTATTGTGTGTCTGGACAGTGACTGAACCTATTCATTATGTTGTGAAATGTGTCCCCTCATAAGAAACTTTCTGATGTGAATTCTGCCAACTAAAGGAATCCCAGACCTTCCGCTCTGAACTATTCATCTTTCCCATCATGCCTTTCGGTAACCTGCTTCAGCTAAAATGAACAAAAATTCATACTATACTTAAAGTACATTTTAAATATCTGCCTTTATGTTTTAAAATCATAGTTACTTTTTAATTCTCTGACTGTATTCATACATGTGTAAGCTATTCTTTTGTTTTAAGAATCACTTAGCTCTTTCCTGTTTGCTCTGTTAGTGCCTTATGTATACTGTCTAAAAACTAAGCAAACGTAAAATAATCACTTTCAGTAACCCCTTCAGTCAGGAATCAGTTGAGTGAACCTTCTCTGAACAGCTTCTAATGCTTTTATACCCATCTCTAGGTAATGAGACCAAAACTATGCAGTTTTCCAGACATGGTCTCACCAACACCCTATACAAACGCAGCGAAATTTCCCTACTTTGATGTTCCATTTGCCTTGAAATAAATAACATTCCATTTGCCTTCCTAACCACTTGCTTCACCTACATACTGATTTATGTACCAGGATACCTAGATCCCTCTGTTCCCCAGAGTTTTACAATCTTTCTCCATTTAGTTAATATGCTGCTTTTCTATTCTCCCTGCCAAAATGGACAAGTTCACATTTTCCCACGTTATCCGCCCTCTGCCAATTTTTGTCCACTCACTGAGGCTCACAAATGGATTTCGATAGGTTATGTCCTCCTCATACTATACTGACTATCTGTGAGCAATCTGCAATTTTGGCAACCATACATGTGGCCCCTTTTTCCAAGTCATTATGATAGATTGAAAATAGTTGAAACCCCAGCACTGATTTCTTTGGCACTCTACTTGTTACAGCTTGCCAACCCTAGAATGACCCATTTATCACTACCCCCTATTTTCTGTGAGCTGACTAAACCTCTATCCATGATAATATATTACCCTCTTCATTATGAGTTCTTACTTTGCATAGTAACCTTTAACGTGACACTTCATGAAATATAACTTAAAAGTCCAAGTGCACCACATCTGTAGGTTCCCCTTTATCCACATTATTTGTTACTTCCTCAAAATACTCTGAGTCGCTGGTGATTTCCCTTTCACAAAGCCATGTTGATTCTGCCCAGTTGTGTTCACATTTTCTAAGTGCCCAGCCATAAGCTCCTAAAAGAATTGGCTGCGGAGGTGGCAGATACACAGACTTTAATTTTCAAATATTTTGTGGATTCTGCAAAGGTCCCATCAGCTTGGAAAATAGTGGATGTAACTCTCCTATTCAAGAGAGGAAAGAGACAGAAAGCAGGACCTAAGAGGCCAGTTAGCCTACCATCTGTCATTGGGCAGCCATGGTCACTGGTGCCAGTGCAGCAGATGAGGGCTCCAGTGGAGGGGTTGGGGAAATGATGGAAGGTGAGAATACCGAGGAGCTCTTGACACGTTCAACCTCTTCAGTGACTTCCACAGCCATTGGGTAGCCTACAGGTGAAGTTGATGGGGCTGGTTGCTTGGTGTGCAGTAGTCATCCAAACCAACAGTCTCTGGGCCAACAATGTGATCATCCTGTTAAGGGTATGCAGCCTCCTGGATGTCAGTGTTCATACTCACACCCGTTCCAACTCCTATTCTAGCCTAATCCCAACTGAAAATTAGAAGTTCAGCAGACATTTGTAAAGGTCAGATTCACAGAGCTGGGACTTGCCAAAATATACATTCAACAGATCCATAATTTCCTTATTTTCCATTATTAATTCCCCAGACCCATTCATTCTAGAGGACCCACACTCCTGTTATTACTCATTTCCTTTTTAAATACATATAGAAACTTCTGCTACTTGCTTTTGTATTTCTAGCTAACTTTCTGTCACATTCCAATTCCTCCCTCCTTAATTTTTTAATTATTGTTTGCTGGTTTTTAAATTCAGTCTAATCTTCTGACCTATCACTAACCTTCGCAGAATTGTACACTTTGAGCGTGATGTTACCGTCTGTTCGTGCTACGCTCCCGCTGCAGTAAGATTGGAGAATTTGGTGCTCAGCCAAACCTCTGTTCACTGTAGTAGGATGGGAAAATCCCACTGGCGTGAATGGCCATAACGTTCCGACTTTTGTCTTTCCACAATGGTTAGCACTGCTACCCTACGTGTCAGGTTCGATTTCTAATTTGGGTCGCTGTGCAGAGTCTGCAAGTTCTCCCCATATCTGCATGGGTTTCTCCAGTTTCCTCCCACAGTCCAAAAGCTGTGCTGGTCAGGTGCATTGGCTATGCTAAATTCTCCCTCAGCGTACCCAAACAGGAGCCGGAATGTGGCAACTAGGGGATTTTCACAGCAACTTAATTGCAGTGTTAATGCAAGCCTACTTGTGACACTAATAAATAACTTTAACTTTCTTCGATAGCCAGAGGTGATGCATTGAACTTCTAGAGTATTCCCCTCTCACTGGATTGCATGTTACCTGAACGTTATGAAATATAAATATCTGCCCTTGCATTTCTACCACCTACCCGTTAACCTAGTTTCCCCATTCTCTTCAGCCAGTTCTGTATGCATACATTTGTAATTGCTTTTATTTAAGTTTAAAACACTGGCTTTCGAATCCACAGTGCCTGTTTTGTGCAGAGGGCATGTTAAAATGGGATCACGTTTCTCCCTATGTAATAACACTCCAATTTGCACAAATTAATGAGACCCCAGCCTGATTCAGGCTGACATCTTGGCAGCCCAGTGGAAAACCCTGGGACAAATGCTGGCAGCTCGAGCAGGGACAAGGTTGCAAGTGCAGCACCTCGACATTGACTCTGCTTTTTATCTGACAGGCGGAGAGAGTTAAATCCAGCCCTGCCCTGTCCCTTCATTTTCCTTGACCTCACGGACTCTTCTTCTGCTGCTGCTTTTACCCTTTCTTGTCACCCAATCGTGTCACCTTTCACAGAAGCAGAAATGGGAGCCTTTGAGTAAATAAAAGGTTTTATCTAATTGTCTTGACGATCAGCATTTAGACCCAAAAATTTCCACTCCATTCAAATGAGATTTGGTTTTAGGAAAACAGCTTCAAGAAAATACAGAATTCTCAGCCCAGAACAAGTGTGCCAAGAGACAAATGAGCAAATTTCCATTGAACAGGGTAACAGAGGGTCACTAAATAATTTACAACAACATTGGGAGGCATGCCTAGCTTCTTAATTCTGCAAATCCCTTCCCCCGCCTCTGTTCCTCGACCTCTATCTTCTCCTTCAAGACACTCATTAAAAGCAACCAGGATTTGGTATCTGTCCAAATATCTCCTTATGCGTCTCAGTGTCACACTTTGTTTGCCTCTGTGATGTGGCCTTGGACTTCTTGCCTGTTGAAGGTGCTATGTTAATGCAAGTTTAAAGTTTATTTATTAGTGTCACAAGTAGGCTTACATTAACACTGCAATGAAGTTACTGTGAAAACCACTGAGTCGCCACACTCCTGCACCTGTTCGGGTACACTGAGGGAGAATTTGGCATGGCCAATGCACCTGACCAGCACGTCTTTCGGACTGTGTGAGGAAACCGGAGCATCCGAAAGAAACGTACGCAGACATGGGGAGAACATGCAGAGTTTGCGCACAGTGACCCAAGCCGGGAATCGAACCCGGGTCCCTGGCGCTGTGAGGCAGCTGTGCTATCCACAGTGCCACCATGCCACCGTGGTGCAAACAAAATATGAAGGCCGGAATCTTGCCACTGTTCACATCAGCAGGATTTTGGGGGGGTTAGCAGGACCATCTAGACAGAGTAGGTAATCCATCCAGCTTGTTAAGAGCCCATTAAGACAAATGAAAGGATGTCAGGTGGGATATTAGAATTTGGCTGCAGGTGCAATATTTAATGGAGGCATCAGGTATCTCAACCACTGGCTGAATGGCCAGACAAAGCCCCACATTGCCCCCTTTGGGGGAGTTGTGTTGAATTAAGTGTCACTCTCAAGCACTTAACTGGGCAGTGCTGCACCTGGGATGAAGGAACTGGGTGGGAAAGTCTCACCTGCCAAGAGCTGGGACAAAAACATACCTTCCGAGGCCAGTCAGGGGCCAACAGCTCTTCACTGAACAGCAGCGCCAATGGAGAGGCTGTGGCTACTGCTGGTAAAAAGTCTGACAACACCAGGTTTTAGTCCAACCTATTTATTTGATAATATACTCGCAAGCTTTCGAGGGGTTACCCTCTTCGTCAGGTGAATGGAGAGTTCTGGCCTCAGACAGAGCATATAAAGCACAGACAGTTTAGAGATTACTGATTAAAATGCGAATCCTTACACCTAACCTGCTGTTAGGTGTAAGGATTCGCATTTTAATCAGTAATCTCTAAACTGTCTGTGCTTTATATGCTCTGTCTGAGGCCAGAACTCTCCATTCACCTGACGAAGAGGGTAACCCCTCGAAAGCTTGCGAGTATATTATCAAATAAATAGGTTGGACTAAAACCTGGTGTTGTCAGACTTTTTACTGTGTTTACGCCAGTCCAACGCCGGCATACCCACATCATGGCTACTGCTGGTATTACAGCTACTGAGGCTAGGATTGAGGATGGACCCAGCGCAGGTGAGTCGTTGCAAGGTAGGTGTCAAGCAGGGAGGAGTATCTACAGCAAGGACAGCAGATTGGCTCTCAGCTGATCTCCCTCCTGATGTTAGATCCTTCAATCAGGCACTGAGTGGCTTTGAATGAAGAATATTCTGGAAGCCTGCAAGCAAACACGCTGCTGATTGAATAGCACTGTTAGCATTAATTGCCCCTTTAAAGGCCTCAACTGGCAGAGGGGCAAGAAGCCACTCCATGGATGGCATGGTGGTTAGCACCACTGTCTCAGAGCACCTGGGACCCGAATTCAATTCCGGCCTTGGGTGACAGTGTGGCTGGAGTTTGCTCACTCTCCCCATGTCTGTGTGACTTCCCTCCACATGCATTAATATATAATGTGAACAGTTGGGGTCTGAGCACAGATCCCTGCGGAACTCCATTAGTCACTGACTGCCAATCAGAAAAAGACCCATTTATGCCAACTCTTTGCTTTTTATCTGCTAACCAGCTTTCTATCCATCTCAAGACACTGCCTGCAGTCCCATGTGCTTTTATTATGAAGGTAACCTTTTTTGATAGATCTTTGACTCAGTCAGCATTCAAAGCCATTGGGATATACAATTGGGTGCTTTATATTACATTATTTTCTTTTTGTGGTTGTTTTTTAATAAGCACATCACGAGTGGCACAGTGGTTAGGGCTAATGCTCACAGTGCAGACATCTGGGTTCAACTCCAGCCTTGAATCGCTGTCTGTGTGGAGTCTGCACATTCTCCCTGTTTCTGCGTGAATTTCCTCCGGGTGCTCTGGTTTCCTCCCACCCTCCAAAGATGTGCAGGTTAGGTGGATTGACCATGATAAATTGCCCCTGAGTGTCCAAAGATGTGTAGGTTAGAACTATTAGCCGTGGTAGATTTGTGGGGTTGTGGAGATAGGATGGGTCTGGGTAAAATGCTGTTTTGGAGAGTTGGTGGGCCGAATGGCCTTCTTTTGTACTTTGGGGATTCTATGCTTCTTTAGGCCAGCCTGCCATGAATTTAGTTGGGAGGAATTGGGAAGATGGTGAAGTCTCCACCTGATACCCTGTCGTCTGACTAAATGCCACCTCATTCACAATGTGAGAGGATATCAAATCCCTTCAATCCCAGTTTCCATTAGTGGTGGGGACTAGGTTGACTGTCAAAGATGCCCTTGGGCTAGTGGAAGGCCCATGGGCTAGTTCTCTCGGGAAGCTTACAGACCAGCATTGGTGCTACAACAGCCTCTAACTGCCTTGTAAAGGGCTCCCCCCACCCTCCCCCAAACTCACTATATCCTCACCCACACATTGGCAGCCCAGCTATAACAGCCAGATATAATTTGAACTTTTAAAAGTTTCCAAGCTGGAAGCTGTCCGCCTTCAATAGCCCGCTAACTGGATTGAATTGGACAGCGAGCCCACCTTTGTTCATTGGTCTCTCCAGAGGAAATCACATGATATCTTTCATCTTTCCCACGTTGCATGGGGTTCCAAACCCCACTTGAGGCTGATGACAGAGTCCTGAGGCCCTTGAGGATAATCCTTCCCCATATTTCAAACCATTTAGCTGAAATGCAAAAGGAAGCAATTTAACAATAACCAGGCCAATCCCTGGGGTGGCAGGTCAGTCAAATGAGGAGAGACTGAGTCAGTCAGGATTATATTCACTGGAGTTTAGAAGAGTGAGAGGGAATCTCATAGAAACTTGAAAAATTCTAATAGGGTTAGACAGGGTAGATTCAGAAAGAATATTCTCATTGGTGGGGAGTCCAGAACTAGGGGTCATAGTTTGACGATAAGAGATAAACGTTTTAGAATTGACGTGAGGAGAAATTTCTTCACCCAGAGAGTGGTGAATGTGTGGAATTCACTGCCACAGAATGTGGTTGAGGCCAAAACTTTGATTTCAAGAAGAAATTAAATATAGCTCTGGGGTCTAAAGGAATCAATGGATATTGGGGGGAAGGGCTGGATCAGGATATTGAATTTGATGATCAGCAGTGATCATAACGAATGGCGGAGCAGGCTTGAAGGGCCAAATGGTCAACTCCTGCTTCTAGTATATTTCTATGTTTCTATAACCATGCTCTGAGTCATCACAAAGTGGGCAATCCAAGGTTCAAATGTGTATTTTCACAAAGAGGAAACCTGCTTTGAAACCTGATGCATTTGGTGAACATCAGCCAATCTCGAAGAAATGACGCAGCATGATTTGTGTTTAGATGAAGCATGTGAATTAGGGAATGTATTTAACACCCATTCATTCCAGAATACATAGTCACAACTCTGTAAGTATGAGTAATTTGCACATAGATATTTAACAATTTAATCTTTAGATTCATTTCTAATCTGTGCGCCTTCTGGAAATTAACATACTCGTCAGCAAATAGACTGAAGTTATCCTTCTTAAAACCAAAAAGATATTTATTTCAATTACAACAAAATAACAGGAATCAGAAATGTTTCACATGCCCTTTTTAAACAGCACTGATACCAGCACTGATTGGAAGCCCTCGTTTATTATACTGCTGTTGCATGCGTAATCTTTTCTGCAATCAAAATCCTTTCTAAATTTGCTTCTATCATTCAATGGATAATTTAAGAGTTTTACCACTTGCATAATTTGCAAAGCTGTTTACAATGTGAGTTGTTTTGCTAATTGGTTCAAAAAATATCATTCTCTTTGTTAAAATTTTAAAAATCATTCATTAAAATTTGGTAAATCAATTGCCCAGCACCAACTAAATCCCATATTTTTATGGGCTGATTTAAAAGTTGCATCTCCATACTGTGACCCAACTGACAAATGTTTTGAGTATTTTGGTTCTGTGCTAAGATCGCAGACTTCAAATGGATCGAAGTACTTAGCTATTGCCTCATGCTTAATCCCTTTATTGTGAGAGCAATAAAGACTTCTGCGGGAGTGTTTGAAGTAATTTGTTGCTGTGCATAAGTTTAATTATTGTAGCCTGTAGGTTTCTACATCTTGACAACTAAAGAAGTACTTGTTCTGACACCACGATGCCTTTAAACAAAAATGTATCAAGTCAGTAAATGACCCTATTGATTTATGATCAGCTTGACATAATACTGTTGTTTTGGTCTTGTGTTCAAGCCTTTGATAAGAGAGTGTTTCAACAGAAAAGACATGACCTGCTCCCATCAGAAAGACTTGAATACAGACATGACAGAACCTAGTTCTGTAGAACACTACTCTGAGTACAAATTACACACAGCCAGAACGTGGTAGAAAATATCTTGTTCTTAGTTAAGTCAACAAAATGCTTTACCTGATTTGCATCAACCGTAAAAACCCTGATGAGTCGAATCCCAGGGGAATTGTGTTAAACGGAGATTCATAATAGACATGGAGGGTCCATTCCCACCAATAGAATGTTTATTCATTCATGTGTTGCCAAATGACTCATGCACCCATCGTGATATGTAATACATGGGAGATTGTCAGAAGTCACTCCCACAAGGTTACACGCACGGTACAGAAGAGCAGTCAGAAAATAGAATCATAGAATGCATACAGTGCAGAAGGAGGCCATTCGTCCCATTAAGCCTGCACCAACCAGCAACAACCCCACCCAGATCCTTTCCCTGTAACCCCATGTATTTACCCTGCTAATCCCCCTGATACTGAAGGGCAATTTTGCATGGCCAATCAACCTAATCCACATATCTTTGGAGTGTGGGAGGAAACTGGAACACCCAGAAGAAACCCACGCAGACACAGGGAGAACATGCAGACTCTGCACAGACTGTGACCCAAGCCAGCAATCAGACCTGGGTCCCTGGTGCTGTGAGGCAGCAGTGCTAACCACTGAGGGGGCACGCTGCTGCCATGTCTGAACGCCATATTTAAAAGGGTCTCAGAAAAGCCTTCATTAATGGGAAAGGACGAGCAGGAGAAGACAACGTGCCACTGCTCCCCACCTCGGCAATGCATCTCTTCGAAGCAATTCAGGAAAGGCAGGAGAACCTCTTCCCTTGGGATGGCTGCAGGAGGCCATCCCTGCCGACCACTTTGGCCTGGGAGGAGGTTGCCAGGATGGTCAGCACCTGTGGGGTGCAGAGGAGAGCCACCTTACAGTGCAGGAAAAGGGTTAATGATTTAATCCACTCCACAAGGGTAAATGAACCTTCTATCCTTCCAACCCAACTCACCACATCTGTGTTTGTCTCGTGGAATCTGGACATCACTGACAAGGCCAGCATTTCTCTTGTTCATCCTTAAATGGCCTTGACAAGGTGTAGGCAGCTGCCTGTTGAACCCCTGCAGTCGTTGTGCTATGCTATTGGTGAGGGAACTGCAGAGTTCTCATCCGGCCACAGGGAAGGCACAGCAGGCAGCTGTTAGTGCTGCTGCTCCCTTGTGCCTGCTGCCCTTGTCCTTGCAGCTGGTAGAACTCGCAGGGTTGGCAGGTGATGCTCCAGGAGCAATGGAGACTTGCTGCAGTTCACTTTGTACATGTGTACACGCTGCTGCCACTGTGCACAAGAGGTGGGAGGATTGAAAGTTGAGGGTGCTGGATGAAATGTCAGTCAAGTGGCTGGCATTGTCCTGGATATTGTCCAACTTCCTGAGTGTTCTAGGAGCTGAACTCATCCTGGCAACGAGACACTATTCCATCTCACACCCCACTTGTGCCATGCACATGGTGGTTGGACTTTGGGAGTCACGAGGGCAGTTAGCAGCCATAGAGTTATCGGCCTGTGACTTACTCCTTCATCACAATCTGTCTTTATGCTGGAGAATGTGGCCCACAACAGGAGGGAGAGAGAGACGCCTTCTACCCCCACCCATCACAAATCCCGCTGATGGCTGTTGCTTGGTGGGGAGGGGTGAGATTCCCTCCTGAACCTCAGCTGCACGTAGTACCAGCAGTGGCCACTGCCTCCTGCTGGCGCTGCTGTTCAGCAGAGTTGCTGACCTCAAATGGGCCGACTGTTATCTTTGGTTGGGACTTTTGCGTCCAAAATTGCACTTGATTCAGGGGGAGGCCAGCCGCTACCCAGTTAAGTAAGCAGCACTTAATTCAACCCTCTAACTGCTAGGTGAGACCACATTAACTCCATTAAATATCGTCCACACTGTGTGGGGTAAAACAAACTGAACATCATTAATTAGGCCAATTGCAGGAGTTTCATCACCAGTGTGTCCACACGTATTTGAGAGAAATGTTTGGTGGCAGACAGTGACTTTACACCAGAAAATGCTGTCCAAAGCCATTCCAGCTTTCACAACGTTCAAAGAAAAGTTTATTTATTAGTCACAAGCAGGCTTACATTAACATTGCAATGAAGTTACTGTGAAAATCCCCTAGTCGCCACACTCCGGTACACTGAGGGAGAATTTAGCATGGCCAATCCACCTAACCAGTGCGTCTTTTGGACTGCGGGAGGAAACCGGAGCACCCAGAGGAAACCCATGCAGACATGGGGAGAATGTGCAGACTCCGCACAGACAGCGCCTGAGGCCAGGAATTGAACTCGCGTCCCTGGCACTGTGAGGCAGCTGTGCTAACCGCTGTGCCACCATGCCGCCCAGATCTCAGTGAGATCATCTGGAATGACCTTTACAGAACAAAAGTCATCCAGACTGAAAAGAGATCACCAAGACTCACATACCGAGAGGGAAGCTTTTCAGAATCTAAACTTGCCCCATGTCGGGAAAGAATGAAAAACCCTCTCGTGAAATTCTGCATTATTGGAAGGAACTTACAAAACTGGATTCATAGGATATGAATTTGATGGATGAGATGTCTTTTTTTTAATCATGGAAGGCTCTATATTGTTAATATTTTTTGATGGAATTTTGGTAGCTGGCTAGCTGGTGGCCACTTTCATTTATTTACTCTTTGCTGGAAATGCACGTTCCATATGTGCAGCTGAAACACTCTTTATTTGTATCATGTGTTATTGTCACTTCAAAGGATGGATGAGTCACCTCTGCTGAGCTGGACTACCTTAAAAGGCACATTTGTGACAGAAACACTTAATATTATGACCCGGCTACAAGAAGGAGACAGAAATCATTTAAGTTTGCAAGCCCACCAGAGGCTGGATATTTTTTGGGGTGGGGGGTTGGTGAATTAGGAGATCTATGACATTATGAAAAATACTGTCTTGTTAATGGCTGCCTCTCATTCCACTTCTGATTGGTGGGGGGTATTTTTAATTCCTCAGCTGGGAGAAACTGAGAAAAGGGAGTTAAAATCGAGCCAAAGACTTACCCTGCTCCAGTCCAGCAAAGGTCAATTTTTTGATTTGATTTATATTTGTCACATGTTGGGATACAGAGAAAAGTATTGTTTCTTTAGTGCTCTGCAGACAAAACATACCGTTCATAGAGTACACAGGGGAGAAGGAAAGGAGAGGGCGCAGAGTGTAGTGTTACAGTCGTAGCTAAGATGTAGTGAGAAATATATGTTAGTTCCATTCAAAAGTCCTGTGGCAGCAGAGAAAGAGTTGTTCTTGTGTCGGTTAGTATGTGACCTCAGACTTTTGTATCATTTCCCGATAGAAGGAGATGGAAGAGAGAATATCCAGGGTGCCTGGGGTCCTTGATTGTGCTGGCTGCTTTGCTGAGGCAGCGGGAAGCATTGACAGAGTCAATGGATTGGAGGCTTGTTTGTGCAATGGAGGGTGTTGATGAGACCTGGACAAAATGATAGGATTCTTCAATTATTTATATTCATATATGGGATGTGGGCATTGCTGGCCAGGCCAGTATTTATTGCCCAACCCTAATTGCCCTTCAGAAGGTAGTGGTGAGCTGCCGTCTTGGATGAAGCTGAGCCTATGATGTAGGTACACCCACCGTGCTGTTAAAAAGAGAGTTCCAGGATTTTGACCTTACCGCAGTGAGGGAACGGTGATATATTTCCAAGTCAGGATGGTGAGTGACTTGAAGGGGAACATACAGGTGGTGGTTTTCCCAGGTATCTGCTGCTCTTGTCCAATTGGATGAAAGCGGTCACGGATTTAGTAGGTGCTGCCTAAGGAACCTTGGCGAGTTTGTGAAGTGCAACTAATGGATGATACACACTGATCTATTGTGCTTGGTGGTGGAGTGACTATTTAAGGATGGCGTCATGCTTCTCAAGTGTTGTTGGAGCAACAAGGGGAGAGTATTCTATCACACCCCTGATATTCAAACCTTCAAAGGACATCTTTGGGGTGGCCCGACTGCAATATTAACCCCAGGACCTATTCGTAAAAGCCAGGATGGAAAGCCGAGGCTGTTCAGAAGCCTGTACAAAACTAAAAAATGCGCAGCCAATGAAATTATTGACATTTAATTTTGTAGTTTCCTTCTGAGCCAGGCAAAGCAGGAATGCTAGACTCCAGACAAAACCTTAGGGCTCTGACCAGACTTTCCTCCCCATACAATCCTCCTCCCCAACCTCCACCTGACCACTCATACAGGCACAGCTTCTTATCCTGAATTTAATGGCCTTGTAGCTAACTTTCTAGCCTTTTTGGGAATTCAATCAGAGGCTTATGGATAGGGCTGAGCTATTTAACATCATCTGGGTGTCCTCATTAATACACATCAATAGGCCAGGCCAATTACTGCACCCAATTCCTGGCCAAAGGTTAAAATTGACTCCACAATGTTCTTTTATTATAGAGGCAACATTTTTGATCAATCTTTGTCCCAATCAGCATTCAAAGCCATCGGGATATATAATTGGATGCTTTGTACTATTTTCTTTTCGTGGTTTTTTTTTACCAGGTACACTACGAGTGGCACAATGGTTAGCACTGCTGTCTCACAGCGTATACAGCTGAGTTTAATTCCAGCCTTGGGTCACTGTCTGTGTGGAGTCTGCACGTTCTCCTTCTGTCTGGGTGGGTTTCTTCAGGGTGCTCCGGGTTCCTCCCACAGTCTGAATATGTACGGCAAAAACAGAAAAAAAAAATGATGAAATATCTCAGTAGGCTTAACAGCATCACTGAAGAAATCAGCTCTGATGAAGGGTCATCTAAACTCAAAACATTGGCTCTATTCTCTCTCTCTCCACAGATGCTGTCAAACCTGCTGAGATCTTCCAGTATTTTTCTGTTTCTGTTTCAGATCCCAGCATCCACAGCATTTTGCGTTTATCAAAGATGTGCAAGGTACGTTGATTGTCCATTAGAGTCAGGGAGTCTAGCGTGGTAAATATACGGGGTTATAGGGATAGGGCCTGAGTGGGATTGTTGTTGATGCAGGTTTGTTGGGCTGAATGACCTCCTTCTGCGCTGTAGAGATTCTATGAAACTGAAATAAATGGAAATGCTCCCAGAGCGTCCGTTTTTGCAAACTAGCTTTCTTTTCCTGTGTGACATGCTCTTCAAATTATGAGAATTACAGGAGTTTTGAGATGCTGATGTTATACTGACGCATTTTGCATCAAATGAGCCACCACGACTTATCTTTTCTGCTGTAGTTTGACATTTGCTCTTCCTGATTTTGTTTCATGATAAACCCACCTGTTTGTAGACTGAGTGGAAATGTGACCAGTTCATCATTTGAAGGCGTTCGGTGTTGCTGTTTACAGTCAGCCTATTATCAGAATGAAATGTTTAATTGTCAATCCCAGGCAATGCAGCATGATCAGATATTTTGCACTGAAGATGGTGTGGTCTTGCGATGATTATGGTATTGAACCAGCAAACCAGAGATTGCAAAATAATTGTCAATGTAGAAAGCTCTGCCGCCAATTTTAACTCATCCATCCAGAGAAAGCATAACACACTGTAACAAGTAACTGTGTGTGTTTTTTTTTTAAATGATTTCAGCGTTTATGTCTCCACTACACCATCTGGAAGTTTATTCCACACATTGATCATTCTTTATGTGAAGAAGCATTTCCCGCTACCAGTCCTGAAATTACCTTCTGCCATTTGGAACATACGTCCCCTGGTTCTACTTTCACAGTTTAATTTGAAGTAATATTCCAGGTTAACTTTTTTCTATACCCTTATCAATCTCGTATACCTCTACAAGATCACCTCTTACGTGCTTCTTTTCTAGATTGAGAACCCAAGTGCTGCCAATCTCTCCTCATAACTCAGGCTCCATCCCATCATGGCAAGTTGTATAATTGAATTCACTGAACGTGGTAATTGTATGCTGGCATCATGGGCTGCAGGTTGCCTTTTTTTTTCAAAGATCTCAAGTGCTTCACAAACATCCATCAGGGAAGGGAACCTATCGCTCCGACCTGATCTGGCCACTTCCTATTTTTTATATTATTAGGAATGATAAAATATGGTTACTTTGCAGACATGTCTTTCCATCTCACAAGAAAAAATAATGAAGACTTCAAATAGAATGAAGGCTTGCTTTTGCACGCAGTCCTTCATATTAGACATAAAGAGAAATGCCTGTAAAAGTGGGGAACGTGACAATGTGACCAAACAAATGAAAACATTGCATAATCAATGTAACTCCTTAAGTGCATAATGTTTCGACGGAAAATATCAATATTTTGTTATATGGTTAATAAAAGCCACTTTGCTGTGAACTTTTACTAAATTGATTTGATTTGAATTATTGTCACATGAATTGGGACACAGTGAAAAGACTTCAGGGAGATTTTCCCATCCCGCCCACCACGGGAGTTGTAGCAGGCGGGGAGGGAGGGGTGGGGGGCAGACCATGCAAAGGTCCGTTGACCTTAAGTGGGATTTTCCAGTTTTGGGGTGAGCGCAGCAGGGAAAATTCTGCCCAATGTTTCTTGTGCACTACACAGGTCCCAATGTGCCATTCATACAATCCATAGGGGAAATGGAAAAGGATAGGGTACAGAATATAGTGCTGCAGTTACAGGTAGGGCGAAGAGAAAAATGAGGTTAATACGTTATAGGATCATTCAAAAGTCTGACGACAGCAGGGAAGAAGCTGTTCTTGAGTCTGTTGGTACGTATTTTCAGACTTTTATATCATTTTCCTGATGGAATAAGGTGAAAGAGATTATGTCCAGGGTGTGTGGGGCCCTTGATTATGCTGGCTGCTTTCCCAAGGCAGCAGGAAGCGCGGACAGAGTCAATGGATGGGAGGCTGGTTTGTGTGATGGATTGGGCTACATTCACAATCCTTTCTCGCTTCTTGTGGTCTTGTTCAAAGGAGGGGCCATACCAAGCTGTGATACAACTGGATAGGATACTTTCTATGGTGCATCTGTAAACATTAGTGAGAGTTGTAGTGGACATTCTGAATTTTTTCCTTAGCCTTCTGAGACAGTAGAGGCATTGGTAAGCTTTCTTACGTGTTGCCTCCACGTGGAGGATCCAGGACAGATTGTTGGAGATCTGAACACCTCGGAACTTGAAGCACTCGACCAGTTCCATTTCCTCACTATTGATATAGACAGGGATACGTCCTTCATTATGTTTCCTGAAGTCAATGATTAGCTTCTTTGTTGTACTGATATTGTGGGAAAAATTATTGTTGTTGCACCATTTCACCAGATTCTCTTTCTCTTTCCTGTACTGTTGTTTGAGATGCAACCCAGTATAATGGTGTCATCAGCAAATGTATAAATGGAGTTGGAACAGAATGTGGCCACACAGTCATAAATGTATACGGCGCTGGGGACACAGTCTTGTGGGACACCAGTATTAAGGATAATCTTGGAGGAGGTGTCATTACCGACCCGTATTGATTACAGTGTATGGGTGGTCAATTCCCTGTGGACTTGCAATGACGAGTTGAGGTTAAGTCCAGAATTCAGATCAAACAGATTAGAAAGCCGTGAGAACACTGGGTCCAAGTGGCTGACTGGAAGATAGGAGGAGAGACAGGAGAAAGGTGATGCGGGAAGTTTGGGGGTGGGGGGGGGAGGTGGGGGGGGAGTGGGCGTGGTGAAAGGAGAATGCCGGGAAAGAGATGAGGCAGGATAGGGCAGGAGAATGGGACAGGGTGTGAGGGAGGTAGCCACATGAACCAAAGGCAGGGAGAGCAATGGTGGATGAGAATGTTAGCTGGTAGGCCCAGATCAGTTTTACGTCAGTGGGTTAAGGCCAGTATAAGCCAGTGCATTTCTCCCTGGCTGTGAGAATAGCAGAGATTTTCAGCCCAGGATTACAGGGTGTGGAGGTGTAGTGGTGCTGGAAGAGGCAGGAGTTAGCTGATCAGCAGATGTCAAAGTGAATGAAGTTGCTTCTTTTCAGGTGAGTGGAGACTTTCTGTTCAGACGATCAAGTACAAATGTTCCACGTGAGGGTTAGGGTGGAGAACAAACTTCAGTTGCAAGCAGGAAGATATTGAAATTTATTTTTAGAGGGGATAAAGAAAAGTGGAGTTTTTGTGCAGTAGTTGGATGGGGTGTGAGGTTGGTGGCTGGAATTCCAGTTTTGCGCTTGGTGATATTGCAGCCAGTGATTTGGAGGAGGCCATGATGAATCTTCTTGGGGAAGAGGAGGGGGATGGAGGAAAGGGGGAAATAATGAAGTGGTTTTCGAATTTCTTTCTGTAGATAAGTCCAATGTGTAATGTGCAGACTCATGCTGGGTAAATGGTGCTTGAAGGGTTTTGGGCTGTTTGGAGATATGTGCATTCTCTCCAATGCTTCAAGTTTATCTCTGCAAACTCCCAGTGAAGTCTCTCTCTGTGCTCAATGTCTTCCCAAATGTTCCTTCTTCATTTTGGAATTCATGCCAAACAGTTGCAGCTATGTTTTGCCTGTTTTCAATTATTTGTTTCTGAAGAGCGCCCTTGGCCAATATATTTTACACCTTCAGTTATTGGCAGATTGGAGACACCAAGACTGGGGGGGCTGGGGAAGGGGAGGAGGGGGGTAGTGAAGGGCTGTAGACATTATCCTTGATAGTAAGTCATAATGATCAGTTAGAGAGCTGATACACAGAGGATGGGCTGAATGGCCTGCTTCTGCGCCATACTCGTTGGAGTTTAGAAGGATGAGGGGGGATCTTATAGAGACGTATAAGATAATGAAGGGGATGGATAGGGTAGAGGTAGAGAGATTCTTCCTGCTTAGGAAGGATAGCAGGACTAGAGGGCACAGCCTCAAGATAAGGGGGGGGCAGTTCAGATCAGAGTTGAGGAGGAACTTCTTCACTCAAAGGGTGGTGAATCCCTGGAATTCTCTGCCCGTTGAAGTGGTGGAGGCTACCTCGCTAAATATATTTAAGTCACGGTTAGATAGGTTTTTGACAGACAAGGGAATTAAGGGTTATGGGGAGAAAGCGGGAAAGTGGACTGATCCACTTCAGATCAGCCATGATCTTATTGAATGGCGGGGCAGGCTCGAAGGGCTAGATGGCCTACTCCTGCTCCTATTTCTTATGTTCTTATGTTCTTGTAACAATTCTGTGCTAACAAAACAGTTTAACTCAAGCTTATAATGGTCCCTAGCATTGATTAATATTCATTAAGGTTCATTGTTAATTGTGAATTGACATCCATATTTCTAAACAGAATTCAACATTGCCATAAAAGACAGTTTGTAATTAAGATGAGCTGAAGTTACAGTGGGAACCTGTTCAAATATCTAATTAGAGTTTAGCATTTTCAGGAAACAGGTTAGGTAAGTGTCAGAGACTTGGCAATGTTCAAATTGTTGGTGTGGGTGGACAGAAGGTCTATTCAATGTCGGCGAGAAAGAACTGAGAAACATCCGGGAATATTTCTCTTTTTATTTTTTGGCCCACCACTTCTAATGTGTGTAGTAATTCTCTCATTATCTTCATGTTTCCATTCTTTCTTCCAACCTTGCAATGCTCTACTATGTGGCCACAAGAATAAAGGTGGCATTTGCTCTCTGGCCTCAGTTTTAATACACTTTGGCAATTGTTTTTTGATTTCTGATCTTTAAAATTGTGTTGCCTTCACCTGCAGTTATCTTGGTTCACCAGGACAATGACTTTCACTTAAGGGATTAGATTAGCGTCTCCGCAGTTGAGTCAGATTCTGTCAAGTAAGGTTAGGTAGTGGCCCATTACAATTAATTAGCTATAAAGTGTTATGGTAAGGGGCAGGAGGTTTAGAGGGGATGTGAAGAAAAACTTTTTCACCTTAACTGTAATGGGAGTCTGGAACTCACTGCCTGATAGGGTGGTGGAGGCAGCGACTCTCATAACACTTAAGAAGTATTTAGATGTGCAGTTGTGCGGCATGGTGGCGCAGTGGTTAGCACTGCTGCCTTGCTGTGCCAGGGACACATGTTCGGTTGCCAGCTTGGGTCGTTGTCTATGCAAAGTTTGCATGTTGTCTGTTTCCTTCAGGTGCTCCAGTTTCCTGCCTCAGTCTGAAATTTAGGCCTGTTAGGGGCATTGGCCATGCTAAATCCTCCCTCAGTGTACCCCAACAGGCGCTGGAGTGGGTCAACCAGGTGATTTTCACAGTAACTTCATTGCAGTGTTAACGTAAGTTGACTTAAAAACTTATAATAAACTTAAAAAAAAGCTTTAAAACCTGTGATGCCTTAGCATCTTTGACTGGTGCAGACATGATGGGCCAAAGGGTCTTTTCCTATGCTGTAGACTCACAGGTGATAATGCATACAGTTCCCTATTTTTAATCTATGGCAGATTTTTGTGGCTATTTACAAATCTTAAGTACCATCAAAGCCATTCATTTCCATTGATTTTTCTTTCTCACGTTTTAAGATTTCATATTCTGGCTTTGACTGAGTCTCCCTTTTGTGCCTCATCCTCTGTTTGGCTTGTATTCACTGGCCTTCGCAAGTTGCAATAAATGCACATGGTTAACTGTCGGAACTGGCAAACAGCATGAATTATTTTCTTGCGAATCATGTCCTATGAAAAGTTCAAGGATATCCTTTAAACTTACAAACCTGCATGGTGACTAAAATGCCATTAAGCAAAGAATGATAGATAATGGAATGTTTGCTAAAACTTCACTGAAAGACCTGATTGGAAAGGACTTGCCTACCCGATTACTTCTAATGTATGTCAATCACATTAGTGTGCTGCTCCGAGTGACAGACAGACCATTCTTTGCAAATAGAATTGTTCTCACATGCATCAAAGGGAAAAAAGCTGATATTTATTTAATTCTCAGAAATTGATTTATTTATTTTTCCCTGCAGGAAGATGAGTGATGTAATTGCTTCCCAGTTCCACCTGCTGCAGTTTTTCTTGCAATCATGGAATCATAGAATCCATACAGTGCAGAAGGAGGCCATTCAGCCCATCCGGTCTGCACCGACCACAATCCCACCCAGGCCCTACCACTGTAACCCCACGTATTTATCCCACTCATCTGCCTGACACTAAGGGGCAATTTAGCATGGCCAACCCACCTAACCCACATATCTTTGGAGTGCACGAGAAAACGGGAGCCTGCTCATAGACACGGGGAGAATGCTCAAATGCCACTCAGGCAGTCACCCAAGGCTGGGATTGAACCCTGACGCCGTGAGGCAGCAGTGCTAAGCACTATGCCACCGTGCCAGTCTTATCCAACTGCAAAATTGTTTGAGAATTACACTCTGCGCAGCTGGGTCTCCACAAAGTGCTACAACGGGCAGGTTTGCCCTTGTGCCAGGTTCCTAATCTCAACTGTTCCATTCACAAATGTAACTGATCAGACCTTGACCCTGCATGCGAGGGGGGAGTAAAATTGGTAACTGGTCACAGAGGGGTTCACCAGGGACTACACGGAGGTTTGGGGAAAGATCTGATGCTAATTCATAAGAAAAGTTGAATAAAATATAATTGAGCAGAGCAAATTTCTCTTTGTAGGAATATGCTGATCTGACCTAAAACTAGGCTGGGTGTTTTGAAAGTGTAGACTTTTCCTCTGCTGTCACTTTGCATCATGTCCAAACCTGGAGTGTACTGTCTGAGAAATTGATATCCATAATCTATCTCCCCTTTTGGTTCCCGCGGTTCAGTTGCTTGCCAATTACTCAGGTGGAAGGGCTGGGGTGGTTTGGCTGAGATCTCCAAACTACTCCCCGGACAGTAAGTTCCTGAATTCAGACATGATGTCAGGGTTGGGAAAGATCAGAAGCCAGGCATTTCTCAAGCACTACACTTGCATATCTGATAATAACTCCTCAGATAGCAGTATGGTGGAGTCATGGTCTTTTCCCATTTGGCCAATGTGGGTGAGAACCCCCAAAGGCAAAAAAGTAAAGGTTTGCCTTTTAGGTTTGAACCTTTCAAAAATATAACGGGTAAAAATATGAAAATATATGTGCCATTTATTTACCAATTAATTGATTGTCTTGTGCACAACTGTTGGAAAATCTAACCTGCTACAGCTCCATCACCACAAATATTTTCCCAGTTCTTTCAAAGTAGCAAGAGACCAGTCTGATGAACACAAGTGGCGAGAAAGACACATGATTCTGTTCTGGCATCATCGGTGGGACATAGTTCCATAAGCTATGTAAATTCTTAGTGTTTGGGGCATTGAGTTTAAAAATTGGCAAATCATATTTCAGCTTTATAGAACCTTAGTTAGGCCAGACTTGAAACATAGTGTTCAATTCTGGTCACCACACTACCAAAAGGATGTGGATGCTTTGGAGAGGGTACAGAAAAGATTTACCAGGATGTTGCCTGGCATGGAGGGCATTAGGAGAGGTTGGAGAAACTTGATTTGTTTTCACTAGGACGACGGAGGTTGAGGGGCGACCTGATAGAAGTCTACAAGATTATGAGGAGCATGGACAGAGTAGATAGACATAAGCTTTTCCTCAGGGGGCATAGAGGGCAAAGGTTTAAGTGCCGGGGTAAGGTTTAAAAGAGAAGTATGAGGCAAATTTTGTGTACAGAGGGTGGTGGGTGCCTTGAACTCACTGCCGGGGGAGGTGGTAGAAGTTTTAACGGGCATCTGGACAAATACATGCATAGAATGGGAATAGAGGGATATGGTCCCCGGAAGGGACAGGGGTTTTATTTCAGTCGGGCAGCTTGGTCGGCGCAGACTTGGAGGGCTGAAGGGCCTGTTCCTGTGCTATAATTTTCTTTGTTGTTTGTTCAGTGACAACTTACTTCTAATAATGGCCAGAATTTTACCATTCCACCTGCCTCGGGAATCAGAGCAGGCAACAGGCGGACAATGGAATAGCCCATTGACCTTGAGTGGGATTTTTACAATTTCAGAACGAGTGAAGCTGTAAAATCCCGCCCACTATGATTGGCATTTTCTTGCACAACAAGTTTCAATGTTGTTCAACTTTTCTGAGGACCCATTAGATGTCCACTATCCCCCAATTATGATAGGGACTAAAACATACAAATATGAGATGGAATATTGCTTGATGACAGCTAATCTATTCAACCATGCTAATTTGACTTATATCAATCATAGGATCATAAAATCCCTATGTTGCAGAAGGAGGCCATTCAGCCCATCAAATCTGCACCAACTCTCTAACAGACCCTTTCCCCATAACTCCACATGTTTACCCTACTAATCCCCCAAACCTACACATCCTGGGGCACTAAGTGGCAATTCAGCATGGCCAACTCACCTAATCTGCAAAGGAAACTGGTGCACCCAAACATACAGACATGGGAAAACATACACACAATCATCCAAGGCCAGAATTGAACCCAAGTCCCTGGCACTGTAAGGCAGCAATGCTAACCACTGTGCCACCGTGTTGTTCCCTGAATAACGTGAGCCAATAATGGCACAAAGAAGGATTCCACTACCGGATCTGAACAGAACCAATAAAGGCAAAGGCTGGGATTCTCTGATCTCGTACGCATCCCCCACCCCTCCTGCTGCCAGTGATAATGGAGAATTTGGCACTCAGCTAAAACATACATTGCAGCAGGACTGGAGAATCCTGGCGGCGGACGAGGTTGGAAAATTCCGGCCGGATTTTTTCCCAACTGCTACTGTGAGCGCGGTGGAGGAATGTAACAGATGAAATCCAAGTAAGGTGGGAGTGGGCTGCGGAGAGATGAAAGCAAAAAGAAAATATAAATTGATTTTAATGAGAAATTGTTTGTTCTCAAGTTGCAATACTTGTCAAAAAAGCCTCCAACGTTTTACCTGCTAGTGGGAGGGGGCAGGCAAGGCATTGTGGCTTTTTAATTATTTTGTGGGGAATGGGTATTACTTGCACGGGTTATGATGTATTGCCCATCCCTAATTGCCCTCAAGAGCAGTTAAGTGCCAACCACATTGCTGAGAGTCTGGAGTCACATATAGGCCAGACAGGTTGTGGATGGTAGATTTCCTTCATTAATGGATATTAGTGAGGCAGATGGGTCTTTTTTCACAATTGGTAGTTTCATGGTCACAATCAGAGACGAACTTTTCATTCCAGAATTATTAATTAATTCAATTTTAATTTCACTATCTGTTGTGATGGGATTTGAACCCCTGGTTCCCACCCCCCCACTGCCCACCATTCCCAATTGTTTGCTGGGTATCGCTTTCTCTGGTCATAATATCAGCCCCAAACTCGGTGCGTGTACTAAATCAGCAGCCTCGCTAATATACAACGATTTCAGCATGAGCATTAGTCACAGGAGGGAAATATACTTGCATATCTTAATAAAGACGATCTTTAATTATTGCTTGGATATATCAAATGCTTTCCTAACATGTCCAGTTACATGTGCGGATGCAACACGATAAAAGACCTGGAACTAAATGATGCCTCGGTGACTGATGCTTATTGTTTCCTGTGCATTGAAATGTTCACTGCCATTTGGTGTGACACAAAAACACATTCCAAGGAGGAAACAGTCATGAAAGCATTCTCTTGACCTCTATCAGAAGGTGAAAGTTTAATAATACAGAGAATTGAAGGTTCCAGTGCTCTTTCATTTATACTCCAGGCTACATTCTGCTGGTCTTCTAATGTTAAACTGTTTAAACAAGACAGTTTCCTTGTTTTTTTAACCCTATTTTGAGATCCCTCCCTTTTCTGGCTTTTATCCCCCGCCTCACAGTTGATCGGTGCACTTGATTGCTGATCTCTGAGGGGAGCTGTGCGTGCCTAAAGGTGGCTTTGGTGAGCTGGACTCCCAGCAGGGAAGTGCCCTCTGCATTTTCATCAGCTCTGGGCTTGCTGCAAACGGAGGAAATGCATTACTTACGTGACAGGCAGAGAAAATACTGGAATATCAGGCTTTACCACAGCCAGACTTGCAGCAGCAGAGGTGTGTTATAAGCACCCTGTTCTCGTGCCACAAAACTACTTGACAACCCTCTTTGTCAGTGTTAATCGTTAAAACAAATCCTTGGTGGTCTCTCCAAATACACTTTGCAATGGATTTCCAACATGGGTAAATTTACACACCGTGTACACAATATAGTTGAATTCACACACATGCACCATACACATAAGCACATTACGAGTAGCATCCTTTTTAGGTGTAAGTTGTTGTCAACTCCAAAAGGTGCTTTTCATACAATTAGTGATGACAGTACTAGTTTCTAATGACAATGGGTCCATAGCATAAGACAGACTATGATTTGGTATGAACCTCACTCCAAGTGGCACAGTGGTTAGCACTGCTGCCTCATAGCACCAGGGGCCCTGGTTCAGTTCCTGTCTTGGGTCACTGTCTGTGCAGAGTTTGCACTTTCTCCCCATGTCTGTGTGGGTTTCCTCTCACAGTCCAAAGATTAGGTGAATTAGCCAAGTTAAATTGCCCATTAGTGTCAGGGGGACTAGCCAGGGTAAATGTAGGGGTTATAGAATATAGAATATAGAAAAACTACAGCACAAACAGGCCCTTTGGCCCACAAGTTGCGTCGATGATATCCCGACCTACTAGGCTTAACTATAACCGTCAATTCTACTAAGTCCCATGTACTCACCCAGAAGTCTCTTAAAAGACCCTGTCAAATTTGCCTCCACCACCATCGACAGCAGCCGATTCCACTCACCCACTACCCTCTGAGTGAAAAACTTACCCCTGATATCTCCTCTGTACCTACTCCCCAGCAACTTAAACCTCTGTCCTCTCATGGCAACCATTCCAGCCCTGGGAAAAAGCCTCTGAGAATCCACCTGATCTATACCTCTCAACATCTTATACACTTCTATCAGGTCACCTCTCATCCTTTGCCTCGCCAAGGAGAAAAGACCGAGCTCCCTCAACCTATCCTCATAAGGCAAGCCACCCAATCCAGGCAACGTCCTTGTAAATCTCCTCTGTACCCTTTCAATGGATTCCACATCCCTCCTGTAATGAGACGACCAGAACTGAGCACAGTACTCCAAGAGGAGTCTGACCAAGGTCTTATAAAGCTGCAGCATTATCTCCCGACTCCGAAACTCAATCTATGGGTTATGGGGAGAGGGCCTGGGTGGGATTGTGGTCTCGATGGATCGAATGGCTCCTCCTGCATTGTAGGATTCTATGAGAGTCATTGAAGGCAGCAGAAGTGACCAATGGGTGATTCCTACTTTCTTTTATTCATTCATGGGACATGGGCATCGCTGGCCGGCCATCCCTAGTTGCCCTTGGACTGAGTGGCTTGCTAGGCCATTTCAGAGGGCAGTTGAGAGTCAACAACATTGCTGTGGCTCTGAAGTCACTTGGAGGCCAGACCAGGTAAGGACAACAGATTTCCTTCCCTAAAGGACATTAGTGAACTGATACAGCAGAAGGGGCCTTTCTGAGGCAACCAAGGAGAAGAAATATGACGCTCACCTTGCAGTGGACACATGCTATAGCAAGCCAGGAAATGTCCACTCCTGCCAGAAGCATTTCATTCCTTCTCCTTGATGAACTGACAAATTCAGAAAAAGATGTGTGTCCTGATTTGAGCATTATAAATTGTTTTAGATAAAAGCTATCCAAAGTCATTCATTGCTTATTAAGGAACAACATGCTGCTTCCCAGGGGATAAAAATCATTTCAATTTTTGTTGTATTCTATAAGTGGAATGGTTGCCTTGGTGCAAGAATACAAGTGCTTGATTTATGGCGGGTTTATTCCAGTAAAATCTGTTTATGCTGGTATTTGCACTCTAGTTATTTTTGTTCTCCAGTGTTGCCTGAGGTAACAGACAATGAAAGCATCAATAGTATCTAATTAGCTCTGATGATGAGGTTACTAGTATTTGTTTGGTGTCTATTGTTGTCTCCATTGGCTTTGATTAAATTTCCCTTTTTCACATTTTAATATAACTGCGATCTTAGCTGTGTCACTAATTGCATTAGAGAAAGCATAACTGATTAACTTGTGCCACGTATAGAACATTTTTTTGCACATATTCCTTTTGTATATTCATAGATCAGATCACATCTGTTTGCCCACAATTAGCAACCAGCGTAAACGTAAAACATGAGTAATATGATATTCACTTCTTTCATGGTGACCACTGCTGTATCCCAGAGGGTACGACAGCAAGAGAAATAGATGTTGTACTATTATGAGAAGTAGCAGGGTCAAATTACAGGAGGCTGATTAATCCCAGGTCTCCCTCATGGCCCTTCACCTATATCGAGCCTCTCGCCTGTACTGATCCACACTTACCAATGTCAGTTGTATTCACATTGGAGGGGAGAGAACTTGCAAAAAACTTCATTGTGTTAAGTCAACTCTATTATTCCTTGAGGGCAACTTTTTCTCTCCAATCTCAGCCTTTACACCCCTTGCCAGCTTTTTGATCTGCCCCTTCTACCATTTTCGCTCAGATTTTTCACAGCATTTTAATCTAATGAAAATTCAGATGAGCTTATGTATCATTAGCATGTAATTTGGCATGTTAAATATGTTCATTGCATGAAGAATGTGATTGCCCAGCAGTTAGCTTCATTAAAGCATTTTGCACTGGACCAGAGCAGAAAGTATAATTTTCTCTGCAAAACACTAAGTGCCAAGCATTTGCATGAAGATTTGCATTGCTACATTTTGCCTGAAACATTTTATTCCTGACTGGAAAGCTTGACTGTGAAAACTAGCTGGACTCATTGAACTAAAAGACACCATCTCGCAGCCAAATGTAGCCTACCAACTAAATCTACAGGTGACTTGGCAGCGATATATTTTCATGTCAATCTGGAGCAGAGTGATACCCACAGGAGCACTGTGAATTATGATATTACTCCAGAATTTATATTAAATTGATTAGTGAAAATAGCTTTTGCGTCTTATAAATAATTTTATTTTCAGTTAAAGCCACCAGGAATGTTAAAAAACTTAAAAGAATAAAGGACTAACTTTTCAGTCTGGGGTCAGGAAACCTGACACCCAGGTCATTTCCAGATCCCAACTCTGTTATGCCAGCATTGGTGGCACAATGTGATTTTTATATCACCAGTCCATTACTCAAATCAGCCTTTCATCCGTTGGCTCTGTCTACACTTCCCTCTGCCTCGCAAACGCAGCCAGCATAATTAAGGAACCCGTACACCCCAGACATACTCTCTTCCACCTTCTTCCATCAAGAAAAAGATACAAAAGCCTGAGGTCAAGAACAGCTTCTTCCCTGCTGCCATCAGACTTTTGAATGGACCTACCTCGCACTAAGTTGATCTTTCTCTACAGTCTAGCTATGACGGTAACACGACTTTCTGCACTCTCTCATTTCCTTCTCAGTGAAGGGTGTGCTTTGTATAGCACACAAGAAACTATACTTTTCACTGTATACTGATACATGTGACAATAATAAATCAAATCAATTATGTGACAGCCCTACTTGAGCCAGAGATAAGTACCAATTATTGGTACGTACTGTAGCAATGTAAATCTTCAATAAAAAATATTTTTTTTAAATTGAAATTAATCTATCAAGTGGACAAAGTTGCTGATGTGAACTGCAGCAGGGCATTTTAAATGAATTTCTAAAATTCTTTGAGGTAGGAAACTGAAAAAGAGAGTGTCATATTACCCCATGAGATGGTGCCAAACCAATTTGCCTCAATAATTTTTTTTATTCATTCGTGGAACATGGGGGTCACTAGCCAGCCAGCATTTATTACCCATCCCTAAAGGACATTTGACAGTCAACCACATTGCTGCGTCACATGTAGGTTCGCAGATTTCCTTCCCTAAATGACATTAGTGAACCAGATGGGTTTTTCCGATAATCGCCAACAGTTTCATGATCATGTTACATGGTAGTTTCGTGATAGCTGTGGTGAGATTCAATCATGGGTCCCCAGAACATTAGCTCAGTTTCTGGATTAACGGTTTAGCGATAATACCATTGCTCCATCGCCTCCCCAATACATCAAGGAAAGTCCCTAACCTACTTTAGGATAAAGTTGAGGATTAAATTGAAAAGATGCAGCATCTCACTGGTCACTATGCCAACAAAATAGTGTTCAGGAATGGTTGTAGTTGCTGACCAGCTCCATAAGAATCTACCAGGGCTTTACTCATCTAAATGAGTCAGCGGAACATTATATCCATTTGATGGCCTCAGTGGTTGAGAGCTTTGCCAAATATCAAGAGTAAAGGCGTATGGTGTGCCAGCCTTCGTTAACCTAGGAATTGAGTTTAGGAGTTGGGAGGTAATGCTGCAACTTTATAAGACCCTTGTCAGACCCCACTTGGAGTACTGTGCGCAGTTCTGGTCGCCTCACTACAGGAAGGATGTGGAAGCTATTGAGAGGGTGCAGAGGAGATTTACAAGGATGTTGCCTGGATTGGGAGGCATACCTTATGAGGATAGGTTGAGGGAACTAGGTCTCTTCTCCCTGGAGAGACGAAGATTGAGAGGTGACCTGATAGAGGTTTATAAGATGTTGGGAGGTATAGATAGGGTGGATTCTCGGAGGCTATTTCCCAGGGATGAAATGGTCGCTACGAGAGGACACAGGTTTAAGATGCTGGGGAGCAGGTACAGAGGAGATGTCGGGGTAAGTTTTTCACTCAGAGGGTGGTGAGTGATTGGAATCGGCTGCCGTCGGTGGTGGTAGAGGTGAACTCGCTGGGGTCTTTCAAGAGACGTCTGGATGAGTACATGGGATTTAATGGGATTGAGAGTTATAGATAGGCCTGGTAGGTATGGATATGATCTGCGTAACTTGTGGGTCAAAGGGCCTGTTTGTGCTGTAGTGTTCTATGTTCTATGTTCTACTTTGTTTACCAAATTGGGTTTGAAGAGTGGATTTTGGCTGTTGCCTCTGGACAGCTGCATGTTCAAGGCATTCAGTTGTTGTTGTTTTAATAGTTTGCCCTTTGGAATAGCTCTTACTTCAGAGTTTTTCCAGAATTCAAATTCTCACAGAGTAGAAGGCATGGAAGGAACAAAATGCCATATGGACATCATACTTAAACATGGTCCATAAGAGGGGAGCATGATTGCAGAGACAGAGCAGTCTGAGAGTCTTACAGAATGAAAAATGAGAGTTCACTAAACCTATGATCAGGTTTCTAATTTATATGGTACAAGCCACTGGAATCACAGTCAAGCTACAAAAAAAACTAAAATAATCAGAGGACTTTCACCACCCAGGAATATAAGCAAACTTCAAAGATTCCTTGGGATGGTCAACCAAGTAGGTAAATTCCAACAGGATGTAGCAGAGGTCAAGAGCCCTTGAGACAGCTGGAATGTGGACCAGCAAATTGCTTTTGAAAGGATCAAACAACTTTTAACATCTTCTAAAATCCTGGAATATTACCACCCAGAATTAGGTGACAGAAACAGGAAATCCATCGTCTGCAGATCTGGGGAAAGTTTTATTTCAACTGCAAAGAGACAGCAAGCAATGACCAGTCTACTGTGCTTCTAGATCATAAACAGAAGTGTAACAATGATATGCCATGATGCAAAAAGAAGTATTGGCATGCAAAAAATTCTCAAACTATGTTATGGGATTGCATTTCAAAATCCAAACTAGACCATAAGCCACTAACTACCCTCCTGAAGATGAAATAAATTATGCAGAAGACACTCAGAATCCAGCAGAAGAGTCTAAGATTGATGAGATATGAGTCCATCACTGAGCATGTGTAAGGGAAGTATCAAACAATGGGCCGACACACCACCACGACTTTCATCAGTAGGGGCCAATCAAAAGAGTTACACTTCATTGAGGAGATTGAAGCATATACAGCCTTAATCACTCAGCACTTAGTATCAATTGCAAAAAGGTTGCAGGAAATAAAACAAGCCCACCAGCAAGATGAATCATGCCTCCAAATCTGAGAATATAGTTCAGAAGAATGGTCATACTATATTCACATTAATCTGATGTCATGGCAGCACATTGAACAATGTGAGCACTTCACAGTCTTATCTTAGTCTTCAACAAGAGAACAGTTATACAGAGAACATTTTAGTTTGAAACTCTTCAACAACTTCACCAAAGTTATCTAGAAATAGCAAAATGTCATGTGAGAGCACAGCAATCAGTTTGATGGTCGAGCATTACTCAATCTATCGAAGACAAGATTCCTAATTGCCTCACTTCTGCTGTAATCAGCCAAGAAAAATTAAGAACCTCTTTCACCTTCTATTGTTCCATCATGGCTTTGGGAGCACTTAGGAATGAAGGGGAAAAGTTTCCTTATGGCCATTGATTACTACTCACAGTATTGATTACTATTCATTGCCCTTCTTAAGGGCAATGAGGGATGAGCAATAAATGCTGGCCTGCCAGTGACATCCATGTCCCACAAATAAAAAAACAAGATTGTAGTAAGTAGATTACATAGCATTACAACAGAAGCAGCCTTCCAATACCCCAAAAGAACTTAGACAAGACATGACATTGTAATATCTGACAGTGAGCCACAAATTGCTAATGAGGTATTCCACAATTTCACAAATGAATATGGATTTGTTCTTGTAAACAGTTCATATCGCTACTCTCAAGGCAATGGAGAAGCTGAGAGATGTGTACAAACCATTAAAGATTTATTGGAGAAAAACCACAACTTTAATTTAACTCTTCTGAATTATCAAACATTACCACTACAAAATGGTTTCTCACCATCAAAGTTAGTAATGGTGGGAGATCGATAAAACAGCTTCCATCTCTAGCTCAGAAACTCAAGCCCAACACCACGACAAACGGCCATGAGAGTGTCAAACAGCATGAAGAATAAAGAAGTAACCAGTGTCGGTACTTTAACCACAGGCACAGAGTTTGTGGGTTATCAATGCTGAAGCATAGGGAGAGAATATGGTTCCAAGACCTCTGGAAGAGGGAAGGGACAATCCCTCTGGACAGAGGGAAGGGACAATCATTGAAAAAGCTCCACGACAAAGATCGCACTGAATTTGGACAGACCAGGGTGTCACAATGAGAAACCGGAACAACGTAATATCCTTGGAGAAAAAGCCAATAGAAACTTAGGTTTGCTCCTCAGATCCTGATGCAAAAGAAGACAGTCTTCCCACAAGATCTACAACCACCAAGGAGATGATCTCTCACACTGACAGAAGTGGGAGAACAGAATATGCTTGATGTCAAAAGGAGGTCAAAACAAGATGAGGAAGATTGATCAAGACACCGCAAAGACAAACCCTGTGCAGTCTGAGACTTTGTGGGGAGATGTAAAAATGTAGAGTAGCATCGGAAACGTATATGATGCTCATGTATTCATTATGTCAGATCATATGACTGAGGAGTGAGTGAGATCTGGAAGGAGGAAAAGTTCTAACCTCATTTAGAGGTACAAATATGTAAATACTTTCTGGTTTAGAGAGTCAACAGTCTCCAACCACACCACAAAACAAACCCCACCTCCACCGCAGCCCTCCCTCTGAAAATACTGCTCTTGGATGGAGTCTTTCAATGGCTCCGTGATGTGCTGCAGTTTTCAAATTGAACCTTTACCGAATCTAACCCCAACAGGCAATTGCAAATCCAGCCCCAAATCTCTTGAAGTGTAATCTTGCCATTTCCCCCACCACCAATCCAAAGGCCTGTCTAAGTGAGGATGTTTATTTGGCAGAGGGTTACTATTGAACTAGGCTGGGGGAGGCCATCAGCTGTGCTGGATTCATACCCAAGTTCCAGAATTGTCAAGTCACTGGCAATCCTTCCTATTTTGGCACATAAAAACTTCCTCTGAGCTGCTCTGATTTGACCATAGCGATCTTCATTTCTCTGGCTTTCAAGTATTTCTTTGTAGCCAGTCTTTTCTTACTCAAAAGCCAGTTTTGCTCATTGTTTCCAATTCCAAAGTGGAAGATGAAGAATCAAAGAAAGCAAGTCAAACACTTAGGAGTTTTAGAATTGGCTTCTTTCTTCCCCAGAGAATTGAGATACAGAGAAGGTCAGTCAGACAGAAAAGTTAAATTAATGTCAAAAGAAAGGAATAGGGAAACTACAGGGAACAGCGGGGAAAGTGTGAGCAGATTTCAAATTCTTTGAACAGTATTTCTCTAATTTCGGAGTAGCAATACAGAAATGCAGCCACTTCTGGCTTTTGATGTCTTACTATGACAATATTTGTGCAGAAGTTGAAAACTTGTGGAACAGTCCAGACCAAGGAGATAATTATTCATTTCTCTGGCCCTGTTGGCAGCCTTAGGGTTAAAAGACTTTCACTGGCAGCTGTGTTTCAAACAAAAATAAATTTGAATACCTTCAAGTATGCAACAAGCTCTAAATGCACCATGGTCAAATGAGGATTTTGTTTTAAAACGTGCGTTCTTGTCACTGGAATGTGGTGTTCAAGGATTATTCCATCCAGATGAAGAAAGCCTACGTAACCAACGATGTTAATAGAAATAGCACTGCCTGCGTTGAAAGAGATGGAAAGATCAGAACAAAAATCAATGAAGAGGTTTGTGGTCTTAAAGAACTGCCTCGGGCTATCCTACATCCCAGTTGTTACCAGTGAGGCCTTCACTGCCTGTTGTCTGTCTGTTGGCCTTTACTGGTTATTGGAATCTAGCAAAAAAAAAGTACAACATAGACATCAAAGTGAAAGCTTATCCCCATGGATATTACTGACTACTACAGATGCAGCAGGGGTTGACTGGAACAAATATGCATTGTTTTGGTTCTTAGATTTGTAATTACTATCTGCTGCGGTGAAAAGTTTGTGAAATAATGTCCACAGTCTCACTGATAACAACTCCGAGTTCCAAGTGTATGTACATTAGGAATATTTTGGATAAGATTAGGAATTGTTTATAAAATAAATCTATCGTAATGCTTATGCGTGCCATTTAAGAATGATCTGATTTAACTTGCATCAGTTTGCCTTTATACAGCTGCCAAATTTCAGCAATGCACCCGTAGTATTTCTGAAGGGCCTAAGGCTGTTTCTCTGGAGTTAATTAAGGCGGATAATAATATTACTGGTGAATCACACATGCTTATCTCTGCTCCTAGTGATCATACCTAGCACTGTTAAATTATCATAATCTTTGCATCCATCTGCACGCCCGAACGACATGGCCTCAAACCTGTCCTCCAAACAGGAGGAATTCTCCACCCCCAAGTGCTGTGGATGTTCTTAAGAGGGATGTATTAGATTTTTGGGAATCAGGATTAAGGGAATTGCAGGAAGGGATACATTGCGAAAGTGGAGTTAAAGGTGGGACATCAGCCATGACCTTATTGAATAGTAGGACAGCCTCACAGGGCCAAATCACCAATTCCTATTGATTTTTATTCATTCTTGGGATATGGATGTCACTGGCTAGACCAGCATTTATTGCCCATTCCTAGTTGCCCTTGATAAGGTGATGGTGAGATGTTTTCTTGAACCATTGTATTCCTTGCAATGTGGGTTCACCCACAGTACTGTTCGGGAAAGAGTTCCAAGATTTTGACTCAATGACAGTGAAGGAACAGCGACATATTTCCAAGTCAGGATGGTGAGTGACTTGGAGAGGAACTTCAAAGTGGTGGTGTTCCCATGTGCACGCTGTCGTTGCCCTTTTAGACGGAAGTGGATTTGGAAGGTGCTGTCTGAGGAGGCTTGGTGAGTTCAAGCACTGCATCTTGTAGATGGTACACACTGCTCCTACTGTGTGTTGGTGATAGAGGGAATGGATGTTTCTGAAGGAGGTGCCAATCAAGCATATTGCTTTGTCCTGGATGGCGTCAAGCTTCTTGAGTGTTGATGAAGCCCCATCCAGACAAGGGGAGAGTATTCCATTACACACCTGACTTGTGCCTTGAATATGGTGGATAACCTTTGGAGGGTCAGGAGGTGAGCCACTCGCCATTCAATTCCTAGCCTCTGACTTGGTCTTGTAGCCACAGTATTTGTATGTCTAGTCCAGCTCACTCTCTGGTCAATGGTAACCTCCAGGATGTTGATAGTGGAGGATTCAGCAATTGTAATGCCATTGAATATAAAGAAGTGATGGTCTTGGAGATGGTCATTGCCTAGCACTTGTATGGCATGAATGTTACTTGCTAGTTGTCAGCCCAATCCTGGATATTGTCCAGATCTTGTTGCATTTAGACATGGACTGCTTCAGTATCTAAGGAGTCATGAATGGTGCTGAACGTAGTGCAATCATCGGCAAACAGCCCCACTTCTGACCAAATGGTGGAGGGAAGTTCATTGATAAAGCAGTTGAAGATGGTTGGGCTTGGGACACTACCTTGAGAAACTCCTGCAATGATGTCCTGGAACTGAAACGATTGACCTCCAACAGCCACAATCATCTTCCTTTGTGTCAGGTATGACTCCAGCCAACAACAGGTTTCTCCCTTGATTCCCATTGACTCCAGTTTTGCTGGGGCCCCTTGATGCCACACTCAGTCAGATGCTGCCTTGATGTCAAGGGCAGTCACCCTCAACTGACTATCAAAATTCAATCCTTTGCATTTTGCAAAAAGTTGTTATGAAGTCAGGAGCTGAATGGCCTTGGCAGAACCCAAACTACTCAGCTCCAATGGCCTCCTTCCCTACTGTGTTGTTATAGAGCTATAATGGTTTACATCATGGAAACAGGCTCTTCAGCCCTATAACCTGTTGGTGAGCAGGTTATAGCTCAGCCAGTGATACTTTAGAGTGCTTTTGATTGCCTCTTCCATCGCTTTACTGGTGATCAAGAGTCAATTAATGGGGGTGGATTATTGGCTGGGTGGATTGCCCCTGATTTTGTGTACCTGGGCAATTTTCCACATTGCTGGGTAGGCACTATAGTTGTAGCTGTACTGGAACAGCTGAGCTAGGGAAATGGCAAGTTCTGGAGCACGTCTTCAGTGGAATATTGACTTCCCATATTATCAAGATGTCCATTAATTTAGCAATGGGGTCTGAGTCCTCCCTGGTTTGAAGTTCTCCAGCAAGACTATAGTGTCCAATTGTGGGCATCATTCTTTAGGTTGGAAATGAAGGCTCTAGAATGATAAAGAAAGATTTACTAGAATGATTTCAGGGGTGATGAATCACAGCTGTGTAGATGGATTGGAGAAGATTGACTTAGAACAGAGAAGGCGAAGAACAGATTTGATATAGATGTTTAAAATCATGAAGTGTTTAGATGAAGTACATAAAGAGAAATTCTTTCTAGTGACAGAAGGGTGGACTACCAGAGACCACAGTGTTAAGGGATGGGCAAAAGAACCAGAAGTGACATGAAGATGAATGTTTTATGCAATGGACGGTTAAGATTTGGAGTGTGCTGCCTGATAGAGTGGTGGGTTGGGTTCAATAGTAACCTCAAAAAGGGAATCAAAGAAATAATGTTGAAAGAGAATAAATTGCATGGATACGGGGAAGTGGGATTAACGCAACATCTCTTTGAAAGAGTCAACTCAAACTTGACAGCTCCAATGGCTTCCTTCCCTACTGTGTTGTTATAGAGCTATAAAGGTTTACAGCATGGAAACAGGCACTTCAGCCCAACTTCTCCATGCCGCTTTTTTTTTTAACTCCTAAGCTCGTCCCAACTGCCCGCATTTGGCCCACATCCCTCTATACCTATCTCACCCATGTAACTGTCTAAATGCTTTTTAAAAGATAAAATTGTACCCACCTCTACTACTACCTTTGGCAGCTTGTTCCAGACACTCACCGCTCTCTGTGTGAAAAAATTGCCCCTTTGGACACTTTTGTATCTCTTCCCTCTCACCTTTAACCTATACCTTCTAGTTTTAGACTCCCCTACTTTTGGGAAAAGATATTGACTTTCTAGCTGATCTATGCCCCTCCTTATTTTATAGACCTCTATAAGATCATCACTCAGCCTTCTACATTCCAGAGAAAAAAGTCCCAGTTTATCCAGCCTCTCCTTATAATGCAAACCATCAAGTCCTGGTAGCATCCTAGTAAATCTCTTCTGCACACTTTCTGGTTTAATAATATCCTTTCTTTAATAGGGTGACCAAAACTGTACACAACATTCCAAGTGTGGCCTTACCAATGTCTTGTACAACTTCAACAAGACATCCCAACTCCTGTTCTGACCAATGAAACTAAGCATGCCGAATGACTTCTTCACCACTCTGTCCATCTGTGACTCCACTTTCAAGGAACAATAACATGTATCCCTGGATCTCTTTGTTTTGTAGCTCTCCCCAGTGGCCTACCATTGAATAAAGCCTGCCCTGGTTCAATCTACCAAAATGCATCACATCGCATTTATTTAAATTAAACTCCATCTGCCATTCATCAGCCCATTGGCCCAATTGATCAAGATCCCTTTGCAATCCGATCAAGATCCCTTTGGTTGACTTCCCTTCATTATCAAGGGTCGCTATTTTTTGTGTGTGTCGAGTTACTTGTTGTGCAAACTAACATAGCTCTGGAGCCTAATTGCAGGCTGATTTTTTTGGGACTGCCCAAGTCTTTCTTGCTTGCCATCTGTCCTTTGCTGCCTGTGTACATTGCTGTTCAAAAGAAACAATGCCACAACTTGAGGTTACTCCCCAAGCAGTTTTGTCTTGTGCATTTTTTTTCCAGTGTGGTGGGTATACATTTCCTGAGGTCCATCTTCAAGGAGCTCTTGAACCTTAGTTTTGGCTGAGTTCAAAGGCGGTGTCCTAGCTTAAATTGTGAATACGTGACATCTGTGGGATTTTATCGTCAAGTTATATGTACGATATGTCCACTCCATCTGAGCTGGGCTCTGAGCAATGCCTCAATTACAGATATTTGTAATTAAAGATTAGTTACATAGGGTAATTGGTCCTCCCATTTGATGTCCATGATATTTTGAATCCATCCCTTAGGGGACTAGTCCAATTGCTTAATAAATCCGGAATAGTTCCGTGACTCCAAGGCATATGGGACGGTACATATTGCCACAGATTTGTACACTGTAAGTTTTGTTGTAAGCCTGATATCTCATTTCCTTGATCCTCTCTTGTGTAAATGGGTGAATGCTGAGCTTGCTCTGGCAATTCAGTTTGCCACCTTGCTCTCAATGCAAACATTTCTGGAGATTATGCTTTTGAGACAGGTGAAGTTATCCACAGTTCTAGTACGTGGGCTTTAGTCAGAATTTGGTGGTGGTTGATGGAGCATCACTCCCTTCCTTACGGACTAGCCCATAGCTATCAGCCGTTTTTGAGAAACAATCAATCATCATTTGAAGTCAGTGCTCACAGTGTGACCACAAGGGTAGGGTCATTGGTCAACAGGGTTCCTATGTCATCATCTCTGATGTCTTAATTGAGGATTCAATTGTCTCAAATCGAAGAGATTGTACTGTCCTATGATTTTATAATATATTTCCTTTGCATAAATTTTCACGTTCGATCACTAGTTGGCTTTCAAATTGATGCCGACATGAGTGATAATTTTGCCTGTTTCCAGTACGTCTAGTGAGGAAGACTTCAAAAAATGTAGCCTTACATCTGAAATGTACTATTAGTATATAACCCTGTCAACTACACACACAACCCTCCTACCACCAGTCATTGTCGGCATCACTGCCAATCCCATGGATGCAGAGCAGGAGCTCAAGATCGCCCCATTGTACCAAGTCACTTGAAATCAAAGGAAAAGTTTTGTGAGAATTTAAGGAATCCTTTCTTTTGAGACCTACAAGTTGCCTGTGCAATTAAATTCTGATTCCAGAGGATTACCGTGAAGATGGTAAACCTTTCAAGGCTTGGATGTTGGATACTGCTTAGTCATTTGGATAACTTTGTGTATCAGTAGCCATGGTTCAGCTGGTAGCACTCACACCCCTGAGACAGGAGGTCATGGGTTCAAATCCCATTCCATGACCTCAACACAAAAATCAAAACTGCTGTTCCAGTGCTGTACTTTTAGACATGCCATCTTTCAGATGAGACTTTAAACAGAAGCCCTGTCTGCTCTCCAAGATGGATATACAAGATTTTATGGCACTATTTCAAGGAGCAAGAGAGTTTCCCCAATATTTATCCCTCAATTAGCATCGTAAAAAAACAGATTTTCTGGCCATTATCACATTGCTGTTTGACCAAACTTGTTATGTGCAAATTGGCTTTTGCCTTTCCTACAATAACAGCAATTACAGTTCAAAAGTACTTCATTAATTGTAAAGCGCTTTGGGATGTCCTGTGGTTGTATAAAGTCCAGTATAAATGCTAGCATTTCTTTTTTCCCTTTAATACTCTTAAGTTGGAGTTCAATCGACTAACATAAAATGAGACCTATAGAGGGAGCTCTTCCAGACATCTAGTGATTCGAGATCAGCCTTTCACTTGACTGTTGGAGCACAAAACGCCTGCTTAAATAACATTATTAAAATATACTCTTGCCAATTTTATGTTTAAATTGGTCAAAGACAGACAAAAAACAGCCAACTTTCTTGCAGGATGACATTACTGGGTTAAGGTCGATGTCGGCCAATTACAAACTTTGATTTGACTTACCTTAGAACAACATAAAACCAGTCCTGAAGGAAATGTGATCTTGCTGCTATGAAACTGAAGTCCGTAGTTTGGGCTTACACCCCGTTGAGCAATAATTATACAGGTTTCTTGCCAACTTGGGCTCAGCAGTAGATGAAAGTGTACCTGATCCTGCAGGCAGAGTGATTTGATATTTTGGACTAATCATCCTTAGGGCGTACCAGAGTGAAATTATCTGAACTCAGTTCAGTTGCAATCATGAACAGCAATTATTCAATTCCAATGAATCAATGGCAATCTGGACCCCCAGAAGTGAAAGAAATTAATTAAGACGATTGTTGTGGTCACCCTCACAATCCAGGACATGCTGTGTCAACTGAAGAAGGTTTAAATCTCCGTGGACACTTACAATATCTTGGAAAGAGTGCAACCACCATCTGAAATGATTAAAGAACTATTTATTGACAGGAATGACAATGTATAGAGAGCGAGAATTACTTTCACTCCAACCTCCAGACTCCCTGGGAGAGCCCACACTCAGCCCTAGGATTTGCGCAAAGTTGGACCATGATCTTCCAAAACCTAGTCCCTTAAAGAGGTTTGCCATTACATCCCTCTCGCTTTAAGTCCTTTGTTATCACATGCCAACAAAAGTTAAATTATTTACAATGTAACATCATAAATTAATTCCTTAGCACACAGTACACAGTCAGTCTGTCAGGGGATTTCCTCGCCCTCTGGAAACCACACAGCTCAACCAAAGGTGCCTCAACCACAGTAGTTTCACTTTCACTTTCACAAATCAGACTTCCAATTTGTAAACATTCATCAGTGCAGATAACTTCTCCAGTTCCCACTGGAACACTACTCAACTCTTCTTCATGCTGACTTGTTTCCCACCTGACAGGCACTGTTAATGCCAATGGGAAATCATTTGGTTTTCGTGCCGATGGAAGAACTTAGTTTTCTTTTTATGGAAAACTGCCCCCGTATTTATTTATCACCTTTTTATATTCTCAAGTTACCTCGACCAGACGATATTATTGTCCAGTGACTCTGACAACCATCATTATGAAGTGCTTCGAAAGGTCAGTCATGGCACAAATCAATTCTGGTCTCCCAGACTGCCTGGATCCACTACTGTTCGCCTAACACCACTACAGGTCCACAGCAGATGGCACTATCCTGGCCCTACACTTGACTCTGGGACACCTAGATAACAAAGACACCTATGTCAGACTCCTATTCATAGATTACATCATTCCTACGAGACTCATCTCCAAACTTCATGGCCTGGGGCTCGGTTCCTCCTTCTGTAACTGGATCCTAGACTTCCTAACCCACAACCATTGTGCCAACTGTGCCACTTCCTCAGAAACAAACTGTTTTTGGTATCTGAATGCTTCAGGCCAGTAATTTGCTGATTGTAAATGTTTGAGCGCTGTGATTTGACGGCAGTTGATTGCAATAATGTCAGTTGATCACTACTTGTGATATCAAATAATAGCTAAATGAGTGCTTATGAGCACAACTGATGCCAAATAAGTGCAAATGAATGCTGTTAAAAGTAAATGATGTCAAAGGATGTTGGAGTTTTCTGGCAGGGACACTCACAGCTAGTAAACATATGAAAATATAACCTTACAGCTGAAGAATATAGAAAATGTGTTGCATTTCCCAAAATTACAACAGATAGAAAGGTATTAAATGATTCAATATTGTAAAAATAATTGTGCGTGGAGCCCAAGAAACCTAAATTAATTACATCACAGAAAATAAGAACAGAAGGTTAGTAACGAGTGTTTAATCAAAATAATTTCATATAACTGCAAGCCCACGCACGAATAATTGATCTAATTGGAGTCACATGATTTGATGTTCGTTCTGGGGTTTGAGGGTTACCTAGAAAAGTGACTTTTAAAAATAACCCCTTTCTTCAAGAAAGTGAGAAAGAGGGCTTCCACTTCTCCATGGAGAAACTCTTTATCTGTTCATAATTTCTATCCTTTCACTGGGGTGAATGGGACCAAAGGTTATGGGGAGAAAGCAGGATTAGGCTATTGAGTTGGACGATCGACTATGGTCGTGAAGAATGGTGGAGCAGGCTTGAAGGGTCAAATGTCCGCCTCCTGCTCCCATCTTCTATGTTTCTGTGTTTCAAGCCATATGTTTCCTACATGTCCGGACAGAAGACACAGCAGCTGAATTATTTGGATTTGTCTCACTGCCTCTGTGAAGCTGTCTGACTCCCTCTTTTCATTCGCTTCAATACTGTGTGAACGTCTCTGCTGCACAACCACTGGAAAATCAACAGTGCAGCAACATCAAGTGAAAATATTAAAAACCTCTGCACCTCCGCACCGGATTTATCTATAATGGGCAAGGGTTTAGAATTTGTAAATTGTGGTGAGCTATAATGGGGGGACCTGGTCATGACCTCTTCTTAATCTCAGCCAAAAAAATTCACAAAGCCCCCAAATTTATTTTTAGTTGGAGTGTTAGTGATGTAGCGATGCTAGTCTGGCTTCCCACCTCCCGCCTCCTCAGCCCCCACCACCCCCCTCATCATTTTTATGTCAATCTCATTGGCTAAAATACATTTTAATGGAGATTTTTATGCAATGAGGCATCGGTTCTTCAAGCTCATGAGGCTACACATTTCTTAAACACAACAGGATCTGTTATCTTATCTTACTGCATTTTAAGGTCAATGTCAATAGATGGTAAGAGGAAGTTACTGAGGGTCAGGGATTATGATTGAAAACAGTCCTTGATGGGTCTCCATAGGTTGATCAGCAGTCAGTATCTGCACAGCTAATAAAATCCCAGAGCTATCTCCTCAGGATCAGATCAGGAAAATGTCATTTTTGAGCTGACAGTAACATGATAAGAAAGGTCTTTGCGAAAAAATAAATTTCATATTTAACCCCCTGAGCACGGTGCTGATCCTTTGGAGGTTTTCTTTTGCAAGTTGCAGAAATTTTCATGTACCTCATAACACAATTTCTGAAATGCTTTATAGAGAAGATGGTTTAACATAGCCACCTATGCATTGACCTGCATAAAGTGCTTTGGTAAGTTGCGTAATGAATGACGTTGCTTTGAATTCATTCTTTTTGCACAATAAATGTTTGTCAGTGGCACCAATAATACATTTTTTTTTAAATCTCTCCAGCTGCAAAAAATGCTACAGATAAAGGTAAACATGTCTGTAGCACAGGTTTCTTCTTTGTATTTAAATACAGCACTTGGAAGAATTCCCTGCACCGAGCCATACTCGCTGAATTCTGAGGTGGCTGGTACAGAGGATTTTGTCAGTGTGCTTTGCTTAACAAAGAGGGAATCGTGATTCTGTTACACAGTGCGCAGAGAAAAGAAAATCTCTCACCCTGGCTAAGTTTCTCCTGAGACCTGGGATAAGATCGTCGGAGGAATATCATCCGTGAATTGGGAAATTCAGGGACAGATAGCAGAGGTTCTGCCGAGCTGGCAGGTCTGAAGTGAACAAAACCCAATACTGTGTACTCGTACGTAAGAATGCAATTTTAATTGTCAAAAATGACACATCATGCTAAAGACTTGTGACACTTTGGGCATGTCATTTTTCCTCGCATTATTCAGTTGTTTCTTGTCACATGCGGGAATGTGGTTGAAAATGATGCACATTTAGTGCGCTTTATGTCAGCTGCAAGTACTTAACACATACATATTCATCCGCTATATGCAACATTATTGGCATCCCAATCTGAAGGCTTATGGTATAGATAAACATGACTGAAATTGTTCATTGAAAGGCAGAATCATTTGTGTTTCCATTTGTTTCCTGTTCCCAATTTCCCAACTTAGTAGCTCCTGGAAGCTCATCTGGTTCAGGTTGGTAACTTTGAAGGGCGTCTAGCCATGGGATTTGAACAAGCATTTGTTTCCATGAGGGCTTCCTTCACATTTGCAACTAGATTATTTCTTTGTCACATACTCGGGCCAGTTTTTATTCCCCCCTCTCTGCATTCTGAAGCGGATTTTAAATAGCTTCCAAAACACAAGCAAGTACAAATATACGCCCTGCACCCCTCTCCACCACCCCCGAGAAAAATGTAATGGGTGCTTTTTCTACTATCACTCATATGCATAATCGAAGAATGATAATTGTTAATTATCTCACTGTGGGACAACAGCCTCTTAATGCTACGGCTAGCAGCCGGATAAATCAGGTTCTCTTCCAGTACATGAGTGCAAATTACACTGTGGCCCCACTGGAATGCAGCAAAATCACAGGTCTTGCTGGAAAGTTCCAGAGGATAAGTTCCCTGTCAGGTCTCAAACATAAATCTCATTCTAATTTAATAAAGTTCCATAACCATTCAAGTAGCATTCAGATAGCGACACTATAAGTACACGTTTCTTTTTAAACAAAACAAGGTGCAGCAGATAATTTCACTGGCGGCCCTCAGTCGACTCAATTAAGTGTAAGCTTGCTTCAGTTGTAATATTTATAAGTTGCTGCTTTCTTCCATGTTATTTCTCTTTCAGTCTCTTTGCTGTTGTTGCTTCCAGCTGTGTATTTTTTTCCTTTCTGTCTCTGGTTAATATTTTCCTACTTTGGCCGCTTTAGTCTCTCTGGCCCGTCTTGAACAGCAGGTTAGGTGTAAGGATTCGCACTCTAATCAGTAATCTCTAAACTGTCTGTGCTTTATATGCTCTGTCTGAGGCCAGAACTCTCCATTCACCTGACGAAGGGGCTAACCCCGAAAGCTTGTGAGTCTATTATCAAATCAATCGGTTGGACTAAAACCTGGTGTTGTCAGACTTTTTACTGTGTTTATGCCAGTCCAACGCCGGCATACCCACATCATGCCTACCCACACACACACACACACACACACACACACCCACACCCATCTTGAATCTCCCTTTACTTTTGCTTTTCTCGATGCCTGAGCATCCATTGCCCCAGACAGTAAGGCCTGAGAACTGAAACAAGGCCCATTATTTCTATTGTCCCCTCTGTCATGCTGCAAGTAGAAATGGGCATTTGCTGGAAATCCATTGGGTTTTGACCCAAAAATTGAACTGTTAGCTTTGTAGAAGATGTGGAACCTGAGACCTCTGAAGAGGAGAACATGTTTGTTGACTTTTATGCTGCCAAATCATTCTTACATAAACATTCCAGGATAAGTTTTCAGGTTCAGAGGCTAACAGTCAGGTGAACTTGAAACTAAAGATTGATAATCGAAGCTCTTGCGGAAGGCCAGATATGAAATATATATATGGGCGGCACGGTAGCAAAGTGGTTAGCACTGCTGCCTCACAGTGCCAGGTACACAGGTTCAGTCCCTGGCTTGGATTGCTGTCTTTGTGGAAATTGCACATTCTCCCCATGTCTGCGTGGGTTTTCTCCAGGTGCTCCCATTTCTTCACACACTCCAAAGATGTACGGGTTAAGTGGATTGGCCATACTAAATTGACCCTAGTGAAAGGGGGATAAGCAGAGTAAATGAGGGTTATGGGGATAGGGCCAGAGTGGGATTGTATTGGTATAGACTTGATGGGCCGAATGGCCTCCTTCTGTACTGTAGGGGTTCTATGATTCTATATTGAACAATGAGCAGGAAAATATAAATGTATTCCTACCTCTCCGAGATTGCTATGGATTGAATGCGTGCTTCAATCCATCAAGCCCAATGTTTGAAAGGAGACAGATGCATATCTAGCGCTGGATGGTCATGCGATGGATGCTGCATCCCGGATTGTTCAGTATCAGAAAGAAACATTGACCATTAAATATAATTCTTTTTTCTCTTTTAAGGGATTGGATGCATTTTCGACTGTGAGATCGGCCAGCCAGTAGATTGTTCCCACTAGTTCACCAGGTAAGAACTTTTGTTTAAAACACATTTTTAAAAAGTGTATTATCTTTTCATTTGCCAGCAATTGCTGTAGCAGTGGGAAATGGTGGGCCATTTTCCAGCCTGGTGTGCCTCATGCTGATCCTGGAAAATTGCATATGGGCCTAAAAACTGGTTCTGCGCCTGGCGCCAAATGGTTTGCAATTGTCATGGTCCCTTTCTAATGGTGCAAACCAGATCGTGCCCAGAAGGGGCTTGAGGCCAATTACTGATGCCAATTAGCATATTCAAAGTAGCACTTAAATATGTATATTCCGCTTGATGATGGATTCTTCCAGTTCCAAAGGCCTTCCGACCTTCGGGCACAGCACAAGACCAGTGAGAATCACTACTTGGTCTCCAAGAGCGGAGACCTGGCGTGATGGCCACAACGGAGGGATCGGAGGCTAATGAAACCCTCAGGTAGTTAGGGACATGGTTGGGCAGTGCCCATCAGGCAGTGCCTCTCTGGCACACTGGTACTGCCTACCTAGCACACTGGCAGGTCCTGCCCAGTTGGACATTACCAATGTGCCAGGGGCAATGCCAAGGGGGTGGAGTCTGAGTAGGGGTCGGGTCTGAGCTGGGCTCTCCCATCATTGAGGATGAAGATACGGTTTGGGCCCTCCTCCACCTGTCAGCTGTTTAATTGTCCACCACAATTCACTGGATGTGACAGGGCTGCAGAGCTTAGATCTGACCCAATGGTTGTGGAATCTCTCAGCTCTTCTTCTGCTGCCTGTCACACAAGTGATTCTGTGTTGTAACTTCCACAGGTTAACATTTCAATTTTAGATATGTCTGGTTTTGCCCCTGGCAATGCCCTCTTGCACTCTCCATTTGGATTGCACAGTCTTTGAGAGTCCTACTGAATTGAAACACAGCTTTTTCAAAGGAATTTCGGATACACACTACACTTTGTGTGGAAAAATATTTTTTGATTTCATCACAAATTTTAAGATTGTGCCCGTTAGGTATGCTGGGGCGTAGCCCTTTTAAGGGAGCGGGTCATGTGAGTCTGGGTGTGGAGTGATCTGCCCGGGATTACCCGGGTTTAACTTGGCCAACAAGAAGAGATTGGTCTTATTTTACAGGAAGCACCCACCCATAGAGTTAGCTCTCCCACACACAATTATCACATTGCTTCGAACAGCTTGGGACTACCCAGGGTGTGTACTTATAGTTTGGAGTGTGGAGTAAGACCTTCAATTCACACCAAGATGTATTAGTTCACACTTCTCTGCATTAAATTTCAGGTGCCACTTGTTCACCCATTCCGCCAGCCAATCTACGTCCGCTTGAAGTCTATCATTATCCTCCTCACATTACACACTGCTTCCAAGTTTTGTGCCATCTGCAAATTTTGAAAGTGTGTCCTGTACACCGAGTCTAAAGGATCAATATCAGGGGGTAACACGATGGCACAGAGGTTAGCACTGCTGCCTCACAGCATCAGGGGACCCAGGTTCAGTTCTGGCATCGGGTCACTGTCTGTGTGGAATTTGCTCATTCTCCCCATGTTTGCATGGGTTTCCTCCAGGTGCTCTGATTTCCTCCCACAATCCAAAAATGTACAGGTTAGGTGGATTGGCCATGCTAAATTGCGCCTTGGTGTCAGGGGACTAGCTAGGGTAAATATATGGGAATAGAGCCTGGGTGGGATTGTGGTCGGTGCAGACTCGACAGGCCGAATGGCCTCCCTATGTACTGTAGGGATTCTATATAGAATCAGGAAAGGGAAATAGCAGTCTGATGACTGACCTTTGGGGAACCACCCTGGATACCTTTTGCTTGATCTTTGCCCAGAATGGATCCTGACGCATCAACGGTAGTTGGTTCTGATGTGTGAGATGAGATGCACTGTCCTCAGTGAGGCTCCCACTGGTGAGAGAAGGGGATGGCAAGGGTGCTCTTCTACTAACCCTACAAAATACAGTAGGGAATCAGCAGTAACAGGGCCGCGGTCTTCTATGGGAAAAAAAATCCTCTGAGAAATATAACCTTTTATTACATTTGAGATGCTCTCCATTAGCCATACACTGAGGCTGTGGTGTCTTCTGGGAACTGACAGTCATTATATGGATTCAATCTTTCAGCAGTTAACATACCTGCTGCTTTTCAGGCATTGAAGTATCCTTAGCTATGGTTCAAATTGAATTCAAACATGGGAGCCTCATGTAAATATGACTGAAAACATTGTACAATATGTACATATAGATTTCTTAAGCTGAAGTTGGCAGAAATATGTCAAAGATATTATGCCAGATAAGAAAAGTGTTTAGACTCATCCCCCAAAGCTCTTATCGGCTCAGTTCATACTTTTCATGCCAGAAGTATGGCTTAGATTCTCTTCTTGATATTCAAAGTCAGACATTTAGTGGAGTCACAGCAGACTGTGCTTTGATGCAGTTGGAAAAAAAATCTGCCTTTGTGAAACCTGTAAAGCAGACCTTTTATATATTAAACGATCATACAGCATTCCCGCACAGTGTGCTACTATTTTGAACAACATCCACTTGGGTCTCTCTTCTGAGCTTACTGCTGCCGCTTGTTCTTCATAAGCACCAAGGCAGAGGAGGGGAAAGAAAAGGAGTTTACTCAATTTTAGGATTATTTGAACCCACTTGATTCCCGGCTCTGATCGGCGATGATGCCCTTTTTAAGTTTGCAGTCATGTGAGAAGCTCCTGGGTTCTTCAAAGCAGCTGGGCAAATAATTGGTGCGCTCGCTGGCAACCTTCTGTCGCCAGTCATGTCTCTGAGGCCAGACGGGTGGACATTTCCCCTGCTGGCAGTAATGCAACCGTAGTAACAAATCAACAACGTTTGTGGGGAGGCAGGAGGGGTAAGATGGCTTCAAGCATAATTTGTGCATAAGAGGCAGAGAAAGACATTGAGCTTCTGTGCTAAAACCCTCAGCAAAGCAATCTGCTGAGAAATTTTTAATCTATTTTAAATCTATATTTTTTCACAATTAGTTTAAGTTTAAACTTAAACTAACTTGTACGAACTAACTGAGTAAATGTGTAGGGCTGTACGATTTGCAAGACACCAAATTGCACATTTAATACCCAAGTGCATAATATTGTACTTACATACACTTCATATTAAATGTGTGATCTGGTATCTTGCAAATTGTACAGCTCCACACATCTACTTTGCTGGTTAATGCCAATATCCAAGAAACCTTCACAATCAAACAGAATAAACTAGCAGATCATCATGAAAAACTTTGTCAAAAGTCACACTTCAACGTCTCTTGCTGAGCAGAAGTTATCACACCAGGTGGGCAATTCTCCCAAAAAAATCTGAAGTGTCAAACCCGCATAAAAACTGAAGTAAATCCTGCTGTGTATTTTCAGAATCTCCCACACTCTGAGCACTGCAGAGTACACCAGTGGGATTCATAGGAAAGATCAGTGGATGGGGCCTATTCCTGCTGAAAAGGCCGGTAGCATCGAGCTGAGAGGGCCATTGCGTATGTGCCAATCTGTCAGTGCCGAGATCGGCGCATGCACAGTATCCCCGCACTGCCAACCTCCCGATCACTGGCCAGCTCAATCACTGGGCATCTGCTCTGATCCTCCCACGGCCCAATTGCTGCCCCCCACCTCCCGTAACATGTCTCGACCCCCCTCCCACCCCCAGTCTGCCTCAACCTCCCCATCCCCCACCCGCAGCCCTGATCTCCCAATGTTAACCCCCAGCAATCGCAACTCCCCTGCCTGCAGTCTGACACCCACCCCAGTCTGGCACCCCACTGCAACCTCGACTCCTCTTCCCCCTCCGAGCAGGCCAACCCCCACGTACCTCTCACCCCCACCACCCTGATGCATAACCCTGATTGCTAGCCTCCCCTCCTCCTTCTGCTCGCGATCCCTATGCAGATTGGCAACGGCTCCCCCCCGCCCCCACAGGCCACACTCCCATTAGGCCCATCCTCTAATGGGCACGATGCCCAGATGGGCAGAACCAATGTGCCCCTTGGGCATAGCTACTTTGTCCCTTGGACAGTGCCAGGGGGCCCAAGCTGGCACTGCCGAGGCCCCCCTGCAGCCAGCCCTGCAGGCACCTGGTCCTCTGGGGGTCTCAATGACCTCCCCTTCATTCCAGTGTGTCCAGCCACCAGCTCCCGGGAAGTGGGGTCCTACAGTAAACCCTGCTGGAGTGAACCACTCCTGGGTGGGGGAGCGGGGGCGGTGGTGGCTAGCGGGCCTGGAGATTTCAGTCCTGGGCCTGCTATTTATAAGTTAAACCAATTAAAATGCTCGTAAATCATAACTTATTCGGCTCCATGCTGATTCGAGTCTCTTGGCCAGCTGCACTACAAAAGCAGCACAGCGGGCTGGGAGAATCACCCCCGATATAATTATTGACTTTCCTACACCATGGTGACTTTTCCTTAACAAGGACAGCAACCATCACTTCTCTCCCCCTTTGGTTAACCCACAGCAGGGGATGTTCCAATTCAGCACAGGTTTTCAGGAGCAAGAACACCTCCAAGTCATCAGCTGCAACAAGGCTGAAAATAAATCTGGTAGATGCTTTGTTCCAGCACAGGCATGCTTTGCTTCCACGGTGAACACAACTTGAGCTGGTATCGCATTGCATCCTCTCCTTCCTGTTCTATTCCAAATCATTTTAGCACCCACGATATTTCCACTGTGTTTATTGCTGAATGTTTTAGGATTCTGTCTTGTTCCCCTCCAAGTATAATCTTCCAAAGCACCTATGTTCCTCTAATTCTGGTCTCTTGCACATTCCCAATTTTTAGAAGTATCTATTATTTTATGGGATGTGGGCTTTACTGGCTATGCCAGTATCTACTGCTGATCCTTAATCATCCTGGAAAAGTTGCTGGTGAGTTGCCACCTTGAACAGCTGCAGGCCATATGGTGCAGGTACACTCATAGTGCTCTTAGGAAGGGGGTTCCGAGATTTTGACCCAGTGACAGTGAATGAAGGGACATGATATATTTCCAAGTCAAGATGATGTGTGCAATGGAGGAGAAAGTTCAGGTGGTGGTGTTCTCGTGTATGTGCTGCCCCTCACCCTCCAAAATGATTGAAGTCACGAGTTTGGACGCAGTGCTGTCAATTGTTGCTGCAGTGCTTCTTATCAATGGTATCCAGTACTTATTGTCATTTCTTTATATTAAATGGAGTAAGTCAAATTGGCTGAAGGTTGGTATCAATGATGCAGGGGACCTCAGGATTAGACAGAGATGGATCGTCCACTTGGCACATCCTGCTGAAGATTTTCATCGCCCCCACTATCGATGGCTGTGCCTTAATAGCCTGGGCCCTAAGCTCTGAAATTCCTTCCCTGAACTTCTCTGTTCTCTGCTTGGGTGGCACTGTGGCACAGCAGTTAGCACTGCTGCCTCACAACGCCAGGGACCCAGGTTCAAATCTCGGCTTGAGTCACTATCTGTGCGGAGACGCATTCTCCCCGTGTCTGCGTGGGTTTCCTCCGGGTGTTCTGGTTCCCTCCCTCAGTCTGAAAGACATGCTGGTTAGGTGCATTGGCCATGCTAATTTCTCCCTCAGTGTACCCAAACAGGCACCGGAGTGTGGTGACCAGGGGATTTTCACAGCAACTTAATTGCAGTGTTAACGTAAGCCTACTTGTGACAGTAATAAAATAAAAAAAACTAAAACTCCCCTTTTCTCCTTTAGGATGCCCCTTAAAATGATTCTCTTTGATTGAGCTTTTGGTCACCGCTGTCTTTTTATCTGTTTATGGCTTGATATCAAACTGTGACTCTCCTGTGACGTACCTTGGGAACCTTTTTAAGTTGAAGGTCTAAGATAAATACGAGTTTGTATTTTTGAAAAGGCCTAGGCTGGCACTGCTGAGGAACTTTGTAGCTCACAATGTTATTCTTCTGCTGTTGTGCAAACAATGCAATCCTGTTGCAAAACAACTTTAGTAAGTTGAGTTGGACCTCTACGTCAAAAGATACATAACAAATGGGCAGGAACTTTGATTTCTACATTGCAAATGTTGAAGTGTTCAGTACAATCTCTGGAACATTGACTTTGCGCAAACTGATCACACCTAATTTTAACTTGGGCCAGCACTTGTGTGGGGGTAGTCTCATCTGTCCCGTCAGCCTCTTGCCTGAACCTGCCAGGTGGCGGTGGGAGTAGAACGGTGGACAATGTGGGCCACTGTCAGAGAGTGGGGGAACATTCCCTGCCGTTTCTGTGTATTCATTACATTATAAAGATACACAGGCAAAAGTACATTGTTTAATTAAATACTTTGAGCACATATAGGGCACAAGGTGTCTGCTGTGGTGAAGTTTGCAGCAGGTTTAATTCTACATCACATATTTCTGGGTTCAAGTCTCATTCGAAGGGCGGGATTTTCTGGTCACACTCACCCCAAGAATGGAAAATCCCGCCCGAGGTCAGCAGACCTTTGCGTGGTCCTGTCCCGCCTGCTACAATTCTCATGGCGGGCGGGGCTGGAAAGTTCCCCCCCCCTCCCCCCCCCCCCCCAAGTCTTGAAAACAAAAATAAAAGCTGACATTCCAATGCAGTACTGAGGAACTGTGCAGCCGTTACGTAGACCCGACTGTGAGCAAAGCAAGGCAACTTCTCGTTATTATCCCCACCTGTCACACAAGAGGCCAGGGTTCGCTTCCCCAGTGGAGAGCTATGAAGTTTTCCTGATATTGCACCAATAGGGTGTTTTTATGGGTGGCACGGTGGCACAATGTTTGGCACCGCTGCCTCACAGCGCCAGGGACCCGAGTTCAAATCTCAGCTTGGGTCACTGTCTGTGCGGAGTCTGCACATTCTACCTGCGTGGACATTCTGTCTGCATGGGTTTCCTCCAGGTGCTCTGGTTTCCTCCCACAATCTGAAAGACATGCTAGTTAGGTGCACTGGCCATGCTACATTCTCCCTCAGTGTACCTGAACAAGTGCCAGAGTATGGCCATGAGGCGATTTTCATAGTAACATCATTGCAGTATTAATGTAAACCTACTTGTGACTTATAATTAAACTTTACACAAACTATTCTGTGGCTATGTTCGCATTTGAGTGTCCCCGGAGAGGGAGCAGGCAGTGTTCACCAGCGTGCTTGATGCCTTGCACAACTAGTGGACAATACAGGGGTCTGTTGGGCAGTATCAGCCCTGGGAACTACATTTCAATGTAGTTTCATAAATTCCCCGTTAAGTTGTATCCTTTATTACAACTTAAGGAGCTGTCACTTTGTTAATTAGTTTATTTTATTGGTGTATTGTTTATTTAATAGAGCATATAAATGGAGGATGGCCACAATACTGGGGGGATGATTTTCCCATCTGACCTGCTAATTTTTTGGTCAGTCAGGTTGGGAGACACACGTGGGACAATTCATGGGATTCTGCATACAAATTTTCCACCGCTGGACATCCAGCGGGGTCAGGACGATGCAGGAAATTGGCAGGAAGACCAGGTAAGTAATTTTAATCTATTTTTAATGTTAATTGCATGTAATTATCAGCCTGGGACTGAAGTCTAGAGTAGCTCCCTGCTTTCGGGGAACTAGTAGTGAAGGGGGGGGGGGCGCAATGAGGGCCCCCCAGGCGTCGAACGGTGAGGGTGTTATGCATCCTGGGCATGGGCACTCTGGCAGTGCCAGCCTATGCCCTGTGGCATTGCCCAAGGGGCAAAGTGCCTATGCCCAGAGGGCACCTTGGCACTGCCCACTGGGCATCGGGCAGTGCCAAGACAGCATGGCCCAGAACTGTCAGACTCCAGCGTGAGTGGGCCCCCCTCTGAGCTTTTAATGACCTTCACAAATGTGACCTCTGCAGTGTATGGTGTGGGAGATTTGAATCTGAATTCCCGCTGAAAGGACAACCATGATTTACTCCATTTTTCCCACAAATTTAACACTTAGAATTTTTGGGGGAGAGTCGTCCCCTGGGCATTGGAAGGAAGGATATGAGACTGAACAAAGACAGTAAACTCAGTAACAAAAAGCTTTGTGACTTGGTTTTGGCTTCACCAACTGGCTTGGATTCTACAGGACTAACACCTAGCGCAGGGGTAAGTTCGGAAGATGTTCTGGGGGGTCTTTGTAGTTGGGAGCGATTGTGGAGAGAGGGAAGCTCTGGTTGGAAAGTCCTTGTGGAGCCCAGTAAAACAGAGAAAGGAAAACCAAGCAAAGGAAGAAGGATTTACAATTAATCAAGATAATGGTGAAGTTAATTGTTTGGTGATTGGATCAGCAATAAAACCAGATTCAAAACACAAGATATTGCGTATTTCCAGCATTAATCTTAAAATAAAACCATCAAAACTTACATTAAAAAAGTTTGCCTGCATATTAAGAATAACAATTATTGGACTTTAGGTGTGCGTCTAAGGAATTCATTTTTAACTTACACTGTCGAAAATCATTAAATAAACAGGAAACCAGAGGTCTTTTGCCTAAAACAACTGCTTAATAAAAAAACATAGATTATCTTGTGATGAGGAACAGACTGACAGTTAGAGACTGAAGATTAACAAGTAGTGCAATCTCCAAATAGCATCTCATTACCACATCAGATCTCTCAACTCAATGCTCCATTGGGAAAACACTTACCTTGCACCTCTGGCATTGCAAGCTTAATTCCCAGTGGAGACCATGTTCGGCCCACGATTATATGCTGGAAATTTTCAGATAGCTTGTCGATGGGGGTGGCCAGGGATTGGTAGCTTTTTCATTTTTATCTGATGGCACATAGCAAGAGTGCCCTCCAGGTCAAAGACTTGTTCCTGCATGAAAGAGGGACATTACTGCCAGAAGCTACAATGCCAGAGGTGCTTTTACCCTTGTACGTCACTGGATCTGAACGTGGGAAGTGTTACATCTATTTACTGTTTCCCATGCTGCTGCATTGGTAAAACTGACTGTTTTCTCCTGACAGCAGGATTGCAGACTGCGAGGTTGAGGTTTCTGTTATCAGGATGAGTGGGTTGATTTTAAGAAACTGTAAGTGCGAGCAGTTAAGTTAACAGATATTGGTCTTTCATGTTGCAGATAGAACACTTGCAATGCAAAAGAGGCCATTCAGTCCATCCAGTCTGCATTACTCTCTGACAAAGTTACCTCTCCCCCACCCTATCTCCATAACCCATTTACCACCCATCAAACCTGCACATCTTGGGACACTCAGGGACAATTTAGTATGGCCAATCCACCTAACCTGCACATCTTTCGAACTGTGGGAAGAAACAGCAGCACCTGGAGGAAAACCACACAGACACGGGGAGAATGTGCGAGCGCTCCACACAGTCACCCAAGGCTGGAATTGAACCAGAGTCCCTGGAGCTGTGAGGAAGCAGTGCTAACCACTGTGCCACCGTGCTGCCCTCAGATAACTGAAGTGTTGAAGGTAAATTTACCTTTGGTAACGCAATTCCAGCCCTCTTACGTGCATCTGAATGGTCTCATCGTACAGCACAAAGTGGGGTGGAAAAGAGGGGGGGAGGCACAGTGGCCCAGTGGTTAGCACTGCTGCCTCACAGCGCCAGAGGCACAAGTTCAATTCCTGGCTTGGGTCACTGTCTGTGCGGAATATGCATGTTCTCCTCATGTCTGTGTGGTTTTGCTTCAGGTGCTCCAGTTTCCTCCCACAGCCTGAAAGATATGCTGGGTAGGTGCAATGGCCATGCTAAATTCTCCCTCAGTGTAGCTGAACAGGTGCTGGAGTACAGTGACTGGGGGATTTTCACGGTAACTTCATTGCAGTGTTAATGTAAGCCTACTTGTGACACTAATAAATTAACTTAAAATTAACCCTCTACTCCTTCTGAAGTGCCTCCTGGATGGGTGTCAACCTTTATTTTGACATTAGCTTGTTTCTTCAAACAATATCATATTTATCAGTGTGCTTTTCTGTCAATCGATTCAGCTTGGAAGTTGTTCTTCAATAATTGTCTTAATTGAACTAATTGAAAATGAAATACAACAAGGTCTGATTTTAAATAGCTGCACCAGAAACCATTTGCAAGCAAGTTTCACTCTTAAAGACAGATTAAAATGATGATAGCAGAGGTGGGCGGGGGGTGGGGGTGTGGAGGGTGGGAGGGTAGGAGGCAGTGTATCTTAAAAGCTTGAGGCACTGAAAATTATATACCAATTTTAACAATTTCTATAGTTACATTCCATCTTTGTATGCAGCATGCTGGTTCCCAATCTGGCCATTTTGGTGATATCCAGAATGGTACTTTGCTCTTTCAGAATCAAATCTGCAGAGTAAGGATCACATGACTTGAGGGAGGGGGACAAAAAGGGAGCAGGGTGGGGCATCAGCCTGGTAATTGTAGGCTTCTTTACTCAGAGTCATCTCGGGAGCTGTTGGTAGCCACAAGGCTGCAAGCCTCTGTACAGTTTTAACCTGTAAATGAAGGGGCTGTGTTTCCCATAAACTGGTGAACGAGTATCTTTACATCCAGTGTGTAGCCAGCCTCGCTCATGTACCACTCTTCATTCACAGCCAATGACACTCATACATTCAACATCACAGATGTATTGCTCCTCTGAGGCAAATTTATACTGTGGACAATCCGTGTGATGATGCCAGCCACCAAGAATTAAATATCAAGTTTTGTTTCATCATCATTTTCCCCTGGGATAGTAAGTTGTAAAATTATCTGCAAACAATACTCAACAATGTAAATGTTCATTTTCTAGGTTTACTTCCCTAATTAAAACCATTCATGCAATTTTTATGCCCTAACTCTATTCTCAAGCTAAAATTACATGTTGGAAAGTGAGGATTGAAGGAAGTCCTGTAAGTTGCCCTTTGGGCTGCACTTCCACTTTCTTAATGGGTCTGGCAATTTTTCAGCACCCTTATCCTCTTTCTCTTCATTTTCTACACTTCAAAGGAATTAGCACCTCAATTACAACAGCAAGCCAACATATTCCATGCAAGTATACTTGTCGAGTAAGAAATCTCACAACGCTCGGTCAAAATCCAACAATTATTTGGTAGCACAAGCTACAAGCTTTCGGAACGCTGCCCCTTCATCAGGTGAGTGGGAATTCTGTACTCCCACTCCCTGATGAAGAGGCCAGAAAATCACGAAGTCAACAGACCTTTGCATGGTCCACTCCCCACCCATTACGATTCCCATGGGGGCAGTGGCGTGATGTGAAAATTCTGCCCTCCCCCTCCCTCTCTTTCTCTCTTTGCAACAGATCGCCAAACTATTTCAGTTTCTTCATCATTACTTTCTTTTGTAGTTCTTCTATAGTTCCAGGGAGGCAATGGCAGAGTGGTGTTATCGCTAGACTGTTAATCCAGATTTCAGCTAATGTTCTGGGGACCTGGGTTTAAATCCCATCTCAGCAAATGATGGAATTTGAATTCAATATTTTAAAAATCTTGAATTAATAATCTACTGATGTCGGAAAAACCCATCTGGTTCACTAATTTCTTTCAGGGAAGGAAATCTGCCATCCTAATCTGGTCTGGCCAACATGTGTCTCCAGAGACACAGCAATGCGATTGATTTTCAACTGGCCCTTGGGCAACTAGAAATGGGCAATAAATGCTGGCCGGCCAATGATGCTCAGGTCTCAGGAATGAATAAAAAAAAATTTTCACTGACTACTTGATGCGTTGATTTTTGATTTTGTCCTTTCTCATCACTCCACACGTCCATTCAGAATCTATGTCTCATTCACACCCAGTCACTGTTCCTCTCCCCTTAGTGATTCCCAGGTTTCTGGACTCTATAACAAGGCAGTTTCACAACAGTTTTGTAGATTCTTTCCTTCTGTTTCAGCAATACTTTTCTCTCACATAATGGAATACATCACCACATCTCCTCCAATTGCTCCAACCCAACTGAATCAGTTGCTTTGAATTTGGTCACCTTCACCTCTTCTTCAGACTCTCTTCTTTAGCTACCTTTGCCACTGGACGCCCATCCCTCACAGAGTTCCAGTCGGCACTCTGCACATCGATTACAGTGTAATCCCTACCAAGGCTGCCATTTTCTTTCATATTGGATCATCATTTGGATTTGGCAGATAGTTTTATGGTCAGGTGCCCTTCAGGCTGTTTACCCTCTAAGCTTGCGACTGGCATGATTATATATTGGCTTTCTTGTGCCAGTGGCTGGGTTAATAGCCCTGCCTTGTTGTATACTTCACATTTCGCAATTTGGAGCGGCACGGTAACACAGTGGTTAGCACTGCTGCTTCACAGCACCAGGGACCCAGGTTCGATTCCAGGCTTAGGTCACTGTCTGTGTGGGGTTTGCACATTCTCCCTGTGTCTGGGTGGGCTTCCTCCAGGTGCTCCGGTTTTCTCCCACAGCCCAACAATATACGGGTTAGGTGAAATGGCCATCATAAATTGCCCCTTAGTGTTAGGGAGACTAGCTAGGGTAAATGCATGGGGTTGTGGGGATAGGGAATGGGTGACTTTGTGGTTGGTGCAGGCTAGATGGGCTGAATGGCCTCCTTCTGCACTGTAGAATTCTATCACTCTTTGATTTTGGAGGAGGCAAATTCTCAAGAATTTTAAGTACAAATGACTCATTTCAATCATGAACGGGTGGTTAGCACTTCTATCTCTGAATCAGAAAGTTGTAACTCCCACTTCAGGGACTTGAGCACAAACTCTATGCTGACACCCTAGTGAAGTATTGATGGAGTGCTGCACTGTCAGAGATACTGTTTTTCAATTGGGACATTCAATCAAGATTCTGTCTGCCCTCTCAGGTAAATATTAATGATTCTATGGCACTATTTTGAAGAGCAAGTGAATCTTAGGTCAATAACTATGAGGAGGCCGTGGCCTAGTGATATTATCGCTAGACTATTAATCCAGAAACTCAGCTAATGTTCTGGGCCCTGGGTTCAAATCCAACATTGGCAGATGGTGGAATTTGAATTTAATTTTAAAAATCTGGAATTAAGAATCTACTGATGACCATGAAACCAGTGTTGTCAGAAAAACCCATCTGGTTCACCAACACCCTTTAGGGAAAGAAATCTCCCTCCACAGCCACAGCAATGTGGTTGACTCTCAACTGACCTCAGACAACTAGGGATGGGCAATAAATGCTGGCAGCCAGGAATGTCTATTTCCCACGAGTGAAATTAAAATAAAGTCAGCCGCCATCACCAATGAAAATGGAATATCTGATCGTTATCTCGTTGGTTGTGGGAGCTTGCTGTGCACTATTTGGAGTCCTTGTGACTTCACTTCAAAAGTATTTCACTGGCTGTAATGTGCTTTGGGACATCCAAGCTCAAGGACCGTTGCAAGTCTTTTTTTATTTCCTTTGATACATCTTCAGCTCCATCACTGCAGAGAAAAGCAGATAACAAATCTGCAGCTAAATTATATCACAGTATTTGAGTGATAGAAGCAGACCTCCTCATTGGTTACAAGTCAGAAAATATTTTAAAACTTGCCTCAAAGAACTCATTGGTCAAACAAACAACTTAAATCCAAAGTGTTCGCTCGTCCTTACCTAATCAGCACAGAGACCTCTTCAACAAGCACAACAAGCAGTAAAGTGCTGAAGCTTGGGAGTACATTTATCTTAAAAGACAAAATCTTACTGTAAGAGTTCAATAAATGTGTAAATAAAGAGTTCATAATGGCACCTGTGATGAGTATAATTTATCCAACTGAACGGAGCTGATAACCTTTAGCCCTAAAGCTGTTTGTGGGTTCAAAAGTGAAAATTCATTCAATAACATGTATCATATGTGCACTTGGTTGAAAATTAGATGTTCTCATGCAAGCCTTTTTAATATGAAAAACAATCACTTTGGTTTACATTAACGTAAGATTTCTGATAAAGTCCTACATCTGGAATTAGGTCCTTTCTCCCAAGAATGTTATAATAACCATTTTCCTGCTTTTTGGAATCACTCCTCTTCAGTTCCCTAATTTTCATCAGCTTCTCAAATCTGCCATGACCAATACTGAGGGAAAAGAAGCAGGCGAATAGAACTGGGACATCAGGGGGAGCAGGCACACTTGCATTTATGAAGCACTTTTCACAACCTCAGGACGTACGAGAGGGTTTTACAGCCAATTAAGCTTTTTGAAGTGTAGCCACTGTTGTAATGTGGAGAACATGGCAGCTAATTGTGCACAGCAAGCTCCCACACCCACAGTGTGATAATGATGAGATAAACCGTGTTAGTCATTGAAGGATAAGTCGTGGCCTCTTCACTTCCCTCCTTTTCTCATACAATCTCTCACAGCCACCTGAGAAGGCTGAAGGGGCTTGACTTAACATCTCATCTGAAATACGGCACCTCCGACTGTGCACCACTCCCTTAATACAGTGCCAATTCAGCCTAAGCTTTATGCTCCGGTCTCTGGAGCAGGCTTTGGGACCCTGACACCAAATAAGAGACCCAAGTGTGTATGGTTCCCTAATTAACCACCTCTGATCTCACAAATCAGGTAGGATTAGGTGGGAGTTCAGGTGTTTCGCTCCTGTCAGTGCAGACTCAATGGGCTGAAGGCCCTCTTCTGCACTCTATGATTCTATAATTCCGTAGAATCTGCAGTCAGGTGGTTTGCTGATGCTGTTGGCACAATGGGATATCCAGCAGCTTTCAAGCTGCAGCAGCCCCATCCGGAGGGATGGACAATGCCAAATCAGAGACCATATCACTGCCTTCAATTTGAGAAAGCCTCAAGGGGTGTTAGGCAGGTAAATAATTCAGAGGGGCAAAGGTGAATTGTTTGGGATGCAGGTGTGGATTCCTGTCAGTTGCCCAGTAACTGGAGCGTGGATTAACTAGTTCCATCCATTGCCTGATACAACGGTGACTGCTGCATGGACCTGATGGTTTTGGCATTGAGCTGATGATTTCTGCATTGAACTGATGATCCCTGTATTGGTCTGATAGTCTTTGCATGGAGATGATTTCTGCATTGAACTGATTATCTCTGTATTGAGCTGATAGTCTTTGCATGGAGATGATGGTCTCTGCATTGAGCTGATGGCCTCTGTATTGAGTTAATAGTCTTTGCATGGAGATGATGGTCTCTGCTTTGAGCGGATGGTCTCTGTATTGAGCTGATGGTCTCTGTATTGAGTTGATGGTCTTTGCATGGAGCTGATTGTCTCTGCATTCAGCTGATTGTCCCTGCATTGATCTGATGGCCTCTGTATCGAGCTGATGGTCTCTGCATTCAGCTGATGGTCCCTGTATTGAGCTGATGGCCTCTGTATTGAGCTAATGGTCTCTGTATTGAGCTGATGGTCTCTGTATTGAGCTGATGGTCTCTGCATTGAGCTGATGGTCTCTGCATTGAGCTGATGGTCCCTGTATTGAGCTGATGGTCCCTGTATTGAGCTGATGGTCTCTGTATGGAGCTGATGGTCTCTGCATGGAGCTGAAGGTCTCTGCATTGAACTGATGGTCCCTGTTGGGTAAAAGTTGGGTAAGTCCATCCAACTTGGCCAGTATTTTACACATAGCATTGAGGAGCACAATGGAAATGCTTGGCTTGCTTTGGTTGAATCCTTGTTTTTATTTTTTTTAGAACCATTGTGGTGGCTAGGAAGGTTTCTTTTAGGAGTATGTTTGTCTCCATGACATGGTGAAAGAGTTTCAGCCAGAAGACCTGATTGGTAAAGAAATCAGCAGGAGAAAATTGGGGAGGCGATAGCCTATTGGCATTACTGCTAGACTATTAATCCAGAAACTCAGTTAATATTCTGGGGACACAGGTTCGAATCCCACCATGGCAGATGGTGGAATTAGAATTCAATTTAAAAAAGCTGGAATTAAGAATCTACTGATGACCACGAAAACATTATCCATTGTTGGGAAAACCCACCTAGTTCACCAATGTGCTTTAGGGAAGAGAATCTGCCATCCTTACCCAGACTGGTATACACGTGACTCCAGAGCCACAGCAAAAAGTAACTGACTCTCAACTGCCTTTTAAACTCACTTCAAAGGCAACTAGGGATGGGCAATAAATGCTGGCCAGCCAGCCACACCCATGCCTCATGAATGAATTTAAAAAATCCTTTGGTTTTCCCAGATTGGATCCCACAGGGATCTGACTGGTTGAGATCTGAACAACAGAACAATGTGCATTTCCCTCAGTGAGGTTTGTCAGGCAGGGTAATTGCACAATTATCTAGTCTTATTCCTGTTGTGCAGCTTAATATCCAGCGGTATGACATGAGGCTTAATCATTTCCAATTGCTCCATGGCCGATACCATCAGTTTGTTTCACGGATGCTACTGTTTTCCTTTGCAGTGGCCGAGATGGAGTGTAAATGGGGCATGTTCATACCAGTTGCCTTCTGTAGACTAAGGAGTTTTATGATTTCTGGGGTCCAAACCTATTCCCCCTCCTGGTATAAATAGGTAGGGTCTGTGCACCCAATTGAAAATTAGCAAAGGGAATCTGACAACCAGTGTGGGAGCCTGATCTGTACATAGCTGCAGTTTTGGGTGGAAGTCCTCCCAAACGATGTTCGTTTTATGTTCAGTCTTCCTTCAGAGTGTATTTATGGTGTGGCAGAAACATCAGGGATTTAGTCCCCCACCATTTTGGTCAAAGTTGAAAATCATCTCCCTGGACTTTGAATAATGGAATGGGAAATTTAATATATCTGTGACAGATGTAACAATGTTTACCAGGCAGGATTAAGCAAACCGATGGTGGGGATTTATGTACTGTATTTGAGTCAAACATTTATAATCAAAATTCCAGTCCCAGTAAAGCTCATCACTCTAACCTGCTTGCCGGGATTCAGACAGCCATAAGGTTTTTCATCTCTATTCAAGCAGCCAATATTATACACTTTACAGAAATGTCAATGACCTTCTGCTCCTTGAGTCACACAGGACCAATGAGCAAATGACCCTTGGGGGTGGATTTGCCAGTGATAGTGGGCTTGGAGGTGGGAAGAACCAGGGAAATGGGAGGAGCAATGGCGTACAGCTCCCAGATGCATTTGGGGATCTTTCCCAGGGGCAGCGTGGGGGCAAATCAGCCATCTGTCGAACAGGGCAGAGAAGTCATTCTCATCATTGAGGCTCCAGTTAGGAATGACTTTGGAGCCCCTGCAACATTTTGTTATTGGTTCAATAGCCCTCTACAATATGTGGAGGCTGTCAGCTCCATGCAGAGACCATCAGCTCCACGCACAGACCATCAGTTCAATGCAGAGACCATCAGCTCAATAGAGACCATCAGCTCAATACAGAGACCATCAGCTCAATACAGAGACCATCAGCTCAATAGAGACCACCAGTTCAATGCAGAGACCATCAGCTCGATACAGAGACCATCAGCTCAAAAGAGACCACCAGTTCAATACAGAGACCACCAGCTCCATGCACAGATCATCAGCTCAATACAGAGACCATCAGCTCCATGCAGAGACCATCAGCTCCATGCAGAGACCACCAGCTCCATGCAGAGACCATCAGCTCAATACAGAGACCATCAGCTCCATGCAGAGACCATCAGCTCCATGCAGAGACCATCAGCTCAATAGAGACCACCAGTTCAATGCAGAGACCATCAGCTCGATACAGAGACCACCAGCTCCATGCACAGATCATCAGCTCAATACAGAGACCACCAGCTCCATGCAGAGACCACCAGCTCCATGCAGAGACCACCAGCTCCATGCAGAGACCATCAGCTCAATACAGAGACCACCAGATCAATGCAGAGACCATCAGCTCCATGGAGAAACCATCAGCTCAATACAGAGACCATCAGCTCCATGCAGAAACCATCAGCTCAATGCAGAGACCATCAGCTCAATGCAGAGACCATCAGCTCAATACAGAGACCATCAGCTCAATAGAGACCACCAGTTCAATGCAGAGACCATCAGCTCAATACAGAGACCATCAGCTCAATAGAGACCACCAGTTCAATACAGAGACCACCAGCTCCATGCACAGATCATCAGCTCCATGCAGAGACCGTCAGCTCCATGCAGAGACCACCAGCTCCATGCAGAGACCATCAGCTCAATACAGAGACCACCAGATCAATGCAGAGACCATCAGCTCCATGCAGAAACCATCAGCTCAATACAGAGACCATCAGCTCCATGCAGAAACCATCAGCTCAATGCAGAGACCATCAGCTCAATACAGAGACCATCAGCTCAATAGAGACCACCAGTTCAATGCAGAGACCATCAGCTCAATACAGAGACCATCAGCTCAATAGAGACCACCAGTTCAATACAGAGACCACCAGCTCCATGCACAGATCATCAGCTCCATGCAGAGACCACCAGCTCCATGCAGAGACCATCAGCTCAATACAGAGACCACCAGATCAATGCAGAGACCATCAGCTCCATGCAGAAACCATCAGCTCAATGCAGAGACCATCAGCTCCATGCAGAAACCATCAGCTCAATACAGAGACCATCAGCTCCATGCAGAAACCATCAGCTCAATACAGAGACCATCAGCTCCATGCAGAGACCATCAGCTCCATGCAGAGACCATCAGCTCAACAGAGACCACCAGTTCAATGCAGAGACCATCAGCTCGATACAGAGACCACCAGCTCCATGCACAGATCATCAGCTCAATACAGAGACCACCAGCTCCATGCAGAGACCACCAGCTCCATGCAGAGACCACCAGATCCATGCAGAGATCATCAGCTCAATACAGAGACCATCAGCTCCATGCAGAAACCATCAGCTCAATACAGAGACCACCAGCTCCATACAGAGACCACCAGCTCCATGCAGAGATCATCAGCTCAATACAGAGACCACCAGCTCCATACAGAGACCACCAGCTCCATGCAGAGATCATCAGCTCAATACAGAGACCATCAGCTCCATGCAGAAACCATCAGCTCAATACAGAGACCATCAGCTTCATGCAGAAACCATCAGCTCCTTGCAGAAACCATCAGCTCAATACAGAGACCACCAGATCAATGCAGAGACCATCAGCTCCATTACTCACTGACTGCTAAGGACCAGATCAGAAACTCCAAGGTATTTTGTGAGATCAGCCAAGATCGTAACTTTTGCATTTGATTTTGGCATTGGTGAGCATAAGGCGTTTCACTCTAAGTATAATGCAATTTTAAAGTTGGATGGGCTTACCCACCAGTTGGTCTACACAGTTCAAATGGGCAGTATACAAAACTAGTTCTATATGGATGACAGCAGTCTGATTCTGGATACATTACAGTACTATTAATATTCCAGCCCTGGTACTCTCAATGGAAGCCTGAAAAGCATTTGACTTAATGGAGTGGAAGTTTATTTTGATGATACTCAAGAGAGTGGCCTTTGGTGATGCATTCTGTAAGTGGATTTGGATCCACTTGGAGAAACAAATATTAATCAAAGATAGTCAGCTTGGCTTTGTCAGGGGGAAATCATGTCTAACAAAATTTGATTGAATTTTTCGAGGAGGTGACTACGTGTGTAGATGAGGGCAGTGCATTGATGTAGTCTACGTGCACTCCAGTAAGGCTTTTGACAAGGTCCCACGCGGGAAACCGATCAAGGGGTAAGAGCCCATGGGATCCAGGGCAAATTGGCAAATTGGATCCAAAACTGGCTAAGTGGGAAGGGGCAGAAGGTAATGGTTGAAGGTTGTTTTTGGGTTGGAAGCCAGTGTCCTGTGGCAAATTGCATGGATTGCTGCTGAGCCCCTTGTTGTTTATAGTGTATGTTAAAGATCTAAAACAAGGGGGGGAATGTCAAGTAAGTTTGCAGATGACACAAAAATTGCTGATGCGGTAAATGGCAAGGAAGAAAGCCTTAGATTACAGGATGATACAGATTGACTAGCCAGAGAGTAGAATGGTGGCAAATAGAATTTAACCCTGAAAAATGCGAGGTGATGCTTTTTGGGAGAACTAACAAGGTGAAGGAATATACAATGAGTGGTAGGACACAATGAATGGTAGGACACAATGAATGGTAGGACACAATGAACAGAGGACCAGAGTGACCTTGGCTGCGAGTCCAAAGATCCCTGAAGGCAGCAGGGCAGGTAGATAAGATAGTTAAGAAGGCATATGGGATACTTGCCTTTATTAACTGAGGTATGGAATATAAGAGCAGGGAGGTTATGATGGATCTGTACAAAACACTCGTTAGGCCACCACTAAAGTACTGTATGGAGTTCTGGTCACCACACCATAGGAAGGATATGCTTGCACAAGAAAGGGTGCAGAGGAGATTCACCAAGTGATGGCCTGGGCTGAAGCATTTCTGCTACTTAGAGAGGCTTCATAGACTGAGGTTATTTTCCTTAGAGCAGGGAAGGCTGAGGGGAACCTCACTGAGGTGTACAAAATTATGTGGGATGAAAGGGTGGTAGAGGCGGGAAACCTCATAACATTTAAGATGCATTTAGATGAGCATGTGAGACACCGTAACATATAAGGCTACAGACCAAATATATGAGAGAATGGGATTAGAATAGATGGGTGTTCGATGGCAGACACTAACATGATGGGCCAAAGGGCCTCATTCAGTGATGTAAAACTCTATGGGTGGAATTTTTCCAAGCCTCCCACCTGGGGAATCGTGGCAGGTGGGTGTGGACCATGCAAAGATCCATGAACCTCGGATGCAAATTTCCAGCATTGGGGCAAGGGCATCCAGAAAATCCCTGCCCTGTGACTCTATGACTTCGTAGCGTTCAGTGAGACACATCTGCTTCCCTTATCCTCATGACAATTCCGAATCAGTTCCCTGAGATTTAAATAAAATGTCCATCATCAGGAACCCTATTTAAATGAAAGCTGTGTGCATTTTTAAAGTTACATAGGTCACTTATTTTGTTTGTATCAGTGAAAAAATTGTTCCCTATTCTAAGCACAAATAAATCTAATGACAGGTGTTTTCTTGCTGTTGAGAGAATGCAGCAAAAGTTTACTCAACTGATTCCTGAGTTGGCGGGACTGATGTATGAGGAGAAATTGACTGAGTTAGGATTATATTCACGAGATTACAGAAGAGTGAGGGGAGAATCTCCTAGAAACTTAAAAAATTCTATCAGGACTAGACAGGCTAGATGCAGGAAGGGTGATCCTGATGGTGGGGGAGTCCAGAACAAGGGGTCATAGTCTAAGGATACAGGGTAAACCTTTTAGGACTGAAGTGTGAAGAAATTTCTTCACCCAGAGAGTGTAAGCCTGTGGAATTTATAGAGTCATAGAGTCATAGAGGTTTACAGCATGGAAACAGGCCCTTCGGCCCAACTTGTCCATTCTGCCCTTTTTTTAATAACCCCTAAACCAATCCCAATTGCCCACATTTGGCCCATATCCCTTAATACCCATCTTATCCAGGTAATTGTCTAAATGCTTTTTAAAAGACAAACTTCTACCCAGTTCTACAACTACCTCTGGCAGCTTGTTCCAGACACTCACCACCCTCTGTGTGAAAAAATTGTCCTTCTGGACACTTTTGTATCTCCCCCCTCTTACCTTAAACCTATGCCCTCTTGTTTTAGACTCCCCTACCTTTGGGATAAGATATTGACTATCTAGCTGATCTATGCCCCTCATTATTTTATAGACCTCTAGAAGATCACTCCTCAGCCTTCCATTCTCCAGAGAAAAATGTCCCAGTCTATCCAACCTCTCTTTATAACTCAAACCATCAAGTCCTAGTAGCATCCTAGTAAATCTTTTTCTGCACTCTTTCTAGTTTAATAGTGTCCTTTCTATAATAAGGTGATGAGAACTGTACACAGTATAGTAGACAATTTGCAACCACAGAAAGCAGTTGAGGCCAAAACATTGAATGTTTTCAAGAAGTAATTAGATATAGCTTAGGGAGAAATGATGGTCAATGGATTTGGAAGGAAGGCAGGATCAGGCTATTGAGTTACATGATCAGCCATGATCATAATGAATGGTGGAACAGACTCAAAGGGCCAAATGGCCTACTTCTCCTCCTATTTTCTATATTTGACTGAGAAACTGGAGGTCATACAATGCCCAGTAGCTAGTTATTGGATGTTAAGAAGTCAACTGTCCCCGAGCGATTACATACATTTATCAGACTGCAAACTGGGAAGTCAGCTCATCTTTTCAACGCGATGTCTGTGATCGGCTTCATATAAATGTGTTAAGTGACCTGCAGAGGAGAAAGAAGTGCATCGATCAGCACAGGTTACTTGAAGAACTCTTCCAGGAGATGTCCTCTGATGTCACTGGCATAACAGTGATGTAGAACAAATATTTAACATATGCCCTCTTCATGGGCAGGTAGCCTGAGAATCATGTTGGTTTCGTCTTGGATCAATCAAACACCCCAGTATTTCATAATCGATGTTTGCACCGCTTTTTCTGCTACATTGTGTTTCCTAAATAGTAACATGGGGACAATCCTGGGACAATTTCCAAGGCATGAATACTTACTTGTCTGATGCCATCGATGACTTTCACAAGCTCAAAGATGTCTTTCCAGAAAATCAGTCAGAGAAGTTTCAAAACAAAAATGTCACAGCATCTAAAAAGCTGAAAGATTACAAACCATTCAGAGTTTAGACCTATGGCACGTGAGGTCAAGTTAGACAAGAAGAGTGCCATCAGACATGTTATAATCTAGGCTGCAAATATATCCAACATTTACTCACTTTTATTACAGCACACAAAACCACAATTAAAAGCATTGATAATTTAAGAATCACTGAAGGGTGGAATTCAATCTCTTTTCTCTGGAGTCATGATCCAGCAAAACATTTTGATTCTTAATAGTGAATTTATTGGCATTTTGACCTATAATAATTCTGAATATTAATCTCAATGTTTTTGTTTAAACAGAACACATCATCACTCAAACAACACTATTTCTTTTTATAATTCTAAACTTTGGCAATGGCACAATCGCAGTGACAGAATTGTCAAATAAGGCTCGTTAAGGCAGTCAAGGCAGGAAATGTCCACCTTATCTCAAAAGAGCAGCTGGAACTACTATTGAAGGAAATAGACCTCCACATAAGACAAAGGTCAGGCATCTAATCCAGAAGGTTCCTTTCGAAGAAAATAATAAGTTTTCCTTAACAGCTGATGTGTTGCGTAACTTCTTTAAGGATTAAAGACTGAATCTGTGCACCCAAATTCAGGTCTCAGCACCTCATTTAAGATTTCTCTGCCTCGCGTTTGTGGTCCATTAGGAAACTCTGACAGTTTGCAAGTCCTCCTCTGTAATGTACTTGGTTTTAACAGGCTCCAGTTCCACCTTTGAAGTGATCAGATGAGTTAATACTGACAGCCTTCGATCTTAGTGACAATATTCTTTCCTTAAATGTTAGTGTTTGGTTGGAAAGTTGATGTTGTTGTGTAGGAATATTATTCTCACTGGTAAAATGGTAAGGGTGTGATTGCGCTGGAGGGGAAGCAGAGGAGATTCACCAGGATGCGACCTGGGATGGAACGTTTAAATTATGAAGAGAGGTTGTGTAATCTTGGGTTGTTTCCATTGGAACAGAGGAGTAACCTGATCGAGGTGTACAAGATTATGTGGGACATGGACTGAGTGGATAAGAAGCAGCTGTTTCCCCTTAGTTGAAGGGTTAGTCTCAAAGAGACATAGGTTCAAGATGAGGGGCAGGAGGTTTAGGGGGATATGAGGAAAAACCTTTTTACACAGAGGGTGATGACGGTCTGGAATGTGCTGCCTGGGAGGGTGGTAGAGGTTGGTTGCCTCACATCCTTTAAGAAGTACCTGGATGAGCACTTGGCATGTCATAATATTCAAGGCTATGGGCCAGGTGCCTGTAGATGGGATTAGGTGGAAGCTCAGGTGTTTCTTGCGTGTCAGCACAGACCCGATGGGCCGAAGGGCCTCTTCTGCACTCTATCATTCGATGAAAATAGGTTAATACTACTTTGGCCTTCACATATACAGTGCAGCTCAACTTAACATTCATGTCGAGCACTCCACAGCATTCTTTAACTGCCTGCTTATCAAACAACCACCTCCTGATACTACATGCTATCTGCTTCAGAGAGAATTTCTTTTCTCAAAGGGGTATCTTAGTTTTGGTCAGCTTTCTTTATAATTGTGCAATGTAAAATCTCCTCAACACCAAAAACCAGTGTTAGCACTACATGGATTTTCTGCTGTTGAAACAATTAGTTGTTCAGAGACCTACTGAGAAATGTAACTTGTCATGTGAAGGCATAGAACTTGAGTATTTCCTTAAATATTAGCACTTGGTTTGAAAGTTGCTGAAAAAAGAGACATGCTGTTGAAGCTTTTCATCTTGAACTCATCAGAACAGGTGCAAAAATGCCAAAAATCAAAGAGCGCAACCATTTATACTGATGAGAATGAGTGCTGATTTGTTGGCAAGTTGGCTTTGATTGGTCGAGGTATTGCCATGGAGAATGCACCTGGAAGCTTTGGTCCTGGGTTTTTAACTCAAAAAAAAGGCACAATACCTGGACAAATTCCTTTTGCCTGCAGAGGATAGAGCCCCAGAAATGAATACCAGCAGCCTCCAGAAAGTGAGCTACATTGCAAGCTGTGAGAAGCACTTGCTGAACAATACCGATTATGCTAAGAATTACACTATTTAAGATTATCAGTCAGGCTCACAATGTAAAAGCTCATCTATACATACAATTTGTTTGGGCACTTTGGTGATTTTATTGTTTAACAGGGCAGTGGTACAAAAACTGGTGAACAATTAATTCATTTGACAATTTTATTTCCTGGCCCACCTGGGTTTCTGAAATTGTCAACAGTTCTGTTTCTGTGATGTGGTTGAGGAATTATTGCCAAATGCCAGTTGCAAAAAAGAGTCAACTACATACTGGAGTGACATGAAGATCAGGCGGGGGGGTGGGGGGAGGGGGTGGTGTCGGAAAGGGAGGGGGGGTGGAGGGGGCAAGGCCTTCCTTAAGGGGTATGAATGTTTTTGGTGAGTTTTGTGACCAGTCTGCCAGGGGTTCATGGTTAATTTTCTGGTGCCATGCCACAATTTAGCCAACTTGCCTCAACGGTGTTTGTATTCACAACGTTTTGGTTGCTTGACTCATTGGATAACCTGTAAACAACTTGCCCCCCAACCCCCCACCATATAAAGGGTCAGTTGCAAGATTTAAATGGCAATAGAGTGGGCAGTTTTCTTTTTAATGTTATGTATTGAGGCCTACATTACATAATATTTTAGTCCAAATATCAAGTCGCAATTTCTTTTTAAAGTCCATGATATGGATGGTTAAAAGTGTCAACCAGCCACTAACGGAATTTCAACAATCCACCAGGCTGGAGAAGAAATGATTGTTAGAAACTCTAAGGCCACAATTCATTTGTTTACCCACTGCTATCATACCACTTCAGCGCCCATATATTACCAGGGTGAGCAGTTTTGGGCCCCATATGATGGCCTTGGAAAGGGTCCAGGGGAGGTTCACAATGATCCCTGGAAAGAAGAGCTTGTCGTATGAGGAATGGTTGAGGACTCTGGGTCTGTACTCATTGGAGCTTAGAAGGATGAGGGAGGATCTTATTGAAACTTACAGGATACTGCGAGGCCTGGATAGAGTGGACTTGGAGAGGATGTTTCCACTAGTAGGAAAAATCAGATCAAGAGGATACAATCTCAGGCTAAAGGGACAATCCTTTGAAACAGAGGTGAGGAGGAATTTCTTCAGCCACAGAATGGTGAATCTGTGGAACTTTTTGCCGCAGATGGCCGTAGAGGCCAGGTCATTGAATGTCTTTAAGACAGAGATAGATAGGTTCTTGAGTAATAAGGGGATCAGGGGTTATGGGGAAAAGGCAGGGGAATGGGGATGAGAAAAATATCAGCCATGAATGAATGGTGAAGCAGAGTAGATGGGCTAAGTGGCCTAATTCTGCTCCTATGTTTTATGTCTTATGGTCCTTGTTGAGACTCCTCGAAGGATAATCTGAGTTGTGCTACCTTCTTCTATGGCTGGAAATAACCTCCAGTACAGGCATGCTCTTCTGGCATAAAAGTTTGAAAAAGACTCACTATGTAAAAAGAAACCATCAGACTGTGCACTAGGAAGGTCTTCAGATCAAAGAGAAAGCCTGTTTAAAAAATCTACAATTAGAAACAGCAACTGCTTACATGAATAGACACTTCAGATCAGAAAGAAAACTTATTTTACAAAACTGCAATTAGAAACTATAGCAGCCCAAAAGAGGAAGCACTTCAGGCTTAATGGAGCATGAACTGATTGTATCAACGTTGAACTGTTTGATCTTCCCTGAAGCTATCAGTTGGACAAGGTTTTAGCAGCTAATGGTACATAAATTCCTCGTGTAAGCAAATCTCAACTAATCCCCTCTTTGATATGCTTTGGAGCTGTCAATCAAAGCAGTTCTATGAACTGAGTTTGTTCAAGCTAGAAGGAGGATCCACCTTATGAAATTCAAAGCTCATGTCAATCAGAGTGCTTCAAAGAGCTTTCAGAGCACCTGGGCTTATGAGAAACAGCAAGGGGATAGGCCGAATGCAGTTGATATTTCCTATCAATGGAAGTATTTCAAAGAGGTCTGGTGATACCGGGGCCTTCTGAAATCAGTTGTACTGTGGAATGGAGTGCTGCTGTGATTTTGCAGGATTTCGGGTGTGCAGGGACATGAATTTTAAAGTGACCAGGCCACTTCAAACGTTTTACAGGACACAGACATAATGAAGATTTTAACTAGAAAGTTGCCTGAAATCACCATCCCAAGAGTGATTTCCATGTTTCCCTGGGAAGGAAGAAGTCTAGCCACAAGACCCCAATCCCAGAGCAGAGCCCTGAGGTCAAGTCCTTCCCCTAAGCCTGAGCCCTCCTAACTCTCAGGTCCTTCAGGGACCCCCCCCCTCTGCAGAGGGAACCAATGGGCACAGTTGGAGGTAATACCTACCTTCTTCCCTGTCCTTGGAATCCACAGCACCTGGTCCCTGCTTGCCCAGACCAGGAGAGATTGGCACCCGCTGGACGTCCTGCTGCAAGGAGTGGGGAGGTGGGCGGGGGGGGGGAGCATAGCAGGGTGCTCTGGCCTCAGGCACAGTAATTATATTTAAACATATTTAAAGCAAGAGTGATCAGGTTCACACCCGCCCTGGAAGAGAAACTGATCGGGATAGGCCGAGAGATTCGCAACACTTTGGGTGCCTGGCGAGAATTCCTGATTCAATCCTCTTACCCGATCCAGCATGCCATTGGGGTTCCTAGCTGGGGCTAACGACCAGAGAGAATTGCCCTGAAATCAATGATGCAGTGTGTTTCTGATCTGAGCCATGCAATGGGATGGCCAGTCAAGGCAGAATGTTGCCCCGCATGTGAGGACAGAAAGTCAAAAGGTTAAGATGCCCTGAGTCACTTTCCTGAGCCACCTAGTGGGTGATTATAAAAAAGCATTGACAGACATCTGCTGGATATCTCAGAGCAGAAGGTATTGGAGAGGGAGATTAACAATGTGTAAAGTGACCAATATTGTACTCAAAAATTAATTTATTGGCTGTAAAGCATTTTAAGATTTCCTCGGGATATGAAATTTACTATATTAATGCAAGTTCTATTCCAACAAAGATTAGACTATCAAATTTATCCTACAAATCGGAAGGACTAAACAGCATCATGTTGGGCTGAATTTTAAGCTCCCCCTTTGTCAGGTTTGCAGATGCCCATAGCATTCTCTGGATTGCCTTCCCACTGCCCTCCTACTTGGCCCAACTTTTCCACAATGTTATTGTGGGACAGTCGAGGCCTTTTAGGTTGGCACAATTTCTTTTAAGTGGGTAATTAAGTTTCCAGCTTGGCCTCAATTTTAGGCTGATGGGAGGAGCTTAGGAGCAGGTGGGAAGCTTGGGAAGCCATTGAGCTCAGTCTTCGGGAGGGAGAGGTGAGGATTCCTTCAATGGCTCCCTTTCTATACATGACACTGCCCCCGTCCTCCCCCACAAGACTTGCCGCCCAATGGATACTCCCTTTCTCTAGCCTCTCCATCAAGACTTCCACTCCCCTCAGGCCTCACCTCCTCTCCCTGCCGTCAGACCAGTTACTCTGGACTCTTAGGGACTGCTTGTAGTTCCAGTGCTGGCCATTGCTACCACTGGCACTGCTGGAATCAATGGGCCACCAGCCAGTCAGATTGCCTGACAACTCTCTGAGGCAGTGAGGAGCAAAAGTCCCATCTCCAGCCAATCAATACCCCTTGGGGCATTAAATGGCTGCAGCGAAGCCAGTATCAATGGGGATGCATTCTCCACTGTCTCCTTGGGCAGCAGAGCAGGGAACCTTTTCATCCTAAAGATCCTACCCATTCTTTTCTTCAGCCTACAATGAGATACACATTCCTGAGCTTCACACATTCTGTTACAACACAAGCTGGTACAAAGTACATTGTCTCCATCGATTTTCTTATTTATTCTGAAGTCAATAACTTACACCTGGGTACATTTCCACAAGCATCAGCAGTGACCCAGCATCCATTTCAAGTGGAACACTTCATGATCACATTGATGCAATGGCTGTCAACAGTTCTTTGACTGTAGAGGGTATCACAGCCAAGCTGTCTCTTGTCTTGGCCTAACCCATATATTCCCTGCTTTCCAGCATTGGTAACTAAATGTTCTCTTAGGGAAGATGATGGCCCAATGGTATTATCACTAGACTATTTATCCAGAAACTCAACTATCATTCTAAGCTCCTGGGTTCGAATCTTGCCACGGCAGCCAGTGGAATTTGAATTCAATTTTAAAAATCTATTGATGACCTTGAAACATTGTCGATTGCCAGAAAAACCCATCTGGTTCACTAATGTCCTTTAGGTAAGGAAATCTGCCATCCTTATCTGGTCTGGCCTACATGTAACTCCACAGCCACAGCAATGTGCTTAAATGCCCTCTGAAATGGTCTAGCAAGCCACTCAGTTTCAAGGTCAACCAGGGATGGGCAATAACTGCTGACCAACCAGCAATGCCCATGTCGAACAAATGAAAAGAAAACTGACCTTTATACTGCCCTAGCATCCACAAGAAACAGAGACCCCATTTTAACTCACCTCAGAGCTTCTGTAAAGCCATCAGAGAAAAGGCCCATCTATTCCATTAGTCTCGTCTCGATTTGAAACCAAGTCCCAGAACTGAAAGTGCCGTCGACTGACCTACTGTATCACCCAGTCCCTATAGATGATCATGTTTGATTCGGCCTAGATGGAGTACTAAACACATCAACCTGACCAAGAGAGTCATTTTTATTCATTTACTTACAAAATCATCATAAATCATTGCTTTACCCAACATTCCAGTTGGTGTTTGGTAATGACTGTATTATCCTTGTTTCAGTTTGGCAGTAGAAAAGAAAATGATCAAAGTGGGAAGAACAATAGTCTATTTGTACATAGAACATAGAACATAGAACATAGAACACTACAGCACAAACAGGCCCTTCGGCCCACGAGTTGTGCCGATCACATCAACACCTACCAACCTACAGACCTATCTATAACCCTCAATCTCATTAAACCCCATATACTCATCCAGAAGTCTTTTAAAAGACCCCAGCAAGTTCGCCTCCACCACCACTGACGGCAGCCGATTCCATTCACTCACCACCCTCTGAGTGAAAAACTTACCCCTAACATCACTTCTGAACCTCCCTCCCCGCACCTTAAATCTGTGTCCTCTCGTAGCAACCATTTCAACCTGGGGAAATAGCCTCTGAGAGTCCACCCTATCTATTCCTCTCAACATTTTGTAAACTTCTATCAGGTCACCTCTCAACCTTCGTCTCTCCAGGGAAAAGAGTCCCAGCTCCCTCAACCTAACTTCATAAGGCATGCCTCCCAGTCCAGGCAACATCCTTGTAAATCTCCTCTGTACCCTCTCAATAGCTTCTACATCTTTCCTATAGTGAGGCGACCGGAACTGCGCACAATACTCTAAATGAGGCCTGACAAGGGTCTTATAAAGTTGCAGCATTACCTCCCGACTCCTAAACTCAATCCCTCGATTAATGAAGGCCAGTACACCATACGCCTTCTTGACCACCTCCTCCACCTGCGAGGCCGATTTAAGAGTCCTGTGGACCCGGACCCCAAGATCCTTCTGCTCTTCAACACTACTCAGACTTCTGCCCTTGATAGTGTACTCGTTCATCCCGTTGGTTCTGCCAAAATGGACGACTACACATTTATCCGCGTTGAAGTCCATCTGCCACTTCTCCGCCCAGTCCTGCATCCTATCTATGTCCTGCTGCAACTTTTGCCATCCTTCCAGACCATCCACAACACGACCAACCTTCGTGTCATCAGCCTTCGTGTCATTATTTGTATTTTCAGCACAGGTGCGAGAATCAGCACACTTTGCTATCAAAGCTTCTATTGCATGGTACTTGGACAATTATCTGATGCCTGACCCTACTACAGGAGTGGAGGGTATCATCATGAAATGCCTACCTATAGTATAGTTGGTTAGAATGGTTATATGTTCTTACAGTACATGAAATGCCTATCTATTGTATAACTGGTTAGAATAGTTACATATTTGTACGTCACATAAAATGCCTGCCTATAGTATAATTGATTAGAGTGATTACACCTTTGTATCTTATATGAAATGCCTATTGTATAACTGGTTAGAATAGTTACATATTTGTACATTACATAAAGTGCCTACCTATTGTATAACTGGTTAGAGTAGTTACATGTTCTTGCATTTCATGAAATGCCTACCTCTTGTATAACTGGTTAGAGTGGTTACATCTTTGTGCATTACATGAAATGCCTAGATATTGTATAACTAACTGGTTAGAATAGTTACACAGTCATTTCTTACATATGATGCCTGCCTATATAACTGGTTAGAGCGGTTACATGTTCATACCTTACATACAATATAGTATCGAAGTAGCTAACTGATTTTTGACAAATGCAGATAGAAAAATAGACACTGTCTGCCGCACAACTTAAAGGGATTGAATGCGATACGGGAAAAAACGTTTCCATTGAGTTAATAGATGTTTGCTAAAGTAATATTGACTTTAGCAGCATTTTCCTACCAAGTGTAATTGCTTCAGTCGCCCAGCAGAAACAAACCGGGCCTTGCAGCTCGCTGAAACGTGGTTCCAGTCGGTGTGTAGTTCATTTTAAGCCAGCGTTTTTCCGGATCAAAGGCTTCAGTCTGATGGTATCAAAATGGAATTTATTATTTAAAAAAAACACTTGACCAAAATAAAAGTGGAATTGGGTGGAGAGTCAAAATTGCATTTTCAGTCACATTCCCTCCTTGTTTTGTTAGGTGAATCTCTCCTCCTCCTGCCCCCCCCCCCTTACACTGCAAGTGTGGATTTCGTCATGCCAAAAAATGCCTCAGACTTCAAAGTGATGTTTGTTGGTCAAGACGTTATTAATATGCTGATCATGGACACACATGAAGGAAGGGCTGCTCAATGCAAAGACCGTGTTATTGTTAAATATGCTCAATGATTTATATCTCGCTGCTTAATGGCATATTTAGAACAGTTAGTGGAAAGCTGTGTCCTTTCTGTTTGATTTTCTCACCACCAGTCAGTAATTATCATGTTCTTGCACTATCTATGGAATGCTTGAAAGGTCAAATGTCAATAGAATCCAGCTTTAGAAGGAAATAAAGCGAGCACTGTTATAGATACATCTTTGCTGACTGTATTCAGACAAGCCAAAATTAACACACACATACACACAACAAAATAGAGAAACTACATGCTTACGCATGCTGCGACCTGTACAAAACATAGCGCAAGTAAAAAGAACCTACTGTGTAACTCAATGATGAGGCAGAGCTGATTATATATTTTTTTTAAAATACAAGAGCGGCTCACAGACGAAACCGAGTCCTTCTCGAGCATTCCAACCTCACTTCCACAAGCTATTTGAAGGAGTGGCGAGGAATTTATAAAGCATAACAGAAAACAAGGTTGTTATTTTCCCATAACTGTGAAAATCATAACTCAAGAGTTGCTTTTAAAAAAAAACCCTGAGAACTTGAGACAATCACATTGACATTTGACATCAGTGGGCAGAGGCAGAGGAAAGCAAAGCTTTAGGCTGACTGTCAGTGACCCGGAGTCCCGTATGGCTCACCCCAGCTCCCCAACATGTGTTTCTCATTTCCTTGCTTATAGCAAGCCTGGGCTAATGATATGTGGCTTGGCAGGAGGCCCATGCTGGCACGCTGCCTGCGTTGTTTCTCATTGTTCAGTCTACTTACTGAAGCTCTCTTTAGAGCTGCTTTATAGAATAGTAAACATTTAAGATGCTTTGTGTATCTGCATGTATGCATCTCCTTGTGAATGGATTCAACACACCCCGACAATAAAGCATGAAAAGACCGCCTGTGGGTGATAGTTAACTCTAAACACAAGGCTGGGGAAATTAAAACAACTCTGCCATTAGTGCTGTCCACTATAAACATTGTGCTATGCAGATATGCTGAGGGATGGTGGCATGGGAAAGTTTTGCCCAGTGTTTTTGATCCATCAGAAGGAGACAGCTCCTTATAAAGCATGGGAAGAAGCAACTGACACTAGGAAGAAGGATGCTGGGGCATTTAATTTGGCAAGTTCCTAAAGGGATTATGGTAGATTTAGAACCGTCATAACACAGCCTCTGCACTGTATTACTTTTTTTTTCAGTTATGTGTCTGGCAAGCTTTTATCAAATGTTTCTTATTCAGTTCCTGCTGTAAACTTTACAGCTATGTGATCTTACTGTGTTCAGGCGAAATCAAGATGGTCCATCTGCCAAATAATGCAGACATTTTCTCCAACAGGGTGGGGGGATGGGACGGGAGGCCTTCAGGTATGAATGCAACATGTGAAAATATTTCTTTTCTCCCCCCCTCCTTTACAGCGGATGGGAACATCACTGTCCCATTAATAATGTGTGAGTCTCTAACATGAGGATAAGTCAGTTTAGGAATGACACACTGGCACGGGTCATGATTGGCCATCCCCCCGGCGCAGCAGCTGTTGAAAAGAACAAACAACGTCAATAATAAGTGCTCTGATTTAAGTTTTAAGATCAGTGGTGTGTATATATTGCCAGTAGTGTATACACGTACTGCCATAAAAATACTTGGCGCATATCGTGTAGTGGTGCGTTACAACACACTGGGAAAAGAAAATTCAGATTGCTTTATTGTTTGAGCTCAGCCTTTCTGGTTTGTCATCACTTCAATCTCTCCAGAGTTTTCTTCACTTTATTAAAAGAACAGCCCTGAAGTGACGCATTGGGATTCTAGCATGCATATGCTTAATGCATGTGTCTGGTCTGCCTCACTCAGCTAACTTAGCAGAGATGACAATGCATTTCTTTTAAATAGTTCAACACCTCCACTGAAATACCGGTGAGGGAAACGCTAAGTGAAAGTGTTCCGCGTTTGCACCCAAGTGTTTTCCACGCCAACATTTCAGGGCCTCAGTTACTTGATCAAGAAATAAATGTGATGTACATTAATGGTTACCCATATAACAATTAATATGAATAATACATGTTTAAATCATGATTTAGATGATGGTGTAACCTCTTGTCTGGGACAATTTGTGAATGGCCACATCATCCAGCAGTTTAGTCATAAAATCCATCCACTCCTTTATAGAACCAGGCCACAGCTTCCTCCCTTTGGAATTATTTATTAATCACAGGGAGATATTGAAAAAAAACACATGATACCTTTGACCAGACTCCTGCTTTGCTGTGTACCCAGCCTGTCTCAGGATAGCTTTTCTCCAAAGCTTCCTTCTCTCCAGGCCAGCTGTAGCACTGTGCAGTTCAGACTCATCACATCCCAGCAACATAAGACACTCTACCCTAATCTAAGCCAGACTAAGCTAACTTGCAGAAATATGCTCCCATGACCATATCACCTTATCAGTCTCATGTTCTGTCATTGTGGAGGTCTGAGGCAACAACATGTATACAATGGAGTTCAATTAACCAATGTATCATTTAGTGCAAGGTGAGTTTCAGTAGCTGAGGTTCACCACCCTTTAATCAATTGTGCGCTAACATCTCTCTTCAAAATTTTATTTGTTCATTAATGGGATGCAGGTGCTGCGAGCAAGGCCAGCATTTATTGGCCATCCCTAATTGCACTTGAGAAGATGGTGGTGAGCCACCATCTTGAACCGCCGCAGAAATACTCACAATGCTGTTCGGGAGGAAGTTTCAGGATTTCAACCTAGCCACAGTGAAAGAATGACAACATCGTTCCAAGTCAGGATGGTGTGTGATTTGAAGGTGAACCTGAAAGTGATGGTATTGCTATACACCTGCTGTCCTTGTCCTTCTCGGTGGCAGAGGCCGTGGGTTCAGAAGATGTTGTTAAAGGAACCTTAGTGAGTTTCTGCAATGCATCCAGGAGATAGTCGACTGCTGCCACTGTGCACCGGTGGTGGAGGCATGAATATTTAAGGTGAGGGTGGATGCCAATTAAGTGGGCTGCTTTGTCCAAGATCATGTTGAGCTTCTTGAGTGTTCATACAATCCCTACAATACAGAAAGAGGCCCTTCGGCTGCACTGACCACAACCCCACCCAGGCCCTACCTTCAATCCATACATATTTTACCCACTAATCCTCTCTAACCTATACATCTACGGTCAATTTAGCATAGCCAATCAACCTAACCCACACATCTTTGGACTATGGGAGGAAACCGGAGCACTCGGAGGAAACCCACACAGACACGAGGAGAATGTGCAAACTCCACGCAGACAGTGACCCGAGCTGGGAATCGAACCCAGGTCCCTGGAGCTGTGAAGCAGCAGTGCGAACCACTGTGCTACCTTGTTGCTGTAGCTGCACTACTGGCAAGTGAATAGTCTTCCATCACCTTCTTGACTTGTGCCTTGAGATGGTGGACAAGCTTTTGGAAATTAGTAGGTGAGTTATTTGCCACAGAATTCCCAATCTCTGACCTGCTCTTGTAGCTAGAGTATTTATATGGCTAATCCAGTTCAGTTTCAGGTCAGTGAAAACCTCTTATGATTTTGATAATGGGGGATTCAATAATGATGATGCCATTGAATATCAAGGAGAAATGGTTAGGTTTTCTCTTGTTGGAGATGGTCATTGCCAGCACAAAAGTTACTTGTTACTTATTCGCCCAAGTAACAAGTAACTTTCGTGCTGGAAATATCAATGAGATCTTGCTGCACTTGGAAACAGTCTGTTTCAGTAGCTGACATGTTGTAAATGGTGATGAATATTATGCATTCATCCACAAACATCCTCACTTCTGACGTTATGATAGAGGGAAGGTCATTGATGAAACAGTTGAAGATGGTTGGTCCGAGGACAGTACCCTGAGGAACTCAAAGAACAAAACAGAGAACAAAAACAGCCCGGGAAACAGGCCCTTCGGCCCAACGAGCCTGCGCCGCCATTTTAACACTACCAGTCCTTTTCTATTGTTTTATGGCCATCCACATTGATGGAAACTAATTTAGGGACAATTTATTACTGCCAGTCAGCCTTTTAGCACATCTTTGGGGTGTGGGAGGAAACTGGAGCACCTGGAGAAAACCCACACAAGCATGGGGAGAATGCACAAACTCCCACAGACACTGGCCCAAATCCATGTGTCTGCACAGCAAACAGCAAACTCCTGCTGTGGTGCCTGGGAATGAGATGACAGACCTCCAACAGCCAGAATCATCTTCCTTTATGTCAGGCATGACTCCAACCAGTGGAGGATTTTTCCCTGATTCCCATTGACTCCAGTTTTGCTGGGGCTTCTTGATGCCATATACGGTCAAATGCTGCTTGATTTCAAGGGCAGTCACTCTCAGCTCACCTCGATAGTTCAGCTCTTTTGTCCACAAGGCTGTAATGAGATCAGGAGCTGAGTGACCCTGGGGGAACTCAAAGTCAGCGTCAATAAACAGGTTATTGCCATATGAGTGCCACTTGATAGCACTGTTGATGACCCATTCCATTGCTTTATTGACGATTGGGAGTAGACTGATGGGGCAGTAATTGACCAGGTTGGATTTGTCCTCCTTTGTATATAAGGACATGCCCGGGCAAATTTCCACATTGCCATGTAGATGCCAATGTTGGAGCTATACTGGAATAGTTTGGCGATGGACATGGCAAGTTCTGACACAGAAGGAAAAAAAAACTAGGAAGCAAGAAAACAGCTCTAAACTATTTTTTCCTTCTGAAGAAGCATAAGTTTCCAGTACTATTGCTGAGAGATTCTCAGGGCTCATATGCTTTGCAGTGTCCAGTGCCTTCAAGCATTTCTTGATAATAAGTGGAATGAATAGAATTAATGTTTGTATTTATATTTATGATATGGGTAAAGACACAATTTTGTCATAAACAGTAGTGATGGGAGTTCAGTCCAGTCCAGTCATGATTAAGTCAAAGAAACACAGAAAGTAAGACAGCTCAATCATATCCATAGCTCAAATTCAACCATTTGACAATTTGACTCAGTTAGCAGTGTTCTCATCTCTTGAGTTGGGAATTTAAGGACCAATCCAAGACTTGAGCAAATAATCTAGGCAGATGCAGTAAAACAATATTGAGGGAGAGCTGCACTGTCATAAGTAACATGTGTGCTGTTTGATTGAAGTTCTCACTCTCCACTACAAGTGGAACAGCCTCAACAAATGCTCCCTTCCTCAGAGCTTTCTCTTAGGCACTGATGCTGGTGCTGGATGGCACTGAAAGCCTTATTAAACTGTAGGACCATAAGACAAAGGAGCAGAATTAGGCCAGTTGGCCAACTGCTGACATTTTTCTCATCATGAAATATCATGGCGAATATTTTTGTCATCCCCACTCTCCTACCTTTTCCCCATAATCCCTGATCCCCTTCTTAATCAAGAACCTATCCATCTCTCTCTTAAAGACACTCGATGACCTGACCTCCACAACCTTCTGTGGCAAAGAGTTCCACAGATTCACCACTCTCTGGCTGAAGAAACTCCTCCTTGTCTGTTTTAAAGGATCGTCCCTTTAGCCTGAGGTCGTGCCCTCTGGTTCTAGTTTTTCCTACAAGTGGAAACATCCTCTCCACATCCAGTCTATCCAGGCCTCGCAATCATCCTGTAAGTTTCAATAAGATCCCTCCTCATCCTTCTAAACTCCAACGAGTGACAGACCCAGAGTCCTCAGCCATTCCTCATAAGACAACCTCTTCATTCCAGGGGTCATTCTTGTGAACCTCCTCTGGACCCCTTCCACGGCCAGCACATCCTTCCTTAGATATGGGGCCCAGAACTGTTCACAACACTCCAAATAGGTTCTGACCAGAGCCTTAAACCTACAAATAGTACACACTAAGGAGGGAATTTTTCCGAACTGCCCGCCATGGGAATTATAGCCGATGTGACGGGGAGAGGGGCGGACCAGGCAAAGGCCCATTGACTTTGGGTTTTGGGGAGAGTGTGGCTGGAAATTCCCTCTCTAACACACACACTCATAACTGAATTTGAATATTATGCTTGACACATTCATTCTGCAGTCTTAGGTGTATTCCTTGTGTACGACAGTGAAGGAGGGTCTGTTTAGTGCTTTGCGCTTGACTTGACTTCCACCAAGACTGAGTTTTTTTAAGTACTTTCACCAAGCTAACATGGCCTGGGATTAACTGTAGTGCTTTTGGTGGTGCAGTTTTTATTATATGCCCTTGCACTAAAAAACACCAAGTTCCTCATTATCAAGTGATATCTGATATCTGATTACAGACAGTTTATGTACCTGCAATCTATGATATTGTCAAAGGTTGCATTGGTCTTTTCCCTGAAGGAAAACAAAGGAAGCGGTGTTGCAAAAGATAGCTAAACCATATTTTTATTGCATCTGCTGCCACCTTGCCGCTGTTAACTGCTTCTCACACGTGGCAAGAACTCTTGTTTTTGCACAGGTAAAAGTGTGGATAGGGAGAGGTTTCTCTTTATAAAACGCAGCAGGCAACAGGTACTTTCTGATTGGAAATGTGTAAACAAACAGAGAGGGTATATACCAGTAAATTATGCTTGGTTATTCGCCAGGGTTGAGCACAATTTCACAGCTCAACTTTCGTTTTACACGAGCTGAAAATACTAGTTGACGCGTGCGAAATGTGAAATAATTCAGGGCCACGCGCACTGTTTCCCAGCAGTGAATAAAACACCAGACTTCTGTTAAAGATAGACTCCGGTGGAATGAACTGAGCACTCTGCCCAGTCTGGTCGAATAAGGGTGTCCTTCTAATCTTGTAAAAGAGCTGCGTAACTCATTAGCGCCTATGAAGGTTGTGAGATGTGAGCAGTTTGCAGGAATGAGATTAGGAAAAGGGCTTTACCAAGGTCAGGGTCAGGGTGTGCTTTGAGGACAATGTCAGCCAAGGCGTGTACGGCAATAAGTCACCATTTCTGCACTGTCTGCACCTTGCTGAGCAGACATGGGGCCAAGACACATGGAAAAGCGCAGCAGCAGCTGTGGAGAATGTTGAACTTCCCTCGCTGTTTCAGATGTTTTAAATGCAGAGAGCATTTTTAACCAGTCTTGTCCAAACAAGTGGAGAAAATGCCATTGTCCATCTGGTATTCAGTGAGTATAAGAACATACCTATGATGGTCATTGATTTTCTCAAGGCTGCAGAGAGCACCTGATCGGGGAGAGGAATTATAAATAAAGTACCCTTTAGCAGGACCTTACAATAGCCATGACCCACGTGAGCAAAATTTCACAAATTGTTAGATAGCTGCGAGTAAGAAGCCAAGATTAATTTTCAAAGTAGCTTATTTTGGGATGAGTTAGACTCAAAATGTCACATTTAACTAATTTACTTACACTGCATTTCAGCTTATTATAACTGCTCAAGTGAAACTGTTGCAGCAAATTCGTAGAGACAGCCTTTTGTGGAATTACATTAGTAACACACAATGCACGCGAGATTGGTCTGTTCAGGTCAACAATCCAAGATCTGTTTGGATATTTTACTTTATTAAACAAAAAGAGAAAAGCTCTTTCATGTTTTAGATAGCAGATTTTTAATGTGGGTGCATCTTTGAACCACTTTTGGTGCAGTGGCTATCCTCGTGCTCCTGAAAGCCCTGAAGACGAGTTGGACCTTTGGCTCATCAACATATTTGGGCCATGCCGTCAGCGTCGGTTGTGCCCCCACAAGCGGCTCATCCAAGGGAAGCCACCAATTTTGGGTAATCTGCCTCGGTGCTTAGGTAAGTCCCTTACGGATGTTGGGGAGGGATGGCAATGGAAGGGGGCCCATCACATCTGTCACGAATACTGTGTCTCTGCGAAGAGCATTCTCACTCCCCTTCGTTCCAAAGTAAAAGTAGAAACAAAATTTAATGCTGTCTGGATCCACAGGAAATCCAAGTGCTGCACGCCTAAGGCCTAGTGTGGGCAATCCCACTCTCCGGAAAGTGTCAGAAATAAGCACTAGGCCCTTCACTACCATATAAAAAGCGCCTAGTTAGGCAGTCAGCCTGAGGGCCTGAAAAAAGTCCACCCAAGTTCTGGATTTTAAATCTTTCAGGCTTTCTTCAGGATATTGCTTCACAAAATGGATTCTCCTTCTGTCCACTTTATGCCTATAAAATGCATGCAACATAAACCAATTCCTACCCCCTAGATTTGCAAATGAAAGACATTTATTCACAGAATTTTTACAGTGCACAAGGAAGCCATTCAGTCCATTATGTCTGCACCAGATCTCCAAATGAGCAACTTATGTAGTGGCATTTTCCCACTTTCTACCCATAATGCTGTATATTGGTCATTTTCAAATGACAGTCAAATCCCCTTTTTGAATGCCTCAATTGAACTTGCCTCCAGGCAATGCATTCAAGACTTTAACCACTCATTGCATGAAAGAGTTTTTGCTCGTATCGCTTTCGCTTCCTTTGCCAATTACTTTAAATCTGTGCCCTCTCATTCTCGATCATTTCAGAAGCAGGAATAGTTTCTCCCTATCCACTCAGCCTCCAGGAACATAGTTTATTTACAGAATGCAAAGTAAAACCACCATCATGGTGTACGTACATTAGTCCCTGCCTGGAACTGCAGTTCAGCAAGCCCAGTCCTGGGCCTGCCTTATAAAATGAGTTCCAGCCGGGCAAGCCATTGTCTGCTACCAGGGGAACTCATACTCAGTGAGCCCCAGAGGAAGATAAATCAGTGAGTCCCCACAGATCTCATGGGGGTTATTATGCTCTCTCAACTATTTCTTTCTCCAAGTAAAACAGTCCTAAATTCTCAAGTCTGTCCCTATAACTGATGCTATTCATTCCTTGAGCAATTCTTAGGAATTTTTTCTGTATTTTTTCTAATGCCTTCCTAAAGTGTGGCACCCAGAACTGGATGTAGTACTCCATCTGAGGTGAAATCAGTATCTGATACAAATTCAACATAACCTCCTTGCTCTTGTACTTTATGGCATGGCGGCACAGTGGTTAACGCTGCCTTACAGCACCACCAGGGACCCAGATACAATTCCTGGTTTGAGTGACTGCCTGTGTGGAGCTTGCACATTCCCTTTGAGTCTGGGTGAGTTTCCTCCGGGTGCACTGGTTTCCTCCCACAGTTCTAAGATGAGTGGGTTAGGTGGGTTGGCCATGCTAAATTACCCCTTAGTGCCCCAAGATATGTAGGTGAGGAGGGATTAGGGGATAAATATGTGGAGTTGCAGGGATAGGGCATGGGTGGGATGGTCTATCGGAGCATCGGTGCAGACTTGAGGGGCCGAATGGCCTCCTTCAGCACTGTAGGAATTCTACAGAAGCCTACAAATTGATGTGTATTATTAGTTTTTAACATTTATTTTGAAATCAACCACACAAATTTTAAAACTGGCTTTTTGCTTTCTCTTCGCTGACTGCATAACATTCCCACCAGAGGGCCCTACGTCACGGCGCAGTCCACACCTAATCCAAGGCTGTCAACAGCACAAGACTGTTTTGGCGGTACCACTAAGCTTGGCCTCTGAGGAAGGAGCTTTATAGCATGCTGGTGAAACATAAGGACTAACGACCTCAAAAGTTGGCAAACTAAAATCAATACTGTCATTCGTGAAGGGATCAAAAGGCGCCAGTGCCCCCTGACTGCAGTGCAGGATAAACCTAATACTAGTGAGGCTAATCAACTGCTGATCTCATGGCAAATCCACTGACAGCTGCTAAACCCAAGTGAAACAGTGCTTATGCCCTTCCATAACTTAGTCCGGTATTGGGTGTGTGAATAATCAGATCTTTTGGATTGGCAGTGGATGTGTGAAGAGGCAGATTGATCAGATTAGATTTGGGTATCGAGTGAAATAATTGGAACCAAAAGACTATTGGCAGGTCTGGATATTTCTGAGTGCAAACAGGAAGTCATTCAGCATTAGATTAAACTGTTACAGTGCCAGGGAACACAAATGTCGATCAAAGGGAACATAAGAGTTTTGTCCAAGCTCTGCGACGCCTGAAGGAACACCTGCAGATTACCACCAAGGAAAAGGAATGCAATTGTTTTAGAAAATGGATTCATGGTCCAATTGCTCAACATGTTGGATTCCCATTAAGAAAGCAATAATATTTGTCTTGAAATCCATGGGAGCAACAAAAGTTATTGAAGCTGCCAAAGCGTAGGGCAAAGACCTCGATCTCAGGCAAGGGAAAAGGCAATTAGATCAACTGTACTTTTTTTTTAATACTGCACCAACAGCATTGAGGAAGTTGGAAATCACTTCAAATATTCATCTTAAACATTCGAAATAATCAAAATGAATGTTTTTTTGCAGCAAAACCAATAGCCAACTCAATGGGTAGAATTTTACTGTCCCACCCACCTTGGGAATCGTAATATCCGGGACATAAAACCATGCAAAGGTCCATTGACCGTAGGTGGAATTTTTTGGCTTGGGGCAACCAGAAAATCACGACCAATAAATTAATCTCCTGAATCACTCTGTTACAATTAGGTGGCCTAAGGATCATAAAATTAGTAATACCTCCAGGTCACAAATCATCTTAACTTACACACTTGGGCTTGATTTTAACTCTGCGTAAGTGATTTAGACTTAGTGAGTTAAAATTATTTAAAGTTTGTTGATTCGTGTCACTAGTAAGCTTATATTAACATTGCAATGGAGTTACTGTGAAAAACCCACACAGACATGGGGAGATTGTGCAAACTCCACACAGAGTGACCCGAGCCGAGAATCGAACGCAGACCACAGTACTAACCACTATGAGGCAGCAGTGCTAACCACTGTGCCACCGTGCCGCTCACTAGCCAAATTAAATTCTGTTTTCATTAGACGGGTGTTCATACTCCAGCATCTGTTTGGGTCAATGCACCTAACCAGCACGCCTTTCAGACTGTGGGAGGAATCCAGAGCACCCAGAGGAAACCCATACAGACACAGTGAGAATGTGCAGACTCTGCACAGACAGTCACCCAAGCCAGGAATTGAACTTAGGTCCCTGGCACTGTGAGACAGCAGTGCTAACCACTGTGCCACTATGCCCAATATTACTGCTCTCTCATTGTCATTGAGTCAATATCTCAGAGTCACCTACCTGACACCATGGTGGGAGGGAGTATCATTGCCATAGGGAAAAGAGACATCCCTACTTTCTCTGGATAACACCAGAAGGGCAATGTGTGTGACCTTGTCAGCACTGCCCAGAACCCAGGAATAAATTAAAGCATCGTTGCAAGTATACCAATGAACACGGCTTAAAGAGGCATTGAAGCGCAAGTTAAAATAATACTTTAATGCATTAATAAGATAACGTTAATGTTTAAAGACATCCATGCTTTTCCAACTTCACTTGATGCAGTAAGATGGCTTCAGGCCACAATATAGGCTGTTACCAGACTAGCTTATCCCTCAATTGCAAATCATATCAAATGACTGCACTTGACACGTTAACATTTTGGAGTCAGTGTCTGCTTGTCCACAAAAATTAGTGCCAGCTCTACTCCTGACGACTGCTTACAGATCCTACCCGAAGCTGGTTGTGCTGCCTGGAATGGAACACTGCTGTATGCTGTGGCTGGGAACGCTCGTGGTGGCTTTAGACCATCAGAACGTCAGCCTACCTATCGCCTGTTACTGAACTCCATCACCTCCGACACTGGAGCCAGGAGTGGTTCTGAGTGGGAAGGGGGGAGGGATACCAGAATGATTTCAAGGATGCTGGGGAGAATTTTGAGAGAATGATGCATGTACGAATGAGGGGAAAGTAGAGTTGTATTGTTTGGGGGGTGGGGGGGGGGCATGATGGGGGAAAGAAGGGTTGAAGATAGGAATAAAGAAAGAGTGCCAATTTGAACTGAGGGCAAGGGAGTCATGAGTGTCAGTGTGGCCTGAAAGGGAGGAGAGTTCTGCTATTAACTAAGTGGTTGGAGTGGGGGGGAAAGGACCAGCTGAGGGGTGGACACGGGGAAGAGATGAAAAGAGTGCCTCCATGAATTGGGAGGAAGAAACATAGAAATATAGAAACAAAGAAGCAGGACGAGGCCATTTGGCCCTTCGAGCCTGCTCCACCATTCATTACAATCATGACTGATCATCCACCTCAATAGCCTAATCCTACTTTTTCCCCATAACCTTTGATCTCATTCACCCCAACTTGAGTGTTAATTGACGTGGGGGGAAAAGAGTGTGGGTATGAATCAAGGAAAAGAAAAATGCCAATGTGAATGAAGGGAGGGGAGAAGGAGGAGAGTGCCAACATTAATAGGAGCGAGAGTGGGAAACATGTCAGATGAACTGGAGGGAGGTAAATGCCAATACGATGAGACGAGGAAAGATTGAAGAATGCCAGCCTCCATTCGGAGTGAAGAGTATAAATGTGAACCAAATGTGTGATGGAGACACTGTGACAATAATCAGATTTAGCAACAACAACTTTGATGTATATATCACCTTTAACATAGTTAAATAGCTCAGATTTACAGGCATTTTACAGGAATATTATTAACACTGAGTCACATAAGGGGATATTAGAGCAGGGTGACCAAAAGCTTGGTCAAATAGGTAGGTTTAAAGGAGCATTTTTAAAGTGGGAGTGGCACAAAGATTTGAGGTGGGAATTCCAGATCTTCAGACCTGAGGGCCGGAATCTTACTACCGTTCGTGCCAACGTGATTTTCCCATCCTGCTGCAGTGAACGGAGATTTGGCTGGGCGCTAAATTTGCCATCCTTGCTGCAGTGGAAGCGTGGTGTGAATGGCCAGGAAGATTGCAGCAAAGCCGTTAAATGACTTTTTTCCGCAAGAAATTAAGGTACGTACTTTTTAGTCTCCACAAGCGTCTTCTTCAGTACATCTAATGGAATCTTGGGTCTTTGTATCAATGCATTTCCTATGCAGCTACATGTCAATGGTTTGAATTCAGAGCTGTATCAAATTTCATTTTTACTCAAACCCATCGGTCAGCTTTTATTAGTTTTCTAAATTTCCATATATAGAATATCTTTTCGAACTCAAATCATAAGAGACTTGCTCACAGCAGCAAACATAATTGGTGAAGCATAACTTTAAATCATCTCACCAACTCTCCAAGATGCATGATCTTCCAGGATTAAAATCCAGACCATGTTGACTGCCCAAGCCATCTATCACCTGTTTTCAATTTAAAGATTTTAAAGTTTATCATTTATTTATTAGCAAGTAGGCTTACATTAACACTACAATAAAGTTACTGTGAAAATCCCCTAGTCACAACAGTCCGGTGCCTGTTCGGGTAATTCTTCTGAGGGAGAATTTAACATGGCCAATGCACCTAACCATGTCTTTGGACTGTGGGAGGAAGCCTGAGCACCCGGAGGAAACCCATGCAGACACAGGGAGAATGTACAAACCTCTGCACAGACAGCTGTGCTAACCACTGTGCTAACATGCCTTTCCTGAAATGAATAAATGAAATCACTCACCAGATGAAGGAGCAGCGCTCCGAAAGCTCTTGATACCAAATATACCTGTTGGATTTTGACCTGGTGTTGTGAGACTACTTACTGAACTGAATAAATTAGTGTCCTTTATTCAGTTAACACTTGGTTTTAACGAATATATCACAATATGAACAGACAAGCCACATTCAAGCCAAGTATTACGTGGAAATGACGTATTGATTCTTATTGCATCTTCTGTACTCCATTTGCTTTTTTGGTGTCATACTTACCGTTTGGTGTGACACTGTGCTAAGTAGAACTTTTCACTGATCAACACCAAATTAATTGAGGGAAATAAACAATCAGTCTGCTTTTGTAAATCATATTTGATTATGTTTCATGTTTCAACTTTTGCTTCAATATAAAGATGACAATCAGTGGAATTCTCCCATCTGGGACAAGGCCCTATCGCAGAGGCATAGATAGGGAATGTTTCCCACTGTGAAGACCGATAGATGACTACTTCATATCTTCTGGCCCCAATCTCATTAATTATGCATTGGGTGGTTCACATACTCTGTGATGGGGCGGGATTTGGGGTGACACAGTGGTTAGCACCGCTGCCTCACAGTGCCAGGGATACGGGTTTGATTCCCAGCTTGTGTCACTGTCTGTTCAGAGTTTGCCCATTCTCCCCATGTCCTCATCAGTTTCCTTTGGGCGCTCCAGTTTCCCCCCACAGTCCAAAGATGTGCCAGTTAGGTGGATTGACCATGCAAAAATGCCTCTTAGTGTCAGGGAGTCTAGCTAGGGTAGATGCATGGGGTAATGGGGATAGCACCCAGGTGGGATTGTGGTCAGTGCAAACTGGAGGGGCCGGATGGCCTCCTTCTGCACTGTATGATTCTTTCTCTGATGATTACACACTTCCCGCCTTCATATCAATGTGCCATATTTAGTAGGCACCTAACATCACTGACCCACAGTAGAAGAAATAAAATGGACCTCCTGAAGAAAGAAGGTGGATCTCCAGGAACACTCGAGGCTGGAAGATGGACTTCCTCAAAGACACTGAAGTTGGAAGATCCACCTGAAAGATGTAGCCTCCCAACCCCCCTGAACCCACTGCCTGGCTGTTCCACAGTCCTGGATTGCCGGCAACCTCCATCCTGACCTCTAAAGGCAGCCTCAGGCCTTCTTTGGGTAAATCCCAAATTCTGCACGCCATATTGTTCCAGATGTGCTGTGAACTGGGGTATTTCCCACTGGCTTTGTGGAGAATCAGGAATGAGAGGAAGATTCCGATCAAGCTTCCATCTGAATCCCATTAGCGAAGTGCAAATCGGTTTTACCACAGCCGGTAGTGGGTTCCTGATCCCCAATAACAGGCACCAGTGAAGATCACACAGCAAGTTCACACCAGCACAAAACCGATATTGGGCCTCCTACCAAATTTTGCAACCCATCACCCTCCCCATCCCTCCCCCACCCATCATTGAACCCAACAAAGGGGCATGAGAGAATTCCACCCAATGTAACAATTAAGGGAGTTCCATTGAGATCTGTTGGTGACTTTAATTCTGGTAAATTCTAATCTTCAGGAAGTGGCTTCACAGCCCTTTGGCAACAATGAAAAATATCAGAGGTGATTCTTCCAAAAAAAAACCTGAAAGCCAAATTCACATAAAACCTGGAGTAACTTGCCTTGTTTCTTTTTAGCGGGATTTTCAAAATGAATCTCCCATACTCTGAGCACTGCAGAGTGCCCTAGTTCCCGGAGACTTCAGTTCCAGAGACTCCAATGACATTTAAATGCAGATTTCAATATTTAAATCAGCTCTGTACCAACTTCCGGTGAGGAGCTGACAGCTCCAAATAACTTGGAGCCGGTGACGTGCGGAGACCATGGCACCCAGCGGGGAGCCCACTAAACGGCCTCCGTGAATGTCGCCTGGCCCATTGCACTACTGATTAACTCACTGCTGATCAAAGTCATCATGTAGCAACCAGTCACAGTGGTGCCCAGTGCAGGATTCAGGCAAGACTGCTAAATTAGTGTAACAAATATGATATGGAAACATATCAGAATAGAAATTTCTACGCATCAATTATATCACACTTAATATACTTCTATATCTGTTGAAATAGTCTTTCCCAAACAATGGCCAGGATTTTGCATCCCACCCACACTTTGTGGTCAGTTTTCCACTGGCAGAGGCAGCTCACCGTTGGCCATCAGTGGGAACTCGCCGTGGAGAGCCTTCGGCAAGGCTGGAAGATCCCATCAGCAGAAAGGGCCAGAAACTCCCAGACAATGCACTTTCAGCAGTCAATCTTAGATTTCCAATAACACTACTCTGAGCTTGTCACTAATATCTGCGCAAGGCTCACTCTTTCACCTTTCCTCCCCACTGTGGGGAAAATACCAAGCTTCTGCTCTGCGTTTCCTCCTTGTAAGAAGTCTGACAACACCAGGTTTAAGTCCAACCGATGGATTAAACCTGGAGTTGTCAGACTTCTTACTGTGTTTACCCCAGTCCAACACCGGCATCTCCACATCATTTCCTCCTCGTCACAACATTATTGAATGAAGGCATGAATCCAAGTCTCTTCACTCTGTGTGATGTGCTATTCAAAAATACAACATTATTTATATTAAATACTATTGCACTCTTGTCATTATCCCAACAAATATATAAATATTTTCATTTGTTCCAACATTTGCTGTTTTCTATATTTATTTCTGAAGGGTAGAAGAGCTTCCAGAGACATGGGATAGAGTTTCTGTTTAGACACAAATTGGCCTCAAATTGCAACCATTTTGAAAAGTCTTTCTCTTTCTCACATTTCCACTCAAGTACCTTTTTGCCTCGCTGAACACAAAATCTGCCATGAACCAGCAATTAGACAACATTCAGAAACATACTGAACAGGATTTTCCTACCATTTCCATCTCAGGAATCATAGTAGGGTGAAGCAGACCATGCAAAGGTCCATTGACCTTGGATTTTCCAATCTTGGGGTGAGTGCAGCCAGAAAGTCCCACCCACTGGGTGGGATTCTCCGGCCTCCCAGCTGCATGTTTCTGGGCAGTGGGAAGCAGTGCACAGTTCACTGGTGGCGAGATCCACTGATCCTGCCAGAGCCAATGGGAATTCTCTTTGATGCCATCCCACACCATCAAAAAACCAGCAGTGCGGATGCGTTGCCGATGGGACCAATTAAAAATAAAAGTTTTAAAGTTTACTTGTGTCATAATTTGGCTTACATTCACACTGCAATGAAGTTCCTGTGAAAATCCTCTAGTCTCCACACTCCGGCCCCTGTCCAGGTACACTTAGCGAGAACTTAGCATGGCCAATTCAGCTAATCTGCACATCTTTGGAATCTGGGAGGAAACTGGAGCATCCAGAGGAAACCCGTGCAGATACAGGGAGAACGTGCAAACTCCATACAAGCAAGAATTGAGCCCAGGTCCCTGGCGCTGTGACGCAGCAGTGCTAACCACTGTGCCACCCCTTAGCATATCAGAGAACCAGAGAATCCTGTCGGCGTAAACAGCTGGAGAATTTAGGTCAATTTTTTTTTAAACAACTTTTGCTATAAAAACTTCCCTGATGGTTAACTGGGCGCGGTTTGATTATACAGCAGGAAATGGGTTTGTCACAGAGAAATAAGCATTTCTAATCACAGTGTCAATCCATCACCTGTGAGTTAACCCGATTGTCAATGACTAAAAAAAATACATAACTATTTACTAGTGACATAGCGTAAGTAGTTCCTTTCTGAATTCAAACTAAAATTAAAAGCTTTTCAAACGCTCCTGTTGGAATCCTTGCACTGAAAAGATCCATTTCTGGAGCTTTCTCAAAGGCTTGCAAACAAGTGCAATAAGCAGAAACTACTGACAGTGATAAATTCATCCTTGGAAGATGGTCTGTTTTGTGCGCAGGGTCAGCTTCTGTTATAATGTTCTTTACATTAGCGCAAAAGTGCGCACAAACTCAAAATGCATTCGACATAATATGCGCTTCAAATTCCGCAATTTCTTGTGCTCTTATCAGTTAAATTCTCTTATAAAAGTGCACTCCAGGCCTGAAGGAAGCAAACCAATGAAAGAACTTAAATCTGGGGTTGGGAATTTTACAGCTTGAGGCCAGTGCATGGCAACAAAGACAGAATGCTGGTTAAGCAGGATTTGTTCCAGGACGGAATACAAGGTTTGGATGAGCTGAAGTTTGTGGAGAGAATTGAAATGTTCAAGTCTGGAAGTGGAGAAACTATGAAAGAGGGTTCCAGCAGCAATTGGGCTGGGTTGAAGGCAGAAGTAGAGAGTGTTATGTAGGCAGTCTGAGTGTTTGGGAGTCTGGGGGTTAGAAGTTGAGCTCAGCGATAGTTGAATACTGAGATTAGACCAGTTTGGTTCAGTCTGGTTCAATGCCCAAGGAAAGGGATGCAATGGGTGCCATGGGTACAGGGTTTTCTGGCACCGACTGATAATCATCACCTTGGTCTTCCCAATGTCTAATCCAAACAAATTGTTGCTCACCCATGACTGGATGTCAAACAGTTGAGAGGTCAGGTAAGAGGAAGCTGAGTTTCAACATCATGCATCTGGAAGCTGACCCAATGCATTTGGATGTTGTGGTCAAAGGGCAGCATTGTTGATGGGGACAGTTGGCACAGTGGCCCCACTGCCTCACAGTGCCAGGGACCAGGTCCAATCCCTGGCCTGGGTTACTGCCTGTGTGAAGTCTGCACATATTCCCCAGTCTATGTGGGTTTCCTCCGGGTGCTCTGGTTTCCTCCCACTGTCCAAAGGTGTGCTGGTTAAGTGCATTGGCCATGCTAAATTTTCCCTCAGTGTATCCAAACAGGCACTGGAGTGTGGCAACTAGGGAACTTTCAGAGTAACTTCACTGTAGTGTTAATGTAAGCCTATTTGTGACTAATAAATAAAAAAGAAGAGTTGGGATAAGCATCTATACTTGTATGTAATTGTAGAATAGGGAAGAGATGCAAATTATACAATCTCTACATTGAGAAGAAGGTCATTCAGCCCATTGAGTCTGCAATGACCACAATCCCACCCAGGCCCTCTCCCCATAACCCTATGTATCTATCTTAGCTAGATACCACCGCCGCCCCCCCCCTCCCCCGACACTAAGGGACAAATGCTGGAGAGATTTTAGCTATGATCTGGTGATAGTACAGCCAATGCAACATCCCATTGAGCTGCACAATGAAGGAAATGATTTGATTTATTATTGTCACATGTATTAATATACAGTGAAAAGCATTATTGTTTCTGCACTCTAAAGATAAAGCATATCGTTCATAGGAGAGAAGGAAAGGAGAATGTGCAAAATGAAGTGTTACAGTCATAGCTACGGTGTGAGAAAGATTAACTTAATATGTGGTAGACCCATTCAAAGGTCTGATGGCAGCAGGGAAGAAGCCATTCTTCACTTCATTGGTACTGGGTCTCAGACTTTTGTATCTTTTTCCCTGATAGAAGAAGGTTAAAGAGCATATCCAGGGTGCATGGGGTCCTTGATTATGCTGGCTGCTTTTCCAAGGCAGCAGAAAGTGTAGACAGAGTCAATAGATGGGAGGCTGGTTTGAGTAATGGGCTGGACTCCGTTCATAGCCTTTTGTAGTTTCTTGCAATCTTGGTCAGAGCAAGAGCCATATCAAGCTGGTGCGGTCAGTGGTGTTACTGGCTGTGTAGAGAGGTCATGGAGGATAAGAAGGGATAGTACATCAAGATCACAATCACAGTGAAAGCTGTTTGTGATTTTTGAAAATTTTGAACTAATGAAGTGACAGTTTTACAAGCATGCAACATTTCAAAAGTCAATCTTGTAATTGGTAGTTATTAAAAGTCAAAAAAGTTATTGGAAATTGCATTTGTTGACATGAATTAACAAACACGTGCTTCAAGGTCTTTCTTTGTTAAGGAAATAAAACAGCTTCCCACATTGTTCAGAATATACAAAGATCCGAGAATGGTGAGACCTATTTTAGATAGTGAAACAGACAGCTCAATAATGAGATTTACTTATACATCATGAACTTTTGGAAAGGGTTAGAATGCAGAGAGAAGAATATTGTGAATACTGAGATTTTTCACATTCTTTTTAAACATGTTTCATGGTCAGACTAAAGAGAAACCTTCTCTCTTAAGTAGAGTTCTTGAAAGAATCTCATACATTTACAAATATATATAATTTAATTGGTTCTATTCATTGCTACCAACTGGACAAGGTAACTATTCTTTTCACATCACTGAAGTGTTGTATGACTGAATTTATTTCATTGTAGAAGGATTGCTCTCGACCCTGAACACATCGATATCCTACTTTTTTTCTTGTTATTAATCACTCAACTGATTTCAATTAAAGGTCGCCTGTGCGGAAGGTAATGCAGAGTGTCAAACTACTTTCTCTTTTTTCCAACAGCATCTAATTGTAATAATTTTCCATTTCCTCTCAGATTTGTCTGAACCATTTGGATAGCCCAGTAGTCACAACCTAACTACCCCAGCTTGAGCCTGGTAGCTGGATATAAGAAGATCTATAAGATTTTATAGATCTAGTCATATTATGAATCACCAGGTTGGATGATTCAATTCCTGATCATTTTATTATTTATTTAAATCCATATTTACTCTATGCCAACAAACAATAGATGAAATTACATTGATGAAGGTATGTCTTGGAATAAACAGTGAAATAATCACGAGTTCAGTGGTTACCTCAAACACAGTTAATGCAGCAGGTGAGAAGTAAGAAAGGACAGATCTATTTGGACTTCAGAGAAGGTCTATTTTGGTAAATATATGTGTTGTTATTGCAGTATATCTGATAGACTGTCTACACAGTAACATTAATTGTGATACAGCTTTGTTACCTTTACACACTGAATTAGCACAGAATGTGAAGAGGTGCTCACAGATATATTTTTATATTGTAATTCATCCACTGTTGACTAATAATGGCATCGGTAGATCTGTCAAAGCATAAACCCTTGAATCCTCCCTTTTCTGTTCTTAATGAGATGACATTGGGATGAATGACTCATCTGGTGAGAAGCAGTGGTCAAGAAAAGGAATACTTCCCAGCTGGTAATCTTAAAAATCATACTTTAGAAATGTATTTTTATTGTTTCATTGCTTGCTCCTTTCCTTCATCTCTTGTTCTTGCTTTTTTATTTGTTAGTGTATCATTTGCTTTCCTCAATCTTACTCTTCTCAATTGCTTCATGTGATTTTAATTTTTTTTTACCTATTTCCATTCTATTCTCATCCTTTGTCCTTTACTATTTCCACCTCTGTTCTTTCTGCCTTTGTTCCTTTCTTCATTATTTTGTTCCTAATGCTTCCAGTAAGATTTTATAGATCTAGTCATATTACGAATCACCAGATTGGATGATTCAATTCCTGATCATTTTATTATTTATTTGAATTCATATTTACTCTATGCCAACAAACAATAGATGAAATTATATTGATGAAGGTATGCCTTGGAATAAACAGTGAAACAATCATGAGTTCAGTGGTTACCTCAAACATGGTTAATACAGCAGGTGAGAAGTAAGGAAGGACAGATCTATTTGGACTTCAGAGAAGGTCTATTTTGGTAAAGATATATGTTGTTATTGCAGTATATCTGATAGACTGTTTACACAGTAACATCAAACATTGGCTCATTTTTATTGGCCTTTTTAACATTTGTATTTTGCAACCTTTGACTGACAGAGCACAAAATGCAGACCCTGGAAATAAATATTAGGGTTGGCAACTCCCCCACAGGGTCAGTGGGGTAATTGGAAACATATCCTGTGTATATATTTGGACTCATTAAAATGAGGATTAAGTGCACTAAATACTGAAGTCTGTTTTTCACTTTATTTTAGTTCAGATTACCTGTCTGAATAAATAAACTTAAATCCAGATTTACAAATTAAAGGAGTAAAACATTTGCTACAATACTTCATTTTAGTGCAGGATTATGCCATCTGTGCAAAGGGATTGTATTTCCCTTTAAAAGTGTGCCACCAGCCAGTGAATTGGCATCATTGGTTGACAATGTCACCCAAATGCTTTGTTAGACGCTTTTATTCTCCGATTTCTTTGTATTTCCTTTAAGGCGGTGGAAGAGTGTCTTCAGCTTTTGTTTTGCCCCTGATTGACTTTAGATGTTCTCCCATTTCCAGCAAGGGTAAACTGAGGTGAAGGGTTGGGATCCACAGTGCAGGAGACTATGTGGAGTTTTGATAGAGTCAAAGGGAGAAACTGTTAGCACTTGACTCTTTTCAATAACCAGAGGTCACAGATTGAAGATAAATGACACAAGAACTAGAAAAGGAATCGGGAGATTCTTTTCTTGACCAAGCAAGGTGTTATAATTTCGAGTGCACTGTCTGAAAGAGCATTTGATTGAACTTTCAGAAGAGAATTGGATACATGCTTCAAAAGAAAAGATCAGAAGGGTGATGGGGAAAGTGCAGCCAATAAGGACTAATTGGATAGGTCTTGTAAAGGGCTGCCAGAAGCACAATGGGCCAAATGGCTTCCTTTTGGGCTGCATTATTCTGTGACATTACCAAGGGTTGTATAATGCAAAAAGACATCAAATATCTGGATCTGAATTTTTGCTCGGGCAGTTAGGGGGGAGGGTGGTGGCAAGAACAGAAGTAGCTACTCATTCTGCATCCTAAACCCATCCCTGGGTCTCGGAGGAGCGGGTGGGGGAGAGGGGGGGTGACAAAACCAATCACTCTTCAGGAATTTGATTGAAGCACCTTCATAATTGGCAGGGAGAAAGGTTCTCTGTCCGTTTCAAGGCTTTCAAAGCTTGAGGAACAGTCAGAGGGCTCCCTGCTCAAGAGAAGTAACAGACTGGAACAATGGATAAGTGATTGAGAAGGTATTTCAAGCTGAAGGTGATCTCTCATCAATTTTTTTGAAAAGATAAAAGACGACCTTTGAATGCCTGCATCCAAGAAGGCAGGCAGGCACATTGGTCTGCCTGGAACATTGACCCGTGACCTTCTGTGTTTTTTGTTCATTTTGTGGGATATTGGCATTGCTGGCCGGCCACCATTTGTTGCCCTTGAACTGAGTGATTTCCAAGGCCATTTCAGAGGGCAGTTGAGAGTCAACCACATTGCTGTGGCTCTGGAGTCACATGTTGAACAGACTGGGTAAGAAAGGCACATTTCCTTCCCTAAAAGACTGAAGTGAACCAGATGGGTTTTTCTGACAATTGATAATGATTCTTGATTCCAGACTTTTTTTATTGAATTCAATTTCCAACATCTGCTGTGACAGGATTCAAACCCTGGTCCCCAGAACAATAGCCTAGTTTCTGGATGAATATCTAGCAATAATACCACTAGGCCATCGCTTCCCTTCACATTAGGTTCCCACCTCCAGGCAGCTAAACTGGAAAATCCAAGTCAGCCTCCTTCAATGGCCCTAAACAAGGTTTTCAAATGACCTTAATTAATTGCCTGCCTTACAGTGGGAGGCAATGACTTAATGGTGTTACCGTTAGACTATTAATCCAGAAATTCAGTTAATGTTCTGGAGATCTGGGTTCAAATCCCGCCATGGCAGGGGTTGGAATTTGAATTCAATAAAACATATCTGGAATTAAGAATCTACTGATGACCATGAAATCCTTGTCGATCATTGGAAAAACCCAACTTGTTCACTAATGTTCTTTAGGGAAGGAAATCTGCCGTCTTTACTTGGTTTGGTCTACGTGTGACACCACAGCCACAGCAATGTGGATGACTCTCAACTGCCCTCTGAATAAGACAAACTAGGGATGGGCAATAAATGCTGGTCAGCCAGCAAGACCCATATATATCTCCCCTAAAATGGCTGAAACCAGGAATGGAAATGGGAAACCAATACACTGGAGGCCACGGCATTTTTGGGCTCCATCAACCTCTGCAATGGTCTCCTCAGGGCCTGAACGCTCAGCCTGAGATTCAAAGAGCATCTGGTTCTCTTCCACTGGAAGTTTCACTTCAGACTTAAATAAACTTCAGATTTTTTCTGACAACTTTAAAAATAGTTGTTCTGTTGCTAGGACTTTCAGTTCCCCTTCAAATGATGCCCATAAGAATGGTAGTCACCAGAAGTTGGGAGGGTTTGCCTTGTTACTTAAATCCTGTGCGCTTGATAGAAAATTGTGGGGTGAGGATTGGATTTTGCTGCACATAAAATGGGTACAACAAGACCCAATTTTAGGGACCAACATCTTTGCACTTCAAGGATGTCGTAAAACCATCAGAAATGTTTCTCGCCCGGAGAGATGGTTGGAGTCTGGAATTAGCGTCCTGAAATGGGGTTGAAGGCAGATTCAATCGAGCTATTCCAAAGGGAATTGGATTGTTATCTGAAAAGAAATAATGTGCAAGGTTACGAGGATAAAGCAGGAGACTTGGACTCGGAAGAATGCTCTTTCAGCAAGCCAGTGTACACTTGATGGGCCAAACATCCTGCACTGTAAAGATTCTGTAATTCTGATTCAGCGATTCAACATAAAACTGGGTAAGGATAGCATTAGCTTCCTAACGTATGTAAAAGAATGATCCAATAACATTTCAGGTCCCCCCCATAGAAACTTGATTGTGATGACTTAGGGCAAGTATTAGGCCTACCCCACTCAGGATTCATTAATAACCACTGTGCCCTTAGCAGTAGCTATCAACCAAAGGTATTGTTTTGAGAAGATTTTCTCTACTGTCAAGCCAAGAGGGGCACTTGGCTTCTCTTGGTTTGGTATTCATTGCAACTGTTCTCTCCTCAATCCCACATAATTGAGCACTCCAGCATTACTTCAGTCTGCTGCCAACCAGGCAAAGAGCACAGCACTCTTCCACTTCAAATCCAGGAGTTGGCAAGGGTGGCATAATAGGTGCTGGCAGTTTGTAAACCAGGCTCACTTTTTTGCTAGGTTTTGGGCCTCTCAGATGAGGCTCGCTATGACAGAAAACAGAACCCGACAAATCTCTACACGAAAATAAGCAAAATACTTCACATGCAGGGTCTGAAACAAGACCAGAGGATGCTGGAAAAACTCAGTGGGTCCGGCAGCGTCTGTAAGGAGAGAAAGCAGAGTTAATGTTTTGAGTCCCTTGGCTCTTCATCAGCACTGAAGTGGGGATGGCGGGGTGGGGTGGAATAATTTGGAGCTGTGAGAGATTGGAACAAAAGGTGGCAACTTTAAGAACAAAAGTCAGGTGTCCTGGCGTAGGAAGGGCATTTGCATTGAGGCAATACGGGATATTTAATAAAAAAGGGTTTAAGATGGAGGAGAAAGGTGACATCTGCAGTATGGGTGTGATCTTACCGGCCGTTCAGGCCACACTCCCGCTCCAGCAAGGTCAAAGAATTTGGTGTCCAGCCAAATCTCCGTTCACTGTGGCAGAGTGGGAAACTCCTATTGGCATGAACAGTGGCAAGATTGCGTTTTGTGTTTTAATAGACTTGCTCCTACTCCCATCCAATGTCGGTAGTTGAATCAGATTTCAGACTGAGTTTTGGGGCATTTAATGCTGGCTGACTATTAATAAGAGGGCAATAAACGAAATCTGATGTGTATTAGATGCTGCACTATATCAGTCAGTGATGGGTATACTGTTTTTTGAGTTCCATTGATGAATGAAACATGCTGGGGCCAGAGGAATTCACAAATATGCTTTTGTACATGACTTGATTGTCCTCTTTATTTCATTTTAAAAGCTGGAAGTTAAGAATGGTTACAGTACGTCACTGTTGCCTAGTTGGTCTTTCGTTATACAGGAAGTGCTATTCTAGTGTAAGGGAAGCAGCTGCTGACACTTTGTTTAATATACAGAGGATATCCCTCGGAGTACATTTAACTCTGAGCATAGATTACAGAAACAGTTAGTGCGCAGGCATACAGCAACCACAGGAATGAGTGAGCAAACAGGCAGGCCAACTGCAACCGTGCAGAAGGCCGAAGGCTGTTGGCAATTTTCAGTCAGTGAGATCTGTTCTATTTCTTTGTCCCATTAAAGTAAAAGTTAAAAGTGTCTATCCGATCAATTTACGGAAACAAATTTTGACTTAGACTGGAATCAAAAGCAGCTTGACGGAATTTTTAACTCGGCGTAAAGTATTTTCATTAAAATTCTTCTCCTTGAAGGACAAAAGCAATTAGAATACTCCACTTTAATAAGGGGAGGGGGAGAGCATTAGTTTTGGCTGATGTAAGCCAGAGAATGTTTGCAGTTAACATTGAGTCATCTGAATATTAGATCTTCATCCCAAATGAGCCAGTCTTACAAGTTGTGGACAATAATCATTTAAAGTGGTTAAGTGACCTTTAGTTGTGAAATATATATCCTGCTCCCTTTTGTCATCAAATCAGGAATTTATTTCTGAGCTATACTGCAATAATTAAACCTGTAGAATGCACACCCTGTAATCCTGCCTAGATGGACTCTAAATAGTTTTTTTAAAAGTGAATTCAGTAGAAAGAGCTGTACTTTTTTTTTACAAGATGGTCAGGCCAACTGTGGCAATCAGGCTGATTGTAACTGCTTTTATCTTTAAATGGATGTTTGATGCCAGCAGACCTGTGCTCACCTATTGATTCCATCCTTGTCCTTCATTTCGTCTGGACTGTTTATGTTGAAACAAGTTGCTTTGGTGGAGATCTTTTCCATGTTGTTCCAGTTTCCTCCCACAGTCCAAAAGACATGCTGGTTAGGTGTATTGGCCATGCTAAGTTCTCCCTCAGTGTACCCAAACAAAATTGTGCCCTGCACCCCAAGGTCTAGGTCACAAACTCATAGAATCATAAAGGTTTGCACCATGGAAATAGGGCCTTTGGCCCAACTTGTCCATGCTGCCCAGTTTTTGCCACTAAAATAATCCCAATTGCCAGTATTTGACCTATATCCCTCTATACCTATCTTACCCATGTAACTGTCTAAATGTTTTATAAAAGACAAAATTGTACCTGCCTCTGACAGCTTGTGGCGACTGAAGGATTTTCACAGTAACTTCATTGCTGTGTTAACACAAGCCTGTTAATCCTTACTAAAATAATCAGGTTACCTGGGGAAAAAAGTCTTCTCTAAGGCTTGCTACTCCATGAGGTATAGTCACACTCACATAAAGGAACTCAACCCACATTTTGTTACATCTTTGGGTAACTACCATTGATAAACAATAGGAGAGAGAAGCAGCTTAAATGTATCTTGCCTCACTAATGTATCTTGTGACACTAATAAATAAACTAAACTTATAAAACAAGGCTTGGGGAAGAGTGCAAATCATTGGTACAACAACACACAGCAGAAAGGGCCTCAGTGAGCCCTTCCTGGCACCCACAATATGCCTGAGGTTCTGACACGCAGTGCAGTGCACCATTCCAGTACCTGGTGCTTACTTTGCCCCGTAAGTTGTGTCCAAAATTAACATTTTCTTTGTAAACAGTAAACAGGCGTGTTTCTCTGCGAAGCAAAGTGACAGCGAAAGGAGTCACGTCAGCACTTTCTTCTCCTGTCTGAATGTGTGCTCCAAGTCAACATGCCCTGAGGCAAGATACATTTAAGCTGCTTCTCTCTCCTATTGCTTATCAATGATAGTTACCCAGGGATGTAACAAAATATGCGTTGAGTTCCTTTATGTGAGTGTGACTGTACCTCATGGAGTAGCAAGCCTTAGAGAAGACTTTTTTCCCCCAGGTAACCCAATTATTTTAATAAGGATTTTTTTTTACTGGGTGGCAAACTTGAAATATTAAATTGATGCCCAATATGTCAGCCATATCATTATACCGAGAAGCTGATGCACAAAAAGGAATCACTTCCTTTCTCTCGTTAGTACTGGTATTCTGTCACCAAAGCTGAAATGCCAGTTTCCAAAACAGTATCTCAATCAGAACTCCCCCCAATTTTGCAAAGCCTTGGGCACAGAACAAACGAACATATTCGGAGCGGGAGTGAGCCATTCGGCCCCTCATGGCTACGCCGCCATTTAATAAGATCATGGCTGATTGGTTTGAGTTTCTATTTCCACATTCCCATCTACCCCGCCCCGCCCCCGCCGATAACCTTTGATTCCCTTGCCTCACAAGAGTCTATCTAACTCACCTATAAAATATTCAATTATCTTGCTTCCACAGTCTTCTGAGGTAGAGAGTCCCAAAGTCACACAACCCCTTGAGAAAAAAGAAATTCTCCTCACTTCTGTGCTCATTTGAAAATAGTGCCCTATAGTTCGGGGCTCACCCACAATAGGAAGTGTCCTTTCCACATCCAACTTGTCAATACCACTTCAGACCTTATCTAGTTCAATTAAGTCGCTCCTCACTCTTCTAAACTCCAGTGGAAACAAGCCCAGCCTGTCCGACCTTTCCTCAGAAGAGAATCCGCTCATTCCAGGTATCAATCTAGTAAATTTCCTCTGAACTGCCTCTAACTATTTACAGTCTTTCTTAAATAAGAAATGAAAACTGTACACAGTATTCGAGATGTGGTCTCACAGTTACAGGGCATTAGCCCTGTATAACTGAAGCATAAAGTTTAAGTTTTAAAGTTTATTTATTATTGTCATAATTAGACTTATATTAACACTGCAACGAAGTTATTGCGAAAATCCCATAGTTGCCACACTCCCGTGCCTGGTTAGGTACACTGAGGGAGAATTTAGCATGGCCAATGCATTTAACCAGCATGTCTTTCGGACTGTTGGAGGAAAGCAGAGCATCCAGAGGAAACCCGTGTAGACACGGGGAGAATGTACAGACTCCGCACAGACAGTGACCCAAGCCAGGAATCGAACCCAGGTCCCTGGCACTGTGAGACAGCTGTGCTAACCACTGTGCCACCATGCCACCCATACCACCGTGCCCCTAACATCCTTTCTTTTATGTTCAAGCAGATTGGGTGATGATTTGAACATGATGTTTAAGGGGAATTATTTCCTCTGATGAAGAAATCAAGAATGAGAGACCATCACCTTAAAATTGGGTGATGCGTTGGCACAGTGGTTAGCACTGCTGCCTCGTAGCACAAGAGACTGCGGTTCGATTCCCAGCTTGGGTCACTGTCGTGCGTGGAGCCTGCACATAATCTCTTTCCTCTTGCAGTCTGTGCCCCGATTAATAAAGCCTCAATACTGTCAGCTTTATTAACTGCTGTCACAATTTGTCCTGCCACCTTCAATGATGTGTGCACATGTACACCTTGGTCTTTCTGCTCCTGCATCCCGTATAGTGTTGCGCTCTTCACTCTGCATTGTTTCTCCATGTTCTTCCTACCAAAATGAATCACTTCACATTTCTCCACATGGCCATTTGTCCTCCTGCTCCACCAACTTTTCGATATCTGCAAATTTTGAAATTGTGCCCTGCATCCCAAGGTCTAGGTCACAAAGTCATAGAATCATAAAGGTTTGCACCATGGAAATAGGGCCTTTGGCCCAACTTGTCCACGCTGCCCAGTTTTTGCCACTAAAATAATCCCAATTGCCAGCATTTGACCTATATCCCTCTATACCTATCTTACCCATGTAACTGTCTAAATGTTTTTTAAAAGACAAAATTGTACCTGCCTCTGACAGCTTGTTTCAGGCACTCATCACCCTCTAAGTGAAAACAATTGCCTTGCTAGGCCCTTTTATATCTCTTTCCTCTCACCTTAAACATATGCCCGCTAATTTTAGGCTTCCATATCTTTGGGAAGACATGTTGGCTATCTAGCTGATCTATGTCTCTCATTATTTTATAGATCTCTATAAGATCACTCCTAAGCCTCCTATTCTCCGGGGAAAAAAGTCCCAGTTTATCCAGCCTCTCCGTATGACTCAAACATCAAGTCCCAGTAGCATCCTAGTAAATCTTTTCTGTACTCTTTCTAATTTAGTAATATCCTTTCTGTAATAGGGTGACCAGAACTCAATGGTGCACCTGTTTCCATGGTGCAAACCTTTATTATTTTCCAGCTCTGTGACCTAGACCTTGGGATGCAGGGCACAATTTCAAAATTTGCAGATGTAGAAAAGTTGGTAGAGCAGGAGGACATGTGGCAGATGACGTTCAATGTGGAGAAATGTGAAGTGATTCATTTTGGTAGGAAGAACATGGAGAAATAGTATTTCAAGGGGCGGCACAGTAGCATAGTGGTTAGCACTGCTGCTTCACAGCTCTGGGGACCTGGGTTTGACTCCCAGCTTGGGTCATTGTCTCTGTGGAGTTTACACATTCTCCTTGTGTCTGTGTGGGTTTCCTCCCACAGTCCAAAGATGTGCAAGTTAGGTTGATTGGCCATGCTAAAATTGCCCCTTAGTGTCTAGGGATGCATAGCTAGAGGGATTAGCGGGTAAATATGTAGGGATATGGGGGTAGGGCCTGGGTGGGATTATGGTCGGTGCAGACTTGGTGGGCCCAATGGCCTCTTTCTGCACTGTAGGTTTCTATGAAGTGTGACCTTGCTAATGCCTTGTACAACTTCAACAAGACGTCCCAACTCCTGTATTCAATGTTCTGACCAATGAAACCAAGCATGCCAAATGCCTCCTTCACCACCCTGTCCACTTGTGACTCCACTTTCAAGGAGCTATGAACCTGTACTCTTAGATTTCTTTGTACTATAACTCAACCGAACATCCTACCATTAACTGAGTAAGTCCTGCCCCAATTCGATCTACCAAAATACATTACCTTATATTTTTCTAAATTAAACTCCATCTGCCATTCATCAACCCACTGGCCCAATTGTCAAGATTTTGTTGCAATCCTAGATAACCTTCTTCACTGTCCACTATGCCACCAATCTTGGTGTCATTTGCAAAATTACTAACCATGTCCCATAAATTCTCATCCAAGTCATTAATATAAAAATCTAATGACTGTGGACCCAGAACTGATCCCTCAGGCACATCGCTGGTCACTAATATATATCAAACAGAACATTGATTCCTGGACAATTCCACTACAAACCTTCTTCCAGCCTGAAAAACACCCATTAAGCACTCCTGTCACTGATCCAATTTCAAATCCATGTTGTTACTGTCCCTTTTATTCCATAAGTTAAAACTTTGTGGTTGTGCAGCTTTGTATCAAATGCCTTTTGGAAGCCAATTATTCATTTTGGGTGGGATTAAGCTTCAGGCTTCAGCCTCATTATAAACTCTTCAATTACACAGTTTGTTTGAGACACGTGGAAGTTATTAAGTGTCGGTATTGTTGCCCAATAACACCTTGGTTGAGCAAGTTTAACCACAGTGCAGTCATGTATGGCACAAATAACTGTCGGATAGGGCACTTCCAGCAATGTTTCGAGCCCAGATGTTTTGAAGTATGATGGAAACTCTTTTTGCTACCACATAAAAATGTTGTCCGTCTGAAGCCCACTTCTGTGGATTGCACTTCGAAGGATATCTCTGCATTTTTTGCATACCATCGCATTGCAAAAAACATATGCCTTGTAGCTGTAAGGAATTGTCTGTCTGAAAAGTTCACTTCAGTTGTGCTGTGTAACAAAATGGACTGAAACTGTGCACATTTAAGTAATTCTCAACACAAGATGGAAGTTTATTAAAATGTTCATAAATTTTCATTTATATCATAGATATTAAAAAATAAATCAATGTTAAAAGGGCTTATTACATATTTAATTGGTAGCTTCAAATCTTCAAGGGTAAGCAGGGAAGGAGGGCACATCAGCCAATTACACCAATTTATGGTAATCTTTTATTTTAATTTATTATTGTCACATGCAGTGGTATGCAGTGAAAAGTATTATTTCTTGTGCATCCTACAGACAAAACATACCAAGCATAGTGAACGTAGGGGAGAAGGAAAGGAGAGGGTGCAGAATGTAGTGTCATACTCGTAGCTTAATATTTGATAGGTCCATTCAAAAGTCTGATGGCAGCTAAATGAAAAAGAATATAGATATATTCTAAGAGGTGACATGATTTTTCAGTATTTAAAAAGTGTTTTAATGTCAATCATAAGAGATAGTTCTTTCCTTTCAAACTCAGTGACTAGTTATTGATGAATATTTGAATGTGAAATGCTGTCCTTTGCATCAACATGTATGTCTTAGTGAAGCATGAAATATGCTTGCTTTGCAAAGCCCATTTTGTTAAGAGCATCTGTCTAATGTTTCATGCAAGATGCATATTTTGAAATGCTACCTTTTTACAAAATGCATTGAGCATTAATTCTAATGTTGAAAAATCGTTGTGATCCCAGACAAGGAATTCATCCAACACATCTTTCACAGCAGAAAGGCTGAGACCACATTCTATCACGTGCACATACACTCAACAAGCCTTTTTGTGTTAAATGCAGTGCAGCCTCTTCTGCTTGTATGTCTGCCAGATTCCTCTATGTCTTAACACTGCAGCGACTCTATTAAAAACTATGACCTGACACTTCACACAAAAGCATTGATTCAGCCAAGTCTGCCTTCCCCGAGCATTGATCATTAATGCCAAAGTTTGGTACAAGCAGGGGCTCCAGTATTCCAGGTTGGTATAAGCCATCCTAGAGCTGTGCCCATTTGCAAATGCTCCCTCAGTTTACCCTCACACTTACGCAGAGCAGTAATTCTGCCCTGTGCAGCATGGGTAGCTGTATAATCTAAAGCACTGTGAATTAACTAGTTAAAACCAGCAACTTGCCAGACTCAAAGAGTTTTGAGATTGTCCTGAATTGCTGCACTTGGATGAAAAAGACTTGCGAGAGAAAATAATTAGGTCAGCATTTCCATTTGCCCTACTCTCTCTCCCCCCCACCTCAGGCATTGTCTTCTTAATGTCTGTATGTAAAAGGGGAGAGGAACAGAGTAACAACTTTGAAGATAATGTTATTAAATGATAGGTTTATAAACTAAGATTAGAATGTTGAATGATTTCCTCTTTCATCAGTGATTGGCACTTGCCTGTGTAAACGGTGATCTTTAAAACTCTTTATTTCAATACCTCAAAATTTGTTTCATTGGAATGAGTTGTTTTCTCTGAACTCATATACTGTTATATGTAGGCATTGTACATTTAAAATAAAATAATGTCAGAGTGCAGCTTTGTGGGAAAAAGTAACACAATATTTGTTTTTATATCTTCATTGAAAAGATGTGTTTGAGTGTAACTCATTGGTAATCACATCTGTTTTACAAAGTACACAGATATTCAGCACTTCAGGAATTAAAGTAAATATTTAAAGTCACATTCCCCTGCCTTTTACTTTCTGAAATCACTGTCAACATTGGTGGAAAACAGAGGAATTAACAGACACAAAACAGAACTGCAAAATGTTTGAACTTCTTGGCACAGCCACTTAGTCACATTTTAGCCAAGAAATCTTCGATGTGCGGTGAGTATTCAGTTTATGGACAAGAATTCAAATTCTCTGCAGACTCTGACCTGAACATGCAGCACGAAGAATTTAAGAAAGGCAGACTGGAATATAAACACTACTAAGGACATGAATGTTGGCACCTTCAATTGCAGCTCCAGATTCATTTCTCCCTTTCAACGTCTCAAGCCTTCAGCCACCTGGTCTCTTAATGTCTGCTCTTACAGAAGCTCCTTTTCTTCAACACCTCTCATCGATCTCCACAGGGTAAATCTGGGGAAGTTCTAGTCTCAAGCACATGACAGCAAAGGATGTGCTCAAAAGGTGGCATTCCAGAAATAAAAAAAATGAAGAAGGTTTTGGCCAGGAGTTTGTGGCAATGATATGACTGGTCACAGTTGTTATGAAGTAAGACAACTGTTGGGCCCAATCCTCCAATACCGCTCCAAAGCCAAAATTTGCTGGAGAACTCATTGCCATACACATACACAAGTACATACACAACAGCCATGATAGTATCAATTCAAATAGCTCAGAGTTGGCACTATCATGCCAAAGCACATCAACTATATGAATATATATATTCATGCGTGGTATAAAACTCACATAGAATTCATGAATCATTATCTCCTGGAGTGTTAGAATAGTAATGTGTACCATAGATAAATAGTGTAAGCTGTCAGGATATTGAGCCTGTGTCCCACTCCTACACTATGGTCCTATTGCTTAAATGCCTGATAGAGCAGCACACTGGCACAGTGGCTGGCACTGCTGCCTCACAGCATCAGGGACCTGGGTTCAATTCCAACCTCGGGTTACTGTTTGCACATTCTTCCCATGTCAGCGTGGGTTTCCTCAGGATGCTCCAGTTTCCTCCCACAGTCCAAAGATGGGCAGGTTAGGTGGATTGGCCATGCTAAATTGCCCTTTAATGTCAGGATGAATTAGGGTAAATACATGGGGATTGGGGTTGGGTGAGATTGTTGTCAGTGCAGGCTCAATGGGCCAAATGACCTCCTTCAGTATTGTAAGAATTCCATTGATCATATAACTTAAACATTGCTTTCAGGGATGTTTCCACCAGCTTTACAATGCAGAATCTAAGAATGTTTTTAGTGCCACAATACATCTGGATGGGGCAGGACAAAACTAATCCAGATTTATTTAGGATTAATATGCTTATAATGCTACATTAATACCAATAAGATTTTGAAGACTTACTATAATATCAGTGGCAGGTTAGGTTCATAGACTATTGCAAGTTATTAAAACATTTGATTTTATTTCTTTCTACAAGTATTACTAGACTTCATTTTCTTTTTCTTTTTATCTGATGGTTTTTGAAATATTTGTCTTAAGAATGAATGTTGAAACCATCTGGACTCCCAACATGATAATGTGGATTTAATTTGGATTAAAATATTTACAATGAAAAATAATTGATGTTAAAATTAATCCAGAGATGCTCAAATTAATCTGGGGTGTGGAGGGGCAGTGGAATAGAAAAATAGATTAAAAGAGAAAGACACATACAGAAAAACAGATTTAAATCTTTGAGACAGCTTTATAAACACAAATGAATTTTCATTTTTCTTTAATCAAAGGATGTTTAAAAAATTAAGTTCATGTTTGGTTCAAGATAAGACTTGGTTTTAGTTTTTTTTCAGATTAAAGTGGAACTGTGATGTGTAGGGACATTAAGATGATCTAATAATAATATATTTGTGAGGAATATGAAGAAATAGATTCCACAAGAAAACGTGGGCCATCAAAATTGATAGAAGAGACACAAATAGTCTTATCTGCACTGTATTAGTGATGCAGGGATAAGTGCATGCACATTAACTGTCCATCCCAATTATTGGAAAAAAATTTAGCTGTGCTGCTTGCAACAAAATCTTAAGAGCATTCTGTACAAATTAATTTACAATTTTGTTACGCATAATGCACAGAAACACTCTGATTGCATTGTGCATGTTATGTTATATTGCTCTGCAAATTTGGGTCAATGCTCTTGTCTTCCCAGTGGATCATTTTACTTTTATTCTGCCACTACTCTTCATAACTGTATGAGTATTCTGTCATTGCCATGTGCTTTACAAGTCAAAATCTGGTCACTACGGGTATCATCGGAGACATTCCTTCATGTAACAATTGGTAAATATGTCTATCTCTGCAGTATTTCCCTGAATCCTGCTGCCTCCACTTCTGAAGTTAATCGACTATCCTTTGCTCCTCTGACTGCCGGAGCTCCAAATGTAAGTTACGTTGTCCATATATACCAGTTAATGTAGATCAACCTGGAATGTGTGGTATTGGGGGGTTCAGGGCTGAAAGGGTTAAATGTAGGCGAATGGAGAAACAGTACTACCCACATGATGATGTAAAGGAGAATCGCATGAGTAAGAGACAAGAAAGAGAAAGCTTGTGGCTTAGACTGAATCTTGAGATATCTTTGGGAGAGATTTGGTGCCTTTTGTAGAGGTAAGGTGTTCACTGGGGAGGTCAGATGTACTTTGGGGAGGTCAACTGTTTTTGGAAGTATTTAAAGTTGGCATGAATAAGCATAAACAATGCATAAACTCATTAACTCATCAAGCTCTTTGGAACTGTCAACAGGCCTGTCAAAATCAACAATCATATGTGTCAGAAGTACCCATCAAGGGAAATTGTTAAAAAAAAGCTGGAATTTTCTGTCTGTTCATGTTGGTGGGATACTCTGGTCCCACTGATGGAACCCTCGAATGTCCTTGATTAGCATGGTGGGCATGAGGGATTATGTGGTGGATACAGGGCATGATGTGCCATAGGCTGGCATGTTTGGTCATGGGGAGAATGTGGGGGAGAGGTTGGGCAGGCTGAGGGTTAGAGGGATATTATATGTTTTGTCCTTCTAAAAAAAATGTTTGGACACAGTGCTGTCTTTCTGCCCAGTCCATCTACATAGCTGGCATCTTCCTCACTACTTCCAGGGTCATCCTTGCCGACTTCAAATCTAACCCACCCTCTTGGACTGAAAATTGGATGTTTGGGCAGTCGTTTTCAAAGGTAGGGCTCATGGAGGCAGCAATTCTCCTAACTCCATGCACCCAATCTGTGGATAAAAATCCAGGTTTATACTTTTCACCACAGAATGAAATGCTCTCTAGTCTTATTCTACGCCAAAACTATTTTGTTTTGACAGGTAAATGTTGCACTGTCCTTTACACAGATAATGAATTTTCCCAGAATCTTGATTCTTGACTTTAAAGAATTCATTCAGGTTCTTTTATTTTCTCAACCTGGTTACTTCCAATCTTAGGACTGTCTTTCATGGTGAAATTTTCTTTTCCTGGCGACCCTCTCTCTGACCTAAGCTAGACAACTCTTCCAGCCTCATTTAAAATTTTCACATTTGGTCTTTTCAATCCAAGCACGAGGCAATCAATGAGTGACATGTACACCTACCATGAGTCACACCTTGCTGTGACAATCAATGGTCAGCTACCTCCATAAATTGCATAAGAACAAAATGTAAGATGCCCCAATCCTGCCTCCCTGAAAATAGGAAGCATTGTGTTAGAAGATCAGACTTTCAATTTTCACACCCTTCTGCCATTATTGGCATAATGCAGAGGTTCTCTGTCATGGTACAAATTTGAGCCTACGTTGCCAACACGGATAGTGGGTGGGATTCTCCCAGAAGAGTTCTAATTGATGAATTTGCATAAAAACCAGAGTAAATCCTGCTGTTTTTTCCAGCGGGATTTTCAAAATGAATCTTTCACACTCCGTGCACTGCAGAGTGCACTAGCGTGAATCATGCTAAAAGTCAGGGGCCACTTGAGAGGCCAGCCCCTAACTTTCTGCCAAAGCGATGATCAGCACATGCACAGTAACCCGCTCAGTACTCGATTGTTGGCTGGCCCGCAACCCCGTATTGCTGGTTGTACGATCTCCCCTCCCCCCCCCACCCCAATCCACTCACCTCTATCACCCGATCGCTGGCCTCCTGGACATGCCCGAGCCAGCCCCGACCACCACCACCCATCACCCTCCCTTCCCCACCCCCCCACCCCCGGGCTGCCTTAATCTCCCCCCTCTCCCCCTGCAGTCCTGATCTTTTGACCCACCTCCCCCCCCACCCCACCCCACCACCACCATTGGCAGCCCCGACACCTTCCCCACCCCACCTGCAGTCCTGACCCCAGTGCAGCGGGCTAGGAGAACCGCCCCTAGTGTTTAGGTAATAACATTTTTAACGATTTGTTACAGTAGATACCTTAAATCCTGACATTTCATTCTTTCAAGCTATCAACTGGAAGTTTGAGTTTATTTCTAAAAGCCAACAGTTTCGACAATTATCCTATCACACAAAGTAAAACTCTGCCTAACATGTGAGCAAATAGTTTAATTGTGACAGCCCTGCAAATGCGTTGATTTGAACTGAGTGAAATCTCAATAAATTGAACACCATTAATTGTTCCTGTTGTATTTAATTGATATATGCGAGGCAGTTGCGTAATACCTGTGCAAGGACTGATAAAGCATATGTTTAAGTTTTCCTTTAAATAGAGCTTTGTTGCATTTAGCAATATCTCGGCTACCTGCTGTACACCATGCGCTTCCTCGGCTGGGAAAACACAGCAGTCAATAGCTGCCTCTGTTGAGCCAGTCAATAAACTGCCTTTCAAATTGTTAGTGACCACTGAACTGATTTCACAGTTACAATCAAAAGGTATTTAGGTTCTATCAGACTTGCATCACCTACGAGACAAGCAGTCTTTCGATAAAAAGAAATGCCCTGAGGCCTGAGCTGCCCCAGTACTTCACAGGAGCAATCTGACAATGTCCACAAGCAGTCTATTATCAGTCTGCTCCTCTGTGACCTTTAACCCTGACATTGACCTAAATGCGCCACTGATACGATGGTCAATGATTTGGTTGTAAGCGTAATTTACCAATGCACCACCTCTGGCTACAAGCCTCTGCAGTAAATCTAAAATGTGTATGATAATGCTATAAGCCAACAATAGCTGCTAAGTAGCTGACTTATTTTGTTAGCCCAATAAGGATTAACCCTTTGGGGACTGGTTTTCCGATACTGATTTGTGTTGGAATTGATCAGGGGTGGCTTTTTAACTTGATAAATATCCTGTTTCAGAAGCATTGACTGGTAGTCAACCTGTTGTGCTTATCTGGAGTACAGATGTCCTTTTACTGGTTGAAGTATGGAGGTGATACCCGCTGTATATAAACAACTTCACCATTTGATGGAAAGTGAAATTAATATGCTGCTGTAGCAATTGCAGAAATATTATTAATCTCTTAAAAATGTTTAATGTGATCTTTCAGAGAGGAAATGGTCATTTGTGCAAGCGCACAACAGTCAACAAAGTGAAACTGTGATTGTAGATTGAGGGATGAGTAGAATAAAATCCCTATAGTGCAGAAGGAGGCCATTCAGCCCATCGAGTCTGCACCAACCACAATCCCACCCAGAGCCTATCCTCTTAACCCTGCTAATCCCCCTGACACCGTGGGGCAATTTACCATGGCCAATCCACCTAACCCGCACATCTTTGGACGGTGGGAGGAAACCGGAGCACCTGGACGCAGATACGGGGTGAATGTGCAAACTCCACACAGACAGTGACCCGAGGCCGACACTGTGAGACAGCATTACTAACCACAGTACTACTGGGCTGCCCACAAATGTTCCTGTTTTCAACCTATAAGATTGGAAAATGAAAAATAAAAACTTTTGAACAGGTAATAAATATGTTTTGATGCCACTGTTTAAGGACGAGATAGTTTTCAGTCAAAAAATTGATAAATAGCATCAAGACTTCAGTAATTAGTCCCAAGGGATTATTTTACTGGTGAGGAACACAATTTCTATCAATGATTCTTCTAAATAGCTTGATACACATCGCTCATTAAAATCTTCCATTCATCCAATATTGTCTAGGGCCACGGTTACTGTAACCAAATACTTAAAAGTATTTTTAGTTTTCTTGTTTTTCACCCAAATGTTAACTCTTTATTTTCCCCAGAGTGATGTTTGTGCGTCATAATGAATCTGCAATAGAACTACAGTTCCCTGAATTAAGATCAGCTGTATGGTTTGAAACAATGCTTTGCTTCTTTAGACCTTCTTCCAGTGAGATTTGTGGAATGTTTTTGCATGAATCACAGAGATGGTTGAATCATAGAATCCTACAGTGCAGAAGGAGACCATTTGGCCCACTGAGTCTGCACCGACCACAATCCCACCCACGCCCTATCTCCATAATCCCATGCATTCACCCTTGCTCGTCCCCCTGACATCAAGGGGCAATTTTAGCATGGCCAATCCACCCAACCCACACATCTGACGGTGTTTCCCCTTGTGCGGAAATCTAGAATTAGATATCACAGTTTCAAGACAAGGGCTGGGATTCTCCAATCCTGTTCACCCTGCCCCCGCTGTCAGTGAGAACGGAGAATTTGGCACTCAGCCAAAACTCCATTCACTGCGGTGGGACCAGAGAATCCTAGCTGCGGGGAAAGAGATCTCCCATTTAAGATGGAGATGAAGAGGAATTTCTTCTCTTAGAGGGTCATTAATCTTTGGCATTTTCTATGCCAAGGAACAATGGAGATCGGGTCTTTGAATATATTCAAGGCTGAGTTAAACAGATCTGCGAAGGAATGAAGTGTTATAGGTTGGGCAGGGTGGGGTTAAAAGGACACAATCAGATCAGCCATGGGCCAGGAACTTTCCACCCTTCCACTATCTCCCTCCCCACCCTGCAGTGGGCTCTCTAATCCTGACAAAGTTAATGGCAATTTGGTTTGGTCAGCAGTCACAGCACTAGGGAATACGCCAAGGGGAGATCACCTACTGGAAGCTCTCATCCAATATCTGATTGAATGGCGAAGCAGGCTCAAGGCATCAAATGGTCTACTTGTGCTACTATTTCTTATGTTCGTATGTATCTGATGGGGATTGGAGTTTTACTGTTTGAAATTCCACCTCAGCGTTCTAGCTGGCTTGACTTTGTTCACGCTCAGCTGGATAATCAGAAGGCCCGATGAAATATCGGGTGCGTGAGGGGCTGGCAATGCAGAGTTCGTTGCTCATGGTTTGGCCCAGAAGGTGGAAAGGACAAGACAAACAAAAGTTTTGGACGCAGCGGTAGTCAAAGGCTGATTTGTATACTACTGAAGGACTCCAGCTGTACCAGAGAACTGCAGATAACGGGCAGATTGAGAGACTCAACTGAGATCAAACAGCCTGTCCTCACTCAGCTCCTAATCAACAGAACAGGCAGGCACCCCTTAGTCTTCATTTAAGAACATTACACTAGATAATGTGGGCAAATGTTACATTATAGAAGGTACCTGCCCTTTGAAAGTTAAGCGTTTTCTCTGCTCAAAAGGTTTTCAGATGTATTGACTGAAACATGTCATCTCTGAGTGAGCTGTACTTCGTTCAGTGTGCTGTCAACATCTAACTGTGAAAGACAGACAACACACACTTCACTGCTTCAGACATTATGATAGCAATCAATAACTGCTGAAATTCTTTACATTATATGCAAACCTTCAAAAATGAAAGTCTATTCCTGCCCTTGCCTTATCGACTGAAAGAGGGCATGCAAATTGTTTATTTATTAGTATCACAAGTAGGCTTACAAAGTAGACTAAGGAAATTTGGTGTGTCAGCTACGACTCTCACCAGCTTTTAGAGATGAATCTCAGAAAGCATTCTTTCCCATTATATCATAGTTTGGTATGACTCCTGCTCTGCCCGAGAACATAAGAAACTACAAAAGGTCATAAATGTAGCCCAGTCCATCATATAAACCAGCCTCCCATCCATTGACTCTGTCTACACTTCCCAGTGCCTCAGAAAAGCAGCCAGCATGATTAAGGACTCCAAATACCACGGACATACTCTCTTCCACTTTCTTCCATCGGGAAAAAGATACAAAAGTCTGAGGTCACGTACCAGCCAACTCAAGAACAGCTTCTTTCCTGCTGCCATCAGATTTTTGAATGGACCTACCTCACACTAAGGTGATATTTCTTTACACCATAGCTATGACTATAACACTACATTCTGCACTGTCTCCTTTTCTTCTGTATGTATGGTTTGCTTTGTATAGTGTGCAAGAAACAATACTTTTCACTGTATATTAGTATATGTGACAATAATAAAACAAATCAAATCAAACCAAACGTTAGCACTGCAATTAAGTTACTGCAAAAATTGGGAAAATTGAGTTTATGTGGAGTTAGCATAATGAAGAATATCACTGAATGCATATTTACATTTTTGGGAAACTTTTCTCTGCATTTAAAAGTCTTGTGATCATTGTTAAACTCTAAAGCAGTTGCATACAAATATTTTTGTATTTTAAAACTGCCACAGCTGAGAAACAAAGCACGTTATGAGGCATTAATAATGTCGACTGAATTTAAACGTCCATTGATCTTTCAAACCAGGACTGTCAAACCATTTACAGATAAAGACAGTCAGAAATTTACTGATGTACTAAATTGCGACAATTGTTAGGGCTGCTCTTTTAAGTACAACCGTTAGAAAAAGCATTGTCTGTTTTATAGTCCTTTATTGTAACACTTTGATGCATCACAACGTGCGATGTGACAAATAACATTTAGCGCTATCTCATCAATAGGAATTCTCTCAATAACCAGTAAGCCTCAGCTTTAATGGGTTTTTTTTACATATGCACTGCAACTTTCATTATCTGCCATAAAAGCAGCAACTGCCCTCAAGGGTCATGGAAACTGGCAGATAATCAAAAATCCCTAAATTTTGGTTTTACACATGCCAATCAGCTGCACCGAAAATAAAGTAGGATACAAATAATAAAAGACATTGTGCCTGATTTTATTCAAAAGAAAATGACAAAAGGATCCGCACAATGAGACTGTATCCCATCCAGGCTCCATCCTGTATACGTGCCAGCAAATAATTGGGACAGCAGAATTCAAGTGTGCATTACAATGGCAGTTTTACTCTGGGTAGAATTATCAGGTAGACCAGGTCAAACAAAGACATTCGCCAGAAGGAAAGCAGTATCTCAGTCAGTTGGACAATATAGGGATACAGTTACGACATAGTTAAAATTAATGTCAGGAAGGATCTTCCTTTGTCAAAGCGCTCGTGCAGAGTCCACAAGTTGTGGGATCTTCAATGAAATTTCACATTTTTTTAACAGCAGCTGCTTTAATAATATCAAATGAAGGTCAAGAACATCAATGGCAAACCTAAATGTTGTGACAGCCATGGCTAAACTCAGTTTTATAAGCAGATTACAGTCCCGTAATGTATGGGAATTACTGTTTTACTTGGTTCTGTTCAGCCATTCAATATCTCCAAGCTGCTCTGAGGCTGCCACTGGCTACTGATTTCCTTCCTTCCATTACTTGTCATTCACACCACATTTCTGTTGGCAGAGGGCAACCTAATCGATACTAAATACTCTGTAAAGCCCCACAATCTCATGCACAGCTGCTCTACTTGCTATTGATCAGCCCATTGTCCCAACAGGTAGGGAAGCATTTGAGGCAATGAATCGAGATAACACCCGCTTTATTTATGGCTAATTTATTGCAGATGGTTCAGACGGCAAACTGCCCACAAGCGTGCTGTCGATGTTTGCTCACACAAGAGCAGAGGAGACTAACAGAGAGCAGGGGCAGGCTATCTGATTCTATAGATTTACTCAGCCTTGACACGCCAGTCAATCTACACATGTTCGAGGTGGCGTCTTAACTTGCAACTACCTTAACGTAATTCGCTCTGAATAAGGAAGCAGCAGCACCTGTTGAGAGGCAAAGAGGGCTTTTTGGAGTGTGCACTGTTATTTCTTAAAGGCTGCTTTACAGTGTGATTGTTACTTGTCAACTCCCCATCTAAACTTGCAGCAGCCCAAGATCTTGAGGCAAATGGTTTTAATACAGTCCAAGGCTATGATCGTTTCGAATGTATATTTAAATATGACATTTGTTTATCAGACTTGTAAATAGTGAACATTTTGTTCCAGTTTATATTGTATTGCACCTGTTCCACATGCTGGGAATGCCGTGCAGATGCTATCCTTTGTTGGTCTCATAAAAACAGTACAGATGGAATTTTTTTCCATGTAAAATTTAATTACTCAGGATGTCAAAGACTGAAAACACATTTTTCAAATAACAGAAGCTATAATTTTACAGAAAGGTAACTTGATGTTCATCATAAAACTAATTTTATACTGCCTATAATTTTGGATTTTACTCCGTGGATTCACACTTTGATTAAAGTAAAGCTTTCCTAAAATTGGCGACACCCCTTTTAATACTTCAAAGTATTTCACAAGGGCGCACTGTGATTTCTTGCGGTAGAAATATCTATGCGATGCACTTCAGTTAATCACCAAGGCAAAAAAAAAGCTTTTGGCAGCACCATCTGAAACAGTGACGTCCACCATCTAGGAGGACAAAGGTAGCAGGCGCATGGGGACTTCAGTAGTTCCGAGTCACAGACCATCCCAATTTGCATCGCTACCATTTTGTCGCGATGACTGGGTTAAAACCCTGGACCTTCCCATTAACAGCGCTATGGAAGCAACTTCACGACACAAACTGCTGCAATTAAAGAAAAAGGCCATCCATCATCTTCTCAACTAGCAACGGACAATAAATACTGCCCTTAATAATGAGACCTATATCCCGAGAATGGATAGGAAAAGAAATTGGGTCTCTTTGTGCCTGATTTTGAGGGTTATTTCCATAGGCCACCCTTGGGTCATGGATCATGGTATTTCTAGGGTTTAGTTTTTTATATTAGTATCACAAGTAGGCTTACATTAACAGTGCAATGATCTTACTGTGAAAATTCCCTAGTCACCATACTCCAGTGCCTGTTTGGGTATACTGAGGGAGAATTTACCACCTAACCGTCATGACGTCCGCAGGAAACCGGATCATCCGGAGGAAACTCATGCAGACACAGGAGAATGTGCAGACTCCACACAGACAGTGACCCAAGCCTGGAGTCAAACCTGGGTCCCTGGTGCTGTGAGGCAGCAGTGCTAACCATGCGTTACCATGCCACCCCTGCCCCTGGCAGTATCTAAAACAACCTAATGTCTCTTGCAATGGGACCACAGAGAGCAGTGGTGGACCCCAGAGTACCAGTGATTTACTACACTCTCCCAGCATGACCCGCCATCAATCAGTACCCCTCCTTCCCTACTCAGCACTGCTGGCAAGATAGCAGTTCAACATTTGGCTATTGAAAATGGGTGAGATGCCAGTGGAAATGCAAGATATGCTAACAGCTCGCCCAAATAATGCAACAGCATATCAGTGATTATGCCCTTATATGGGATATGCTTAATTTTTACCTCATTAAGTGTGATTTTGTGGTAAAAGACAATTTGCATCGTAACAAAGTGTCTTGAAAAAGACTCATGTTCCATTGGGTTAGAAATAAAGAACAGAAATAAACCTAATGCTCCACGACATTATTTTTGGAAACAAGAAGTAAAATTATTCCTGAAACAATCACAACCCATAGTGGCAAATCCAACTATCACTTGTTAACAGACACTGGATGGCAAAAATCTGCCTTGGACAATAAAGCATTCATGCTCACCAGGATAATAAGGGATTTATTTCTATTTGTGTTTCAAAGAAAGGGGAAAGTGTTTATTAGTCCCGTCATTCTTCAAGTGCTGTTCCCAAAGGAATCTAATTAAACAAGTTGCGAAATTATGGGAAAGGCTTTAACCATTAGATGTGAAACTGGTTTTCAACTGGGAGAAAGTGGACAAGCACAAGATAAAATCGTGTGAAAGGGGTTTTGAGGTCAGGTCTGATGCTGCTAGTCAAGCGATGTGGTGTGTGTGTGTGTGTGTGTGTGTGTGTGTGTGTGTGTGTGTGTGTGTGTGTGTGTGTGTGTGTGTGTGTGTGTGTGTGTGTAATGAAGCAATTTACAACAAAACTGAAACTTCTCAGGTTCTGTAACCAATGAAGTAAATGGGCTATTAAAGCACAAGAGTGGGAAAGGGGTCAGTGAGTATGCAGATCAGATATCCATATTCTTCACAGTCTAACTGCGTTAGCCTTTAATCGCAGATTATTTCCTAAAATGGTAAAACAAGTGACTAACAGCCGGATCCTTAGTGTGCCCCGATGGCTGTAGTAAGCAGAGGCAGCCAAAAATAATCACAGGTTTGTTAGTACTAAAATTATATGCCAAAAGTTTACTCTGTGGACTTCTAACTGCTTTGTGGTGACAGACGGTAATGCCAGAAAAACATTTAACATCAATATTACCCAAAGATGTGGTGTTATGTCAGTAGCTTGTGTTAACGAGCAGAAATTGTTAAAGCATTCAAAGCTTGTTGCCAGTTTGCACAGTAAAGATATGTTCAGTTTTTACTGTTAACACCCATCAAAGGGATTTCAATCAGAGCAGTACTCCTACTTGAAGATACACCAATCTGTCATTTAGCAGATTAAGGTAATTGCTTTTAAACTTACTTCTCCATAATTTACCTGCAGTCCACCATAGCCAAGGGAGAAGAAACTGGGGAAACCCCCCAAGTAAAAGGGTTTCATTTCTTCAGAGCACTTTGTTTTACTGAATTTAAATATTGTCAGTGTCTGAGCTTAGAAATTCTCTAAGCATGGTCCAAAAGTTTTATTTTTAGTGTGGAATTTAAAAACACTAGGTCCCATAGTCTTTCACTTTCCTCCCATAGTCCAAACATGAGCACCTTAGGTGAATTGGCCATGCTAAATCGCCGCTTAGTGTGTAAATTAGGGGGTTAGCAGGGTAAAATGCATGAGGTTACGGGGATAGGTTGTGGGGTGGGCCTGGTTAAGATGTCAATGCAGACATGATGGGCTAAATGGCCTCCCTCTGCACTGTAGAGATTGTATGGCCGGAATTCTACCACAACACTACCCCACCCCCGACCCCTACCTCCCCTCTCCCGCGGGACAGAATTCTCTGCTGGCCTCGGGCAGGATTTTACGAGCCTCGTCCCAGCGAGGTCATAAAACATCGGCCTATGGTTCTCTGAAAGTACTAACTAAACAAGGAAAATGCTCCTGTACCTTTAACAAACAGTCTTTGATTTGCACCCAGGAGCGTAACTCCCTTTCCCCAAGCCCCTACCCCAACACCAACATCTTTATTGCGCTCTCCCACCGCTCACTCTTTTCTCAGCCTGTCCAAAACGTCGCAGTAGTTCATGGAACCTGGTTGCCCTGCTATTTACTGCTAGTTTACAAAACATATATCACCCCGACGCTTTTCGGGGACATCACACAACCTTGGGTCACTAGGAATCATTCGGGATTTTGTCCTTGATGCCTCACAGATTTATGAGATAAACTGACAAAGTCCTTCCAAGTGGGAATGGGCTTTATTTGAAAAAATAAGCTCATCCACAAACAGAGGGTTTATAACTCACTTCCTCCCCTCAGCTCCTATCATACCACCAACTGCAACCTGGCAATTATGCAATCGCGATGTTATGCGATGGGTTTGTTTTTCAGCAAACGTTCATCTGCCATTGTTTCTTCCCTCTATCGTGAAGCTCATTATGCATTCTGGTAATTGAACATGATAAAGAGATTAATGAGGTTGGCCTATTACTGACATCCATTCTCTAGTGGACTGTTCTCCCAACCTTCGGTGAAACAGGTCGATTAACAAGACTGAATGTAAATATGAAAGTGCTTCAATCCCCACTTCAGCAGTCAGAGTAAATGCGTGTTGAAACGCTTTGACTGGGCTCTTGGAAAGAAACTTAAGAAGTTTGAAAAGGTTAGGATAAATCAAGAAGAATGTTGTCAGCTCTCCTGTGGAGTCCGTGTATGCCCGTGTGTGTGTGTGTTGTGTATGCATGTGTGTGTGTGCATACATGTATGCTTGTATGTGTTGTATGTGTGTGTATGCATGTGTGTGTATGCATATGTGTGTATGCATGTGTGTATATGTGTGTGTATGCGTATGTGTGTATGCATGTGTGTGTATGTATGTGTGTGTGTATGTGTGTGTATGCATGTGTATGTATGTATGTGTATGTGTGTGTATGCATGTATGTATGTATGTGTGTGTGTATGTATGTGTATGTGTGTATATGCATGTGTGTGTATGTGCGTGTGTATATATATATGTGTATGCATGTATATATGTGTGTGTGTGCATATTCCTCAACCTAAGCACGAGTGCAAATGAGATTAATAATAGCTATAATGTTTTCACTGACACACATGAAATTTGCCACAAAGACTGAGGATAATAATATAAAATAAAAACTTCGATTGAATCTGAAAGAATTTTCCCCTGGACTGCTAGCACAATAACAGGCAAAGAGCCAAAAATGGGTTTTTCAGAAAATTCAGAGCTAAACTAAAGGGAATGGTCTGCTAACATTTAATAAAAGACCAAAACGGCCCTAGCTTGTAGTCTTGCACAGGGATCATTTTAAGCTGATCCATGTACCATGTGTTAACTTATACACCAGATTCATTTCCCGTACTGCCCCCCACCCAGGAGTAGAATTAATAATTTTAAATACTTCTCATGAGGTGTTGTCCCTGACTTTCAGTTTCTCCTGAAACAGTCATATTTGCAGCAAACAACCGCAATAACCCTGATCCTAATGCATGTCCAATGCTAGCACCTGCAGAACCTTAAGACCAGGGAGGCAGTGGTGTGGTGGTATTATTGCTGGACTAGTAATACTTCTGGGGACCCACGTTTGAATCCCACCACGGCAGATAGTGGAATGTTACAGATCAGTCATAATTTAATTGAGTGGTGAAGCAGATTCAATGGGCTGAACGGCCTACTGCTGCTTCTTCATCTTAAGGTCTTATCTGCAATACCATAATGCATCTTTACTGTGAATATCACTACAGTCAGTAAAATGCAATCCGAATATTCTTTCAACAATTAGAACTTTACATGATTCAGCTTAAGTATTTTAGTATCTTCTTTCCTACTGGGATCTGTTATCAGGCAAGGTGCTTTATCAACTGTGTAACAGTTGCATGCGATGCCCAATAAAAGATACGGTACTTTCATTGTAAAAGGATTATGTATATTGTAAATTGCTCCCACTGATAAATTGTTCCATAATTACAAGACCTTAACAATTCTTAACAACGAGCCAAAGCGAACATACAACAGACCATAACTAATTCACCAAACTTAAATATAGAAAGAAAGCACCTGAAACAGTTCACAGTCGCAACCAGAATGAGGTGTTGCTGTATTGAATTCGTGTGAGTGAAGGGGAGGGAAAAAAAAGGCCAGTTAGATTAAAATGTCAAGGAAGGTCACTCAGCTGCTTGAAAACATGTTCTTACCCCTTTAAAAGACACTTAATATAAATCAACCAATAACCCAAATGGGCAGTGACTGAAGGAAGGGCAGAGGGGGCCCAGTGAAAATGGAGTCCTGGCAATGTGCGTGCAGAAAGTTCTGGAACGTTTACGTCTCCAGGCTGTGGAACTGGAAAAGTTTGATTAGAGCACTCGTTTGTTTCAGGGATCTCAGATGCGATGATATTTCTGAGACAATTTTAGTCCATGGAAGGGTCCTGTCTCCTTTAGCTCCTTGGTTTCTGTCAGGGTGGTGACAACAGGCTGTCCTCATGCTGCCATTTTGGTGCTACTGCAGAGTGCTGTTCACGGTACGTCACTACAAGAGTGACAGCGTGAGCACTGTTTTCCTTCCTGTCCCTCTGCAAAACCAGGCTGATCATGACATAAAAAAAGGATGGAATTGGAGAGGGAAATCTACTATAATCTCACTGCATCGACTGGCATTTCCTTCCTCACACTGACCTCTTGCCACCAACGGCAATGTCCCCACGTTCTTGCCATTTGCCATCCTATACCGATCAGAAGGTGAATAGACTTCTCCTTTCCCAGTTGATGATTTATGACAATCAGTCAAACAACCTTTGTCCAATATCCAATCATCTAACAGTGAGCAAAGAGCTATGAAATTACTCCTGGGATGTTTGTAGCAGTGTCTTTAGTTTCTGAAGACTCCAATCTAATCGTGGAGGTTGACAATCTTATCTTACACCCAAATTAGGCTGAAGTCTTCTTAAAATATGAGAGCAAGGGACTGCTGAAGACTTCTGCCGGACAACCCAGAAGAAACTTTTACCACACCCGCTGGGATCTTTGGCCCTTTGACAATCTGCCCACCTAGTAGCAGTCACAGAGTAACCCCTTCTCCCCACCTACCCACCACCCCCCATACAATCCCACTCACCTCTTACCCTTGTTTCAGGTTCAGTCTCACTGAGATTCTTGCCCCAACACTCCTTAATTATCAAGCTATTTGATATCTTGACAAATTCAGGGCTCCCACTCTTACTATTGAGCGATGGCTGGTATTTTACACCCCCACTGGGGTGGGTTACTTGCTGAGGGGTGGTGTAAAATTGGGTGCATGGAAGCAGCACCAAGCCCGTCACCTACCCACCCCATGGTTATTTTACCCATGGCAGATAAGGCCAAGTTTACCCATGAGCCAATTTTTTTCCTTTTTTTTCTTTCATGGGCTGTGGGCATCACTGGCTGGGCCAGCAGTTGTTGTGTATCCCTAATTGCCCCTTGAACTGAGTGGTATGCTAGACCATTTCTTGTGGTACTGTCCTGTAGGACACTGTGTCTGGAGTCACATATCAGACAGACTAGGTAAGGATAACAGATTTCATAGAATCATAGAATCCTACAGTGCAGAAAGAGGCCCTTCGGCCCATCGAGTCTGCACTGAACACAATCCCACCCAGGTGCTACCCCCATATCCCTACATATTATATCCACTAATCCCTCTAACCTCTGCTACCCTAGACACTAAGGGGCAATTTCTTATCATGGTCAATCAACCTAACCCGCACATCTTTGGACTGTGGAAGGAAACCGGAGTACCCGGAGGAAACCCTCGCAGATACAAGGAGAATGTGCAAACTCCACACAGACTTCCCCAAGGGACATTAGTGAACCAGATAGGTTTTTACGACAATGGCTTCATGGTCATCATTTGACTTTTAATTCCGTATCTTTTAGTCAATTCAAATTTCATCATCTGCTGTGGTGGGATTTGAATCTGGGTCCCCAGAACATTACCATCAATCTCTGGATTACAAGTCCAGCGACAATACCACTAGGCCAGTGCCTCCCCTTGAAATCTTCAAACAGCCACTCACGGACTTCCTCCCACCACCTCTGTAGGCAAGGCGGACACCAAGGATGCAGGCCATCCATTAAAAAGTGGTGAGCCTTGTGGCCAGGTTGGTGGGAGGAAATGTTTTACAGCCAATGAAGCACTTAGGAATAGTAACGTAGGAAGTGTGTCTGCCATCTTGTGCACAGCAAGCTTCCACAAAAGGCAGTATGATCATGAGCCAAAATTTTCTTTTATGATTGTAATTCAGGAAGAGAGATTGGCCTGGACACTAGGGGTAACTCACCTCAATTTCCCTGCAATTGTGCTATTGGATCTGTTATTGAGAGAGCTCTCAGAACTTCAATTTAATACCTCTTTTGAAAAATGGCACCACAGACAATGCAGCACACCCTCAGCACTAGAATGCCGGCTTTGAAATTTGTGGTCAACTCTTTGTGCTATGTGAAAATTAATTCCATTTTTTGTTGGTCAACTTCTTTGATAAAATATCTTAATGATCCTTTTAAAACTGTTTACAACTTGAATAAGTTGATCAACGTATAGGATACGTTCCCATTTGTGGGAAAGAAGTGAATTATATTACATTTTAATGAGGTTATTCAATACTGGAATGTAATAAAAATCAGATCCATTCTGCAATTCTCCATTATGTGTCAGTATCTTCAGAAAATCACCAATTAGACATGAACTGCTTTAAAAATAGTTGCTAGCATTTTCAACAATTCTTCAGTGATTTAAACAATCTGATTTGAATGAGTATTATTTTTTAAGTGCTCCCACAAGGCTACAGAAAGAAAGTTTGGGGGGAGGTGGAACAGAATTTACATAATTAAAGCAACATGATCTTACTTATTAGGCCGGAAAAGAAGAATCTAAAACCGTCTGGTGCATTTTGATTTATTGATATCATGCACATTAGTTGAAGTTACCGGGACTGGAAACACAGAACGTTGGCACACCATACTCTTCAACCTCTTACAAGGAACTACAAAAGGTCGTGAATGTAGCCCAATCCATCTTGCAAACCAGCCTCCCATCCATTGACTCTTTCTATACTTTCCACTGCTTCGGCAAAGCAGCCAACATAATTAAGGACCCCCACACCCCGGACATTCTCTCTTCCACCTTCTTCCTCCAGGAAAAAGATACAAAAGTCTGAGGTCACGTACCAACCAACTCAAGAACAGTTCCTTCCCAACTGCTGTCAGACTTTTGAATAGGCTTACCTTGTATTAAGTTGATCTTTCTCTACACGCTAGTTATGACTGTAACACTACATTCTGCACCCTCGCATTTCCTTCTCTATGAACGGTATGTTTTCTCTGTATAGCACACAAGAAACAATGCTTTTCACTGCGTATTAATACCTGTGACAATAATAAATCAAATCAAATCAAATCCTCTGGTTTTCAGATTGTGTCCTCATCATTGAAAGGAGGCCACATGTGTCTCAAGGTAGAGATTCAGCAAACTTTGGATCGCTGTTGTCATCCAGATGGGCACTTGCTAACAGATGTTGGCAGAAAGCCAGCACCCTGCCCTGCCCTCTTGAGAGTGGATGTTGCCAGAGAAATAACAGAAATGGGGAAAGAAATACTAGGACCCCTGGAGTATTGTTGACATTGGGAGAGAATGTAAAATAACCAATCAAGGATTCACTCCAAAGATATGGGGGTTAGGTTGGTTGGCCATGTTAAATTTCCCCTTAGTGTCAGGGGGATTACAAATACATGGACTATGGGGATTGGGCCTAAGTTGGATTGTTGTCAGTGTAGACTTGATGGGTCAAATGGCCTCTTTCTGCACTGTAGAGATTCAATGATTCTAAGATACAGGAAACCCATTTTTTATCGCACCCATTGATTTCCATGATTGCAGCTTTCATCTCTGAATTTTAATTCTGGATTGAATCCAGAGGACAAATTCACCGATACTTTGGATTTTATTTTGACCTCTTTGCGACGATGGCCCGCTAAGAAGGCTGGCTTTCCATTTTAACATATTGTTCTTGAGCCAGTTCTTCAAAGGTGCCAGTGCTCAGGTCAGTCTGGGTCAGCCTGCTGTCAGATATTTATCTTTCCCTGTGGGCCGATGCTTTTTTTCCACATCCCTATGGAGCCCAGCTTGGGATCAGGACCGCAATTTATTGTGGGAATATGTTTGCACTTTTAATGGAAACACAATTGGATACATCATCAGAATTTATAAATGGAAAAGAATAAGGCAATAAAGCTGACATTAGTTACAGAACATGATTCCTGCATTGAAGGAAATGGTTAGGAATGCATACATCTGTCAATATTTTGTTAGGAATGGAGGTGGTGCAGTAATCTTTAAGTCATGCTGTTAAAATTGTTGCATCGTGAGACTTCGTGTTCCCAACATTTTGGGTTGGCCTTTACAGCTGCTGATGTGGAGCAGTAATATCTCGCGCATGCCATTAGACATTTAGTAATGGTTGTAATATAATTAGATCTTCGCTGCAAAATCTCTTTCACTTTCTGATTACATCAGCGTGTGCAACGACAGAATGGAGCTCCATCAAAACTCTGAATAATCACAGCAAGAAATCAACAGCGTTCGATGAAGCAGATTTTAATGCTGGGCGTAAATATTTTATTATCCAAGGGACCACCTGTGAAATCCATCATTGGGGATGTATTACTTACCCCTTACTCTGTATATAAATGAAAATAAATAAATAGTCATAATACTGCAATGTACTCTAATTTTTTTTTGTCAAAGATATTGGCCGGAATTCTCCAGACGTTCACACCAGTGGGATCCTCCGATCCCACCGGCAGCACGTCCCTGCCTGCGGAATTCCCACAGATTGGGGTGACATCAATGGGAATTCCCTGTGACAGCAACAGCGGGACCAGAGAATCCCGCTAGCTAGCAAGCAACCGGCAGGAGACGTGGCTGGGAGGCCAGAGAACCTCACCCAAAAAGTTGAGGCATATTTATAAGGACAATGGTGCTACTGAAACTTTTGTAATGATATAATCATAGCTTGGGCAAAAAGTGATTCAAACATTGGTAAATAAGCTAACCCACTACTTTTCAATTCAAGAGTTTAACAAGGCTTTAAACAAGGAGTTTAACAGGGATGCTCCAAAGCGCCTGATCATCCAACTCAGTAACACGTTCCCGCCATCTCCTTTGACCTTTTTTAGTTCCGAGAGCTATATCTAACTCCTTCTTGAAAACAATGTTTTGGCTTCAACTTTCTGTCTTAACGAAATCCACAGGCTCACCACACTCTGGGTGAAGAAATTTCTCCTCATCCCAGTCCTAAGCGGTTTATCCTGTATCCTCAGACTGTGGGCCCTGGTTTTAGAATCTCTTGCCACCAGGAACATTCTTTCTGAGTCTACCCTGCCTAACCCTCTACGAATTTTGTAGCTTTCTCTGAGATCCCCCTAATAGCAGTCACCTCTGCACCTACTGCCCTGTTTGGTGAAAGGAAGCATGTAGGTCAGGTGCAATGTCCATATGTGGGGGGCATAGGTTCAGAAGATATAGGAGTGGAATTAGGCCATTCGGCCTATCGAGTCTGCACCACCATTCGATCATAGCTGATAAAGAGAAGAAACGAAGTTCGCTAAAGCACAAAATAAGAGTGCTGATGTTGCTGTACATTTTCTGCCTGCGCTTGCTGATTGCATGTTAAAATATTAATGTTCATGTGTGAATTGACATTTGTTTATATCTGAATTGGATAAAACGAGAAGTTGATTGTTCTCCTTCTCTCTTGTTTTTATTCAAGGGGGCGAATATTTTACTTCTAGCAAGGAACGTTTGAAAGCCACTGCTAAATTGGAGGATTTTGATTCCGTTCACTGCTTACACACAGGCACTGCCTGTGAACTGGTGGTATTCCCTCGAACCAAAGTACAAAACATAGAGGTTGTTTGCTGAAAGGATAGAAAGGAACTCAAGAGAAGTCAACACAAGGCCCATCCTGCTGCTCCACGCACGTTTGACCCCCCTCGCTTTGAAGCCTTGGACCTTTTCACTTTTCTTATCAAAAGAGCCAGTTAAAAGGGAAAGGACACAGCTCACTCTCCCACTGTTAGAAGGCAACATCAGGTAAGAGTAAGGAATTCTCACTTCAATAATGCGACTGATCCCCTGGGATTCTTTTTCTTCATAAATATTGAGTGAATTGATCATGTATAGACTAGTTTCTGATGTGTGCAGTGGTTAAGTAAAACATAACCCTATAAAATATGTTTGTTATGGCTTACTTAACAACTGTGTAAAACAGGTTTGTGCCCAGTCTTTAATGGTATACAGAGCTGCACCTTATCATTATTATTTCTGCTTCAGTAGAAAAATAAGACAGAGTTTGAGCCGACAAGTGTTGCAATGACTAGCTTGAAGGTTGCGATTAGATAATAAATTTTCTGCTCAGGTGCAAACATGTTGTCACTCAAGTTCTGATTGGTTCATTAAAAAGAACCACATCGGTGTATTATTTAAACATTTTTCCCAGTGCCGGGGAGGCAGCCTGAATCCCAGCTGGATTGGTGGGTTGGTGAAGGAGCAGCGCTCCGAAAGCTCGTGATTCCAAATAAACCTGTTGGGCTTTAACCTGGTGTTGTGAGACTGCATACTGTGCCCATCCCAGCCCAACGCGGTATCTCCACATCATGGACAGGTAAACATAAACATGAACACGGATTGTCCTGGTGTGGATATATTGGCACAAAAGGAGGCAATGGCCAAGTGATATTATTGCTAGACTACTAATCCAGAAACTCAACTAATGTTTTGGGGATCCGGGCTCGAATCCCATCATGGCAGATAGTGGAGTTTGAACTCAATAAGCAAAAGTTGATCTGGAGTTAAGAGTCTACTGATGACTATGTAACCATTGTTGATGATTGGGAAAAGCCATGAGGTTCACTAATGTACTTTAGAGAAGGAAATCTGCGTCCTTACTTAGTTTGGCCCACATCTGGCCTACAGAAATGTGGTTGACTCTCAACTGCTCTCAGGAAACTAGGAATGGGCAATGAACACCGGCCAGCCAGCGAAATGCATGTCCCGTGAATGAGTTAAAAAAAGTAGGTGGCTGTGAAGTGGAATCTTGATTGGTTTGCATTGGCTGAGATCATTCAGTCAGTGGCAGAGGGGAGCACACTCCGCAAACCGCATTCAAAACAGCAGCTTGACAATTTTACTTTGAAAGCTCAGGAGTAGCCAGCCCCAGCTGCAATGTGGGTCACTGGTCGAGGTGAGTGGAGGGGCCTACTGGAGTGCAGCAATTCAAGCAACACCACGTCAGCTGCAATGAACTGAAGACATGCCTCCCCCCACCATGAGATTAGCCTCTGGTTTATTGACTCCCACTGATTTTAAGGGTACCTGTTAATCAATTTTAATTCTAGAATCACCACCAACCCGCCACCACTACCAACCATCCACCCCATATTAACTACATCATCCTCAATACTGCACCCTCTCCTGACAGTGTTCACCCAATATTGACACTGCCCGCCACCTCTCGAGACAGCACCTCACCCCCTCCATAAACCTGCTAACACAATTCCTCAGAGGTCTCAACCCCATCACAAAACCCTGGGGGGACCAAGCAGTGTCAGAAGGTGAAGATTAAGCAGCGTTGGGAGTTCAGGAGAGGATCAGCAGTGTCAGGGGTGAGCAGTGTCGGGGTGCCAGGTGAGCAGTGTCGGGGAGATGATCTGTGTTGGGGGGGTGAGAAGTGTCGGGGGATGAGCAGTGTCGGGGTGCCAGGTGACCAATGTTGGGGGGGTGGGTGAGCAGTTTCAGGGGGTGAGCAGTGTCAGGGGTGAGCAGTTTTGCGGGGGTGTGTAGTTTTGGGCGGGGTGATCAGTGCCGGGGATGAGCAGTATCAGGGGGTAAACAGTGACAAGGGGTGAGCACTGTCAGAGGGGTGAGCAGTGTCGAGGGGTGAGCACTGTCTGGGGGGTGAGCATTGTTGGGGAGGTGAGCAGTGTCGGGGGATGATCAGAGTCGAGGGGGGTGACGAGTGTTGGGGAGTGATCAGAGTCGAGGGGGGTGAGTAGTGTCGGTGGGTGATCAGTGTCGTGGGGTGGGCAGTGTCAGGACAGTGAGTAGTGTCGGGTTGGTGAGCAGTATCAGGGTTAAGAGAAGTGCCAGGCGTGAGCAATGTAGGGGTGGTGAACAGTGTCGGGGGGTGAGCAGTGTCGGGGGGTGGGCAGTGTCGGGGGTGGGCAGTGTCGGGTGGTGAGCAGTGTCGGGGTTAAGAGAAGTGCCAGGCGTGAGCAATGTAGGGGTGGTGAACAGTGTCGGGGGGTGAGCAGTGTCGGGGGGTGGGCAGTGTCGGGGGTGGGCAGTGTCGGGTGGTGAGCAGTGTCGGGGTTAAGAGAAGTGCCAGGCGTGAGCAATGTAGGGGTACTGAACAGTGTCGGGGGTGAACAGTGTCGGGGGGTGGGCAGTGTCGGGTGGTGGGCAGTGTCGGGGGGGTGAACTGTGTAAAGCCTGAGCTGTGTCGGGAGGGTGAGCAGTGCTGGAGCGGGTGGGGTGAGCAGTGTGGAGGGTGAGCAGTATCGGGGGAGTAAACACTGTCAGGAGGTGATCAGTATTGGCGGATGAGCAGTGTCGGGGGTGAGCAGTGTCGGGGGTGAGCAGTGTCGGGTGGGTGAGCAGTGTCGGGGGTGAGCAGTGTCGGGTGGTGAGCAGTGTCGGGTGGTGAGCAGTGTCGGGGGTGTGAGCAGTGTCGGGGGTGAGCAGTGTCGGGGTGTGAGCAGTGTCGGGGGTGAGCAGTGTCGGGGTGTGAGCAGTGTCGGGGGTGAGAAGTGTCGGGGGTGAGCAGTGTTGGGTGGTGAGCAGTGTCGGGGTGTGAGCAGTGTCGGGTGGTGAGCAGTGTCGGGGGTGAGCAGTGTCGGGTGGTGAGCAGTGTCGGGGGTGTGAGCAGTGTCGGGGGTGAGAAGTGTCGGGGGTGAGCAGTGTCGGTGGTGAGCAGTGTCGGGGGGTGAGCAGTGTCGGGTGGTGGGCAGTGTCGGTGGTGAGCAGTGTCGGGGCTGTGAGCAGTGTCAGGGGTGTGAGCAGTGTCGGGTGGTGAGCAGTGTCGGGGGTGAGCAGTGTCGGGTGGTGAGCAGTGTCGGGGGTGAGCAGTGTCGGGTGGTGAGCAGTGTCGGGTGGTGAGCAGTGTCGGGTGTGAGCAGTGTCGGTGGTGAGCAGTGTCGGGGTGTGAGCAGTGTCGGGGGTGTGAGCAGTGTCGGGGGTGAGCAGTGTCGGGTGGTGGGCAGTGTCGGGGGTGAGCAGTGTCGGGTGGTGGGCAGTGTCGGGGGTGAGCAGTGTCGGGTGGTGAGCAGTGTCGGGTGGTGGGCAGTGTCGGGGGTGAGCAGTGTCGGGTGGTGAGCAGTGTCGGGGGTGAGCAGTGTCGGGGGGGTGAGCAGTGTCGGGTGGTGAGCAGTGTCGGGTGGTGAGCAGTGTCGGGGGTGTGAGCAGTGTCGGGGGTGAGCAGTGTCGGGGGTGTGAGCAGTGTCGGGGGTGAGCAGTGTCGGGGGTGTGAGCAGTGTCGGGGGTGTGAGCAGTGTCGGGGGTGAGCAGTGTCGGGGGTGTGAGCAGTGTCGGGTGGTGAGCAGTGTCGGGTGGTGAGCAGTGTCGGGGGGTGAGCAGTGTCGGGGGTGAGCAGTGTCGGGGGTGTGAGCAGTGTCGGGTGGTGAGCAGTGTCGGGTGGTGAGCAGTGTCGGGGGTGTGAGCAGTGTCGGGTGGTGAGCAGTGTCGGGTGGTGAGCAGTGTCGGGGGGTGAGCAGTGTCGGGGGGTGAGCAGTGTCGGGTGGTGGGCAGGGCCGGGGATGTGAGCAGTGTCGGGGGGGTGAGCAGTGTCGGGTGGTGAGCAGTGTCGGGTGGTGAGCAGTGTCGGGTGGTGAGCAGTGTCGGGGGTGTGAGCAGTGTCGGGGGTGTGAGCAGTGTCGGTGGTGAGCAGTGTTGGGTGGTGAGCAGTGTCGGGGGTGTGAGCAGTGTCGGTGGTGAGCAGTGTCGGGTGGTGAGCAGTGTCGGGGGTGTGAGCAGTGTCGGGGGTGAGCAGTGTCGGGGGTGTGAGCAGTGTCGGGGGTGTGAGCAGTGTCGGGGGTGTGAGCAGTGTCGGGGGTGAGCAGTGTCGGGGGTGTGAGCAGTGTCGGGGGTGTGAGCAGTGTCGGGGGTGAGCAGTGTCGGGGGTGAGCAGTGTCGGGGGTGTGAGCAGTGTCGGGGGTGTGAGCAGTGTCGGGTGGTGAGCAGTGTCGGGTGGTGAGCAGTGTCGGGGGTGTGAGCAGTGTCGGGGGTGAGCAGTGTCGGGGGTGTGAGCAGTGTCGGGGGTGAGCAGTGTCGGGGGGGTGAGCAGTGTCGGGTGGTGGGCAGTGTCGGGTGGTGAGCAGTGTCGGGGGTGTGAGCAGTGTCGGGGGTGTGAGCAGTGTCGGGTGGTGAGCAGTGTCGGGTGGTGAGCAGTGTCGGGGGTGTGAGCAGTGTCGGGGGTGAGCAGTGTCGGGTGGTGGGCAGTGTCGGGGGTGTGAGCAGTGTCGGGGGTGAGCAGTGTCGGGTGGTGAGCAGTGTCGGGTGGTGAGCAGTGTCGGGTGGTGAGCAGTGTCGGGTGGTGAGCAGTGTCGGGGTGTGAGCAGTGTCGGGTGGTGAGCAGTGTCGGGTGGTGAGCAGTGTCGGGTGGTGAGCAGTGTCGGGGGTGTGAGCAGTGTCGGGGGTGTGAGCAGTGTCGGGGGTGTGAGCAGTGTCGGGGGTGTGAGCAGTGTCTGGGGTGTGAGCAGTGTCGGGTGTGAGCAGTGTCGGGGGTGTGAGCAGTGTCGGGTGTGAGCAGTGTCGGGTGTGAGCAGTGTCGGGGGTGTGAGCAGTGTCGGGAGTGAGCAGTGTCGGGTGTGAGCAGTGTCGGGGGTGTGAGCAGTGTCGGGGGTGAGCAGTGTCGGGTGTGAGCAGTGTCGGGGTGTGAGCAGTGTCGGGGGTGAGCAGTGACGGGGGTGAGCAGTGTCGGGGGTGTGAGCAGTGTTGGGGTGGTGAGCAGTGTTGGGGTGGTGAGCAGTGTTGGGGTGGTGAGCAGTGTCTGGTGGTGAGCAGTGTCGGGTGGTGAGCAGTGTCGGGGGTGTGAGCAGTGTCGGGGGTGTGAGCAGTGTCGGGGGTGTGCAGTGTCGGGGGTGTGAGCAGTGTCGGGGGTGTGAGCAGTGTCGGGGTGTGAGCAGTGTCGGGTGGTGAGCAATGACGGGGGTGAGCAGTGTCGGGGGTGTGAGCAGTGTCAGGTGGTGAGCAGTGTTGGGGTGGTGAGCAGTGTCGGGGGTGTGAGCAGTGTCGGGGGTGTGAGCAGTGTCGGGGGTGTGCAGTGTCGGGGGTGTGAGCAGTGTCGGGGGTGTGAGCAGTGTCGGGGTGTGAGCAGTGACGGGGGTGTGAGCAGTGTCGGAAGTGAGCAGTGTCGGGTGGTGAGCAGTGTCGGGGGTGTGAGCAGTGTTGGGGTGGTGAGCAGTGTTGGGGTGTGAGCAGTGTCGGGTGGTGAGCAGTGTTGGGGTGGTGGGCAGTGTCGGGGGTGTGAGCAGTGTTGGGGTGTGAGCAGTGTTGGGTGGTGAGCAATGTTGGGGTGGTGAGCAGTGTCGGGGGTGTGAGCAGTGTCGGGGTGTGTGCAGTGTCGGGGGTGAGCAGTGTCGGGTGGTGAGCAGTGACGGGGGTGTGAGCAGTGTCGGGGGTGAGCAGTGTCGGGGGTGTGAGCAGTGTCGGGGGTGTGAGCAGTGTCGGAAGTGAGCAGTGTCGGGTGGTGAGCAGTGTCGGGGGTGTGAGCAGTGTCGGGGGTGTGAGCAGTGTCGGGTGGTGAGCAGTGTCGGGGATGTGAGCAGTGTCGGGGATGTGAGCAGTGTCGGGGATGTGAGCAGTGTCGGGGGTGAGCAGTGTCGGGGGTGAGCAGTGTCGGGGGTGAGCAGTGTCGGGGGTGAGCAGTGTCGGGTGGTGAGCAGGGTCGGTGGTGAGCAGTGTCGGTGGTGAGCAGTGTCGGGTGTGAGCAGTGTCGGGTGTGAGCAGTGTCGGGTGTGAGCAGTGTCGGTGGTGAGCAGTGTCGGGGGTGTGAGCAGTGTCGGGGGTGTGAGCAGTGTCGGGGGTGTGAGCAGTGTCGGTGGTGAGCAGTGTCGGGTGTGAGCAGTGTCGGGTGTGAGCAGTGTCGGGTGTGAGCAGTGTCGGTGGTGAGCAGTGTCGGGTGGTGAGCAGTGTCGGGTGGTGAGCAGTGTCGGGGGTGTGAGCAGTGTCGGGGGTGTGAGCAGTGTCGGGGGGGGTGAGCAGTGTCGGGGGTGGTGGGCAGTGTCGGGGGGGGTGGGCAGTGTCGGGTGGTGAGCAGTGTCGGGTGGTGAGCAGTGTCGGGGGGTGAGCAGTGTCGGGGGGGGTGAGCAGTGTCGGGGGTGGTGGGCAGTGTCGGGGGGGGTGGGCAGTGTCGGGTGGTGAGCAGTGTCGGGGGTGTGAGCAGTGTCCTGGGTGTGAGCAGTGTCGGGGGGTGAGCAGTGTCGGGGGGGGTGAGCAGTGTCGGGGGTGGTGGGCAGTGTCGGGGGGGGTGGGCAGTGTCGGGTGGTGAGCAGTGTCGGGGGTGTGAGCAGTGTCCTGGGTGTGAGAAGTGTCGGGTGGTGGGCAGTGTCGGGTGGTGGGCAGTGTCGGGTGGTGAGCAGTGTCGGGGGTGTGAGCAGTGTCGGGGGTGTGAGCAGTGTCCTGGGTGTGAGAAGTGTCGGGTGGTGGGCAGTGTCGGGTGGTGGGCAGTGTCGGGTGGTGGGCAGTGTCGGGTGGTGAGCAGTGTCAGGTGTGAGCAGTGTCGGGGGTGAGCAGTGTCGGGTGTGAGCAGTGTCGGGGGTGTGAGCAGTGTCGGGGGTGAGCAGTGTCGGGGGTGTGAAGAGTGTCGGGGGTGTGAGCAGTGTCGGGGGTGAGCAGTGTCGGGGGGGTGAGCAGTGTCAGGTGGTGAGCAGTGTCGGAGTGGTGAGCAGTGTCGGGTGGTGGGCAGTGTCGGGTGGTGGGCAGTGTCGGGTGGTGAGCAGTGTCGGGGGTGTGAGCAGTGTCGGGGGTGAGCAGTGTCGGGGGGTGGGCAATGTCGGGTGGTGGGCAGTGTCGGGTGGTGGGCAGTGTCGGGGGTGTGAGCAGTGTTGGGGTGGTGAGCAGTGTTGGGGTGGTGAGCAGTGTTGGGGGGGTGAGCAGTGTCGGGGGTGTGAGCAGTGTCGGGTGGTGGGCAGTGTCGGGTGGTGGGCAGTGTCGGGTGGTGAGCAGTGTCGGGTGGGTGAGCAGTGTCGGGGGTGTGAGCAGTGTCGGGGGTGTGAGCAGTGTCGGGTGGTGAGCAGTGTCGGGGGTGTGAGCAGTGTCGGGTGGTGAGCAGTGTCGGGGTGGTGAGCAGTGTCGGGGGTGTGAGCAGTGTCGGGTGGTGGGCAGTGTCGGGTGGTGGGCAGTGTCGGGTGGTGAGCAGTGTCGGGGGTGCGAGCAGTGTCGGGTGGTGAGCAGTGTCGGATGGGTGAGCAGTGTTGGGGTGGTGAGCAGTGTTGGGGGGGTGAGCAGTGTTGGGTGGGTGAGCAGTGTCAGGGGTGTGAGCAGTGTCGGGGGGGGGGAGCTGTGTCGGGAGGGATGACCAGAGTTGGGGGGTCGGCAAAGTCAGGAGGGTGAGTAGTGTCGGGTGGGTGAGCAGTGTCGGGGACTCGACAGTGTCAGGGGTGGGCAGTGCCGGGGGGGTGAGCAGTGTCTGGGTGCCGGCTGAACAGTGTCGGGGGATGGACAGTGTTAGGACAGTAAGCAGTATTGGGGGGCATGAGCAGTGTCGGAAGGTGAACAGTGTTGGGGGGGGTGAACTGTGTCAGATGGTGAGCAGTGTCAGGGGGGTGAGCAGTGTCGGGGATGAGCAGCATTGGGTGTGAGCAGTGTCAGGGTGAGCAGTGTCAGGGGTGGTGAGCAGTGTTTGGAGGGGTGGTGAGCAGTGTTTGGAGGGGTGGGCAGTGTTGGGGTGGTGAGCGGTGTTTGTAGGGGTGGACAGTGTTTGTAGGGGTGGACAGTGTTTGGAGGGGTGGGCAGTGCTGGGGTGGTGAGCAGTATTGGGTGTGAGCAGTGTTTGGAGGGGTGAGCAGTGTTTGGAGGGGTGGGCAGTGTTGGGGTGGTGAGCAGTGTCAGGGGGAGCAATGTCGGAGGGTGAGCTGTATTTGGAGGGGTGGGCAGTGTTTGGAGGGGTGGGCACTGTTGGGGTGGTGAGCGGTGTTTGGAGGGGTGAGCAGTGTTTGGAGGGGTGAGCAGTGTTGGGGCGGTGAGCAGTGTTTGGAGGGGTGAGCAGTGTTGGGGTGGTGGGCAGTGTTGGGGTGGTGAGCAGTGTTGGGGTGGTGAGCAGTGTTTGGAGGGGTGGGCAGTGTTGGGGTGGTGAGCAGTGTTTGGAGGGGTGGGCAGTGTTGGGGCGGTGAGCAGTGTTTGGAGGTGTGGGCAGTGTTTGGAGGGGTGAGCAGTGTTGGGGTGGTGAGCAGTGTTTGGAGGGGTGGGCAGTGTTGGGGCGGTGAGCAGTGTTTGGAGGGGTGGGCAGTGTTTGGAGGGGTGGACACTGTTGGGGCGGTGAGCAGTGTTGGGGTGGTGAGCAGTGTTGGGGGGGTGAGCAGTGTTTGGAGGGGTGGGCAGTGTTGGGGTGGTGAGCAGTGTTTGGAGGGGTGGGCAGTGTTGGGGCGGTGAGCAGTGTTTGGAGGGGTGGGCAGTGTTGGGGCGGTGAGCAGTGTTTGGAGGGGTGGTCAGTGTTTGGAGGGGTGGGCAGTGTTGGGGCGGTGAGCAGTGTTTGGAGGGGAGGGCAGTGTTGGGGTGGTGAGCAGTGTTTGGAGGGGTGGGCAGTGTTTGGAGGGGTGAGCAGTGTTTGGAGGGGTGGGCAGTGTTTGGAGGGGTGGGCAGTGTTGGGGTGGTGAGCAGTGTTTCGAGGGGTGGGCAGTGTTGGGGTGGTGAGCAGTGTTTGGAGGGGTGGGCAGTGTTTGGAGGGGTGGGCAGTGTTGGGGAAGTGAGCAGTGTTTGGAGGGGTGGGCAGTGTTGGGGTGGTGAGCAGTGTTTGGAGGGGTGGGCAGTGTTTGGAGGGGTGGGCAGTGTTGGGGCGGTGAGCAGTGTTTGGAGGGCTGGGCAGTGTTGGGGTGGTGAGCAGTGTTTGGAGGGGTGGGCAGTGTTTGGAGGGGTGAGCAGTGTTTGGAGGGGTGGGCAGTGTTTGGGGGGCGGGCAGTGTTGGGGTGGTGAGCAGAGATGGAGGGGTGGGCAGTGTTTGGAGGGGTGAGCAGTGTTTGGAGGGTTGGGCAGTGTTTCGTGGGCGGGCAGTGTTGGGGTGGTGAGCAGTGTTTGGAGGGGTGGGCAGTGTTTGGAGGGGTGGGCAGTGTTGGGGCGGTGAGCAGTGTTTGGAGGGGTGGGCAGTGTTGGGGTGGTGAGCAGTGTTTGGAGGGGTGGGCAGTGTTTGGAGGGGTGAGCAGTGTTTGGAGGGGTGGGCAGTGTTTGGGGGGCGGGCAGTGTTGGGGTGGTGAGCAGAGTTTGGAGGGGTGGGCAGTGTTCGGAGGGGTGAGCAGTGTTTGGAGGGGTGGGCAGTGTTGGGGCGGTGAGCAGTGTTTGGAGGGGTGGGCAGTGTTGGGGTGGTGAGCAGTGTTGGGGTGGTGAGCAGTGTTTGGAGGGGTGAGTAGTGTTTGGAGGGGTGAGCAGTGTTGGGGCGGTGAGCAGTGTTTGGATGGGAGAGCAGTGTTTGGAGGGGTGGGCAGTGTTTGGAGGGGTGGGCAGTGTTGGGGTGGTGAGCAGTGTTGGGGTGGTGAGCAGTGTTTGGAGGGGTGAGTAGTGTTTGGAGGGGTGGGCAGTGTTGGGATGGTGAGCAGTGTTTGGAGGGGTGGACAGTGTTGGGGTGGTGAGCAGTGTTTGAAGGGGTGGGCAGTGTTGGGGTGGTGAGCAGTGTTTGGAGGGGTGGACAGTGTTGGGGTGGTGAGCAGTGTTGGGGCGGTGAGCAGTGTTTGGAGGGGTGAGCAGTGTTGGGGCGGTGAGCAGTGTTTGGAGGGGTGGGCAGTGTTGGGGTGGTGAGCAGTGTTGGGGCGGTGAGCAGTGTTTGGAGGGGTGGGCAGCGTTGGGGTGGTGAGCAGTGTTTGGAGGGGTGGGCAGTGTTGGGGTGGTGAGCAGTGTTTGGAGGGGTGGGCAGTGTTGGGGTGGTGAGCAGTGTTTGGAGGGGTGGGCAGTGTTGGGGCGGTGAGCAGTGTTTGGAGGGGTGGGCAGTGTTGGGGCGGTGAGCAGTGTTTGGAGGGGTGGGCAGTGTTTGGAGGGGTGGGCAGTGTTTGGAGGGGTGGGCAGTGTTGGGGTGGTGAGCAGTGTTGGGGCGGTGAGCAGTGTTTGGAGGGGTGGGCAGTGTTGGGGCGGTGAGCAGTGTTTGGAGGGGTGAGCAGTGTTGGGGCGGTGAGCAGTGTTTGGAGGGGTGGGCAGTGTTGGGGTGGTGAGCAGTGTTTGGAGGGGTGGGCAGTGTTGGGGTGGTGAGCAGTGTTTGGAGGGGTGGGCAGTGTTGGGGTGGTGAGCAGTGTTTGGAGGGGTGGGCAGTGTTGGGGTGGTGAGCAGTGTTTGGAGGGGTGGGCAGTGTTGGGGTGGTGAGCAGTGTTTGGAGGGGTGGGCAGTGTTGGGGCGGTGAGCAGTGTTTGGAGGGGTGGGCAGTGTTGGGGCGGTGAGCAGTGTTTGGAGGGGTGGGCAGTGTTTGGAGGGGTGGGCAGTGTTGGGGTGGTGAGCAGTGTTGGGGCGGTGAGCAGTGTTTGGAGGGGTGGGCAGTGTTGGGGCGGTGAGCAGTGTTTGGAGGGGTGGGCAGTGTTTGGAGGGGAGGGCAGTGTTGGGGCGGTGAGCAGTGTTTGGAGGGGTGGGCAGTGTTGGGGCGGTGAGCAGTGTTTGGAGGGGTGAGCAGTGTTTGGAGGGGTGAGCAGTGTTTGGACGGGTGGGCAGTGTTTGGAGGGGTGAGCAGTGTTTGGAGGGGTGGGCAGTGTTTGGAGGGGTGGGCAGTGTTTGGAGGGGTGGGCAGTGTTTGGAGGGGTGAGCAGTGTTTGGAGGGGTGGGCAGTGTTTGGAGGGGTGGGCAGTGTTTGGAGGGGTGAGCAGTGTTTGGAGGGGTGGGCAGTGTTGGGGTGGTGAGCAGTGTTTGGAGGGGTGAGCAGTGTTTGGAGGGGTGGGCAGTGTTGGGGCGGTGAGCAGTGTTTGGAGGGGTGGGCAGTGTTTGGAGGGTGGGCAGTGTTTGGAGGGGTGGGCAGTGTTTGGAGGGGTGGGCAGTGTTGGGGTGGTGAGCAGTGTTGGGGTGGTGAGCAGTGTTTGGAGGGGTGGGCAGTGTTGGGGTGGTGAGCAGTGTTTGGAGGGGTGGGCAGTGTTGGGGCGGTGAGCAGTGTTTGGAGGGGTGGGCAGTGTTGGGGCGGTGAGCAGTGTTTGGAGGGGTGGGCAGTGTTTGGAGGGGTGGGCAGTGTTTGGAGGGGTGGGCAGTGTTGGGGTGGTGAGCAGTGTTGGGGCGGTGAGCAGTGTTTGGAGGGGTGGGCAGTGTTGGGGCGGTGAGCAGTGTTTGGAGGGGTGAGCAGTGTTGGGGCGGTGAGCAGTGTTTGGAGGGGTGGGCAGTGTTGGGGTGGTGAGCAGTGTTTGGAGGGGTGGGCAGTGTTGGGGTGGTGAGCAGTGTTTGGAGGGGTGGGCAGTGTTGGGGTGGTGAGCAGTGTTTGGAGGGGTGGGCAGTGTTGGGGTGGTGAGCAGTGTTTGGAGGGGTGGGCAGTGTTGGGGTGGTGAGCAGTGTTTGGAGGGGTGGGCAGTGTTGGGGCGGTGAGCAGTGTTTGGAGGGGTGGGCAGTGTTGGGGCGGTGAGCAGTGTTTGGAGGGGTGGGCAGTGTTTGGAGGGGTGGGCAGTGTTGGGGTGGTGAGCAGTGTTGGGGCGGTGAGCAGTGTTTGGAGGGGTGGGCAGTGTTGGGGCGGTGAGCAGTGTTTGGAGGGGTGGGCAGTGTTTGGAGGGGAGGGCAGTGTTGGGGTGCTGAGCAGTGTTTGGAGGGGTGGGCAGTGTTGGGGCGGTGAGCAGTGTTTGGAGGGGTGAGGAGTGTTTGGAGGGGTGGGCAGTGTTGGAGGGGTGGGCAGTGTTTGGAGGGGTGAGCAGTGTTGGGGTGGTGAGCAGTGTTTGGAGAGGTGGGCAGTGTTTGGAGGGGTGGGCAGTGTTGGGGCGGTGAGCAGTGTTTGGAGGGGTGAGCAGTGTTTGGAGGGGTGAGCAGTGTTTGGACGGGTGGGCAGTGTTTGGAGGGGTGAGCAGTGTTTGGAGGGGTGGGCAGTGTTTGGAGGGGTGGGCAGTGTTTGGAGGGGTGGGCAGTGTTTGGAGGGGTGGGCAGTGTTTGGAGGGGTGAGCAGTGTTTGGAGGGGTGGGCAGTGTTGGGGTGGTGAGCAGTGTTTGGAGGGGTGAGCAGTGTTTGGAGGGGTGGGCAGTGTTGGGGCGGTGAGCAGTGTTTGGAGGGGTGGGCAGTGTTTGGAGGGTGGGCAGTGTTTGGAGGGGTGGGCAGTGTTTGGAGGGGTGGGCAGTGTTGGGGTGGTGAGCAGTGTTGGGGTGGTGAGCAGTGTTTGGAGGGGTGGGCAGTGTTGGGGTGGTGAGCAGTGTTTGGAGGGGTGGGCAGTGTTTGGAGGGGTGAGCAGTGTTTGGAGGGGTGGGCAGTGTTGGGGTGGTGAGCAGTGTTTGGAGGGGTGGGCAGTGTTTCGAGGGGTGGTGAGCAGTGTTTGGAGGGGTGGGCAGTGTTTGGAGGGGTGAGCAGTGTTTGGGCGGTGAGCAGTGTTTGGAGGGGTGGGCAGTGTTGGGGTGGTGAGCAGTGTTTGGAGGGGTGGGCAGTGTTGGGGCGGTGAGCAGTGTTTGGAGGGGTGGGCAGTGTTGGGGCGGTGAGCAGTGTTTGGAAGGGTGGACAGTGTTGGGGCGGTGAGCAGTGTTTGGAGGGGTGGACAGTGTTTGGAGGGGTGAGCAGTGTTGGGGTGGTGAGCAGTGTTTGGAGGGGTGGACAGTGTTTGGAGGGGTGGGCAGTGTTGGGGTGGTGAGCAGTGTTTGGAGGGGTGGGCAGTGTTGGGGCGGTGAGCAGTGTTTGGAGGGGTGGACAGTGTTTGGAGGGGTGAGCAGTGTTTGGAGGGGTGGGCAGTGTTGGGGTGGTGAGCAGTGTTGGGGTTGGGTGTGCAGTGTCAGTGGGTGAGCTGTGTCGGGGGTGGGGTGTGCACAGTGTCAGGGGATGGGCGCTGTTGGTGGGGGGCGAGCAGTGTCTGGACAGCGTGAGGGGGAAGACAGTGGCACCTGTGATGAAGACTGATACAGACTGGAAACATTGCTTCTGTCTCTCTCTCTCTCTCCACAGATGCTGCCGGACCTGTTGAGCTATCCAGCATTTCCTGTTTTTATTTCCGATTTCCAGCAATTTTAGTATTTTGCTTTTACTTTTGTGTGAAATGGAGATTGAATTAACTTCAGAAAAGATGCAAAATAATTCTCAGTCATAACTTGGTGTCAGGATAGAGCAGTGAAAGAAAGGGTTAAGCAGACAGAATGCTGCGAAGCTGAATGGAATACTAGGATAGCTGCGAGTGATTACAAGGATGTAATCTGATGGAGGGGTTCAAATGATATCATAAATTGTAGGAGTGAAGCTCAAGTGGTTTATAACTGTCACCTGAACCCCACGATTAAGTTACTGCTTTGTAATCACTCCAAGGTATCTTATTATTAACTTCCTTCTGCTGTACATCATAGAGGTTTATTTCTTATTTTAATCATCCAGGAATGTATCAGTTTATAAAGTGTATATTTTCTGTTTTATCATACATATTGTTAGAAGTTTAAATTATATATTTTGGGTTGTAAGCAACTTTTAGAGAAGTTAAGTGCTTATGTACAACTTGTACTTTAATATCTGCTGACTTGCACAGTCACTTAAGAATTCTTTCTCCTTTACATACATACATTGTGAAGAAGCATCGCATCTAAACTCTAAATCACAGCGCGCATTGACACTGCAGAGGATGCCAGGCACAGCTTCTGGTTTCAAAGTTTAATAAAACATGTCACTGACTAAATATTAGATTCCAAACACCCCTGCTTTAACCAGGTTTCCATCTCTATGGTGCTTAATGAATTCTTGTATCAGAGGATTGTGCTCAGGAATGGTCCTAATGTCTATTCCCTACCCTGCTTGTGTCTGTGATTGGCAGTTTGAAGAACTGTACCAGTGAAACAGGCAGCAGAGGGCTCTGATCATCACTAACAAACAGCTGGTCTCCCAAGTGTTGCATTTGAAATGAGGGTATTTGTTAAATGGCATGTTTCAATATTAATTTTCAGACAGGGCACCAGCATGATGGCACCATGTGTTGGTGTACTAACATGCAGCGCCGCATAATGTTCCTTACAGTGTGCATTCCCAATCTCTGCTGGACTGTTTGAAGAGGTGCCAAGTGCAGGCACAGCTCTTCAACAGAAAGGGAAAATCTGAGGGCATTATCAACCTGCGATGTTCAGCATTCAATTACATAATGGAGTTGGCACAGGACTGGAATCACTTTGCCTGGTTGCCCTCTTTTAGGAGACTGTTGTGTGACATGGGAGACCTAAGGAAGGGGAGAAAGCATATATAAAAATTAAATCACTTAAAATGCCAGATTGGTATTCAGTCTGAATCATAAATCCGTGAACTTTGCATTGAAACAGATCAAATATTTTCTTTAAAAGTCTACAATTCTGCAAGATTCATTGAACCTTTTTGGATAAAATCCAAAAGGATGCTATAAAATGTTGAATGTTTACTGATTGTTAAATACTGATTGAGTCATTTTCCTTTCATTTAATTTTTTCCCCATCCTTCCTTATGACGTTAACATTTTTACGGTGCATAGGATTTGTATACAGTACAGGTACATGTACACTAAGGTTGCTTGCACCCTTCAGGCATTTTGGCCCAAACAGCTTTCCTAGTGTGTGAGCTTAGATAATGATTGCCAACTGGTTATTTGATTATAGCATAAAACTAATTCTGTCCTCATGGGGCCTTCACTAATGTTATAGTTCAATAGGAAAAAAAAATCAAACAGTCCCATTAGTAATGACGCATACGTTATATCAGGGTAAAACAGGCAGGTTAATCCTGCAAAATCCTCCTCACTAATGTTTGGGTACTGTTGCCCAGTTTGGGAAAGATGCCTCACAGCCTTTTTAAGCAGCAGCCTGACACAGACTTACTTGGATCCATATCTATCAGACAACAGCCAAGATTCTTCCATTGACAGCAGTGAATCTGCCCTCTCCTACCAGGAGGGGAGGTGGGAGCACAGTTTGGTGCAGACACAGATGAGTGGTCCCGAGAATCCTCAACATTGAACCCCAGACCCCAAAGGTCTCATGGCTTTAGGCCAAACAAGGTCGAGGAAATCTCTCACTGATTCTCATGTGCCCCCCAACATAACCATTTGGTACTTCCATCACTGAGAGAGGATGTATCACAACTTGGTGTGCCTCCTGTTCTGACCAAGATTGCAAGAAACTACAAAGGGTCATAAACAAAGCTCAATCCATCACGCAAACCAGCCTCCCATCCATCAACACTGTCTACACTTCCCATTGCCTGAGAAAAGCAGCCAACATAATCAAGGACCCCACTCAGCCTTGTTATATTCTCTTTTGTATCTTTTTCCTGATGGAAGAAGGTCAAAGTCTGAGGACACATACCAACCGACTCTACAACAGCTTCTTCCCCGCTGCCATCAGGCTTTTGATTGGACCTACCTTATACTAAGTTGATCTTTCTCTACACCCTAGCTATGACTGTAACATTATATTCTGCACCCTCTCCTTTTCTTTTCTATGAATGGTATGCACTGTCTACATAGCGCACAAGAAACAATACTTTTCACTGTATGCTAATACAGGTGACAATAATAAACCAAATCAAATCGAAGAATCTCTGAGGCAGCAAGCAGGAAGAATGTTTCTGATGTGAGGGAATACAGTGTGCATCACTATGGGATTGAGTTGTAGTGCCACTGACTGAGCTAGCTGAGTCCTGAAGGTGATATCTGAAGGATATATGCAGGACCTGCATGAGGTGATGAGGGAGCCCAACTAGAGGAGGGAACCCATTGAACCTCATCCATAATAACCTACCTGTCACAGATGTATCTACCCATGGTAGTGTTGGCCATGTGATCATCAGCATCCCCCTCACTCCCAGCAGGTTTTGAAGTGAGTGGGACAGCGTGAAATAGCATGGGTGGGATCCCTTCCAAGATCCAGCCCACTCCGATCTGGAAGTAATTTTAGAGGTAGGAAGCCTGCCCTTGCCAGAATTAAGGCCTTTAAGAGGCCACTTAATCACCACGTAAGGACCTTTTCCCACCCAGAATCAATTTTTTGGCTGGTGAGTGTCGGATAGGTCTGGGGGGAGCGGGGGAGGGGGAGGGGGGTGCGGTGGTGGTGGGTGGGATGGAAAAAAAATTAAATCCTCCATTTCAGTGGAGGGGTGGCTGCCTCTATCGAAAGCTCCTTTCTGACTGAAGAAACACTCACTTTAAGGACTGGACATCTCCAGACCTCCTTCCCCTCATCTGCCTATCCACTGACACCCCAATCATCACCCCGCCCCACGTGCCCACAATCCGCCCATAAGTCCTCTACTCTCTGCTCCCCCTCCAGGACTCCTGTCACTTACCTGGCCTTCACGTCTCAACACAAAGTCCCAGGTATGTTGCTGCAGTGTCTCTTCCAGCCACTGCAACACTAGACCTTCACTGGCATCACCATCAATCTACCATTGGCCAAAACTAAACTGGCTAATCCATATCAAGAAAATGGCTTTATAAAGGACAGAGCTGGTAATCTGTGATAAATAACCTGTCAAAACCTCTCCATAAAGTATGATGGAATACTTACCTTTCACGCGGCTGGTATACAGCCACAACTACAACTAAGAAACTTAACACCATGGAGGACTGATCATTTCACTTGATTGGTGTCCCTACCATCGATTCAATATTGACTCCCTAGGCATCCCCACATAATTGCTGTTATATACAGAATACACTGCAGCAACTCACCAAAGATGTTTTAATAAACACCTCTCCCTCTCCCAGAAAGAAACACAGGAGCGATAAAGTTGCAGGAACATGGCCTTCAAGTTCAATTCCAAGTCTTGTACCATCCTGATTTGGATATAAATGTCTGTTCTTTTATCATTGTGAGGTCAAATGCTGAAAGCCACAAACTAGTTAGCCAGGAGTGGATGATAAAGACGGCCTTAACCTGTGTCTCTCAATTCCCAAAGACAAACTTTTAAAAGCAAGCTTGCTAGGTGGGGTAATTGGATCACTGTAAGTAACAGGACGCCTTGCATTTCTTCTCCAGAAAGTAAAGGGTGCTAAGGTTAATTGCACAACCCTAAATGTTTCTAAGTATGAGTCAACTATCTCAACAACAAAACCACAGATCTTGTTCTCAGTTGCTTGTGGTGTGTTGATGAGGGAAACAAGAAGTGTAGTGAAATGCATTGTTTTTTTCCTCGCTACAGGCCAACATAAATAGCCAAAATGAAGTGAATCTATGATTCAGGGTGAAATGAAACTTGTTTAGGAGGCAAGGACTTGTTTGCACAGATTTTAGCTGATGCTCTTTTTGACAGCAAATAGAAGTATTTGCATATACAAAGGTTACCAATTTGAGGTAAACCACATTCATCAGAAATGAATGTTTCAATCATTCAGTTTACAGTACTTGACATTTGATTTTTCAATTTAAGCATAAAAAGAAGGGGATGTGTGGGCATATCAGCCATGGCCTGCCAAATTCAACGTCAAAGATTGAGGATTGTTATCAAAGAATCATAGAATCTTCAGTGCAAAAGGAGGCCATTCAGCCCATTGACTCTGCACCAACAACAATCCCACCCAGGTCCCAACCCCGCAATCCCACATATTTACCTCCTAATTCCCCTGACACTACAGTTAATTTAGCATGGCCACTGAACCTAATCCATACATCTTTGGACTGTAGAAAGAAACTGGAGCATCTGGCGGAAAGCCATGCAGACACGGGAAGAACATGCAAACTCCACATAGACAATCACCCAAGGCCAGAATTGAACCCTGGTCCCTGACACAGTGAGGCAGCAGCGCTAACCACTGTGCTACCATGGTGCCCAAGATCCACCAATATGTTTATGGCCAACACTTCACTTTTTTTTATTGAATTCAAATTCTACCATCTGCTGTGGCAGGATTCGAATCCGGGTCCCCAGAACATTATCTGAATCTCTGGATTAACAGACTGGCAACAGTACAATAGGCCAACACCTCCCTTTTACTCTGAAGGGCCCAGTTCAATTCTCTTCCAGTATGTCTCAGCTAAATTGGCAAAAGGAAAGATTTCTCTCTCTGAATATTGCCCAGTTAATCAGAAGAACAGGGTGCAGGAGATCATTCTACTCTACACTGGCCTCCTGGGCTCGCTCCATGATTCAGTGAGATCACTGCTGATCTTTGATCCCAACTTCCCTTTTCTACTTATCTTCATAATTTCTGGAATTTCTTTGGGGAGAAATTTTCTGACCCCCAACCCCCACCCCCAGCCCCACCATAGGACCCAAAATTCCCACCAAAGTCAACAGAGCTGGTCTGTCAAATTCTCCTTACCGCCCGCAACAATTCCCACAGCGGGTGAGACCAGAAAATTCCGAGCCTTGGTGCCATTTATTGATCTTAGTCTCAGATATACTCAACGACTGAACATCCGCAACCACTCTGGAATGGAGTATTCCAAAGGTTCACAGTCCCTGGAGAGATTAATTTAAAATATTCGTGAGATGTGCGCATTACTTCCAAGGTTGGCCTTTATTGCCCATCGCTAATTGCCCTTGAGAAGCTGGTGGTGAGCCACCTTCTTGAGCCGCTGTAGTCCACGTGGCGAAGATACTCCCACAGTATCTTTGGTGAGGGAATTCAAGGATTTTGACCCTGCAACTCTGAAGGATCAGCAATAGACTTCCAAGAGTGGACGGTGGCTGACTTGGAGGGGAACTTCAAGGCAGTGGTGGCTCCCATGTGCCTGCTGTACTTGTCCTTCTGGATGGTTGAGGTCACAAGCTTGGGAGATGTTGTCAAAGAAAACTGGACGAAATGCTGCAGTGCATCTTGTAACTCGTACCAGTAGTAGTCACAGTGCCTCCATGGGGGAGGGACAGAATATTTAAATTGTTGATTGTGTGCCAATCAACTAGGATGCTTTGTTCTGTGTGGCACTAAAATTCTTGAGTGTTGTTGAAGCTACACTCAACCAAACAAATGGAGCCATGATGTGGAGATGCCAGCATTGGACAGGGTGGGTCCAGTAAGAAGCCTCACCAGGTTAAAATCCAACAGGTTTATTTGGGATCACGAGTTTTCGGAATGCTGCTCCTCCACTCACCTGATGTAGGAGCAGTGGTTGGGAAGCATGTGATTCCAGATAAACCTGTTGGACTTTATCCCGGTGTTGTGAGACTTCTTACTAAAACGAATGGAGAGTACTCCATCACATTCCTGACTTACACCTTGGTGAAAAGGCTTAGGTGATGCAGAAGGTGAGTCATTTCCCTCATAATACTGAGCCTCAAACCCACTATTGCAGCCATCATATTTATGTCAATGATCCTTTTTTCTGAGGTTATGACCTTTAGTTCTAGGCTCTCCAGCAATGAGAAAAGACCTCATAGTATCCTCTTATTTTATTCATTCTCTAATTTTTTTTGTTTACTTTATTCCAATCCAATCAAGTCAAATTAAAGCCAATTCAAGTTGAGACATTCCCGATCCAAGCTGGCAAGACAAGACTCTCACCACCTGTCTTGGGCTTGATCTACATGATCCAAGCTGATTGGAGTAGGTATAGCTCCTCCTCTAAGGCTTGATCTCATTTGCATCTTAGCCAAAAGGCCGAGATGCCACTTTAAAAAATTGCTTCAAATGAAGCTGAAGTGTAACCTAATGACTTCAGCCAAGTGCAGCATGTCAATACTACACTTGATCTTAGCCAAAAGGCCGATAAGAACAGATACTACACTTGATCTTAGCCAAACATACAGTGGTTAGCACTGCTGCCTCATAGCACCAAGGACCTGTGTTCAATTCCCAGCTTGGGTCACTGTCTTTATGGATAATATTGGAATAGTTTAGGTTAGAGGGTCATTAGATTGGTTCCACTGGTCGGTGCAACATCGAGGGCCAAAGGGCCTGTACTGTGCTGTAATGTTCTATGTTCTATGTTCTTTGTGGGGTCTGCATGTTCTCCCCGTGACTGCGTGGGTTTCCTCTGGGTGCTCCAGTTTCTTCTCACAGTCCAAAAGACGTGTGGTTAGGTGCATTGCCCACACTAAGTTCTCCTTCAGCATACCCGAACAGGCACCAGAATGTAGCGACTGGGTGATTTTCACAGTAACTTCATTGTGGTGTTAATGTAAGCCTACTTGTGACAATAATAAATAAATTTTAATTACCCTTTCACAGGTGGTGGTGAGCCACCTTCTTGGAAACTGTCAAGAACTTAAGAATTTAGTATGTTAGTGAGGTCACCTTTCATTCTTCTAAACTCCAGAGAATATCGGTCCATTATATTCAATAAAGAAACATTCATTATAAACTGAGAGCTCCAACAGTGTAGCACTCTCTCTCCAGTACACCTCAAATCAGCTGTGGACATTGAGCACTAAAAGCTGTCTTCAGATTAGCAGGGTAAATGCATGGGGTTACAGGGGTAAGGTAGAGGGGGTGCTAGGTAAAGACGATCTTCCAGAGATTCAGTGTAGACTGTATAGGCTGAATGGCCTCATTCTGCACTGTAGGGGTTATATGGTTCAATGGCTGAAAGCTGGAGGCCAATCTCTAAGAGGCAGGATCTGCCATAAGTGCCCTACATAAGGCTATCAAGTGTCATTGTGAGTTGTCTTTTCCAACATTAGTATCTGTTGCCAAGCTGCTGTAGCCACTGGTAATCACGATGGTGCGTGTCAGCCCGCAATTTTCCTCTCTCATCAGTTAGTGACTCCTCAGGAGGACAGTGGAATTCATGTCAGGATTGTAAGCATCCTTGAGCAGATCTTTGAACGCCTTCCTTGTTAGCCAGCTCCAGCTACCTCACCATGGAGAGGTCCTTGGGTACCCCACCATCCGCCATCCTACCTGACCCAACGAAGCCACCTCTGACTGATGAGGTACTAATTGGCCTGTGTACATTTTGTGAGAACCTCTTTTGAATTTGGCACCCGGACATGTTATTGGGGCTGGTGGGGGGAGGTGCTTTACATTTCACCTAGCTCCTGGCTCACCTAAATTATGACTCTTTGATGCTGCAGTTAGTTACAAATTGATTGTGGTCTCCCTAACTGCAATGAACATAACAAGGGAAAGCATTAAAAAGAAGTACTTAACACTGAAGTGATAGAAGGTGAACCCTTGAAAGCTGAAGTACGCTGAGTACATGAGCTTGAAGCAACCTACTTTTGAAAGACACAGGAATTCTATGGGATAACATTGTCGGGGTGAACTTGATTGAAACATGTCTTGGTCCTTTCCGTACACGGGGCTTATCACTCAGTTCAAAACAGCTTATTCAAAATTTACCTCTACAGCAAGTGGTTTCAAATACTGGAGAGCAAATCTAATTATGAATCACAAGGCTGCAATAACATCTAGTCAGACAGGGCTAGCAATTCATTAACTGCATATACATTATTTAACAATTTGATGTTTGCTATTACTGTGTTAGGGATTCAGTTAAGCATCCAAGAATGAAAAGAAAATGATGATTTTATCTCTTCAGGGTTGCTTCTGCACCTTGCCACACCAAGTGACAAAAAGGCTGTTGAAGAACTAATATTGTAGGTACCTGAACACCTTCGTGTTTATTGTTAAGAGTTAGTTTGCACCAAACCAACTGATAAATTCAAAACCCTTTGGTGTGCTGCCTGGGCAATGTATTTGCTATTTAACTGAGAGTAAGCATCAACCAGACAGATGGAAAATCCTTGCGTTTGTATGCACAATTAAATGATGAACAACTTAAAGATAAAGTGGATGCGGGGAAGACGTTTCCGTTAGTAGGGGAGACTAAGATCAGAGGGCGCAGCCTCAGAGTAAAGAACAGTTTCCTTTAGTACTGAGATGTGGAGGAATTTCTTCAGTCAGAGGGTGATGAATCTGTGGGATTCGTCACCACAGAAGGTTATGGAGGCTGGGCCATTGAGTGCATTTAAGACAGAGATAGATAGGTTCTTGATTGGTAAAGGAATCAAAGATTTTGGGGAAGAGACAGGAGAATAGGGTTGAGAAACCTACCAACCAGGATCGAATAGCAGAGCAGACTGAAAGGGCTGAGTGGCCTAATTCTGCTCCTATATCGTATGGTCTTACGGTCTAACTTTTGCCACGATTATTGTGACAAGTTACCTATCATCGATACTTTAATATATTTTTAGTTTGGATCATGGACAAAAAATAGTGGAGCTTGATTTTAACACTGGGCCTGTTTCCAATGAACCAGAATTCTAATTGCAGACACTGCAGCCAAAAACAGACCCAGAATATTTTAGATCTCGAGCCTCATTAAATGGATTTCCCACCGAGTTTTCAAGCCATCGGCATACCTGCCCCGCTTCTGGAGCAATTTCTGGTGGGTCAGCCAGGGGCCTATCTAAAATGGGAATGCATCTCTTGAAGCCAAGTTGTTTTCTTGTCTGTGATAATACACTGTGGTGGTGGTGCAGCAAGGCAACAGGATGCTCAGGCAAGCTTCCAGCCTCTCTGAGAACCCCCTTGAGGCTCTACTGGAAATGCTCAGGAAAAGGAGGGAAGCTCTCTTCCAGACAGCGTCAGTAGATTCTCAAAACTCAAGTCCACCAGGCATTAACTGCGTATTTTTTTTTATTAATTTGCTGCTTGTTATTACGTTGCTAAAATTACCAATTTAAGATTCATTTCCCCGGGACTTGGATTCACTGCAGGAAGGGTTTCAATAACCCCACAAGAGTAACAAAGGTGAGTGTTACCCTTGATTTCATCACTTCCTTCAACAACACATGGAAACAATTATTTTCCCATATCTCTCAACACTTAACTTCACACATTCTTGACCTCCTACCACAAGGCTATAAGGCTTCTCAATCTCATTACAAAAAAAAATACTTCCCCCCTTTCCTTGCTCCTTTCGCAGCCCCCGCCAGTCTCTTCAAGCTTCCTAGGTTTTGCACAGTCATCAACTTCTTTCATCGTTCCTCCTTCGCTTCACACTCCGCCCACCTGCTCTCAATTGCACACCTTGTCAACTCGATGGTTTCTCTTCTCTCTCAGCATCCGCACTCCTGGCAACAGCCCCACAAAGATGCATTCTTCTTTGTACAACACCCTCAAACATTCTCACCTTTTCTCTCTGCGGGACAAGCACATCATGTGGAGATGCCGGCATTGGACTGGGGTGAACACAGTAAGAAGTCTCACAACACCAGGTTAAAGCCCAACAGGTTTATTTGGTAGCAAGAACCACTAACTTTCGAAGCACTGCTCCTTCATCAGGTGAACAAGCACACCAACAGGGGAAAAGAGGAAGTAGGGCCCTCAGAACAAATGTTCACAGAAACACCTGACATTATCAGGCTTTTTGAGCTGCAGAAGAAAGCAAGAGGCATCAGGATGGGGTATGTTGAAGCCAGAAACTTCAGTATAAGGGAGTCTTTTTGTACAGCTTTGAGAAATGCATTGATCACATCAAGCTGCAGAGTGATGCTTGGTAGGGGTGGCATGGTTGCACAGTTGTTAGCACTGTTGCCTCACAGCACCAGGGAACCCGGGTTCAATTCCCGGCATGGGTGACTCTCTGTCCGGAATTTTACCGGCCTGCCTGCCCCAATTCAGGCAAGCTCAGAAAACAACATTCTCCATTGGCCTTGGGAGGGATTGTATGAACCTCAAATGGACGTGCCAGTAAAATCCTGCCCTATGTGCAGAGTCTGCGCATTCTCTCTGTGTCTGCATGTGTTTCCTCCACGTGCTCCAGTTTCCTCCAACAGCCTGAAAGACACGCTGATTAGGTGAATTGGCCATGCTAGCTTCTCCCTCAATCTACACGAACAGGCGCTGGAGTCTGGCGACGAGGCGGTTTCCACAGTAACTTCATTGCCATGTTAATGTAAGCCTAGTTGTGACATTAATAAATAAAATAAAAATAAACAAAGTATCTGCTGCTGTCCAGTCCCTCGGTGCCATTATACCAGGTCCCTCATGCCAGGAATCGGTGCATTATCTCTTTCTTGTAGTTATTTCTCAACCCCATGAAGAAAAGGCCTCAGAGAAGACTCTTTCCGAGAGACAACACCACCCGGTCCATGACTCCCAAAGACCAGCATAGAGATTGACACCCAGATAATAGGATAGAAGAGCAGCCATTACTACTGAGCAGCAGAACGCACTGGTGGCAAAGACAGTTCATTGTACACTCATTTCCTGTTTGAGGCCTGCTGAGCAGGATAGAAATATGGACTTCAGGGCCCAGCTAATGACTCTTTCACACAAGCCATTCAATCAGATATTGGAAGACCTGCCAAGGAATGTAGTCACCCTGGTTGAAAGCTATATTCGCAGTTGGTGTCATTGGAGAGGGAGCATATGGTATCCGAGGGCCCCATCAAGGCCTTCCTTGTTCATTGGGCACCACAGGGTGTATTCACGACCCCCTTAATCGCATTTTGATTTAAAATGTTTTAAATTTCCTTTCTGCTTTGCTATTTGTTAAGAGTGGTTCCCTTCTTTTGTCCCTGAGTTTGTTTAATTTAGTTCATAAGAAGATTGAAAGTATGGATGAGCCCACTTCCAGCCTGTTAGTGTTGTCCTGCTTGGCATCAGTATTCTGCTGTTTACCTCGGAAAGTGTGGTCACCTCCAGGATGCTGCAGTTGGGCCCACAGAACAAGAGTCAATGGTGTTTTTCTAAATTTTAAAGTTTATTTATTCGTGTCACAAGTAGGCTTGCATCAACATTGTAATGAAGTTACTGTGAAAATCCTCTAGTCGCCACATTCCAGTGCCTATCTGGGTTCATTGAGGAAGAATTTAGCATGGCCAATGCGCCTAAGCAGCACATCTTTCAGACTGTGGGAGGAAACCAGAGCACCCAAAGGAAACCCATGCTAATACGAGGAGAATGTGCAGATCTGCACAGAGAGTCACCCAAGCCATGAATCGAACCCAGTTTCCTAGTGCTTGAAGGCAGGATTAACATGTTTTATGGAGGCTCAAATGGTTGCCACGGAGACTCTGGGCATCCAGGTTCCCCATCTTAGAAAGGCTGACGTTCACCTGAGACAGACTGATAGAGCAAATACATTGATATTTTCAAGAGTCATTTATTTTGTTTGGTCTACGCTCCCACATATCGGCGCTGAGTCCCAGACCTGTGGGTGCGACAGTAGCAGGAGTGAAGCAGGGTGATCCCTCCACCTATCTCATCCATAGTGCCAGGACACTAGCTGGGTCAGGCCTTTCCAGAAGCTGCTGAAGACTTGGCGCTTGCAGTCTCCAGTGGCGGTGATCACACTCCAATTCAACAGTAATGGAGTAGAAACCTTACCTGTCACTACAAGCAGTTGGCTCATCTTCTGGCACTTTGATGGCTATTCGAGTGCAGTCCTGACTACAAGACAAAGCAATCCACTGCTAAAAACCTCAAACTCTCTCATTCTGGCCACTGGCATCCATCAAGAGAGTATTGTACAAGCTCACTCCAGCAAGGAAAGCATTAATAATCTGTTTGACCCAACTGTGCACTGCAGACTGCAAGTTGTGGGTAATGTTCCCTATTGCAGGAGCCTGTGGCGAGAAAAGTAGGAATGCTGATGATTTTGACAAGCATTGGAGAAGCCTGCTGCACCTCCCACTCCCATGCTCAACCCAGCCAGCAACATGTCCTACTACAACGGGCTTGCATAGATCAGAAACAGCCTATTTGGCAAAGTGCAGCCTCCTCATATATTGCTCCTCAGAATTAAGTAAAGTCAGTTGTGATCTATAGATGCTCTGGGCAGCATGAGGCGAGTAAGGAACAGTTTCCTCGCCAGCTGTGTACCAAGGGGCTGAGCTGCTCTTCAGCTTGCTGTAGCTCATCTTTCTTCAACTGTTCCAAGGCAGTGAAGCAAAAACAGCTCCCATTATAGTCATAGAATCCCTACAGTGCAGAAAGGAGGCCATTCAGCCCATTGAGCCTGTATCAACTCCAATCCCACTCAAGCCTTATCCCTGTAACCCCATGTATTAACTAATCTCCCTGACACTCATCAGATTGGGAAAGAGGAGGGAGCAAAATCAGAAAGAAGCAAACTCAAAGCTCAGAACTATTGTTTCACTCTTGACCATACCTGACATCCATTGCCTCACCATTGGCAGTGATGCTTTCAGCTGCCTATGCCCTGAGTTCCTGAATTCCCTCCCTAAATCTATCCACCTATTGTCCATCCTTTAAGATGGACTTCTTAAGACCTCCCTCTTTGACCAAGCATCATTGGTCATTGACCCAAGTATCTCCATATGTGACTCAGAGTTAAAATGTTATTTGCTAAAACTCCTGTGAAGTGCTTTGGGACGTTTTCCTACGTTAATGGTGATAAATAAAGGCACACTGGTGGCATGGTGGCACAGTGGTTAGCACTGCTGCCTCACAGCACCAGGGACCCGGGTTCAATTCCCAGCTTGGGTCATTGTCTGTGTGAAGTCTGCATCTGCATGGGTTTCCTTCTGGTTTCCTCCCACAGTCCAAAAGAGGCGCTGATTAGGTGCATTGGCCATGCTAAATTCTCCCTCAGTTTGTGGCAGCTAGGGGATTTTCACAGTAACTTCATTGTAATGTTAACGTTAGCATACTTGTGACACTAATAAATAAATTTTAAACTGTTGTCATTTTGTTATAGGATGCAACTGCGCAGCGCAGTGTGTTAGAGCATTGCCTCCAATCCTTGGAAACTAGATTTGGGTCCAACCTAGACCAATGGGATAGATCTCATCAAAGAATGTGATGGACTGATATGGATCATGATTGAGTAGCCCCAATTCACTTCCTCATGAGAATGGAAACACAGCAATCTTTTACACTGCTTAGCATTAAATTGACAGTCCTACTCAATGGGGCCACAGTGACAGCTACTGAAGGAAATTTGAAATGTTGGATTGATATTGTCCCAATGCTTTTGGGTGTGTTGAAAAAAAAAGTCATATTATGAGATGGCACCAGTCTTTATTCTTTCATGGAATTTGGGTGTCACTAGCAAGGCCAACATTTGTTACCCATCCCTAATTGCCCTTGAACTGAAAGGCTTGCTAGGCCAATTCAGAGGGCAGTTAAGAGTCAGCCACATTGTTGTTGCTCTGGAGTCCAGACCAGGTAAAGACGGCAGATTTCCTTCCCTAAAGGACATTAGTGAACCAGATGGATTTTTGCAACAATCCATAATCGTTGTCATGGTAATCATTACTGAGACTAGCTCTATAATTCCAGATTTATTGATTGAATTTAAATTCCACCAGCTGCCATGATGGGATGTGAACCCATGTCCCCAAAGCATTAGCCTGGCCTTCTGGTTTACTGGCCCAGTGACATTACCACTATGGCAGCATCTCCCCATAGCCTAGCACTTACATATGGTAAAGACAGTGGGAGCATGGCAAAGCATGGCAGTGGGGTGGCATGGTAGCACAGTAGTTAGCACTGCTGCTTCATAGCTCCAGGGTCCTGGGTTCGATTCCCAGCTCAGGTCACTGTCTTGTGTGGAGTTTGCACATTCTCCTCGTGTCTGCGTGGGTTTCCTCCAGGTACTCCAGTTTCCTCCCATAGTCCAAAGATGTGTGGGTTAGGTTGATTGGCCATGCTAAGAAATTGCCCCTTAGTGTCCAGGGATGTGTAGGTTAGAGGGATTAGTGTGTATAGTATATAGGGATATGGAGGTAGGGCCTGGGTGGGATTGTGTTCAGTGCAGACTTGATGGGCCGAAGGGCCACTTTCTGCACTGTAGGGTTCTATGGCACTTTCTATCGAAGAATCAAATGGAGCAAGTGGGGAGGGGAGTGCTGACTTGAGGCCAGAAGGAGAATCTGAAGCAAGTGTTTTTGCCAAACACCAAGGAGATATTTTGAACCGATGAAGGATGGGGTGAAACAGTTCTTCAAACACCAATGGGATTTATCATAAGATGATGAAAATTGCCAGCCGCTGATACAGTTGCTGATATTTTAAGTTACATATTCACTATAAGATATTGAATATTCAAGAAGGTGGTGATGTGTGACAGAGATTACTAAGTATCAGTAATCTTCTCCAGGGAAGAACAGTTCTTATGTTCTCATTTGTAGCAAAATCATTAGCATGTTCATGACAATTCCTGAATACAGTCGCACTCCAAATGGCAGAGGAAACATTCCCCACTGTAATTTGGCCCTATTTTCTTCTAATCTGCAAACTTCCAAGTATCTATAATGGAAGCATCTGAATATTATGAAGGAAAAGCTACATAATGGAAATTAAATATAGTCCAAAGAGAAAAAGTAAAACACAAAGAATGAAAGGGAAAAATCTTAATGTTAAATGTAAATGGTTTAAGAATGACCAGAAATCTGGTTTTAGCCACCCGGGTTTCGTCTCAATTTCAAGTAATATTTCTACTGAGTTTTTACTTTGACTGTGGCACTTGGCGGGGTGGTGGTGGTGGGGTGGGGGGGGGGGTGGGGGGTGGTTAGCGGGCACCACCTGTTACTGCCACACAGCTGCCACAGAAGTTAGCAGGACACCATTCAATCCATCAGGCTTGAATTGGTCAGATAAAAATCTATCCTCTTTCTCACACTCCCATCCATTTACATCTCATCCAATAATCCTCCATCACTACAATGACTATACTTTAAAGTAGTTCATCGACTGGAAAATGCTTTGGGACACATCGGGCGGGATTTTCTGGCCGTGCTCGCCCCGAAACTGGAAAATCCCGTCCGAGGTCAATGGATCCTTCCATGGTCAGCCCCTTGCCCACTACGATTCCCATGGTGGGTGGAATAAGAAAATGAACCTCACTGAGTTTCTGACAGGTGCTATAAAAATGCAAATCTTCTTTTTAACCTTTATAGTTGCCACTTAAGTGCCTCATCCTGTTCCTGCCACCACATTACCTGCAGCAGGGCGGGGGAGGGGGGGAGGGCAATGCAGGAAACTCCGGAGCTCTGGCTACACGGACTTTGTCAGGCAAAGGAGGGAATCTCCCACCCAGCCCCCCAACGTTCTCACTCCCCTCATTATTGATATCCCGAGTTTACCTTCAGTTCAGCCCCTTTAACCGCCTCTTGTTTAGGGACTGGCTGTAGTCCCAGCAATGGTCAGTTCTCAAACCCGGAACTGTTGGCACTACAGAGCTGCCAGCCCTCTGAATGGGCAGAACATCTTCCCCAGATAATGGCAGAAGTCTCACCCTTAGCCAATTAACACCCGGCAGAGTGTAAAATAGCTGTGGGACTGCTCGTATGAACAGGGATTCACCCTAACCTGTGGATGTGCATTTTGTTTTGGAGTGCAATTGATATAATTAATCTGGGAGCAGATTATTTTCCTGTTTATCGGCCAAAATATGTGCTTGGCACAGGCAACCTATAAAAATGGGAGAAGAACCAAGAAAATCAGGACAAATATTTTTATGTAACTAAAATATGACTGGTCAAATGTTGGTGCTTTTTTTAAATCATCTGGACACAAGATGAATATGTGGTATAACACTGTGGCACTCAGAGGTGCCAAGAAACTCAAGGTCCATCAGACAGAGTTCTTAACTTCAGCACGAATATCTAGAGAAAAAGTTGAACGTGAGATACGTTCCTCCAAAAATAAACCATAGAATCCCTATAGTGCAAAAGGAGGCCATTCAGCCCATCAAGTCTATGCCAACTTTCTAAAAGAATATTGTACCCAGGCCCACTCCTGTACCCTATCTCCATTATCCCACAGGCTTACCATGGCTAATCCACTCAACCTACACATCACTGGACACTAAGGGATAATTTAGCATGGTTAATCCACCTAACCTGTATATTGTGCGGGAGTAACCTGGAGCACCGGAGGAAATCTAGGGGACAACATGCAGACTCCGCACAGTCACCCAAGGCTGGAATTGAACCCAAGTCCTTAGTGCTATGAGGCAGCAGTGCAAACCACCATGACACCATGCTGAAGAGACATTGATGGGGTGATTAAACTCACACAGGAAGTTGCTTCAGTGTGGGAAGATGCTGAAATCAAAACCACTGTCAGTGAGACAATGGTGTGAACAATAAAAAGAATGAAATATTTCTAAAAGATATCAACAAACTACTAACTATTCTGATTTATAATGTTACCTCATTTGTTTATTTCAATGGTTTTAATGCCCACTTCTTCCACCATCAGTTCCACAGTTATACACATTTTATCAACAGCAACTCATCAGGGTTTCATTGACAGTGCCTCCTGCCCCCGTGGCCTCCACTATCCTAGAAGGATATGGGCAAAAGATGTTAGGAAATGCCATCACAACCAAATATTTCCCTCCAAGTTATACAATCCTAGTTTGTGCATAAATGTACCTCATCTTGTCACTGGGTCAAAATCCTGAAACCCCTACTTTACTGCATTGTGGGAGCGCCTTTATCATTTAGACTGCAGCGACTTAAGAAGGTTCACCACCCACTTTTCTAAGGGCAGCAAGGGATGAACAATAATTGCTTGCCTTGCCAGCCACCAAGAATGATTTCTTTGAAGTCATGTTGCAACCATCCTTTGCTAGTCATATGGCTTTTTTTTTAAATTACTGGGGGAAAAAACAAATGAAAGAATTTATATTTTAATTGTACTGTGTTACATCTCAAGCCACCCCAAAGTGCTTTGCAAATACTGGAATATTACTGACGACCAATCATTGTTATTTGGATACTTTGGTGCGCTTTGCATACTACAAGGTTCCAAATAGTATTTGTGAGGGTGATATGGTGGGGAGTAAATTAAGTAAATTCTCACTCCGCTTGTAACGTAATGCCATGGAAAGTTTATGTCCATCTGTGCAGGAATTTGGGGCATCAGGCTAATGTCTCATGCAAAAGATGACACTTCTGACAATGAAACATATCATCAAAACTGCACTAAGTTATTAGGCTAGATTATATGGTATTGTCGCTGACTGGTAATCCAGAGACCCAAGGTAATGCTCATACTGGTTATGTGCGTTTGCCATGCTAAATTCTCCCTCAGGTACCCGAATAGGTGCCAAAGTGTGGTGATTAGGGGATTTTCACAGTAACATCATTGCAGTGTTTATGTAAGCTGACTTGTGATACTAATCAATAAACATAAGAACATAAGAACATAAGAAATAGGAGCAGGAGTAGGCCATCTAGCCCTTCGAGCCTGCCCCGCCATTCAATAAGATCATGGCTGATCTGTCGCTGCTCAGTTCCACTTTCCCGCCCTCTCCCCATAACCCTTAATCCCCTCTCCTATCAAAAACCCATCAACCCGCGTCTTAAAAATATTTAGCGAGGCAGCCTCCACCACTTCAACGGGCAGAGAATTCCAGAGATTCACCACCCTTTGAGTGAAGAAGTTCCTCCTCAACTCCGTTCTAAACCGCCCCCCTTTTATCTTGAGGCTGTGCCCCCTAGTCCTATTGTCTTTTTTGAGCAGGAAGAGTCTTTCCACCTCTATCCTATCCATCCCATTCATCATCTTATACGTCTCAATGAGATCTCCTCTCATTCTTCTAAACTCTAACGAGTACAAGCCCAGTTTATTCAGCCTCTCCTCATAGCTCAACCCCCTCAACTCCAGTATCAGCCTAGTAAACCTCCTCTGCACTCCCTCCAAGGCCAAAATATCTTTGCGCAGGTGCGGCGCCCAAAAATGCACACAGTACTCCAGTTGCGGCCTCACCAATGCCCTATACAGCTGCAGCAAGACCTCCCTACTTTTATATTCAATCCCCTTCGCTATGAAGGCCAGCATCCCATTCGCCTTCCTGACCACCTGCTGCACCTGCAAGCTGGGTTTTTTAAGTTTTTTTTTTAAGCTTTTTTAAACTTAGGGACCAAGGTTTGAATTCAACTATGGTAGATAGTAAAATTTAAATTAAATGAAGATCTGGAATTAAAAATCTAATGGTGACCATGAAACCATTGGCAATTGTCATAAAAGCCCATCTGGCTCACTAATATCCTTTAGGAAAAGAAATCTGCCGTCCTTACCTGACCTGGCCTACATGTTATTCCAGACATACAGCAATGTGTCTGACTCTTAAATGCCCTCAGAGATGGGCAATAAATGCTGGCCCTGCCAATGACACCCACATTCCATGAAAATTTTTTTTTAGAAGTCTGTAGTTATGAGGTTTGGACCCATCAACTTCTCATCCAAAGGTGAGAAAGTTACCTAGTCAGTTAAGCTGATATCTCAAAATGAGTGAAGACTTAAAATTATTTAAAAATGAGAAATCTGTCCAACCTATTCAACTTATTTCATCATCTGAACTTTACACAACACAGGCAAAATATTTCTAACTGACTCCTTACATTGCAGTCCATTTAAAATATCAAGCCTGCCTCTTTCAATGCCCAGTACCATGCCCAGTACCATGGAGAACAAATGAACAATATTGTGGTCTTACAAACCATGTTTCCATCCTCTTCCCTTCAGCCCCTCTCCACACCTATCCCCACCACTCAATTCTTCATCTCAGTCTCACCTCAATGCCAGGGGCTCCACAGTAATGAGGAAAAGAGCACGTGTAAGTAGAGGAGGGAACACAGTGCCAGCGCTCATAAAGAATGTGACTACCACCATTGCTGGTCTAGTCAAAACGAAACACAGCCTTGTGCTGGAGATCCCAACATGCTGCATGGGGAGTCAGGTCAACGGAGATGCAGGGCATCCCAACTGGACAAATGAAAGGGAACACCAGCAAGAGCTACTGAGACTGCTAGGTATTTGGAACATGAGACTTTGTTGGATGAACTCAGTGTGCATGATAGAATGTGGCACATAACCTTGACTCCCTGCAGAATCACTTGGAGGGATCAGGTATCTGTATGAGAGATGGAGGGGGGCATTCAGGAAGCCTTTCAGACCACATTAACACAAGACAGTAGACATTATTGAAGTGAAAGTCATTCCAATTACCAAGGTTTCCTAATTGTGACAATTAATTGTTCACCGTGCAACCAATTGTGATCAATATTTCTTGATATTTCTTGGCCTACAACTACTATTCAGTATTACTCCAACATCTGTAGCAGGCTGGAGAAAGCCAACTGACTAGTTGGCCCTGTTATCTTGGATGACTTTGGCAGCTGGAGAGACAAAGGGTCCCAGCCTCATTTGGTTGACCTCCTATGGGCCATCTGCTCCCTCTACAGCAATAAGAGGATGAGAATGAAGGGGTCATAGGCAGAAGGAATTCAAAGTGAGTAGAACGTCTGAAATTTCTGACTGGGTGACCCAGGTGTGTCCAGCTGCTGCTACCCCTCTCAGGGAACGCCTGAATGCCCAGGCCTGCCACCTTGAGAGGGGTTAAAGTAACTCCTCCCCCTCCTTGCGTGCCATCTGCAGCTGCTCCCCCATGATTGCTGCCGTGGAGTTCAGTTCTGCGCGCATGTTCAGCTGAATCTGCAAGATTAGAATCTCAACAGAGCCCACCAACCTCCCCAAGGAGAGCTTAATGCACACACAGCTCATTACCATTTCATCAGCCAGAAGGTGGACAGACTCCTCTGATCACATGCCACTTCGCAAGGACCTCCTAAAGTTCCCCTGCCTCTTGCTGACCCCACCACAGTTGAAAAGCCAATTTCCGAGGCCCGTCATAGGGCTCAGACCTCAGGGGTGCCTCTTCCCCAGCTCTCCAAGAGCTGGAGAGCTCGGCTGACCCTGTCTCCTTCTGCTGGGACACGTGTCTGTGCAGTGACCACTAGAGTGTGCGACCCTTTCTATGCCAGAGCTCATGCCCACCGAGGGATATGTCTCTGGGGTAACGGAGGGCACAGGTACCTGCTATGATGCCTGTACAAGTGAACATCTCTCCTCTTCCTGGTGGCATCTATAAGTGAGAGAGGAGAGAGCGAATGGAGGCACATTTGGCCTCAGTTTTCTATACTCTGCATGGACTCTTACTGGGAGGAAGTCCAAATCCAAGCTCCCCCTTACCCGGTCCTACTCCACACCTACCAGTGGTCTGCCCTCTCCTTGAACTTTGTGAGAACATTCAGCGGGGCATATCATTTGCTGGTGCTGTCTACACCTCAGCCCATTCACCCTTTCTGTACAGCATTGATATCGATATAGAAAGGTGCAGAAGGCACAGTGGCACTCCACTGCAGAGTGGATGTACTGTACTGGGGCCTTGAGACACAAACATCTTGCTACAGAGACACATGTACCCTGACATTCATAGGTTTCATTGTGTTTGGTGTAGGCATCCGAAGCTTCACTTCCTCTGACAGAGCAGATGAGGTTGTTTATCCTTTTCCAATTTTGTATGTCTGACCTGCGCTGGACAGCTTAGGCACTTACAGCACCAGTAACCCACACCTTTGCAGGATTGCTTTCTCTGTAGGCCTCCTCCCCCCATCCTAGGTAGAGAACAATCCTCCACAACTCACCGTGGTTGAGGAGACGCATAGAGAGGCATCACTGAACTTGGGCACCACACCTTCCCTTCCCTTTGCTGACATCTCTGCAGAACTTGACAGTAAATTGGATGCCTGGGTGCTTTAAGAATGGTGCTTGGATCTGATGACACAATGCATGCCATCTAGCCTGCCCCTCCACACTAGGTGTCAGGAAGCCATCCACCCCCGCGCCCCCCCCCCCCCACCCACCCCCGTCTGGATAATAAATGATGCCAGGACACAAGCTTCCACAAGATTTCCCATCAGCCTCTGCAGCAGGAAACATTCCCCATCCATACCACGGGACTTAGTCCTGGATGAGAGAATTCTGCCCAAAATTCAGTGCAGAGAAATGTAAAGTGATTTTGATGGGAGAACAAGGAAAATGAAAGCTTCAATTCAGAAGTAGGCACAGTAACAGAGCCACTTGGGGGTACACCACTTTTAATGAACCCTTAACCAGTTAAACACTCCATTTGAATGGGGCACTACTACTCCACTTTAACAGAAAGACACCCAAAAATTGATTTTTTAAGATTTGATTTATTATTGTCACATGTATTAGTATACAGTGAAAAGTATTGTTTCTTGCATGCTATGCAGACAAAGCATACCGTTCATAGAGTAGAAAAGGAGAAAGTGCAGAATTAGGGTGTAGAGAAAGATCAACTTAGTACGAGATAGGTCCATTCAGAAGTCTGATGGAAGCTGTTCTTGAGTCGGTTGCTACATGACCTCAGACTTTTGCATTTTTTTCCCAACAGAAGAAGGTGGAAAAGAGAATGTCCGGGATGCAGACTTAGCCTTTTCCAACTTCAAAGATAAACTTAGATCAAAATGTCATTTCAGAGGCAAACAGAATCCTAAGCATTATAAATGGAGACAAGGCAAATGAAAGCAAAAGAAGTTATGATGAATCTTTCTTTATAAAACATTGGTCAGTCCCAATTGGAGTGTTTTGTCCAATTCTGGACACAAAACCTTTGGAGGAATCTGAAGGCTTTAGAGGGACTGTGGAAAATATTTCTGAAAATGGTTCAAAAGATTGAGTATCACAGTGCTTAGCACCACTGCCTCACAGTGCCAGGCACCTGGGTTTGAATCCACCCTTGGGTGATTGTTGGAATTTGCATGTTCTCCCCATGTCTGTGTGGGTTTCCTCCAGGTGTTCTGGTTTCCCCCCACAGTCCAAAGGTGTGTGGTTTAGGTGGATTGGCTAAATTGCCTTTTAGTCTCCAAAAATGTGTAGGCTAGGGGGATTAAAAGGGTAAATGTGTGGGGTTACTCGGATAAGATATGGGGTGATCCTGAGTAAAATGCTTGTTCAGAGAGTTGCTGCAAACTCGATGGGCTGAATAGCCTCCTTCTGCACTGTCAGGATGCTATGAATCTATGATGAAGGACTTTATTTGTGTGCGTAGACTGGAGAAGCTCAGGTTTTGCTAAAAGGAATGAAGGTTGGGAGGAGATATGCAGAGGTTTTCAAAATCATGAGGTAGATATGGACACAATCAATAAAGAGAACTTGTTCCTACTGGCTGAAGGGTCAAGGACCAGAGGACACTGATTTAAGGTGATTGGTAAAAGAACCAGTAGCAACATGAAGTAAAATATTTTTATATAGCAAGTGCTTAGGATCTGGGATGCACTATCTGAAAGTGTGGTGGAGGTGAATTCAATCATTAATTACAAAGAGAATTAGATGAGCACCCAAAGAGAATATATTTGCAGAACTAGAGAGGAAAGGGTAGGGCAGAGAAGCCAGCATAGAACCAGCATGAACATACTGACCCAAATAGTCTGTAGCTGCACTGTGACCATTCTATGATCCCAAACCATCTGATCTGTTGCAGCTTTGCTGGCCTTTTGATAATCCAGAATTAATCACACTGCCCTGTTCTTCTTGCAAAGCGCTATTATCTTCATCTGTTTCAACTGTTATCTATTCTCCCCTTAAAAAGTGCAATGATCTCCACTCTAGCCATTCTGATTCTCTTCAAATCTCTCTTTTCACTTCATTAGTACCAACTTTGAATTGAGTTATGTCGAGCTTTCAGATTCCTCACTTTGTAATCACATCCCTAGGGCCAAGTCTCGCAGTTCTGAATGAAAAAAATTTCCCCATATCCATCACACCAATTCCTTTCCTGATTCTAGACACAATCATTCGACACCTTGCTCATGTTCCCCTTCTCCAACCCAAGTTTCCCTCTGCCAGTGAGAATCGAAAGGAAACACTATTATTTCCAAAGCACCTTTCAAAACCTCAAGCAAGGTAGATTTCAAAATACTTTGCAACTAATTAAATAATTCTGAATTGTCATCACCATTGTAATCATAGAATTCTACTGTACAGAAGGAGGCCATTCAGCCCATTGAGTCTGCACCGACAACAACCCCACCCAGGCCCTATCCTCGTAACCCCATGCATTTATACTGGCTAGCCCCCCTGACTCTAAGGGGCAAATTAGCATGGCCAATTCACCTAACCTGCATATCTTTGGACTGTGGGAGGAAACCGGAGAACCCAGAGGAAACACACATAACATAGGAAGAACATCGGAAGACTCCACACAGACAGTAGCCGAAGCTGGTATTTGAACCCGGGATCCTGACGCTGTGAATCAGTAATGTTAACCACTGTGCCACCGTGCCGCTCCAATGTAGGAAGTGGAACAGTGAATTCGTGCAAAGTGATACCTCACAAATAACAGTAAGATACATATGTTTTAGGGGTATTGGTTTTAAGAATAATATTGGCACTGCCACCAAAGGTACTTCCCTGGTGTTCTCTGACTCGTTCCACATCCCTTTTTGCATCCACGTAAAAGATTCAAATTAAGCCTCAGATGAGAATCTTTTCCGAAGGAAAACAACTGTGCAGTATTCTATCAGTGCCGTTCTGAAATGGCAGCTTAGATTATGTGCTCAGGTCTCTGGAGTGCGACTTCACCCAACCCTCACCTGATGGAGAGGTGGGGGTGCTCCCTCTGAGCTAAAGCTGACACAAAATTACTGAGTCTGAAATAAAAACAAACACAATGAAAGATTTAATATGTACTATAAGGAAAGAGCAAAGTCAGAAGGGGAAAACATTGTAGATAAGTTGCCAAACATGTAAAATTGATAAACTCTGAACTCTAGGTTGTTAAGTGCTAGAGTATTTCTCTGTATATTTCTGCTCTGTATTCATCTCAGAATTATTGATAGCTCAATGAGCTATGGTTTGCAGGTTGTCTTCTGCTGCAATTTGACTTGGGATGTTTTCCAATGTTAGAGGTGCTATAAAAAATGCAAGTTATTGTAGTTTTAGTGGGCTTCCATTGGTGATCTGTGTTGACGCACCGTGCAATGTGGCCAGAGACCTAGCTGAAAATCCAGATTCTGGTCCCAGATGATATTGCGCCCTATTCCAAATGGCAAGTTTTGGTCGATTCATTGTGCAAATGCAAGATAGAGAGGGTCTTTTCAAACCACCACAGCGTCACTCAAAACCAGAAGCGTGCTTGCTGTGGCAAATCAAACTGTCTGGTCATTTAACTTGGAAGATTAGCAAAATGTGGAAGACTTACTTTAGTTTTTATTAAAAGTGTATTTATTAGTGTCACTAGTGGTCTTACTTGTGACACTAATACTGCAATGAGATTACTGTGAAACTCCCCTCGTAGCCACATGCCAGTGGCTGTTCGGGCACACTGATGGAGAATTTAACATGGCCAATGCATCTAACCAGCACGTCTTTCAGACTGTGGGAGGAAACCAGAGCACCTGGAGAATGTGCTATCTCCACATCGACAGTGACCCAAGCTGTGAATCAAAGAACAAAGAACAAAAACAGCCCGGGAAACAGGCCCTTCGGCCCAATGAGCCCGCACCACCATTTTAACATTACCAGTCCCCCCTCCACCCATGACCCTTATCTATGCTTATGGCATTCCACATTGAGGGAAACTAATTGAGGGACAATTTATTACCTCCAATCAGCCTAATAGCACATCTTTGGGGTGTGGGAGGAAACCGGAGCACCTGGAGTAAACCCACGCAAGCACGGGGAGAATGCGCAAACTCTCACAGACACCGGCCCAAATCCATGTGTCTGCACAGCAAACAGTGATAGTCACTGAGCTGTCGTGTTGTCCAGCATCTGGTCCAGTTTAAGCACACACTAACGACATGAAGCACTAGGCTATTCTCGAACATCCAAGAGCAGCCCTAGTACGACCCATCGTGTGTATGCCTCTCGTTGGACACAAGGTGGACTGACTTAAAACCTGTGAATTAAAAGAGAAAAACATTAGTATCATTCCACATCCTTTTACATTACCAGGGACGTCCCAATGCTAATGAACCTTATTTAAAACACCCAGGTCCTGGTGGGGCAGCAATGCTAACGAATGTGCCACCATACCACACATATTTTTGGGAGGAAGAATTGAAAATGGAAAACAGCACCATATAAAAGTTTCAAAGTAAGTGAACAGTGGGGCTTCACCTGTTGATAACAAGTGGCACCAAATGGAATGGTTCGAAACATAAAGTGGGATAAACTGTGACCAAATTATTGGGGGTGTTTGGCCTTTGTTTTGAATCAGATGATTATGATACAAGGGTGCAAATTAAATGTGTTGTGCTGTGTTACTTTGCCATTGTGATTTTGATGCTATTGTAGCCCTAGCCAGACAGGGAAAGTATGAAAGAGCTCCTGGAGTGAGGTCCTATTTAAGTGCTGCACCGGATTGGAATATAACCGACTCTGCATGCCAAATAAGGCTGTGGAAAGCTGGCAGCCCTGTCCTCCGCTGTATTGAAGAGTACAGACTGAAACCTCAAACATTATTCGGAATGAAGAAAACAGAAAGATTTAAACAAACATTCAGTAATCGTCACGGAATCTGCGCCAAGCTATTCCAGATTCTTGTTTACTCTTTCCAGAGACCAATTCAGTGGGAGTGTATCCATGATGCTTTCACCTAAAAGAGGAATCTCTGGAGAATTGTACTGTTGGGTGGCCTATAGCTGATATTGGTCTACCTAAAAGGTTTTTCCCCCACTCAGTGAACTACACAGGCAAAAATGAAAGGCAGCTCACCGCTTCTGAGGATCCTGCAGAGTCTTGAGTGAAACACTCAAGATTTTTAGCATTGCTAAAGCATAGGCTATTGTAGTATTAGAATAGCCTGTGTTTTAGCAATGCTAAAAATCTTATTTCTGTATCATGGTGGAAAAAAGAAAACTGTTTCAAAACTAGTCAGCAAATGTACTATCACTGAAATTGTTTTTCATCTTGATGTGTAGATCCAATTGTTAACACGTAGAAGAACTGCATGCCATTATATTAATAGACCCTTTCCAGTCCAGACTCTGTGTACAGCCAGCAGCAGCTGCTTTCCTGTGGGAAAATGCACACCACTGGCTAAAAGCTACTGAGGATGCCTAGAAACTGGAGACTGGTTGTCTTGTTGGAAAGGCTAACATTTATGGTATTTGCTGTAGCTTAGAATAAAAAAAGGCCTGGGCTTAATATTAAGCTTGAAGTTGTTTTATGTAAAAGTACATTTTGAAGCATGCTATTGTTATTTAACGCTGTCTATATATAGACGCAAAAATTAAGAATTTCTGAAGCAATTAAATTATAGCTACAAAGAAATGTGCTTAACTGAAAGCATTTGATTTTTTGGCATAAATTTAATCTCGAGCAAGTAATTTAATTTTTGATTTAAAACAGATCACAGTAATAGGTAGACATACAAAGCAATGCATTTAACAAATATCTTGACTTTTAAGTAATAAATTGACTTTTGAGTAATAAGTTAGCTAAAAACACACCTGTTCATTTATGGCAGGTATAATTTTAATCAACATTTTAAATGGGCAAGGCAGCAATTTCAGGAAAAGGTGTGTGTGGCTCTTGTGTTGAGATAGTGGGATTTTAAAATAATCACAATAGCATCTTCACACTTGATCTAATGCACTTTGATCTAGTTTGCATTGTCATGCTAAGAAGTGAACGATTTGCCTATCAGTTTTTGATAAAGTTAAGGCCGATTTTTAACTCATATTTAATAACGTAAATACCTATTCAAATAGATGTACATCTTTCAGAGATTTTTTTTAACAAAGGAGATATAGTCGAGTTCCTTAAATGGATTCTTTTCTACCGAGTAATTTCTGCAGTGAGATATCCAATCTCCCATTGTAACTTCGGTGTAAGGTTGGTGGAAAGTCCAGCGAAACAGCGAGGAGCGGAAATTGCCAGCCTTGTTCCGACGTTACCTTTTGAGATCGGAGTCAAGCCCTGCATCACACACACACGCAGCACTTCAAAATGTACTGCCTTCCACTTTTCCTTGGTCCCTGCTCCTTTTTTAAAAAAAATACCCTGCTCCTTCAGTCCTGATCCACGTCCCTGAAACATTAAATTGCCTGTTCTCTCCACAGACACGGTCTGAGAGTTTCCAGCATTTTCCTGGTTTTGTTTATAGAGCACGCCACTAGCTGTGAAGGGTGCTTTGAGGTCATGAGGTCTCCATGAATGCAATTCTTTCTTTCAAAATTGCGACAATGAATGAAATTCGAGGAAGAACTTGTGCTCATGTCCTTAAAACGTCCCAAAGTTATTCCAAGGCAGTGGATTACCTTTGAAGTGTTGTTTATCAGACAGATGTTTAACATCCAGTTTGCCCTCCCAGCAAGGACTCCCGTAATGAGATAAGCGGACATTTTTCATTAGGTTGACTAAATGTTGACCCGGGGAACACCTTTGTCCTCTTTCATTTGGTACCCTGGGGCTTTCGACATCCACCCAAGCTGGTGGATGGGGACTTCAGTTTAACAATTCACCCGAAATGTGTCAACCTGCCACCAGTTAAATTCTCCTTTCCCGCTGCACCGGAGTCAATTTAGATTATATATGCAAATCCTGGCCCCCATGACTTTTTGACTCGGGGCCAAGCTGTCATATTATGATGTAAATTTTTAGGAGAGTATGACATATACAGCGCAAAATGGGTTGCATTATATGATAAGTCACTCTCAAAAAAACAACCCGCCGTCATGTGAATGTGGTGTGTTCCCCAATATGGACAGGTCAGCTCTGGTTGAGTTTAATTCCATATAGGAATAATTCTAATCCCATCATCTGGGGAGGGAAAAAAGTATTCCTTGAACGTTCGCCCTCCTGGTTTGATTTAATAAATTCCAACAAATCTTAACCAGAAATACCCCGATCATTTAGATTGGAAAGAATTGAATTATTCAAATTAGACAATAGCAGAGGCTGAATTCGGTGCCTAAAATATTTTTGAATCATCAAATAAGTGACTTTGAATTAAGAGGAAAGAGGGAAGCAAGACCCTTCCCCCTCTTCAGCGGGATGCGTTTTTTTTATTGTTACACAAATGCAGCTCCAGTCCAGATTAAGAGTAGTCAAGATCAAACTGAGAGCAGAGATACTTCTGTAACCTGAGGAATAAAGGCGTGAAAATAAGCAATCTTTGTTAAATTACACCTATGGATTACAATTGTCACATCCCCATAAATTGTAAGTATTCACTTGTTTATTTTTAACTGTACAAATATATATATATGTATCTCAAGAATGAATCGCATTACAACTGAACATATTTCAAAGCGGGAATCAGGTGCTTTGTCCTTTGTGAAATCAGTCTGCAACATTCTTTGTTTTCAAAGCCTTTAGATGTCAGTCACTGGTGGCTGTTGCACGTTGGTGTCAATTAGCAAGTCATAGTGAAAACTGCTAACATGTTGACTGTTCCATGAATCAGGCTAAGAAGCATTTCAGTGGAAGGGTCAGGGGCATAGTATGTTTCGTAACGTGACGTGGTGGGGCACAATCAGAAGGGATACTATGGATAGTTAATCAACTGGAACTGGAAGAATTACTCGTACTTAAGTTTCAAAAAAAAATCTTCCAGGGCGATGAGATATGCGCTAGGTGCAATTAAACAACGGGCACACCAAACTCCGCTCCAAGCTGTTTCCCAAACTGCAGAAATGGCAATAATTTGCTTATTTTAGATTTTTTTTTAAAAAATGCCTTTTCAGAGTTGCACGCGCTGAATTGCCCCGTTACTTCCTGACATTAAGATCTGTATTTTTGATGAGCTTTATCAATAATTTATCCGCGGGTGTTAAATATTCAGCGCTTCTTAACCAGTCGTGTTTTCATCGATAAGAACGCCTTGAACGTGTCCATCGAAGTAAGTTTAATTAAACTTGACTGTGGCTCGGCGGCGAAGTGGGAGACCCCCCCCCCCACACACACACACACACACTTCCAGTGCCGCAAACGACTATATGTATATATGTGCAGGTGATAAAAAAAACTGAGAACTGCAAAGAAAAGTAATGAATGAACAGCGAACAGTGCACAGTGGCAAGTCACCGAAACAAAAGTGCAAATGAGATATGGTCCCAGATGGAGATGAGATACTGATGGGAACGTGCAAGCTCTCTCCGGCCAAGCGTTAGGTGCCCTTGTCCTCTGCGTGCTGTAGTTTGTTCAGGGGCCAAGTGCTTGCAAGTCAGATAGGACTCAAGGGCCGCGCTGAACTACAATCCCCACAAATCTTTGCAAACTGCACCTTTTGACAACCTTTTGCAGTCAAAAAAGCACGTCACCTGTCAGTGGAAGACGTCAAGAAGGCCTCCCAGCCCTGGGAAATCATGTGATGTGTTCAGGTGAGCTGGTGGTTGGCTGGAAGGTCGATGCGAAAGGGAAATTCCCTGTTCTGAGCCTCTCAGTTGCTGCAGTGAATCCACCGACGCCATAGACCTTTAGGGCAACAGGTCAGCAAACTCCAGTCAGTGCTTTGCAAACTGCAATATGTAAAACCGTTGCCAATTAATCTTTAGCCAAATTATTTTTTTTCTTTTTTTGCATTCAGAGACTGAAGTTGCACTCGCTTAGTTCGGAATGATCTTGTAGTTCCACATATTGTATTGCGGGTTGGGGAGAGAGAGCAGGTTGGATGTATACATATGATTTGAATAAATAAGACTAATCTATAGGGTGACAGCTCAGTGCAGCCTGATATTGCTTAGAAATGCAAAAAGGCAAACGAATATATGTGTTATATTAAAATGCACTGCCGATTTATGAATTTTGCATAGAATCCCTGTTTGGTACTAAATGTATGCAAATATGTCTCCTTATATTTGATCAATAAATGTGGCGAATGGTGTATTATTATCTGAGTTTAAGATTATGCATATATATAAAATGGAAGAATTGGTTTGGCTGATTCCAAAACATAATACATCGAAATTAAACGTTTAGAAAAGTAAGCGTGGACTGCGTCAAATAGAATGACGACTACACAATGCTAAACTGTGAATTGTAGGAAATTCCTATTTATTGATAAGTTATTCTAGCATTCCAATCCGACAACCAAACAGCGAAGCTTCCAAAATTGGAAACATTGCAAGTATCCCAAACTAATTTGATAACATTCTGTATAGAAATAACGTCGCAACATTGTAAGCAACTGATGGGGACGGTGTTGAAATTAGTAGCGTAAACAATTTGCATTTTAAAACCTTGCCTAAGTTGTCAAGCCTGAAGGAGATACCCAAATAAAAAGTTTTACGCTGTCCCTCTATTGGGAACTTGTGGGCTGATAAGCTGACCACAATGACATGAATACTGTGTTGTAGGGAACAGTTTCTAGCAAGGCACCGCCGAAGGATCTCCTCAGTGCATCCCACTGACAGCCAGAAAAATAGGGAAAAAGGTTTTTGTTTGGTTTTGTTGTAGATAACATTAGCTATGTAAAAAAAATTACCAATAAAGGTTGTTGGGGATATATATTGCCGTCATTAAAAATAAATTATGCAGCTCTGTGGTAACTTGTATGCACTGTACACACGTGTGAATGCATGATACAGTATCCTGTATACGTACGTGTATATACGATGCATATAGATAAATCCATCGATGAATTGGGTGCAGGGATTTTTGGATATGTATCACATGGCTCTGTTAAGGTCTCAGTGTGTGTCTATGTGTGTATCTGCCTGCGCCCGTGTGCGCGGCTGGCTGTCTCTTGTGTAGAAAGCGTTGCCTCTCTCTGTGGCCATGGGAGTACAGTCTGAACCAAATACCTATTTTTTTTAATGCCTAATCCTTTCGACTGGACAGCTATCAGTTAGTTTTGCTTTCCAACATTCGCCCACTCCAACCACACGCACATCAAAATGTAACATGTAAGCACTGTGTTACACCGAAGGTATCAAGCAGGACATTAAACTGCAATGCATTTGCATCACTAAGGAAACTCCGAGCAACCTTCGGGACCTGTAGCGAAACCAATCTCCGTTATATCTGTCGGAGTTCCACTGTCCACTATTAATAAAAAAAAGCGTTACATCGCAGGTCAAACCCTTTGAAAGAGTTCAGTCGATTCATATTAAAAAGATATATAAACCTGGATACACACGCGTTTTGCTGGCTAGCAAGTGAACGAGTATCATGATAAACTGAATGGGATGATATAGGTAGCATGTATTCGTACATTAGCCTGTGCTGAAGTAATTTAAGATGTTTACTTGTAATTAGACCCCGGTGTGGAGTTGTTTCTTAAAGCTTAAAATGTGCACATTGGGGAATGGAAGTATAAACGTTGTGCCTTGCAATGGAGACGATTTCTGTGCCTTAGTTGCTTAGTTAAAGTGCATTCCCCGTATTAAAAGTGAGAAATAAATAAAGCACTTTGTCATCCATCAAAGTTTGATTTTCGCCCAGTGCCCTTTTTTTTGGCAAAAGCCAGCAGATGCGCGTGCCTTTTCCATGATAAAATTGCTAAATTTGATTTGCATAAATTATTTCGAGGTAAACGTTTTGTAAGATGTATCCTTTTTCATTCGAGGAATGAGGAGTCGTTTTTGACAGAAATGCTAAAATGTGCTTCATACATCATGTTGTTAATGGGAATCAGCGCTTCACACTGCCGATTTATTTCCATTGTAATCTTATTGCCAAAATTGTTTAGCAGATATCAAAGCCTAAAACAATCACTTTGAAAAAAGACCTCAGTCGACTTTTTTTTTGGAGATTATTTCACCAGTATTTATTACTGTACTCAGCTTCACACACACACACACCGAGCATTTGCAATTTACAGATACCCTTTAGGGGTAAACACTGGGCTCCCACACCTCACTTGTGTAAAATGTAAACGGTAATTTTCAGCGTTAGCATTCGATGCAACCAAGTCAGAACATCAAAGTCCCAATACCTGAAACTGTTCGAGGGCATTTAAACTTGAGCAAAAATTGTTTTAATCCCTGGCGCGACGATAACGCAATTGCTCCGTTTGCGTTGAAATATTCGTTGGTTTGACCACAAACACGCACTTTCATGATAAACCTGAGTTTGTACTAATTATAATACAATCATGGTCCATTGTTAATTAAGCAATGCTGCCCTGGGACACGCAAAACTGCATTGGGTCGAATCCGTATTGCGGTAAAGGTGAGAAGTGTCCGCATAGAGCAAGAATTTCAACTTAGTTTCGCAAAGTAGAACACATTTTTAGAATCGCAGCGTGAATTGTATTGAGTACGAATGAAATTGCATTCCTTTATTTAAAACATTTTTTGGGGGAGAAAAAGAAAGTTAGGGTAACATTTGTCGATCAGCAGATAAAAAGGTAAACACGTGGATGCCACGATGAAACAAGGAAGGGAAGACTTTAACTATTATTTTAACGGAAACTATATTGCAAATAATTTCGCCACAGATTTGCTTTGCTATTTTGATGTTTCCTTTCGGTAATCAAATGTATCTTCTCTCTCTCTCTTTCTAACACCCCCCACCTTCCCGTTCCAATCTAAGCCCGTGTAATAGCTCAGCTAGTCAGGCGTATTTATGAGAGGATGTTAGATTTGTTGTTTGCTGCATGTACGTATTTACAGCTAGGGGTGTGGAGGAGGTTGGGAGGGAGATGAAAAATGCTTAGGGCGGTCAGTGTTGAACATCAGAGGGCGCTGCCATTGCACCTGCAAAAATAAAACCCAAGCCAGACACAACTACCGTCAACCCCATCCTTCATTCATTCAACTATCATTTCATCCAGTAAGAGAACACAGGGAGAGAGAGAGAGAGAGACCCCAGGCCCCGCTGATCTACCCCAAACAAGCACCGCGGTATCCTGAAATCCCCACACTGGACTGCCCAGAAACCATGTCGCTTTCAGAACAACTATAATTCCCCAAATATCTAATGTTTTTTTTCTCTTCCCCTTGCCTGTACACAACCTCTGCCTTAGCAATTCATGTTTTATTCATCAAGGCATTTTGTACATACATTGAAATATATTAAATATATAGATAGAAAGAAGCAGGAGCAGGAAGCTTGCGGGAAGATAACAATTGGTCATTTTGACATGCATTTAGGGGTTGATTTTCCTACTCTCTCCATTGCTTGATTAGAACAAGCTCAGAATATTTCCGCGCACAATAATGCACAATAAATTGAGCACATCAGAAAATATTCCTCCTCCACGCGTATTTCTCTCAAATGGGGAAGCAGAACATGGGCACCATTAAAAAAAAATCGGTATAAGCGCTGAAAAAGAAAGACTTATCAGTAACTTAGCAGGACTGGTTCGGGAGAAATACGTACATAAATAGCAAAAAAAATGCAAGTATATTCACCAGGGCTTGAGCGGCAGTAGATTGTTTTTATTTGAGAACACGGAGAAAACTATATACTTAATATAAAGATAGTTGCTATTGATCCAGCGGTTATATAATTATAGAGCAGTGTTGATAATTGTTGATATTTGCTATTTCTGTGGCATTCGACACTGTGTTCAAACTCTTGGCTTTTATTTGTGTAGTTGGTTTATTTCATTTTATTAACTCCCAAACAAGCCTGAAAACTGTTCGAAAGATCGCCGATCGATCGCAGCAAATTCCGTTACATCCGCTCGATACAGTGACTAAAACACTTTCAATTCCAATTCGAGCGAGTGTAGCAGTAGGAAAAGTCTGAGACCCCGCACCAAGCAAGTGTGTGTCTTCCCAGATTTTCCCCATTCTGTGCTTCCAGTAAATTTGTCTGTTGTGTTTATTTCTGAAATGTGGTCCTGGCACTTGGGGCTTTTCTTTATTCTTTTCCCACCCACTCCCCCCACCCTTCAAATCATCAACTCTCTCAAGACAATGCGGACAGCGGGAAAGTTGGAAGAAAGCTACATGCAATCCAAAATATTCTACCATTTCAGTTCAAATTGCACTGCAACCGATTTCACAACCTCATTTATTTTGACAATGTAGATTGTTGCCTTCAATTACTTGGGAAAGGTGAATAAGCAAAAAGGAAAGGAACGACACCTAAAGAAATGTGGATTCTCGGTGACAGCGTCAAAAAAACAGTGAAATTAGCATTTTTAAACCCGATAAGAAATTAGTATTAACGCCTTTAGAAAAAAGGTGAAAATACTGCATTAGTCTCTCCATGAAATCCTTTGAGAAATGTGTGTTAGGAATCGCGAAACTGGGAAAGGAATTTACCTTCCCGAGCGCAAGTTTCACAAGTGTGTTTCCCAGCACTGAGCATTCAAAGGTAAAGTTTTGAGAATTTTGAGAGAATTGAGTTTATCCATCAATTGCAAAGTAATGTAACGTGCGTGTTTTATTTTTAAAAAAATTAAAAAAATTGGAAAGCTCGATCCTGGGAAACCTGCCCATTGTCAATATTTTTTTAAAATAAGAATTCATTTCTACAACATTGGTCAGGAAAATCTTTTTGCTTTTTTTAAAGAGAAAATAATACTAAGAAGAGAACGACCTTAGAAAAATCAACATTTGGCGTGTGCAACATTATAGCAAAAAAGATCACCCCCCCCCTTAAAAATCGTAGTGCTGGCATGATGATATTATTTTGCAGCTAATGCAATTAAAACTATATATATATACATAGAAAGAAAGAGAGAGGATTAAAAGAAATTAAAAATTATCAATGCACACAAAACGATGGCTTAATAGTTGGGTGGAAAGGGGGGGGTAAAAAGGGGGAAAAAAACCACGACGTCTTGGGAAGAGCTAACAGGGACCCCTGTTAATCAGGACTGGAATTAATGAGAATCTATGCAGAGGGGTTGGGAGTTTTTTTTAAGCAGATCGCCTTATTATTATACATATACAGTAGATTCTTTATTTCCATCTGGTTTCCCCCCTCTCCCTCTCCCTCCTGCTTGCATTTGTGTAGCAGTCGGTGGTTTTTTTTCCCCCCATAAATATATATATATATATACACACACACACACACACATCTCTATATTCCTGACTTTGTAGCTCACTCCGAAAAGCGTCACTTGAATATTGATCCGAGGTCGCTAATTAGCCCTTCCCGTCGTGCCTTCGTAATGAAGCACATGCGCACTGAATTAATCACAGCCATTTTTGCACGGAAACTAATTAGCAGAATAAAGATCCATCGACTTTTTTTCATTGCGAGTTTCGCCCTCTTTTCCGCCGCCACCGCTGAAATTGCTCGCTCCTGGAATGTCCTGGCCGTCCTAACACGAAGCGGTGCCGCCGGGGCCCCCCGAAGGATTCTTTGTATGGGATCTTTACGAGCTGATCTGGATTACACCATTTCTCCTTTTGCAAACAGCACACGGTGGAAAAATCGTAAGTTGCAACTTTTTTTTTCCTCTTCTTCTCTTTCTCTCTCTCTTCCCCCCCACCCCTCCCTCTCCTCCCCTTCTCCTTTCTCTCCCCCCCTCTCTCTCTCCTGCCACTTTGCTTCTTTTGTGGATGTGTTAATTATAGACCATCGCCTCTCTCCTCTCTCCCTTTCGCCAGCCTGAACCTTCCCCTCCCTCCCACTTGTACTTTTCTCCTTATTATTATTATTTGCAAATGGTCATAATAAACGCAGCCCGCATCCCAGCACAACTTTGAACACTCAAGTTTATCATTATTGTTATTTATTTTTTTGTTACCTTGTAATGTTTACATCCGCACCAACCTGATCTTGAGCAGCCGGCAACATAAGTCTCTCTCTCTCTCTCTCTCCCCCCTCTTTTTTTTAGTGCAATGTTTTTTGTTGTTGTTGTTGTTGGGAGTGGGAGGGGGGGTTAGATCTGTTTGAAGTCAATAGCTATCTTATTTAGTGGTGGTCACCCCCACCTCTCTAACCCCCACCCCTTCCCCCGGGGGGGGGGGGGGTGGTGGTGGTGGCTAGTCGGAGAAGCCGCGGGGATTGAGGGCTCCGAGTGCCGGCTGCTGCCCGGGGTCCGCACGCCGGCAGATGAAGCTTGGAGCTCGGCTGTGAGGGTCCGTCTTTCCTCTGGAGGGAGGGGATAGCGGGGAGGGATGGATCTGCCTTTCTGTAGCCGGGCTCGGGGCTCTCTTTCTCCGTCCCGTTGCCTCTCTCTCTCTCTGTCTCTCTCTCTCTGTCCCTGGATGTGTTAGTTGGGATGCGGTTGTTTTTTTTAAAAAAAGAGGTTGGATTTCTTCATTTTGTTTTTTTTTCTCTCTCTCCTCTTTTCTCTCTCCTCCTCCTTTTGAGTCCCGGGATCGTAAAGCAGCTGTCTTAAAGAGTTTTCTCTCTCTGTAATTTTTTTTTTTACCATTTCTCTCTCTTTTTTTCCCCGAGGTTTTGTTTTCTCAATTCCTGGGATGTTGGAAGGGAGGGGAGGGGAGGAAAGGGGGGGGGGGAGCTGAATGTAGGAAAAGCCTTGATCCCGTGTTGACTTTATTTTCGGATTCTCAGAGTCACATGTGATCGATCGGTTTTGGAGAATGTGTTTAAAAAGAGTCGGCGAGTCAGCGAGCGGCAGTCAGAGCGGAGGAGAAATCCTGGAGGTGGACAGGGAGGGAGAATAGGAAGAAGGGTGGGAGATCCAGCGAATGGAAGAAGGAAGTAACAAAAAAAGGGGGAAAGAATGGGTCAGAGCGAGAAAAGGGCAAGGGGAAGAGATGAGCCGCTCGGAGCCAAGGGGGGAAGAGAGAAAGAGATGGAAAGAGGGAGAGATGGGGATCAGAGGGGAGGAAGACTAATAAAAAGGAGGGGAGAGGAATGCGAGAGTGGAAGAGAAAAGGGGAAAGCGATGGAGAGAGATGGGGATCAAGGGCGAGGAAGATTTTAAAAAAGGGGAGAGGAATGCAGAGTGGTAGAGAAAGGGGAAGAGAAAGAAGAGGAAAGGGGAAAGCGATGGAGAGAGAGATGGGGATCAGAGGAGAGGAAGGTAAAAAAAGGGGAGAGGAATGAAAAGAAAGGGGGAGAGAAAGGAGAAAAGAGAAAGCGATGGAGAGAAAGAGATGGGGATCAGAGGAGTGGAAGATAAAGAGGGAGAGAAAGGACGGGAGCAGAGAGTGAAAACGGCAAGATGAAACGCAGGGAGGGTGGAAAAAAGGGCAAAGGGCGACAGGCGAAATGGAGAAGATGAAAACAAGGGCGAGTAAGGGGGGGGGGGGCAGAGGATCAGGAGACGCTGGCAGATCCAGCAGGAAGAAGGGTACAGGAGAAGAGCGAGTCCCGATTGGGACCAGAGAAAAATATATATAATAGAAAAAAAAAAGAGGGATGGGATCGACTCCCATCTGGGAGACTGGGACATTGGGGCAGATTTCAGCAGACAGTCCAGACAGGAGAGGGGGGGGGGCGTGGGGGGGGGGGAAGAGAGCAACAATAACAAAAAAAATGCCCAGGAGGAGGTGGACTCGCCGAAGAGACGGGAGAAAGGTAGAGAGACAAAAAAAAACCCGAGTGTTGGAAGTAATAGGAGAGCAGAAGTGAAGTGGAGGGGGAGATGTGAGATGAGATGAACAGATAATCGAGACTCAATAGGGAGCTGGGACACATCAGTCAGTCATTGAGATCATTTGTGCTACCAAACATACCGTTTCAGGGCATCTGATACCAGATCGAAGGCGATTTTTATGACTACTTTTGTGCGCGCACACACACACACAAATCAATGGAGAAAGCAAAGTTTATGTGGACAGATTCCCTCACTTATTTCTTTTATACCTTTGAAATTGTGGACTGGAGGATAGAATTGGGGAGTGTGGTGGAAAATGTTATATTTAGATGATGAGATCGGGATAGGATCTGACACTTCGCCCCCCCCCCCCCGCCCCACCGTCCTCTCCACTCCCACCTCTACCTCCTCTCCCCCCCCCCCGCCCGCCCGCCACCAGCGACCGGGTCAGCCCGAGTTCGTACGCGGACGAGGGGTGCGTGCATGTCGGCGGAGGCGGTGGGGAGGGAGGGGATGCGCCGAGAAGGGTGAGGAGCTGAGCACGCCGCTACTGCCGCCGCCGCCGCCTCCTCCTCCTCCTCCTCTGTAGCCCAGCCAGGTGCTCGCCCGCAGAGAGAGAGAGAGAGACACACACACACACAGACACACGAAATACACATCGCTCGGAAGTTCCGGCAGAAATATGGGCACCGCCGAGGATCCGATTTCACCGCATTTCCACTGTGCAGAGGCACCGCACACCGGACCAGTTATTCCAGTTAACGACAGGGGAGGGGAACTGGCAGGAGCGAGAGGAGGAGGGGGGCACAAAGGGGGAGGTGTCAGGGTAGTGATCAGTAATTATTTATTTATATATGTTTTTCAAGCTGTAATAATCCTGTACTTTAATTGTGGGGCATCATTTAGTGTCTGTGTGTGTGTGTGTGTGTGTGTGTATTGCTTCTTCATCACACACGTCCGCATTCAGTCTGTTGCAGATGCCTAGCCAGACCTATTTTTAAATCAGCACAGTTGTTGCCTCTAACCCTGTAAAAGTGAAGGTCCCAGATTGACAGTCGCCGGCCCAGCCCGTACAGCAATTTGGTTTTGGTGCGCTTTTAATTGGAGCTACCACATTTAGAAATTGGACTCAAATGCTTCCCAAGTGCAGTTTGTTCCCAGGCATCTCCAAGCCAATGTAAGTGATCCGCACAGTGTATCCATTTACACGCTAAGAAACGGGATAGAAATGTGTACAGGTAATATTCTTCAGAAGCAAGACAAGGAAAGGACCGCAAAAATTAAATTATGCATTCCCACCCAAACGAAATAACCAGCCCATTTGCAGTTTTTTCTTTCATTGTGTAACCTGAAAGTAAATGACATTAAAAATTAAAGACTACAAGTTGCTGTTAATGCTGCTTCATTAGGGGCACGGTGTTTTGCAGTTGTGTTGACACTTGCTGTTAAAATAAATTATATTCATTTTAATACACACAAATGATTGACGAATTGTAACTGAACAGGATTTTTTTTTCCTTCTGTAAGCTTGATAGTTTCCATTTATCATTTAGGTGTCTCCCAAAACTGTGATTTAGTGTTAGGGTATGCATTGGCCGATTAGATCAGTGGCCATTTAGTGTATGTATTGTTGTATGTTAATTCATCTTCAGGATTCCTTTTTTAATGCACCAGAACTGGTGCCTTTAAACCCCTTCAACCACAGTAGGATAGTTCACTTGCCAATATGTGGACAACCTCGGTGGAGCAGCCACTGTGAAAAGAAGTGAAACATTGCCTTTTTTTGCATTAATTGACTTGTGGTGTCGATAGCGAGATGTAACCATTTTATTCCTCTAATACATGCCTTTAAATGATAATTGGAGCCCCTCAAATTAAAAGCTAATGTAAGCGAGGCTTTCATCTATTCCGAGCACAATAGGGAAGGAACAGATTGTCTACAGACATTTGAGAACAATAGTGTTTACCAATAAATTGCTTGTAATTCTAAATTGGCAAGGCTTGTGTATGTGTGTGGGGAGGGGCTCCTTACTGTTTGGTATTTGAAAGCACAGGGGTGTCACAAACCTATGCAAACCCTTAATGCCTTTGGAGGTTATTTGTCTTTTGACAGAGCTCAGGCACTCACTCTTTGCTCCATGCCTTTTCCAACCAAAAAAAAAGGACACCAAGTGAAAACAGTCCTAAGTGGCCCATTGATGGAATGTTTTGTATTGTGTGGATCTGTGCGGCAACAGTCAATATTAAATCTTTGCGGAAACAGCTTGGTTTAATTTTTTTTGGCAAAATCTAGCCTATATTTAGATGTGCTATTGAAACTTATAAGCACATTGTTTATAGTAAATGTTCAGTATTGCAATAAAATCATTTAAAATGTGCCCCGAGGCATTTGTGGGACTGCAAATGTGATTTTTTTTGCATTTACTGTTTATAAGTATTTTAAATTGACTGCGCCTTTAATATTTCTGTCGAAAATGCAGCCAGTAAGAGTTTTTAATTTGCTTAGAGATTATCGGAACAAAAAGCCTGTTCCTATTAATTCTTTCATCGCTGTTGCACAGTGCTACAAAAAATGTATTTTGATTTCACTCTGCCAAAGAAATTTAATACATAAATTTCCTATTATCCAAACTTGCAGTAAATGGAAGTCAAACTCCTGCGTTTTATGTATCGAGCATTAATATTATAGTAAATATATGGGACGCTTCCATTAATCAGAATTCCTGATTATTTGTAGTCTCTTTGGCCGTCTGCTGTTGTTCAGTTTGGACAATTGGAGTTTCATCTTAACGTAGATGAGTCAAAGAAGCAAGTTGTGTGTTAGTGGTAGATTGATGGAGTCAAGGGCTAAAATGAATTGCCGAGGCCAGGAATAAAGGGCCAAGAGTATGTTCAGGTACCTGTGCTGCAAAGCGAAAGCTTGCTCAATGGCTGTGTGGGAAATGATGCAGCCCTTGACGATGCCAGACAGAACTGTAGATGTCAGGCTTTGCACGGCAAGCTGAATTGAGCAGCAAGGCAGAATGATTCAGATTAACCTTCGCTTGAACATTGTTTAACACAAGGCTTTGAATGAAATGCTTGCTGGCACATTATGTATGTTTGTGTAAATTTGCATAAGCTTCGAAGCTGGGTACAATAATTGCATTTGGTGTTGTAGCTATGGTCGTTGCTGTAGGGGACATGGAATTATGTTCTCGATTTAGTCTTCTCTTCCATTTATCAAATCTAAATCCTCCACAACACAATGTACTCATTATTGTAAATAGAAAAAGTATTTTTTCATTCTCTTATCTGTGTAAGGAGGTATGAGTATGTGAAAATTCATGAATATATTGCCAAACGGAGTCAATAGGAATGGTTTAATTTAATGATACATAGTATGCAACTGGGAAGAAGGTAAAGTAGTGTAGTACTAATCCTTTGTTGATGAGTGAAGTCACTCATTGCCTCCTTTCTGTGTCAGTTCCTAAAGAGCTAAACAGAAACTAAACAGTACAAGATAAAGAACTGAAATTACTGAGGCCTTATCCACAGTCCATTTTTGTTTGAAATGTGCTGGGAAAGAATGAGTAATGTAGGCCAAGAATGGGTGGGAACCAGCATAGGCTGAAGCGGCCCTTAGTTTACGTAAAGCTTACAACTGCTCAGATTCACAGCAGGCATTTTGCCGGAATATCGATCATCAGTGTAACTGAGCTAGTATGAGGTGGGGAGGTGGGGGGGAGAAGCTAAGCTGAACAGGTTTATAACTGTACGTGTACACCTAAAACAAACCAGGTACTGGCTGAGAACAGAGGCTAGTTCAAACAAGGTTTGTTTTCAGCTCGATTTGCATTTCAATATTCAACTGCCATAGAGAGAAAAGGGAAGTAACTTGACCAACACTTTGGGAGTGTGTATGCCATATGTGTATCAGATATAACAATGCTTCTGCAAAGTTAATTGGAGCTGATGGGCTAATTGTTTAGTAGGAATGACATGTTAAAAAAATACTGAGTTATAAGATCCTGCTTTAACTCTTTATGTACCAAATTTGCATTGTATTGTTCAAAATCGGTATCTGCTACTATTTGTTTAACAGCTGCACAAATGACTCTTGTACCGGTTTAATTCTGATGCTGTGAAGCACTTAGGGATAATGGAACAACCAACTTTCTCAAGATTCAGTGTTTTTCGAATAAACACTCAAATCCGTTCTTGCTTTTTGACCTTGGTACAGGAGTATTTATCATCACCTCGAAGGACCCATGTGATTTCTGACTGGTCTCTGACAACACTTGGACATTTTTTTTCAGCATTTGAAGTGACTTTAATGTTCACGTGGCCAGTTTGCAACATTGCCATAGGTTCCAGTTCTTTTTTTTGCTCTCGCTCTGGCCTTGATTATGCTTGCTTAGCCCTATTCTCACTTCTTCTGCTTTCACACGCAGACGTTGAACTGCGGTGCATTGATACATTCAAAATGCTCAAATGAAAGCTAATATAGACAAGTTTTTCTCCCCTTATATAAAAAAAAGACCCAAAATAGGAATGACACATATAATGATAGTACAACACATTGTGGAAAATGCATTGAACGGCTTTGTTTCTCTGCTTGCTGAATTCCATATCTCAGCTATGCTATTTGGAGAGGTATGGCGGCAGAGGTGGCCGCTCCCAAAAGGGACGGAAAGATAAATGATTGTCTCAGGTCGCTCCTTTTCATTTTCATACGTCTGGCACTAGTGGCACCTTTTAATATTCTACCACTCATATTTGAAGATCTGGGCTATGGAAAGGATTCAGAGGTGAAAAAGTAGAGGAGCGCATAATAAAGCTTCAGTTAAACGAGGGTGAAGAAACAGAAATGAAACATGCAGCATAGAGGTTATGATCTTTTGTCATTCTCTTGTTTATGAAAGAAATAATAAAATGCTAATACATAAAATATGATGAGTGCTTGAAGTGGACTGGCATGTGTCACTATGTTATTCCCAGCACTCTTACAAATTAACACTGACATATTGAGAATTGAAATCCATTGTTACATACCACTGGTGTTGTTTTAACAGTGACACTTTCAATTTGTATTCTTAATCCCTGGATACGACGTTATGAGTTATTAATATTGAATTTCAGCTCTTCTACAAAGTTGCTTTTATATTGGCACTTTTAATTGAGATTCCAGGAATTTTGCTCACCTGTTCTGGCCAGAAGATATATAGCCCCTTTACAAACTGGATTCAGAGTCTCCTAATCTGGATAAAAGAGTTGGATTTAGTATTATGAATAGCAGGATGCAATTTATGATGCCAGTCTACTGAAATCCCAGTCAATGAAGCATCAATATTAAACTGCTTTAATGCACCTGCAGTCATAGAATCCCTACAGTGTAGAAGGATGCCATTTGGTCCATTGAGTCTGTACTGACTCTCTGACAGAGTATCTTAGCCAGGCCCTTTTCCCCAACCTATCCCAATGTACCATATTAAAATAAGCAATTATCAGACCCTATCCATCTTGGTATTGACCATATGCAACATTTTGGATCTTTAGTTTGTGTAGTGTCTGGCTTTTGAGATGGAATTGATATGTAAATAATTAGGAATGTTTTGGTCAATCAAGATACAGTCTTTTGCTCTGCGCTCTGCATTTCTAAGTATTAAGGTGTAAAGGAAGTCGGACGTGATGAGTTACCCTTTGGAAATTGGACATTCTTTTTATCTCTCCACTTTTTGTTTCCCCTGCCTTTTCATTGCATCCCTGCAATGCAGAAGGAGGCCATTTGGTCCATCAAGCCTGCATTGACAACAATCCCACCCTGGCCCTATCCCCATAACCCTACATATGTACCCTGCAGATCCCGCGACACTAAGGGGCAATTTAGCATGGCCAATCAACTTACCTGCATATCTTCGGACTGTGGGAGGAAACTGGAGCATGTGGAGGAATCCCACGCAGGCGCAGGGAGAACTTGCAAACTTCACACAGTCACCCAAGGCTGGAATTGAACCTGGGTCCCTGGCGCTGTGAAGCAGCAGTGTTAACCACTGTGCCACCTGTTCTCCTGCCCCACCCCTTTTTTTATTCTCCTGCCTCCTCACCTTTTGATTTCTTCCACCTCCCCCCCCCCCCGCCGTTCCTTGCTCCCCAACCTCGCTTCCTTGATTTTTGCTCCACTTCCCCACCTTTTAGTCAATTGGAAACAGCCACCTTGCCCATTTTCTCATTAAAAAAAATAAATGGACAACATTTTGGATCATCTCCGAGATGGATGCAGAGCTGACAACGGCAGTTTTACATGTGAAAAATTTAATTGTACTTGATCAGTAACTTGGCTCTGTCACAGTTAAGGTAAAATGGTGGGTAGGTCTAAGATTAATCTTCAGTGACTGGATCAATTGTGACATGGGGAAGATGCAACTCAGCATGGTGCAAAACTGTATTGTGTGCCTGTGCATTTTATGACACTGGGTGACCAGTGGATAAAAACAATTTTTTAATGGGTTTTCATCTTGAAACCTGTTGGCCCAGAGTCATGGAGTCAGAGTCATTAAGGTTTACAGCATGGAAACAGGCCCTTCAGCCCAAGTTGTCCGAGTCACTCAGTTTTTATCATTAAGCTAGTAGTCCCAATTGCCCACGTTTGTCTCATATCCCTCTATACCAGTCTCACCCATATAACTGTCTAAATGCTTTTTAAAAGACAAAATTGTCTTTTAACCTTTGCAGGAACTATTTCTCTTGCTTCCTGCAGAGTCTGTGATTTCCCATCATTCCCACAGGAATAGAATTTATTCCCACTCTCTTCCTTCCCCCCTCCAGATATTCAACAGACTTATTCCTTTCTGCACGCATTATAGCTCTAGCGATGCAGTGGTTCCTGGAAGTTTGCATCAGCAATGGACTCTTCTGCATGTGTGTTTTCCTGATTTATATCAGGCTTTCATGTGCGTGGAGACTGTTGACTGGGTGAGAATGGAAAACTGTGTGGGAGAGTGCAAGGAGTAAACTCAGTGCCAGGATAATCAGCAGTCCAGTGTTTTCTTTTCCATATAGCTAGGTCATGAAGGATAAAGCTGGAATCTAATCCTTTCACACTTCCTTAAGCCTTTATTTACCATGACACACATTTGCACCTCCAAATCTAACAGCCACTGTGAGAGTCAGCTCAGATTATAAGAAAGGTCTGTGTATATATTTTAAATGCATACAATGTATAACAAGCACTGGTGAATCCCAGTTAATGCCCACTATCTGACTACAGTTAAACATCCAAATTATGTACAGTTAAGACAATGGGGTCATATAGTTTTATAAGTAAATTGAACCATGGGCCAAATTTATGTGAGGTCAGGAAGATTTGTATTCTTTAAGAATGGTGGACGGGACATGGATACAAAAATCCCATTTCTGACATCCAATTTTTGGTAGTGGGGAAAGGGGACAGAGAGTGATTCACCAGGATGGATGCCCAAAATCAGGACCATTTGAACTTGGTTTAAGCAGATTCCATTTTGACTGCTGCAACTTAACCCACAATGTGGGAGTTCCGAATGGACAGACAAACACTCTTCAGGGACAGATATGTTCTGCTTAAGGGTCATGAGCTGAAGATTTTTAAATGTCCCACTCTCTATCAACTTTTTAAAAAGCCCCCACTGTCAGAGCATGTATATAAAAAAAATTGCTAGACTATTTTGAGACTGGCTTAGGTTAGGAAAAATATAGCATCTGGTCATGTAATTTCAATAGAGCCTAGTGTAGGTGACTATAGAGTGGGCAAGTACCGAGGTGGGCTGTGTTGAACGTCCATTTCAGTTCTCCAGTACTTCAAGCCAGTTGTTTTTGAAGTTGTTAGGCCCTTTAGCCCTCACGCATGGCTCCTCATACCCGCCTGACAGTCCTTGGGTAAATATCAAAATCGAAAGGATAGACTAAATTTCCTGCCCTGTGAAGCTACGTCATTTTCCCTTTCTGACTTCCAGGCAAAACTTGAAACTTTAAGGAGAAAGGCGTACAGTATTCAACTGCTGCTTCTCCATTCCTCTTTTTCATAGCTTCTCATAGAAGAATGTACTTTGCCGAATCTGTTTGGAACCCTGGTTCACCACTACACATCATGCATTGCCAATTTTGTTGCAATATTTTGAGGGCTGCTTTTCAACATTTTGTTTAATCATTCCCTAAAGATTAATTCCAACCCTCTGCTGAGGGTGGGGGTCGGGGGCGGGGGATGGTGGGAGGCATCCGCAAAGCAGCTAATTTTTGAACAAAGTCCAATATTGTTTGAGACCGGTGATAAAAGTTGAAAATTCTCAAGAGTCACCTGCATTCCCTTTCAAAGCCATTGTCTTACTGGGTGGCAGTGCAAATCTGCGTCTCTCTTTTTAAGTTACAACACCATTAACGTTTGCAGACACCCTGTGGGAGGAAGAGTGGGTGTCGCAGTTTAGCATATTTGCCTTAAGATTCTCTTTCCTTAAAATTTCAAGCATGATGTCACTTGACAAGAGAAAGAAAAGTCTTTTTTTTATTCCCTGTAAGGAGCCAGTTGTGGCCTGCACCAGGTACAACATTAATATTTGTATTTCAAGTTCTTGACAGATGGAGCTTTGACCCTGCATGAAGCTTGTTGGTTCACTCAGTCAAACTGAGCAATGCTGTGACCTACCTACAGGGCTGTGCGGGGTGCATTTGCGTATGCTAATAGACTGACTTGCTGTGGCTTGTTTTACAGTGATTTGTGCATGCATTTATATGCAAATGTTAACAACTGATAGCTGGTTTAATTACATTGGGCTATTGTTATGCTGCCAAGCTAGTGAGCTGAGCATATTTGTACCTCAGATACGAGAAAGGGCTAGTTCCTCCCACACTCCTGGATACATTTTGTTCATATTTTAAAATGTTAACCGCTGCACTGGGTGATTCCAATATGGAGTTTTAAGTTGTGTTTTGATAGGCTGGGAACTTAGATGTTTTACTGACACTTTTTTCCCCCAATCACCCCATGTTTCAAATGTTGCCATTTTATCTGATTGACCTCAAGGCTCAAGACATTTTGGAAAATATATTTTTCATAGCAGTGCTTAACCTTTGTGGGGTGTGAGACTACTTTTAAAAAAAGGAGTGGGGTGGGGGATGGGATTCTGAAACGGTCAGAAATTGGATAACTTTGCACACATGGACTAAAGAAAGTGATGCATTGACAGGATTCTTGTTTAAAACTAAAAGTGTATTGGGTTTACATTCTCCTTCTTGAAGGAAGCAGCCCCTGGTGTTTTTCAGGATTTCAACAGACCTGTCTCTGAAATAGCTCTGAGCCACAGAGTAGCCAGTTCTGTTCAGCAGTGGGCATCTTCTTGGTTCCACTGTGCCGAGGTTTCTGCTCGGAGACCGATACACTTTCTTTCCCTTTTTTTTGTTTTTGAGAAGTGGTTTGTAATCTGAGTAAAGAGTCCGGTTTATAAAAGTTTGCGCTGCTCTGAAGTGCAATTGCGTGCAGCTTTTCCTCTTTTCTTTTGAGTTGGCACGGTGATCAGATGGAGGATTCCTCCAGTCAGTATCTGGTTACTTGTCCATTGTGAAAGCGTAACACAGGCTTGAGCAACAAATGTTCCCAGTGCAGGTTTTTTTAAAACAAGTAAACAAGTAGTTTATTTGTCATTAATTACGTCAGTGGCGGTGCCAGATATATAGCTGGGCTATGAGAAACCATGTCGAATTCCAACAGTTAAGGGGCAAACCTGTGTTTTCCTTCACTGGCATTGGCTATTCATTTGAGCATAATGCAGTATATACCACTGAGACTTAAATACTTTATAGTTTAATGCCTGGAAGCAATTCAGACTTGTTCTGCTCGCTCTGAAGAAGTCCCTGCAAATTATATATGTAATTTGTATTGGGTACTTCTATACATTTTTCTGTCTATATCCAAAGATTTTCCTTCATATCATTGTGTTTTGACCTTTCAGTTTGTGCTATCCTATGTTTTAAATTGAGAGGCGTAATGTGTTAGATGTATTTGGATAATGCTACTGGTTTGGAGCAAATTCTCAATAAGTTAACATTAAAAAAATATATAGTTTGCCTATAGAATCCACAGCTTAAAAGCTGAACCATTGTGAACTTTCCAAGTGATCATGACTTGACATCCTGGAAACAGTTTTTTGTGGTTTGTTGTTACAAAGTGCAATTAGTAAAATACACTCGTGTCTGACAAATGACATGCTTTTAGACTGGACTTCAGCATCTCTACAAATGCTGTAATGCACCGTGCCCCCCCCCCACCAACCAACCCACCCCAACCCACCACCACCACCACCGCCGGTAGACCATTGCTCTCCGGCTCCTGCACCGTCATCCAGCCACCATTCAAGGACCAACACCACCTCCCATCCATTGTTGCTGTAACAGACAGACCTGTAGGCAGTACATCCAGCTCAAGTGACGTCAGCCATTTCACACATTGGGAAAGAAGGGGAGACAGTAGCTTGCATATATACAATACATTGGGTGAGGAGGGGGTGAAATCCACAAGTGTGAATCCTTCATTGCTTTGCACATACATAGCTGGCCCCTAACCAGTTTAGATTCCTCACACACCTTTATGTGCAAGTGTTCATTTGTATATACTTAATTATATAGCATTTTTCATGGTGTTCAGTAATTTAGTAATATGTGATTATATTAAAATCATATCCATTACCTGATTTACTTAGTTTTTGGATAAATGCTGCAGAGTCCTCTGACTTCTGACATGCAGTGTACAAAAGAGGATTAAGCCTTTACTATTTGCTTGGCATAATATTTACTTTCTCTCCATCTTCAAATTGTCAGTGGAAAGAAAGTGCAGATTGAAGGTGGAATGCCATTTGTGTATCTTGAGGCAACTTCTGTTTCTCTCCTCTGGTAGCTCAGTCAACTAACAGTCTCATCAAGGTAAACCAAAGTTCTATCCTGTTTCCCATGTGTCAGTCCTTAACCTCAGTGTTCTTTTGTTCCAGTTCGACATAATATAATACTGTTTACCTGCATCAAAGCTGCAAGTGATGCAGGTGATGGAAAAGTGATTCCCCGTGTTTAAGGAAAACTTGACCTTCTCTGGCATGTTTTCTGAATTGAGCCAGCCAATTGCAGAGCAGCACTCACGGGTGACAGTGGATCTCACAGGCCAGTAAATCTTTGCCCTTCAGATGAGAGCGAGATCAATGGTGGGGAACAGCTTGCGAATGAGGAAGAAAAGCCCTTTTGTTTTTACCTATTGTGCTGTACCTAGGAGGGGGTGGGAGCTTCGTGGAGTTAACAAAATGCAAGATTTCATTACTTTGCTGGATCTTCTCTTCATCTGCATTTTGTGCACAGTGCATGTGAAATGTTTTGAACCTATGAAGTGATTTGAATTTTAAAATTATCGTCTGATACAAATGTGCTAGCACAGCCTTAGCCCTTCGGTGGCCTTTCACTGTCGGTCTCATTTACACATTTTCTCCTGCTTTTGGTGCACAAATGGAGCTCTCCCTTACTCTATCTCCACGTGACTGCGGCTCTACGTTCTCTCATTCTTGCACATGCCACTTTGGTTGTGCGCCGGCACCATTTTCCCATGCTGAGATGTCAAACAGCCCATTTTATACCCAGTCGGGCTGTCTGCTTACACTTTATATCTGTTAACTCATTCACTACCCATTCTGTCATAGTGCGTTGACTGCTGTTCCCATCCGTGTTTCAAGGCTATGTTTTACATAAAAATAAAACATGAACTGCGTTCGAAACAACTGAGAAGTGCCAAAGTGAGACCTTTATGTTTGTACTACTAGTCCTGAGGCACGTTTTCAAGCTGATACTCTGTCACGTGAATGTTACTCGACAGATTGCATGGAAGCAGTGCATCAATAGGTGGAACAGGGCATCTTCCTGCCAAGTATTTTCAGTTCTTAGTAATAAATCAGAAATTTAAAGAAAGCCTTTTGTGATTTGTGCATCTTTTTAGTGCACACCTTTTTTTAATTTGCATCCAACTGATAGGAATTGTTCTTATAAGAGTTAAGAGTCACACATCAATATCACCATCTCATTGTGTTCGTTTATCTGTAACTATGTTTACAGTGTTAGTGTTAACCAATCTCACTTGAAAGATGTTGCCTCAAACAAGCACTGAACCCTATGCTGAAGCCATATATTGTTTACAGAGGTTTAATGATAATAATAAATGTATTCAGCTAAGACCTGCTGGGAATTTAGAATAAGGATGGCCGAGAAATTGTCACATACATTGTCCAGCAAAAAAGAGGTCTTGACAGAGGAGTTGTTGCCGCCATCCTTCCTGTGAACAATAGGTTGGAGCATTGGTTCTAATGTATTTTGAGGATCAGAAAGTTGTCCATTTTAATAGAGGTGTTGTAACAGGGTGAGAATATGTGTATCAGCTCTTTTTTAGTTTAAAAATTTTGCTCAGTGCACTTTTTGATTTTTTAAAAAGAGTTGAATTATTGTATTGCAAAATGTAAGTGCAAACATGATTAAAGGTGGCTTAGTCGTTGAGCACACAGTAACCATTTCTCTTTGAGCCAATCCTTTATCCCTAATAAAGCAAGCAAACATGTATTGAGAAGTGTAGAAGGTCAAGTTAATATCATGGACCAAAGAAGGTCTGTATAGAATTTTAGACTAACAACGGACTAATATTTAGGCTAATACTGCTGAACGTTCCTTGTCCGAAGGAAAACCTGTCCATATGAATAGCACAAGAGATTTTGGACATTTTGCAACATGTCAGTAGATCTTAGCTCAAAGTGATGCTGGTAACCGGCAGGATTTCCTAAGTTAGGACCTTTATCCCTTGTGTGTCTCCCGAGGGTCAGATTAAAGGTTGTCTGAGCTTATTGAATCAAAGACTGGAACCCCATTACCACCCCAACCCCCACTACTGTCTCCGATGTGGGAGGTTTTCATAGGATGTTGCCTGGTCTCGAGGGTGTTGACGATGAGGAGAGGTTGAATAAACTAGGATTGTTTTCACTGGAAAGACAGAGGCTGAGTGGGGACCTGATAAAGGTTTACAAAATTATGAGAGACATAGACAGGGTGGAAGTATCAATTACAAGGGTGCACAGGTTCAAAGTCAGAAGGGGAAAGGCTAAAGGAGATGTGCGGGGGAGGTTTTTCATGCAGAGAGTGGTGGGTTCCTGGAACATACTTCCAGAGGGGGTGGTGGAAGCAGGTACATTAGCAACATTTAAGAGACATCTGGATGGGTACATGAATAGGGACGAAATAGAGGGATACGGTCCAAGTAAGGGCAGAAGGTTTTTTCAGTTTAGTTAGGGCATCATGATTAGCACGGGGTTGGAAGGCCAAAAGGCCTGTTCCTCTGCTGTACTTTTCTTTGTTCTTTATTTGTTCTTTGTAGTGCTCAGGTATACAATAATAAATAAGCGAGAGCTACAATACTTCTATATTTTGTTACTATATGCAGAGTGTATAATTTGGGCAAAATGTAATCGGAAGACTTGGAGCTCATAGAATTTCTCCAACACCAAAACTTTCTTCTTTTCATTTTCTATTTTATATTTTCTGTGTAATGTGTGGTGATGTGTGTGTAAATACACAGATATATATAAACCTAATTTACTTATACTCAGGGAGGTTCTTCCAGTGCAACAATCATAGGTTCTAACCACATTGAACTATCAGAACCAGCTGAGTTATCAGAAATAGACATGAGTTTAGTAGGAGTTTGACTTAATGATATTCAAATGTGGCCTTTAGATTGAAGGCCATGCAAGAAGGCACTGTTTAAATAGAGATGCATAATTGTTCAATCCTGCTCCTTTGTTTCTAGATATATATTTGGACAGCCAGATAGTTAAATGAAAAGTATGTTTTCAATTCCAGCAGACAATATTTGTTTCATTTTTATTCTTTTTTTCTCCCATACTTTTTTTTCAAAATCTGTGAAGACAAAAGAAGTCCAAGACTCCAACCTGTCTTGCCGCATTCCTAAATAATTTGGTTTTGATTAACTAAAAAAAGGAGCGCAGTCTGTTTCTGTAGCAACAGAGAGGATCAAAGCAACAGGAGTCGCTCCTTTGGTAATGCACCATGATCCTGACGTCCACTTAGCTTTTTAGAAATGTTTTGCCCTTTTAACTTTGATAAGTATTTAGTACACTGGAAAATTGTTTCCAATAGGCAATTGTTTCATGAAAGTGTAGCGTCTTAGATTTTGGAATAAAGTAGAGAAAGAAAATCTCTTTCACCCCCCCCCTTCTTTTTTTCACCCGCACAGAGTTGGAAAAGGCATTCCACCACTAATCCAGCTTCAACTGGAATGCAAATTGATGTAATTGTTCTACTGAGGATGGGCTGAGAGGGCTTTAAACATCTGCAGCGGCCTTTTTTTTCCCTCTCTGGAGGACAGGGTTAGCATCTATTTAACATAATGAGAAGTAGTTTTTCATTGGAAGTCAAAGCAGTTTTCTGAAAGGAAGGGTTAGGGGAAGGAGTTCACAAAGTGCAAATGTCAGTCTCACGAGTGTCTACTCGCCGCCTTCAGCAGATACTATCGACTCAAGCTGCAGAGACAAACGGGGCCTAGTTTTATGTTCAGCAGCTGCCGGCAACCGAGGATTTTCAAGAGAGAAAAATCCAGATTCAAAATCTAAAACACGTCTAACTTCAGTGAAGTGTTTAGTTTGACCTGTGTTTAGTCTTTGATATTCCAGGACAGTTGAGGGCATTATTTGTGCTGCATTTCCACATCTGATTTAGCTGCCCGGTCAGCAACTTCTGTTATTTGTTGAAAGCAAATTCTGTTGGACGCTTACCAATTTTTAAAAATAAGAACACATATGTAGCTTTCTATTTGACTGAGTGTGTCTGAAATGCTTTTGCTTCAGTCACAACCTGGGAAAGTGGAGCGTAATGCTGACATTTTCATTTAAATTAGGGGGGGGTTTTCTTTCTAAAACATGAGCGGCTTCTCAGCTTTCCTTAGCATTCAGAGTCACATTGCACTGCTCTCTGTCTCCGACCACTGTATTCTGGTGTGGTGTATAGGAAATTAAGACAACTGTCATGGTCAGATTGAACCAAACTGAACTGAAAGTCAGATGGTTTCTACCATGTTACTGTTTAACTTCAGCTTTTTTGTTTGCGGGGGTGGGGAGGTGGGGTGGTGGTGGGAGGAGTGGTGCGGTCTTGGAAGTAGTATTCAGTAAAGCGTTACTGCCCTCTTGCCAAGATTTTTAGCATGTAGCCAGAGAGTAGTGCAGCACAATCAGTGGAGGCCGCAGATTCAATTTCCTCTGCGCTTTCACAGCTACAGATGCCTCACTGTGCGAGGGCGTAGAGAATAGGTCAGGTTTACCCCCACCCCCTCCCGTGCAAAAAATGGAATGGAACAACACAGCAGACGTCTTCCTGAAGATGCTGTAGGGCATGGATTAACATTTATGCAGGTAGAGAGTGCAGCGGAGTTTGAGTGGTTACCAATAAGAGACAAGAGAAACAGGAAAATGAAGGCATGTGGCATTTTTCAAAAATGCATACCACACTATGATATATAGCCGGATTTATAAGTCTGTGATTCTTCTACAGATTAGCCATAACATCCACTGTGTGATGTAACCGAGTTGCTGTTTTCTCAAATGTGGCATCTCCACAGAAATTGCAATCCTTATCAGAATCATATCGGATTAACTTAATTCACTGTGGTGATAGGGATTGCAAGTGGTTTCCAAGAAACATTGGGGAAACCTCTAAGAAATTTTATCCGCAACAGTATAAAGTCGAATGGTGTATGACCAAATGATGAGAGGAAGGAAACGAACTTGAAGATGGAAGAAATCTAGGCTTGTAAATAATGAAAAACAAGAATAAGGAGTCCAACTATTCGCCCTACCAAAGGTCTTTACAGTATATCCACAGACTCATTATCGCATCCAGATGAACTTTGCACATTCCTTAAATGTTCTTGCCTCCATTACTTTTGCCTGGCAAATTATTCAGAGCACTTCTAAGTTTTCAACTTGCCGTACTTCTCACTGCTTTGGCTTCATACTGTTTGGTCCTACTTCCCTACTTTGCTTAAACTAATATTATTTTCTATTAATTAGTGCTAGTTACTATTTCATATGACCTTAGTTATGTCCCTCGCCCTTCTAATTACCAGTAACTTCTTTATAAACAATATTGCTTGAGTCCCTTTAATCTTTCCTTGTAGCTCATCCCCTTTACCCTTGGAATTAGTCTTTGTAATGCAGATACATCTTTACTGTGACAAAGTGAGTGGAATTGAACATAGTGCTCTAAGTGGAGCCTGACCAATGCATTGTACAGCCTGGGTATAATCCCTGGAGACCTGTACTATATTTCCCTGATAGTATCACCCAGCATTCACTTCCTAAATAATGAAATACATATTTCATATACATTGCCAATCTGGATATGTTTTGTAGCAGAAATGATGAGCATGAAGTATATAATGGGATTAGCCACTCGAACATCACAATTCTGGAAGAAGGAACATGTGAATATTAAAAAGACACTTCTGAAGGGGACCTTAGCTTTGAATAGCATAAACTGAATTGCATCAACTGTAGGATTGCCTGTTTCAGTCTTTGGGCAGTGAGTGCTATGTATATCGCCAGGCTGGTGCTTTAAAGGCACCATCAGTAGTAATTGTAAAACTCACAAAAGGAAGGTACCAGGAAAGTGGTGTTTTGTTCTCCGGGCTTGGTTCCTGGTACCCCAGCTGGTGTATTTTTTCCAGTAAAGACAATGATATTCAACTCTCGATTGACATCCCTTGTAGTCACAAATGTCCGACCAAAAAAAAACATTTGGAGCAGACGTTGGTCCAAAATTCTGTGGAGTATTAAAATCAAGCAGCACTGGCTCTCGTTCTTGCCTTTGTGTTGCTGGAAGTCCTCACCTTACTAAGGGCTTCACCACAGCAGGGTCCACCGCTGTTGCAAGCATTCTGTTTGCCAAATATTGACTGTGCTTGCTGGGAAGGCCTTGTATTGCATTGTTTATTTATTGAAACTGAGAGAGGCAAACTTTAACCATCTCATTGTTCAGTGACTGGCAGTTCAGTGGCCTATGTGTCTCCTGTGGAATCTGCAGCTGGGTGACACACTGGAAATGGGGACACTCAAGGTGAATTGTTATAGCCTGTTATTATTTTTTAAAACTTTCTAGCTCAAGTTTATTCTTTTGACAGGATGAAACTTCTTGATCTAGCACACTGCTCACCACATAAAATGGTCGCATCTACTTTGTGTGCGTTTTGATTGCTGCACCTTTATCTCTGGAGCGTCCGTTGCATGATGGTGACCAATGGAATCTTAGTTTTCAGAGTTTATTCACATTTTATTTCCTTTACATGGAGAAATTGCCCGTGGAGGTGGTGGTGAGCTGCCTTCTTGAACTGCTGCAATTCATCTGGTGTATGCACACAGTGCTGTTAGGGAGGGAGTTTATGAGAATTATAGAATGCCTGCAGTGCAAAAGTAGGCCATTCGGCCCATCAAGGCTGCACCGACCACAATTCCACCAATGCCCTATTCCCATAACCCCACACATTTACCCTGCTAAACCTTCAACACTAGGGTCAATTTAGCAAAGCCAGTCCACCTAACTTACACGTCTCTGGGCCATGGGAGGAAACCAGAGCACTTGGACGAAACCCATGCAGTCACGGGGAGAACATGCAAACTCCACACAGGCAGTGACCCGAGGCCGGAATTGAACCCAGGTCCCCGGTGCTGTCAGGCAGCAGTGCTATGTACTGTGCCACCATGCTGCCTGGAGTTCTAGGTTTTTGATCCAGTGACAATGAAGGGACGGTGGTATATTTCCAAGTCAGAATGGTGAGTGACTTGGTGGGGAACTTGTAAGAACTTGTGCTGCCCTTGTCTTTCTGGGTAACAGGTCATGGGTTTGAAAGTATTGTGGGAGGAGACTTTGTGAATTTCAACGTAGCACTTGGTGTCCCCACCACCACCTCTTGCTGCTGCTTTTTAATAATGTAGTTACAGTTTGGAACAGTCATTATTTAAATGTGCAGACATTTTGTTGTATGTAAGTCAATTAGGTTTGTTGAGAGGTGGTGGTATTGACACGCTGGCTGTGCTAATGGAGATGGCACAGTGATGGTTTAATGTACCTTCTTCCATTTCAGTTACAAACACAAAGATCTAGAAACAGGTGAACCATTGGACTTCTAGTATTTTTACATTTCGAAATTTTCTTTGTATCTGTGTCAACCTTGAGATGCCTTGGTAAATCTGGATGGCATGTTATTTGCCGATGTAACTTCAATGGGACTTGGAGCTCCAGAATCCGAAGAGAGGTTGGCTGAATGCGTTTTCATTAGAGATAAAGTGAATAGAGAATGATGAGAGAAGTGAATGAAGTGGATGCACATGGACTGTGTGTAAGTTGAACTATCGGCACAGTGCAGGAGAGCATGCATTTAGCATTTACGAAACTCAAGCAGGGCCAGCAATCTTAAAGAATTTTTTTTCTCCCCAATGTCGCAGATATGTGGAACAGATTCACAGCTAAACAGTTACTATGCCAATTGACAGATTTAAGACAACATTGGGTGAGTGTCTGTTTAGGAAAGAAATGGAGGGCTATATGGGTAAGTACATATAGTCTAAACACTTTGGGAAACGATGATTTCTGAGCTACTCCAATCATGAAGTATCAAATCAAGGAAGGCAACTGGCCTGCAATGTAGGATCAATGGAAGTTTTGCTGATTTACTGTTTGTGATTTGTGGATAGAACGGACTGACAAGTCCAAGGGGTCTTCTCTCTTTCTGTACTTATGTTCTTTATTACTGAGATTATTTGAGGTTTGAAACCTGCATCAGACAAACACAATATATGCTATTTTTAAGTTGATTTTTGAAAATCGAAAGAATCTTTTAAATTCACATCCTGCTCAACAGATGTTTTCTACTGCGTTTACCCAGCTTTGCTAACAACACTGAGGAAGATTGTTATCATTAATGGTCTCCAGAAAGAAAGCTGGACTTGCTACCCTGAAACTGAATAACCTTTGGGAGATGCTAAATTTAATGTCTATAGAAAATATGTATCCTTCTGTTATTTACATTGACTGTTGCCATGAACTTTAAACAAGATTTTCTGGAGCTTTGCAGGGCTAGAACAAATGCCTTAATTCATTCAAAGGCAACACCTATCAATTGAATAACTCCTAAAGTACATTCTCCGCTCTTTCAGACGAACAAGATTATATCATTGCTGCACCTATAGGATTGTTTATAAATACATCAGAATTTGTACAATCTGTGTCGGTCCTCCTTGGTACTGAAGCATAGCAGTCTCTGCTGTTCATTCCAGGTGATATTATTTTCTATCATAAAACCATGAAATGGTTGTTAATCAATGGTTGTATTAAACTGTAATCACCACTGCATTTAAGGGTGGTGCCATTTGCTTATTATTGCTACCCTCTAAATTTTGCCATCTACACAATTGAGTTAAAAGATTCCATTTAATTATATTAGCAAGCTGTTGATTATTAAGAAAAGAATGATTGCATACAACATTGGGTAATCAGTCAAGGTGACCAGAAGGACAGGTTTTGCTGGGGAAGAAAACTCCAACCCACGGAATATGTTGTTTTGCTTTAGCCAGCCATTTTGTGAAGTTGGTCAAATTAAACCAGTTAAGGTTGCACTAATCCTACCCAACTTGAACTGCCAGCAGCATTTGATTGAAATTCCCTTTTTGTCGTGCTGAATTGCAGCCTATGTCACCAACTGAAAATAGACATCCTGCGAGTTACGAACTGAACAGTATACATTTCTCAACTTGTCCTTAGCTTTATGGATTTGAGAACTTGTGCAGTACGTTTGTTAAATGTGTGTTGCATGTCTGGATAACAGAGCCCAAGATGAGTGCATCCCTTTTTTGACTGTTGTGGTCACTGGTTCACACCATTGTAATCAAAGCAGTGATTAATCATTATATTTTGCTTAAGTAGGCTGTTGTATCTATGGAGATTAAAATGATTCGTGTTGCTTAAAATGGCCAGAATAAGCTAACAAAGACTGTTACGTGCATTTGTCACACGCTGGTTGGATTTTGGCCTTTATATTTACTAGCCTTATTTATTCCATTTTTTTCCCCTGTGTTGCTGTTAATTTTCTCTCTGGTTTCCTTCTCATCAACTAGAACTAGATACATTGCCCACCTCACTGCACCATGTATGTGTTTTTATGACAACATTAAATTATTTTAAAAAGAAAAATGACTTAATTTGAGCAATTAGAGAGCACTATTTATTAAAGCCTCCTTTTGAAAGTCCAAAATGTTACATTCAGAAGTTCCAGATTAGTTCTGATATTTGAAAAACAATGGCAAATAATCACTCTCCGGCTCTTCGGTTTACTGCTAGCATTATGCAGACGCTAAAGTGTATAAAATGGAAATGACTGAACTATATTTGGGTTGCTAATGGAAATAGTATTTTAGAATATCAAGGATGGGGTTACATATTCTGGTTATACTGTAACTGTATGCGTTTGCTGCAGTAGACCCCTCCCCCATCACTAGGTCGCTGTTCAAAAATGTACATTTTTTTCCACGATCCTATAAAAATCTGCATGGGGCGCTTTTTTAACTTTTTTGTAAGTAACTTCAGGGGAGTGATCAGGTTGATCAGAACTAAAGCATAATTTAAAAGGATCTCACCGTCCACGCTGTCTATTCTAATCCACTAATCTATGAGGTTACAAATATTTCAGCCAAATAGAAATTTTAGAAGCAGTTAACTGGACTGTCTATAGGCAGAGCCTGCTGTAATTGCAAATATATAATATGAATGCAGCACAATTTATTTCTTGGGAAAACACACATACCCTTGTGTAGCTATAGAATTTCATCAAACCCTCCAGTGATCAGTAACAGGTGCAATTTATCTCACTTTATAACGGTGTTTTATACTGTGCAGCAGGTCATCTAAAATCTATACTCAACAATTTGCATTCGGTTTACCGCAGAGAGAGAAAAACTACCTGCACAATACAGCTAAATAGATACTTACAAATTCTGCCATTAACAGCCATGTTGAAAAGGTAAGCACGCAAGTGGCACAAAATCACTCAGAATTCTTATGAATTCAGCACCTAATGAATGTGATCAGGGAAAAAAAGGTTGTCTTCAGGGCTTGCCGTACACCAGCTGAAAATGCAGTGTTGCCAGTTTCATTTGTCAAGAAACAGCATTGGCTTATCCACGATTACTCATAGGTAAAGATCTTTGGATTTGGAGGAGTGGCCTTTGTGGAATGAATTTGACGCTTTTTTCCTTTTGAAGGAGAGCTAGCAGAATCTCTATGGAAATCCCAGTATTCCTGTTGCACCGTGGACCAACATGCATAATTGGCCAGATCTATTGGCATATTTAATAAGGGACGGCTGCCCTGGATGGGGGTTCTCCTTTGTTTACGTCTGTGGCTTTGTTCAAAAATTAATTCAACAGCAAAGGGTTCAGTGGCTGGAGCATCTTAAGTGGCAAGTTAATATATGCAGACCGACAGACTGTGAAGCAGACAAATTCAGATTCTCCGATCACTGGACTGTTTAAAGGAGATGTTTTTCAGGAAGATAATTGTACCTGGGCATTAAGATACCACTTCACAAAGAGTGAGATGATTTTTGAAAGTCTGTTTGTGATGTGCAAATATTCCCCATAATAAGTCACGCTTGGCTTGTATTTTTAGTTTCACCTGGAGAGCTGATGAGTCAACTAGGAATTGCACTGGAGACAGAGAACATGGCAATATATAGATCTGCGAATGGATGTTTCATCCAAACATTTTGATTGTCAAGTTACGAGGCTGAATAAACTAGGCTTGTACTCGTTAGAGTTTATAAGAATGAGGGGAGATCTCATTGAGACGTATAAGATGATGAATGGGATGGATAGGATAGAGGTGGAAAGACTCTTCCCGCTCAAAAAAGACAGTAGGACTAGGGGGCACAGCCTCAAGATAAAGGGGGGGCGGTTCAGAACGGAGTTGAGGAGGAACTTCTTCACTCAAAGGGTGGTGAATCTCTGGAATTCTCTGCCCGTTGAAGTGGTGGAGGCTGCCTCGCTAAATATTTTTAAGAAGCGGGTTGATGGGTTTTTGATAAGAGAGGGGATTAAGGGTTATGGGGAGAGGGCGGGAAAGTGGAACTGAGCCACGACAGATCAGCCATGATCTTATTGAATGGCGGGGCAGGCTCGAAGGGCCAGATGGCCTACTCCTGCTCCTATTTCTTATGTTCTTATGTTCTTATGACATGCTGTCCAATTTACAGCGTATATAACAGCACAGCTTTCAGTTCTTGGAAAACTCAGTTCAGCGATAGAAATGGACTGTTTGATACCATCACAGGGCCTGCTCTGTAACAACCCTGTCCCTGATTGCTGTTTTGTACTGCAAAGAAGCAGAAAGAGTCATAGAATGCAGAAGGAGGCCCTTTGGCCCATCGAGTCTGCACCGACAACAATCGCACCCAGGCCCTATCCTCGTACTCCCATGTATTTACCCATGACACTAAGAGACAATTTAGCATGGCCAGTCAACCTGACCCACACATTTTTGGAATGTGGGAGGAAACCAGCGCCAGGAGGAAACCCAAGCAGACACAGGGAGAATGTGCAAACTCAACACAGACAGTCACCCGAGGCCAGAATTGAAAGTGGATCCCTGGTGCTGTGAGGCAGCAATGCTAACCACTGTGCTGCCCTTTTTAAATAATTGAAATAATTTTGGATGATTAAAATAATTAACCTCATTTTTAAGAGAGGCCTGCATTTATATAGCGCTTTTCATGACTGCCGGACAGTTGAAAGCACTTCACAGCCAATAAATACTTCTTGAAATGTTGTCACCGCTGTAGGAAGTGTGGTGGCATCTCATTTCTGCTCAGCAAACTCTCAAGAACAGCAATATGATAACGACTAGATCATCTGCTTATTGTCATGTTGATTAAGGGATAATTATGGGCCAGGCCACCGGGAATAACTTTCCCGCTCTTCTTACTGTCATGGGATCTTTACTTACACCTGAGCAGGCAGGTGGGGCCTTGGTTTAGCTTCTCATCTGCTAGATCAGAATGTACAATACTCCTTCAGTACTGGATTGGAGTGTCAGCTGTTTATTTGTGCTGAATCCCTGAACTGGGACTTGAATCTGAAACCTTGTGATTCAGAGGTGAATGCGCTATTGATGTGTGTGTTATATATTTCTTTATTTTGTATATATATATATTATGCAGCAATCACTATTTATTTCTCCACACCTTGCAGATTATGCTGGGAAAGTTGATAATTTTATCTCTGTAGCACGACTATTTAACTGGATAGGCAACTTGCAGATTTGTTATGAACAATCATTACCAACCCTTCTACAGCCATCCATGCCATGAATCCTTTCTCATGGTGGTTGGCAGTGGACCTAATTGATTCTTCATTAAATTCTCAGAAATGCCACAAGTAAGCAAGAAAGTATATTCATAAGAACATAAGAAATAGGAGCAGGAGTAGGCCATCTAGCCCTTCGAGCCTGCCCCGCCATTCAATAAGATCATGGCTGATCTGTCGTGGCTCAGTTCCACTTTCCCGCCCTCTCCCCATAACCCTTAATCCCCTCTCTTATCAAAAACCCATCAACCCGCGTCTTAAAAATATTTAGCGAGGCAGCCTCCACCACTTCAACGGGCAGAGAATTCCAGAGATTCACCACCCTTTGAGTGAAGAAGTTCCTCCTCAACTCCGTTCTAAACCGCCCCCCCTTTATCTTAAGTCTGTGCCCCCTAGTCCTACTGTCTTTTTTGAGAGGGAAGAGTCTCTCCACCTCTATCCTATCCATCCCATTCATCATCATATACGTCTCAATGAGATCTCCCCTCATTCTTCTAAACTCTAATGAGTACAAGCCTAGTTTATTCAGCCTCTCCTCATAGCTCAAGCCCCTCAACTCCGGTATCAGCCTAGTAAACCTCCTCTGCACTCCCTCCAAGGCCAAAATATCTTTGCGCAGGTGCGGCGCCCAAAACTGCACACAGTACTCCAGCTGCGGCCTCACCAATGCCCTATACAGCTGCAGCAAGACCTCCCTACTTTTATATTCAATCCCCCTCGTTATGAAGGCCAGCATCCCATTCACCTTCCTGACCACATGCTGCACCTGCAAGCTGGGTTTTTGCGACTCATGCACAAGGACCCCGAGGTCCCTCTGCACCGTCGCCTGCTGCAGTTTTTCGCCACGTAAGTAATAGTCCTTCCTACCATTATTCCTACCAAAGTGGACCACCTCACACTTGCCAACATTAAATTCCATTTGCCATTTCCTGGCCCATTCGCCCAGCCTATCTAGATCCTTCTGCAGACTCTCCACACCCTCTGCACAATTTGCCGTTCCCCCAATCTTGGTGTCATCAGCAAATTTCGACACCCTACACTCGGTTCCCTCCTCCAGATCATCTATATAAATGGTAAAAAGCTGAGGCCCCAGCACCGACCCCTGGGGCACTCCACTAGTCACCATCCGCCAATCCGAATAGCACCCGTTGACCCCCACTCTCTGCCTCCTATTTGACAACCAATCCTCTATCCACGCTAACACCCTACCCCCAACTCCATGTCCCTCGACCTTCTGCAATAACCTCTTGTGAGGTACTTTGTCAAACGCCTTCTGAAAATCTAGAAAGACCACATCCACCGGCTCTCCTCTATCCACCGCCCTAGACACATCCTCATAGAACTCCAGTAAATTTGTCAGACACGACTTCCCTTTAATGAAACCGTGCTGCGTCTGCTCTATCAAGCAATTCCCTTCAAGATTCGTCTTTCTTTTAGTTAGATGGTGAACTTTTGAGCTCTGCAGGAATGTGTTCAGTTGCACCAACCAAACTGAGTTTATGGTAAGCCATTAAGTCATAATCTTCTATGAACATTTGAATGCCTAGAGTCAATTAGTTGGACCAATCCTATTTATTTAGCCTGGCAGCTTTATGTTTCAGAGTCTGAAGTTTGTGGAGCAGCCTACAGTAAGTGCTTCTTCATCCTGACATGTACTGGTGAATAAAAACAGATTGTTGAGATATTGGAAGAGGCCAGATAACATTGCCAAAGATGTAATTAGTTCATGCAGTATCTTCAGTTTGTTGTAATGTGAGGTACGTGGAAGAGAGATGGATAGAGACTGTGTTGGATCTTTTTCTCGATGTTGACAAATGAAGGTCTTCAGGTACAAAACAGAAAATGCTGGAAAAACTCAGCAGGTCTGACAGCATCAGTGGAAAGAGAAAGAGAATAGAGTCACTGTTTTGAGCCAGGATGACCCTTTGACAGAATTCTGACAATTAGTCATCCTGACTCGAAATGTTGGCCCTATTCTTTGTCCACAGACGTTGTCAGACCTCCTAAGCTTTTCCAGCATTTTTTGTTTTTGATTCCAGCATCTGCAGTATTTTGCTTTTATCTTAAGGTCTTCAGGTATACCCTCTTGTCCCTGCTCCCTGGCTTGTTCAGAGTTTGAGCACATGGCAGAGTGCATTGTGGGAAGACCTGAACCATCTGAACCAGAAAACTTCCAATATTGATCCTTGGTCAATGCTGAGTTAGATTTGGTTGGGACGGCATTCTTGTGTCATTAAGCTAAAGAGAAGGATAAGATCAACCAGAATTCTTACTCCTCAAAGCTATTCACTGATCACCGTGGGAAAGTTTGGCTGTCACATGAAGGCATGATTGAAATTTCTCTCTGGGCTATATGTGTGTATTTCCAGCATTTGCTGTTCTTTTCCTATACTTATTTGGAACAACTAAATATTAGGAAGACTGAAGTCGATGTCTTCAATCCTTGCCACTACATCTATTCCTTAATTACCATCTTCATCCTTCTCCCTGGCAACCTTCTGAGGATGAAATAGAACTGTGAAACCTTGGTGCCACAGTTGACCCCAAGATGAACTTCTGACCACTGATCCGTACCACCACAAAGCTTGTCTACTTCCACTTTTGTAACACCACCTGTCTCTGCTTCTGCGAAAGCTCATCAGCTGCTGAAATCCTCAGCTATGCCATTGTTGTCTCTGGACGTGACTATTCCAGCACACCCTATCTGGCCTCCCACATTCTACGCTCTGTAAACTTGAGGTGTTTCAAAACTCTGCTTACCCCTTAACATGCACCAAGTTTCAGTCACCTATTCAACTCCATGCTCGCTGATGTCCGTTGGCTCCTATTTAAGTGAAGTCTCAATTTTTTAAACTCTCATTCATATTTTCAGATCTTTCCATGGCCTCACCCCTCCATATTGCTGTAATTTCCTCCAGCCCTACAACTCCAAAGATGTGCACATCAGCTGGATTGGCCAAGGAAATACAGGTTAGCTAGATTAACGCTGGTAAATGCATGGCGTTAAGGAGGTAGGGCAAGGGGTGGGTCTGGGTAAGATGCTCTTTTGGAGAATTGGTGCAGACTCGACGGGCTGAACAGCCTCCTTATCCGTTGTAAGGATTCTGTGGATTCTCCAAATATTATAGAATCCCTACCAGACAGAAGGAGGCCATTCAGCCCATCAAGTCTAAAACTGACTGTCCAACAGAGCGTTATACCCAGACCCTAACTCCGTAACCCTATGTATTTACCCCACTAATTCCTCTAACCTACACATATTGGGACACTAAAGGGCAATTTAGCATGGCCAATCCACTACCTAACCTGCACATCTTTGGAATGTGGAAGGAAACAGGAGCACCAGGAGGAAACAGGAGTACCAGGACGAAACCCACACAGATACAGGAAGAACGTGCAAACTTCACACTGACAGTCACCCAAGACTGGAATTGAACCTGGGCCCCTGATGCAGTGAGGCAACAGTGCTGACCACTGTGCCACCCATTCCACAAAAATGTTTGTAGTTTTACAATTCTGGCCTCTTGTGCATTCATCATTCCACCATTGGCAGCTCTGGAATTTCTTCCCCAATCCTCTGTCCCTCTTCCTCCCATGCCTCCTTCTGAAGACCTACGTCTTCAACTAAGCTTTGGGGCATCTGCACTGATAAAGCTCAGTGCCAATCCTTTTGTTTGCTAATGCTCCTGTGAAGCACCGTGGAACGTTTTACGACCTTAAGTGTGCTTTATAAATGTACTTTGTTTTTGCTGCAGCAGGAGGAAAACCTGTGACCTGATAGAAAAGATAAGTAGCGGATCTACTGATGAATACCTGCATTGGAAATGCAGAAATGTGATTTGCTGGAATTAGTGGATTGTAAACACCTGCTGCTCAGGTAGCAAATGCACTGTATATTCGTACTAACTGACACGTAACACTTTAGTTACTCTCTTGACCTAAGTATGCCCTTTGTTGACAAGTTTGGAAGTCTGTATTTTGTTGGTGAAGCACTGTTTGCTTAAAAAGAATGAATTCTGATGTGCTGTCCTCTTCCATTTTGCCTCCTATAAATACTCATTCTATCTACCTCTTTCTATATACATTCATTTAGCTGGAAAAAAACGGCTTAGTGTTTTCATTGAAATTTGGTGCTTACCAATTCTTTTTCAAGATCTTATCCAGGGAGGAAACAAACTAAAGTTTTAAAGTTTATTTATTAGTGTCACAAGTAGGCTTGCAGTGAAGTTACTGTGAAAATCCCCGAGTTGCCACACTCTGGCATCTGTTCGGGTACACTGAGGGAGAATTTAGCATGGTCAGTGCACCTAACCAGCGCTGGACTGTGGGAGAAAACCAGAGCACGCGGGGGAAACCCATGCAGGCACGGGGAGAATGTGCAGACTCCGCACAGACAGTGACCCAAGCCGGGAATCAAACCCGGATCCCTGGCGCTGTGAGGCAGCAGTGCTAACCACTGTGTCACTGTGCTGTCAATAACTAGGTTATTGTACACGGTTTGGATTATAGAGGTATTCTAGATCAGACACTGCTTTATTAGCTTATAGCTATGAGGGACAATTTGCATTGAAATAACTGTTAAAATATTAAGGCTATATTTGTCTAAGTGCACTTTTCATTAGTGTACATAATTTAGGCAATTGGTTGTGTGCTTAATTGAGCAATTCATTTGATTTAATGTTTGCCTACATAACAACATTCATTGAACTTCAAAGTAAGTCATTGTATATGAACTACTTTGTGTCACTTCTGGACATGATGGGCCAAATCTTCCTCTGTGCTGGGCTAAACCCAACCTTCGCATTTGACCCACCTGTGACTTCAGCTGCCGTTTTAACTTTTTACGCTGGGATTGCATTTGCAGCACAGTTTGCAAGCTGTGCTGGACTGGATAAGGAGACAGGCCAGTTAGAAAACCTGCTTCAGTTCTCCACCACAGCATCCCAGCTCCCAACTGTGTTTATTAATCCCCCTCCCAATCTCACCTCCAGCTTCATACCCCCCACTCTCACGTGGCATTACTATGATCCCCATGTATCCTTCATGCCCTTTCAGATTCCCCATTGCACCACTATATCCCATGTTTATTTATTAGTGTCACAAGTAGGCTTACATCAATGAAATCACTGTAAAAATCCCCTAGTTGCCACACTCTGGAACCTATTCAGGTACACTGAGGGAGAATTTAGCATGGTCACTGCACCAAACCAGCAACTCTTTTGAACTGTGGAAGGAAACTGGAACAACCAGAGGAAATCCAAGCAGACACAGAGAAAGTGCAGACTCCACACAGACAGTGAGCCAAGCCAGGATTCAAACCCTGGTCCCTGGCACTGAGGCAGCAGCGTGAGCCACTGTGCTGCCCTCCATTGTCTTGTATCCATTATGTGGAATCCTCTGATTCCATGCAATATCAATGGAAAATGTTTTACATTCCTTTGGGGGGGGAGGAATTGAACCTTTAAACATCTAATAAAAGCCTTCATATCATTGGTACTGAGAAAGATGAATTCTGTCATATGAAAAACATCTTGTAATACTTGTAATCCTATTAGCTTGTCAACAACCCGAAAAGGCCAACTTATGATTTCTTGAAACTGTCATTCATTCTCAGATGAGTGGAACACCTACTATGCCAAAACCCATTAATGCTTGAAACGCAGCCAAGCATTCAAAATGGCCACTGCTATCCAAACAATAGACTGCTCTCTGGGAAGGAAAGAATAGCAGGTGTTCATTTCAATTTCAAAGCAGTGTGCCTGTCAATTTGTGGGAACTGGTGGTTTGGTTTCCTTTGGGTAGTATTTATTTTCAAGTAAAGATTCTTCACAAACTGTCACACCTGATGTGTTTTTTTTATATGAACTTCCAGAATCCCACACCACGAGCGGAAATGATGTCCAGGAGGAAATCTAAATTATGACCCCCTTCCTAAAGTTGTCGGGGGCGGGGGGGGCGGTGTGCAGATTTGTGTTCTGCAGATCAGGCATTCCCAAGCCATATAAAGGTCAGAGGAGAATGGCATGGGGTCGGGAATGCAGAGGAAAATCGGATTTCCTTCCCAAAAAAACCCATAGTGTTGCTGTTAATTCACTGAAATGCACCTCTTCACTAAGGTGAAAATTTAGCCCGTTATACCTGTCTTACCTCGGTATTTCTTTGTTTTCTGTTAGCCATTTTTAACATAATAAATGTTTTCTGTTTCTGGTAACATTTCTCTGTGAGACATTTTCTGAGTATTTTATACTCCTGTCAGATTTGATTTCTTTTCCTGCCCCATTCCCTCCCACATCAAGGTGTTTGGAGCCTTGCCTACTTACAGTACAAATTGCTGATGTGAGGAGCAAGTTGAAACATTATTCTCTACATTGTACTCTGTGCCTGCAGCTACAGAATCATTATTTTTTACTGTAAGTCTTTCCCTTGCTTTTCTTTTACACCAGTAAGTTTAAAATTGAAGTTTTGACTTAGATGTGGATCCAAGAAAATGTAACTTCAAATCAGGACTTCAATATTGAAGCAATCATGTTTAAAGTTAGGCAATCAGCACTCATCCTTTTTAATTCAAAATGAATCATTATGAATAGGTTTAAAGAGCATAGATAGATTTAGAACAAAAACAAATATAATTTTAATTACATTTGACATTGAGACATTGACAGAACTACAAATTCTGGCACCTTCCCTTCAGGTAATTTTGATGATCTTAATTCTCGATACAGAAACATATCTAATTAGTGTTTTGAAATGTATTCTGCAGTACAGTTCTAATAAGTATGGTGTTAATCATAGCTCAGTGGTGACACACACACCTCTGAGTCAAAAGATTTTTGGTTCCAACTCCACCCTTAAGTCTTGAACAGGTTTTTGATTTAATTTATTATTGTCACCTGTTAGTATACAATGATAAGTATTGTTTCTTATGTGCTATACAAACAAAGCATACTGTAAGCATAGAGAAGGAAAGGAGAGAGTGCAGAATGTGGCGTTACAGTCATAGCTAGGGTGTAGAGAAAGCTTAACATGTGATAGGTCCATTCAAAAGTCTGATGGCAGCAGGGAAGAAGCTATTCTTGAGGCGACTGGTACGTGACCTCAGATTTTTGTACCTTTTTCCCGATGGAAGAAGGTGGAAGAGGGTATGGCTGGGCATGGGTTCCTTGATTATGCTGGCTGCTTTTCCAAGGTAGCAGAAAGCGTAGACAGAGTCAATGGATGGGAGGCTGGTTTGAGTGATGGGCTAGGCTTCATTCATCATAGTATCCCTACAGTGCAGGAGGCCATTTGGCCCATTGAGTCTGCATCATCCAGAATCCCATCCAGGCCTTATTCCTGTAACCCCACATAGTTACGCTTTAATAGAGGGATACAAACGGAACACATGATCAGGGCAGGCTTAGAGGGTCGAAGGGCCTGTTCCTGTGGTGTATTGTTCTTTATTCTACCCTACTAATCCCCTGACACTAGAAGATTTTTGCATGCCAATCCACCTAACCCACACATCTTTTGAGTGTGGGAGGAAACCGGAGCATCTGGAGGAAACTCATGCAGACATGGGGAGAACGTGCAGACTCAACAGAGGCAGTGACCCAAGGCCGGAATTGAACCCGGGTTCCTGGCGCTGTGACGCAGCAGTGTTAATTGTGATATTGAAAATTTGTGAAATTTTTCATCTGGAGGAATCTTTGCTGTAAAACCACCACTTGGTATGTATTAAAGAAGAGAAGGGAAGTCCTGGTGTCCTGGACAATACTATCCTCTAACAAACCTCTGAAAAAGATGACCTGGCCATTTACTTAGTTGCTGCTTTTGGGAGATTGCTATGGACAAATTGACTGTTGCATCTCCTGCATTACAAACAGTAATTCATTAGCTGTAAAATTAATGACTAATACATAGGACAATAGTAAATCAAATCAAAAACCTGTTCAAGATTCGAAGGTGGAGCTGGAACCGACAACCTTTTGACTCAGCTGTGTGTGCTACCACTGAGCCATACATATTAGAACTGTACTGCAGAATAGGTTTCAAAACACTAATTAGATACGTTTTTGTATCGAGAATTAAGAACATTACCTAAAGGGAAGGTGCGAGAGTTTGTAATTCTGTTGATGTCTCAATGTCAAAAGCTGAAAAATCCCAAGGTTTTGAAAGGCATGACATAAATGCAAACATTTCTTACTTCCAAATGCAATTATACTAATTTTTGATGATTGTCTTTCCCCTTGCCTGGGACGCTCAGTAGCGAAGCCCATCGTTCATTCATGAAACCACAGTTTCAGAATTAATGGACATACTGCTTTCCCAGGTTGTGTGCACTAATACTCTACAGTGTACGTCATCATCTTGGAAAGCATGTGTGACACATCCATGGCACTGTTACAACCAGGTTATGATATTGAAAATGTCAAGCAGTGCAACAGAGTTGCTGAGATGAAACAGTGGAACAGGAGCTTGTTGCAAAGCTGCAACCAACCAGGAAGTCAGGGTTCAGATGACAAAGAAAAAATAATATACAGATACAGAAAATGCTGGGAAAATGAACAGGTCAGTCAGAGAGAATGGGCAAGTTTGCATTTCAGATACACCCTTGCCTCAGAAATAAGATGCAGACAGACATAATACAATGCCAACCTGCATTTGTGTAGCACCTATATTGTAACAAAACATTATTATACAAACATTGACACCTAGCCACTTAAGATCAAATTGAGGCTGACGGCCAAAGGGTTAGATTTGATAGATTGTCTTTCAGGAGGAAATGATCAATACAATTAGAGAAAAGAAGTGTAATTTTTAAAAAAACATGTGGGAATTATAAGTGAAATGATCTTAGTCAAGTCAAAGCATTAAGGTATTAAAAACAACGAGGTGTGTGTAAACTGAGAAGGAAATGGCAACCCGAAGGAATGGCAGTACAGGAGAGGTGGGTAACCTGGAGGTGGGTATCAGTTTTACAATGATGATCTATCAATAGTCTGATACTGATCACACAAGAGGTTGTAGGACATTGAGAAGAAAAAGTGAGATAAGGTTCTTGAGGCTTATGCATGATGCCAGTGACATGGAAGCTAAAGTGGGATGGGAGGCGGGACAGAGTGACAAGCTGCATGTAGCTCAGGATTGCACTTGCAGACAGAGCAACAGGTACTCCATCTGTGTTTCGTTTCCCCAGTTTAGAGAAGTCTAATTTAGCACCTTGTTCCTGTGGCATCTCAAAAGTGCACACAAAAAAGAAATCACCTTTAAAATATAGTCACTATTGTTTTTGTAATCAATTTACATTGTCACAGGTAGCAAATGATCCTTAAGATTTTAGCACAAATGCTGAAGTTTTGCAAATTTTTTGTTTTGTGTAGCGTGCGTTAGACTGAATTGTTATACTTTTTTTGCAGATTGTGATTGCAAAAATGTAGTATGGGCAGATGATAGACAGGAAACTTAGGGAAACTCAGAACTTCGGGTGGCATAGTAGTTAACACTGCTGCCTCATAGCACCAGGGAGCCAGGTTTGAATCCTGGCTTAGGTCACTGTCTGTGTGGAGTTTCTACATTCTCCCCATGTCTGTGTGGCTTTCTTCCAGCAGCCCCTGTTTCCTCCCACCGTCCAAAAGACGTGCTGGTTAAGTGCATTGGCCATGCTAAACTCTCCCGCAGTGCACCTGAACAGGGACCGGAATGTGGCAACGAAAAGATTTTCACAGTAACTTCATTACAATGTTAATGTAGGTCTACTTATAACACTAATAATAAATAAATAAACTTTTCCACAAATGCAGATCAACAATCAATAAGGTCGATTAACCAAAAAAGTTAACCAAAAAAGTCAAATACTAGTCAAGAGAAAGTCTTGATTAAACTGTACAGCATGTTGATCAGTCCATATCTTGTATACTGTACCCATTTCTGGCACACATCTGAGACATTCAAGCATGAAAGTCCATTAGACTGATCTTTCCATTTGAGCTCAAGGTTATGAGGAAAAACTGGAGAAACTTTGGTGTTGGAAACAAGTGTTTTAGAGATGTTGGATGATTTTGAACAGGTTAAAATTGGTGCTAATGAATTGACCTTAAGTCTTTGGGTGACAGGTCTCTGAATTGTGAAAATCTATGGCCTATAAACTAGTTAGGTTCTCAAATGCAGTTTTAGGAGAGATAGGTGCACCACCCATACTCTGCCCATGTGTCCTGATATTGGACAACTGAGACAACACACCAGAAACAGCCCCAGAACTGTTTTAACATGTTTCTGAAGAGCCAGAAAGAGCAGGAATGTTCCTCCTGGCTTCATAAAAAAATTTAGTACAGCTGGTCCAGATCCCTTGCACACTCTGGCACCTGTAGACTTGCCAGTATGCTGTTCTGGTGTAAACTACATCAGCTTTCTCAGATCCAAAGTGGTTGAGTTGTATCATGGCAATCATTTGCTCTCTGCCATTTTGCTGGCCTGGGTCTCTTTACTTCTGAAACAAGTGGCAAGCAACTACTCTTCATTGCTTGGATTCCCATGCAGAAGCTTAAAATCTACTTGGTTGTCTTAAAACCGTATCTAATAAAGGTAATTGGAAATAGCCCATTTAAGTTAATTCCCAAGGGTAGAACATGCGGCACAGTGATTAACACTGCTGCCTCACAGCATCTGGGACCCAGCTTCAGCTGTAGCCTTGTGTCACTGTGTAGGGTTTGCACATTCTCCCTGTGTCTGTGCAGGTTTCCTCCCCCAATGCAAAGATATGCAAGTTAGGTGGATTGGCCACACTAAGAAAATTGCCCTTTAGTGTTGGGGGGGATTAGCAGGGTAAATATGTGGGGTTACGGGGATAGGGCCTGGGTCGGATTGGGCCAAATGGCCTCCTGTATAGAAGGTATGCTATAAACAGGGATCACAAGTTCTTATGACAAAATACAAATTTATGGCAGCAATCAGGATGTTATTTTTCACACAAGCACATTCCTGGATACAGTGCGGATGGAAACCCATAAAGAATCAGTTGGATGCGGTGGCAAGGGAAGTTGTTATTCTGGATGCATGGGTTACGGGTTAAATGGCCTTCCTCGGGCACAGATACAATCTTGTTGATTCTATATTCTAGGAATGGAGTGTTACATTGTATTAGAAGGTGTCATGGAAATGGATAGAGTACAGTGTATCACAGGATAACAGAGGAGAAGATAAGCTACATTATATTGCTACATGTAGAGTGGTTGAGGAGCACTGTAATATCGCAACATAAAGCATGTTGAATGTAGGAAACCGCCTTGGGGCACTTCACATATTGTTCAGACAGAACCTAACACTGATTCCAAGAAGTACATCTTACAATGAGTGATTGCTCAAGTTAGTAGGTTTTAAGGATGTCGTTGAGGCGGAGAGGTGAAAAAATTCGCTAAAATGTTATTATTGAAATAGTATCCTTTTGCTCTCTCCTTGTTTATGTCGAAAACACTTCTACGAGTTATTCAGAGTCTTGGGTGGATTCTGTATCACAAATCAGGCCTTCCGACTCAACATTAACACCCTGGGTGGAAATTTCCCAGAAAATGGCAACATGTCAGATTCTGACTCAAAACCAGTGTATTTCGCCCAAGAGAAACGGCCAGATTTCCTCTTCGGATCTCCTGACACTTTGGCAAAGAAAAGTATGTTTTGTCCCATCATACCTGAGGGGCAGGATTAATGGCAATCACATGGCAAGGTCAGTTCCACTGGGATCGGGGCCAAATCCCAACTTTAACAGATAGCTTCCCCCCAAAAATATCCACAGCCAAACGCTTCCCCCCTCCCACCATCAATGATAGGTAGCATACTCATAACCCCCAACAATGTTCACCTGAGATCTCCCCTGTGCCACTACCAGGTTGGCACTGCCGTGGTTTCAAGAGCAGTGCGAGGGCACCACTGGCCTGTCATATTCCTGACCATGTGAGAACTGCAACGGCACCCCCCCCCCCCACCCCCCACCCCCCCGCCCAGCCCATGTTGTCATCTCAACTGTTGGAAAGCAGTAGTGATTCCCACCAGGAGGGATGTATGATGAACCCAGAAGCTATGGCGTTAATGCCATTTCGGCAGATTTAAATAGATGGTAATCAGAAATTAGGTTCAGCCCCTCACTGGGTGTGAACCTGGTGACATTGGGGGCAGGAAAGATCTAATTTTGAGATATCCTCGGCACAAATCCTGTTATGGCCCTCACATGAGAGCTTCTGGCCACGATGGGAATTGCACTGGTGGCAAATGGGCCCTGAAAATCCAGCCCCATGCCTGGAGCATTTCCCAAATAGTTATGAATTCCAGTTGTTCCTGAGTATAAATGCGGATTATTTTGTCAATGTTACAGGCAATGTTATCACTTCCTGGCCTAGAATTATCAAAAGGGTGTGGCGAAAAAAAGCACAAGTGTGCTGAACATTTATCATGGTAATCATAGAATCCTACAGTGCAGAAGGAGGCCATTTGGCCCATCAAATATGCACTGACTATGATCCCACCCAAGCCCTACCCCTGTAACCCTACATATTAACCCTAGCTAGTCCCCCTGACACTAAGGGGCAATTTTAGCATGGCCAATCCACCCAACCTGTACATCTTTGGATTGTGGGAGGAACTCGGAGCACCCTGAGGAAACCAAGCAGATATGGGAAGAATGTGCAAACTCCACACAGACAGTGACTCAAACCAGGAATCAAACCCAGATCCCTGTCACTGTGAGGCAGCAGTGCTAACCACTGTGCCACCATGCTCTGTTTGCTTGTTAGTCAATGAGGTAACTGCATAAGAGGCAGCATATTAATTAATCATATCTCTGTCATTGATAACTATTTGATAGGAGTAACTTTGCTGTGGCTGGATGGCTGGTACTCAGTGTATGTGTTATACTGTGCTTATAGTGTGACCGCTATTGATGAGGTCTAAAGTTTAACTTTTCAAACCAGACTTGACAATTTATGACTTCCAGGTTTCTGATAAATTGGTAGGATAAATTGGTCAACAAATAGTGGAGCTCCTGGCACCAGATCAGAATATTACATATTGATTTCCTGCAATCGGTGTGATTTTAATCCAATATCACCATAAATCTTATCTCCATATTCACAGTGTGTAAATACCTGAGTGGAGGTAAATTAGATTTGAAAGAATTGCAAGGGATTACACCAGTCAGAAAAAAAAATTAATAAGACCTTTGGTTCGTGATGCTGCCTTTGAAATAAAAAGTAATGTCAATCATTTAACACTTGAATGTACGTCTTAGAGAGTCTGCTAATCTGGATTTGGTAATTTCAGTTGTACTTTAAAATTCTGGTGCTTAATTCAACCTTTACTAATGAAATGGTATAGAAATACTGAACTGAAATATCCAACCACCTTCAGTAATGAAAACTGATCAACTTTCTGGCAAGGTCGATGGTTAGGTTCAAAGGTCTATGCTGGGCTTTTTGCTCTCACGTGTACCTTAGTTTGTGTAATGCCTTCAATCAGGCCATTTGAGGTTGGCCTATTGGAATATGAACTCCCTGATTAAGGAGTCAATTGATGGGCCAATCAGGGAGTCTTTTCCTTGAATTTAACTGGGACTGTCAGTTCCTCTGGCACTCCCGAAGGAAGACTGCTGACCGGCTGTGTACGGCTGTTGGAATTGTAAATAAAGGGATTCTGGTAATGGGACTTCTGCCTCCGAAGTTAGATGGCAAACTGCTTAGATCACTGGAGACCATAGATCATAAGAAATACAGTCAGTCGGAGCAGACAAACCAGCCCATCCAGGCACAGTGCTGCAGTGGCCGGAAGAGGCATTACATTGATATGCCTGGAACCAAGTGCTGGGACTTGGAGGGTAGAGGACTCCTAGGGGCAGTCACAGGTGGGGTGATTGGGTTATCAGAGGATAGGGTGGTGAGGGTTGGGGGAGAACCAAAGGTGTCAAGTACTTGAGGGGAGGGTGCCTTCAGTCAGAAGGGGGGGCTTCTGATGGAGGTGCTCACCACCCCAACTTCCTGCCCAAGATCAAGGATTTAAAAAGTTTCTGTTTCGCACCCTGAGCTAACCATCATGCATCAGCCTAAAAATTGATGCTGCGCGGGAAAATGCCACCCCGCTGCCCCTTCACCACAGGCACACACACACACACACACACACACACACAGCTCAAAACCCACTGGGAGGAGGATGAAATTCAGAATAGAGCCATGCAGAATTAACACACTTTGCCAGGGGAGAAAAAGGCAAAATCCCACCTAAGCTGCACAAACATATACATGAATTTGGAGCAGGAATAGGCCATTTGACCCATCAAGCCTATTCTATCATTTGATAAGGTCATGGCTGATCTGATAGTGGCCTCAACTTCTCTTTCCTGTTTACCTTCTATAACGTTTGACTCCTTTGTCTATTTAACTCTGCCTTAAGAATGTTCAATGACCCTACCTCCACTGCTCACTGAGGAAGAGAATTCCACAGACTACCTATCCTCTGAAAGCAAAGGAGTCTCCTCATCTCTGTCTTAAATGGGAGACCCTTATTTTCAAATTGTGTTCACTCGTTCTAACTCTCTCACAAGGGGAAATGTCCTCATGGCATCCATCCTGTCAAATCCCCTCATGATCGTGTATGTTTCAGTATGTTCACCTCATTCTTCTCAACTCCTATTGATACAGGCGTAAGCTGTCCAACTTTTTTTCATAAGTTAACCCTTTCAGTTAAGAAACCAGTTGAATGAACATTCTCAAAACTGCATTTAATGCAATTTTTTCTTGTACATTCAGGGACCAAAACTGTACACATGACTCAAGATGTAGTTTCACAACTATAGCAAAACATGGACAATTTCACATTTTTTTATACTCCATTTGCTGAGTTTTTGCCCAGTGGCTTAACCAACTTGTATCCTTTTGTAGATTCTTTATTTTCTCTTCACAACTTAGTCTCCTATCTTTCTTTGTATCATTGGCAAACTTAGCAACCAAGGTCTTGTGATCCAAGTCTTCAGTATAGTTTATAAATAGTCGAGGCCCCAGCACTGATCCTTGTGACACTCAACACATTGCATCGTGTCAGCCTGAAAATGGCCCATTTATGCTTACTCTATGTTTTCTGTTAGCTGACCAATCCTCAATCCCTGTTCAAATGTTACTCCTACACCATCTGCTCTTATTTTGTGTAGTAACATTTGATACTGCACCTTATCAAATACTTTTCAGAAATCCAAATGTTCCACACCTACAAGTTCCTCATTATCCACATTGCTTATTACATCCTCAAAGACCATAATAAACTGGCTAAACACAACTTCCCTTTCACAAAATAGTGCTGACTCAGTGTCATTGCATTACATTCTCTATGTCCTTGCCATAACCCCCTAAATAATAGATCCTAGCACTTTCCCTGTGACGGATGTTAGGTTAATTGGCCTACTTTCTGTCTCTCTCCTTTCTTGAATAGATGAGATGCTATTTTCCAACATGATGGGATCTTTGCATATTCGATGGAATTTTAGAAAATTAAAACCAATATGCCCACTTTTTCAGCAACCACTTTTTGTAGGGACCTTGGATAAAATCCATCAAGTCCTGAGGACTTGTCAGCCTTAAGTGTCCTTGTCCTGGTGATTGTGATTGTTTAAAGTTCCTCTTTCCCTTTCACCTCTTGATATATAAGTATTTCTGAAATGTTATTTGTGTCTTCTTCAGTGACGACTGATACAACGTATCTGGGCAATGCTTCTGACATTTCATTATTTCCCATTATTCATTCTCAGACTTATACTCAAGAGAACCAACATTCACTTTAAATTTAATTTCCCTCTTAAGTACTTGTACAAATCCAATGTTTGCTTTTTTATTTCTATCTAGCTTTCTCTTGTACTCTTAATTTCCCTCTTTTTTAGTCATTCTTTTTAAATTCTGTCCAATCTTCTTTGCAGAATTGTAGCGTTCAAGGCATTGATCTCCAGTCAGGCCCCCCCCCCGCCTCCTTAAGTTTATCTATTAGTCATAAGTAGACTTACATTTACACTGCAATGAAGCTACTGTGAAAATCCCCTAGTCACCACACTCTGGTGCCTGTTCAGGTATGCTGAGGGAGAATTTAGCATGGCCAACGCACCTAACCAACACGTCTTTCAGACATGTGGGTGGAAACCGGAGCACCCAGAGGAAACCCACGGCGACGATGTACGGAATATGCACAGTCAGTGACCCAAGCCAGGAATTGAACCCGGGTCCCTGGTGCTGTGAGGCACCCTTGGCTCTTCGATTAGAGTAAAACAACGTGTGGCTCAAGATGCAGAGATGAAAATTTCACAAATTACTTATTTTAACAGCATTTTGCTTAATAAGCAATATAATTTGGCCAAGGCTGAATTCTATAAGAGTCTGATTAAGACATTTTTAAAACTGGTTTCAGCATTTATTTGACTATTCATCCATCCTGTTACTAGTCCATCAACAGTACCCTCTTTGCCTTTCAGTAGCATATAGTCTGTAGCAAATAACCCAGCACCTATTGCAATCTGTTAATCTTGGTGAAACACTCCAATGGGTCACATGACAAAAATCTTTAGTTTTATTGTTACAAAAGATGACAATGCTCTTTTGTAACCCGTAAATCTTGCAAACAGACCACGATTCACATTTTAGAGTGGTGTGTTTTGAAACATAGCCTGAAAAATTCTGCAAAACTAATAAATATGATACAAATACCAGATAGCTTAAGGATGTACTAATCTTGAGGGTCTGTGGTACAGGTGATTGCGAGTACATTTCAATTGAATTTGTGACATTCTCAGAACCTCCCTTGGTTGTTGAAACATCTGCTGAAATTGCAGCCGGGTTCCCTATTTAGAACAATCTCAATTTTCTGCTCTGAAACTGTTTTTCCATCAGGCTTTTTGAATTAGAACAGGCCACCCTAAGTCAAACTTCTGACATCAATGGGCCTTTCAACGCTTTCGGGGTAGAATTATGGCAACATCAGGCCTTTAAATCAGCAGCTGACCTTCCACTTTTCAAAGTAATACCCACAGGCCTTTTAAATCACCCACTGGACCTTCTGTGTGGGTGCGAAGAAATCTTGTAAATCTAGAAAATCTTCAAAATCTACTTATTCCTTCAAGATTTCTGTCATTAGAAAAGCAGCAAGAAGAACAAGGTCTCTGCACAAAACAAGGCAGTGTTGCAATGCAAGATGGATCATTTGCTTTTAGTTTATTCCTGACACTGCACCATCATTTTAATAAATGCGTAAGCATGTTGATTGTAATTGTGTTTCTAATGCCCAGAGCAATATATTGAGGGGTGCATTTTGTGCTTCAATTTTCAAGAACCTTTTATTTTGAGTCACCTGACTTTGTGTGACTGTTTTGTTACCCATTGAAATTACTTTTTCAAATGTTGGGAAGGAGAATAATCAAAGATCGCATGCACCCCGGACATACTCTCTTCCAGCTTCTTCCGTCGGGATAAAGATAAAATGACTGAGGTTATGCACCAGCAGACTCAAGAACAGCTTCTTCTCTGCTGCCGTTAGACCTTTGAATGGACCTACCTTATATTAAGTTACTCTTTCTCTACACCCTAGCTATGACTGTAACACCACATTCTGTACCCTCTCCTTTCCTTCTCCTCTGTGTACTGTATGAACAATATGCTTTGTCTGTATTGCGCCCAAGAAACAATACTTTTCACTGTATCCCAAAACATGCGACAATAATAAATCAAATCAAAGAACAAGGATTAAGATAAAAGCAAAATACTGCAGATGCTGGAATCGGAAACAGAAACAAAATGCTGGAAAATCTCAGGAGGTCTGACAGCATCTGTGGAGAGAGAATAGAACTAATGTTTTGAGTCTGGATGATCCTTCATCAGCTCCAGCATTTTCTGTTTTTGTCAAAGAACAAGCATTCCTTGAGATATATTAAATATCTTCAATATTTCAATATTAAAATTGAAAACCTGTTGCTGTAAAGTGTCATCTTTCTAAGATAGCAGGTTTTTGCCCTATGTGCAATTAGCAAAATCACTTTCTGATGTGGTGAGTTGAGATGGATAAGGGATAAGGCCTGGGTGGGATTGAGTGCAGGCTCAATAGGCTGTATGGCCTTCTTCACTATAGTGACTCCACAATTCTAGAAATGGTTTGCCAATTCTATAGCAATTAGGTTAAAAGGCAAATGTTAGCAGGATAATCTTGATAATTTTGAGCTTGATCTGTTTGGCTGAACTTAACCATAGGATCTCAAATACTTTACAGCTCTGGAGATGGGAGAGATCGTGCTTTTGTAAGGGATGGAGCAGAGGGCCTGTCCTGCAGAAGGACTGAGGCACTCCAGCAACCTCTGCAAAGCTAGAAGAGTTAGAGGTAACTGGAGGAATGTTCCCTTCACACTCAATAAGAACATAAGAACATAAGAAATAGGAGCAGGAGTAGGCCATCTAGCCCTTCGAGCCTGCCCCGCCATTCAATAAGATCATGGCTGATCTGAAGTGGCTCAGTTCCACATTCCCGCCCTCTCCCCATAACCCTTAATCCCCTTGCTTATCAAAAACCTATCAACCCGCGTCTTAAAAATATTGAGCGAGGCAGCCTCCACCACCTCAACGGGCAGAGAATTCCAGAGATTCACCACCCTTTGAGTGAAGAAGTTCCTCCTCAACTCCGTTCTAAACCGCCCCCCCTTTATTCTGAGGCTGTGCCCTCTAGTCCTACTGTCCTTTCTGAGCGGGAAGAGCCTCTCCACCTCTATCCTATCCATCCCATTCATCATCTTATATGTCTCAATGAGATCTCCCCTCATTCTTCTAAACTCTAACGAGTACAAGCCTAGTTTATTCAGCCTCTCCTCATAGTTCAAACCCCTCAACTCCGGAATCAGCCTAGTAAACCTCCTCTGCACTCCCTCCAAGGCCAAAATATCCTTGCGTAAGTGCGGCGACCAAAACTGCACACAGTCCTCCAGCTGCGGCAAAGTGCTTTTTGGCTGGATTGACTGAGAATTGGCAGGATAGTATGGAAATATTTGAAATTAACCAATTTGACCAATGGTATCTTTCTAATATAAAAGTTTGTGGAATAATTGTCCATGGTATTTCTTTTATTCGACAAAATAGCACATTCATGGATATGTTTAGTAAGAAAATGTCCCAAAGTGCCTGTCAGAAGGCTAAATGGACAAAAATCATCAGTGTGCTAAAGGAGATTATATTAGAAGTGTTGACTAGGAATTTGGTCAGAATTTTAAACTTGAGGAATTGAGAAAGTGGAATGTTGAGCTGAGGTTTATCAGGGATGGAGAATGGGAGGCCAAGCAGGAAAACATTTGAATAGCAGAGTCTGGATATGATAAATGCATGGATGAATTTCTACTCTAGTTGGACTGAGACAGGGATGATTTGATTTGATTTATTATTGTCGTATATACTGTGAAAAGTATTGTTTCTTGTATGCCAAACAGACAAAACTTACTGTTCATAGAGTACATAGGGCAGAAGGAAAGGAGAGATTGCAGAATATAGTGTTACAGTCACAGGGTGTAGACAAAGATCAGCTTAATATATGGTAGGTCCATTCAAAAGTCTGATGGCAGCAGAGAAGATTTTTTGAGTCAGTTGGTGTGTAATCTCAAACTTCTGTATCTCTTCCCTGTTGGAAGAAGGTGGAAGAGAGAATGTCTGGAAAGTGTGGCTGCTTTTCTGAGGCAGTGGGAAATGTAGATGGAGTCAATGAATGGAAAGCTGGTTAGCATGATGGACTGGGGTAGGTTCACAACTTTGTAGTTTCTTGCGGTCTTGGTCAGAGCGGGAGCCATACCAAGCTGTGATATATCTGGAAAGGATACTTTCTATGATGCACCTATAAAAATTGGTGAGAGTCATAGTGGACAAGCTGAATTTCCTTAGCCTCCTGAGAAAGTAGAGGCATTGATGGGCTTTCTTAACTGTAGTATAGAATGAAAATAAAAGATAGAATTAGAGGATATGCTGGGGACAGCTCGCAAGAAGTTGTGGTGATGTTATAGAGATGGAAATCAGCAGTCTTTGTGATGGACAGCATCCTGGGATGGGTGCTTGGCTGAGGATCAAATGGAATGCCAGCTTTTCAAGCAGTTGGCTTCATCCTGAGAGAATGGTGAGACAGGCCGATGGAATCAGAGAAGAGGGTATGGAGCTTATGGTGGGATGGATGTGGATGTACTGAAAGAGTGGAGGTACACAAAGAGATAGGAATGTTGGCCAGGATGGGGTCAAAAATGTTAAGTTGCATAGTTATTATTTGAAAACCAAGATCCTTGCTTTTTATTGATCTGAAAGCAATATAGAATACATAGTCTAAGCATCAGAATGTCATCATTGGGTACTTTGAAAAACATAGAAAAACACTTTTTCAAATAGATACTCATTTTTAAAACTCTGTACACAAGCACAATCAACAGCAACATGAGTAATAAAGCAAAGTTAAAGTTTATTTATTAGTCACAAGTAGGCTTACACTAATACTGCAATGAAAGTACTGTGAAAATCCCCTAAGCACCACACTCAGGTACACTGAGGGAGAATTTAGTGCGGCCGATACACCTAACCAGTGGACAGTGGGATGAAACCGGAACACCTGGAGGAAACCTGCACAGACACTTGGAGCATGGGCAATCTCCGCACAGACAGTGACCCAAGATGGGAATCGAACCCAAGTCATTGGCGCTGTGAGGCAGCAGTGCTAACCAATGTGCCACTGTGCTGCCCCCCGGCATGACTATTTGAAGTTCTGTTTGAATGCCAACCATTACCAATCCAATTCTGTATGTGGATGATGCTGTATCAATACCTGTGCTTAATTTACTCCAATCTCATTTTAGATATCAACAGGATCTTGCGAATGAAAGTGATGAGGTCGAGAAGAGAAACTATTTGTGTTGACTGTTGTTTTCTGTAATGAACGTTTCGTAGTGTTAAGTGAAATTCAGGTCAAAAATATTACCGGTAAATACTGGCAATCCTTCCAGTTTATAATGAGTTCTAAGGTTACTATCTTTTACTGCCTTGCAGAGATAAGATTGCAGTAGTGAAGGGACAGATTTGATCTACAGCACTGATGAGTTTTTATTCTGCATGGAAGTGGCACTGGCACACTTGTGTCCATTTAGCAGACACAGCCTGTTGCAAACAATATCTTTCTGGTGGCAAACTGTGCAATTAATGGAATGAGAGAATGGGGTAAGTTTGATTTTTGTATGTGTATGTATGCAGTTGTTCTGCCCAGTGAAAGTGGGAGTAGTAATGTTAATGTGCTGTTAGATCACAAAGGGAAGATGATATCTTTCAGTGCTCACACTAAAGGTTCAAATGTTGCTGTATTTAATAGATTCTTCTGTGGATAAGCCTTTAAAGTCTCGTTTAGGTTTAAAAGTCGGGAATAAGCTTTGGAAAAATCTCTAGATAAATCAAGTGCGCTCTGTAATACCCCAGAGCTAAAATCAATGAACAGGATAATTCTGCTGCTTGTAATGCCTGTCCTTTCATGTATTTATACCCCTATCACTAGCCAAAAAGGAAAGATATTCTATTTACAATGCAGCAGATTTGGGAATGAAGCAGTATTTGCTGCTTTTACATTGCCGTGTTGAGGGACATTTGCTGAAGAAAATGGTTGCACACTTGTATCAGCAAGAGGCCTTATCAAAATTTCTTAACTAATGACTGCCTGGCAACAGGTTTGAAATTATATAACTATGTTGAAGCTATGCATTGATGAATAGTAGTTTTTAACTAAACCAAAAGAATATGACTGAAGCAGCTCGTGGTGAAATGACCCTGAAAGCCTGCATTATGTACCATCCTGTGGGATGGTTTTGATGGGCGTATGTTATATCAATCCCTTGTATTTTATTATATGAATGTGCCGCTGTTATACGGCCATTATGAAAAGTTGTTTACGTCAGGACAGTATTGTGTTGAAGTAACATTACAGGATTTGTTTACATTGCAGAGGTACAGGCCTCAGTTAAAGTCTTCATTAATGTCAGGAATGCAGAGCAGGCAGTTTGGCTACAGCTCCGAGGCCAGCAGCCATTAGTATCTGTCAAGGAGCACAGAGAAGGCCCTGTGTTGGCTCTATACAGGGTGTGAATGATAGTTGGCCTTGGAATAATGTGAAAACAAATACATGCATCTAGTATGCAAAAATCTGACCGAGATGACCTTTTTTGCACAACCACAAAGAGTTTGTAAAGTCAGACCAATGTGCCGCACTCTTTGGTCTTGTTAATTTATCACAGTATTTGGAGAATAAATGTGTAGCCTTCTCCACATTCAGTGAAAGGTGAACATGAGACACTCGAAAGTATTAATCCCAGTTATTTTGCCTTTGGAGGTCCTTAGGGTAAAAGGAACAACTGTCTTTTGCAGAAAATGTCTTGTTCCCCAACTTACAGGACTAGTCACTGACCAGATTTGGTGTGGGAAGCAAGAGTTTTTTTCTCTTCCCTGCAACACACCCTGATCTTTTCATAGAATTGTGTCAGGACTTGAACTGAAGACATTTCTTCCCAAACACGGCGTACTTTCTCCTTACCATTATGGTACTCATGTGTCAGTCGCCAGGCTCTGCTCACTTGATAACATGTAAAGGATGGCCAATCTCTGCAGCCTTCCTTTCTTAGCTCGTTGCAAATTCTCAATCTGTCTGAGCATGTTTAATTAAGATATTAAAAGTACTGAATTCTTGAGCTATATTTTACATTATTGATTTTTTTTTAACCAATAAAAAATGAAGATAAATTAACAATTAAAGCTGCCAGTTGACCATGGGAGAGGGGAAATAACCTTCAGTCTTTTAACAGTAAATTGTCATGGAAAAAATGGCCTACTCAGGAAGAGATGTAAGTGCTCCACAAGAAAAAGGAGTTAGCATTAGTTGTGTTGGATTACAGCATTATTGTGATGTCAATAATGTTCTATTGAGTAGACAAAAAACCAGTGCAGCACCAGTAAACACTTTGTACATTGTAGATTCTTATTGAGAAGCCAATAGTAATTTGGATACTGACAGTTTGGATCAAATGAACTCCAATGATTTAGGCCCATTTGATGCAGAATGACACTAATGGCATTTAGGGAAGGGCATTTTTTCACTCCAGCTGTCTTTCCTGTATAAGGCTCACGTAAAAGTAACCTTAATATTAACCCAGTTGATGTGGTCTTATTTACATGAAAAAACAAATTGAAATGCACCACAATTTGTCAACATCTGCGAAAGCAGCTGGGCTCATATTTCAAGTAGCGCCCCTTCAACAGGATAATCTTCACCTGAAACAATAGCCTGTCTTTCTGTTTAACCTCGGACAGAGTTGTTGTGTATTTTTTATTTCTTAATTTTTAATACCTGCAGTGCTGCTATTTATTTCTTGTTTGGTAATAAATTTAGCAAAGTAATGCCTTTTAATTACACACACACACATACATACACACACACACACACACACACACACGCGCGCACACTTTATCTTACAGAAGAGGAGCAGCTGGATGATACTTCCATGTCTCAGTGGATACTGTAAGAGTCAAATGCCAGTAGACGGGTGGGAAAGATTTGAGCTTGTGCTCTTCCTCGGATTGTGTTTCTTGTCATTCTCCCTGTCATATCTCCCAAGGTCATTAGGGTATTAAATCTACAGGGAAATAATGCAAGTTACCATTTAATTCGGGTCGATTGAATTTGCTGCCGCTGATTAATTTACTTATTTTTTTCCACAGCTTCATGTACCTGTTCTGAGACATGAAATTCGCAAGGAAAAAAAAATGAAGCATGTGTGGAATCTGCTGTACTGGATTATGTGCTGTGTGTGATGATTTTGCAGCGGATCAGTGGATATGGAGTTTAGCTATCCAGTAGCTGTGGCTGCTATTCACCATTAACTCGCTGGCTGGAGGGAGGCTGAGTGTGAACTTCCCCCTCCCCTAGGGAAGCTGATAATATCACTGATGATTTTGAAAAGATTAGATAGGAACCACATAGCAGATAGCAGCATCCTCTGAATTAATGAAGTGCTACTTGTCACACCAGGTCTATTGTCTCCTAACCCCTCTCTGAGCCATTCTTTCTGTGCAGCCAAATAGTCCCCTTGTAATTAATTTTAATATTTAGCAAAAAAAATTGCATAAAGCCAGGCTGTGCTTTCCAGCACTGCACCAGTCTAATTTTTTATCAAAAATCATCATGACTATTTGCCGACCTGCATTTTGTATGCAAGCTAAGTGTTGTAGTCCAATTACTTCCTGACATCTGGTAAAATCTGCAGTTGGTAAAAATTCAGCCCTTTTAGCTCACCAACTATTCTTTTGTGCAGTGCTGACCTGTAAACACACAACTGCTGTACAGGGAAACTCTGAATTATTTGTTTATCAACTAGCTTTTGCCATTTCTTCTGACTGTAAAAAGCTGAACTGCATTTAAATAATATGGGTCTCTGGTTTGCAACATTGCTGGTTGGTGAATGACAGACATATAAACAACAGCAAATTTCTAGTTTTAAAAAAAATTAAAATATGCTGTGCCCGGCACAGCAAGGCCTCTTTCATTTCATAAGTAACAGATTTTTAAAGGAAGCTTCGCAGTACTTACTGCTGACCAATTTGTCCATGTATGTGACGTGAAAAAGCTTAAAGTTAGGCATCACTATAGGTGAACTGTGCGATCACTCAAAGCCACCGCGTGCCCCACTGTTTCTGGTTTATACAGCCTAATATGTTTTTGTATCAGTTATATTAATTGCAGATTCAGAAAATTATCTAAATAAAAGATAAATATGCATTTGCCTACTTCAGTCCCTGTAACGTGGAGCTTTGATTTTCTCTCCAACCCTCCCTATTCTAGTCCTACTGACCTGAGAGATCACAATTAAATAACCTGGGCCTGGAACAATGAAGGTTTTGGAGTACAACGCTTGGTTCTATAGTCGAGACGACTATTTGGATTTTTAAAAAATTCTACTGTAAATACTCGTTTATTTGTATGCGAACTGCTGAGCTAGTAGACTGAAGATTGACTGACTATTCTCATTGGAAATGCAAGCTAACAACCCTGAGTTGTGATGCCTCTAAGAATATCATCTTAATCCACCAGGGCCACTTTTAATCGCTCTTGACGTTAAATGTCACGAAAGTGAGGTAAAACCCAGTCTCATTCTTATGCCAGTAAGACCCATGAAGGGTTGTCTTATCATTTTGTGGAGGTCTTTGATCTTTCTGACCTGGGCCAGACAGGAAATTCATGGGTGAAATCCGTTCCCAGAACGGATTCCCCACTGTTTCTCTATCTTCCAGATCAGCTTGCTTGCTGTGATGTTGTCTCAAAGTGAGGGGACAGAGGCAGATTTACTTTGTTTGATTAGACGGTGCAAGTGTGTGACAGTTTCTGTGCCATATGCATCACATAATTGTTTTTGTCAAGTGTTCCATCTCAGGATGTTTTACATTTACAGAATCTTTTGCAGTAAGTGAGAAAATGATAGCTAGTTTGCAAAAAAAACTCCTAAGCGCTGGCAAGAACTATTAGGATGATTATTGAATTCTGACAGAGCGTATATAGAAAAAGTTACTCATTAACAACTGCAAACCAGTTGTAGCATAACACCCCTTATGAAACCTTACTAGTAGAAAAATTTGTTTCAGTTTAGTGTTTCATTATTGCTCACTATATAGAATAAATCTCACATTATCCAGCACTCAAGCAACTGGAATTCACTACAAATCAGAATTTCTGATGTCCGTCTGATATGAATCATCATTTTACCAATGAGGTTATTCAGAACCCATACCTTTCTATTGTATTATTTAATCATTTGACCTGTGTTTTAATGTGCTGTTAAAGATGTAAAGGTAAAAAGAATGCTGGACTTTATTTCCTGAGTACTTGCCCATTAGTTCACGCTGTAAATATTATGTTGTTTTCCCTGGTAAAAGGAATTCCCCATTGACTTGTCTTCTTTGATTATCTGGCACCATCCCATTCCCTGCGTATGCCAGGTAATAAAGATTTGAAAGTACATGTATAGTATATAATCATCATGATCCCAGATGACCAAAGGCTGCTGTCCACTCTGATGGTGAGAGCTGGCTGTAGTGATTTACAGTAAAAAGTCTGACAACACCAGGTTTAAGTCCAACTGATTTATTTGATAGTAAACTCACTAGCTTTTGAGGGGTTTCCCTCTTGTTAGACTTTTTACTGTGTTTACCCCAGTCCAACGCCAGCATATCCACATCATGTAGTGATTTAACCTAAGGATCACCACATCTCATGAGGGACAAGGTTGAGAAAGCCAGGCCTTCATGAATAATATCAGTCAGTACGGGAATTGAACCCAGGCTATTCGCATCACTCTGTATCATGGACTAGTTGTCCAACGAACTGAGCTAAACTGCGCAGATGCAACAAATGCTATAGTGACAGTAGGATGTGTGTAAAAGAAAATGTTTTTTAAAAAAGCCATTCTTTGATAATTTCATACTTGAAAGAAACTCCTTTTTACTACAAGCTAATAAAACTGTCCTTCATTTCAACCCTTTAAAGTATCAATAGCTGAATCTGCCAGCACTTGAAACCTCGTTATCTTGTGTGAGTAAACATTGTGAAATTGATAGCATAGATCAGAGAGCCAGAACTGTCAGTTAAGCAGTGTTTTCCCTGGGACTCAAGTGTATCAACAGGCTAATGGATTTCTGGGCTGGCAGCCAAGCCTCATTATGTATTCTTGGCAGAGAGCGCAGACGGGTTTGAAAGATTGCACATGCACATATGTTTTGTGTGAAACATGGTCTGAACGTTAATTGGTAAGACTGGCCATAGAAAATGGCCATCAAAATTGTTGACTGCCAAGTGTGCCAACAGAGGAACCTTTTTCAATGAGGGGTTTAAATCCGATTATCCTTTAGAATTCTGAACCCAGCATTCCACCTGTATGCTTCAGTGGCATCCACTGAACATCAACCAAAGAAGAATCAAATCTAGGGTCCAATTGCATTACTTTATTGTACTTTTCTTCTAGATTACATCAAAACTTTGGCAAGGTCAACTTTTTTTGGCACAGGGGAGTTGGTTGTATCAGGCTCTAATTTTTACAGTAGAATCTGTTACAGAGATCGACTGGGGGAGACCATCAAGTATTTACTACAACAGTGAAGAGAATAATTAGAGCATATAGCAAGGCCCCTTGATAGAGTCTGCATGAAATCCATTCAAAAGTTGGAATACAGATTGTTCATTCTGTACTTTGACCAGCTACTGCAAAAAATGCTCTTTTAGACACCTGGGGTAAGAACATAAGAAATAGGAGCAGGAGTAGGCCATCTAGCCCTTCGAGCCTGCCCCGCCATTCAATAAGATCATGGCTGATCTGTCGTGTCTCAGTTCCACATTCCCGCCCTCTCCCCATAACCCTTAATCCCCTCGCTTATCAAAAACCCATCAACCCGCGTCTTAAAAATATTTAGCGAGGCAGCCTCCACCACCTCAACGGGCAGAGAATTCCAGAGATTCACCACCCTTTGAGTGAAGAAGTTCCTCCTCAACTCTGTTCTAAACCGCCCCCCCCCCCCTTTATCTTGAGGCTGTGCCCCCTAGTCCTACTGTCCTTTCTGAGCGGGAAGAGCCTCTCCACCTCTATCCTATCCATCCCATTCATCATCTTATATGTCTCAATGAGATCTCCCCTCATTCTTCTAAACTCTAACGAGTACAAGCCTAGTTTATTCAGCCTCTCCTCATAGCTCAACCCCCTCAACTCCGGAATCAGCCTAGTAAACCTCCTCTGCACTCCCTCCAAGGCCAAAATATCCTTGCGTAAGTACGGCGACCAAAACTGCACACAGTACTCCAGCTGCGGCTTCACCAGTGCCCTATACAGCTGCAGCAAGACCTCCCTACTTTTATATTCAGTCCCCCTCGCTATGAAGGCCAGCATCCCATTCGCCTTCCTGACCACCTGCTGCACCTGCAAGCTGGGTTTTTGCGACTCATGCACAAGGACCCCGAGGTCCCTCTGCACCGTCGCCTGCTGCAGTTTTTCGCCCCGTAAGTAATAGTCCTTCCTACCATTATTCCTGCCAAAGTGGACCACCTCGCACTTGCCAACATTAAATTCCATTTGCCATTCCCTGGCCCATTCGCCCAGCCTATCTAGATGCTTCTGCAGACTCTCCACACCCTCCGCGCAATTTGCCGTTCCACCAATCTTGGTGTCATCAGCAAATTTCGATACCATACACTCGGTTCCCTCCTCCAGATCATCTATATAAATGGTAAATAGCTGAGGCCCCCGCACCGACCCCTGGGGCACTCCACTAGTCACCATCCGCCAATCCGAATAGCACCTATTGACCCCCACTCTCTGCCTCCTATTTGACAGCCAATCCTCTATCCACGCCAACACCCTACCCCCAACTCCATGCCCCCTTACCTTCTGCAGTAACCTCTTGTGAGGTACCTTGTCAAACGCCTTCTGAAAATCAAGAAAGACCACATCCACCGGCTCTCCTCTATCCACCGCCCGAGACACATCCTCATAGAACTCCAATAAATTCGTCAGACACGACTTCCCCTTAACGAAACCGTGCTGCGTCTGCTCTATCAAGCAATTCCCCTCAAGATGCCTCGCTATTTCCTCCTTGATGACGGATTCTAACATTTTACCCACAACAGACGTTAAACTAACCGGCCTATAATTCCCTGCCTTTTGCCTGGCACCCTTCTTAAACAACAGCGTAACATTAGCCGCTTTCCAATCTTCCGGCACTTCCCCGGAATCCAGCGACGTCTGGAAAATAACCACCAAGGCATCCACTATCACCTCTGCCATTTCTTTCAGAACCTTCGGATGCATTACAATGAGCAACTCTGAGTTTTATTGGAGATGAGGCAGTAATTAATGGTTAAACCAATTCTTTTAGGAAACCAGTTTTTATAGAAAAGTGATTTTAGCAGAGGTAATAATGCACTCATAGGTTGGAGAATGGGAACATCTGCAAAGCATGGTCCTGATCAAGGAAGAATTCCAGCTGGAGCAGACAAATATTTAGCGTAGGTGCCAGTGATGAAGTACCTTGCTCACTGCCATCATGTAATAGATAATTGCAAATGTGTAGCCACTAATACATTGACAGGCAAGATTCTTCATTGCCTGTACGATTGTGAAAGCTGAGGCTAAAAATCATTTGTATATCTTGCTTTGTTCGTGGGAATACTGTTTGATGTGCCAATAGAGAAATTCCAAGTGTCGGACACGGAAGCCTAAAGTATAATGAGTACCTCTTCCATGTGTGGTCAATGAGAGAAACTTGGAGATGTTGTTTGTTTGAGAGGAGGAAGGATGATATTTCAAATGGTTAGAGAAGGTTGGTAAACAAAATACACATGTTAGCATTGCATATTGATTGTGTGCATAAGTTCACATCTGGGAGTATTGAGTTGATGGTACTACGAAGAGGTTCAAAAGGTCCCCTTTAACTCTTACAGTTCTGAACTTCAGTAGTTCAAGGAACTGTTATGTCCCGTTAAATACCTTCACATGCTGCATGGTATATCATAAAAAAAAATTAGTTTATCCAGACTCTTTCATTCGCAGGCGGGATGTGCCTGCGTCTCATCTTGTCTTTGCACGTTGGTCCTTATTTTCCCCTTCTTGCTTCTTTGTTAGGATTTGGTAATGCAATTTTTGACCGAGGGAAAATACATTTTCAAATCACTGCAGCTTTGCTGTGAATGATAACGTTTTCAGGCCTATATTTCTGGTTTGTGGCAAGTAGCACAACAGAAGAGGAAAGCAAAGAAATAAGGAAGTGACATTGGGGCCCCAGTGAACATGACTTCACTGGTCCACAGAGCAACCATTGCTCATGCAGTCAGCCCTCAGAAAAAACTTTCAGTTCAGCCTGGTACAACCCAAGTGGCCCTAAAAGTTCTTCTTTCACTGTGTGGGATTTCAAATTCTTCTAATTAGGAATTGCAGGGAGGTTGGCCACAGTTTCCCTCATATGATTTCCCTAAACCGACCTCTATATTTACACAGGAAGTTTGTTTTTCAGTGGAGAAAGATGGTCTGTTTTATAACCTGTGAAAGACCATTTATCTCCCACATTTGTAACTTAAACAGATATGTAAAAATCCATCAAAGAGTCAAATGATATCATCAATATCCCATAAATTATCGCAGCTTTGAAGCAGGAATTCAACTTCTTGTAGGCCGCAGCCTTTACTGAAGTTGGAAAATTAAATGTTCATAAATCACGACACTTAATTTTTCTACCACACAGAAGTGTATTCACATACTTTGACTTGCTGCCAAATTGTGCTGATTCAGTAGCCAGTTTGTGCTTGTTGTTGTCTCTCTTGCAGTGTGGTGCCACGGATAGGCATATGTCTTACTTTTTCCCCAGCTGGAAGGGGTGGTGACTGCAGGTTATATAAACAAATTCCCTAGTTAGTAACCATCATTTTGTCATCCCAAGAAGAATGGCAGCCCTGTTCTGTTCTAATGGCGCTGCAAGTATCTGTCCAATCTGCCTGCAATGCCAGCCTGTGGACTGATGTTCACAGACGGGCAGCGCCCAGGAAATATTCGCTTTCAAACTTTGCCTGAAGAGTGATGATCAGCTATGCGTCTTGTAAAGTGGAGAGTGTGTGTGTGTGTGTGTGTGTGTGTGTGTGTGTGTGTGTGTGTGTGTGTGTGGAGTAACAGATTTACGTTACACCACCAAACAGTCAAGGCCTGTAATGTTTATGAGGAATCTCTGCGGTTTCACCGAGCCGTGGAATGCATTTTTAATACTTCTAAAGGGTTTCTGACATTCCTGATAGTTATTTCTGTACAAAGGTACAAGAAAAGACTTCCTGAGCCATGCATTGCACTGAAGTAGGCTCCATGCCAAATCCTATTTTAGTCTGTGGTACAGGTTACAAGTACTCAGGTGCAGCAAACATTGGCAAAGAGAAGTGGGCCTAGGGCAAACAAAGGATAGGCAGAGCGCCACTTCCATTCAGGTGATTGTTCAGCTCTCACTAGCGTTATGTAGTAAGCCTGGGGCTCATCTCATTCTGACAGCTTGATAGGCAGCTCCGGGAAGCCAGCCTATAACCGACTTACAAGTGGAGCGTATAACTGAAACCTTAAGGTGGGCTTGCTGTGTTCGCAGTCACTTATTTATTTAACTTTTACATTTCATCCTGATGTTGCCTTGTTACTCTAGTTTCTTGTAAAACCGAACAGGCCAACCTCGATTTTGTAATGGGAACCCAGAGGATGTGGTGTAACTTCTGGAGTAGTCTTAAGGAGTTACTTTATAGGTGTGGGATAACTGTAATTCATTAATATTCATTGCTTATTAAAATGTAAGTACTATAATTTACAATCTGACCACATTTATTGAAGTAAATTGAACAAGTATGTGGGCTAAATAAGTCCCATATAAGTAGAAATGATACAGGAATCAGTTTAAACATCGTGTGGCTTAATGAGAGATTCTGAATTAATAGAGGCTATTTTAACAAGCAGTCTGTGTAGTTGATTAACCCATTAGGTAACATACAGCATTTCTTCCTCAAGAGTTCTTTCTTCAAAAGCAGGAGTGTTTTGTTCAATTATAATTAACAACAATTCAAAGAGAAGTCAGTTCCTGAATTGAATTGATGGAATTTAAAAAAAAACAGACATCCTAACATTTTTGTTTATTTCCAACATTCAAGAAATTAGATACCGTCCAGGACAAAGCAGCCCGCTTGATTGGCACCCCACCCACCACAATAAACATTCACTTCCTCCACCACCAATGCACAGGGGCAGCAGGGTGTAGCACCTACAAGATGCACTGCAGCAACTCACCAAGGTTTTTTGGACAGCACCCTCCTAACCTATGACCTCTTATCATCTGGAAGAACAAGAATAGTAGATGTATGGGAACACCGCCACCTGCACGTTCCCCTCCAAGTCGCATCACCCTGACTTGGAATTAAAATGCTGTTCCTTCATTTACATGGGTAAAATGGATATAGAGGGATATGGGCCAAACATGGGCAATTGGGAATAGCTTAGGGGTTTAAAAAAAAGGGGGCGGCATGGATAAGTTGGGCCAAAGGGCCTGTTTCCATGCTGTAAACCTCAATGACACTGTAACTGGGTTAAAAGCGTGGAACAGCCTAATAGCACTGTGGGTGTTCCTACAACACTTGGAGTGTCGTGGTTGAAGAAGGCAATTCACCAGCACCTTCTCAGGGGCAATTAGGGATTGGCAATAAATGCTGGCCAGCCAGTGACGCCACACCCCAAGAAGGGAAGATTTAAAAATAGCTTTGGGTGCATAACAAAATTCCTAGATAACGTTGATCAGACTCTTCCATTTGTTTTCTTCATGATTTTCTTGACTTCAAGGTATGGGTTTATGTAAATTATACTTTGGATGCTTCAACAGATCCAAAGTCCAGCATTATCTATTATTTTCTGTTTAGCTCTTGCTTGTTTAGTAATTTGTGTTCTTTGGAATTTTTTTTTCTAATTCTCAGAAGGAACAGTTCAGGATATATGCCAGCAGAAAGTAAATCTGAACTTGTAAAACAAGAACATATCATATGGTGTAAGAGTACTGTGCTGGCAATGGCCAACTTGTGATGTAACATTAAATACTAAGGACTAGCAAATAGTCATTGTCCATGGCCTCTGCTTCTGAACTTGAGTGAAAGGCATTTTTCAACCATCCTGAGCAGGATGGCATGGTAGCACAGTGGTTAGCACTGCTGCCTTATAGCGCCAGGGACCTGGGTTCAATTCCTATTCAGGTCACAGTCTGCGTGTAGTTTGTACATTCTCCCTGTGCCTGTGTAGGTTGCCTCTGGAAGTTCCGGTTTCCTCCCATTCTCCAAAAATGTGTGAGTTAGGTTGATTGACCATATTAAATTGCCCTCAGTGTCAGGGGGACGAGCTAGAGTAAATACGTGAGATAGTGCCTGTGTGGGATTGTGGTCGGTGCAGACTCGGTAGGGCAAATGGCCTCCTTCTGCACTGTAGGGATTCAATGATAGTATTTTATGGTATCCTGAATAAACCAGTGGTGTACTTATCCATCACAAGAAGGTTAATTATATTGCCCTTCCTACGTTTTATAAGGGTAATCAATAATTTTGATTTGGTTATGGGGGAAAGACTCAGATATGAACCAGAAAAAGAGGATAAGAGTTTAAAAAATTATCCAAGCCACATAATGCATCCTGAGATGGAATCTTTTGCTCTTGCTGGTGGTGAGCTTGGAGTCAGGAAGGGCATCTCCTGAGGTGGGGTGGTGGCCCACCTGAACTCACCATCTGAGTGCCTCCCACAGAATTAAGTTCTGTCCACCCTGCTGCCAGTTGGGACTCTGAAGTGGTCAATTAGTGACCACTAAAGGCTTTGACTACTGGTATTACCTCAGCTGCAAGTGGACCTGTCACCATGCAGCATGCATGGCAGGTGAACCTATGCGAGGCACTCATCAACATTTGGAGGGAGGGTAGAAAGGGGTTAAAGTGCCTGATTGCGTCATTGATCATCAGGGAGGAGGGGGGTTGGTCACTGAGACTCACCCCCCGGCTCTTTCTGACTCCTCTCTCCCTGCAGTCCCTACCTCACAAAACCCCACTCACCCCCATTACATCACTTACCTCGAGCCTGGGTCCTTTGCAATCCTGGGATTCCAGGGTATGGCCTTGCGACAGCAGCTGCTGCCTCCTCAGTGGCTCTGCTGAAAATTGACACCCAGCCTGGCAACTCTCGCTAGATGGAACGTCCGCCTGGTGTCTTAGTTCCGGGGAAAGACCTGTCCTCGATGTTTCCACTGATGGCTTGAGCTTCCCTGAAAAGAAGCACCACGCGTCTCTCACCAGCTCCCCAGCCGAGATGAGATCCCAGTGCCTCAACAAGATACTTCCCCAGACTCTCACCATGCTCTCTCCCTCTCTCTGAAACACACTTACACAAAATGCATTGGAAAAGTTAGGAAAAAAATCTCAGGAAATCCTCCCTGAACTCTGCGGGTGATCACACACGCCCAAGAAGACCTCAATGACAAATAGCACTATCCCCGTCAACCCAACTAGGTTTTGCATCGAGACCAGCATCATTTTATACTGACATGTTACAAACTGTGGGCACCTCGTGAAGAAACTTGACTTTTTTGTTATGTCCCCACATTATTAAAAATAACATTATCTTGGATCTTAATTAAGCTTACATCTTTGATATATATTGAGTGCCCAATGTGGTACTAAATTTGTACAGATTGTAAATAAAAGTCTTTTTCTAAACCATTTTCTGATAATTGGTACTTGTTGATTAGGGTATCTCACTCATTCAAGTCATAAAACATTCAAGGCTATGGGCCATGTGCTGGTAAATGGGATTAGGGGGAGGTCAGAGGTGGGATTCTTCGGTCGCGCTCGCCTGAAAAACAAAGATTCCTGACTGACTTCACTGGACCTTTACATAGTCCGCTTCCCCCCCGCCTGCTAGAATTCCAGTGGTGGGCAGGATGGGGGAATTCTGGCCCGGGTGTTTAATGCATGTTGGTACAGACTTGATGGGCTGAAGTACCTCTTCTGTACTGTATGATTCTATGAAAACATTTCCCTTCCTATAAAGGGAAATCTTTAAATACTTATAATAACACTATTTCCATAAAGTGTGACCAAAGTAAAGCCTTTGACCTCTGCATTAACATATGACATGCATGCACAGGTAATACCTTCTTCAACCTCTTCCTCTTCACTTATTCGCTGCAAATTTCAAGATTTGAAATAATTATTGTAAATAAAATTCTTTTTGTAAACCATTTCTGATGATTGTTACTTATTGATTAGGACATCTTATTGAAACTCTGGGAACTTAGAGTTCATTTGCAGTGCGGTTGCATTGCAGTTTCTGCATGCCCCACCCTTCACAATTCATTTTAGAAACCTTTTATGGATTCATCTCTATTTAAAATATAATACGTAATTGTTTCTAATGATCCATTACTGTGTTTGGTACCATCCTGTTTAACCTTTTTAACTTTGCAACATCCGTGGCCATTGTACATTAATGTAGTGCATATTGCATATTCTAAATGGTGTGTTTTAATTAGGGAAAGGGTACTCCTTTAAATAGTATCAAATCACCTTTTCACATCGGGAGGGTGAATGTTGACAATTATTCATGACCCTCATTTTGCGACTGGACTGGAAGGAAAGTATGGAAGCTCCATGAACATTGCCTTCCTCAGTGAAGGTGATGTTAGTATTTAATAGTTTCTGCTAGTGGTTCTTAAATACCTGGTAGTTTAAGGTTACAAAGTTAAAGTTTATTTATTAGTCACAAGTAAACTTACATTACTGCAATGAAGTTATTGTGAAAGTCCCCCTAGTCACCACATTCTGGCACCTGTTTGGGTCAATCCGCCTAACCAGCACACCTTTCAGACTGTGGGAGGAAACCAGGGCAGCCGGACTAAACCCGCACAGACACAGGGAGAACGTGCAGACTTCGCACAGACAGTGACCCAAGCCAGGAATCGAACCCAGGTCTCTGGTGCTGTGAGGCAGCAGTGCTAACCATTATGCCACTAAGCCACCCACAAGATGAACAAGTGTTTGGTGTTGATTTTTTAATTGTACTCCGGTATATATACAAGGAGTCAGCCAACACTGGGCATGGATGTTAGAGGGGAGAAGTAAGCTCTGAGGTGAGCAATAAACCTCCTACTCTCAGGTTCTTCTTCCTAACTAAGGTTGAAAATTCCTCAACAAATGGAACCCAGAATGAGTGCACAGCACAAGTATTTGTGATTTCAGCCAGAAGTGCCAAGTTGATAATCAATCACAGTTTCCTCTTGAGGTTCCCACTATCACAGAAGCATCTGATTCATTCCCTGTAACCTAGAAACCAGTTTAGTGCACTGCAGGCAGCAGAAGCTTTGGGGTATGATAACATTGCCACAAGGCTTGTGCTCCCGAACTAGCCAGCTCACTGATCAAGCTGCAACCCTGGCATCTACCCGGCAACGTGGAAAATTGCACAGCTATGTTCATCCACAAAAAGCAGGAAAATCCAACCTGACCACTGACTGTCCTATCTGCCCATCTCAATAATCAGCTAATTGAAAGTAGTGGCCATTGATAGTGCTATCAAGTGGACATTCCTCACCAGCTCCAAGCCCAATACAGCCCTGTCCAAACATGGACAAAGGAGCCAAATTCAGGAGTTGAGCACAGCTGCCCCTAACATCAGGATGGGCTTTGACTGTGTGTAACATTAGGGAACCCTAGAAAAGTTGAAATTAACAAGACTAAAGGGAAAAAGCTCCACTGCTGAAGCATTTGTAGCACAAAAGTTGTGGTTATTGGAGGTCAATCATCTCCAATCCAGAACATCACTGCAGGACTCTTTAGGCCCAACCACCTTCAGCTGCCTTATCTTCTCCCCATCACAAGTTACTTCCATTGATTACATGCTCTTCAGTTCAATTTGCAATGCTTCAGATACTGAAGTGGCCTGTGCCCACATATAGTAAGACCTGGGCAAGACTCAGGTTTGGGCTGAAAAGTGGCAAGTAGCAGTAATTCCACAGAAATTTTAGATAATGACCATCTCCAATAAGAGAGAATCTAACCACCTCCCCGTGACATTCCATGGCATTACCATTAATAAAACCCCCTCACATCAAGGCGGGGGTCACCATTCACCAGAAATATCATTGGATCAGCCACTGTGGCAATAAGAATAAGTCAGAGGCTAGTTATTCTGTAATGGGTGATTAATTTGTTGATTGCCCAAATCCTACAGACACAAGTGAGAAGTGTGATAGAATACTCTCCACTTTCATGGAGGGGTGCAGCTGAAGCTTAGTGCCATCCTTTTTATTTGTTCATGGGATGTGGGCATTGCTGGCAAGGCTGGCAACTGTTGCTCAGTCACAATGGCTACAAACTGAGTAATTAGCCAGCTCATTTCAGAGGGCAGTTAAGGATCAACAATATTGCTGTGGGTCTGGACAACATGGAGGCCAGACAATGTAAGGACAGCAGATTTCCCTTCTTAAATGGCATCAATGAACCAGATTGGTTTTTACAACCGTTGCTGATAGTTACCATGGCCACCATTAGTGAGACCAGTTATCAATTGCACATTTAGTAATTGAATTTAAATACCACCAGCTGCCATGGTGGGATTTGAATGCGTGTCCCAAGAGGATAAGGCTGGTCCAATAACATTACCACTGCACTACCATCTCCTACTGAAGTTACACCACATCCACCATTGGTGCAGCATGTCAGAAGTGTATTCAAGCCAAATGATGCAATTCACTTGGGCTTATTTGACAGCGTTTCAAACCCACTACTTCTGCTACCTGGAAGGACAAGGTTAGCAAAATGCATTGGAACATGCCACCAACTTCTATAACTTCAACATCATCCTGACTTGGAACTGCGTTAACTGTTGCTTAATCATTACTAGGTCAAAATCCTTGAACTTGCTACTTAACTGTACTGTGGGTGTACCTGCACCACATGGATTGTAGTGGTTCATGAAGGTGGCTCACTGCCACCTCCTTGAGGTCAGTTAGGGATGGGCAATAAATGTTGCTCTTGCCAGTAATCTGAACATTCAATGAATGAATTAAAAAATGCACAGGTAAAAAAGATTCTCATGCTTAATGGAACTGTTGCAATTGTGCATGTGAGAAAAGACTCTTTATTGAGAAATACTGTATTTGGGAGCTGACCTCAGTGACTAATGACACTTCATTGGTGTCTACCTGCCTCTGCGGAGTCTATCTGCAACCAAATTCTTTAACAAAAAGTGTTAAATTATAAATAATAAATATGAATTCACTTTAGGAATTATTTCTTGAAGGTGTGAACATGGTCAGTTTAAGAACTTGCGCTGGGGTTTTGACTGACAAACACATTTTTGCAGCATTATTATGGTCTGAAATGTGGAGGCTGGCAACTGATATATACTTCTCATCTTCTGCTGGGACTTCAAGGAGCTTTATAGTCTCATTAGCTTCTTTCCTGGGAATGGTCAGTTCCTAAGACGTAATGGTAGCTGGGGTTGGTGTGCTTCTGTGGCTGATTGGATAATACAACTGAAACAGTTTGAGAACTTTATTAGGTGGCACCAAGTGGGATATGGCAGCAATGTATCAACGTACTATGTCAAATGATGAAACAACTGGTTTTAATGTACTTACATTCAAAACTGGATGTGCATAATGATAATGAGAACTTTACTAAATTACTAATAAGTTCCTCGTTAACAATATAACAGTACAATCTTGTACTTGTCTGTTAGGTAGTCTTAGGAAATTAAGTATGCAAAAGGCTATATAAATATATATTCAAGCTGCTGTTTTAGAGTATATTTAGTGAAGCAAACATGTAGGGTGGGATTTTCCAGCTGCACTGGAAAATCCTGCTCGAGGTCAATGGACCTGTGCGTGGCCTGGTGTCCCGCTGTTCCCGAGGCGGATGGGAGAGTAATAAAATTCCATCCCAAGTTTGTGTTTCAAATGTATTCAATCATTTTCAAGTCCTAATGCCCTTGGAGATTTTACGAGTAGCTCCTCCTTCGATTGTGAGTCTAGCTAATGGAATCCCTCGGGAGTGGATCAGCTTTGGTTGCTTTCTTCCCCCGATTTTAATATTGTGGTTACTTCTTTGCGTTCATTTGACTTTCACTTGAAGGTCTTGTATCGGGCATAAATGTTCAACTTAACATCGGGTACATCTCTCGTGCCCAGTTTGCCGGGTTTTGTTACACGGTGACATTGTTCTCATCCAGGTGAACTTGAATCATTTTAATTCACTTCACCATCATTTGTAGTTGAATTCTGTCCAATTTGTGTTGGCCAACAAGCGAGTTTGTTGAATCTCACTGGAGTTCCGGGTTCAAACAGAACCAGGAGAATGAGATGTGTGATTTTTAATTCCCTGTAACCCGCACCTTTAATCTGCCCTACAGAGATGCCAACTACCTCACCTCAATCAGGATCAAAGCACTAACCGCAACTCCACATTTAGTCATCTTTACTGCTATTAGTCATGTTTCTACTCCTACCCAGCCTTCATCTGAAACTTCATTCTGCTTTGCAACTAGAAATATTCTCCGAATATATTCAGATTGCACTTTTCAAGCCAATGTCAGGATTTTATTGCAAACTGGATGTTTTAGTCTGAACTGGCTGCTGTAATGTATCATTTAGCCAGTACTCATTGGGCCATTTAAGTTATAAAGTGCTCAAATTTTAGACAACATACAGTCTGATCATTAACCTCAAACATAGAAGTGAGTACAGTCACTGCTCAATAGTCTTCTTTCTTTCCAGTTGGTTGTTGGAACTTCCGAAATTCTATTAATGCAAGAAGCAATGAAAATGCTAATGGGTTTTAGAAGCAGCCTGAAAGAAAATGTGCCAGGCAGAAATGCAACAGAACAAAGAGCCAGAAGTGTGGACAGAACAATTTGTGTGGATGTATACTCTTGGACTTGACTGAGACCAACCTATTCTTTGCTTCTTCAGCTCAAACAGTCTTGCACTAACCAGCAATTGCGACCTTGGTATTAGCGTAAATACATTGGTTAGAGAAATATTTGGATTAAAACGTTGGGCGCTGTGAGGCCCTGCCGTGCACATTTACAAAGGGACAGGTGATAAAGCCAGCATTAAGTGAAGGTGTTAACCACAAAATTCAGTCCTAAGTCCTTGACTTCCGGTTTCCCATTCTGTTTATTTCTGTTGGGGAAGGGCCTTTGTATGTAACTGAAGCCAATGCAACACCCGAACAATACAGTATAACAATAAGCATAAAGAAAGAAGGTGACTTTTAATCCTTGCATGTAACCAAATGCTGCTATCTATTATATTGGGAAAAATGGGCTGATAATTATGGGTCTCTTTGTTCCTTGCCCTATGTGTGTTTTTTTTCCTCTTGCCTCTGGTGTACCCTATTGTGAATATGTACCTTATAATTATTCCCCATTAAGATGATACAAGACAATATTTTCTTCAGTGTGCATGGAATAGGATCCCTTTAATGAATGCCTTTTAGAGACAGGGCCGGAAAAAAAATGTAGGAAACCCAGTCACCTGAGATGTGTGTGTCAGGGCAGGCAGCTCGCAGATCAGAATTAGGCCCCCCGGGACAAAGTGGTTACAGGCCACAAAGCTGACTCAGTGGGCTTCAAAGACTTAGACATACTTTATTCAGGCGATCTCACACAGATGAACTATAGCCCTTCAACTTGATCCTCCAATCATTCACATTGGTCTCAGGAAACGTTGCTGCCGGCTTTTGTCTCTGCAGAGTTCTGTACCTTGCCGGATAAAAACACAACATTCACAATTTAAAAAAAATGTTACTTGTCTATTAATTTATTTTTAGATAGGCTTCATTTGGAGCCAGTTCAAATAAGAATTGTGATATAAATGGGCGGCATGGCAGCACAGTGGTTAGCACCATCACAGCGACAGAGACTCAAGTTTGATTCCCGGCTTGGGTCACTGTCTCTCCTTGTCTGCATGTGTTTCCTCCGGGTGCTCTGGTCACCTCCCACAGTCAGAAAGACGTGCTGGTTAGGTGCGTTGGCCATGCTAAATTCTCCCTATCTGGACAAGTGCAGGAGTGTGGCGACTAGGGGATTTTCAGAGTAACTCTATTGCAGTGTTAATGTGAGCCTATTGTGACTCTAATAAATAAACTTAAAAAAAACCTAAAAAGCTATGATTGTGCGTAAATATTGCTAGTTCTAATATTTCTTCAAGAAAATGTGGTTCCGTGGTGCAGTGTGATGCTTCCGTGTGCCGCTTTGCAAGTGTAGTAATTGAACTGAAGTCCCTCATGGGACAAGTTCCTGATCTCAGCCCAACCACATCAGCAGCAGCAGGGATTGCTCAACAGAACGGGGTACTTCATCCACAGAGAAGGTGGAAAAGGGAATTAAATGATGTGCAAACCTCAATTCACAACAGTTGTTTCCTTAACTGGTAGTGCCTGAGGCCCAGGATCAGGTTGCTTGCTCACCATCTCAATCTGGGCTATTTGGTAGCTTCAGTTGGTTGGAGTGAATTAAAATAAAAGAACAACAGTAGCGATTAATAGCGTTAAGAATAATAGAATCGTTACAGTGCAGAAGGAAGCCATTCAGTCCATCAAGCCTGCACCAACAACAATCCCACTCTACCCCCATAACCCCACACATTTACCCTGCTAATCCCCCCGAAATTAGGGTCAATCTAGTGTGGCCAATCCACCGAACCCGCACAGCTTTGGATTGTGGGAGTTAACCGGAGGAAACCCAACGGAGATACAGGGAAACTCCACTCAGACAGTGACTCAAGCCGGGAATCAAATCCGGGTCCCTGGTGTTGTGAGGCAGCGGTGCTAACCAATGTGCCACTGTGTCACCCTGATGAGCCTTCAAATTGTCATGAAAACAAGTTTGACTAAATTATGGATGGTTTTAATATGCATCCCAGCGAGTTTGCTTACTAGAATAGTTAGACAGTGATAGTGCCAGACAGTTTATATCAAATGATGAGGACAGTTAGAAGGATTTTGCTAATTTTCACACCGTTTTAGATAATTGCAAAATCACTCTCTCCGAAATACATAACTGTTTTGACGAGCAGTTACTATGTACTCATCCTCAGAAATGTTTGTCATTTTGTGAAAATGTTGAAATGTTGTCACTTTGATGTTCAGATCCATGCCAGGGAGCAGAGAACAGCAGTAAAACCTGTTGAGTCACTTGTGACAAATAACTTGTAACTGGTGTTCCCCTGCAGCACAAAGAAGTGTTTTGTACAGTTGAATTCCAGCTGGATTAAGTTGCTGATTGATTTTTTAACAGTTTGCTATCCCCATGCCCCAAGTATAAAGGCAGGGGGGAATAGGTAAAGTGCTGCTTAACTTTTACATTGTCTAATAAAAGGCAATTAAGAAAAGTCACATATGCTCATGTTTAGATTTGCCTGTATTTAGGGCCCATGATTGAATGGATCACTGTTCCTTGTGCTATCTGCTTCAAACAGGTATAGCAAACTATGTGCAGTGTCCTCATTCACCTATATTAGCCAAGTCATGGAGACTCTTGAGTACTCTGAAAACCTTTTGATCCTTGTCCTGCCAAATAGATGAGACTTCGGGCGGCACGGAAGCACAGTGGTTAGCACTGCTGCTTTGCAGCTCCAGGGTCTTGGGTTCGATTCCTGGTTCAGGTCACTGTCTGTGTGGAGTTTGCACATTCTCCTCGTGTCTGTGTAGGTTTCCTCCTGGTACTCCGGTTTCTTCCCACAGTCCAAAGATATGCAGGTTAGGTTGATTGGCTATGCTAAGAAATTGCCCCTTTGTGTCCAGGGATGAGTAGGTTAGAGGGATTCGTGTGTGTAATATGTAGGGATATGGGGGTCGGGCCTGCATGCCCTACCCCCATATCCCTACATATTATTGTGTTTGGTGCAGACCCAATGGGCCAAAGGACCTCTTTCTGCACTGTAGGGTTCTTGATTCTATGATGATTCTAGCTGGGGTTAGCATGACAAATTTTGTGGCTGTCATTCTAAGGGTTAAGAAGATTGCTTCACATCTCAGATTCAGCTTTTTGGATGGTTCTAAATCTGCATGTTCCCGCCTCGGTGTTATCTCTGACATAATCAGCTTCCATGCAATACGACCCAAGTGACATTTGTTGATGGTTTGTACGAGTGATGGCACAGAATGGTGACATTGCCTCGATATGTCAAAGGTTGGATTCATTGTGGACTTCTGTAAAGCTTCACCCACGGAATCAGATTTTGCTGTTTTCTTGATGCATTGATTTTCTGCCTTGGCTCTTTCATGGACATACAAACCTTTGTAACCTTCAGACCCACTTTGGCTTGGTTTGCTTGTGGTGTAAATTGAATCAGATTAGAGCAGGACCTTTTTTTAACCTGTCCACATGAGTTGTGGTGGTGTCTCCACCTGTTGGATCGCCGCCTATGCTTACCTTGGGTTGTTAAAACAAGGAGTACCCTAAGGCTGTTGGAAGGATTCCCAGGCTGGAAATGAAGTCTTGTACCCAGCACAGAAATTTTTATATACTGTACCGATTCTTTTAGGCGGCGATAGCTGAGCCAAAAATTAACTGCAGTTTCATTCTTGCACTGTTTGTTTAGTGTCCAAAAATGAGTCTACAACAGAATGTCCTCATAGTTTATCTTCCTATGTTGACCAACCTTGAATCTAATGTGATGAATTCCATTAAAAATCAGAGCAGATCACGGAATTCTCCTTTAGTTTTCAGTCATCTAATCCGAGGGATAATGCCACTGGTCTTTAAGAGGCCGTTTTCTGATCTTGTGCTTTTTGGTAGAGAGCCGCATCTTATCAGTTGTGCGTGTTAAAAGTTTGAACATAGGTTTCGCCTTATTTTCCAGTTGTTTGAAGTAATGGTTGGGAAATGATGCACCTTGTGCCCGAACTACTGGTGTGCACAAGTGATGGACGAAACCTGCCATTTGCAGAGGAAAAGTCAAAGAAGTATTCTTAAAGCATCCTCTTTGAGCTGGTGGACTCGACAGTGAAGAAAGGTGCTTTTCTTTAAAATGCTGTGCTCAGTGGGTTAGAGAATGGAACTTGTCCAAGTTATTATTGCACTTCATTGTCGACATCAAACATTCCCTGGTCAGGTAGCTCAATCAAATGCAGAAGTAAGTTTCCTGCTTCTCTCTTCCAACATAATTCAAACTCCATCATAAAATAGTGCAACCCCTGATTGTGCAAAGTGAACCAATTTTATCAATTCCTGCACCCTGTCGTCCTTTCGATTTTAATTGAGGTCGTCATTAAGCGCTTCTTTTGAGAACATTTTTTTATTATAAATCTAAGTTATAAAACTCATTCCATGAAGGACCTTCTTACAAGCAGGCCTTTTCATCGGTGGCAGCTGGATTTGAATCAATATACTGGAGGAAATGTCAGCATCAAAGCTACTGCTTGAACATTGTCCGTTCTCCCTTTCCCTGGCCCCGAAGCCCCTGCTCTCACTGTCTCCATCTTGAAGGCATTGACTTCTTTATTTGCTGCACTTCTAGAACATTACCAGGTCTCATCTCAGTCAATTGGCCATTCGTCATATAATGAGCCTAACCATTTAAGCCTTGGTGGTCAACCTTGGAGAGTAATTATAACAGAAAGGCGATACGGTGGCTCAGTGGTCAGCACTGTTGCCTCATAGTGCCAGGGACTCCAGTTCGATTCCTGGCTTGGGTCATTATGTATGGAGCCTGCACATTCTCCCCATGTCTGCGTGCACCCATTTCTTCCCATATCCGAAAGACATGCTGGTTAGGTTCATTGACCATGCTAAATTCTCCTTCAGTGTACCTGAACGGGCTCTGGGAATTTTCACAGTAACTTCATTGCATTGTTAGTGTAAGACTACTTGTGACGCTAATAAATAAACTTTAACATTGTACCTATCCTTGTACTTTCTATCGGGATCACTAGATAGGAGTTGCGTACTGGCCCTGGGGCAGGGCGGAGTTGGGTGTTATGTTATGAATTAAAATTAGTCTGCTGGAGTCCTGGGGCCAAATGTAATATCCCTATAAGTGCCTTGACTAAGATTGCCAACATTTTTTATTCGTTAGTGGGGCATCATTGGCTGGCCAGCATTTATTGCCCATCCCTAGTTGCCCTTAAGAATGTGGTGATGAGCTAGCTTCTTGAACTGCTGCAATCTGTGTTCCCCACAGTGCCATTAGAGAGGGAATTCCAGGATTTTGACCCAGCAACTGTGAAGGAACAGTGGTATATTTCCAAGTCAGGATGGTGAGTGGCTTGGAGAGGAGCTTGCAGGTGGTGGTGTTCCTATGTTACTGCTGCCCTTGTCCTAGATGGAAGTGGTTGTGTGTTTGGAAGATGTTGTCTAAGGATCTTTGGTGAATTGCTGCAGTGCATGTAGATGAATTGAACCTAGGATTCTCTGGTCTGCATGAACTAAGACCACATCAGGTGATGTGTTTGCCTTGTAACTATTGGAAGCTTTTAAGTTTCCATATAGGCATTCTGTTCCGTTTAATTTCTCATGCAACGTGGACTTTCTAACTGTGAAACAGCCAAGGTATGTGTCTTTACTGTCGATATTTATACAACGTACAGTAGCCCATTTAGGAAATGGTTTACAGTAAGGTTATACCAATTCAAACACAGCACAGGAACAGATGTGGGTTATAGATACCACCCAGAGAAGATCAGATACTGTCTATTTATATTGTATCAATTGCTTAATATCATTGCCATGTTGGGTAGACCTCTATTAACTGTTTGCATGTCTTTGACCATTGAGATCTGCAGATTGTGGGAATGCCGCACCAGTTGGCCATGCACTGTTAGCTTTAGCAGGGAAGAAGTTTGTTTGCTGACTTAATCCCATGTGAGATAAGATAGATTGGAACTTTTGGGTTCTCTGCCTTATTTGCTCCTATAGAAACAGAAGTTTTTGACTATGTAATAGGCCCTGTGGCAGCTGCTTGTGGTCAGCTCTGCTCAATTGGTAGTACACTGTGGCTGCAAGAGTAGATCAGATGCTGGGAATTCTGCAGGGAATAACTCATTTCCTGACTCCCCAAAGCATGTCCATTATCTGTATGGTACAAGTCAGGAATACTCCCCACTGACCTGGCTGAGTGCTGCTCCAACAATATTCAAGAAGTTTGACTCCATCCAGGACAAAGCAGCACGCCTGATTGGCATCCCATTCACAAACATTCACTCCTTACACCACTACCGCACACTGGCAGCAGTGTGTACTATCTCATTATGCCTGTAGTCATTGGAGTTTAGAAGAATGAGAGACAATCTTATTGGGACATACTGGATTCTCAGGGGGCTTAACAAGGTAGATGCTGAGAGGTTGTTTCCTCCTTGTCATAGAATCTATGTGCCGAGGGCATCATCTCAGAGTAAGGGGTTACCCATTTAAAACAGAGATGAGGAGGTATTTCTTCTGAGGGTAGTGACTCTGTGGAATACTTTACCATAGAGGATTGTGGAGGTTGGGTCGTTAAGTACGTTCAAGACTGAGATAGACATTTTTAATGAATAAGGGAATCAAGGGTTATGGGAATAAAGCAGGAAAGTGGAGTTGAGGATTATCATATCAGATCATTCCTGATCTCATTGAATGGTGGAGCAGACTGTAAGGGTTGAATGGCCCACTTCTGCTGCTATAGTCTATCCACAAGATACACTGCGGAAACTCACCAAAGGCTGTTTGGACAGTGCCTTCCAAACCCATGACCGCTTCCATCTAAAAAAAGAATAAGGTCAGCAGATACACAGGAACACCACCACCCATAAGGCATGTAAGTATATCGCTGATCCTTCACTGTCACTGGATTGGAATCCTGGAACTCTGCACCATCCCCTCCCCTTCCCACCAGCACTGTGGGTGTACCTACATTTCAGGGACTGCAGGGGTTTAAGAAGGTAGTTCACCTACACCTATGCCAGGACAATTAGAAATGGGCAATAAATGTTGGCCTAGACAGCGATGCTCATATCCCTTGAGTGAATAAAAAGCACCCCTTGTTTATGCAATGGATTGTTTTGCATTTGGGCACCTTGTCCTTATCTTCATGTGGGCATGAAAGATCCCTGGCTGTATTTGAAGACGTTATCTCTTTGTGTCCCAGACACAGTTCCTTCATCGGTCAAGTCCAGAGAAACAGATATATTGCTCAAAGTTGACATTTGCTGTTTGCATGGCTTTTAGGTGGATGGTTGGCTATTGTGTTTCCCTCCAAAATGAAGATTGTGTATGAAACAGAATTAATTATGAAGTGTTTTGGATTTGGGTATTGGGTAGATTTGCGGAAACACAAACATAACATTGGGCCAAAACTTTTCAGGAGTGGGGCAGTTACAGTCGGAGTGCCACTACGGTCCTCTTCACTTACTTTAGTTGGGAGCTGCATGTTTTTCAGCTGACTTTCCAAGTTAAGTTCAAGGTTCCTGTATTTAAACCCATTTTAAGAAACCTGGGAGAAAGGAAGTGTGCAAGCTGAGTGGGTAGGATGTGTTGGGTTAGGAGTGTGGATAGAATGGGTTGAGAGGAGTGGGTTGAGGGAGTAAGCGGGGTAGTTTGGTGAACAAGAGTGTTGTCAGGAGGGCAGTTGGGAAGGTGGGAAGAGTTGGGTGGTCAGGAGAGGGATTAGGGAGTGGTTAGCAGGTAGTTGGGGTGGTGGGAGAGTAGTTGAGGGGATTGAGAAGTGGGTGTGCTAGTAGGACGGTCTGACAGGTGGCAGCCGTCACGTGTTTAGGAGGGCAATTGAAGAGTCTTGGGAGCATTAGTTGCATTGTTGAGAGCGTAGGTTGGGGGCGGTTGGGAGGGAGTGACCAGAGGGATTCAATGGATGGTCAGTGTGGTTCAGTACCGTAATTACCTGGAACTTGATGCAGTTTTAACCTTTCCAATTTTTCCTGGGTAAGTATTCTGCTAAGAGAGTCAGAACCATCCAAAGTCTCCAATTTAAATTGGAGTATCGGATGGTCTCCAGGGCAAGGTAATTGACCATCTGAAGTGTAAAATTCTCAGACAATTCCTGTGTAGTTCTTGCGTGGGGACTTCTAGAGGGTTCCGACACATCTGGGAAGATCTGGGCCATAGTGACAAAAATAGAAAATATAGGGAATACTCAGTAGGCCCGGCAGCACCTGTGATAAGAGAACATTCTAATGAAAGGTCACAGACCTGAAACACTAACACTGTTTCTCTTTCCAAAGATTTTGTTGGATATGCTGTGTATTTCTGGCACTTTCAGTTTTTCTTTCAAGTTTTCAGCATGTGCACCATTTTGCTTTTTTAAATCATAATGCATTTGGTTAACTGTGGAGAGAACTTCAGGAGGATAAATTGGTTCCTATTTTAGCAGTTACAAGCCAGATTAAATGTAACAGGGAGAAATGTGAGGTGTTACATTTTCAGAAGAAACATAAGAAAAAGACAGATGCATTAGAAGGTGTAACTTTAGAAGGTGTAGAGAGAGACTCAGAATTATCTTTTTAGAATTGAAAGGTTTTGATAAGTACTGTACCAGTAATTGGTGAGTTAATGACTGGAGTGCAGAAACATTAGATCATCACCTACAGACTAAAGGAGGACTCTGGGATTTTTAAAAAAAGAAACATGTTTCGGATTATTCCAAGACAGTGTAGACATTTTGGAGTAACGTTAATTAACATGTCGGTCACAGTGGCACAGTGATTAGCACTGCTGCCTCGCAGCACCAGGGACCCTGGTTCGATCCTGGCTTGGGTCACCGTGTGACATCTGCATGTTCTCCTCATATCTGTGTGGGTTTCCTCCGGGTGCTCCAGTTTCCTCCTACAGTCTGAAAGACAAGTCTGGTTAGGTGCATTGGCCATGCTAAATTCTATTGCTGTGTACCCAAATAGGAGCCAGAGTGTGACGACTAGGGGATTTTCACAGTAACTTCATTGCAGTGTTAATGTAAACCTATTTGTGACACTAACAAATAAACTTTAAAACAAATGAAGGAGGTTTTTCAAGTTACCCACTATGTGTAGAAGAAACTCTGTGAATCTCATGCATTTAAGGAGTATTTATGATGCAAAACTTTCTCCATGGTTCAAATTGCACTAGGGAATTGGTAAACACTTTAAACAGGAATATTGGACTACAGGTCACAGGCTGAGGAGTGGGACAAATTGGTACCTCTTATGGAGAGCCAGTACAGACATGATGGGTTGAATGGCCACTTTCTATATTGTATGATTCTGTGAACTGGGAAAAGATCACCTGCTTGTTCTGTCAGTAGTGGATAGTGTGAGGAGCCTGAGCCAAGTAGTGTGGAATGGTCTAAAGTAGGATAAAAAATAACAATTTACAAGAAAACTGCAATAGGTAGGTGATGGGTGGCTTTGGTCAGTGCAGACGTGGCTGAGAATACTCATTAGAACTCCGTCCTTGCATCCACTAAGATTTGTTGAGTATTCGGGACATCAGTTACAGGGTGAGGCAAAGCGGAGGTATTTAGCCAGAAAGAACTGTTAATTGGCAAAAGGTCCGATTGACTGCCTTATGGAGTGCAATCATGGCCAGAGGCACTGGAGAAATCTGGGAGTTATTTTCACACATCAGCCCTGTTGAAGTGCAGGCTGTACAACCTGGGAGCCAGTTTGTGGAGAAAATCCCTGTGAATATGCCGGTGTGTTGCGCTTGAAATGATGTCGGAGGATGTGTACCAGTGGACCTGCTCTATAGATTTCTAACTGTGATGCAACATTTCTCATCAGTTAGCAGATCATAAAGCAAGCTCCTTTTGAGTTGTTTCTCTGTCTCTGACCCTCACCCACCACTCACACACACACACACACTCACGCTCACACACACACAGACACTCGCACTCACACACACGGATGTGAACTGACTGAGCAAAATAAACGGAGCACCAGCTTTCCCTGATTGAAGCCTGGAGTATTTTTGCAATGACAACGTGGGAATGCTGCGATGTAAGCTAGGTTGGCACAGAGCCAGGTTTTGACATTGGCATTGAACTAGAAGAGAGAAAAGCACTTTTATATTTGACTGGAAATTGAAGCAGATTGGACCAAGACTGGAGGCTGCGTGGCTGCTTCTGCTTCGTGATCTAGAATCAATTTCTAGACATTGCCCTAGAACATGTTGCACAAATTCTCTATTTAATTTTGTACAAGATGTTTGTAATTTAGCTCATTTACCCTGTTAACTTAAAGCTGTTTGACTGCAGTAATAAATGTTGCCAGTTAAACTCTGCCTACTTGTGCATGAGGTCCTGCTGTGTTTGTTTTCTCTCTGCACTCCTGAAGAAAACAAATCTTTAATTCTATAGGCACCAGTTATCAGCAATTTGCCCAATAGACTTTGATATGTGAATCTAGATACTGAGAGTTGGCAGTATAGATTTTCATAGGGATATCAAAAACAAGCACATTCGTACATCCATATATGGGCAATTATAGCGCAACTAAGAACGGGGACTAGATGTACTGAGGTTAATATTTTGTGTTCGTTATTATTCTGATGGTCATAATATTGAAAGAAAGAACTTTGGTTCACTTAGCATATTTCACAAACTCTGAACGTAAAAGTTTACAGTTTATTTATTAGTGTCACAAGTAGACTTACATTAACACTGCAATGAAGTTACTGTGAAAATCCCCTAGTTGCCACACTCCAGTGCTTGTTCGGGTACACTGGGGGAGAATTTAGTATGGCCAATTCACCTAACCAGCATGCCTTTCAGACTGTGGAAGGAAACCAGAGCACCCAGTGAAAACCCATGCAGGCACAGGGAGGATGTGCAGACTCCGCACAGACAGTGATCCAAGCCAGGAATCAAACCTGGGTCCCTAGGGCTGTGAGGCAGCAGCGCTAACCATTGTGCCACCCCTACCAAAGCACTTTACAGCCAGTGAAGTACCTTTGAAGTGTAGCTGCTATCGTAAGGAAATATGGAATCAATTTGTACACAGCAAGCTCCACAAACAGCAAAGAGGCAAATAGCTAATTAATCTGTTTGAGTGATGTTGGTTGAGGGATAATTATTATATAAACATTCAATTTACTGCTTCTATAATAAGATCTACTTCCGCAGTTGGGCAGGTGTGTTTGTTGCTCCTTTCAGTTTAATCAGCATTGTAATTAAATGGAGGAGATCTTGCATGTTTACTATGACAAGAACATCTGTGAATTCTGTTGATTAATCTGAAGTGAATTGGCACTCAAAGTTATGAATTTTCTGATTGATCATGCCCAATAAGTCTGTGTCACAAGGGCATAATAGTTGCTGAATATTATGCGCATTGCTTGCTGTGGTGGATGCTGACGTGCCTCAATAACGATATGTTGATAAAGTAGATATAATGAAGATTGCCAAACTCCCAGAAGCTGCTCTCCCCCTCTCTGAGAGAGCGAGCTGACTGGTGTGATTTAACCTGAGGCTTACCTCAACTCAGGAAGGCGGGCAAGTTTGAGAAGTTTATTTATTAATGCCACATGTAGACTTACATTAACACTGCAATGAAGTTGCTGTGAAAATCTGAGAAGGTGGGGCCTTCATGAATTGCTGTGGGAATTGAACTTGCACTGTTGTTCCATATCACGAACCAGCTGTCCAGCCAACTGAGCTAACTGACTCCCTCAGTGTGATATAACATCATTAGGCAACTATGTAGTTTCCCACTGTTTACATGAGAATTACAGTGTAGTCACTGTCCTAGGGCATTGCAGGAGTCTATTCACACACAGCTGAGCCAAAGATGTGCGGGTTAGCCTGATTGACCATGTTAAATTGTCCCTGGTGTCCCAGGATGTGTAGGTTAGGGAGATTGATGGGGTAAATTTGTGGGATTACGGGGATCAGGTGGGGTTGGGCCTGGATATGAAAGGAGTGTTGGTTCAGACTCAATGCACCGAATGGCCTCCTTCTGCACTGTAGGAACTCTATGATAAATCTATGTTGTGCGCTCTCTCTTACTTCAACATCATCTTGATAGTGAGGAGCCTAAAACTGGTTCATCTGATCTCACTGAAGTTTTGTATAGAAGACCACTTTATCTTAAAAAGAAGAAAGGAAGACTTGCTTTTATTTATACAGTGAGTTTTACATTCGTAAGACACCCTAAAGCACTTTTAAGACAATTAAGTGCTTTTGAACTTTAGTTATTGATGTAACTTGGGACACACAGCAGCCAATTTGTTTACAGGTAGCTCCAATAAATGATAAATTCACCAAATAATCTTGTGATGTTGATTGAAGGATAAGTATTGGCCAGGATCTTTTGCTGTCTGAGAAAGCTGAAGGGGCTTCAGTTTCATGTCTCATCTGAAAGACAGTATCATTGACCATGCAGTAATCCCTCCGTATTCTCTCAATTCTTGTCCTCAAGCCTTTGGAGTAAGACTTGATCTCACAGCCCCCTGATTCAGAGGCAAGAGTGCTATCAACAGAGACATGATATAAAACCCAGTCCTCTATTAGTTATATTGATGGTTAGGTGCATTTGAGGCCCTATTTTTAATGTCTTTTCAACCTGACCCCTCCCATTCTGTTCCCGCCACTACCTTCACATATCCCTCTGCCCTTCCGCATTATGTAATCTTTGCCCAATCAGTGTACAGTATCGTGCATAAGCACCAACACATCTACTTTGCCTGTGTCACTTTATTTTTTCCATTCTATCATCTTTGCAATATTCCCCATAGGAAGATGTCTTCTCATGCCTTTTTTAGAAAAAAATATATTCTCTCAATATATGCATCGTGGGCAAGGCCAGTATTTATTATCTATCTCTAGCTATCATGAGAAGATAGAGATGTAACTTAGTGGGTTGCTGGAAGGCTTGTCCGCTGGGTCTACAATGACAGAAAAGTGGCTAGAGTTATAATGCTGTCCTTCATTCATCTTAGAACTCAGCTTACATTTTAGAACTATAATGTAGTATGCTGTTTGGGTTTGTGTTGTAAAATTCAAGCTTGGCTGGGAGATGCAAAATGTTGTGGTTGTGAGCAATACAGCATTGTGGCAGTGAATGAAGGGGAAGGAAAAGCACAAAGCTTAGATTGTACAAATCTATAGCTTTGACATCAACTTCTCGTATTGCTTGACTATATTTTTATAGGCAAGACTTTCCAGAGTGTTTACCTCCAAGGAATATACGCACTGATCATTTCTGAACCCTGTTCTAGCTCACGTCTGTTCTCTTGCTTCAAGTGCCTTCTTGGATAGCGAACAGATAAATCATTTTATCATATAATGGGGTTGGTGTAATAAGTCTTTGGAGGTAAAAGTCCCTTCACCAAAATCCCTTTATTTACAAACTCTAACAGCAGGACGCAGAGTGCTAGTAATTAGCAGTCAATCTCCAGGGGTGCCAGAGGAACTGCCATTCCTGGTTAAGTACAAGGCAAAGATCCCTGATTGGCCCATCAATTGGATCCTTAATCATGGAGCTCATACTCCAGTAGAACAGCCTCAATGGCCTGCTGGAAGTCATTATAGTTGGAATGTGTAGTTTTTATTTTCTTATGTTACCAACTACAAAGGCTAAGTGATCCTATCCACTAACTTCTTTGAAGTTCCATATTTGTATTCCAGTTTCAAAGACCAGATTTTCATGGTCCCAATTGGAACAAATGGAGGTGGGATTGGAAAAAATGGTGTCTGAGTGGGGCGGCTGGAGGCCCCACCTCCTTTCTGCCCTCCACCATTCTGACAAGGATTGGAGGAGAAGTCAGATCAAGGACCTGTCCGTCCCCATTAAGGAGGCAAGTGACAGCATTGTGGGCTCATTAACTTTTCAAGGAGGTTGCCAGACATTAACAGCTATTGAATTTTCCACCAACTGCATGGAGGCATGAACCATGGGGCAGAGTTGGGAAGAGTTTGAAAGATAAATAATTTTGACATCTTTACAGCTCCATGTGAAATGCTGCAGCATGTGTAGCATTAGTGTTCTATAAGGTGAGCCGTGACAGTGCTGTGATTGGATGATGTGACTCTCCTTAAACAGTGTGTTTGCCAGATTGCTTTAGGCAACTAACAAGCTGTCAAATGAAGTATCAACTTTGTAAATGTGGAGAAGTCTTTGAATGAGCTCAAGTTCACTAAATGGATCAAAAGGTAAAATACATTTCAGCCTGTTAAAAGGATAGTTTAGTAGGTAACAATGTGTAAATATTAAATTTTTCACACTGCTTTTATGTGTTCAGTCTGAGATCTGTTGAGATAGCAGTTCTGAAGTCATTTTGTTCTCTTTCAGGATTTTATGGTCACTTGACTGAAATCCAACCCCTTCCTCTTTTATAAATGCTTGGTTTTGACAAACAGATGCCCTGAAGAATTTTGTGGGCTATTCAACAGCTTCTGACTCCCGCAGTAGGGTTTGTGAGTTTTGCTCACAAAGTGAGGGGTATGAGGTGGTAAGGAGATAGAGTGGGAGATGTTTAAAGTCATCAGAAGATTCAAGATTTATATATGGGTGAGCTATTAATTGCATGGGAAGTAGTGAGGCGAGGTTTTTTTTGGAAACAGCCTTTTAACATGCCTGCTTTGCGTTCTGCCCATTTTCAGGCTACTTAGGACCTGGGCCTCCGGATATCCCATTTCTGGAGACGGGAATGAGAAGTCCCATCTCCCAATTCCCATATCTGAAATGAAAATTTGAAGAGCTATCTCCTAAGTTAAAAAATAACGACAGTCATAACAGAACTCAATAAATTATACTGTTGTTTGTGCTTGAATTATATGGCTTGGCCTTGTTAGCTGCTTGGAGTCTGAAATGAACACCAGTTGCAGAGTACTGTCAAATTAGGCCAGAGTTGTGATTCTGAAAGCAGCCAGTGTGTAACTTATTGCTCTTTGTCACTGGTTTGAATTAGGAACTACCAAGTGTCAAAACTAGATAAAAATGCACAACTTCTGCCATGTGCGAACATTAACATTTGTCATTGCAGGTCCAGGAGACGAGGCAGTAGGTCAGGTTAAAAAAAAATTACTGTGGTGACATGATTAATATGTTTAGGTATATTTTCCTCCCTTTTTTTCGCAGCGGAGTGGATGGGTTGAAGGTATTTTGTGTGCAAGAGGATAACGCAATGAGTGCAGGAACAGATCTTGGGCGGGATTTTCCAAGGCTGGAAAATCCTGCCTGATGTCAACGGACATTTGCACGGTCTGTGTCACACCCACTGCAATTCCCATGGCGGATGGGATGGGAAAATTCTGCCTCTTGGCTTTTCAAAGTTTCCTCCTTTAAAAACATTTGCCTTTTAAGCCAAGGTAAAGCTCCACATGGTCTGGCTGCCTTCCATTATTCAGCTCATGGACATTTGTCACAGTGAGCCTTGGCACTGGGCATTGGCAGATTATTTGACCATAAGGACACCACAGCTGAGCCTCATATCTATAGATAACCAAGCAAGGATTATTCAGCAAGGATAAGGAACAGGACACTTGTTAAGATGTATTTTTCTCACTGCTTGTATGGGGCAATGTGTTATTCTAACACCCAAATACAATGAATCACAAAAGGTTAACATGCCAGGCAGGACAGTGACACAGTGCTTAGCACTGCTGCCTCACAAAACTGGGGACCTGGGTCCAATTCTGGCCTCGGGGTGACTGTCTGTGTGGAGTTTGCATGTTCTCCCTGTGTCTGCATGGGTTTCCTCCAGGTACTCTGGTTTCTTTCCACAGTCCAAAGATGTGCAGGTTAGGTGGATTGCCCATACTAAAATTGCCCCTTAAAGTCAGTGGATAGATGGGGTTACAGGGATAAGGTGTGGGTGTTGTTGTTGATGTAGGCTTGATGGGCCCAATGGCCTCCTCCTGCACTGTTGGGATTCTATGACATTGCTGACAGTTAGGAAAGCAAATGTAGTACATTAACATTATTACAGAGGGACTGGATTATGAGAATAAGGAAATTTTACCATGATTATATTGGTCTTGGCATACAGTTTTGGTTCCCTTATGTTCGTCTTAGACAGGATGCAACATAGGTTTAGAGGACAAATTTCTGGGATGAGGGACAGTTCTATGAGAATAAATCAAGGAGATAATGTCTATATATTTGGGAGTTTAGAAGAATGAGAGGTGATTACATCTAAACATATAATTCTTCAGGAACTTTGACATGCTAGAAGCTGAGATGATGTTTCCCTGGCTGTAAATTTTTGAACTGCAGGGGGCTGAGGGGGTTGCGCGGGGTGGTGGTGGAATGCAGCGAAAGCGGGTGAGCTCACCATCTTAAAAACATGGGATGGCCATTTGGAACTGAGACGAAGAGAAATTATTTCACCCAAAAAAGTGGTGTATCTTTGGAATTCTCTCCCAGAGAGTAGCGGATGCTCTGTTGATCAGTATATTTCAGAGATCAATATATTTTGGGATACCAAGGGAATCAAGATATGCGGGATAGTGCTGGAAGGTGGAGTTGAATGGAAGATCAGCTATGATCTTGCTGAAGGGCAGAGGGGGCTTGAGGGGTTGTATGGCCTAATCCTGCTCTGACGTTTTCAGTTTTCTCCTTATCCTGGCTGGAAAGCCAACCGCCTCAACATAGCCCAGAGGATCAGGATTTCCTGGTGTGTATGGCTCGAGCTACTTACTGAATTTGCCCAGTTAGTCATTGGCAGAGTGGAGCTATTTTCCTTTTAAAAGTTCAGAGCGATTTTCCACATAGTTAGAGGTATTGCTCAGTTGTTAGGTGTCACTGAGAGAAACACGGCACGCACAAAAAAAATGCTGAGTTGCTGGAAGCTACTAATTAAAAGTAATAATAGTTGCACTGAAGCAAACAGGTGTTGCCTCTGGGACCACAAGACATATTATAGTCTCCCTAGATACAGATGTGTACAGTACAAAAACTTGAATGTTGGGTTGCGATTTTTATCTGCCAGGAATACAAACTTCTTGATTTACACATAGCAAGTTGATGAAATAAAACTAGCTGAGTGGTTTCTTTTTCTTGAGTGTTTTGTTTTGGTCAGCATATACCTTGTACCGTGAGTTAAAACCCTTTTAAGGTCCCAGTGGTAATCCTCACATTATTTGTCCAGTGCAATTTGGAGCTGCAATTATTGGCCTGCAGCTAATTACACTCCTTATTGCCCTATCTCAGTTTACATGGGAATGGTTTGCTGTGTCAGCAAAGGTCAAGACAGATTCCCTTCCTAAGTAACCTCTTGCGGTGGCAACTCGCGTTCAAGCTGCCAAGGCAAAAGGTGGCAGCTGATGGGAAGTCTTGAGAGCACAGAGATGATTGAAAGATACTTTAAAAGAGATCAGCCAGTGTGCCGATGAACTCAGTAACATCACGTCATTTCTGGAGTTCGGCTGTTGTTTTTGTAAAGCTGCTTTCAATACAAGCTTTAATAAACTCTGCAGCATTATGAGTTTGCGAGACTTCGTAATTGCATAGAAGCAGTTGTGCTGCCCTCAGGCAGTTGTGAAAAACACTAAGTGCTGAGATTGTACTTTTCGACTCTTCTGGAAAAGTTAATTAGGCCATACGTATATATATATTTATATATATTAACCATTTTTGATTTATACCCAGCTATTATTTGTTTCCCAGTGAGTGAACTGATGTTTCAGTGAATGGGCTTCGGGGTGAAGTGGTGTGCTTCTTTGCTGTTCTACATAACACATGCTCTTCTTTAAACAGAGAGAAAGAAATCTCTTCAATATATTAAAATCACTCAACTGGTACAACCTGACAAACAATAGAGGAATAGAGGATTTGCCTCTCAACCAATGCAGATAGTGATTATTATGTTAGAGCTGTGCTATTGATGCTTGCCTGCCTCTGGTTTGGAGCAGCTAAATAATAATGGTGGATGAAAGAACACTAACAAGAAATATAAAAAACGGATAATACATGCATCTACAAGTGTATTAAAAGGAAGGGAGTAGCTGAAGTAAGCATCAGTCACTTAGAAGGTGAGATTGAGGGAATAATAATGAGAAACAAGAACGTGGTGTACTTAGACTTTCAATACTTGCAGAAGGTAAAAGGTCAAGGTTAGTAAGGATAGATGATCATGGAACCATGGGATCCCTCCAGTGCAGAAGGAGGCCATTCAGCCCATCAAGTCTGCATCCACCACAATCACACCCAGGCTCTCTTCCCGTATCCCCAAATATTTACCCTGTTAATCCCCCGACACTAGGGTCAATTTAGTATCGCCAATCACTCTAACTTGCACATCTTTGGACTGTGGGTGGAAACCAGAGCACCCGAAGGAAACCCTCGCAGACATGGAGAGAACGTTCAAACTCCACACAAACAGCGACCTGAGGCCAGAATTGAACCTGGATCCCCTCACCATCTCTCACACTCCTCAACCACCAGACTACGCAGTGAAGCAGCAGTGTTAACCACTGTGCCACCACACCACTCCAGAGAATTGGTGCATTTTAAATTTATCAAACCGTAACTAATGATGTGCCACAGAAATCAGTGCTAGGGTTTCGTATATTTAAGAACATAAGAACATAAGAAATAGGAGCAGGAGTAGGCCATCTAGCCCTTCGAGCCTGCCCCGCCATTCAATAAGATCATGGCTGATCTGTCGTGGCTCAGTTCCACTTTCCCGCCCTCTCCCCATAACCCTTAATCCCCTCTCTTATCAAAAACCCATCAACCCGCTTCTTAAAAATATTTAGCGAGGCAGCCTCCACCACTTCAACGGGCAGAGAATTCCAGAGATTCACCACCCTTTGAGTGAAGAAGTTCCTCCTCAACTCTGTTCTAAACCGCCTCCCCTTTATCTTGAGGCTGTGCCCCCTAGTCCTACTGTCTTTTTTGAGCGGGAAGAGTCTCTCCACCTCTATCCTATCCATCCCATTCATCATCTTATACGTCTCAATGAGATCTCCCCTCATTCTTCTAAACTCTAACGAGTACAAGCCTAGTTTATTCAGCCTCTCCTCATAGCTCAATCCCCTCAACTCCGGTATCAGCCTAGTAAACCTCCTCTGCACTCCCTCCAGGGCCAAAATATCCTTGCGCAGGTGCGGTGCCCAAAACTGCACACAGTACTCCAGCTGCGGCCTCACCAATGCCCTATACAGCTGCAGCAAGACCTCCCTACTTTTATATTCAATCCCCTTCGCTATGAAGGCCAGCATCCCATTCGCCTTCATGACCACCTGCTGCACCTGCAAGCTGGGTTTTTGCGACTCATGCACAAGGGCCCCGAGGTCCCTCTGCACCGTCGCCTGCTGCAGTTTTTCGCCACGTAAGTAATAGTCCTTCCTACCATTCTTCCTACCAAAGTGGACCACCTCGCACTTGCCAACATTAAATTCCATTTGCCATTTCCTGGCCCATTCGCCCAGCCTATCTAGATCCTTCTGCAGACTCTCCACACCCTCCGCACAATTTGCCTTTCCCCCAGTCTTGGTGTCATCAGCAAATTTCGACACCCTGCACTCGGTTCCCTCCTCCAGATCATCTATATTAATGGTAAATAGCTGTGATTTATTATTAATGTCTTAGAATCATAGAATCCTACAGTGCAGAAGGAGGCCATTCAGCCCATCAAGACTGCATCAACCACAATCCCATCCAGGCCCTATCCCCATAACCCCATGCATTTACCCTAGCTAGTCCCCCTGACGTTTAGGGCAATTTAGCATGGCCAATCCACCTAACTCGCATGTCTTTGGACTGTGGGAGGAAAGTGGAGCATCTGGAGGAAACCCACGCAGACATGGAGAGAATGTGCAGACATTGGGAGGATATGCCCACAGACAGTGACCCAAGCCGGGAATTGACCCCGTGTCCCTAGCCCTGAGAGATAGCAGTGCTAACCACTGTGCCATCTTGGATGAAGAGACAGACTTATTGCCAAATTTGCTGGTGATACAAAGAAAGGTAGGAAAGCAAGTTGTGAGGAGTATTCCATGAGTCTGCAAAGGGATACAGATAGATTAAGTGAATGGGCAAAAAAACTGACAGATAGAGTATAATGTGGAAAAATGTGAAATTTTCTATCTAGCTGAGAAGAATAAAAAAGCTGAATATTGCGTAAATGGAGAGAGATTGCAGAATGCTGCAGTATGGAGGATCTGGATGTCCTTGTGTATATATTACAGAAATGTTAACATGCAGATAAAGCAAGTAATTAGGAAGGCAAATGGAATTTTGGCATTTATTTCAAGGAGGATGGGGATAAAAGTTGTGACGGCTGTACAGGGCATTGGTGAGACCACATCTGGAGTATTATGTGCAGTTTTGGCTTCCTTGCTTAAGGGTGAATGTACTTACATTGGAAGCAGTTCAGAGAAGATTCACTAAAGTGCTTCCTGGAATGAAGGAATTGTCTTATGAGGACAGGTTGCAGGTCTGGCAAGAATCATTGGAGTTCAGAAAAATCAGCCGTGTTCTTCTTGAAACATGTAAGCATTGCTGAAAAAAAGAGACATGCTGTCAAAGCTTCTTGTCTTATACTCATCAAGACAGATTCACAAGAATACCCATCGTAAAAGAAACAGTACACTGATTAGTTGGGAAGCGGGCTCTGATTTGTAGAGGCATTGCCATGGAGAATGCACCAGGGAACGGTTAACCGCCAAATTTTTGTTCAAATTCAATCTTGGCAGGTTGATCCTGATTGGTCAAGGCAGTACCATGGAGAATGAACCAGGGAATGGCTTTATCCTAAGCTATTTGTTTAGTTGAAAAAAGTGAAATGCATGGACATACTCCTTCTGTCTGCAAATGACAGGGCTTCATGTAGAAATATATATGTAGCTTCTAGCATGTATAAGTAATCAACATCCCAAACCCAACTTATAGTTTGAAAGTGATTGTCAGTGTCATTCTTGTACAATCAGAATTGTTCAGCAAGTTCTGCCCAATCGCAAAATTGTTGGACACAATTGTTTTTTGAGTTTTGCAAGCATGGGTACAGTCAGTAATTTGCTTGCTGCGAATAGTTGAGGGACTTTCTGTTTGATATGTTCCACCAATCACTGGGACATAGAGCCTACACACCTAGCATCACACTGGCACTAAAATGCATATCCTACATTGCTCATTTGTGAGATAGGCAGAACATCTCTTTGGCTTGACATTAGTGAGAATACTTGGTGCTTCTTAATAATGGCAGCATGAAATGGCTATCTTCATCTGTTGTTCAAATCTTTGCGACACCTTACCCTTCCCCCAGAGTAATGTGAGGTTGAGTTGGGCACTTTTCAGGATTGAAAGTGGTGATCTTGGGTCCATTCATGGATTTGATTGATTTATAGTGACCAGCGATCTGATCGGGGTAAACATTATCCCAGAGGATGTTTTGAAGTGGCCTAATTCAGCATCAAGCTTGCAAACTGAACAAATAACTCGGGTTCTATTTGCAAGATTGCTAATAAGACCAACCTTACAGCATGTGGAACAAATGTCTACGCGTATATTGATCAGTGAAGATAGCCTTGTGGCATACATTAATAGAGAATCTATTGACAGCTTTCTCAACTAGTATGTTGAGGAAAGGAGGGTTCATTTGACTGCTTCTTTTCAAAAGTCAATTTGAGAACAGGATGGAGCCCATTAAGGTATTGAAAGAAATTCATACATGGAACTGCAGATTCAAATTTCCCAAATATATCACCTGTACTGGAATTATGCAGGAGGTAGATGGTTAGGTTAGGTCATTCTAAAGAGGATGAGTTCCTTGTAGAATCCCAACAAATGTGTTTGCCAGAGCTAGGCCTAGAGGGTTCCCATGGCAACACCATCTATTTGGGAACACATGATGCCATTGAAATTAAACTCAACTGCATGAATTGCTGAATTCATAATTTCAACGAATACAGATTCAGACAATGGCGGTGTGCCTAGGTCGTCATGATGTAGTGACGCTATGCAAATGTCTAGGTCTTCCTTGAGTAGTGCATTGGTGACTAGGCTAGCAATATTGAATGACTGTTGATGTGCACATCCTGTGTCCTGTTTGCAAAGGTGAGGGGCTCCTTCACCGTGTATGTGAAAATCTTGCTTAGAACTGGTTGTGGTCATCAGCTAGGTGCGCTTTTTTAGCTGGTTTGTCAAAGGTAAGATGGGGTGTAAAGGGACATCACTTTTGTATGTCTTGGGCAGCCCATACATATCCAAATGCAGTGAGCTGGGAGGACAAATCCTATCATGGAGAACCTGACAGCCCACTATTCTTGCGCAAGTCCAAGAAGCCTTTCTGTAGCTTGCTTTTGAATAGGGCATGCCCAGTGGCAGGTTCAACAGATATGAATGAGGATCTGTCATTAGAAATAACTTGCATTTTGTTGATATAGTCACATTGGACCCTATTCCAGTCCCTTTGCCAGATTTACAGGTATATATGCCTAGCTTGACCTTGAGGTCTCGCAACGCTACCAGACATTCACACTACATGTGAAAATCAGTGAAGTTGATTGCAATCCCGCAATAGGTGTGCATTAGATCAGCCAGGCTTGCTTTCAAGGATTCAGTACCTGTAGGCATGCTTGTTTGTGGCAGGTTAGTTGGGAGTAGAGAGATTGGAACTCAGCAAATACCTCCTCCTGTTTTGACGTGGGATGAAGGCACATCAAAATTGAAACCATGCGCAAGAACAAACTCTTTGCTTTCAGAGAGCATATGGTCAAAGAGATTTACTGTGTGTTTGGCGACATCATTAAATGCATTACCAAATTTCTTCCACTTAAGAAGCATGGAAAAATTTGAAGAAAAGCACAAACAGAAAATGCTGGAAAATCACAGCAGATCTGACAGCATCTGTGGAGAGAGAATAGAGCCAGTGTTTTGAGCTAGGATGACCCTTCGTCATCAGAGGTTTGACAGAATAGATGCTGAAAGATGTTTGCTGATATTGGGGAATCCAGAACCAGGGGGCACTGTTTAAAAATAAGGGATCTCCCATATGATTTGGAGATGAGGAGGAATTTCTTCTCTCGGTGGGATGTTGATCTTTGGAATTCCCGTCTACAAAGAACGGATCATTGGATATATTCAAGGTTTTCAATCGATAAGGGAATTGAGGGCTTTAGGGGACAGGCAGGAAAGCAGAGTTAAAGCCACGATTAGGTCAGCCATGACCTTATCGAGTAGTGAAGCAGGTTCAAGGGCTGAATGTCCTATTCCTGCTGCTGTTACTTATGATCTTAAGTACACAGAAGTGAAGGCATTAGATTTTGAAGGTTGACACTTGGGGGAGGGGAAGCAATACATAAGCAGCCCATTACAAGTATACTCAAAGTTGCCTTGTTGTGCAACAATCACTAATAGAAGAATATAAGGCATCAGTGGCTTAGAATGTTCTGGCAGGATGCCCACTAATTAGCAAATTGAGGCTGAGAAGAAAAATTGGAAATTAAAACTAAAGCTTCTTAAAGTAAAGTTCTAATGTGACAAAAATGGAACAGAATTATTGCTGAATAAAGGGAAAAGCATTTATTGAGCTGTTTCACAGATTTAAGGCTCCTGATTCAGTTTGAGGGGGAGCGAAGAAGATCACAGATGAATCATTTAATTTGATTTATTATTGTCACATGTATTGGTGTACAGTGAAAAGCATTGTTTCTTGCGCACTATGCAAATAAAAATAGACCGTTCATGGAGTACATAAGGGAGAAGGAAAGGAGAGAGTGCAGAATATAGTATTTCATATTGTTATGGTGCAGAGAAAGATCAGCTTAATATATGATAAGTCCATTCAAAAGTCTTACGGCAGCAGGGAAGAAGCTCCTGTGAGGTCGGTTGGTACATGATCTCAAACTTCTGTATCTTTTTCCTGATGGAAGAAGATGGAAGAGAGTATGTCTGGGGTGTGTGGAGTCCTTAATTATGTTGGCTGCTTTTCTGAGGCAGCAGGAAAGATAGACAGGGTCAATGGATGGGAAGCTGGTTTGTGTGATGAACTGGGTGACATTCACAAGCCTTTGTACTTTCTTGTGATTTCGATCGGAGCAGGAGCCATATCAAGCTATGATACATCCAAGGGTTTGCTTTCTGTGGTGCATCTGTAAAAATTGGTGAGAGTCATGGCAGACGTACTGAATTTCCTTAGCCTCTTGAGAAACTAGAGTCATCCCAAACTCCTCGTGTTGTGTCTCCCAGCAGTGGGCATAACTGGTTGGACCTTGACAACTGATCACCAGCTCATTGTTCAGACATAGATATATAACATTGAAGGAGGGCATTGTTAAATTCGAGACAAAAGGAGAGAAAAATCAAAATAGGAATTCTTGCCCAGAGAATTAGGTAAGTGGGATGTGAGTCAGTAAGCAAAATGAAATGGCTCTGTACTGTCTTAATTTTGTTCAGTCTCACCTCTGAGCTGCTTGGCTGTAATCCTATTTACTCCAACTTATTGTTTAGCATAATGCTGAGGCAGTCTGTTTCAATGATGGAAGTTTGAGAGTCTCAGCGATTGGTGTGAAACAAAGTTTGTGTTTCTTGCCTGGTTGTGGGTCGAGAAGCTTTGCGAAGGTAATATAGTTTTGAAATAAATATTTAGTGAATAGACAGAATTTGTGGCCTCTTGTGGACCACCTCAGCTTTTAAGATTTTATCTTTTCCCCGCTTGACAAAGAGAGAGCATTTATGTGTGAGCATTGTATGGTTCGGGTGATCACACAGTGGAATTGTACAATATTTCATTCTCAGATTATTTTTTAAATTCAATCGTGGAACATGGGTGTCGCTGGCTGTCCAGCATTTATTGCCCATCCCTAGTTGCCCTTGGAGGACAGTTGAGAGTCAATCATATTGCTGTGGCTTTGGAGTCACATGTTGGCCAGGCCAGGTAAGGAAGGCAGATTTCTTTTCCTAGAGAACATTAGTGAATCAGATGGGTTTTTCCAATTATCAACACTGGTTTCATGGTCATCAGTAGATTCTCAATTCCAGATTTTTTTTATTGAATCCAAATTCCACCATCTGCCGTGGCGGGATTTGAACCCACGTCCCCAGGACATTAGCTGAGTTTCTGGATTAATAGTCGAGCAATAATACCACTGGGCCATCGCCTCCCGAATTAATGTGCAAGCTGCCAGTGTGAAGCCTCTTTCCCAAAGGTAGCTCACTAGCTAGGCAATGAATAATCAGGCAGTGTGACTGCTTCTTCGGAGCCTGTGACAGCCACTTGAAAAAGTTGGTGCATGTTTTGTGTAGCACAAAGTGAAGCAGTGTTCTGGGACACGGGCAACATGAGGTCAGAAGCAAGTGACTAGTACAAGCATTTCAAAATTCTTTAGGACTAAAACTTCCACAAGCAGTTAACTGAAAAGTGTTTGCAAAAAGCTTCAAAGTGCTTTATCAGGACGGTTGAGGAATCCTTTAAATGTCACTCCAAGTTGTCACCCCTGACTTGAAATGCTGGTGATTGATGGGTGGATGGAGGTGGGACTCTCGGTAATCGGGCACTGAGGGTGGAAAATGGTGCAATGGGCCTATATGACGTAACTTGAACCCCTTCGGCATTATATTCATGAGACCCTGTACAGTTTCAGATTGGAACTCTGGCAAATTGATTCATTCAAAACTCAAACTGTAAATAAATTAAACAAACCAATAGTTCCCCAAGTTTGTGTCAACACCTCCTGTTTTTCGGTGCACACCAGGAGATGCATATTGAGATGAAACTTGTCTCCATCATTTGTAAGTCCCTAAATTTCTCCCTTTCCCCCATGCAATCGCTTTGTGATGATTGTTTCTTTTCAGTGAGCCCCAACTGTTATCATAGTTCCGTGTAATCTCCTGATACTCATCCACTTTATGATCTTATCACACCCGTTCGGTGAGAGCACTCGCAGCTCACACTGAGAAGCGGATGTAATTGAAACCCAAGTAATCAGCCAGTGATAGTTGCTGCAGAGATGACTGGCTTATTGAATTGTGGCTCATGATGCAATGAGGTAAAGGCTTCTGTATGGGCGGCACAGTGGTCAGCACTGCTGCCTCACAGCCCCAGAGACCTAGGTTCAATTCCTGGCTTGGGTCTGTGTGGAGTTTGCACGTTCTCCCCATGTTTGCGTGGGTTTCCTCTGGGTTTTCCGGTTTCCTTCCACAGTCCAAAGATGTGTGGGTTCGGTGAACTGACCATGCTAAATTGCCCCTTAGTGTCAGGGGATTGGCAGGGTAAATATGTGATGTTATGGGAATAGGGCATCGATGGGAATGTGTTCAGTACGGATTTGTTGGGCCGAATGGCCTCCTTCTGCACTGTTGGGACTAGCTAGGATAAATGCATGAGTTATGGGGATAAAGCTTGGGTGGGATTGTGGTCTGTGCAGACTCGATGGGCTGAATGGCCTCCTTCTGCTCTGTAGGATTATACGTGTACGTACTGAAAATCTTACTCGCTGGAAGATTGTGTGTTGCGATTGCAATTCTCATGTTGGGCAGAGTCTGACCATTACAACTGGTCTCAATGATCCTGAACTAGGGATGGGTACAAGTTAACCAACATTTTCACTTTTAATCACCGATGGTGCCTGCTGGAAAGTGCATATGTAGATGTTGGGTGAAATTGGGCCTGGCTGCGATGCCCATCGACACACAGTGTTCACACTCACTGGTGTGTGATGCAGGGGTTGGCAGAGTTGTGGGGATTGTGAAATCGTACTCCAGCATTGTAAGTTCAGGAGACAAGAAAGGGGGGGTTGTGGGTGGTGGGGGGGGTGGGGGCGTTGCAGGTTGGGGCAGTGGGTAGAAGTGGCAAGGAATAAAGAAGTGGAGAGGAAGGTTCCTGTAAATTAGAACCCATATTATTCTCACCTTTTTTTCCCTGGGGCAGCACGGTGGCACAGTGGTTAGCGCTGCTGCCTCACAGCACCAGGGACCTGGGTTCGATTCCGGCCTCGAGTCACTGTTTGTGTGGAGTTTGCACATTCTTCCTGTGTCTGTGTGGGTTTCTCCTCCAGCTTTCCTCCCACAGAGCAAAGGTATGTCGGTTAAGTTGATTGGCACGCTAAAATTGCCCTTTAGTGTCGGGGATTAGCAGGGTAAATATGTGGTATTATGGGAATAAGACCTGGGTGGGATTGTGTTCAGTATGGATTTGTTGGGCCGAATGGCCTCCTTCTCCACTGTAGTGATTCTATGATGATGGTGTCATTAATTAGTCTGACTAAATGTGATGAAAATCCACACTAGTGTGACATATCTTGACAGTATCATCCTAAGCATGTTTTTTATGAACTTGCATTGGCAACATTGATTATTTTATTGAAAAGATGTTTTCACTGTAATGGGAGAACTGTGGAGACCTCACAGATAGTTTTTGCTCATTCAAGGATCTCGTTGCCAGACAGCGATCCTCATACTTCATTGGAAATTTGTATTTGGGTTCTACTGTGTCATGCGGAGAGCCAGGGTCGATTCTGTTACCTCTGCTGTTCGGAATGAGGTGGCAATACGGTTTAAGATAAATGCCGCTATTACCTGTCCCATTCCTGCTGTTGATATTTTGGCAAGGGACATTGAAATGGATGGCTTAGGTGCCGCTGATTACAAGTCTCAAAATCCCACGTGATGTTGCCAGCACCCTGGTGTAATTACGAAGTGTTTAAAGCTAAAAAGGGTTTCTGACCTCACAAAAATCAACTCTTCCCATGATTACCACTCCACTTTACTCAGAGGGTAGTAAGGGCATGGAACGCCCTGCCTGCAGCAGTTGTGGACTTGCCAACTTTAAGGGCGTTCAAATGGTCATTGGATAGGCATATGGATAATATTGGAATAGTTTAGCTTAGAGGGTCATTAGATTGGTTCAACTGATCGGCGCAACGTTGAGGGCCGAAGGGCCTGTACTGCGCTGTAACATTCTATGTTCTGTGTTCTACTTCCCACCGCCTTTTACTTACTGCAGCTAGCTGGTTCTGCAAGAGAAATTTTGAATTTCGTCCCTCCGATCATTGAATTGTTTTTCAGGATTCACTTAGCTCCAGGAGTTCACTGTTTATATGTAAGTCTGACCTGAGCGTCAAAATGGTTTGTGACCCAGCTACTTGGTAGTCATGATGTAGAGATGCTGGCTTTGGACCAGTTGTCCAATTACTTGCACAGAGCAGCAGTGGGTTTCATAGAAACCCTATAGTGTAGAAGGAGGCCATTCATCCCATGAAGCCTCCAGCGACAACAATCCCACCCCAGGCCCTGTCTCCACAACCCCACATGTTTACCCCATTAATCCCTCTAACCTACACATCCCAGGACACTAAGGGGCAATTTAGCATGGTTAATCAGTGTAACATGCACATCTATGGAGTGTGGGAGGAAACCGGAGCACCCAGAGGAAACCTGTCACGCAGGGAGAGAATGTGCAAACTCCACAGAGACAGTGACCCAAGTCAGGATTCAAGCCACTGTGCTGCCCATTAATTTTACCCCGTAGAGCACCAGGACATGGGTCCAAATCATAGAATGGTTACAACGCAGTCGGTCGTTCAGCCCGTTGCATCTGTGCCAGCTCTCTCCAAGAACAACTGCTTAGGTATTATTTCACTGGAACGAGTAGTTAACCTGTGAGCTTTGTAGAACCACGATGCTGAGTGTACAAACCTCAACTTACTGACTTACAGGAGTGCAGCCAACGGAAGGAGAACCTTGTCCTGCTTCTGGCTGCGTTGGGGCAGCAAACCAATGTAAACTTGCTGTGTTCGTTGAGGTGGGGTGATTTTTTTTTGACATTCAGCAGGTTTGCTTTGGGTTGCTGGCTGACGCAACACGATAGAATCCAATATTAAAGGAGGTTGTGTTGCTCATCTTTGTGGCTGAGCCATTGCTATGGAGCAGGAATAGGAGTGAGAAATCCTTGAAATGAATATGCTGCAGGTAAACAAAACCACCCGGATTAAAAGGTTCCTATTATAAGGCTCTCTAAACAAAGCAGGGGGCCATCACATTTGATATTCCAGCATTGCCTGCTGTGTTGTGATTTACAAATAGAGAAAGCCTTGAGGCTGTGTGTATTCTCAGAAATTTTCTGCAGTTGCAACAGTGTTGAACCCCCTTCTATTATTCAGTTTGAAGAACTCACAGGACTAAGAAGATCTTCTCCCATTTTCCTACCCTTTCACTTTATCTGCGGTCAGAGCAACTCATGTAAATGTTGAGTGTAACTGAATAAGATATTTTTTTTGAAAAAAAATGATGAGGAAATAAGGCAATAAGTGAAGTGACCATTGGGTTTATTATTTACACAGTATAAAGAAGCAATTTGAAAAGTTCTTTTATACTGTCAGGGGATATTACACAAAATTAGTTTGCTTAAGGGTTGAAAAAATATTTTGCTTTTCCAGCTTCTGATGTTTTATTTTTATTTGAAACAACCTCGAAACTGAATTGACTCTTTGTTATTCTGGGGCTGCATTTAGTTTTAAAAGAAAAAAATATATCTATAATCTAAAAATAGCGAGGTATTTAAGAACAGCTGCTTGGGTGTTGAAGTCAGGAGTTTTAACTGCGTTGGATTTTTACTGCAGTTTATAATTAGACTTATATTTTGTTCTCTTATTAGAAACAATAGAAGAGCCAGAAGGCAGGAAAACTACATCTTTCCTTGTGTTTATTGCCCTTGTCAGCCCCCAGTATTTCAGATGAAAGAGTAACTCCACAGGTCCTTATGCAACCAATTGGTGTTACAAGAAAAAAAAGATTGGTACACATTTTGGGGAAAAAAAGTAGTTTGAAATAAGTATTAGAATTCTTGATGAATTGCAAGCAGAAACAAGCTTTGTTCTTTCAAAAAAAAAGCAGTTACTGCTCATTGGCCCATTAACAGCAAAACTGGTTTGTTGGACTCCTGATCCAAGGTGAACACTGTGCAAGTTAGCTAGCTAGGTAGAGATACCCGTGATTAAATGAAAATCCTGGTACGTCTGTCAATGAAGAACAATAATGGTGTTCATGGAGATATTTCACGGCTTAGCTTGTCCAAAAAGGGCTCCGTAGGTGTGGTGAGCCGATGGGAACCGGTTGAGGGGGAGTTATTATTGCCCCGTTTGTATCTCAAGCTGTCCCAAAGCCTCTCCTTGTTCCCAACCCAACATACAAGGCAACCCTTTCATTATCAAATTTGTTGCCATTATTATTTTCTGCTAACTGCATGCTAAGCTGTAAACCTTTAATCATGTTTGTGGGTAAGCTAAATGAGTGTGTGTTTGTCAGCGTACACACAAACTGTTGCATTTGTGTGTCTTTGTGGGTTTGTCTGTACATAATTGTGCTGCGTGCTTCGCTTCTCAATAACTCCTCCAGGAGTTGGGCTGTTGTATTAACAGCAACATCTGCAGGACACATTGCGGGAAGTCTGAAGAGAGGAGATAGAAAGGAAAAATCCTTGAGTCGGGCCTGGTATGCTGCGGTTTAGTAAAATGCTGTACTTCATGTGTACTGAATTTTCTCGAGTGATGCTTCACTCAATCCCTGACTCGCCCGCCACAACACTCTGATGATTTATATTTTGCAGGTGTTGTAACAAATTTCTAAAACTCATCCACTGCCAATTTAGGAGGAAGGTACTTATCTTCTGCCAGATGAGCAGACACAAGGCATTAGTTTATATAAGAATATCTTTTTACAACTGCACTCTTAAATTTACTTAATGACAGCTTTTAACTTTTTTTTGATATAGAATGCATGCCAGTTGGTGGGTGTAATCGTTTTGGAATGTGAAGATCAGCTCATAAGGTGGATGCAAAGCATGAAGAGTTATTGTAAAAATTGTCTTTTGAGGGGTTGACTTTATTTAGAATTGCTGGAAAAGCGCTATTTTCCCTGTTGGCCAGTAACTTTGAGGCTATTTCTGAAGCGGCTGTGGACAAAGTGAATTGTTTAGTAGCAACTGTTAGATTGAAAATTCTGAATAAATTTTCCATGTGTGCTTACTGTTCAAACGCATTGTGCATGTGCCATTGCTATGCAGGTGTTGACCCATTTATGTTAATGCTTGCATGAATAGAGTACAGACAGGAATATGGCCTGAGTGTGTTAAATGCTGTTGTGTGGTATTTGCTGATGGGAATTTTTATTCTGTCCTGTTTTGATTGTTACGCAAGATCTCGATAGATCGAAACATTACAGACTTGACATTTCTCTGTCAAGACCTCATGTACTTTCTCAAAAGTTCTCAGAGACTCCTGTCTTTAAATGAGTACAAGCATTAACATGAGCTTGCATCAAATGAACATGAACAGAACCAACACTTGAGTCCATGATGTGTTTAATTGTGAGTTGAAATGGTTTTTTGTTTGATTAGAAGCATTTTTGATTTCCTAATTTTTACTTCAGTGAGAGGGATGGGGAGCACGAGGAGAGTTGTCTGGGAAGCTGCAATATTCTGATGCAAGAATGGAGTTTATGAAGTTCAGGGTTTTTTAAGCTTTCTGGAATTGACAGTTTATCACTCTCTAAAGAGTTTTCAGCACATTCTGCTGTCTGAAAACAACGCTAGAATGTTTTTAAAGCTTATTTATCAGTGTCACTAGTAGGCTTACATTCATAGAATCCTACAGTGCAGAAGGAGGCCATTCGGCCCATCGAGTCTGCACTGAACACAATCCCACCCAGGCCCTATCCCTATAACCCCTTGCACTTACCCTAGCTAGTCCCCTTGATGTTAAGGGGCAATTTTAGCATGGCCAATCCACCTAATCTGCACATCTTTAGATTGTGGGAGGAAACCGCAGCACCCAGAGGAGACCCATGCAGACATGGGAAGAATGTGCAAACTCCACACAGACAGTGACCCGAGGCCGGAATTCAAACCCAGGTCGCTGGTGCTGTGAGGCAGCAGTGCAATGAAAATACTGTGAAAATACTGTGAATAGTAAGCAGAAGGAAGCTTTCGAATGGTTTCTCACTTTCGTTTGGAAGTGACTTCTTGGAATCTGGAAAGCTGGAAACTTTGTACAAATTGGAGCATCTTGCAAGTTTTAAAGTTTATTTGTTGGTGTCACAAATAGGCTTGCATTAACACTGTGATGAAGTTACTATGAAAATCCCCTAGTTGCCACACTCTGGCACTTATTCGGGTACACTGAGGGAGAATTTAGCATGGCCATTGCACCTAACCAGCATGTCTTTTGGACTGTGGGTGAAAACCGGAGCGCCCGGAGGAAACCCAAGTACACACGGGGAGAACGTGCAGACTCTGCACAGACAGTGACCCAAGCCGGAACCAATGCTTGATTTCTATCTCGGAGAACCAGAAATTTGCACCATTGAGATTCTGTCCTGTTTTTGCTGATCTGTTGAAGTTAGATGAAGGAATGAAATGAGAACTTAATCTGCTTGTGACACCCTTGTCAAGGAGAATAGGAAGAGTAAAGGAGAAATAGTTCTTTGCCACCCTGGAGGTTCTGCACTTAAAACCCTTAAAATATCCCTGTCGTTCTCAAGCAGAGAAGAGCTGGTGCTTTTAATGCCTAAAGCATAACTGTGATCTTGGATTCTTACCTTGTCTTGAGGCAAAATTACTTCTCTTCTGGAGCCAAAGGCTCCAAAAAGTTCACATCTTTTTCTTCACCCTGAGGCTGTGGAGCAGCTCTGGGACACTGTCATTAAGTGAAGAAACAGCATACATTTATGTCGCACCTCTCCCATCTTCAGAATGCTTCCAAGTGTTCCACAGCGGATGAATTATCTTTGAAGGAGTCACTGTTTTCATAGAATCCCTACAGGGCAGAAGGAGGCCATTCGGTCCATTGAGCCTGCACAATCTCACCCAGGCCCTATTCCCGCAACCCCACATATCCACCGTGCTAATCCCCCTGACACAAGGGCCAATTAAGTATGACCAATCAACCTAACCCACATATCTTTGGACTGTGGGAGGAAACCGGAGCACCCGGAGGAAACCCACATGGACAATTGTACACAGCTGGGTCCTATGGAGGGAACTGATCAATTATTTCATCTTTGGAGCTGCTGATCAAGACACCAGGATAATCCCCTGCTCTTTTTCAAATAGCAACATTGGATCTTTTACGCCTAATTAAGCCGACAGCCTTGGTGCTCTGTCTCACCTGAAGGATGTCACCTGTTTCTGTGCCAGCCAGCCTGACCAACGCCGTCGGCAGCCAGCACGCTGAAGCGCCCACTAGATAGCACGCTTAAGTTGTACAGTAATGCTTCAACTCAAAGCCAGGATGGACTGACGTATCTGCCTATTGCAGACACCAATTACTCTCCTCCTGGGCTTTGGCATGAGTATCTGGCCGTGGAACTATATCAGTTTTAGGTTCTATCCTTGCATTGCTAGAGCTGATGAAGCACCAGGAATTTTGAGGCTTCATTTCTAACTATGGAATTAGCTGAATCAATAACATTGACCATTTAAACCCGCTCTGGTATGTAGGACTCTGAGTAATGAAGGATATTAATTCAGAAGGAGATGAATGGCCCTTGCTGTCCCTGTCTGCACACATTGCTTTTCATACATAGTTTATTTCTTGAAACTTCTGCCTGATTTTAGACATTTCCACCGTTATCATAGAACCCCTACAATGCAGAAGAAGGCCATTTGGCCCATCGAGCCTGCACCACAACAATCCCACCCAGGCCCTATCCCCGCAACACCATGTATTTACCTTGCTAGTCCCCCTGACATTAAGGGGTAATTTAGCACGGCCAAGCGCCTAACCTCCACATCTTTGCAATGTGGGAGGAAACCGGAGCACCCAGAAGAAACCCACGCAGACACGGGGGGAATGTGTAAACTCCACACACACACACACACACACACACACACACACACACACACACACACACACACACACACAGTGACCCCGAGGCTAGAATTGAACCCGGATCCCTGGCGCTGTGAGGCAGCAGTGCCACCGTGCTGCCCATTTGATGCAGAATAATGATGCAGAATAAACACAACTCTTGTGCCCTCAAACCAAAATAGTGATGGCGAGTGATATTGTCTCAATTTGAAACAGTCAGAATTTACTGGGTGATGTGAGCACAGATAATATGTTAATGGGACCACAATGTTAGTTTGGGTTCGGAACGATGACACATGCAACCAAAGAAAGTCAGACAAAAGGGAATCTGTTTTCTTTAGTAGATTTCTAGTTGGAGTATTTTTAACTTGATTAAGATCATGTAACAGCTAGTATTTTAGATGCTCTTGTTCGTGAAGTGCACAATGTTTAATAGCCCGACAAGAAACTAAACCCCGTTTGAATTTTTAAGTGCAAAGGTGACAGTGGAATCTGAAGATGCCATGCCAGCAGAACCCTTCACTGTCATAGCTTTGCATCTATGATCAAGAAGATTAAGTAACCACTCTCTTCAAAAGGTTGTGTAAAATTAGTTTTCAGGAGCTCATTGTGGTAAAACAAAGCCCGCGAGAACCTGCAGCTCAAGAAACAAAAGCATGGTTTTAGCCTCTTTCGCTCCCATTCACCACCCTTTCTTTCTAGTGACTTAACACAGCAGTAAACACGGTATTCATCTTCACATTATCTTCCAAACTTGATGAGATCATGCCTCTCCCTTAGCACTTCTGCAGGAGTTTTTCAATGAAGCGTGTAGTCAGCGTGGCTTTTATGTTGGAAGCTGAGGCGGGGGGAGGAGGGAGGGGTTTGGTGAAGAGGGAGGAGGGGAGATCTTGTGCAGTGACCTTAACTATCTGATTTTGAAGAGAAATTCAGTTTGTTCCAAGTGTTCTTTTTTGCCTAGTAAGGATATTTGCTTCAAGCCTTCATCCCATGATGAATGGAAAAGAATTCTGTTTTTCCCCCCAAAAATATACTTTTATTCATAAAGTTTATAAAAATACATTCATTCCATGCCAGTATCAGGTTGGCATTACATAAAGTGATTCATTTTACGTGTTACATTTACAATTACAGTCAATATTTACAATGCTCATTGCAAGTCCAAAACAAAGTCCCGGGGTGTTCTCCTCCAGAACTTCCAGCCCCTCTGTGTACAATGGCTGAAGGGCCTTAAACAGTGGCAAGCCCAAGCTTTAGTGCATCCCTCGATGTTTAGTTGTAGACCTTGGAATGTGCCAATAGTATCCAACATGTGCAGGAAGGACCTGACAGAGAGGGCTCTTCTCGCCACCAACCAAGCTACGCCTTGGTGCTTGTTTGAACATTCTGGTGATGAGGTACAGTGCCAAACGACTTTGACAGTCTGTTCGCGGAACTGTCTGCTCCTTTTCCCGCAGGGCATCAAGGACTTTGCATATATGTCCAATTGTCTGACAAACTTGTGGCCCAAAGTATTTTTCTGCTTAGATTTCTCCATGAGGGATAAGAGTCCATGTTTACCCTGAAAGCCAGGATTAATAAGCTTGGAAACTGGAGCTAATGCTTTGTGATATTGACCACACCAGTCCATTCTGGATTGTTTTTCTCATACTTCAGCTGTCTGAGCAGTTTGCATAATTTTTTGGAATGGTTTCAGATTGTCACATGAGCAGGTTTTTTTTTACAGAAGGAAAGGTATATTTTTGCTGCAGTGCTGTGAGCAGATTTGATTACAATACAAAAGTGTTATATGATAATAAATATGCAGATGTGTTGGGATGCTGTTTTAGATGTCTCAAATTCTGTATTATGCAAGCGCTTTCTCACTATAACCGCAGGATGGCTGAATACTTCTAACCTGGTCTTGCCAGAATTATAGGATATCATTTGTCAGTGTTAAGCTTTTTGCTGCAAGTAGCCAAGAAATTGAAGTTTTTAAAGGGCCAGCCTTGTGCAAATTAAAGTCGTTGGTCAATTGTTTTTGTAGAACACACAACACAGTGGGATAACAATAGCGTCTATGTCTGTAGCATTTACTATGTACAAGAAGAGTATTTAACCACTTTACACCATTGTAAATGAGTTGCAATTTGTGAAGGAGCTTTAAGGAAGTCGAAGTGATACTGGAAGGAATTCGGGTTTTGGCAGCAAATGGTGAAATTTCGGGCAACAGAAGGTTTTAGTTTCAAAGTCTGGGCTAACCTTCCAGTGTCGCGCTAAGGGAATGCTGCACTGTTGGAGCTGCCATCACTTGGATGAAATATGAAGCAGAAAACCCCAACTGCACTTGGGTAGAATGAAAAGATCCCATGATATTTTAAAGAAGAGGAGGAGAGCTCCCCTCAGTGAACTAGCCAATATTTATCGCCCAGACATCACTAAAATAACATGATACATTGATGCCAGTGTTGGACTGAGGTGGACAAGATGAGAGGTCATACAAAACCAGGTTGTGGTCCAACAGGTTTAGTTGAAATCACAAGCTTTCAGAGCACTTTCATATCTGTCGAAGGAACCTCAGCTGACATACATGTCAATAACTTCAATAGTCAGGATGATATGCATTTACAATCAGGACATTCCAAACAAAAACAGGAAATACTGCAAAAAATACTCAGCAGGTCTGGTAGCTTCTGTAAAGAGAAAAAGCACTTCAGGTCGTGACCTATCAATAAAACCGGGAAAGGTTTTCCAGCATTTTCTATTTTTATTTCAGATTTCCAGCATAGGTAGCATTTGGCTACAACACATCTCAAAATATTTTACAGGCATTAATTATTTTGTGGAGTGTAGTCAAATTTGGCAACCAGTTTGAACACAGCACAATTCCAAAGCCATGTGATAGTGATCAGACTATCTATTATTTTAGTTGAGAAGTCACACAACACCAGGTTATAGTCCAACAGGTTTAGTTGAAATCACAAGCTTTTGGAGCGCTGCTCCTTCATCAGCTGCAAAAGCGCTCTGAAATCTACTGTGGGGGAATGTCTCAATATCACACTCTTCAAATGTAGTCAAGAACCTCTGGCTGTCGCTATAAATATAAAGCAATAGACACACCAGACAGTGATACATCTTGGGGTTCAGGTGATACTCCTTCAATAGCTTACAAACAGCTTGAGACTTGCAGTGTCTTAGCCTTGCAATATGTTACACTCTGCCCTCTGAACCACAAGGTTTTGGGTTCAAGTCCTACTTCAGGATTTGACAGAGTTAAAACTTGATACTCCAAAGCGGTACTGAGTGAGTGCTGCACTGTTATAGTTGCTGTCTTTGGGTGAGTTGTTAAGCCGAAGTTCCTTTGCCTTTGAGCCCCACCTGTTGGGATGGATGCAGAAGATCCCATGGCATTATCCTGATGAAGAGCAGGCGAGTTATTTGTGGTAAAATATTTTATCCCTCAATCAGCATCATAAAAATTGATGATGTGGTCATTATCACATTGCTGTTTATGGGAGTTCGCTGAGTGCAAATTGGCTGCCACATTTCCAACATAGCAGGAGTGAGTGTGCTTCAAAAGTACTTAATCGACTTGAAAGACCTTCGTGTGGTGGTTTAAAAAAAATTATATAAATGCAGATCTTTCTTTGGGATCCTGAACATTCACCTGAATAGAGGGTTCAGTCTAGAAGTGTATCCCAAGCACAGTAGGTTTGACAAAGTAGAGTTTATTCAGTTCTGAGGGGGAATGTTACCAATTGAGCCAAGCTGGCATGTTATGATTCTGGGCCCAAATTCCTAGTACCATGTTGGAGTATCAAGTTTTGACTCTCTCAAATTCTGAAGCAGGACTTGAACCCCGAACCTTGTGATTCAGAGGGGAGAGTGCAACCAATTGAGCCACAGCTGACGTACAGGTCAATTGTTTCAATAGACAGCATGATGTACATTTACAACCAGGGCACTCCAAATAAAAACAAAATGCTGGAAATACTCTGCAGGTCCGGTGTCTCTGTGGAGAGAAAAAACCCTTCAGGCCTGACCTATCAACAAAACCCTCAGGCAGCACAGATTCAGATAAAGCAATGGAGTTTTATTCTATGTCTGACCTTCTAAATCATGGACTGAGAGTGCTCAATGCCTATACTGGGTGTGTTTTCTGTATTGTAGGACTGACACTTATAATTTTGAAATAAACCAGAAATGTTGGGAATATAAATATCTTTGTGTGTGAGTTCAGTCTTGCGCTGTCATGGAGTTACTAACCAACTCCTCATATAACTGCAGTTGGTTCTTCTGATCTGTTCCTATACATTGATTTGATTTATTGTCACATGTATTAGTATGCAGTGAAAAGTATTATTTCTTGCGCGCTATACAAAGCATACCCTTCATACAGAGGGTAACCAGAGACTGCAGAATGTAGCGTTACAAGAAGATAACGGGAGAGTGCAGAATACAGTGTTTGAGGCTCCTTTTCAGTCACACTCTCCTCCAGTATAAGATTATGTTTTCTTTCATGTAGCTTTCAAGTGTCATGGTGTGTAAGTGCAGAACACATCGCAAGGCTCAGACTGTTTGTAAGCATTTGAAGGATTGCTCTTGTAGTGTGCAATATCACCTGAACCCCAAGATGTATCACTGTCTGGTGTGTCTATTGCTTTATATTTATAGTGACAGCCCGAGGTACTTGACTACATTTGAAGAATGTAATGTTGAGACACTCCCCCACGGTAGATTTGTGATGTGTTAGATGAGCAGGTTTTGTGCAGGAGAATATGTCCAGATGACACTTTAAACAAAGACAAGCACTTACAACTGTTGGAACAACTTTTTACTGCACACACAAGAACAAAAAAAACAAAAAACTCAGGAATAAGAAGGTTGTCCTTTATTGTAAAAATATGCATAATTACAGCTTACTGACAGGTAAGTTGACTGCAAAGGATGCATTGACGCCTTAACTCAGTTATTACCCAGAGATGGAATGGTGGCAAGAAGCCTGTCATGTGATTCCTTGTGGCTGTTAGTGACGGACGCCATATTGCAACCCAATGCATCTTCCAACCATCAGAGAAAGGCCTCTCATGCTGATTGGTCAGATATTATGTGAATGAATTAGATATTAAATGATAGATACATCTTTTTTGTAAAGAATTTTACAGCAGATGAATGGAGCCAGTCTATAGTATGATCTGAATAAAATGAAAAGAACCCCTCGAATGTGGGAAGTTGGTTGGGGTTGTGGGTGTGGGGAAGGGGAGGGGTTCAGTGTGTGGAAACAACTTGCATTTTAAATCACTTTGATTTAATTTCTTTCATTATCCATAAATAATGTTGATTTTTTATTAAAAAGCCCACCACTTTGAAACTTCTTTCACACGTTTCACAGCAGCATTAAGAATTCAAAATGCTTGCATACAAGAAGTGTATGTGGCTTTTTAATGGAATTTCCCATCATTACAAGCCAGTGATCTACATTTCTGATCAATGAAAATTAAATTGCTTTAGTTCATCAGCTGCTCTCATTGTGACTAGACAGAGTCTGAGTGTTTCCCGAGTGGAGGTTCCAGTAAGTTTGCAATGTGACTTAACCATTTCATTGCTGGTGGTAACACACATTTTCTCCTGCCTCTTTTGACTACATTTTGCTAATCTGTTTAGTGCTGTGTAACTAGCTTTGTTTTACACGACAATGCACTTAATTCAAGTTATGCAATTTTAGCACTGTTGTAACCACTGCATGTTGTTGGGGAGAAAGCATTACCCCCTCACCCATTTTGCCACCATCCGATTTAGAGGTTGGAGAAGTAGCAATCTTGGAGGATTGTAGATCTGGAGGAGGTTACATAGATTGGGTGCAGGGAGACAGTGGAACAAGTTGAATTTAAGTGTCAGAATTTTAAACTAGACTTGGAACCGATGTAAATTGGCAAGCCTAGGGGTTGACAGGTGAATAGTATTTGACACAAGTTAGGATATGGGTGGCAGAGTGCAAAAAAGTCTCCACTCAAAAGGCAAAAGTGTTAGCTAATTTAGAAGCAACAAATGTACTGATGTGGATTAATTAGCACCTACTAATGTCACAATAATGTGCTTCACTCAGTAATTTTTCTAATGTGCTTCATGCAGGATAACGCAAAGGCCAGATTGCTTTACAGGATAGTAACACATCAAGGAGCTCATTTAATGCTTTAAATGACAAACGCAAAGCTAGTGTTACCATCAAATATTCAGATGTAACATCTCTGACTACTATTTAAGTCTGTTATCCTTTCATTCAGGGTGAGATTTAGGTTGTTTTAATGGGGGGCTGTGATTGAATTCATATCACACAAATAAAAGTGGTTTGAGGTTGTGACACACTAAACAAAGTTAAAATTAGGTATTTTATGCCGAACATTAATTTTACTGTGAGCTGCTTCAGTTCAGTTAACAGGCGCTAAGGTGTTTAAAATATTAATGTTGTAGTGAGGTGCCAACACATGAATATTCCAGTAAAATGCACATATTTATAAAAGAGTGATGGTATTTACATTTGTAAATAATGCTATAAATTTCACTGAAGTATATTACTTTTGCATGATGTAAGACTGATCTCTCTCTCTCCCCTCCCATCAAATACATTTTGCCAAATGGTTCTTTCATGAATATAGATCCCATTAACTTAGTAACATCTACTGGGAGGGACTTTAGCAGTGTTACAGTGGGGTTGGGCAGAGTGAAAGCACAGTAACTCACAATCACTGTGCTAAAGCACACCTCATTGTAACTGGAAAACAGTCACATTTCTTCAACGCGTTGTTCCTCCTTACCGTACAGAAATCATTTCAAACCTTCGGCCCCGCTTGTCCAAGAACTTGCCCAAATGGTGGCTCTCTGTACCAGGCTGCTTCAGAAGTGGTGCAATTACTAGAGCAAAGCCAAATCACTCCCAAATTATACTACTAATAATGACATGAAAACCATTCTTCTCATTCTTCACTTTACCCACTGGGGAAAATAGAGACATGTGTAACTTAAGGAAATTTTGTGGCCTTTGAATATTTTAAAAATGCTTGTTTTTTAAGGGAACATTGACGTGACTCACGGAACTGTTGGGAAGTGGGAAGAAAATTGATGAACATTGATGATAAATTTGAAATGAAAACAAAATTCTGGTCCTGCATAATGTGGTCAGTGAGCATTTGAAAGAGGAAATAATGTCTTGGCTGAGAGCACTGAGAATTTGAGGAAAAGAAGATGATTGAAACATAAATGGAATTTAGTCATTAATTTGCACTGTGCAATGCAACACAAGAATATTGTCTAGGGCGAAGGGATATGCCCCCAGCAACCTTTCAAATAAAGAGATTTTTCAAACTTCACTCCCTGCAATTTACAGTTGAGTGTAGCTGCACAGACTTAGTGGATGGGATCTAATGTCTCTCTCTGTGGTGTGTTTGATGGTGAGGGATTGTTAGCAGGCAAGAGGATGGTGTGCGTGTGTGTGTGTGTTTTGTGTGTTGTGTGTGTGTGTTGTGTGTGTGTGTTTTGAATTGAACAGTGTAAGATATGATGTACACATCACAATGGAACCTTGGGCTAGACCTGAATAAAGGGGAGGTGGGAGGGTGAGCGATGGTTGGACTTTGCTTTGCTGCTCTGTCCTTGCCCTTCTCCCATGACTGCTATTATGATTTAAAAGAATATGCCGCCTATTTTGCTGAAGCACTGTGGCAGTCAGAGCTTTATACTACTGACAGAATTTCTGAGCTGCCTTCTCTTTTTGACAGAAAATGATTCACTTAGACCTTATAACAAGGCCATTATATATATTTGGGTGACCAGGGAAACTTGTGCTGAGCCACTGAAAAGACAGTAATGTCAGCCCTATTCATCTGACCAATTTGAGCACAGAAATAGCTTTTTAAAATGCACTTCAATTACTTCTTTAATTCTAGCATCTGAAGAGCGCATTAGTTGAGTCCCACTTCACCAAAAAAAATGGCAGCGATCTCAAACAAGCTTAATTGAGTGCATTCAATTCACTATCATGCTCCTCAATGTTCATCCCTGTTTTTTTTCAAGTGAACTTTTTAATCTCGCCAGCTTTCATATTTTTTCATGTTCAAAGTACGCAAAGCTTTGGGCTTGATTTCCATTGTCTCTGTGACAGCACCGATTTCCAACACCACCACCCCCACCCCCCGTCCCCCAACTGTTGCCCCAACCCAATCCATTCTCATCTTCCATTTCTAGAATAAACCTACACATTTATACTCTGCCCTTCCATATCCTTCCCTGTGCAGTGCAGTTAAGTTTGGGAATGATTCATTGGCAAATTACAGTGAAAATTCCACTTGGCATTTTTTCAACCCATCAGTAAAAGAACCATGCCTTTTAATTGTTGAACTGGGAGAAGGTACGGCGTGAATGGAAGCCTTTGTGTTTAGCAACATTAATCAATCTCTTGACACTGGGCCCCCTTGTAGTCACCTACTGTTTGTATATATTATAAGTCCTAATTACATATCAGCATTGACTGATGGGTGAGCCCTAAACAGCACTAGGCCTGAGCGTCAACGTATTGTCAGATTAGTTGAACAATGTCACTTTTCCAGATTAAAACTAGTGATTACTGAATGCCAGACGCAGCAACAACAGACTTCAGTCTCTATTTCTGTGCATTCTCCTGTGCTGGGGGAGTGAAAAGCGTGTCTGTGGAGAAAGTTGAGTTGTGATGAGCTGCTTTTCTCACTGTACGTACGAGTGGCTTCAATTGTCACTCCTACTTTGTTTAGACTAGAAGTTTGCTGGCTTCCTGCTGCTCGTGAAGCTGTTTATGCTAATAAACTCATTAGTGTCGAAAGCGCCTGGTCTTTTTAATCAGTATGTGCAAAGCAAAGCTTGTTTGTGTTGACATGCTGCCAACACTGGCACCCTTTTGCCAAGTGAGCAGGACAACTGATGATCATCTATAATATAGAGGCATTTATGTTTTCGAATGAGAGGCGGTAGCTTGGTGTGTTTTCACCAGATAGCTAAATATGACAAACCTAGCATATTTCACTTCCACTTTAGTCTAAGGAAGTTTATATTTTTTTTAAAAAAAATGTGGCTGTGGTTAAAATGAGCATTGCCTGCAGAGTCTCGTCAAGTTTCCATGAAAAACCTTGCAATCCAGTGCGTTTACGTCAGATCTGACTCCACTTTTGCAGTGTAGCTGCTAACACTGGCATTTTTTTTTTGTTTTGTTTAATGTATTATTTCCTCCTCTTCCTTGTATAATTCCCTGCTGAACACAGAGTTGCTGTGCTGGGGGATGAGAGAAAGGTGCTCATCTCTCGGAATCCTCCAGTTGATGCCTGAGATTGGTCATCCACATTCTCCCTTGTCTGCATGTTTCCATTGTAACAACATTAAAATTATAAATGCAGCAATTGAAAAATCACAATTGCAGACCAGTGTTAGACTATCAAGCAGATCATACAATCAAAGTATCCCCACATTGTGTTGCTTTGAGGCTATTACTTTTCCCTCGGTACTGCTAGCCTTCCCCCCACCTTCATAACAGGAGAAATGACAAAGATTTTAAGTGTTCACAAAGGGAAAATGGATGCTGTCCACTAATGTGCACCGACTACATTAAAAGCACAATATGAATACAGACTGTTTAATCAGAGCAGTGTGTGATTGAACTGGGTCAAGTATTCATGCATTAAACTGAAGTGAATTTCAGAGGTTGGACCAATTTCAGGCCCACAGGAACCCTTGGAAATCTGGGAGGGCGGGAAAGGTGAGGCTGGAATGGGACTACGAACGTTATATTTGGGCGGCACGGTGGCACAGTGGTCAGCACTGCTGCCTCACAGCGCCAGGGACCTGCGTTCAATTCCAGCCTTGGATGACTGTGTGGAGTTTGCACATTCTCCCCATGCCTGCATGGGTTTCCTCCGAATGCTCCGGATTCCTCCCGCAGTCCAAAGATGTGTGGGTTAGGTTGATTGGCCACGCTAAATTGGCCCTCGCGTCAGGGGGATTAGCATGATAAATAAGTGGAATTATGGGAATAGGGCCAGGATGAGATTGTGATCGGTGCAAACTTGATGGGCCATATGGCCTCCTTCTAATTGTGAGGATGCTATGATTTTATTCTTTTCGATGATACCGAAGGTGTAACAGTTATCAAGCTAATGTACTTGCCTTCGGTAGCCAAATTCCCAATCACAATGATTGAATTCTAAGAAATTGAATCAGTTTGGGCGCCTCAGATTTGAGCTTGCACACCATTTCTGAATCCAAAGTCAGTGCAAATAGAAGTTGTTCCAAAGACCTGAACATTCTTGGAATTGCTGTTCCACAACCATTCACATTTAGTTGCTGCATTGATGACATTTTAAGATTTTTTTTTAGTCGCCCATCTTTCAGAGTTTTCTGAAAGAAACTGGGCCTCAGCATTAAAATGAAGGATTGGAAAATGGTGCCTGGAATTAGTGTTTCTGATGGACCATTCTGATATCTTTTTACTGGAACTGACTGTCCAACAACCTCTGGTGCATTGTGAACACCACATAACCCAAAATTTGGACCAGTTCATCTAACATCAGCATCTGACTTATTTATGGACTCAGAGGAAAAGAATAAAGAGCAAAGCTGTGATTGTCCTTAGAAATGGAATAAAAAAAAATTTTAAAGGCATTTTAGGGGAGCCACGCTCCATTTTACTGATATAATTTCCCAACAACTGCCCTCAAACTTTGACCATTCTGTCACCTAAGAAAGAGATGAAGCTTGCTGCCAAATAAAATCAGGGAGATTTGTTCCGAGGATTGAGACTTCTAACTTGGTGAAATATGTTACAGAAGAATCATAATCCGGAAATGAAAATAATAAACGTCAGGAGATCTCTCCTTAGAACTACTGCATTCACAGGCAAAGGACATTCGGTGCATTGCGATGTTAAAAACATGTATATTGTCCACTCTCAAATTTTTAAGAAGTTTAGAGCCACACCCTTGGGAGCAGAACACTGTTTGCTTGCACGAGGTCAGAGACCACGGCAGCCGAAGGTAGCTGAGCCTGAATCTCTGATTCCCTTGTGTTTCCTCAATTGCTTCATCCCTTAACCCATCCTCCATTGATTTGGCCACAGTTCCACATTGAACAAGAGGGGGTATGCAGAGGGTGTGAAAAGGGTCTTTCTATTAGTCTACTCGTAAACTGCACAGGCGTTGTTTTCATCTCCCAACTAAGCGGAGCACAGTTGCAATTTCATGCTTTCTCCAGTGTTGGTTTATCACCAGCAACATTTACTTCGTTCATGTGAGTCACATACGTAATTAGGCCCGGTGCTAATTAATGATTAAAATTACACACTGAAGCTGTTAATATTTAATTTGCAGCAAACGGAGGCACCTCCTCCTCTGGGTTGTGCGCTCCGAGTCAGTTTGACATGCCGCTGGCTGAAGGACACGGTTCTGGCCATAACGTGGGGAAGCTACCTCCTCTCTCGAAATTAGATGCATCTGAGAGATTGTTTTGCAATAGTCTATTAGCATTTGAATTAGCTGGGGGCAACAGAGGAAGATATTCTGCTGAAGAGAAAGGTTTAGAAGTCATAACCTATGCATGTTTTTACTCAGGAGGAGCTGTCTGGGCCTACATGACACCGCCATGTTATGCCAGTGGGACACACAATCCCACAGAGCTTGCTTTGTCTGCTTGGAGTCCAAACCTTTAAATTATGTGACAAGAACAGATCGTTAATATGGGCAATAGTGGCAGTGTCTATTTTACAAGGGTGTTTTTGTTGCACTGTATTATATTTTTCACTGTCTTTAAAGCAGTACAGTTAACCTCAGTGTCCAAACCATACAGTAGACTTGTTCCTACATGTCCTAATATGTGAGCTGTTTAGGAATGCAAATTTAAAACCATCGAAGCACATTGTGACTGCAAGAAAGGATATTTCAGTTGCTTTATTAGTCTGTCAAGATTAAAGGTACACTATTTTAAAAAGTTGACATTTTACTCCGCATTCGCTCTGTTTAATGCCTCTGTAACCCTGTATATCTCTTATTTGTCCTTATACTATCTTTGCGATCATTGCTTCCTCTTCTATTTTAGAATCTTTTTATCTCGCGCTCAGAATCTTTTAAAACAAAAGCCTGTTTTTCTACTGAATGTGAAACTGCGAAAGGTGTTCCCAGCACATTCCTGTGGCTGGTCTGCGAGGAGGTGGCTGAGCTCCTTAAGTTTGTAGTATCAGACAAATGAAGCACTCAATTTTTTTCTTTATGCATTCGGGTAAAGTTGCTGCAGCAGTTCAAAAAAGGCAAAGTGGTGCTCACCCCTACAAAATTGATCACTTTTCTTTCAGATAGCAGGTGCATACAGATTTGAATCTGTATCCTGCCCCCTCCACCCACCACCACCTCCCCCCTCCCCGCACTGAGAGTGCTTGATCTAATTTTATGAAAATGTTCAGGCCTGTTTGAATCATATTTGGCATATTTGGTTGTTCAGCTTTCTGTACTTGCCTCACATAACTCGCGGTGAGGCTGGGAGAGGTGGGCTCATTGAGACTGTCCCACAGGCCCATAGACATGGAAGGATGTGGTGGCTTTGGAGAGGGTCACAGAGAAGGTTTACCTGGATTAAGAGGGTGTAAGCTTTAAGGAGAGGCCGGACAAACTAGGGTTGTTTTCTCTGGTGCGCCGGAGGCTGAGGGGAGATCTGATGCAAGTTATGGGAAAATTATGGGAGGCATAGATAGGTTTGATAGTCAAATCCGTTTTGAAATGTCAAATACTAGGGAGCACGCAATTAAGGTGAGAGGGGGAAAGTTCAAAGGAAGTGTGAGGGGCAAGTGTTTTTTTTACACAGAGAGTGGAGATGTCTGGAACACGCTGCCAGGGTTGGTGGTGGAGGCAGATATGACAGGGGTGTTCAAGGCACTTTTAGAAAAGCAAAAGAATATGCAAGGAATAGTGGGACATGGACCAAGGGCTGGCAGAAGGGATTAGTTTGATTTGGCGCCATGTTCAGCACAACATTGTGGGGCCGAAGGGCCTGTTTTTGTGCTGTACGGTTCTGTGTTCTGTGATGTTCAAAGTGTGACCTGTGACTGTTCTTCAGAATCAGATACTGTCGCAAATCAAATTGGCCATGATCCCGCCAAGTAAATTTAGTATAATCTTAAAATTATGGATTCGTGCCCTGTCTGAGTAAGAGCTTGCAGACTGTAATAGCTGGAGGAATGGATGGATGGAAGATAAGTGAGTGATGTTGCCCTGGGCTCACTGACTGCATGTATGAACTTAAACAGTTTCCAGTCTATTTTAAAAACAGACTGATAGCAATAACTGAAGATCATTGATTTTACGGGAATCCATGTTCACAGACGTACAAATGATCGACCAGCAGGTTGACTTTTGCCTCCTTAAGTAAGAATTGACTCTGCTTTCCTGTATTGACTGAAAGGCAAGAGAGGGTTTTCAAGCAAATGCCTGAGTGCGAAGCAGCTTAGGAAATTCTTCTATAAAGTTACCCCGGGGGAAAATAATACACACTGAGAATGGAGAATTTTAATGGGCTGCTGTTAATTTCTTAAAATAAACCATTGTGCCATCACTGCGTGAGTAGGATAGAGTATAGTTACAAGCAATTCATCCTTTCTATTTCTGCACAGTCCTGGAAATCTTAGCAGGGTTATTGCATGCGGGGATGTAAATGTTTCATGTTTTTGTTTAAAAAGTGCTCTCAGGGGCATCAAACTAGCTTTCATTCTCAGCAGGGGAAGAAGCTTGATATACGCTGAAAGATTCAGTGAGATGCAAAAGATTTAGACTAGTGTTAACAGTGTGAAAGATTCCAGTTTTCAAAAAGGGGACAGCACGTGATCAGAGATCACCCTTCCTTAAATGCAAAGTAAGGGTGGCACGGCGACACAATGGTTAGCACTGCTTTCTCAGAGCGCCAGGGACCTGGGTTCGATTCCTGGCTTGGGTCACTCTCTGTGAGGGGTCTGCACATTCTCCCTGTGTCTGCGTGGCGTTCCTCCGGGTGCTCCAGTTCCCTTCCACAAGTCCACAAGACATGCTGGCCATGCTTAATTCTCCCTCAGTTGCGCCAGAGTGTGGTGACTAGGGGATTTTCACAGTAACTTGATTGTAGTGTTAGTGTAAGTCTACTTGTGACACTAATTAAAAAAAATTTAATTAAGTGCTGTGTCCAAACAAAAAGACATGAGGTGACTAGTTGGAAAGGCTGGAGCATCATTTGAGGAAAGGAGAAATTTATAATTCTGATGCAGGCTTTAATGAGCTTTCAGTGATGAATGTAGACTTGGTTTTCTATGTATAATCGGTGATCATACTCTCCTAACACTGAGCGTTTGCATCTGAGTACAGATGCTATATAATATATAGTGGGCCATTGATCAATGTTAACCTTTTAATCTATAAGCTGCGAATGGCATTAGCTGCAGAGATGTTGCTGCCATTTTGAGAGCACTGTACCAATGAGCAATGGGTGTGCCTGGAGCTAAGAGGCTCTTAATGAACTTGAAAAGCTTTTCAGTAACATCTGGTGTAATGCCTTTTTACTGTACAACCAGACGTACGTCTTCAGTGAGTGCACTGGGAAGCATTTGCTTTGACACAATGCACTTAATTTAAATATTCTGATACCTTCAAACTATGTAGATCTTGGACTTAGTGTCGAAGCAGAAGTGTTAAGCACTTGCATTGGGTGTCATGGTGTGAAATGTTTTAAAACCCTAGTTAAAAATATTAATTTGAGATTATCAGATGGCGTGATCCCTGATATCCTCACCTCCTGACTTCATTATTGTAATTAGATCACACAAGGTTATGTGTCTTTCATTTTGCATCAACAGTTGTGATTTAGAACAATGAATTGTCCCAAAACTGAATTTACTCAGCTGAATCCAGAGACATGTACACTAATTGAATCAGAGCCTCTCTTACTGTTTCTTGCCCTCGTTATGGTAAGGCCAAGATCAGATGATTCATAGTTTTATAACCAACAGCCCCAAGCAGATTTTGCAATCACAAACTCAGCACACGGTCTCTCATCGTGCACAGTTCTTGTTGGTGGGACTGCAGTGGCATAATGTCTTTGTAAAGGTTAATTGGGTAATAGCACTGATAATTCAAATGATCAGAATTCCACATTGATGCAAGTATCCAGCAGTTTGACGGTGAGCAACCCCTCCGCAAACAAAAAGTAGGCCAACAGTCAAGACTTGTCCATTCGACTCTGGACCAATTCATTGCAGTTTATGTCTGTATTGATGTGAGCAATTGACCCTCTGGCTATGGCTTTCAAACTATAAGATGTAGCATAAAAAAGGGAGGCAGTGGTGCAGTCGTATTGTCACTGGACTGGTAATCCAGAGACTCAGAACAAGATCTGAGGACCCAGGTCCAAATCCCGTCATGGCAGATGGTGAAATTTGAATTCAATGAAAATCTTGAATTAAAAGTCTAATGATGACCACGAAATCATTGTTGATTGTTGTAAAAACCCATCTGGTTCACTCATGCCCCTTTAGGGGAAGGGACTTTACTGTGCTTCCTGTTGGCCTACATGTGACTCTGGGCCCACAGCAATATGATTGACTCCCAAATGTCTTCTGAAATGGGGAGCAGTTAGGGACGAGCAATAAATGCGGGCCCACCCTGTGACGCTGATGTCCCATAAAATGAATTTAAAGAAATGTGATGATTCAATATGGATGCCTGCTGTGGTTGCTGTTTCAGTTCTATTGGGTTTCTCTGGCTAACAACTAGCTTACTACATCTACTACAGTAACAACTTATCTTTATATAGCACCTATATGGGGCAGCACGGTGGTGCAGTGGTTAGCACTGCTGCCTCACAGCGCCAGCGACCCAGGTTCGATTCCAGCCTTGGATGACTGTGTGGAATTTGTACGTTCTCTTTATATCTACATGTGCTTCCTATGGGTGCTTGCTTTCCTCCCACACTCCAAAGACGTGCATCGTTAGGTTGATTGGCCATGAACAATTGCCCCTTCGTGTCAGAGGGATTATGTAAGGTTATAGAGACAGGGCTTGGGTGGGATTGTTGTACATGCAAGCTCAATGGGTTGAATGGCCTCCTTCTGCACTTAGGGATTCTGATTCTGTGATTCTTAACGGAATGAAATATCCCAAGGCTTTTCACAGGATCATTATGGAACTGAGCTATATGGGGATGCCAGATCAAATGATCAAAAGCTTGGTCAGAAAGGAATGTTGTAAGCAGTGTCTTAAAGGAGGAAAGCAAGAGTGAGCCAGAGAGTTTTGGGGGGAGAATTCCAGAGCTTAGGGCCCAGGCATTTGAAGGTGCAGGCCTCAATAATGGAGTGATTAAAATTGAGGACATACAGAAATTAGAGGAATGCAGATATCTAGGGGGGTTGTAGAACTGGAGGAGATTACGTTGATAGGCTGAGACATGGGCATGGAGGGATTTGGGAGCAAAGGTGAAAATTTTATCATCAAGAGGTTACCTGACTGGATGCATCTGTAGATGAGTGAGCACAGGTGTGATAGTTGAATGGGACATCTGTTAAGACACAGACTGCAGAGTTTTGGATGGCTTCAAGGTTACTGACGGTAGAACGTGGCAGTCCAGCCAGAAATGTATTGGAATCGTCAAATCTAGAGTCTGTGGCAGGCAGGATGGGAAAATTTGCTGCATGGAGTCAGTAGCTAGGGAATGGAGTTTGGAGCAAGAACCAAGAACAGTGACATAAAATGCTCTAAGTACTCAGTATCTATGGAGAGAAGCAGAGTTACCATTTCACGATGACAATCTTCCACCAGCACTTGTATCATTTTGCTTCAGTATTGTGTCTGTGCAGTTGGATTTGTTTCTGGGTCACAAGTATAGAAATGAAGTGGCCTTGGTTGCATACAGAATGAATCCAGTAGCCCTCGGTGGTAATGTGATATTAAGAGTGAAGGAGTGTATCTTTAAGAGCTTCCTGGATAATTTCCTTCCTCATGAGCAACTCCCGTTATTAGATAAATGCTTAATTAAAGATGACGCATCTGTTCTGACTGATTGTGCAGGAGATGTGAAGTTACTTAAGCAGCTAACCATAGCTAGTTCTACATTCTGTTTTTTTCCACTTTGGAGTCAGAATATGTGATGTTCTGATTACCAAAGCCACAGAAAGAAAGGTTATGGTATTTAACTTCTGAGAAACAGTTGGTGATGAAAAGATCTTTGTAGAAGATTTTTGGCATGTGGAAATAAGTATTCAGGTGGGCTCAGAGATTTTATTCAGTAACTTTTCCAAATTGGATGTTTCCAATTTGAATGGAACCACAAAATATTAGTGCACATGAACTGAGAGTATTCTTGAGCATGCCTGGGAATATGAATACACTCTCTCCGCTTTCTTCCCCATCCCACATATGCCAGAGTGTAAAATGATTTCAAAGCTTGGCTTTGTACTATGTTTACACGTACATTTACAGTTTTGAGTTCACTTTTTCCTTTTTCCTTGGCGTATAGTGGAGTTGGGGTAAGAATAACAGGCTCTCTCCATTCACGTGAGCTACAGACTCTAGGTTGTCAAACTTGGATGAGTAAGAATCCCTGTGGTCATCTTGTGTCTGTGAAATTATCAACACATTCTTTCAGAATATGACCGCGTATCTGCTAGAGATCCCAAATAGGGGACTTATTCACAAACACATTGACAATGTCACTACACATACTGACCAGAGGAATTTCTACTCTGGATTTCCCTTTTGGCATAACATCAAACACTCTGGGAAAGTTCTGTCTGTGAAGGGCAGATGCTTAACTGCACATGCATTTAGAACACTCCTTTAAGTACTAACTACTAGGAAACTCCTTTGCTGTCTTTTGTGTCCTCACTTTTTATGAATCATTTGTCTTTGAATGCCTTTCATATCTTCCTGTCGAAACGCATATCAATTCTTAGCAATGGAAATGTCACAAAAAGTAAAATTCTGATGTGGAATACAGTACAGCGCGACTAGAACAATTGAACAAACTATAGAAAACGCCTCAATTCACTGTATTCTCATGAAATTCCTTTTTAAAATCTCAAATTAATATTTTTTCTTTGAGGAAATTGTATTGTCATTTCATTTTTTTTTAACATAGTGGACCATTCATTGTGAAGGAAAATGAGCAAGCTCCAACTTTTAATTAAAAGAAGAATTACACACCACTAACTTTTTAAAATGCAGAAGGTTTAATGATGTATTGACTTGGAAATAAACGCCTTTGAGACTACTTGTTGCATTGTGAGCTTGAACAAAGCAAACACTTGACTACAGTTGAACTGAAGTTTGGACCCAGATTGAAATCAGCACAGAAATGTACTTTTTCTGTGTACGGGCACCTGTCCTAATCCTCTGTACAGAAATATTTAAAATTGACCTTGGTAAATTGTCAAGATAACCTCTGATTATTTGGACACATCATTTGGGTGCAAGGCTTTTCTCTTAAGTGGAGGAGTTGGACGGTGCAGAAGCATTGCAGCTAAAGTGAGACAAAATTTTGAGCTGTCAGAGTAACTTATTGGAGTATTACATCATTAAGATACAGTGGTTAGCATATAGGTCAGCTGCTGAATCAGCATTACATCAGCGCATTGTAAACAACCCACAGGACACAGTTTGAATAGCAGAATGGAGGGGGTGGGGGGAAGCGTAATTACTGAGGCTGTTAGCATGAGTCCTGAGAATTGTCAGTTGGTCTTTCCTTTGGCCTGTTGTGCTAATGTAGATGAATCTCACTAAGGGACCAAGATTTGGTTGCAAATTATGTTTTTGTTTTAAGTGGTTAGCACTGCTGCCTCACAAATGGGTTGCCGTGCAACGTTCTGAACCATGTGACTTTGAACTCTCATACTGCACATGGGCTTTGTCAGTGGGCAAGTAGAATGATTTTTGATCTAACTTAAGAACATAAGAACATAAGAAATAGGAGCAGGAGTAGGCCATCTAGCCCTTCGAGCCTGCCCCGCCATTCAATAAGATCATGGCTGATCTGTTGTGGCTCAGTTCCACTTTCCCGCCCTCTCCCCATAACCCTTAATCCCCTCTCTTATCAAGAACCCATCAACCCGCTTCTTAAAAATATTTAGCGAGGCAGCCTCCACCACTTCAACGGGCAGAGAATTCCAGAGATTCACCACCCTTTGAGTGAAGAAGTTCCTCCTCAACTCCGTTCTAAACTGCCTCCCCTTTATCTTGAGGCTGTGCCCCCTAGTCCTACTGTCTTTTTTGAGCGGGAAGAGTCTCTCCACCTCTATCCTATCCATCCCATTCATCATCTTATACGTCTCAATGAGATCTCCCCTCATTCTTCTAAACTCTAACGAGTACAAGCCTAGTTTATTCAGCCTCTCCTCATAGCTCAATCCCCTCAACTCCGGTATCAGCCTAGTAAACCTCCTCTGCACTCCCTCCAGGGCCAAAATATCCTTGCGCAGGTGCGGCGCCCAAAACTGCACACAGTACTCCAGCTGCGGCCTCACCAATGCCCTATACAGCTGCAGCAAGACCTCCCTACTTTTATATTCAATCCCCCTCGCTATGAAGGCCAGCATCCCATTCGCTTTCCTGACCACCTGCTGCACCTGCAAGCTGGGTTTTTGCGACTCATGCACAAGGACCCCGAGGTCCCTCTGCACCGTCGCCTGCTGCAGTTTTTCGCCACGTAAGTAATAGTCCTTCCTACCATTCTTCCTACCAAAGTGGACCACCTCACACTTGCCAACATTAAATTCCATTTGCCATTTCCTGGCCCATTCGCCCAGCCTATCTAGATGCTTCTGCAGACTCTCCACACCCTCCGCACAATTTGCCTTTCCCCCAATCTTGGTGTCATCAGCAAATTTCGACACCCTGCACTCGGTTCCCTCCTCCAGATCATCTATATAAATGGTAAATAGCTGAGGCCCCAGCACTGACCCCTGGGGCACCCCACTAGTCACCAACCGCCAATCCGAATAGCACCCATTGACCCCCACTCTCTGCCTCCTATTTGACAACCAATCCTCTATCCACGCTAACACCCTACCCCCAACTCCATGTCCCCTGACCTTCTGCAATAACCTCTTGTGAGGTACCTTGTCAAACGCTTTCTGAAAATCCAGAAAGACCACATCCACCGGCTCTCCTCTATCCACTGCCCTAGACACATCCTCATAGAACTCCAGTAAATTTGTCAGACACGACTTCCCTTTAATGAAACCGTGTTGCGTCCGCCCTATCAAGCAATTCCCTTCAAGATGCCTTCTAACGGTTCAGGCAACTTTTTACTTTCATCAGCATCAACAGTTTACATGGGTAGGATTTTTCTGAGGGAACTGGAAAGGGTCACTTCCCACAGTGAACAAATTTACAGCATTTATCTGTATGGGCCAGGGACCCAGGTTCGATTCCTTGGGTGACTGTCTGCATGGAGTTTGCACAACATTGCATGTTCTCCCTGTGTCTGCATGGGTTTCCTCCGGGTATCACAGCTTCCTCACACACTCCAAAGGTGTGCAAGTTGTGTGAATTGTCCATGCTAAATTTGTCCCAAGTATATAGGGATTAGCAGGATAAATGCATGGCATGTCTGAGAGTCGGTGCAGACTCGATGGGCTGAATGGCCACCTTCTGCACTGTAGAGATTCTATCTTTCTATGAAAATGAAAGGGAAATGTTGTAAATTTGTTCACTGTGGGAAGTGACCCTTTCCAGTTCCCTCAGAAAAATACGACCCATGTAAACTGTTGATGCTGATGAAAGTAAAAAGTTGCCTGAACCACAAGAAGTTAGAGTTTATCCGATCAAAAATCATTCTACTTGAACCTTCTAATCTCTCCTGTTGCGAGTGTTGAATAACTGGAATGTACTTGGGGTATCAAATGGCTTGAACTAAGTGAATGGCTGGTGGTGCTGTCCTCGTGCTGCCACACAGTAATCCTCATCTGCTTTCATAAGCAGTCAGCTGCAATAGTTGGTGAATGGAGATTACGGTAGCAATAACTCATCGTGTCCTTGAGTAGCCATTTACAGAACGGCGCACTCTCACTGGGGACATGGTGTTATAGAGGAAGACGATTAGAATAAACTGTGCTTGATGAAGCTGGACATTGCACTGGGACATTGGAATGGTTTTATCCAATGTAATCATTTTGATTTACATTCCTGATCAGTCTCCATGCATTACTGTCATCTGCTCTGGACCTGGAGTTGGTTGGGTAGCACTGATATCCTGGCAAAACTGAAAAGCATGGATTCAGCTTAGAACTTCATTTTGAATTTTGTGAATCCTGCTGTTAAAACCCTCCAATGCAAACATAAGCAGATGTTTGAACAACATGCCTCCCGGATGGGGCAAGTGTATATTAATAGATAATTAGCTGGTGCTCTGCTCTGGGACACAGAGATTACTGCCTTACTGTGCTAAGGCAGATGTGATCTACCTGAGAGCACTGGTAACCTGGAACAAGCAGAAATCTTTTGTGCATTCTTTAATAAAAAAATTTAGATTGTGCCTTTTTAAATCTCATTATTGAAGTTGATTGGTTTTTCTGAAACAGTCCCTCCACTTAACACCATTTGTGTCTGCTGTCATTCATTTCCCACTGACAAAGCCCCTGTGCAGTGTGAGAGTATGAAGTCACGCGATTCAGAATGTTGCGAGGCAACCCATTTGTATTCTCATTGACCTTCAGTACAAGACTTGTGTAGATGTGTTTCCTGATGGGGTGTAAACTGAAGTCCCTTCATTTTTCACTGCTTTGTAACCTTCCAACTCATACTGGAGTTGAGACTCGTTCAGACAAGACATAGCAGTAGTTTGCATGCAGAATGTCAGCACACAGCTACACACTGCTATAAAGTAGTAGAAGCTCTGTCATTCCTGATTTTCTGTTATAGTGAGTTCTGGTATTCTGAAAATGATACAGCACTCAACCTGAGGGCAGGTGCACACTCCTACTCTTTGCATGGCGACACAGTGGTTAGCACTGCTGCCTCACGGAGCCAGGGACCCGGTTTCAATTCCGGCCTTGGGTGACTGCGTGGAGTTTGCACGTTCCCCACAGACCTGCTTGGGCTTCCTATGGGTGCTGCGGTTTCCTCCCGCAGTCCAAAGATGTGCGGGTAGATGGATTGGCCATGATAAATTGACCCTTGGTGTCCCAAGATGTGTAAATTTGTTAGATTAGCCATGGTATGTGTGTGGGATTACCAGGGAGAGAGCCTGGGTAAATTACTCCGTCAGAGAGCTGGTGCAGACTCAAAGGGCTGAATGGCCTCTTCCGCATAGTAGGGGTTCTATGATTCCCTCCATCTCTCTCTCTCTCTCTATCCCCCATCCCACCCCAAAACTGCAGAGAGCCAGTAATATCGGGGCATGTTGAGTGAGAGAAAGATTGAAAAAACTTTGGAGGACGGAGTACTTGATTTCCTTTTGGAAAAGGATCATGGAATTCAGTGAAGAAATAAAGGTCACAATGAAACCAAAATTGAAAAATCTGTCAGGCAAGTCAGAGTTTGAATAAGGGCCTCTTAAGAGATGTTTATTGAAAAAGTGCTTTGGATTTTCTGCTATTGTATGAACTTTATCCCCTAGCGTTATGGTACAGTACCTTTCTTAGCCAGTCAATGCAATATAGAGCTCTGTGACAATATTTTCAGAATAAAGCAGTTAGAACAGCTAAGAGGGTGGACGATATGTTGAAAGTTCTATTCCCTAATATTTCACACAACAACTGGAGCAGTTTAAGCAAAAGAAATTGAAGTTTTAAAAAAAATCTAAATGAAGAGTTACATCCATCCAGTTTGCTATATGGCAGTAAATGTTTTGCACACTGGGCTAAGGTCTTTATACCACATTTCTATTCTTTGAGATAAAACTTGGGCACTTTGAAAATTTCTGGTGAAGTCCTTTCTCAGACATGTTACTGTCATAGTCACAGAGTCATGAAAGTTTACAACATGGAAATAAGCCCTTCGGCCCAACTTGTCCATGCTACCCTTTTTGTTGAACCCCTAAGCTAATTCCAATTGCCCACATTTGGCCCACATCCTTATATGCCAATCTTACCCATGTAACAGTCTAAATGCTTTTTAAAAGACAAAATTGTCCCCATTTCCACCATTACCTAAGGCAGCTTGTTCCAGACACTCACCATCCTCTGTGTGAAAGAATTGCCCCTCTGGACCCATTTGTATCTCTCTCCTTTCACATTAAACTGACGTCCTCTAGTTTTAGACTCCCCTACCTTTGGGAAAAGATGTTGACTATCTAGCAGGTCTATTATTTTATGGACCTTTTTAAGATCACCCCTAAGCCTGCTACACTTCAGGGAAAAAAGTCCTAGCCTTTCCAGCCTCTCCTTGTAACTCAAACCGTCAAGTCCTGCGAGCATCCTAGTAAATCTTTTCTGCACTCTTTCTAGTTTAATAATATCTTTTCTATAATAGGGTGGCCAGAACTGTACACAGTATTCCAATTACTGGTGGGAACTTTTCAGTGCCTGCAGTAATGTTTGAAAAGTGCACCTCCGCAGTATTGTTTGTAATTAAACCTGCTTCAAAACTCCCCTAATAGTCCAGTTGGTTAAACCAGTGAGTAGATGAGCTGTACAGCGCGGGACACTGATGTAGATGACTTTAGGTGGGCTGGCATAAAAAGCCATTAAATTTCAATCCAAATGCCATGGATTATGGAGGGGAATCCTCCAGGTTCTCAGCTTTCGCTTGCTGTCTGAGACCTGGAAGTGTGGATGCCGGACAGAGCACAGGCCCTGTCTTGATCGTGATGCTTCCCACGTTCAATAGTTTATGAGTGCTCACTGTCAAGTGAGCTACTAAAAGAAGTCCTTGAAGATATAGAACTGGAGCTCAAGCCTTCAGGAGGGAAGAGCTATGGAAGAATTTTTTTAAACAACATGAGAGGGGCATTCCTTTTCTTGGGGGATCAGTCAGTGTAAGTGATAAATTGAAGCAGTAACTGTGAAAAGGGAGGGGGGGTGATGAGAATGAGTTGTAAATCCTTGCAAAATTCTCTGCTTCCTTTGCCTCAGAAGTGCCATACTCAGTTTCAGTAAACTAGCTCCCAATGCAAGATCAAAGACATGCCAGTTTATCAATAGCTGTCCTAGCAGACCACGTTTTCCTGTAAATTGAGAGGCATTTATGGCATTGATTATTCAATAAGGTTATTAACTCTCATATGACCGGAGTGGTAGCAAGAAAAAGCTTTAAAGCCTTTCGGGTCACTGTTGGTGAACATCAGGGGCACATTAAAATGTAGTTAGCATGTAGTGTATTAGGAAGAGAAATATTTAATGTAGCAGTTTCACACTTCATGAGAAGGATGTGTGTTAATAATTCAGAATATTAATACATGATTGTACCAGCTCCATTATGCTGGTGAGACTTTAGTTTGGAAAATAATTTGAGTCTCTTGTAAGTGGACTGTATGGTATTTTTCTTTAGATGGGGGAATAGACGTTGCAAAAATGTGTGCATTTATATTGATTCTACAACCAATTCATGAATGTTGATAAGTTGAAGCTTTGGAGTAACGTCATTTCTGCTTATAACAATTTGTGTGGGATTCCACCTCCTTAACGATTGCAGTGCCTTGAACTATGAGTGTAAACGTCAGACGTGAGAAACAAAGCTTCTAACCTTGAGCTTTGACTTCAGTTTCTCCCGGCATTATGCTATGTTTGGGGAAGATTTAAAAAAATTTCTATGTCTCGGGGCCTTCGATTCAGTGGTGTGGAATCTTTTGCTGTGATACCATTGCACTTGCCTTACTTGTAAACCCCATCAGTTGAATCTGGTGAAATAATGACCACTTATTGAACTTAACAGATGAGAGTAGTGCCAATCTTTCTACTGAACTCATGAAAAATTGGGTCCAGAATCAGAATTGTGTACTAATTTGCACCAAGATGTATCACTGATTGTGTCACTTGTAAAAGGAACCACTTTCCCCACATTGCATGCTCCCTGCAGTCGATTCACAGTCGATGATCAATCAGCTCTTCTGTGTGGGTATCCAGTCCTTAGAAGCTACATCATTTGCAAGTATTAGCTTGGCACAGCAGTAGCTTTTATGGAATGGCAGTGGCACGACCAGCTTTTATTGCCCATTCCGAATTGGTCTTGGAGTGGCGGTGGTGAGCTGCCTTTTTGAATTGCTGCAGTCCATGTGGTATAGTAATGCTGTTAGGAAGGGAGTTCCAGGATTTTGACCCACCAACAGTGAAGGGATTTCATGTTTGGACCAAAGCTGCAATGAAGTTTGAAGCTGGCAGAACCCAAATTGAGCTTCAGTGATCAGAGTTATCACTGAATAAATGGCATGTAACAACACTGTGGCCGATACCTTCCATTACTTTGTTGATGATCGCTGGTAGACTGATGGCAGCAGGAATTAATTGGACTGGATTTGTCCTGCCTTTTGTGCTCAGGACACACCTGGATAATCTTCCACATTGTTGGGTAGATGCCTGTGTTGTAGCTGTACAGTAACAGCTTAGCTAGGGGCATAGCTAACAAGTCTTCAGTACTAGAGCTGTTGTCAGAGCCCTTAGCCTTTGGCTGTATAAGACTATAAGACCATAGATATAGGAGCAGAATTAGGCCATTTGGCCCATTGAGTCTGCTCCGCCATTCGAACATGGCTGATATATTTTTCAACACCAGTCTCTCATCTTTTCCAATATCCTGTGGCATCAACTGTTTTTTTTTAAAGTTTATTTATTAGTCACAAGTAAGGCTTTCATTAACACTGCAACGAAACTATGGGTGGCACAGTAGCACAGTGGTTAGCATTGCTGCTTCACAGCTCCAGGGACCTGGGTTCGATTACTGGCTTGGGTCACTGTCTGTGTGGAGTTTGCACATTCTCCTCATATCTGTGTGCCTTTCCTCCGGGTGCTCCAGTTTCCTCCCATAGTCCAAAGATGTGCAGGTTAGGTTGATTGGCCATGTTAAAATTGCCCCTTAGTGTCCTGAGATGCAAAGGTTAGAGGGATTAGTGGGTAAAATATTTAGGGGTATCGGGGTAGAGCCTGGGTGGGATTGTGGTTGGTGCAGGCTTGATGGGCTGTAGGGTTTCTATGATTAAATTCCCCTAGTCACCACATTCCGGCTCCTGTTCGGGTCAATGCACCTAACTATCTTGGTATCCCATTGAGGATATCGGATTGGCTGAAGACCTTGTGACGGGGCCCTCTGAATTGCAAGAGTGCTACTTTGCACTCGGTGTTTGCCGAGGAAGAGGACTTTGCCAAAGCGCCAGTAAATGAGGAGTCTGCTAAGATGTCATATCATAAACAAGAAGTTCTAGAAAGGCTAGCATCACTTAAAATGTAAAAATCATCTGGAATGGGTGTGATGTTAGGTTAGAAATAGCAGAGGTGCTGCAAGGGAGGTGCCGAAAGACGGAAAGGTTGCAAATATACACCTTTGTTCAAAAAGAGAGGAGAGAGGAAAACCTGATAATTATAGGCCAGTTCATAGAAATCCTACAATACAGAAAGAGGCCATTCAGCCCATCGAGTCTGCACCAACCACAATCCCACCCAGGCCCTACCCCCATATCTTTACCCATTAATCTCTCTAACCTATACATCTCAGGACACCAAGGGCAATTTTTTTATAGTATGGCCAATCAACCTAACCGCATATCTTTGGACTGTGGGAGGAAACCGGAGCACCCAGAGGAAACCCACGCAGACACAAGGAGAATGTGCAAACTCCATACAGACAGTGACCCAAGCTGGGAATTGAACCCAGGTCCCTGGAGCTGTGAAGCAGCAGTGCTAACCACTGTGCTACCGTGCCACCCTTTGTGCAATGGTGGGAAAGCTTTAAGAAACAATAATCCACAACAAGATGAACAGCCCCTTGGACAAGCATGAGCTGAATAAGGAGAATTGTTTTGATTTGATTTGATTTATTATTGTCACATGTATTAGTATACAGTGAAAAGTAATGTTTCTTGCACGCTGTACAGACCAAGCAGACCATACGGAGAGAAGGAAAGGAGAGAGTGTAGAATGTAATGTTACAGTCATAGCCAAGGTGTAGAGAAAGCTCAACTTAATAAGGTAGGTCCATTCAAAAGTGCGATGGCAGCAGAGAAGAGGCTGTTCTTGAGTTGGGCATGGAATCAAAGAATCACAGAATTGTTATTGAACAAACGGAGGCCATTTGGCCAACCGTGTCTGCACTGGCCTGCCAAATGAATATCATGGCTTAGTACCAATTCTCTGCCTTTTCCCTCAGGCCCTGTACATTGTTTCTATTCAAATAATTATCTTATGCCTTTTTAAATGCCTTGATTGAATCTGCCTCCACTACTCTTCCAGGCAGTGCATTCCAGACCTGCATTCGTTGCGTGAAGAAGTTTTTCTCTACGTGTGAGGGCAAATCATGTTTGATTAACTTAACTGAGTTTTTTGACAGTATAACAGAGTGTGGTTGAAGGCAATGCTGTTGATGCTGTCTATACGGATGTTCAAAAGGCTTTTGAAAAAGTGCTAAGTCTTAGACTTGTTAGCAAAATTAAAGCCCATGAGATAAAAGATCAGGAGCATCATTCCTGGCACTGTTACCTTGCAGTGCCAGGAACCCAAGTTCGATTCCCGTCTTGGGTCACTGTCTGTGTGGAGTTTGCGCGTTCTCCCTGTGTCTGCGTAGGTTTCTACCCGCAATCCAAAGAAGTGCGGTCAGATGGATTGGCCATGCTAAATTATCCCTTAGTGTCAGGGGAGCTAGCTAGGATAAATGCATGGGGTTATGGGGATAGAGTCTGGGTGGGATTGTGGTCAGTGCAGACTCGATGGGCTGAATGGCCTCCTTCTGCATTATAGGATTTTATGATTCTATGACATGCCAAAGATGGTGGTAGATGTGGAATTTGATGGTACATTCCAAAAGGAAAGTTTGATAAAAAACAGCAAACAGAAAAGGTATGGGAAAAGAACACAGGAAAGCGGGGATGACAATCTGTCCTTGAATGGCCTCCTGTGTTGCACTATTTCATGAGGACTGGAGCACAGTGGTGAAGAGGGCATCTTTTGATTGAGACATCAAGCCAACTGTGCCTACCAGCTTGGCTGAACTTAACAGATCCCATAGTACCATTTGAAAAAGAGGAGGGATAGTCCAGTGTACTTGCCAACATTTATCTTACAACCAGCACCACCAAAAACTGATGACCTTGTCGCTTACCTCATTGCCATATGTGGGATCTCACTGCATATATTTCGGCTGACATGCTTGTCTACAAAACATGAGTCACTACATTTCACATGTAATTCATTTCCTGTCAACTGCTTTGAGATACCTTGAAGTCATAAAAAGTGCTATATGGATGCACATGTGTTCATTTTCCCCTTAGACTTAAAAGGGGTTAATATTACTCTCCTCCATCAGTTACGAAATTGCTGATGCTTCTGAAATCTTCTGCAACCCTTATTTAAATGATGGTGGTAGAATATTCACCTTCTTTTGTGAAGCTGCAAAGTCATACATGGCTTTGAGTGTGTGCACTATAAATCTCATTTATAATTAGTGACAGTTTAGGCACTTGTAACTGAGCAGATGTCAGTCAACGTGAAGCTCTGTGGGCAAACAGTATTACTGTTCCAGTCCTCCTGCAAGGTAGAACTACAGACAATCCACTTTAGACTGTAAAAAAAACATCGGTAATTGCATTACAGGTACTTGCTTTTTGTTGTATTTTTTTAAAAAATAATCTCATTTTGATGAGCGATGTGCACAGAATGCCACAGATTTATCTAGCCTTCAGTCAGCTTGCTGCTGGGTTGGTTTTCAAAGTGGAAATTTTGTGAATAAAGTATATTGATTGAACTTGGGTTAAGTAAATGTTTGCTTCACTAGTTCATCACACTGTCATTCCAGTCGGTGGAGAGGGTCCAACAGTACCAACTCATTGTCATTCAGTAATGTTCGTAACATAGACAATTACACTGATGCAAAACTGCATGATTTATATCCAGTTAGGACCCAAGTGCTTCTGTCGCAATGACGTATTCTGGGATTAGTAAGAAAACGGTTAATAGTTGGAACCTTACAATTTTTAACGTCAATTTTCTCTGGTCTTGCTGTTGTGATTTACCACTCTAGTGTTGCCTTGGTGTAAATGCACATATATTCCATTTTGTTGATTCATTTGTTTCCTTTTGGACCAGCCCTGTATATGTTGTTCCGTGTGTGTTGCACTCAGATTACTGAAAATTCTTCAAAGGTGTCCCCTGCCTGATGGAATTGCAACAGAAATGACTCTCGTCAAGGGTTCTGAGTAAGATTGTTTGAACCTATCGTACACCATCAGCTGCTCAAATTCAGGCGTAAGACGGGCGCTGACTGCAATCTACAAGATGTCATGCTCTTACCCTTCCCCAGTAGCAAGACCTGCTGCCACAATAAATCCTTCTTCGAGATTAACCTTTACACTCTATGTGGACAGTGTTGACCAAGTTCAGTGGGTTGCGTTTCGCCTGATCACTGGGTGTACTTTGAAGAGCTGGTGAAATGGATATTTACCTTTCTCTTTCACAATCGTTTCAGTGCTATTTGCTTAGAAATCACAGGCAACGTGTGGGTGAGCATCTCATGTATGTGTAGGATATTCCTCTGTCTGCTGTTTTAACTCCAGCATGAACCCATTCTGTTTGGAGAAAGCTAACACCTCCTGCTAAAATAGTAGGCAGAGAAATTTCAAACCAATGAATTCTACCTTTGTCTGCATACATTGCCAACAGTGGGCTTTGGAATTTGATGGAATGTTAATCTTGAGAGTTCTCAGTTCTGTGTAAAATGTAGAAGGAATATATTACTCTCAGTATCAGTCTATCTTAAAGTGTTTGGTAACAGTGTGCCAGATATAAGAGTTTATTTATACACTTATTTATTTACTATTTTCTTTCAATTTTTAGGCCCCTGCCGGACTGGATGCAATGAAACGCTCATGTAGCCATCAATATGGAAACCTGTGACTCCCCTACCATCACTGGGCAAGAGGATGGGTGCAGCACCTCCCAGCATCAGGAATGGACTGAATCCAACCCCCATGTCTCTGATAAAGCTGCTTCAATGGAGTCTGCACGAGAGAACTGCGTCCCGTGTGAGAACCTAAGGACATCCTTCGACGAGTGCAGCTCAGAGACTGCTGCAGCGGCTGTTGTTTCACACAGCTCACTGTCCACCAAGGAAGTCAGCTGCAACGAGTGCTCATCCTCATTCTCAAGTTTACAAAAGTACATGGAACACCATTGCCCGAACTCCCACCCTCAGCTGCTCCAGGAGGAGAGTGACAGTGAAATGAGCGAGGCGGAGGAAAGCGACGTAGAGAATCTGACTGGGGAGATTGTCTATCAGGCAGATGGCTCTGCCTACATCGTGGAGAATGTGAACCAGCTAATGCAAAGTATCCAGTCTGGAGGGCCCAGTGGCAGTAGTGTTCTTCCAGCATTGTTCATGAACTCTATGTCCAATGCCGGGAACAAGCAAGGGGAGTCCACCTCCGCAGCATCCGTCTCTGTCTATCCACAGATCATCAACACTTTTCACATAGCCTCATCTTTTGGGAAGTGGTTTGGTACTGATCAGACATTCCCAAATACCTCAGCACTGACAGGCATCAGTCCTGTCTTGCACACTTTCCGTGTTTTTGACGTGCGACACAAAAGCAACAAGGATTACCTGAACAGTGATGGCTCTGCCAAAAACTCTTGTGTATCCAAAGATGTCCCTAACAATGTGGACTTGTCTAAGTTTGACAGTTTCGTGCTCTATGGCAAACGAAAGCCGATTTTAATGTGTTTTTTGTGCAAGTTGTCTTTTGGATATGTGAGGTCATTTGTAACGCATGCTGTGCATGACCACCGAATGACCCTTAGTGAAGAGGAGCACAAGCTCTTAAGTAATAAGAACGTGTCTGCTATCATCCAAGGGATAGGCAAAGACAAGGAACCTCTTATAAGCTTTCTGGAACCAAAAATCAAAAACTTTCAACACCCTTTAGTTTCCACAGCTAACCTCATTGGCCCTGGTCAGAACTTCTATGGTACTTTTAGTGGAATCCATGTTGATGGTGATGAGGCTGTCCAGGCCGGTTTGGCTTTATTAAAAGACTCTGAAGGTAACACGAGTGCAGCTCAGCAGCCTCATTCAATCCCTCTGGCACAAAGTGCTCTGTTGAACCTTGGAGGGCTGACGAGCTCAGCCCTAAAGACCCCAATTACCTCAGTCCCTCTGGGCCACCTTGCTTCCGGGCCTACCAAAATGTCAGAGAGCAAGGATTTGGGGATGGAAATTGAGAAGAAAAAAGCCAGTGGAGAGTTTAGTGCTGACAGTAGCCTCATAGAAAAGGCGGACTCTGCTGAACAAGCGGAGGAAGATGAGGAGTGCAAAGAACTGTTCCCAAACGAGTCGGATGAGGATGATGATGAGCCCCAGGAAGACCCTGAGGGTGACGCATGTAGCAGCAAGGAACTCGCTCTCTCAAACCAAAGCATTTCTAAATCTCCTTTAATGCCTAATGTGCTAAACCCTTCTCCAAGGGGCACTTCTTCTTCTTCTACTTCTTCCTTTGTTGTTTTCGATGGTGCAAACGGGAGGAATGCAGTGAGCTTGTCAAACGACAGTGCAAGCGGCGATAGCAGTGTCGGTAATACTGAGAGTAATAGGACGGACTTTGTAGATGAAAGTGCCAATAAAGACAGTGCCACAGCTCCTGAACCAAATGAACCTGTCGATGGCGAGGAAGGAAACTGTACCTCCCATCATCAGCATGCCAGCACTCCCTGCGACCTGGGGGGTGGGGAATGCTCATCCGGAAGCAGCGTTGAGTGTCCGAAATGCGACACGGTCCTGGGCTCCTCCCGCTCCCTTGGTGGGCACATGACCATGATGCATTCTCGGAACTCATGCAAGACCTTGAAGTGTCCAAAGTGTAACTGGCACTACAAGTACCAGCAGACGCTGGAGGCCCACATGAAGGAAAAGCACCCAGAATCCGGTGGCTCATGTGTGTATTGCAAATCTGGGCAACCTCACCCTCGGTTGGCCCGGGGCGAGAGCTATACATGTGGTTACAAGCCTTTCCGATGTGAGGTGTGTAACTATTCCACTACAACCAAAGGCAATCTCAGTATTCATATGCAGTCCGACAAGCATCTCAATAACATGCAGAACCTACAGAATGGCGGGGGCGACCAAGTTTTTAGCCACACTGCTGGAACAGCTGTGGCGGCTGCAGCAGCTGCTGCCGCCGCGGCCGCCAGCATGAGCACCTGCGGGGCCTCCTCGCCCACCAAACCAAAAACCAAACCCACTTGGCGGTGCGAGGTGTGCGACTACGAGACGAATGTAGCCAGGAACCTGCGCATTCATATGACCAGTGAGAAGCACATGCACAACATGATGCTGCTCCAGCAGAACATGAACCAGATTCAGCACAACAGACACTTAGGCCTCAGTAACCTGGCACCTGCAGAGGCTGAGCTTTACCAGTACTACCTGGCCCAGAACATGAACCTCCCTGGCCTGAAGCTGGAAAATGCAACTGACGCACAGTTTATGCTGGGTGGATTTCAACTGGACCCATCAAATCCAGTATCAGCACTTGCGCCTGCACTAGGTAATAAATAATAACTTTATTACTTCAAATATTTTCCATGTATTGTTTAGCTATTGTGCGATACATACATAAATGCACATATATTTCAAGATACGAAATGTCATACGATCTAATGTATGGGGATGGTAGCTTAAAGTAATGATATTGAGTCAGTGGTCCAGAGACCCGGAGTAGTGCTCCGTAGACCCAGGCTAGTGTTCCACAGACCTGGACTAGTATTCCATAGACATGGACTAGTGATCCAATGATCCAGACTAGTGCTCCAGAGACCTGGACTAGTGCTCCAGAGAAGTGGATAAGTGCTCCACAGACCCGGACTAATGTTCCATAGACATGGACTAATACTCCAGTGACCCAGACTAGTGCTCCAGAGACCTGGATGAGTGCTCCAGAGACCTGGATGAGTGCTCCAGAGACACGGACAAGTGCTCCATAGACCCAGACTAGTGCTCCAGAGACCCAGACTAGTGCTCCAGAGACCCAGACTAGTGCTCCAGAGACCCAGACTAGTGTTCCAGAGACGCAGATTAGTGCTCCAGAGCCTTGGATTGATGCTTCAGAGACCCAGATTAGTGCTCCAGAGATCCGGATTAGTGCTTCAGAGACATGAGTTCGGATCCCAACACAGCAGGAGGGGGGAATTTAAATTCAATTAATTAATAAATCTGGATTGAAATACTATCTCGTCATGAAAATACTGGATTGTTATAAAAATCCACCTGGTTCATGAGTGTCCTTCGGGTAGGAAATCTGTCACCCTTAAGCAGTCTGACCTACATGTTCCACCAGATCTATAACTTGTAACTGTTGTGTAAAAGCCACCACACTGTGCAGGAAGCATCATAGGTATACATGACTGCAGCTGTTGACTTCTCAAGGGCAATTAGAGTTGGGCAATAAATTTTGGTTTTGTCGGCGATGCTCACATACTTCAAAAAATTTCACATATTATAGGCAACATCAGCCTATGAAAGTGTTGATTCTGGTGGGGCTGTACACTGGGAAATGATCACTCAGATTGATAGACAGCCTGATAATCATTTGTCCTTGAATTGGGTGGGTTTCAAAAACCTTTTTGCGATAACTGCCCTGGAGCATGTCCATGATAGCACTTATATGTAAAAAATATTAAAACTGAATGTGAAATGTTAAACTTCCCATAAAAAGACTAGATTTTATGGTCTTTGAATAAAAAGCAGTGATGTAAATTGTGGTCTACATTATAAAGGGATATGATGACCTCTATTTGCAGTTTAACAGTTAACTGTAAATCAGCCTAGCATACTTGTCCCCAGACAGATAGATGACAATACATAATGTGAACAGTAAAGAGGATATTAAAAAAAATGTTTACTATGTTTTTAAGTAAGATCAAACACAATTGAGTTAAAAAGAATGTGGGACCATTTTTTATGGTTTAACGGAGATTTTCATCCACAATGTCTGGAGTGTTTGGCTGTTTTGCCATTACCAAGAAGTTGCCCATTAATTTTAATGTGAAATTTGATTTTGTTATGAGACTGAATGACGCTGCAGTTTCTTTATTATTTTTTAAAAAAAGCAATGTTCAAGCTTCACTTGACAAGTTCTGAGAACTCCCTAGTAGCCAGCAAAGGAAGATGGGAGGTTGCTAACTCATCATTAAATGTATCATTCACCATCAATGTTAGAATATATAGAAATGATAGGAATGGAAGATTATTGATTCATCACGAAAAGTCATAATACTTCTAATAAGGATCTTTGCGTAACATTGTCCTGTTAAGATTCTGGCCTTGAGCAAACAATCCAAACCCAAACGCTCTGAAATGAAGCTAATCTACAAGACCTAATCCCATTTTACAATGCTAGATAATTTGAATTTGAATAATTCATGCCATAAGACAATGTAATTGGTGTCATTCAAAGGCTTTTCTTGAGTCAAATGATTGAATTGAGTTAGCAGGCCTTAGTCCAAAGCAAGCCCCATGCCCATAGCAGAGTGGCTGATAGTAGTTCCATTTGGATATTTTGCTCAAAAGTCTGATTTAGAAGAGCCTACAAAATCTTTCAGCATCACTTCCTTTTAGTATTCCCCAAAATTTCTATTTCGGGGCAAAGGGTCAATATTAAGCTGTGACTCAGTTAAACTCTCACATGGAAGCTAAGTCAGGCTATCAAAACAAAAGACATGAAAAGACATCTGCATTCCTTGGTGCCTGTTCCATTCGCAGCATAATCCCAACTCACCGGCTTCCTAACATTTTTAGTAGTTCCATGGATAGGCCAAAAAAGGGGAAAAAAACCTGCCGTTATTTTCAAGAGAAGAGCTGGATAATTCCCCTCCAACTCTAAGTTCCATTAGGCCATAGCTTGCCACACTCATCTTACGTAAGAACATAAGAAATAGGAGCAGGAGTAGGCCATCTAGCCCTTCGAGCCTGCCCCGCCATTCAATAAGATCATGGCTGATCTGTCGTGGCTCAGTTCCACATTCCCGCCCTCTCCCCATAACCCTTAATCCCCTCTCTTATCAAAAACCCATCAACCCGCGTCTTAAAAATATTTAGCGAGGCAGCCTCCACCACTTCAACGGGCAGAGAATTCCAGAGATTCACCACCCTTTGAGTGAAGAAGTTCCTCCTCAACTCCGTTCTAAACCGCCCCCCCTTTATCTTGAGGCTGTGCCCCCTAGTCCTACTGTCTTTTTTGAGCGGGAAGAGTCTCTCCACCTCTATCCTATCCATCCCATTCATCATCTTATACGTCTCAATGAGACGTAAACATACCTAAACATACTTCTGGTCTCCTTGTCGTGTTGCTGTCCTTATCATTCAGCAAGGTTACAAATCTCTCCTGAAAGAATTACAAAGTATCTCTTCGTCTGCCCTGTCTAATAGTTGCCTGTTCCAGGGAGGCAATTTGAGAGGAGAAATATATTCTTGTGTTTAATGTATTTGCCCAAGTATTTTATCAATGAATTCTATTATTATAATCATTTTGAACAGTTTTCTCCCAAAACTGTCGCACCCAACAATTTTATTAATCTTTAAAAATACAACTGAACTCAATCTCCTGATGTTCCTCCAGAATAAATAGCTCTAATTCTGACTCTATCTTGATGACTTAAAATATCAAAGTTTAGGAAATATTCTTGCCTTGTTCTGAACACTACACAAGCCTTAATATTCTAAATATTATGGCAATAAGAAGCTAAATAATGTATAATGTTCAAATCTATGTATCTTGTATAATTCCATTTAGTGGAATGTCGAAGAAGAAATGTTCCACACATGATCCCCTTAAAAATTGGAGCATTTTTTTTCCCTTTGCAGTGTTTAGAAGGATTTTATCCAGAATCCAGCAAGTCATGGGTATCTGGGGTGAACTCATTGGGGATCTGTTTGTTATTTTCATTACAGTGTTTGGGAAAGCTCGTTATTACTGATTTTAGGATGTTTCAAATAAATCTCGGGGAAGGGAACCTGCCGTTCTACCAAGGCAGGCCTGGATGTGACATTACATAGTTGACTTTTTAATATCCTTTGAATTGGCCAAGCCAACAATGCAGTTGTACAAACAGTTCCTTTTCGGGCTCGCCATCACCATCAGGGCAAATAGGAATTGACAATAAATGTAGCCATGCCAGTATTGTCCAAAACTTTGAGATTTTTCTTAGGTACTGACTTCTCCCATCTTCAAGAAAATTTAGCATTTGTTATAGAATCCCTACAGTGGAGAAGCCCTATTCCTGTAGCCCCTCGTATTTACCCTGCTAATCCCCAGCGCTAGGGTCAATTTACCATGGCCAGTCAACCTAACAGGCACACCTTGGGATTGTGGGAGGAAACCAGAGCACCTGAAGGAAACCCACGCAGACATGGGGAAAATGTGCAAACTCCACACAGACAGTGACCCGAGGCCGGAATTGAACCCAGGTCCCTGTTGCTGTGAGACAGCAATGCTAACCATTGTGTCACCGTGCCGCCCATTGTTTTATCATTCAAATGATTAATATTTAGTTAATATTTTCCAATAAGAATACAATGTGTAGATTCTTTATAATATAAACTTCAACAAGCATTTACATACTAAATACCTCCACAAAGATATGCAAATATATGTTTTATCTGGTTGTTTCTGCATAGCTACACAGTTTCACAATCCTTTATGTAGAAACAATCTGATTTTGTTAAGTACAACTAACTTGTATAGCATTTGCACTTGTTTCAATGTTGACTATTATTTACTGAAGCGACCATGCAGTAAAAGATTGAACTTGCCTATATAATATCTTTCATCCAAAGCACTCCACCACCAGTTAAGTACTTTTGAAACGTAGTCATAGTTGTAATGCAAGAAAAATCCAGCCAATTTACACACGGGGAGGTCCCACACATTGCAATGAAATAGTTACCAGAAAATCTCTTTTTAACTGTTAGTTGAGAGATAAATGTTGGCCTTGACACCAATAGGACTCCCCTGCTTCTCTTCAAATAATGTCCACCTGTGTGAACAACTCTTTGTTTGCCATCCCACCTGAAGGATAGCACTGCTTAGCAGCACAGCACCTCCTCAGAGTTGGACTGGTGTCAACCTAAATTATCTGTCAGGATCTCTGCACTTTGGGCTTGAATCCATCACCTTCTGACTCATAGGTAATGAGACAAGATTGACAATTTGGGCTGTCTGGAGGGTTTTCAGCACTGTGGGCCATTGGTCGCTGGAGTTCAGTTATGCACTCTTCGAGTCATTGTACTGATGTTTCTTACTGGATTGGAGTACTTGGAGTAAGTGACAGCAGGGAGGGCAGAAGCATTGGACCTGCCAAGTGCCATGGCTAATTGGAGATTGAAGCATTAACCTGACAAATAGTTCCCATCATTTCCCTCAGGATGGAGCACTATGTTCTACAAGATAGTGCCGTGTACCATCAACGAGTTTGGCTGAGCACCAATAAAGTGCATCGAGGGTAGGCTTTAAACTCAAGGTCTCTAATTGAATGTCTGGCACTGCAATGCTGGAGCTGCGAAGCCACAATCATTATATAATGTGGAGCCCTAACATATAGCACAAAGAACAAGTCACTGTAGTTTAATTATGGGTTGGAGATCAGTTGGAGGAAGTTACTAAGTGTTCAGTATGAAAAAAAAGTGATGTGAAGTGCTTGAATATTTTCAAGTTTGAAGTATTAGTTGTGTTTGCCTGAGCCTTAACTTGAGCAACTGCCTTCAAACTAATCAAATTAGGGTTGGAATGCTGGCATTTTGAATAAGACACCTAACAATTTATTGCCACTATCCCAACAGTCAGTCATTTTGTTTGCCAAAGGATAAATTCCAGGCGAAACTAGACTGACAATCTGACCCTATGCTGCTCTCTTGTCATTTCAAGTTCCTTGTTTGTTTGTTTCTATTTTTTAAATATTAACCAAGACACAGTTAACGTTTGTCCATTGTTGGTGTCAACACCATTAATGTTGTATTTAATAGAGAACAGAAAATGAATGCACCAATAGACTACACACCTTTCACAATAGGATAATGCAATTATGAATCATTGGTAGATGGTGATGGTCTGATAATAGAATTTGGACAGAGTTTCAAACAAAAACTTAAGTAAGACATAATTGAATCCAAAAACTACTGAATTATTGGCCATCCCCTCCTCCATCTCAGCCCCCTGCTCCTTCCCTATCAGGCCACATGGAGAATAATGCATCTCTCCAGTCTTCACAACAGTGTTTTAAATAAAAATTTTCCCTTTGATTCTGGCTGAATTTTGTCTGTTGGTTCAGTAGCTCTCAGCGGCGAGAGAGAAAAAAAATCATCCATATTCTTGTATTATTAACAGTAACATGTTCTTGTAAGAATATTGGACTTGGATTTCTGCCAGCGCACATTATAATATATTAAATGTAATCTCCTGCAAAGTGATTAAAAAAGATCAGAGTGCCTTAGCATATTTTAACACATTGTGCTGAATCCTATGACATCTGTCACTGAACTCATGTAGTGGGAGCTGGAGTCTGTGTTTTTTTTCAATAATATTGTTAGAAAGAACCTCTTCGTAATGGGACCTCTTGGTAATAGGACCAACAGTGCTTGTTGAGTTTGCTGAGTCCCCTGTGGCAATGGTGGCAGGTTGCCAATATAGGGAGGGAAAAGAAGGCTAGAAGAGGTTGCAAAATTGGGCTCAGGTGGCCCTTGGCTTAATTAGGAATAATGTAAAAATTATACAGTAATATAGATGTTCATAAGATAAGAAATACACAAAATTATAATTGGGCTAATAGTCGAAAGGTTCCGACTTTACAATTACTCGTATTTATATTGCTTCCATGTAGAGCTGATCCTTTCGTTTAAACAGTTTAATGCCTGTGTGGCATTTAAATCCTAACTGCAGTGTTTTATTGTCCCAAAGGTGTTTTGTCAAAAATAATTTTTTGAAATTGTTGGGAGCTTTTTCAGTAATATTCCGCAATTAGTGGTGCTATTGGCTAGAAAGTAAAGAGTTAACTATATAACATTGTAAACGCCTGCAGTAAGTTACTTGGTAAGTGCCAATGTGTTTTTTGCACAGACTTGTTTAAGCATCACAACTTTACAATTAAAAATTGATCGCATGTAACTAATTTTTACCATCTGTTTAATTCTCCTATGAGTTAGAATGCTTACATTCTAAGATGTGTAATACTAGTAAGCCCTTTATATAATGTCATTCCCAGTTCATTGGATCTTATCCTCAAGCAGTCTCCAAGGCTGTGTTGTGCCTACAGTTGTCAAACCCTTTCAGAAACAACAGGTTTTACTGTCATCTTTTGCACTTCTGTGGTTAGTGCATAAAACCGTGTTAGGTTTAGACTTCATTCATCTATTCAATCCTTAATCAGCTGGGTCACTGGGGTCACCATTGTTAAAACTTACTGTATAGTATGCAGTAATTGGAATGGTTAGAAGATGACACTATTTGTTTCGGATACCTGTAAATTCATGGACACCACTTTGTACTTGGTGATTTTTTTGGGAGGAATTTACTACTCAGAAAGGCGAATGCCAAAACAGAGAGATGGAGCAGCTCAGGCTGTGTAGAAGTATAGTTAGATGAAAAGTTAAACTTTGAGCCAACTGTATGTCTTAATCTCAGTCTTAATTCAAAGAACAAAGAAAATTTCAACGCAGGAACAGGCCCTTCGACCCTCCAAGCCTGCACCAACCATGCTGCCCAACTTAACTAAAACCCTCTACGCTTCTGGGGACCATATCCCTCTATTCCCATCCCATTCATGTACTTGTCAAGACGCCCCTTAAAAGCCACTACTGCATCCATTTCCACTACCTTCCCCGGCAACAAGTTCCAGGCGCCCAGGCGTGTAAAAAATCTGTGGTGGGTGACCATTACAGAGAGTTGGAGCACCTCAGGTTGTGTAGAAGCATAAATAGATGAAAAATTAAACTTTGAGCCAACTATGTGTCTTAATCTCAATCTTAATTCAAATAACAAAGAAAATTACAGCACAGGAACAGGCCCTTCAGCTCTCTAAGCCTGCACCTTACCATTTCTCTTACCATTCCCTGACCATTTCTCGCAGAAGCTATCTTGTAGTAACCTGAGTCAAATTGGCAACTACTGCCAGATTAAGTTCCCCTTCTTTTTGCTGGGAACTACACTGAAACTGTCCCAATTCATTCCATGTATGCAGTTCCCTCACAGCTAGGAGATATGGGAGACTTCCATCTCATCAGCCTTGAGCTGGAGTTGAAACCAACTCCCAAAGCTAAAATGCCAGTGACTAACCCTCTGTACTTTCGTACTGCTTCATCATTGATACCCTAATGAGTTGGCAGAGTATCTTTCATTGAAAACATTTTTCTCCTTCTTACTGATGCATGGCAGCCTCTGAAAGTGCATTGCACATCCTTTACAATGCGCTGTATGTGATACACTTAGACATTTATGGACTGTTTTCAGCTTGGTTGATGCACTTACCCAGAGAGTCACTGTAGTTCAGAAGCTCACATTGTCGCTACCCGATGTGGTCTTATTGGCGAGGAACCCACTGCAAATGTAATAAAGGGATCTCTACTGATCTCAGCAAAAATTAGGTGCCATGTCAGCAGTGTTGGGAGGGGAGGAATAAACTGCAAGATTCAGACAAGTTAGATATCAATGCCTCTTAGGTGCCTGGTTATTTGTAGTCTCCATGAAGTTATTTCCCTTCACACTCAATCAGAATCCCAGGCGTATGGCTTAGCAAGTTCCAAAGGAAGTAATATAAAGAGTGGGTACATGTGGCAGAGCTTCATGTTTGACATAGGATCACAGAATCCCTATAGTGTAGAAGGAGGCTTTTGGCCTATCAAGTCTGTACTGACCACAATCCTGCCCAGGCTCTATTCCCATAACCTCATGTATTTACCCTGCTAATCCTCCTGATGCTTGGATCAATTTTGCATGACCAAACCACCTAACCTTTGGAGTGTTGGAGGAAACCGGAGCACCCGGAGGAAACTCACGCCTACATGGGGAGAATGTGCAAACTCCTCAGAATTTACCCAGAACTGAAGCCGGGTCCCTGGTGCTGTAAGGAGGCAGCAGTGCTACCCACTGCGGCACTATTCTGCATGATCATTACCTTATGGCCAAAGTTGCTCAAATAATCCAAGTCACAAAGTCAATGCACCAAAAATAATCAGATTTTTGAGTGTAACTTTGGAATAAGTTAGAAAAGAAGAAATGTGAGTATCTGATGAGTCATGATGGTTCATAAAATAACAAAAGGGATTTGTTCTTTTGTCATCTCAGTGACTGCAAGGTTAATTTGGTTCTCCTGTTCATTGGTGACAAGTTAGTTACTAAGGGAACATTATTTACCAATTGTTCCATTTGAGTGGGTGGAAGAGAAATGGCTATTGAGATTTTAAATGGAAAACATATTCTGTTCATATGTAGAATGAAGGTGGCACAATGGTTAGCACTGCTGCCTTACAGCGTCGGGGACCCAGGTTCGATTCCCAGCCTTCAGTCACTATCTGTGCGGAGTCTGCACCTTCTCCCCATGTTTGCATGCGTTTCCTCCGGGTGCTCCGGTTTCCTCCCATAATCTGAAAGACATGCTGGTTAGGTACATTGGCCATGCTTAATTCTCCTTCAGTGTACCTGAACAGGCGCTGAAATGTGGCGACTAAGGGATTTTCGCAGTAATTTCATTGCAGTGATAATGTAAGCCTACTTGTGACACTAATAAATAGTAAATATTTCTCTGAAAATTGAATTCCATGTTATAAAACTCCTAAAGTAAAAGCTTTGATCACGTGCTATCTATAGAGAAAATGCCTGGATCCAGAGCTGAGACTGTTGACCAGAGAGCACTTAGCAGGAAACCCACACAACGTACCATCATGTACCCTTAGATTTGGGAAGGTGATGGCCTCTCAGTGTTATTGCTAGATGATTAATCTAATGTTCTGGAGATGCGGGTTCAAATCCTGCCACGACAGATGGTGGAATTTGAATTTAATTTAAAAAATCATGGAATTAAGAATCTACCGATGACAATGAAATCACTGTCAATTGTTGGAAAAACCCATCTGGTTCACACTAATGTCCTTTAGGGAACAAAATCTGCCATCCTTACCTGGTCTGGCCTAAATGTGACTCCAGAACCACACCAATGTGGTTGACTCTCAGCTGCCCTCGGGCAATTAGGGATGAGCAAGAAATGCTGGCCAGCCAGCGTCGCCCATGTTCCTCTGAATGAATTTTAAAAAAGGCTCAGAGAGCTTTCTTTAGGTCTCTTAATAGTCATTGAGCAAAACAGTCGTTCTGATGGTTTCATATAGCCAAATTATAATCTGATCTTTTTCACATTCCTTTTTTTTGATGCTGCTACAAATCATAGCTGCAAGAGTTCATTCCTGCTCCCCCTTCTCATATCTGTAATCATAAAAATCAAAGCCTACTTTTAATAAGTTTCTGGCTTGTGAATTACTGAAGGTACCAAAACACGAACAAATGTTTTAAACCTTAGGCTCCATGTATGCCATCTCTCATATGTTGACAATTATTGATCCAAAATGGGGGAGAAGATTGGAAAATTAAGATCCACAGTATGTTGATAGTTGCAGCATGTGCGCCTAGCTGCCTCTTCCCCTTGCATACAAATCATTCATTGTTACTTTAATGGTGGTTAAACCATGCAAACTAAAACAAATTTTGAGACTTTTATATAAACGAAGTGAATCATACCAATACAGATAGAAATTGTATACCTTTCACTAACATATAATATTAGTGTCGAATGTTTGGAAATACTGCAAATTTTTTGGATTTCTAGACAAACTGTCATTTTATAAATACTTCTGAAGTAAAATGTGCCAGCAAATGAATCTCTGCCTGTGTTTAGTCTCTCCTCTGCTTCCTTTGCAGTGTGTTTTTTTCTTATTCTGCCATGGAAAGTTGTAGCATCCCATCTTTGGTTTATTCACGTGTACCTTTCAAAAAGTGCTGTATCATTTTATTTACTATTTGCATATTGTTGCTTTTCATTTTCACAATTTCTGTGTTTCAAGTTTAATGTAAATGCAGCAGGGTTTACAAATTGGAAGTGTTTGCAGACTATGAAATTCTGTACTTGTACAGAAACTCATTGTTCATTGAACACTTCAATTAATTAGCTGCAGAAAACTCTTCTCTGCCGCATCGTGTGTTCCACTGATTTGACTACGTTGAGGGAAGTTAACAGATTCAAGTCTAAATTGCAGTAAATTTAGTGAATGTTGATACAGTTCCACCCTGTTGTAACTATTGTTGCCTTTGTGCTCACAGTTATACTTCATTCTTGGGTCACATGCCAATTATGGCCACGGAATGTAAAGTTGTGCAATTTGGTGGGAAGAATAAGGAGGCCACATATTGCTTGAATAATAAGAAAGTAAATGGGAGGAGGTGGCATAGTGGTATTGTCACTGGACTAGTAATCCACATGCTTTGGGGACCCAGATTCAAAACTCACCATGGCAGATGGTGAAATGTGAATTCAGTAAAAATCTGGAAATAAAAGTCTAATTAGCGATTGTCGTATAAACCCATCTGGTTCACTGATGTCCTTGCGGGAAGGAAATCTACCATCCTTACCTTGTCTGGCCTACATGGGATTCCAGAACCACAGCAATGTGATTCTGAAATGGCCTAGCAAGCCATTCAGTTTAAGGTGTGGACAATAAATGCTGGCTCAGCCTGCTATGCCCACACTCCACGAATGGATTTTTAAAAAAAGACCGGATGGATCCAGGGTTTAGGTATGTTAATCAATAAAAGTACAAATGAAGGTCTGTGAGGTCATTTAACAAACAGAAGTAAACTAAGCACTCTTGTTCATTTCTAAATGGATAGAATTTAAAAGAAGAGAAGTTGTATTAAACTTGCATGGGACCTTGGTTCGAACATACGTTGTATACCATGCACAGTTTATTATAAAAGGCATTGAAAAAGATGCAAAAGAGATTCGCAAGGATGGAACTAGAACTGAGAGGATATATCTATTAGGAAAGGCTGAACAAAAACACAAGGATAAAACCGAGGGAGGTCTGATTGAGGTCTTTAAGAACATTTGATAGGGTAGACATGAAGAGCATGTTTCCACTTGCAGGAGAGACCAGAATGGGAAATCATCGATGTAAGATAGTCATGAGTAAATCCAATTGGGAATTCAGGGAGAATCCTTATTATTCCAAGAGTGGTAAGAATGTGGAACTTTTGCAACCACAGGAGTAGCATAAATATACTTAAGGGAAGCTGGACAACAGAATAGAAAAATATAATGATATGTTTAGGTAGGGAGAAGTGGAGGCTTAATGGGTGTATTGTCATTGTGTTCATTGACTACTTGGACTGAATGTCCTGCTTCTGTGCTGTCACCTCAGTGTAATGATGAGATAGCTGAGGAATCTGTTCTGAAGCCTTTGGCGGTGCTGATTTGAGTCGGCTGCCTTACTATGACTCCCATCAATTCTCTTCCATGTGCTTACAGCAAGATCATGAAACGAGATTTGGAAGGGTTGGCAAAAAAGTTTAATGCAGGTCCACTGTTACCTGCTATCAACTATATTTTATCTATATATGTCCCATGTCAGTCACATATGCAAATGTATTGTTGAAAGCTCAAAAATAATGACCAAATTAGCACACGTATGCACGTTTTAATCAGCAGATAAATACAAAGCTAGCAATACGTGAAATTAGACTTTTTTTTGAATTTTTCAACATGAAAAGACATAGCCAAAATCAGGATTCAGTTTGTGATGACCTTCACAACACTCATCGAGTATACTGAGAGAACTGCAACCAAAATCTTCTCTTGGGTTAGGTATGAGGCTTCATTTGGGTTTAAAGAATTTTGATGTGCATTGATTAATATGTAGAAAGCTAGCGTGATGATTCAATTTGAAAGGCAATAGGCACTGAAACCAGTGTTGTGAAGAATGTTTATGGGACCAGTTTGAAGAAGTCTTGATTTGCCATGATCATAACATTGAGTTGGAACAGCCATAGGTTATGGTGGCAGACTACCCTTTCCTTTGCATAGCAATACTCATGCAGTAGTTTATAGTTTTTTATTACTGTCATAAGGTAAGCTTACATTAACACTGCAATGAAATCACTGTGAAAATCCCTTAGTTGCCACAATCTGGTACCTGTTTGGGTACACTGAGGGAGAATTTAGAATGCACCTAACCAGCACATCTTTCATGTTTGAGCCTCGAGATTGCAGTTCAGTAAAAGAGACACAAGTGCTGCTACTTCATAAACTTTTTTCTTAGATCCAACTCCATGTACAATTCTCCACCAACACCCAGTGCCACCTGTAGCCCGTTTATGTAACAGTGACTTATACTGAATAATTGACATCAAATTAAGACTTAACTGGAAGGTCTGTTAATCCGTTCGTAATATTTCAGACTGTGGGAGGAAACCGGAACACCCAGCGGAAACCCACGCAGACATGGGAGAACGTGCAGACTCTTGCACAGACAGTAGCCCAAGCTGGGAATCGAACCCAGGTTCCTGGTGCTGTGAGGCAGCAGTGCTAATCACTGTGCCACCGTGCCGCCACTAATATTTGGTAGAGGCATGATGGCACTGCCAGACAGAACAAGGAAAGCACCTCCTCTTTCCGATAGTTGCAGTCCCTGAATTTGCTTAAGCTGTCTTGAGACCAGTTGCTTCCCAAAGGAGACAGTTGAGGGAGCATCACCCCTTCCTTGTCTTTTCACCCCCTCTTACACTTTCTACCAATCAGGTGAAGAGCAAAATTGATGAAGACTTAGTGAAAGGTTTCCAGCTGCTTGGACAAGGGAAACATAACATCAAACATAGTAACAAAACCACATTTTACTACTGCCTTTGTTTCAAACAGACTGCTCTCTTCAGCTGCATAAGGTTTTTAACCTTATTGCCTTGCTGCCTGAGGTTTTTTTAAACACCCTCTGAAGAAGATCACTTCAAAAGGCTGTTTCCGAGAACAAATCTGAGTTTGTGTTGCCAGGGTTCGACAGGAATTGGTTAGTCCAAATGGTCTAGCCATTAGGAGTCTGAATTCACACTGTGTGAGCGGCACAGTGGTTAGCACTGCTTCTTCACAGCGCCAGGGGCCCAGTTCAATTCCAGCCTTGGGCGATTGTCTATGTGGAGTTTGCACATTCTCTCCAAGTCTGCGCGGGTTTCCTCCGAGTACTCCAGTTTCCTCCCGCAGTCGAAAGAGGTGCGGATTCGGTTGATTGGCCATGCTAAATTGACCCTTAGTATCGGGGGAATTAGCATGGTTATGGGGATAGGGCCTGGGTAGGATTGTCTGCAAGGTCTCCTTTTGCACCATAGGGATTCTATGATATGAAAACTTTTATTCAAATTTACACCAGCTCTGATTGGATGGGTTCACCCAGTTCTCAGCCAGACCACTAGATGGAGCATTGCAAGGTTGTAGAACTTCACGTCTGGGCGAATGGAGACCTGAACAATGGGGTGGGGGCACCGAGGGAGCACATAATGCCACTCTCTTTTATTTAAAGGAGCAGAAATTTTACACTGGATTCAAAGCTAACTCTGCCTAAGAACTGAGTTTCTTGAACTTAGGAAGTGCCATTCACAGCTGTAGAGCTTTTATGCTATAAATAAAGAGCTTGTTGTTATTAATTTACTGTAAGTTGGACAAGGTCAGCTCTTGGTTTTGTCTGGTCAATGATGTATTAAAGATTGTGTAGTAAGAGGCATTAGACGGATCTGTACAGCACAGAGGTTTTCACCTTCCACTGATGAGATCACCCATCGCACTAGCACTGACACAACTCTGTTAAATGGATGTATTGACGCAGTAATGGGATAATTAGCTCTACCTCTCTGCTGTTGCTGAAACAAAGCACAAGTTTTGCTACAGCTATTTAAAACTGCTTCGCATACTGAATATATATTTTAAAATTTGCCCTTTTTCTTCCAAGCTACTTATTTCTTCACCCTGTAGCTGAAAGCATTCAGCTTGTTGTGCCTTCTCCTATGTATGCCAAGCAACAGACAAGGAACAGTTTTGCGTTCCCATTCTATAATTTGTTTGCCCCGAAAAGCCTTCATTTTGCACTTACAGACAAAATCTTACATTGCAACTGATGAGCGCCTGAAATAGATACAAAGTCCTTGAATCACCAAGGAGCTCTGTAGCTCAGTCAGTAACTGAGTTAAAAAAAAAGACTTGAATGTTTTGGAATGACACAGTCAATTAGGAACTCATTAAAAGAGCCTTAACTAAAAGAGTGGATCCCTCCTTCGTCTTCCAGATTCTAATTGATCTAGAATGCCCTTTAAAATTTAATTTGGGCTTAAGAAGTGAGAAATCTTGCAGCACTCAACAAACTGGGGAGTATGGAAAGAAACCCTTGGAATTAAAAAATATCTGCAGTGATATAACTAAAAAAAAATCTCAGTTTGAATTGCTTCTGACTTGAGCCGTTTTATGGGGTCCAGATAAATGGAGAAGTGTCAGATTCCAGGATAGGTTCATTGCTGTCAGCAGCCCCTTTCTAAGCTGACACCAGAATGGTCACCATCATCGCTGTACTTGGGTGCTGACAGTAATTAAAATGAATAATGGATTTTTTTTTTAAGCTGCATTCTAAAGTGATGTTACTCCCAAAATTGCTGACACAGGGGACACAAAAGCAAGTAATTTTGAGCTTGATCAGACCACGTTTTGACTGTGTTTCCTATTGCTACGTGCACACTGAGTGTTTAGCTTTGAAACCTGTAGAGGCTAAAGTTTAAATCTAATCTGGCATTAGCTGATAGGAATCACTGTCCCTGAAGGCTAATAACTGATCACAAGTAAAATGAGTTTTGACCATCTAGTCTTGTATTCAGGGACGTGAGCCTTGAGCAGACTCTTATGCACAGCTCACCATCAACAAATCAAATGAATATACATCTGTCACTATCGTCTATCACAGTTGAACATGGCAGGAGATTTGCCATTTTATTTACATGAAGCCCTTCCATGCTGCAGATATTATCCCTCGATATTTGTGGGTAGATTTGACCTCATTAACAGAGGTAGCATTGTCAATGTTAGCTTTAGAAGAGGAACTCAAGACTATCAGATCAGTGGGTTTGTTATCAAGCCAATATCTTACAGAGTATGAACAGCGCTCTTCATCCTTACTGTGCCTGTTACTAATCTCATTTATGCTTTCTGTTTTTGGTCTTGTGCAGTTGGTGGTGAGATTCCTCTTGACATGCGACTGGGAGGTGGGCAACTGGTGTCGGAAGAACTCATGAACCTTGGCGAAACATTCACGACCACAAATGACCCTTCCTTGAAGCTTTTTCAGTGCGCGGTCTGCAACCGGTTCACGACAGACAACCTGGAGACACTCAGCCTGCACATGAACATTGAGCGCCACCTGCCCGAGGAGGAGTGGAAAGCAGTCATTGGCGACTCCTACCAGTGTAAGCTCTGCCGCTACAACACCCAGCTCAAGGCCAACTTCCAGTTGCACTGTAAGACAGACAAGCACGTGCAGAAATACCAGCTCGTAGCACACATCAAGGAAGGGGGCAAGGCCAATGAGTGGCGGCTGAAATGCGTGGCGATTGGGAACCCAGTGCACTTGAAATGCAACGCATGCGACTACTATACCAACAGCATTGAGAAGCTGCGACTGCACACTGTCAACTCAAGACATGAGGCCAGCTTGAAACTATATAAGGTAAGAAAAGCAATATCTTCCCAATGCAGATTTCCCCTAACGGTATTGGTCAACAATCATCAAAATCCTCTTCATGCTGAAACTCCAGAAGAAATTTCTTGGGTTGTTCCGCGATGGTCACGTTTACCTCTGAAATAAGCCTTCCTTGCAAAGTTTCAGTAACTACTGGAACGTTTGTAAATGGTTTCACTCATCCAAAAATATGAAAGTTAAAATCTGTGCTTTTGAATGAATATTTGTTGTACAACTGGTTAACGCAATAGTCCTTGAAGAGATGGGTTTAGGTGAGAAACAAAATGTTCAAGTTCGATGTGTTTTGATTTAGGGAAGGGAAAACTGTTGTCAATTCTAATGGTGAATTGAGACTATGAAGTGACTTGAGGATCCTGCATTTAGTGTAAGTGTTGTTGGCTAGTTGGGAGAGCCAAGGGCAAGGGCGGGGTGCGTTGTCATGAGACAAATTGTTTTGCTTTTTTGAAAATAAGGGAAAGCTGGCCTATTTAATCAGGGTTTAACATCAAGCTTTCTGATGACTGACCCTTCAGGCAATCGCTCAACAGGTTTCACATGACTAATTGCCCAACTTAGCTGCTCGACTCAGTAATCAATACCATCATCCATTTTGCCAATTCATTAAAACGTGGGGTACAGATGTTGCCTCCCATTGCAGCACCACCTAGGGTCTGTAAAAAATAATTGCATAAATGTTCAGACTGAATTTGTTAGGTAAAAGTAAGTCATTATTATGACCTTATCACTTCTGCCACTCACTTTATGTATCTGCTCATCGTGTTTCACCTCTCTTACATTGTTTCATAGCAACTGCAGTGTGTACCATCCACAAGATGCATTGCAGGAGCTCACCAAGGCTCCTTTGGCAACACCTTCCAAACCCACAACCAATACCATCTAGAAGGAAAAGGGCAGCAGATACTTCAGAAAGCCACCACCTGGAAGTTTCCCTCCAAGCAAATCACCATCCTGACTTCGAAATATGTCATCGTTTTTTCACTATCGCTGGATCAAAATTCTGGAACTCCCACCCTAACAGCACTGTGGGTGTACCTACACCTCACAGAGTGCAATAGTTCAAGAATTCAGCTTCCCACCACCATCTCAAGGGCAATTAGGGATGGGCAATAAATGCTGGCCCAGTCAGCAGCTTGCACATCAGAAAATGAATTTTAAGAAAAGGATGTGGGTGTCACTGTCAAGTCCAGCACTGATTACTTATCCTTTGCTGTCCTGAAGTTGATGGTGGTGAACCACTCATCATTTTCTTTCCTAAGGTTACCCCATATCAGTTCAATCCAAATGCTTCAAGCCTTGCTCAACTCAAGTTCAAAAAGAGATGTATAGATCACAGAGGCTCTTTGGCCCATCTAGTTCATTCTTTCAGAAAAAATACAGTAATGTTAAACTGCCTCTTGATTGACTTCAGAATTCATCGCCAGTATTGCTGGTACTAACCATTCTTTTGAAGAGGAAATGTTTCTTGACGTCATCGGGGAATGTTCTTGACTCCTGTGTATCTCCTGTAGTCACAGTTCAGCTTGAGATAATGCTCAAAAATTAGCTTTTTGATTTTTCACTTCCATGAAGTGCCCTGCTATATGTCTCATTCCTAATTGAAGAATCTACAATTTCTAGCTTTTCTTCAACTCCATCCACTTGACGTCAGAGATCTGTCCTGAACCCTTCTCCTCACCATTTTGAGGGCTTGGATGGTTTCCTTTGTGACCAGGACTGAATACAAAAGGAGCAGCCTGATCACATTTAGCTTCTAGCTCCCAATTTCCTGAACTGCAAAGCTCCAACTTACATTTGTTTGGTTGATCGAATTCTGTGCTGACTAAGCGTGATCGTTTCTGAGTCCATCAATCCATGACCTCTTTCATTCTCTTCCCAAGCTCACTCAACATTATTTATTAATATGTCCTACATTTATTCCTACAATAATGCCTAAGGCCTTGTATTTATCTTTATTGAATTTTAACTGCCTTAGTCCTGCCCACTTGTAACTATTACCTAGGTTCCTCTGTACAATTTCTTGGCTGCTGACAGGACTTCCCTGTCCTCTATCCAACCCAGCAGTTTGTCAGCATTTGCAAGCTTGATCAGAATATGCTGTTGTATTCCTGATTTCAGGTTTTATTGTGGGCCAGTACCACCAGTGCCTAGCTGCCCAGCCCAAAGTCACAGCCCTAAATAGTCATTGAGTCATACAGGTTTATAGCATGGCAACAGGCCCTTTGGTCCACTTGTCCATACTGCCTTTTTTTTAATCACTAAGCTAGTCCCAACTGCCCACATTTGGCCCATATCCCTCTCTTACCCATCTTATCCATGGAACTGTCTAAACACTTTTTAAAAGACAAAATTGTACCCGCCTCTACTACTACCTCTGGCAGCTTGTTCCAGTCACTCACCACCCTCACTATGAAAAAATTGCCCCTCTGGACCCTTTTGTATCTCTCCTCTCTCAACTTAAGCCTATGTCCTCTAATTTTAGACTCCCTTAAAGGGTCTAAGATGGGAAAAGATATTGACTATCTAGCTGATCTATAGCCCTCATTATTTTATAGACCTCTATAAAATCAGCCATAGGCCTCTTACACTCCAGAGAAAAAAACCCTACTCTATCCAGCCTCTCCTTATAACTCAAACCATCAAGTCCCGATAGCATCCCAGTAAATTATTTTTGCACTCTTTCTATAATAGTGTGACCAGAACTGAACAGTGTATTCCAAGTGTGGCCTTACCAATGTCTTGTACAACTCCTGTATTCAATGTTTTGACCAATGAAGCCAAGCATGCCGAATGCCTTCTTCACCACTCTGCCCACCTGTGACTCCACTTTCAAGGAATTATGAACTTGTACCCCTTGAACAGTTCGGGATGTTTCTTTCACTGTCAACCAATCATTCCATGAGCTATGTATTTCTGAATCTCTACCGTCTGCTATATCCTCTGTGTCCTCCCTGTCCTCTACTTCTATGTTTCTTGGATCCAAGTCAGAGTGTTCTACAGCACTTAGTGTACTGCATATCTCAGAAATTTTTTGTTCACTGTCACCATCTACTTGCTCTTTACTGTTGACGCTCTTCTCCATTCTGTATATTCCTTTCCTACTTCCTGGACTGATGCTGATCTTCCCACATTCATTTCCCAACTGTTTCTTCTAGCCTTCCTGCGCATTCCAAACAATCCCATTCAAAATAAAACCTGGGAAAAAGAAGTTGGCTTCAGATGTAAAAACCCAACTGGCTTGCCAAAGGCCTTTAGGAAATGAAACCTGCCAAACTTACTCACTCTGGCCTATACGTGACTCTAGTGTGGCTGATTCTTAACTTCCCTCTGAAATGGCCTTACAAGCCACTTGGATTGTATCAATCTGCTGCAAAGACAAAGGGCAACAGGGGATGGGCAAAATGCCTACTTCGCTAAGATTCAATCATATGACACATACATTTAGGTGACCTGTGTTAATGCCCAGTCTTTCTCAAGCTCCATTTTGCCTCATAAAGCAAGATGTTCCATCTTGCTGTTCTCATCATAGAATCCCTACCGTGCAGGAAACGCCATTCAGCCCATCAAGTATCTCACCCAGGCTCCCTCCCCCTCCCTTTCCCTCCAATCCCACACATTTACCATGGCTAATTCATCGAACCTTCAGATCTTGGGGCAATATTGCATGGCCAATCCATCCAACCTGCAAATCTTTGCGCTGTGGGAGGAAACTGGAGCACCCGGAGGAACTCCACACAGCTACCGGGAGAATGTGCAAACTCCCATACAGTCACCCAAGGCTGGAAATGAACCCGGCTCTCTGGAGCTGTGAGGCACCACTGCCACTGTGCTGCCTCACACTGTTAAATTTGTGGAAACACTGTGGAAGCTATGCTGTCAAACTCCCCATTAAGCTGTAATTTCTTCTTGTTTCCAGTGCCTTGATCAGACTTTGCTCTTAATCTCACTTGTCTGTCCTCCTTTTCTGTCCCCATCTCCTCTCTCTTTGCTCCTTGCTGCCTCTCTCCCTGCTCCCCTCCTCTCTGCATTTTCTCCTTTTCTCTTCCATACTCACTCTCTCACTTCCTTATCCATTTCTGTCTTGTCATTTGCCACTATGAGAAAGAAATGCATGGCGCAAAGCAAAACAATGCTAAACAGGCAGGCAAGTGTGTGTGATCTGGAAGACTAGGACAATGTATTGCGAAATGTAAGAATGGTCTGGCCACCAATACCATCATCTAGTTGGCCTTTTATTATTGAAGCTGGTAAAAGTCTCACCACTATTAATGTGTCTCAGCCACATTCTACGCTGAAAATTAACCTATTTGAAAAGAATGATCCACTTTACTGGTGAGCAAAGAGTAAGTTTTTAAACTTGGCTTAACATTCAATGTGTTGTGCTCTCAATAATATTAATGCCCTTTATGTGGTGGATGAATGGGTCTGACGTAGCTAGTACGGACAAGTGAAATATAAAATTATAGGGGAGGGCGTTCTGGTGGACATCCCATGGCAAATTCTATCCCATCATTGTTTGTGCCTTTAGCAGAGTCCCACAGTTGCAGTGTTTAGCAGTTGAGAAATAATGGTTTTAATTGTTGGAACTTTCAGCTAAGACAACAAATGTTCAATTTATTTTTGTTGCCGGCTAGATAAATATGCAGTACGACATATTTAGAGAATATCCTCCTGGCAAATGTAAGGTCAAACTTACTCAGAAATGCCTCCGTCTTTTGAGGTCTGGGACAGTTTTCTGACCTGAAGGAGCAGAGTCCAACTCAAAATCCCAGAGGTTCAAATTGTTTGTTTTCAGCTTCTTTCAAGATCACAGATGGTATGAATTAAGAAATGGTTTCCATCCGCTTGCAGAAGCGGTTGCTCTTGTTCTACTTTGCTGCACACGTTACTCAAAAATGGACCAACAAACATCCTTGACCATGCTGCGTGGAAGGCTGTGTATTTGTACAAAACTTCAAAGAGTTAAGGAATATGAATGGGTGGATATTAACCCGCTGCCTGTTTGGCTTTGGTGCCAGTGTTGATCTGTTATTTATTCAGCATGCTAATTATTTCTCTGAAGAAGGAAGGAGTTGGGGAATATGAGAATGGGTGCAGAAAGGTTGTGGTGGAACTGGTCCAGAGACCAGCTGCCTCCAAACCTCCCTTCAGTCTTGAACAGTAACTTACCTCTGAAATGAGAATTATCCATGCATAACAATACAAATGAAGCAAAATTATATTTCAAATTAGAGGGAAGTCTTAAAATATGATTTGATTTATTATTGCCACTTCTATTAATATACAGTGAGAAGTATTGTTTCTTGCACGCGATAAGACAAAGCATACCCTTCATAGACAAGGTAACACGAGAATGCAGTATGTAGTGTTACAGGGGATGGTGTTAAATAAAATGTCTCTTTGAGATTTGAAACGCAGCATCAAACCAAAAGAACTGCTTTGCTAAATGTATATTTATGATTACAATTTGAGGGTATTTAGTGTTACTTTCAGTATTGGTATCAGAGAATGTCAATATTACGATATTGTCCTATGGTAAAGGCTCTGATGTAGACATATGGTGATACACCGAGGGGGAGAAAGCAGAATGGGAATTGCTGGCAAACATTTTCAATAGCTTTCACACAATTTTCATAACACTGGGTGTAATTTATAATCTGGGGCAATATTTGGGCCCCAAAATCATTGTTTATAAAAGTGGAGAAAAATGGCTTAACCTCCTGATTTCAAAGAACTGTTCAGGTAGGCACGCAGCAAGCCTTTACCCAGCTCCCTGTAACCTAAGACGGGATAAAGATCCAGTTAATGGTACTCGACTCAGGCAACTGAATTGCTGTAGACAGTTGTATTGATTTTCACTGGACTTAAAGCTTCACCTTTTTCTCTAATCATTCCATAATGGCTTTAGTATGAACAATCAGGTACAAATGGCCATAAATCTACCAGCCTTATTCCACTTACCTTCCACTCAATGTCAGGCACAGACTTGTAGTTAACCCAACTTGGCAGTAGCTTTGGGACAATTTTTTTTTAGTGCAGCTTTCCTGCCAGTAAAGCTGTTTCATTTAAAAAAAAAGATAGAATCACAGAACAGCTGTGTTTTTTGGGAACAGTTTCTGTGCACAGTCTGACTGCATAGTGCGTCAAAGCACACAACAACATAGCTTTATCATTTAACATGTTTGAAATATCATTTTATAGGCCTGCTTGTGAGAATCCATGAACTGACTCGAGAATCACATTTAACAGTGCAAATCTAATGTTCTAGAAATTATAGATGGAGTAGAGAAAGAATGGTTCCATTCAGGAAATTCTTTTCATAAAAGGAGCGTTAAATATGAAATATTTTAGGCAAGTTGTGAGGAAATTTCTATTTAGCTAATTCTTTTCTTGAACCTTCAGTCATGGCCAGAGGGACATTTTGGCCTGAAAGCACAGACGTCATTCAGTCCCCATTTTCAAGTCAAATATTTTGCCCCAATTTTCATATCCATGACTGTGTCCACATTTATAATGAAAATTGCCTGTGTAAACGTGTCACGCTGTAGTTGCACCCTCCCACTGTTGGGGGAGCTGCAGCAAATATCGGCAAGAAGAATATGAAGACTATGGGCGGGATTTTACGGCCTCGCTCGATCCGAGACTGGAAAATCCCGCCTGATGTCAGGCAGACATTTCCGTTTCCGCCCCTTGCCTGCTCCAATCCTGTGGCGGACTGGGCAGTAGAATTCTGGCGTATAAAATTTTGTATAGAACAGAATACTGCAGATGCTGGAAAATACTGGAAATACTCAGCAGTTCTAGCAGCTTCTACGGATAGAACATTCCTTAACATTTCAAGCCGATGACCTTTTGGCAGAACTCAGAACAAAAAAGATGCCTACATTTCCCATAACCATTGCTAGATTTGGTCAGATATAATACTTTATTGGTTACTTTGCTTTGGAAGTACGGGCATTTTAAAATAATCAGAAATGAGTTAGAGCAAATGCTTCTCTTGTGGAAACAGTAGTCCCCTTGCATAAATCATCAGTACCTTAACTGTCAAATGGAATGGATTTAGTTAAGTTGAATGAATTATTCATTCAGCTGTCACGTTTATATTTGTAGCGGTGCTCAATTTTAGTTGCACATAGGCAAGTAGCTACATGGGGCCGAATGGCCTACTCCTGCTTCTAGTTTCTCTGCAAGTAGCTAATCTCGGAATATCACCTTGTTCCAGAATGCATGAGTACGACCATATATGTGAATTCTGGAGCCTGAGTGTCAAAATGGTGATGTGAACCTTTAGTTGTTTATCCAGATGACAATACCTCTGTCCACTGCTTAATCTTCATGCACTTTGTGTAAATTATGACTCTTGAAAGCTAAAGTGAGTGTTCACAATGTGATTTCCATTGGTACGAATTACACTGACAAGCCTCCAGTGCGTTGGGAACATCGTGGATGTAATTTGGGTCATGTTGCATTTATTTTCCCCGTGGACGATGAGCAGTCAGGGCCCTGCCTCAGCACATGCTATTCCTGTCAGCCAGCGCTCAGGATATTGTTTGGGATCGCTTAATAGGTTGTTAACTCATTAGTGAATAACATGCGAAGGAATGTGTGCATTCATGTTACATAATTGGTAATTGTGATATCAAGTCTGAAAAATTAAGGTGAGAGAGCAAATGCAATGATTATTTGGTCATTTCTGATTTTATGTGAGGCCCCGTTTGCTTTTTTTTGGAGTAATGTCAGAAACCAGACTTGAGGCTCAGAAACAAAAGTACACATCGAGGTAGGGTCTGCTGTAAAACTGTCTGGGGCTGTAATTCAGGTGCGAGTATGACTTGTGCAGCTTTGGTGAAAAATGCGATGCATTACTGTAGGGTCCTATTCTCAGCATCTCTGGGAACCTGGTTTAGAGTCCAGTCAGACTTGTGGCATCAGCATAGCTGGCTGTGCAAATGTCGAAAAAAAGTTTAGTCAGTCTAATCTATATTTGCAGTGATAATGGGCCCATAGCACAAAACGACACACTCAACATCTATTAGCATTCCCAAACATGTGATCGGAAAGATAGTTGTAGAAAATAGTTTAACAAGAAAACTCACATTAATATAACCTCTTTCATATCTTCAGAACATCTGAAAGCACTTCACTTTTAAGTGTAGCCATTGTTGTTTTGTAAGCAAGCACAGTGGCACAGTAAGGCTTCTGAAATGGCAAGTAGATTTGTGACCAGTTAGGTTGTTTTTAGTGGTAGGAGCATTGGACAGAAGAGCAGAAATAGGCCATTCAGTCTATCAAGCCTACTCCTCCATTCATTTAGATCATGGTTGATCATCTACCTCAATGCCACTTGCCCATAATATTTCCATATCCTTTGATGTCATTAATATCTCGAAAACTATCTTTTTGTTTTGAACGTGTTCGATGATTGAGCTTCCACAGTTCTCTAGGGTGGTGAACTCCAAAGACTCACCTCCCACTGTGAAGAAATTCCTCCTCATCCCAGTCTTAAATGGCCCATCCCCTATTCTGAGACTGTCTCTCCTGGCTCTAGAGGGGAAATATCTTATGGTGGTAGCTGAAGGATAACCATTGGCCAACTTCCCTGCTCCATGAATAGGGCCATGGTCTCTTTTACTTTCAGCTGAGCCAGCAGGAGGGCCTTGCTTCATCCAAAATATAAATATGCATTCATACAATTGCATAGAGGGGGCAAGAATGTGGATTACATAATAAATAGTTTGCACAGTAGCAGAACAGAAAAGAAATGGGAGTATTGGTGGGTTGGTCATCTAACACTGTTGCTGCATGTTTTCGGATGATGAAAAAAAACAAATAAATTGTTGGTACATCCAGTTCAGGTTGTGAGTTGTAAACACAAAAAGGTGATTTTAGAATTGCGACTGGCATCAATTGCTGCTTTTATTTATTGTTGAAATGTATCTATTTGTTGCATCTCATTTATTTATAAAATGTATTTATAAAGATTTAAACTGTCTTATTTGGCCATATTTGGAGACGGTGTTCAATTATGGTCACTTTGAATAGAAGAGTTATTATGAAGAATTATTGGATGAAGCCCAGAGGAGGGTGATGAAACTGATTCCTTCAGGGCTGAGTAACGAGAAAAAAATTGCCGACCTAAAGCCCGACACTCTGGAGAAGGGAAGGATGTGTCAGTGCTTCACAGAGGACTTTCCATTTCTTTGCAACTGTGGAAGTCGTAGATTTTTCTGTTGAAGACAGGATTCAAGAATTAGCAAAGAAATTGTAAAGTTTGGGGTGTCACAGAAAAGGGCAATGAGGGATTTGTAAGAGATGTAAACTCGCCCTTCCAGTAGATATTGTAGTACATTGATGAATTACTTCAGCATTGATGCTCAAAGCTTGCAGATAGGTGGATTGGCCATGGTAAATTGCCCCTTCGTGTCAGGGGGATTAGCAGGGTGAATGCATTGGGTTATGGGGATAGGGCCTGGATGGGATTGCTGTCAGTGCAGGCTCAATGGGCCAAATGGCCTTCTTCTACACTGTAGAGATTTTATAATAACAGCTGTTCATCTCAACCCTGATTTGCCCAAATTTTCATACTGTGCCCTTTTCCTGGTACAGGAGAGAAAACACAGTAGTGCTCTTGCCCCCACTCCCAAATTGAGGCAAATAGATAATCTCTTTCCTTCCCTCGTGTATGTTTTTATGATTTAAATTGAAGGTTATAAAGCTTCTTATAGCAGTGTGTCTCCAAATATAGTTCACTTCAGTAGACACTGTATTGATGCATAAATAAGCAATGTTGCTGAATGTATCAACACTTTTGATGCTCAACTGTTTAAAATTGATACTTCCCCCACTTAGGTCTTTGCTCCTTCCTTCTTTGAGCTTACCACCTCCCCTGGTGAGACAGTCTGCAATATGGCCATTCCTCTCCTTGACCTTCCTACTGGGGGACAGAATAATCTGCAAGCGCAGAGTGCTCCTCCTGGTGGCCTGCTGGGACTTGCTACTCTCCTCCAGTGTTAAGAGAAAAGCAAGTTTCTATAAAAGTCAAAGCTAACAGTTGAACACAATCCTATTTTAATTTTAAAAATAATCAATTTTTGGACAAATTTAGGTTCCATTAAACCAACATTTTAGCCAGCCTTGTGTAAACAGGCTCCTCTATAAGGACACAAAATAAATTTGACAACTGCAGTATTAAAAAGTCTTGCCTCTGAATGCATTTCCTGTCAATTTTCCGTGCTATTGACTTCCTCTGCAAATTTGTAACGGTGTATTTACATCCTCCTACCAGTAAAGGCATTGATGCACCATGATGTAGGGAATTCTAGTCTGACAAGCTTCCATAATTTAAAGTTTATTTATTAGTGTCAGAAGTAAGCTTATATTAACACTGCAATGAAGTTACTGTGAAAATCCCCAAATTGCCACACTCCGGCACTTGTTCGGGTACACTGAGGGAGAATTTAGCATGGCCATGGCACCTGACCAGCACATCTTTCAGACTATGGGAGGAAACCGGAGCACCTGAAGGAGATCAACACAGACACAGGGAGAATGTGCAGATGCCGTACAGACAGTCACCCAAGAATCAAACCCAGGTCCCTGGCACTGTGAGGCTGCAGTGCTAACCACCGTGCCACCATACTGCCCAGGTAGTTCCCATTATAAATGTGAACAGAAGGAATTTATAATGGGATACAAATGTATGGCGAAAATGTATAACTTTAAAATGGGGACTGAATTATATCTGTCTGGCCTTGTCCAATACATTGCTTTTGAATCCCATTTGATCGGAAAACTGCACTTGATGCTGACTCATTAGGAGGTGAAATTCAGCTGAGTGTCTCAGCCAAATTTCACCCCCAGCCCACCCCTCCCAGCAATGTATCACAGTTTTAATCACCATCATATCAAAGATGTTATTTAACATAATATTAAAAAGAAAGGCAAATGACAAATGTGTTGAGGGCAGTGTTTTTATTGGGAGAAACAGCCCACAGAAAGGGTTACTGTCTCTCTTGCTGTTTGCTACAACACAGTGATGGTATTTCTCCATCAGCGACTTTTGTTTCTGATTTAATATCCCAAGCCCTATAGGTAGAAGATTGGTGGGGAGGGGAGGTGCAGTTGCGGGTAGTTGCTGGATACTTTCAAGTTTATCTGGGCTGGTGTGGTCTGCAGTAATTGAGATTGATTGGATGTTATTTTTCCTCTTGCAAATGTAATCCATTAGTTTGGCACATGCATAATCAGTTTAGAGCTCAGTTAACTGGATGTAATCTAGTTCTTCAATGTCTGTTGTAGCAAATCCGCTCCAGATGCCAGTTACAGAGTGAGTGCGAGCACAGGTCCTATCGGAGATGAAATCTCTAATGTACTCCCTCTCTCTTTTCCTGCTGTCTGCATTTGCTAAAGTTGCCTTATTTTGTTTATTTGTAGTCATAACCAATTCAGTTTGAACTGTTGAGCAGTAGAGTTCCTATCGCATCAATTGTATCGTTTAAAACAAACTATCTTTTTTTTAAAAAAAGTTGCCTTTTAGAATGCTGTAAGTGGTTATACATACACCAGGAATGGATAGACAGTTTCAAGGAGGGTTGCTTTTAATTAATTTATGCATTCTTTGGCACAGTGAATCAAAATGGTATAAATCTTATAATTCCATTAGGTTTTTAACCCATGGAGACTTCTTTCAAAGTGGAATTCATTTCGTTGAAGCCAGTGTTTCTGAATTCTCTGAGACAAGGAAAAGTTTTAATGTATTATAACCCAATAATATCCCCCCCACTCCAATGCCCCCCTCCATTTCTCTATGAATCCTGGCTGAAGATTTCCTAGTAGCTGGTCCAGTACATTGTATGCGCCCAATTTTACACAAATTGCACAGAGGATGTAATGTTTCATTGCTGAAACTGTTTGAATATATAACATTTGGATTGGAAGGCACCTCTTTATGGTTGTGAATTTATCTATAATTTTATCATTCTCTCGCATGATTAAAGGGAGTCGCTGTGAGAGTTTACATTTATAAAAGAATGGACAGGCCATCCAAATTGAAGAAATAATAAACTATAGATCTTGTTGGACCAAAGGGTCTTTTCTGCACTGTATGACTCTCTGACTAATATATATATATATATAACATACATATTACATATATTTTAAAATCTTGCCGTCTTATAGGGTTTGAAGGCATGGGGAAAGAGGCAGCATTGTGACAAGGTGGTTAGCACTGCTGCCTCACAGTGCCAGGGAACAATTCCTGGCTTGGGTCCCCGTCTGTGCAGAGTCTTCACGTTCTCCCCATATCTGCATGGTTTTCCTCTGGGTGCTCCAGTTTCCTTCTACAGTCTGAAAAATGTACTGGTCAGGTGCATTGGCCTTGCTAAATTCTCCCTCAGTGTACCCAAACAGGTGCCAGAGTGTGGCAACAAGGGGGTTTTCACAGTAACTTCATTGCAGTGTTAATGTAAGCCTACTTGTGACACTATTACTTAAACTTTAAAAGGGGAGAGGGTTGCGACAGCGATATGTAGTGAGTGGCCTTCCTGCTGTTAAATCTACCCACCCATTATCTGTCTGAAATTTTACCAGAGACACAAAGGCATCAGGCATCCTGCCCACCTTTGGTCCCATTGAAGACTTTAAGTGGGTAATGCCTGGGGGATGTTCACCCATGAGGAAGGCCTGACAGTTTTAACTATGTGGGCTGCTGTTGGCTGGGGCCTCTTTTGGCGTTCACCCCCATCTCCCCCCCCCCCCCCCCCCCACCCCCTCAGATCAGCAGAGACTGTGGGCCTGCACTAAGGTCTGCTCGGAAGTGGCAGCCTGCACCAAGGTGAGGATCTATTTCAGCTTGGGTTGAAATCTCACGGCCGGGATTCTCTGATTTTGCTCATTCCGCCCCCTCTCCCAGCGAGAACGAAGAATTTGGCGCTCAGCCAAGATTCCATTCACTGCAGCAGGACCTGAGAACCCCAGCTGTGGGTGAGGTCGGAGAATCCCAGGCCCACCTGTCTTTTATTCCGGATGGGGCTGCGCAAAGTACAAAAGGGTAGCAGTACAGGCAGCATTCTGTTGTGCAACACTCAGGTACAGCTCATTACCAGGACTGTAATAATTGCTTTTGTTACATCAAAGGCCTGAATGTGACCTGACAGGCTTGCACAAGGCCCCAGGTCTACACGAAGCCCACTGATTAAATGAATAACAAAACCAGATCAGGGCTTTTTCACAACCGGGAATTTTCACCTGAACTAAGTACAGTACATCAATCTCAAAGTTACCCCTGTTCTCATTCAAAATGCTAAACCCAACTGCTGGCCAGAATCAAATTCTAATGGCACAGCTAGAGAACAGAAGAGCACTGGTTACTTACACGTCCATCATGCATTCATCAGAGCCTATTGTCCACAATGTTGTGAATCCTGCAATCACACTCTAACCCTTATGGACTACAAAGGATACATTGAAGACTATCAAAAAGAAAAACTTCATGCAGGAGCAGTCATTATAATGGCTCTCACACATGTGAAAGAGCATCAGTAAGTCTCCATCAGTGCTGTGATATTCTGTCCCTTAGGGGCTTCAATGTAAACTTTCAACCACATTCTGCCTTAACACCTTGCAGATTAGGGCCATTAGGCCAATGCTTCTCGCTCTTTTGTGTACAAGACTCACTCTGACTGACCTGACCCTGGTCCAGCCCTCACCGTCAGTACATGGGATGAATGCAGATTTTAAAATGTCAATCCCGCCTGTCCCCACTAACATCTCAGTATTCCACTGGCCTTGTTCTTAGATTTCGTGGATGAACCTGAGGCAGCAGATTGCTTTATTTTACAAAGAAATTTTGAATTGCACTTGTGTTTCTGGCATGGCTAAATTATGATTCATGTCCTTGGAATATAATATAGGGCGAGTGAAAAAAAAGAGTCCAAGGCATTGCAAATTTTGTCAGACTTTGATTATGCGAAGCCAATCCACAGTGACGCTGGCAGCATTGTCTTGGTTCGAAGCTGTTAATATGAATTGAAAAGCAGGATTACTTTGGGTTGGATCCTGCCAACAAAGCTGTTGGAAAGGACGGTTTGGATTTTATAGGGAGACATATATTACCCATCTCCTGTAATAAGTCATCAGAGGCAGAAGTCATTTTACCAAAATCCCTTTATTTATAAGTGTGACAACAGCATACAAAGTGCGATCAGTTTGCAGTCTACACGCGGAGTTCCAGAGGAACTGACACGCCTGATTAAGTACAAAGAAAGAGGCTCCCAGATTGGCCCATCAATTTGGCCCTTAATAAAGGAGTTCATATTCTAACAAGTCATTACACCTCCCCTAATAGGAAAGCTGACAGTGAGCCCACTGACTTGGAAGCTGGCTTTGGCCCCAGCAGCACCGGGATTCGGCTGTGGCCACCAGTGCCCCTGGGGAAGAAGAGTCATGGAATCCAGATACTGATGCAGCGGATGGGTCTGACTGGGGAGGCTGACGGCAGGAAGGAGGTTAGGTTAGAGAGGCCTTGGAGTGTTAAAAAAGGAGTGGGGGAGTGGATCTGATCATTTTGGAGAGGGATGGTGGGGGGAGTGTCTTCCATGTGGCAATTGAAAGGAGTTCCCCCCGCCTCCCCTTTGCCTGACAGCAACATGCACAGTGAAAGCGGCTGGACTCCCTGCTTTGCCCCCACTTTCTCCTGCTGTAAATAAAATGGTGGCGGAGGTTGAATGAGGACCTCCAGTAGTTATTACTGTCTATTTATAGGCCAGAATAGGCCACAGGGTGGGTGGGGTGTCTGATACCTTCCCTGCATGCGCATATCCCCCCCGCCCCCACACATAATATGGGAGATAGAGTGGGAGGGCCACCGCTTTATTTTACGAGCCCCTGCCATTTTCCGATACACTGGCAGAGGCCTGAAAAATCCAGCCCAACAGTTTTCACAATTTCACAGAGTTTGTGAATGCAAATGCTAACTGATTTCCTTCTTCATCAGAAAGTTTGTGATGAGACATCTGGTTATTGGTTTCTCTGAAGGTTCAATGTTTGAAATGCTCAGGGTATTGGGACATTGGAGGGGTTGATGGTGTGACAAATGTTGATGAAGTTGAAATAGATGGAAATGATGGAGCTTTCTGGATAAGCAACACAGTTACAACATTAATTACCAGCAGAACACTCAATGACCTCGCCAAGAACATTGACCTGGATTCCATTCGAAACCCAATCATTGGGAATTCACAAATTGCACCTTCACTCCATAGCTTTTTATCCCCAGTGCTCAAGATGGGAATGAGCTAATCTCCATTGTAGTTGGCACCAGAAGGTGTAGAGACATTTGAGAGGCTGTTTACTTCCTGAAGAGAAGGAAAAGGGCAGTTGAATTTATTGTACAGTTTGAAATTAAATGCGTCAGTCCTTTTAAACACTTGTCATACAGAATAATCAATTTGGGTTGAATGCTGCTGATACTTGGAAAAAGTTGGGTGTAAGCTGGCTGATGGAATTCTCTTTCCTTTCTTTCCTTACTGGCACTCTGTACAGTATATAGAATAGAATCATAGAATTTCTACAGCCCAGAAGGAGGCCATTCAGCCCATTGAACCTGCACCGACAACAATCCTACCCAGTCCCTATCCCCATAACCCTATGTATTTACCCTGCTAATCCACCTGATGCTAAGGAGTAATTTACTGTGACCAATCAAACTAACCCACACATCTTTGGACTGTGGGAAGAAACCAGGGCACCTGGAGGAAAACCATGCAGAAAAGGGGAGAATGTGTAAACTCCACACAGTGACCTGAGGCCAGATTGAACTCAGGTCCCTGGCACCGTGAGGCAGCAGTACTAACCACTGTGGAAGTTTCAGAAATCTTCCACAAAGTGACCATTGTTCACATATGGATCTAGACTGTATCAGTCGGCTGTTCACATGTGGAGGTTATTACGGTCAAGTGCGATCTTGCCTTCCACATTTTTGAGGAACACTGTTTTCTGCGCGGGTTCCTGGGTAGTAATGAGGAGTGTAGCGATCTTACCGCGGATCAGGAATCCAACCAGCAGTTTTCAGATTTCAACAGCTTTATCCACTATCCCATTGGGATAGCTTAATCTAGCTCTTCATAAAGCTTAACTACTTTTCTGCTTGAATAATGATCAGATACATTTCATGTAAAGTCAGGGGGCATTGTTTATAATAAAAGGATATAAATTTTAGCTTGGATATTTTGGATTTTTAATTATTGTAATTTTAGTAATCAAATTTTTGTGGACAAACGAAATCCACTTAATTATCAGCAATAACAGCCAGGTGGGTTCAGACAGCAATGCAGAACTGTGCACATTGAAGTGCCAGCTGTGGTGACGTTGATCTTGTCTTCTTCCAATGGTCCTCAGTCAAGGTGCTAGATAACATTCAGTGCTTCTGGCCAGTGGAACAAGGGCAAGAGTATAAAGTCCACTTACTGAGGAAGGTGCATAATTCCCCACTTCTGAAGTTACTCAGGACTAAACCCACACCAGGTTACACCTCAACCAATTTCAGACTATGGAGTCCAACTGGGAGTTTTGGGTAAACCATAGAATCCTTACGGTGTAGAAGGAAGCCATTTGGCCCATTGAGTCTGCACCAACACTCTGAAAGAGCATCTTATCCAGGTCCACAACCTCACCCTATTCATGTAACCCCACGCATTTAGTGTGGCTAATTCATGTAACCTATATACTTTTGAACATTAAGGGGCAATTTAACATGACCAGGCCATCCAACCCGCACATCTTTGGACCGTGGGAGGAAACCAGAGCACCCGGAGGAAACCCATGCAGACGTGGGGAGAATGTACAAATTCCAGACAGTCACCTAAGGCTGGAATTGAACCTGGGTCCCTGGCGCTGTGAGGCAGCAATGCTAACCATTGTGCCACCATGCCTTGGGACCAAAACAGAGTTCCAATTTTTCTTCCTGACTTTGTTAACGATGTTGGAGGAATCAACTGGTAATCATTTTCAAAATCATAATTTAAGACTGTAGCCATGATTCCATCCCTGTATGCCAGTCTCACTTTTGCTTTTGGACTTAGCTAAAGATAGCAGTACTCACTCTTGCCAGTAGCAACATAAGGCTGTGTGTGGGAGCCAAGTAGTCAGCATCAGATTCGGTAGTGGCAGTAGCACATTGAAGATGACTGTTTCTTCCTGTGGTCTGGAACTTGGTGATAGACTGTAGAGGTGATGATACAGCACACTTAATACCAGAAAGATAATGCAACAGCATAAATATTGAAGGTAGATTAGAAAACTTTTAGGCAATGTTGCAGCAGCAATGTTAAATTGGACAATGGAGGAATTAGTGCTTTATTAAAACAGGTTGTCAAATTGCACCTTTCTTACAAATTAGTATTTGCAACATACTGCAAAATGGCTACAAATGATTGGTCCTGCCTGATATCTTGTCATAAGCTAGGGTGGCATGGTGGCACAGTGGTTAGCACTGCTGCCACACAGTGCTAGTCTCCCGTGTTCAATTCCAGCCTCGGGTCACTGTCTGTGTGGTGTTTGCACATTCTCCCCATGTCTGTGTGGGTTTCCTCCAGGTGCTCCAGTTTCCTCCCACAGTCCAAAGATGTGCAGGTTAGGTTGGTTGGCTGTGCTAAATTGCCCCTGAGGGTGACAGGGGGATTAGGAGGGTTATGGCAATAGGACCCAGGACTGTTGTCACTGGAGACTCAATGGGCCAAATGGCCTCCTTCTGCACTGTAGATTCAATGATTCCAAATACCATGTGATCCTAACATTTTGACTGGAGAAAAAGCCTCTGTTATGGCCCCTTCATCTAAAGGCTTTAACACAGTGCTAGATTTTGAAAGTGGAAGTAGATCTATTGGCAAATAGTAGATGCATCTGGGTCAGGAAAGTTGAAACTTTTCCACAAGTTCAAATTCCTGATTGTCAAATTCCAAAAAAAAATATTTGTTCAAAGGAATGAACGATTTCATGAGAAAACGTCTCAGCTTTATAATATTACCAGCAACTCTCCAAGCTACCAGCAAAAGTAACTGTTACTGTTTTGTCTCTTCTTTTATATAATAAATAAACTGTCGTGCATTGATTGACCTACATCAAAGATTAAAAATGCACGTTGTTCCTTCTCAGTTCTGATTAAGTTGCAGCTCTTCTTTGTATTTTGTTTAAACTGCTGAAATATAACAAGAAGCAAATTTTATGAGAACTTTTTCTACTTAGTTCCAACAACTCATAACATGCCTTTCCTGTTGACAAACTGCCCTTGTCCCACTAAATCTAGCCACAACTTGACTTGAAAGTGTTGGCTTTAAAAAAAAATTGTTACTGAAAGGACAGTAATTAATTGGGCAATTGCTCTGTTAAGTTATGTCACTATATAAAAAAGATAATTAAAATCTGAAAAACAGCAACCAACAGTTTTAATATAAGTGCTGTCGTAATCTTAATAGGAAAGTACTATGCTGAAGCAGATATGAGCTCCTACATATTTCCTTAATACAGCAATAGTTTTGAAGCATCTTTGCTAGTGACACCTTCACATCAAACAATGGTAGCCTGAGAATGGGGTCATTAACTAATAATTGGGACATTTTTGAGAATATACTTTAATTAGTGAGCCAACCCATTCCTCTCAAATTAATGATTTCTCTGTCTATTTCTTTTTGTCGGCATTGTTTAGTCTCTTTGGAACCTGAGCTGTGAAAGAGAGAGAGAGCAGCTTAGTGGTCTGTCAGTATCATTACACATCAACACAGATCCAGAGGTGAATGTCTAGACATTATTCTGTGGAATGTATATGGTGCTTTAAAGGTAGTTTAAGGGCATCTTTTTTATATATATTTTTTCATGGGGTATGGGCATCTTCTGCTAATGCCAGTACATAGTACCAACCTCCCAATTATGCTTGAGAATGTGATGGTGAGGCAATACTCAGAAACGTAGTATTCAGAATGGTGTTGATTACTCCTAAAGTGCCATTAGATAGGATTTCAGTCCCTTTAGCATCCCCCATTTAATTAGAATACCGTTTGGCGTAGGAGCAGGGGGTGGTGGTGAGGAGACATATCCCTTGTTTATTCTTTGTTCCAGTGTCACCAGATTTTTCCTGATTTTACCAGGTAAGGTGCCTCTCCACATAAGCTGACGTAACGATACAGGGCCGGAATCTCCAACCTCACCAGCAGCGAGGATTCTCTGGTCCTGCTGCAGTGGGGTGTCGATTTGGCCGAGCGCCCAATTTTCCATTCTCACTGGCAGCAGTGACGGGGCGACTGAGATTGGAGAAGGCCGGCCCAAGAGTTATCACTGGTGGGAAAAGCGGTGAGAATTCCACCTGGTGGGTCAGCGTGTTCCAGATCGCAACTCACCCACATTTAGTTTTGTTTTGGAGCTTGGGGAGTTATCAGCCAACAAACAGGAGTGCGGGACTGAAAGACGTTGGTGAGGCCGTCTCCTCACAGATTGAGATGCCCTGTTATTGCGACCCCTTCCACCACCCTACTGACATGGAGGACATCGCCAACCATTTACCCCCGGAGGAACAACCGTACCTCCATCGCTCAGTGTCAAGATCAACACCACCCCCCAACACACACAGGCATGAAGGTGACCCCACCACTGCTCCCCCCCCCCCCGCCTCACTTGCCCCAAATGAGCAATCTCCTGTCATGAAGTCACAGGCCCCTCAGGGACCCCTTTTGGGCTTCGCCTCCTTCACGGAGACCTTTTGGGCCCCACCTATTTCAGACACCCCGTTAAGTGCCACGCTGGCAGTGCCAACTGCCAGGGGGCACTGCCCAGCTCTGTCTCTGATCACCCAGGGGCTGCCATGGACTCCAAGACCCCCTGATGTGACCATCACGCCTGCTTATACCATTTATGGGGACCAGTAGTAATTTCTGCCACCTTCTTGTTCCTGGTGAATACTGGGAGCCTGGTGAATCTGGTTAAAACCCGGGGTTGCATATTTAAATACAGATTTAAATATGTTAATTTGGGTCATGCCTAGCCAGGGCATCTCTGTGGGGGCGGAGGGGTTGGGAGAATCCCAAAAGAGGTTCTTCTCAATGCAAATTGCATTTGGCCCATCTGGTGCGATTCTCTGACTGTAACGTGACTTGTGCTGGAACGTGCAGGGCCAGAGAATGGCTCCAATAATCTTTGTTGAGCGTGACTTTGAGTTGCTGACAACTGACCATTTGTTTGCATCACCTCAATGACTCCAGTGTATTGTGTGCTTCTTGACTGAAGAAAATGTAAAATGTGGGCACAGAATTGGCGTATGCTTGTCACAGCATTGCAGGATGCCTTTTTACAGAAGCAAGTTGACTGGTTTAAATTTTAATGTACACCAGCCCAGTCCTGTGTTACAGAATCGAAAGAAACCGAAATGTGCGATGCAGCACAGAGGAGTCAAAACATTTGGCACAATGCAGCAAGAATTAGAACTGACTTTCTTCTATAAAATATCATTATGCCTTCCCACTAACTAATAATTAAGAGCTATAATCCTGGTTAATTTCTGTCAGAGATCCTAATAAAACAATTGTATCAGTCATTTGACTTGTGCCCTCACATCCCATGTCACAAGCACTTTTGTTGCTGTATCATTTTGTAATGTGCATTGTCTAATGTGTTTTGAATGACCATGACATTACTATAAGAAAAATAAAGTTTATTTTTTATGGGAAAACCATTTTATATCATAAAGAACAAAATTTAAGTCAATAATGTAAATAAGAGTTTGTTTATTGGTGTTTTACAACACCATCAGCATTTTTTGAATTAAAAGTTCCACTGCTTTAAAGTTCATTCATTAGTGTCACAAGAAGGCTTACATTAACACCATAATGAAATTACTGTGAAAATCTCCTAGTCATCACACTCTGGTGTCCGCTTGGTGACACTGAGGGAGAAATTAGCATGGCCAGTGCATCTATCCTGCACATTTTTCCCCAGGAGCACGTGGAGGAAACCCACGCGGAAACGGGGAGAATGTGCAAACTCCACACAGACAGTGACCCCTGCCGGGATTCAAACCCAGGTCCCTGGCACTGTGAGGCAGCAGTGCTAACCACTGTGCCACCCTGCCATCCGATCCATAAGCTGACGTCAGTTCACTTCTTTATTGTGTTATTTTCTTATTGAACATATTAATTTTATTTCAGATATCTTTGGTAATTGGAAAACACAATTCTAGCCACCAAAATACGCACTTAGTGCAGCACATGTCCCGTGTCCGCATGGGTTTCCTCCAGGTGCTCCTGGGGAAAAATGTGCAGGATAGATGCACTGGCCATGCTAAATTCTCCCTCAGTGTACCCAACAGGGACCAGAGTGTGGTGACGAGGAGATTTTCACAGTAATTTCATTATTGTGTTAATGTAAGCCTGCTTGTGACACTAATGAATAAACTTTAAAGCAGTGGAACTTTTAATTCAACAATGCTGGTGGTGTTGTAAAACACTAATAAACAAACTCCTATTTACATTATTCACTTAAATCATAAGGTGTAACAGTAATGGATTTGTTCTGATTTAGGAGAAACTCTTTGCTAAAGGGTGATCTGAAATTGAATTCATGTTTAAAAGACAGATGCAGGTCTTTCCTGCGATAGAAGCAATCATTGAGTCTGAACAGCAATAGTCTCCGCATTGTATTCTGGATGTTTTGTTCACTTTATCTGTGGAAGATTTTAACGTACCAGGTGGAAGGTCACTACTGTTTGCTATTAATATCAAATCCTAAGTATGGGGATGCAGAATTCAATCACAAATTCACTAGATGTGCATTTATTTAAAAAAAAATTACTTCCAATTGCCACTGCAATTTGTGGGAAAAAAGAACTTTCAAAATATAGCCTGGAGCATTTTGAGAAGGTAAAATGTAATGTCTGCTCCCATTTTAACAGAACTTTTAAGATTTAAAACTTCTTCAGAAGAGTGCATTGAAAAAATCATTTTACTAAATTTGATGTCCCAAAGAACTTTTTAAAAAAAAATCACTTTGATCCTTCATAATTGTAACATCATACAAAGATACAACTTTTTGAAGCAACATGTTCATTTACAATATGAGGAGAATTTAATTTTATAATCTCCTAATTTGTTCACAACTAGTTTACTTGGGTCTTGAGCCTGAAGGTAAAGGACCGACCATTAGTGTTTGAAGTTAAAAAAAACAAGAAGTCGTCTAAGAGTTTGAGATCCCGCTGGTTTGATTTAATGCCAGCCCATTTGATGTCATTTGTTGGCTTTTTAAAAATTTTACTTCTGGTGTGCTGTTTTGTGTGGTTAGCATGTAAATGGGTGTTAACTATTGAAGGCACTGTTATGATGAAGGTGATTATTGAACCTTCAGCCCTCACTTCCCCAAGCTTTCAAATTCTGTCATTAACTTAGTGTCTTTCAGCAGGATTTTCACAGCACATGTAGTGTTACCTCACCACAGTGGAAATAAACAAAAGTACCTCAGTGACGCTTGACAGGGCATGGCATTAAACTGCTGCTATTTCTCAGCCTCTGTGTCTTGTGGAGCAACCTATATCTTAAGTAAGGAGTTTATTCAAAAAATTGAGTTCTTTAAAAAAAATTTGATTTGATTTATTATCGTCACGTATTGGGATACAGTGAAAAGTATTGTTACTTGCTCGATATACAGACAAAGCATACCTTTCATAGAGAAGGAAAGGAGAGGCTGCAGAATGTAGTGTTAGTCATAGTTAGGGTGTAAAGAGAGATCAGCTTAATATTCAATATTAATATTAATATTCTATTCAAGAATCTGATGGCAGCACGGAAGAAGCTTTTCTCGAGTAAGTTGGTGCATGACCTGAGACTTTTCAATCTTTTTCCTGATGGAAGAAGGTGGAAGAGAGAATGTCTTCCTCTCGGTGCGTGGTGTAACTTATTTGGGTTTGACTATTGTGTCTTCACATGGTTGAATGATATATATTTCACAATATAGGTACAGTTAAATAAACAGTTTGGCTGTTTCTGTGTTTCCTACTGCCCCCCCCCCCCCGAACCCGCGCCCCCCACCCCCCCACCACCCACCCACATCCCTTCTTACGCCCACCATGTTTCAAAAAGCAAAGTAGATCTAAAATGGCTCCGAAGAATGAAAGCAATAATAGTCAGTAAAATTACAGTGCACGGATTGCAGTGATTGATTTGTGTATTGTCCCTGATTACTGTCCGCTGACCTCTCCTGGAAAGCCTGTCTGTAGACACAGATGAACATAGGATTAGACTCCACTGTAGTGTCTTCTGTATACATTAACCTATCTACACATACACAGTCTGAGCATCAAGAATAAGGCCAAGTAGCAATAGCTCCTGGCAGCTTTAGAACAGATCCTCAGCACAAGCCAGTGCCATCTGAAGATGGAAGAAAATTGGGGAAGTGAATTCAGAAGATAGTAACAAGGAAAAGGTTCTGATTGCAACTTCTCAGAATAAGAGACAGCGAGAACAGGAAAGAGTAATCCTACAGAATTAGAGTAATGTTTTGTAAATCAAGACCATTTTGCAGGACAGAATCATAAAATGAGGACTTTAGTTCTTTTCAGAGTGCACCCTTGTTTTTCCTCCCAAGTTGAATAAAGTGCCTTGACTTAAAAGAAAAACAATGATTGTTCTTCCAGCTGGCAGGATAGGAATGAAGGAATGAAGCTTTGTGTGTTCTTCCTTTGAAATCAATTTCACCATGTGAGAAGTAGCCATTGTATCCTCCAAATGATGCACTCTCACCCTCTCACTATTGGTCAATAGTGGCACTTGGAGGATAGTGTTAAACTCTGGCTGCTTGCTGCACTTCATGTGCATAACAGCTGTATGGAATGTGATCTGCCCATTAATCTCTCAATGTGTCCCCCAATTTCTTTAGCAACAGGATAACAGTGAAAAGTCACAGATGTAAAAGAAATAGAATATCACACATGTAGCTGAGGATTGGAATGATATTTCACTGCTGGAATGGGCTTCTTGTCTCCCCTTTAACCTTCCGACAGAACCATGCCTTTTGTTCGTTTATTACCGATTCCCATCATGTTACTTAGCAAGGACTGGGGAGGGAAGATGAAAGGGGTGTTACAGCACCTTAAAAGAGGGGGAAATAGGGAAAGATATATGTTAAAAACCTGAAAGGATTAGCAGTAAAATACTTCTGTACTGCGCATTTCCATCTTCATCCAACAAGTCTTGCACCACTCCAAATATTTCCACTTTGATTAGTTTCTTTCCTTTTTGCCTTGGTCTGGGCTTTGTGTCCTCGCAATGCTTTAGACTGTTCTCATGTATTAATAACAATATTTTGCCTAATTGTTGGCTGCTTTTTCTCTGCATGCCTGCAGTCTATAAATCACCTACCATTGTGGGCTCATGTTTTCTCCATTTTCGTTCCTAAGCAGCTGAAAAGTGTTTGAAGATTACATCCTTTTGTAATAAAGCTCTCCTGTGGTAGAAAGATTGTCATCTGGTTTTCATTGTTGCTCTGGAAAATATCCTTCACACCTTGTTTTCTCATCAAGAAATATTCTTTAAACCTTTTTTTTAAAACGAATACAGTACCTTTATAGGAACCGTGTGATTTGATTTAAGAGAGGAGGTCATTAAAGTTGCAGGTAAACAGAAGGGGGTTTGTGAATTCCACTCTCTTTTTTTACTGACACAGATGCTTGAAAGAGGTCAGACAACTCTCACTTCAGTGGTTTCGCACATATGCATTTTATAGAAGCAGCAGGTTACTGTACAGCAAGCGCTGCAGTCAGATGTATAAATAATGTTTACACTTCTGTTGGATTAAAGGGATACATCCAAATTGTTAGACCTACTTTGGCCACATTTAAAGGTTACAGTTTTAAAAAATATATATATATATCGTTTGTTGTTCCCAAGCCAAAGATGGTGAGTTATCAATTACTGTACTCCTAATGCCATTCTGCTATAACTGGACTGTGGATCTTGCTGTCTATAAGCTCAGTTACTGGCTCTATTAACTCATAGAGATATCAACAAAATAGGCAACATAGTGGCACAGTAGTTAGCACTGCTACCTCACAGCGCCAGGGACCTGGATTCGACTCCCTGCTTGGATCACTGTCTGTGCGGAGTCTGCACGTTTTTCCCCGTGTCTGCGTGAGTTTCCTTCGAGTGCTCCAGTTTCCTCCCACATTCCAACAACGTGCTGGTTAGGTGCATTGGCCACGCTAAATTCTCCCTCAGTGTATCTGAACAGGCGCCGGAGTGTGGCGACTCGAAGATTTTCATAGTTACTTCATTGCAGAGTTAATGTAAGCCTACTTGATACTATTAAATAAACTTTATTAAACTAAATCTCTTTGTGTCAATTATGATGATTTTTAAAGTGCACTGGACTGTCTGGCTGAAACTTGTTTTGTTTACTTAAAAGTCTGGAGCAGAATATGAAACTTTACATCAGTGAACAACAGAACAGAGATTGAGAGAGAGAGAGAGGTGTGACCAGTTAATCCAAATTGGCAGTGTGTCTGTGAGGTTTTAAAAATATTTCTTGCCTTTAAATAACTGGCGACTGGCATAGTATTTCCTGATGCGCAGTTGATTGTGCCGTACTCCTGTTTCTGAATATTTTGACCAGAGATCATTGTGAGGAGAGAGCAGGGAAAAATTGGCACCACTTTTCCATGCTGGCCATTCTGAGGGAATTTTTTGCTGTGCAAAGCCCTGTACATTGATGTAGCTCTTTGCATGCTGGGGACAGAAGATGGTTCTCTTGAGGGACAATACATATTAGCACAAGTTCCTGGATACCGGTAATGCTATTTGTTAATGGGGCCGTTAATAACAGACTGGGGTGGTGGACAGCTCCTTGGGGGCTGATGGGTAGGTAGACAGAGGTGGAATATCATTAGGATTGGGAGGTGAAGTGAGTTCGCCATCCAAACGTGTGTCGATAAGGCATGGGTTAAATTTTATACTTTTGGGCACCGCGTTAAAAGTATGCTTGGAGGATTTTTATGACACTTAAATGTCCTTAATTTTGTTGCACTTTGATTTTCATTATTCCTTAATGAGATGTTACTGCTCCACAATTATGTTACATTCTAGCTGATACCTCTATTGTGGACAAAAGTATTCCACTACCCAGTCCAAGATGCATGCAAAACAATCACTTGCTTTTTCTCTTGTGCCTCTCTCTTCCCCTCACAAGTCCAGGTGAGTTGGGCAAGCAAAAGAGAAGGGCATTTCGCGATAAGAACATAAGAAATAGGAGCAGGAGTAGGCCATCTAGCCCTTCGAGCCTGCCCCGCCATTTAATAAGATCATGGCTGATCTGGTGGATCAGTTCCACTTTCCCGCTTTCTCCCCATAACCCTTAATTCCCTTGTCTGTCAGAAATCTATCTACCCGTGACTTAAATATATTCAACGAGGTAGCCTCCACCACTTCAATGGGCAGAGAATTCCAGAGATTCACCACCCTTTGAATGAAGAAGTTCCTCCTCAACTCCGTTCTAAACTGTCCCCCCTTATTTTGAGGCTGTGCTCTCTAGTTCTGACCTATTGCCCTATTTACAGTTGCTCTTAGTCCAAATTTATTGACCCCATCAGCAAGCATTGAGTCAATGCAGACTCGATGGGCCAAAGGGCCACTTTCTTCACTGTAGGGATTCTATGGGAACCACTATGCTCTTCCTTCCCAGGATATAGATGGTCTCCAACAGCAGGTTAGTCAAATGTGCAAAAACTACATGCGTGGAAGCTGGGGAGATGGTGGACTGAACTAATGTCAGGGGTGACCAGTGATTTAAAACAAATACTGTTGTTACCTTTTTAAATCTGTGACATCTCTGCCCTGGTGACCAAAGCATCCTGTCCCCAGAATCTGTGCACTTCTGGCAAGATAATGCCCAGGTTTTGAAACATAATTTAAATAGCAATTTTCACTGTCAATTATTTAGCATTTTTTTATTGCAATCTTGAAACTATTAATAATATGAAGTGGTCTTTATTTCTCAAAACCTTGGACTAATTGCGGGGGGAGACCAAATTGCTCCTTTAAATCAGACCAGAGCAGAAAATAGAGAAATATTTTTGAATCCTAAAAATGTCGCTCCCTTCCTGACCCCGTGTTTAAGGAAAGGTACTAGTGGACCTTTGAGGGTTCAATCGGATGCTTGTTAAAAGACCATTTAAAAGAAAACCATGCACCATACCAGCTTTGAGTGTGGAGTCTGCCCAACTCTGTGAGCGATGTGTTCACAAGCCAAGGGCTTTAAGGGACTTAGGGCAGGAGAAGATTGGTCCCAGTGGACAGAGGAAGTGCAGTCAAATATGAAATCCTGAAATGCTTCGGCCACTCCACCTTTGTATACAATGTATTCTCAAGTGTTTGTTTGCTGCATTTAAATGCCTTTTGTAAAAAAAACCCACTCAGGATCTGGTCTGAGTGATTAATTAATTGCCTTTCTGTATAGTTTGATGTCCACTGATGCAAAATGTTCTTGGGAATGGAATTAGTGAGTGAGCCCCCGTATTTATAACTGAGAGCTTCATATGTGGAAAAAATGGTGCTTAGCAACAAACCTCGCAGCTGATCCACTTCTGCTGGAGCTGTCGGCATTTGAAAAAGTGATTTGAGGTTGAACTTGGTAAGAATATTTGCAAAAGCAAACCAGTTCTCTATGTTCCACTTTGCCACAATACCTTGTAAAAAAAATGATTCCAGCAATTTTTAGAATATGGTTATGTCAAAAATCAAATGATTAGTTAACTTTTAAAGGGGAAAGTTTGACTTTCTTTATTTATTAATCACAAGTAGGCTTACATTAACACTGCAATGAAATTACTGTGAAAAATCCCCTAGTCATCACACTCTGGCGCCTGTTCGGGTATACTGAAGGAGAATTCAGAATGGCCAATCCACCTAACCCTAACCTGCACATCTTTGGACTGTGGGAGGAAGCCGGAGCACCTGGAGGAAACCCATGCAGACACAGCAAGAATGTGCAAACTCCACACAGACAGTGACCCAGGCCAGGAATCAACTCAGGACACCGACGCTGTGAAGCAGCAGTGCTAACCACTATGTCCTTTACTGCAGCCTTTATGGAGTTAAAGCAACCACCTTCAGATGTGCCTGCGCATGATGTGGACTAATTTCAGAGATCAGAGTAAATGAATGGTTTTGAAAGAGAATTTCTAGCCCACAAAATATCCTGCAGGTTAAATGTGGCTGCTTCCTGTCTTTCACTCACTCATCAAGAACTTGCAATCAATATTAGTAAGTTTTTTCTGTGTAATTTCCAAAATAATAGTGTTTAGAGTGCTAATGTTTCTGTTTGCTAAGCACAAATGTTCGCTGATCATTAAATGGAGTAGCGCAAGCATAGGATGATAACAGAAAGTTGTCACAGATGTGTGCTTTGTCAGGCAACGATACTAATATTAATGACTGGAATTGCTTATGTTTGAAAGCAATGTTCACCTTTTGTTGCCACTTCTAGCACTGAAATCTGAGGTTGTTTAGGCGTAACTATGTTACTGTCAGTGCCTAGAATGAGAAAACTTATCATTAAAGAAGTGACTAATGTCAAAGTCATTCATTATCCCTGCCCCCACTTGTGATTAAATATATAGTGACTATTCTGACTGTTTGGTGAAAAATAAGTATTGCGGTCCGTCAGATAATTTGCAAAATCAATCGTGCAGATATTTTTTTTATCACATTGTTAAAAGTTTAATCTATATTTTAAATTGGAGTTATGGCAATAGTGAGCTCCAACAAATGACAAGATGGTAATTTTGGAAAATGATCTTTATTAAAGCGAGGGATGTCAGTGCAGGAAATGAGATACCTCTGCATTTTTGCATCTGGTGTCAACTCAACATTCCCAGGTCGGATACTACATAGTTTACTGTGGTGTAAAACTCTGTCACAACAACGAGATTTAGCCTCATCATTAAAGGAGTCCCTCATATTGCACACGTGTGATTATTCCACTTCCTCTGCTTTCATCAGCAAGATTAACATTTCATAGAAACATAGAGTGCAGAAGGAGGCCATTTGGCCCATCAAGTCTGCACTGACCCTCCCAACAGAATATCATACCCAGACGTACCCTCCTGTCCCATCCTGTAACCTCACATATTTACTGTGCTAATTCCTCTAACCTGCATATCTTTCGGCATTAAGGGGTAACTTAGCATGGCCAAGCCACCTAATCTGCACATCTTTGGACTGTGGAAAGAAACCGGAGTACCTGGAGGAAACCCACACAGACACGGGGAGTATGTGCAAACTCCACACAGTCACTTGAGACTGGAATTGAATCCAGTCTTAGATTTGACTTAGAGTCCCTACGGTACAGGAAGAGGCCATTCAGCCCATTGAGTCTGCACTGACCACAATCCCATCCAGGCCCTACCCCCATATCCCTACATATTTACCCACTAATCGCTCTAACCTACGAATCTCAGGACACTAAGGGCAATTTTAGCATGGCCAATCAACCTAACCCGCACATCTTTGGGCTGTGGGAGGAAACCGGAGCACCTGGAGGAAACCCATGCAGACACGAGGAGAATGTGCAAACACCACACAGACAGTGACCCAAGCTGGGAATCAAACCCAGGTCCCTGGAGCTGTGAAGCAGCAGTGCTAACCACTGTGTTAGCACGCATTTTGGAGATAGATTGCACCAGATAATAGGGAGTTATAAGCAGTCAGCTCACAGAGTTCAGAATATTATAAATTTATTTAAGATGACCTTGAAGCAGGCAGGGAAAACTTGCATTGTATCCCTAATTTTGGGCTCGGTGGGAACCCAAGCCCAGAGGTGAAAGAATGTACCCAGACATCCACCTCCCCACTGCGTGTGATAACACGCTGCTACCCAATGTTAGATATTCTTTGTCACCACGCTGGATTTAAAATTGAAGGTGACATCATGGGACATCGTTTGATTCTCTTTCTAATCCTTTGTAGGAGGCTGACTAGAATAACTAACCCACAGCCTCATTGCTCATACACCCGCCTCTCATATAACTAATTGATGTCAAGCAGATTCCTGTGGAGTAACCCTTTTCGCAAATGGAAAAGATCAGGTGGGACAAAATGTTGCCCTGTAACAGAGTGCAAAAACTGAATTGGGACCTGGCCCTAGTTTGTGCGCAGAACAGAAATAGTTGAATTTGATTGCATCAGGATTCTATCAAAGTTGGGAGCATGTAGAAAGATTTCTAAGGCCTTCTTTGGCAGCAATGTTAAATTTAGGGCAATGCAACCAAGGTTTAAAAATCTCATCTGCTTAGCCCTGCCATTTTAAGTCGTTAAACACAATTAAGACATCTCTTCAGCACGTTTACAGCTTTTTATATACAAGATCAAACAACCTTTGCCATTTTTGATCAGTAAGAACAGCTGTCAGGCTGAATTTACTAAGACATAACAGGGAAAAAACATTAGCTGCCAATCACTGCATCGATCTCTGAACTACACTGTTCACTGAAGCACTCTTAAAAGGAAATGAGGAAATTTTTGTCATGCCCTGAAGTATATTTAAAGGGAGAGATATTTAAAGAGACAGTATTCCTTTTCCCAGGCCTTAATAGGTTGCACTGCCATTAGTCAGATCCTTCTCTTTTATTTGTCGATTCTCATCGTAATAAAGGAATTTCAAATAAATTGTGTCAGAAAAGACTACTTAGAGGAAATGACCAGTAATGCATGTATTTGCCTCTGAAGAAAAAAATTCAATTCATTAAGAATTAAGGCCACAAAGTTTTTATGAGTAGAACCCCTATTTCTGGGTTATTTTGGCAACTTTTTGGGTCCAAAATGGTGTCTGTGCTGTGTGTGCACACTTCTGGTGCTGGCCATGTCAGCCGCCATTTTGGATGGGTCATTAGCATGGGTGCTGGGAGTGTGCATTGGAAGTATGCAGAGTAGGCAGATCCTGATATCAAGTCAGTGGATAATGCTGAGTTTATTTTAGCAGTGTACCCCAATCTCCAGCTGTAACCTTCTCTTAACTGCACACAGTTGGACATGTATTCAGGAAGCAGGAAGAACACCCTCACCTGCTCATCCCTGCCCGCCGGCAACACCCCCAACCCTATAGCCCCATCAGTGAAACTGAAGATACCATCAATTATTGCTGACTTAGTGAAGGTGTTTAGAATTTAGTTTTATTTATTAGTGTCACAGGTAGGCTTACATTAACACTGCAATAAAGTCACTGTGAAAATCCCCTAGTCGCCACATTCTGGCGCCTGTTCAGGTACACTGAGGGAGAATTTAGTATGGCCAATGCACCTAACCAATACATTCTTTCAGACTGTGGGAGGAAACTGGAGCATCCAGAGGAAACCCACGCAGACACCGGGGGAATGTGCGGACTCTGTCAGACAGTGACCCAAGCCGGGAATTGAACCCAAACAAGACACTTACATTTTAATCTTATGGATTTGGTGCGGCCAATGCAGTAAGAAGTCTCACAACACTAGGTTAAAGTCCGACAGGTTTATTTGGTACCAAGCGCCAATAGCTTTTGGGGTTTGCTCCTTCCTCACTCACCGGACTTTAACCTGGTGTTGTGAGACTTCTTACTGTGTTTACCCCAGTCCAGCGCCAGCATCTCCACATCATGACTGCTGGTGAGGCAGCAGTGCTAACCGCTGTGCCACCGTGTGTGGACCTGTTCCAGTCAAAATGGTTTTAAGTGGAGTGGGGTGGTTTTAAGTTGTGCAGCCTAGCTTGAACACTTGCTAATCTATCACGGTGTTGCACCCACTGTTTAGCCGTTCAGTGCCGAGTTTAGCACTGGCTGCGGGTTGCAGTCGCGTAACTGAGCAGGTCGCCGACTGCATCAGAAACAACGTACTCAGGTTAATTGCCCATCTCGATCCTTGGCCCCTCTTACGGGCCTTTGCAAATTTCACAGCATAAGATTTTTTATAAAAATGACGCTTTCTGCTACCCAACCCCATAAATTTAACCTGAACATTGTCCCGAAGATTCGAGAAAATGAATAAATATTCTGTTGATTTGAATCTGACGGTTGGTGAGAACAGCAGTGTAGACGCTCTGTCTTCTTTTTCAATAAAACAAATAAAATGAGGCTCAGATTTCATTACCTATGAAAGGATTTGATAGCTGCCTGAGTGCAAAGGGTTGAACTAGCGTTTTTTTTTATTGATGGAGCATTGACCAGCTAATTAGAAAAAATAATATTTACCGTTGCGTTCCCTCTCCAGTCGCAGTGGTTTGGAATTTTACCTTTCGTTTTTTGAACCCCTTTCACCGGTTCGCATCTCAGATGAAGTTATTTTCAAAAATCCATAAGATTAAAATGTAAATGTCTTGTTTGGAGGAACTAAAACAGCAAAGCTGTTATTTTCCAGCAGTTTAATACCAAGAAAATATTGATCAGTGCAATGACAAATTAGATTGTGACATTAAAACAAACATCAGGATTTGAAATGAAATGCAGCTCTGCCTCATGAGAAATGGTTCTGCTGTGTATAAGTCTGGGCTTTTGCCCTTTGCATATCTAAAGTACCCAGGGCTTGTTTCCAGTGAACTAGCCGATCTGTTGTGATTAAAATGCAGCAATGTATTGTTGAGTTCTTGCAGTAAAAAGGTTAAAGGACACATTTGGAGTAATTATTTCTCACTGACAAGCCTTTCAGTCCATGGCTACTCAATCCTTCCCTCTAATTTAATGAAAGGTGCACATTTAGCACCCACTCCACATGTGCTTGGTTTGTGTCTGTCCATTTGTGCACGTGTGTACGCATGTATGTGTGTTAAAGGTGTTGGGGAGGGGATGGGGGAGCTGAGTATCACTGTTCTGATTCTCCTCCTCAAAGCTCTTTGACATTTGTATGGAGTAAGGTGGTGAAATAGGCCAGGGATTAGCAGGAGTGTTGAGTGGTCCTCCCAGACATAATACTCACTTTTAATATTGGGACAGGGAGGCTTAAAGTTAATGATGAATTGCAGATCAGCTGAGCTTTGTTGGTGCAATTAGATGTGCTAACTAACAGCTCATCAAAGGGAAGTGGGCAAACCTGATATTTGACAGGTAGTATAGTTTTACTCAGGGGGATGGTGCACAGGCTTTTGTTTCAACAAATATAGCACAACAACAAGGCACCAGGAATTTTCTTTTATCTCTTCAACTCTCTATAAAACAATGCTTCTTATTTGTGTCTTAATGTTGGAATGTGTGAAAAGTGGCCAGAGATCAAAAGCTGAAGTCGACATATCCACTCTCCCATGGTGGGAAGGTGTTTAAATGTTACTTAACACAAAATGTCTGCACACGTTCTGTCGGTGCAAAGCAAGTGATTGAACAGCGTTCAAAGTATCACCGGAATCCATTACTAGCCTTTTTTTTGTCGGAAGATATTTATCAGACTTCCCTGGCCAAATTCTTGATTTCTGCAGTGGCATTATGCGTTGTTAATGAAATCGCATTCGTTAGCAAGGATTTGGTGTTATTTAGGAGTAAAAATAAAGAGCAGGCTTCTCTGGCGGAGATGGATGCCATCAATTTATCTGCATCATAATCCAGCTACGATTTTGCCTACTTAATTGGGAGTGTTCACTGTAAACCATTTTCTGATTATTAAAAGAATTGTATTGTCAAAGCGCAGGAGCAGTCGGCGCCCTTCTCCTCCCCCCACCCCGCCACAGATCTGTGCAGTAGTTCCTACGCTTGATAGCTTGTGTAGTTAAGACAGTTTGTATAATTGGGAGAGGCTACTGGTATCCAACGATGAACTGAAGACCTCATTAGCAGAAACATGGCGTAATTTATCAAGTGTACCTAATGATCCCAGAACACAGGTCGCTTGGAAAGTTTTATTTTAAGGACGCAGTGGTTGCAATAGCATCCTGCCACCTTCCTGCTTTGACTCCCTGCGACCAAAACCCTGGTGCCCTAGCGGAACTGGCAAAAGGGATCCGTTTATGCCGTCTTTCTACTTTTAAAAAAGCTTGCGACTTAACAATGTTGTTGTGACTAATGATTTTTTTTTAGTTAGCTTGACAAAAGGATTATTCTTTCCTTCCTCCTTTTCCCCCACTACACTCCTCCCCCCCCCCAACCAACCAACCAACCAACCAAAGTTAATCATGAAATGCTCGGTTTTGTGATTAAAGCGTTCATACCTACATTAATTCTGCCAAGTGCAGAGGTGCTTTTGTAAGACTGATGAGATCCCGCGGTCCAGTTGCCCTGATAGGTGCAGTAGACTGATGACCCTGCTCTGTTGTTAATGAGGATGCTCCCTCGGCCCCTTGCCTGTTTAATTGCTGCACCAAACTGTATTTCAATACATGGCTGCAGATTACATTTTTCATGCACGTTATTAATAAAAAAAAGGGAGGCTACTGCTCACAGGAAGAGGTCAGCCGTATGATCGTTAAAAGGTCACAATAAGCGAGGGGATTTCAGCCTTGGCTAGAAAAAGGTTAGGGAGGGCAAAATGATGTTTACTTACATAAATAAGTCATTTTCTATGTGATGGTACAGCATTGGGAACAGATTTATGAGATACATGGACCATTCCCTACTAATGGTGTCATTCCCCACGATATTTGGTACAATTGTTCACTATAACATACCTTGATATCCTACTGTCTAAGATGGAAATGCATTATTTATCACTGATTTAATATTCCACATTAACACTTATTGTATTTTTAATTGTAAAATGAACAGATTAATGTCTGCATTAAAAGATTGGCGAAAGATTTATCGTAAATATGTTAAGACTTTGTATATCAATGTCGCACAGCTTATTGGTGTATTAAGACCGTAGATGACATAACCTTTTTAGTTGACTCTTATTGTTATGTGCACCTTAAGTTGCATTTTGGGGAATTCCCACTGGTGAATTTCTATCCATTGAGTTGTGATTTCAGCCAGGGTGCTGACAGAGGGAGGGGAATCAGAAGTAGAGTAAACCTGAACTACTCTGCGAGTCTCAACATAAGTGGAGCATTGGCAACAATATGAAAATTGAATGCTCACCTGCCCAACATTGTAAATGGTGTGGAAAACAGGACCAAAATGTAATAAAATTTATATTAAAAAATGCACTTTGTGTGTACCAGGTTTTCGTCAACAACTAATTGTGTCAACAGCTCCATTGGGTGTAGTGTGCTGCGAATGGAATGCAATTTTAAATCTTGATTTGTTTTATTATTGTCACACGTATAAGTAACAAGTACAGACAAAGCACACAGTTCATAGAGTACATAGGGGAGAAGGAAATGAGAGAGTGCACAACATAGTGTTACAGTCATAGCTAGTGTGTAGAGAAAGGTCAACTTAATGTGAGATAGGTCTATTCAAAAGTCTGATGGCAGCAGGGAAGAAGATGATCTTTAGTTGGTTGGAATGTGACCTCAGACTTTCGAATCTTATTCCCAATGGAAGAAAGTATGTCCAGGATGCGTGGGGTTCTTGATGATGCTAACTGCTTTTCTGAGGCAGTGGGAAGTGTAGTCGGAGTCAGTGGACAGGAGGGTTGGTTTGATGATGGACTGGGCTACGTTCATACCCTCTGTAGTTTCTTGTGGACTTGGTTAGAGGGGGAGCTGTTGGCTAAAGTCGCTGAAGTAAGAATTTTAATTTGTTCATCAATTAGCAAACAGAATGTATATGATGTACTGACTTATATTCCCGACTTGTCTTCCTGACTTGTCTTCCAAAATCCAGATGCGTTTCGCATCAGTGTGTTTTTCCTGCTGGCGCTACAAAAATCAGACGTGGGTGGTCAGGCGTTCACCTGCGTCCCGTTAATGGGATGCAAATCAGTTTTGTGGTGATCTCCAGCAGATTTCCTGATCTGCCATGGTGGGAAGTTTGTGCTGGCGTAAAACCGATGTTTGGATCTCCTTGCAAATTCTCCCCTGCCCACCATCAAACCCATCATCGGGGGGCAGTGACAAGTTTTGAAATTCAGTTCAATAAATTTATAGATTGGCACCAATAATAAGGATGGAAACAGCCAGGGTTGTCATAAAACCCAATGGGCAGGATCTTCCGCTCCCCCCCTTACCCCAAAACTGGAAAGTCCCACATGAGGTCAATGGGCATGGTCTGCCCACCCCCACCCGCGACGATTCCCATGGTGGATGGGATGGAAAAATTCCCCCCGATGGGTGCATTTTATTATCAACCCAGCTTGTGTTTTCTAGATGCGACCCCAGTTGCAGATGACTGAGATTGAGATTTAATGCCTGCAGGGAGATTAGAAATAGCCAATGTAAACAGCCTTGTCAATGTACACCTGCACCCCAAAAATGCATTTTTAAAAGTTAACTTTATTTTGCCTGAGAAAATAAGATTCCAATTTCCGACTCAGGTATTTACAAAAAGGATTCTACATCCACAAAATTATTAAGAGCAGGACAACGTACGCACTTGAGAAAAGCTCAGAGAGCTCTTCCAGTTGCTTGGTGCTCTGATGTGGAATTTTACCACATATGCCTGAAAGGTCCTATACCTAAACTCCCTCTGTACTATTTTGCTTGGTATCTTCCAAGGCTGCAAAAAGGGCACAACAAATTGCTTCACTGTCTTTAGGTTAGGAAGAGGAAGAGAAATCAACCAAAGTTCCTGCTTCTGATTGTTGATGTAATGAGCTAATTCATGTTGACTTCCATGTGAGAATCGATTTGGATTTCACTGTAATCCATCCCCAACCCCGCCGGTTGCACATACAAGCTTTAGGCCTGCGTTTTTTGGAGTTTGACTGCTTGCCCAAGAGTAGCAGTTATTTATCAGACCATACCACCAGGATACCAAGGATTGGCCTCTTTGGGGTGGGGCTTCCCCTCTCGCTCCATTCTCACTCTCTAGATTAGGCCTCATCAGTGATGAATCGTGGGCGTCCGGAGACCAGCTGAACTCATGTCACTGAAAGTGAGCCACCATTGTATCAAAGAATACAGTGTGAAAACATAGCAACACAACAACTGGTGAAGGATCTTGAAGGGGAAGAAGTATTCCAGTGCTCAGACCATCTGCTCGTCTGAAGGCCTCGCAATGAAGATTGCCCTGAATGAATAGCTGTGGAGGGTCTGAATGCAAGAGTAAGTAGCTCCTACAAGGCCCTGTCCCTCCAAGGAATGACCTAGTGGTTGCAACCATTGCTTCTTGGAGCCTGTGCTTACCTTCTGCACAGTGGCTCTGGGAAACAATGTTAAGCAGAACAGCAGGAAGCAAATCTGCTGTGGACATTGTGCCCTCCTCCCCGCAACCCACCCATTCCATGCAGGCCCCTACCCACGTTGTTACAGGCAGTAAAGGAGTGGTCAGAAACTGCCTCGCTAAGGGATGGAAATTGCTGAAAAGTTGGTGATGCGCCTCATAATGTACACTTTCCTTCTGTGGTCTGACTAGATTTCAGACAATATTTCAGACAAATAATTCATCCATTGTGTTCAGGAGAGGTGGGAGAAGAATGGGAAGCAAAAAAAAGGCACTTGTATAAACAAATCAAAAGCTGGATGCAGTGTCATCAATAATGACATCCCTATGAATTTCTTTGTAATGTCTCTAAATATAGAGACTGGTGGGATTAACACTAAGCATCCTGCATTCTACAAATGAAATGTAATGAAAGACAATCAGAACAGTACCGTTATTTATATAATGGAGTCAGTATTTTTGGACAGGGTTCTTCAAAGCTATCAACTTACCTTTTTTTAATTTAAATGTGGTATGAAACTGTGCCTCAAATATAGGCTGTGTATTAAGTTCCAGGCTTACAAAGTTACAAATGTGCTCCCTCAGTGTTAGAATTAGATAAGGGCTAAATCTGGGCAGGAGAGATTGCGACTGACAATGGGAATGAGAGAATTGATTTGTTCAATAGCATCATTAAGCACTTGGGTCATTAGGAGTATATTTACTTATTTTACAACCTAATAGAGATGTTATATCGGAAACTGATAGCATTCAGAGGTTAGGTCAGAGCGCATTAGTTAAGAACGAGTATGCTGGGTAATATGTGTTTTCTCATCCCTTAATAAAAACAGGACAAAAAAAAGGTAGCCCTTTATTGTATTTTTTTTGGAAATAATAATTCTGAATTATTGGTTCGGAACCTTGTTGTGGTAACTTGTTTTGTCATTGTTGCTTTCATTCACCAGCAAGGAGGCTGCTGACTTTACAGCTGGGGGGAGAAATGTTTTTACTCATTTGACCTGAGATATCAGATTATGCAGTCTACATTTTTTTTCATGCAGTTTAGTACATGAGGTAATGTTTCCCAGAACTGGGAAGCTGTAAATAGGAAATGAAAATAATGGTTTCTCAGTTACTATAGAAAATCTGATAATTGTGTCCAATGCTGCCAAAGCTAAAATTGTCCTTTGATCACTGGGCTGGCTGAGGGTTCAGTGCTCTTAACCAGGTGTCTGTGCTGTTTTACCCCCTTCTTCCCTAGTATGAATAGATGAAAAAAAATAAAGGCTGGATTTCATTACAATTTTGATTCTTTTATTTTCCGCTCAGCAGCTGGGCAAATCGGATGCCCCCGGGGTAGGCAAATCTACAGCAGGGGGCCAGCCGAAGATTGGTGGTCTCTGGCAGTCAAGAAAGCAGGAGAGGCCAAGGCTGGGGTTGGTGGGCAGGGAGGTTGGCCATCGTGAGATAATGGAGAGAGGCTGTGATTGACTGAGAGGAGCCCCAGTGTTTCCTTTAGGGGCCATGGGTGTTGGGTGGGGAAGGGGAGAGAGTACAGAGTGCCATTCCCGCTACTTCTCTTCCTGGCCCAGAAGGAATGCTGCGGGAAAAAGAAGCTTGAGCCAGCAGCTGCCACCTTTCTTTTGCTACTGGGTTTTCTAAGCCTGAGCCCTGGGAAGCCTGCATGGCAAATATTTTTATTGGGGATGGCAGTTGCTGTGAATGTTGGCATTGTGGTGCAATTGAATAGATGCTTTAAGTTGGTAATTAAGCACAGGTTTCTCCAAGTGGGTAAAGATTAGGGGATAATTGCAAGCATATATAATCCAGTTCACTCTGGATGTTTGTGAGGAACTAGGAGAATCTGTGAATTTTCGTTAGTCTTGGAATTGAACCTGTTTGTAAGGTGCAGGCCAGCTTCAGACACATTCTTCCGCAACATAAAGTTATTGGAATTAACAATTGTGGCATTTAAATTAGGCTCTCAATTGCACTGTAGGGACCTGATTTAAATATATTATGGATGGGCACTGTCACAGCACAAAACAGTAAAAATGGCAATGGGTTACAGGGTGCCTGGTTGGGAAGGCATTCTGCATCTTAAAACTTTTAACTGAACCTTTCCTGGTCATCATGGCAGGCTTAATATTGAGCCAGTAATATTGACTTTGCAGTTTTAACACCACAGAAGATGATTACACAAGGTGTTTTACCAGATATTGTATTTTGGTTCTTGTCATGTAAGATTCACTATGGACACCCAAGGACAAATTTTACTGTCTCACCCACCACAGGAATTGGAACGGGTGGAGGGGCGCACCATGAAAGGTCTGTTGATCTCGGGCGGGATTTTCTGGTTTCAGGGCGAGTGAAACCAGTAACTACAATGCCTTACCCTCAAGTAATCATTGTGTAACTTTGAACCTTGGAGGTGAATGTTAACAGCTTTATTGATAGTGGGCACACTGAGGCCAAACCCCTCTTTAGCAGGATTGTTGCAACTCAGGCAGAGGCTTTCGAATTACAGAGCAGGATTCAGGACTGCAATCTATGATTCAAGAACTCAAATGACCAAATCTGCTGGACCATTGAGGGAACCTAAACAATTGATTGTAGTTTAAAAAGCATTAAAACATCTTGTTTACTTTGCGTCACTTGTATTGCAATGATTACAGGGCTCCAGAGGTAAGTTAATATCAGGACTTTGCTAAAAACAGCAACCATGGTGATGTCCACTTAAGTTTATTTATTCGTGTTATGAGTAGACTTACATGAACACTTCAATGAAGTTACTGCGAAAACCCCTAGTCGCCACACTCCAGCACCAATTTGAGTACACTAAGGGAGAATTTACCATGGCCAATGCACCTAACCAGCATGTCTTTTGGACTTTAGGAAGAAACTGCAGCACCTGGAGGAGACACACATGCACAACACAGGGAGAATGTTCAGACTTCTCACAGACAGTGACCCAAGCCAGGAATTGAACACAGATCCTGGCACTGTAAGGTAGCAGTGCTAACCACTGTGCCACCACTGCCATCCATATTGCCTAAGTATCCCTTAGAAGATACTACTTGAAAGATGGCAGGTGAAATGTCACCTCACCTGTTTTTTGAAGTAGCGAGGGGGCTGAGAAGAACTGAGCGGGGAAACGACCAACAGCCCTCTCACTTCTAAGGACACTTCAAGTTACGAAATGAATGTAAGGACAACACTGCTGACTACTCGTGTATGTCTGCTTCATAGCTAAAGTTCTAATGTCATCAGTGATCTCTGAAACATCTTGCGGAATTCCTCCTCAGATCAGAGGCTATTGAGAAAGTGGGGTTCGAGGGGAAGTTGTAGTCATGGAATCGTAGAATTCTTAAAGTGCAGAAAGAGGCCATTTGGCCCATTGAGTTTTCACCTACGACTACTCACCAGACCCTATCCATGTAACCCCATCTATTTACTCTGTTAGTCACCCTGACCCTAAGGAGCAATTTAGCCTGGCCAATCAACCTAACCCACACATCTTTAGAGTGTGGAAGGAAACTGGAGCACCCGGAAGAAACCCACGCAAATGTGGGGAGAAAGTGCAAACTCCACACAGACAGTAACCCGAGGCTGGAATCGAACCCGGGTCCACTTGCAAGTGAACAATCACCAAGTCGCCTATGGACTGATATGAATAAACCTCCTGGCTTTCATTGCCCTCAGTGCTTTGATAGGAAACACCTTCTACTTTTGAACCCAGGAGGCATGTTTACACCAGATTCAACCCAATCGTGTTTTGGTTCCAAGCAGCCGGTTCACAAGGTCTCAAAAGTTATCGAACCTCAAATGTCCATCCATTTCAGGAGTGAAATTTGTTTGAATGGCTGCGTTCCTGGAATTAAAAAACAACTGTAACTCCTGTTACTTGATTTACATCCAGCCAAGCAATTCTCAGCAATATCAAACATCCAGAGTTAATCTTGAGGCCCGAACTAGTGGGAGGGTAACAGAGGTTCTGTTGGTGACTCTTGATGTTTGTTGGAAGCCACACACTAGTCACAAATATCTGAAACAATGGTTTTGGTGTGAATGGATTGTTTTACATCTCGAGCATTTTGAAAGAATGTTTCCAGTTCACTCGTTCTTTTTTATCTATTCCATGTTACATGGATAACACACAGTACTCAGAAATGAGTCTACCAGGTATCTCCGCACCTCCCCCCCACCCCCATTCTGTCAGGAACGTTGCGGACATCACTGTTTTGTTCAGTAGTTGTGCTCCTCATTCAAATAAGCAGCACCTTGAAAGATGGAGGATTTAAACATTGTTTTATGATGATGAATGGGCCCAGTGCTTTCCGTTGAATGAAGTTTGTAGTTTAATTTACAGGTTTGAACAGCGTGGAGGGTCCTGCAATCCTCAGCTGGATTTCTGACATTTTCTTTCAGAGAGATTAATCGCCCTCGATGACGATGCTGAAAGTTGCCCAACCCCGAGTGACATCGAGAATTCTGGACTGGGTCACAATATAACAGTTCAAGCATGGACCCCTCCAGTCACACTAGGCCCAGTGATTTATCATGCAGCACTTTGTGATTGATAACGCGCTATCCAAAGAAATATTTTGAAGATGTTATTTTGTTATTCGATTGATAAATGGAGTTCTTCTTAGGATCATCTTTTGCAAGGCAACCCTCTTCTTTCTTGGAATCCAAATGTGTTACCTTGATGTGAACATTTTATCATCTAGACATCTCCATTGGTATAATGGAGCTCATTTGATATAGAGTTTATACAAACAAAGAATTCCCCGAAGAGAAATATTCTTATTGGAGTATTACTTTGGACCATTCTGAAAGCCTTTCACTTGTACCTCTGAACCTTTTTAAGTATTGGAGCTTCACATTAGGATTTCTTTCAAAAGAGGTCGGCTCAATTCTAGTTCAGAATTCTGATGAAGTGAATGAACCAAGGTGGGCAATCTAGGCTAATGATGGCCTGCATAAATGGCCCTCCTTTGTCTCAGCAGGCCACAAGGTAGATATCAGTCTCGTTCATTAACCATGACGCCATGAATAAGGTGGAGTGCATTTAATACATGCCGAATATTTCATCATGAGTTATGGAAAGTGCTCAATCATTTATATATTAATACAACTATCATCAACTTTAAATGGAAAAAAGACAAAAGAAGTATTTATGCTTTGGACATGTGGCTCTCACAGTCAATGTTGTGTGGTGGCAGTATGGACTCCACTCCACTTGCCCTTGCTTTACGTGCATATCTGTCAGTCAAAGCTGTAGGAGAAACACATACTGGATGGAAGTCAGTAGAATGTGGCAACACTGCGCCAGGGCAGTGATCAACAAGATGTCTCGTGGGCCGCACACAGAACCCAGATGGGTTGGATGTGGCCCCCAGGCCACAGGTTGCCCGCCACTGAACTAAATTCTCTGTCAAACACAACATAAAGGAGTAAACATAAAGAAGTGTGAACGGAATGTCATTTACCTGCATAGTGCCAGAATCAGATTCAAGCCCTAAGTGTGTATTTTTGAATAATATGGATATCTTCAGAGGTCTGAAAGATGAACTCATAAAGAACACGATCTTCCCGAAACATGGTGGGAAACCCAGTGTGATCAGTGTGGTCTGATCCACAATTGTCTCACACTTAGTCATTTTTTGCAGAGTAGTGAGTTGCGCGTCTGTTCTGTGAGGGGCAGAGCCTAAACATGCAAAGCAAATGGGCACCGTTTTGCAAGGCCCCCATGGACATCGGGACACTCCCTTCATCAGCAGCATGTTTCCTCATCCCACCCCTGACACGGATCCCCGGCAACAGGGCAATGGGATCATCCCGATGAGTCCCCTTCATCAACCCGATATCCAGCGCCCCACCCCCCCGCCCCCCATCGTCCATGACCCCCTGCTGCGATCCTCCCTTTCATGAGTCCCCCTTTCACAATCCTCCCTGCATGGCCGCTCCACCCCCCCCCTACCTTGGCACTGCCCTGGCACTGCCAGGGTGCCAGGTGGGCACTGCCCAGCCATGTTTCTGAAAACCCAGGGGCTTCAGGGACTTCAAGGACTCTAAATATGCTAATAGGCTTCATGCCCTTTCTGCACACAACCTGGATTGCACGTACAGAAAGGGACCGGGACGATTGCAGTGTTTGGCACCAGCCGCAAAATCCAATATTAGGCCTGCACGCAACTTTCCAGGATTGGTGCAATCTGCGTCAAGCAAGCTGAAGATGGAAAATCACCACAACAGTTTAGAAATCTGTTCATTAATCTCACCACCCCTTTTAGGGGAGGCCCGAAATGAGAATTTTTTTCCAATTTATGGAAGTTAAAAGGAAATGTGATCACGGAACGCCACAAGGACCAAATGAGTTTATCCTGTTAAGTAAGTGAGTCACACAAACGTGGAGGGTCTCTGCTTTGCCCTGAATTAGCTTATCTCAGTTGGGCTGGCACTAAGGCCAGTGCTATTAGCTTCAGTGCTCCAGGACTAGCGAGGGAGAAATCAAACAAGTCTACTCACCTGAAAGTTGCTCAGTGACGTTTGTAGCAATTACGTAGCGACAGTAATGGTTATAGCTGAGGATTGAGATTCTCTGGGATGCAGACGCCAGCCCCTTTGTAAAACCATAACCCAACAAGAGGTCCCTGTGATAGACTTGCAACTTGCTGTCTGACTGTGAAGCTGGCTGCGTCAGTCAGGTGATGGAACCGGAAACAAGCCTATTTCTATAAGGGGTGGCTGATCCGTAAACACATTTTACACCTGGGCGACAAGGTGAAAACCTACTGGAACATCTTCTGAAGGAATGTTGGGGTGCGGTGGGGGGTGGGAACCTAGTGAGAAAAGGAAAGCTAAAGGCGGCGCGGTGGCACAGTGGTTAGCACTGCTGCCTCACAGCGGCAGGGACCTGTGTTCAATTCCCGGCTTGGGTCACTGTCTGTGCAGAATCCATCCATTCTCCTCGTGTCTCCTTGGGTTTCTTCCAGGCACTCCCATTTGCTCCCACAGTCCAAAGATGTGCATTGGCCATGCTAAATTCTCCCTCAGTGTACCTGAACAGGTGCTGGAGTGTGGCGACTAGGGGATTTTCGCAATAACTTCATTGCAGTTGCTAATGTAAGCCTACTTATGACACCAATAAATAAACTTAAAAGAAAATTTCTCTGCTCGGAATATTAAACAATATTTCCTTCTCAGAGAGGAGACCTGAGCTATCTACAGAAATTGTGCAGGGATCAGGGGGTGTTGTGGGGGTATTTTAAAGGAAACAGGTCATGCAGACTAACGTGCCTGTGCTACATTGCAGAGGAGCCCATGCACAGAAGCTCAGAAGACAGTTCACATTCCTGCAGGCGCAGTGCTGTTTGAAAAACACACTTGCTATATTTATATTTATGGGTGTTATGAGCAACTGCTCTATAATTACGCAGAAGAAAATTACAGCAGAAACATTTTCTTCTAACCCGGAAGAATTGCTGGTGAACTGCGGAGACTACAGGGAGCTATTGTTATGATGAACACGGGGCTAATGTTTTATTGAAGGTATTTACTCAAGAGGTCCACACACAGGAAATCAGCATTTCTGCTGTGAAATATTTCCAGATGTGTCCCTGATACACTCACTTTACTTTCAGGAGTGCATTATTATATACTGTGAGTAGCATTTTATTGAACACATTTACTCAAGGTGATCTATTAGTCATTTGATTAACTGCCTGTTCACATAGACTGTACAGCAGTACATTCTGTGCCCAGGCACTGGCTTACTTTTATTAATTGGAAAATCTCAAGGTGAGCTGTTGCAATTTGTGTAGCAATGGTGTGTATAATATTGACTGAATTTAGTTAATATAACAAGAGTATGTATAGCCAATATGGATATTGTGGAAACCACTATTTTTTTTTAGCAACACCATCCTTGTTTTCTGATCTCATGTTCACTTGGCTTCATAGTAAAGGCTGTCAGAAGTCCTTCACCTTGGGCCTTGAAGCCATCAAAGAGATCCATTTTCCCAAATCTTCTCGTCCTCCATCCCCCTGCTCTCCCCCCACCGCCCCGCGCCACCACCCTATGCACACCCACCCCTGCCTTCTACCACTTAACACACACACACAGACACGCACAGATGTTTGGCTTGCATTTAAAGCTCGTTCTCCTGGACTTGCAGTCCAAGAATGTCTTCCACAGTCAATTCCTTTAAGTCTCTCAGCCTCAGCTATGCTTCATTGCTGCACCGTGGAGGCTTAATTGATCCGTGCTCTTTTCCTTTGTTGATGAGAATTATATCAGCTTGGTTTAACAGTCTCATTTTCTACTCCCAATGCACAGTTGTTTAATGTGTTCCAAGTAATGAAGCAGCAGTTAGGAAGTTTGGGACATACACACAGCCTGCTGTGCTACAAGCTCAGCCTCCACTGGCACCTTTGGCAGCAGTTGCTGTATTTAACATTAACTGGGGTACTGTAAACACTGCATAAAACCAGTAAGTAATAATAAATAAGGTCTGGTCTGATCCATTTGGAGCGCTGAATGGGTGAGAAAGTGGGATAGGGTGGAAGGAAATTTTGTTTCGACAAATCCCCGTCTTTGTTTCTTGCTTTTGTTTCCTCTCCTCAACAGGTACAGTTCCATGAGAGCTAGCCATTCTCCGAAAACTTGCAATGTTCTTCCATTTGGAAGGTAGTGACACATTGGGGGTTGCGTCACGACAATGGGACCTGATTTGTCATTGGCTGACATTCACAAACCATGCATTTTCCAGCATGAGTCGCTGGATAGATATATTGTGGCCCCACCCCCCACATACACATCATCTTCGTTATTCTCATGGTGCTATGGGCAACTTTACTATTGCATTGTTACATTAGCCTCGAGCTCAACTAATTCAGCCTGTAGTTCAAGGAAGTTTGATATCGAGTAGTTAATAGATTTTCTATACTTTTGCGCAGGATCCAGTGGTTTAATAACACAAATTAACCTGAATTTTCTGTAGCAAGGCAGCTAATTGCATCCATCATTAGTTGGAAATGTCCTTACATATCTAAGTTTTGCATGATAAGTTAGTGAAAGTATGAACTAGTGATTGCAAACAAGGAAAATATGGTATCTAGATTCTTAAAGTTTATGTTTATTATTAGTGTCATAAATAGGCTTACATTAATGCTGCAATGAAGTTATTGTGAAAATCCCCTTGTTGCCACATTCTGGCACCTGTTCGGGTACACTGAGGGGGAATTTAGCATGGCCAATGCACCTAATCAGCATATCTTTCAGACTGTGGAAGGAAACTGGACCACCTAGAGGAAACCCACACAGACACGGGGAGAATGTGCAAACTCTACACAGACAGTGACCCAAACTGGGAATTGAATCCGGGTGCCTGACGCTGTGAGGCAGCAGCACTAACCACTGTGCTACTGGTTCTGAATGAACAGGAACAGTGATTTGTGTGTCTCCTTAGCTAATCAAATTAAAGGATTGGGGAAAAACATCAGGGCCAGAATTCCCCGGCCATTCAGGCTGGCAGGATTGTCCGGTCCCACTGGCAGTGTATCCCCAGCCGTGGGTTTCCCACCAGCATGGGATAAGGTCAGTTGGAATTCCCATTGACATCGGGGGGACCAGAGAATCCCGTTGCTGGAAGCACGGGAAGCGCACAGGTGGGAGGCTGGAGAATCAGGCAGCAGATCATAACTGAGAAGGAATTAGAATGGGTGAATTCAGTGTTGAATCAGGAAAGAGGCATCAAAAGAGGCAGAAAGAAGAAGTAATGTTGTTTTGGAAAAGAATGAAAATTTGACATTTACAAAATCTTGATCAATTAGAACTCGAAGGAATAAGAGTTCACCTTTTGCAACACTGAGTTTAATTGGCAGTAATTAATTTAGCAAGCCATTAAAAGGGGACTCGTACTTGAAGTGACAAGACTTCACTTTCTGTGGCAAGTTTTATTTATATCGTTTGTACTTCTACCACTTCAGCTTGCTCAGTGGAACCATGAGGCCTTCCACCAGCTGCTGCTTTTGTGAAGCTATCTCGGAGAACAACTATTTGGATATTTGTGTTGAACTTTGCGTCTGCTCTTCGCCTGAATTGGCCGCAACTGTTGCACTGTCCACTCATTGCCCACTTTGGCCAGAAATTCAGGGCGAAACGTAAAAGGGCATTTCCCTATTCTTGTGGCCAGACTGACAGCAGTGACATTGGCAAACAGGCTGGACACGTTTGTGTGCTTGTCTGTCTGTCCTAACAGAGTGTGAGGTAAACTTACAAATAGGGCAACTGGGAGATTGTGATAATACCATAACCCTACAGCAAAAATCTGATCCAGCAGCGCATTTTGTAGACGTGATATTAGAAATTAATAAAGGCGCTGGCAACATAGGTATCTAATTCACTGGAAAATTTTGCTGCAATAATTGCCCTATTAGGATGAAGTTATTGAAATGATTGTTTTTCTGTTTAAGTTGCCGCAAGTTCCTTCCAATAAATGTCTGGTTTAAGATTTTCCATGTGATTTTTACAGTATCTACTCTTGGCTCCCTGCTGTAGTCTGTAATTCTGGCTGAAAATTTGCAGTTCTATGGTACAGTTGGGAGTCTCGGTGATGTTGCAAAACTCAGCAAACAGCACCTCTGGCTTACAGTTGCTGGCATCTTGCAGTCCCAGGGCTGTGATTCCAGAATTGCTCGTATTAATCCAGTACCAGTTTACATCTAGCAGAGTGTTTTGTGTCCATGGCTACGTTACAATATCAGCAAGCTAATTTGTTTTCTGACAGTCTGTTGTGAAACTAACTGCAATGCTGAAAGTTTGGAGCATTTGACTTCAATACACTTTAGAACCAACATCATATGATGGTAATTCCTCTGTCCAAAGCACCAATTTCAACCACAGAAAGAACGTGTCATGCCAACACATCAAATTTGTGACAGTGATTAGAAATAAACTGCTCTGTGGCCAAACAAAAGACAGCTGATAGCTAAAAAGAATTTTAAACATTCAGGTACATTGTAAACTGGAAACCTCCCTCTTTCAAAGATATACTTTAAAACTTAGTGCGTTGGCTGGTCGCATAGTGGCACAATGGTTAGCACTGCCATCTCACAGCACCAGGGACCTGGGTTCAGTTCTCAGCTTGGGTCACTGTCTGTGTGGAGTCTGCACATTCTCCCCGTGTCTGCATGGGTTTCCTCCTACAGTCCAAAGATGTGCAGGTTAAGTGGATTGGCCTTGCTAAAGTTGCCCCTTAGTGTCAGGGGGACTAGCTAGACTAAATGCATGGGGTTATGGGGATAGGGCCTGGGTGGGATTGTGGTTGGTGCAGACTCGATGGGCTGAATGGCCTCCTTCTGCACTGTCAGATTATATGACCGAATTTTTGGTCACCTGCCGCAACCTTTCCTTTCCAGTTCGCTGTCAGTTTTTGCTTCATCATGCTTCCTGAAGTGCCTGGGGATGATTGGCTACTGTTGGTGGGCTCTATAAATGCAAGCTGGTGTTGCTGAAGTTACCATGTCAACTCCCTTGATTGGTCATTGCCCCAGGTTTACTGGCAATGTGTGAACAGCTCACAACAGATCCAGCCCATCAATTCTTCTGATATCGGCCACTGTTATTGTAATATCTTTGATGACACACATATTTGCAAATACGGACTAACCAGCAGCAGGGTGAAACCATCAGTTTTTGCAATGGGAAGCCAATGGAAATACATACTTTTCAGTTGCTTCCTTAACGTGTGAAATGTTTCGTCCCTAGAGGGTGGAATGTGGGAGAGAAAATTTTAAAAGTTGATGAAGCATTTCTGAGGCAGCTCGCTATGCTGGGAATGTACCTTTTGCTTCTGTGCTTTTCTGTTTGTTTCCTAACGAGTAAAAAAAAAACTCATTGAAGCACCTCTGTTCCATCAATGAGCTCTCATAACGGGCTGCCCTTTAATTATTTCACAATAACGGAAGCGGTTCAAAGTGATCTAACTGTTGATCGTTGCAGTGCGCAAGTTGGAGAGATGCATGGCTCCACCTGTTGTGGCCTGGCTCCTAATTGTAATGGCTCAAACATGTTGATGCAAATTATGTTGTGTGGTATTTCCTTTGATTTCAACATGTCTTGGTTTGTAAATACATGAGTCACTCAAAAGGTTTGTGGTTATTGTACATGCAGTGAAGCCCTGGGGCTCTTGGTCGAGTTCCTATGTCATTACGTGTTCATCCAAATAACCATGCCTGGCAACAATTGTTGGGTTGAGGATAAGTAACTTTATTTGTTTTTGGGTTATTTTAATGCGTGCCTACAGGTGCTTTCTGCATATATTTCTTTTAGCATATTTTGATCTATTAATCATGTCCAGCTCTAGGGCAAATATGTTTAGGACAACACTTAGCATGCTAGTCTTTCCTTTTTAAACATTGTATTTCAGAGTGTTGCTACTTAGTCCAATTAACTTTCTAGTTTTTTAAGTAAAGAAAATATTTGTCTTCTGCCATAACAAACCTTTGTTTTTATTTCTGTTTCTCTTCAACACGTTTCAGAAAGAAGTTGAGCTGTGTATTGATAGGAAATTCCTTTTAACATGGTATTAACTTATTACGTTTTAAACACTCTCGTGCTTCCCCTGAAATAGTAGCTAGGTGTCCACGCCATTATTGCTCAGCCGCTATCATTGAAAGGGTTAAAAATTCTCCAAAGGTTTTGAAACTTTAATATTCTTCTAAAATGTGACCAAGTACTCATGGGGAGAATCTCTACTGAGGCACCGGAGATCATCATGGAGCTGTATCTGGTCTTGAAGCTCTCCCAAGGGCACAGTTGTTTAACACAAGTGAACTGCAGAATTTTTTTATTATTTCGTGGCACATGGGCATTGCTGACCTTGAGAAGGTGGTGGTGAACCAGCCTTTTGAATCGCTGCAGTCCATGTGCAGTAGGGTGACCCACAATGCTGTTAGGGAGGGAATTCCAGGATTTTGACCCAGCGACTGCGAAGGAACGGCAATATATTTCCAAGCCAGGACAGTGAGTGGCTTAGAGGGGAACTTGCAGGTGGTGATGTTCCTTTATATCTGCTGCCCTTGTCCTTCGAGATGGAAGGTGCTGTCTAAAGATCTTTGGTGATTTGTTGCAGTGCACCTTGTAGATAGAACACACCACTGCTACTGAGTGTCAGTGGTAGGGGGAATGGGTGTTTGTGGGTGTGGTGCCAATCAAGTGGGCTACTTTGACCTGCTTTGTATAGACCAGGAAGATGCCAGGTTCTATCCTTGGTCTTCATTGGTTTTGCTGATTTCAGCTGGGACAGAATAGATTGGTCACAGTGACCTGAGGGTGGGGGAACACAAACCTAATAATTGTACGAGTTTAACTCTGGGGGGCATTAAAGGGGGAATCATTTGTGCTGTTATACACAGGAAGCAGTAAACTGCGGAGGTGCATGTTTGTAATGGCTATCTTTGTCAATAATAGCTTCTGAAAGTGTGTAAAAGATCGGCTCCAATTCTATCCTACGCTGGCCAGCTTTAGTCCTTGCTAATAGCTACTATCGGGTGACTTCTGCTGGAAATATGTGTACAAAAGTTTCAGGTCTGGACAGGATTGATTGCATTTTTCGTGGCTATCCTTTTATATTTTACAACTACTGTACATAAGCACCACAACAGATCAACGTACAAGATCTTTTCATGACCAGCATCCCAGGTGCCTTGAAATCGACGGTCTTAGGAAAGGATGTATAAACGGAGTCCATTTGCCATGTAAGATTTAACAAAGCCTGATCAGTGCTGCATCTTCAGCAGTCGTTCACCCGAACCTCTGCCTCATCTTTCGCCTTTTACGCTTCAGCCTGTGCACACGCTTCTTCCGCCACTTTGCTCTGATGTCGACAAGAAGCTCAAAGCCCCAGAACGGAAAGTTCAGTGGGCCTCCTGGTCGACCAACCTGCTGCCATTTGCTGTTGAAGCTTCATGCGCGCACATGAAAGATGATCAGTGGAGAAATAATGACAGGTGCCTGGAACTGGAAAAATGATGCCACCTTTGAGAAGGAGAGAAAGTGAGCTGGGGAAAGGAACCCTAAAATTGGGATCAACTACACCATATTGTTCTCAGTAGGGGTGAGTCTCAAACCCTTAGTCGTGGTATAAAAACATCTCAGATATCCTTTAACTGACTACGGCATTGTCATAGTTGTGAAAACATCAAGCCCACCTCTTTTTCCTTGCCATCGAATCATTGGTTCTAGCAGTGGGTTAACTGGCAGTTCACGGAACTGCAACTTCCATGAGGTTTAAGAATGTGCAGCTTGTGCACTGGTTTTCCCATTCTATTTTTGAGCATGTTATTTTAAAGAGAACAATTTTTATTTGGGTGCTAAGGTGGGACTGGAGCAGAAAGGCCCGCAAATTCCGGATACGAGCCGACATGCCGGCCTCTCAGTCTGATCCTGCCTTTGGAGAACTTTTGGTGGAGGCTGTAGGATGGGGTTGGAATGGTGCTGATGGCCTCCTGCCCCCTTGGCACACAGGGTCTTTGCTGAGGCCAGAACATGGCCCAGGGATGGGGCAGCCTCCCGGCCACAGGCCAGAGGTAGCTGGTACTCCATCCAACTAGAGGTATAACCCACCTCCGCCCCCTCCTCAAATATGCACATTAGCAACCGTGGAATCCCGTGGCGAGTCTGGTTCCCACAATGATGGCGTGGCAACAATGGCCTTCTTTATCTTTAAATGTTTGTAAAAGCTCTTCAGAGAGCGCCTCCACCTTGAAACGTCTCTCCTTTCCCTTCCTGCATTGGCAGCTCCCACCTCCTGGAAGTATGGCTGCCAGTCTTTCACCTCTGAATAGTGTAGGTTAGATGGGCTTTAGGTCGGTGCAACATCAAGGGCTGAAGGGCCTGTTCTGCACTGTAATATTCTACGTTCCGAATCCTGGTGTTGGCATGTGTGACAGCAGGATTGGGCAGGAGGCCATCAGCACCATTCCAACCCCACGCCACTACCTCCACTAAGGCTAATGCCTCCAAAGAATCAGTCTGGGAGGCCGGCATGTCGGCTAGAACCCGGAATTTGTGGGCCTCTCCCACAGGAAAATCCAGCCCCAGGCGAAAACAACCTCCTTAAGCATCAGAAAGAATTTTGATTTTATAGATGTTGAACCATGAGCCGAAAACCTGGTGAATACTTTTACTGCACCATCTTTAAAAGTAAAAGATAAGAATGACCTTATTGGCATAATTGGTAGAATTTGTACTGAATCGTTGTCTGATAACACTGGACATGAATTAGTGATGTTTTTCCCCCATCTTTTGTATCCCATATCTGTACCAGGCCTTCCCAGATCGAGTGTAACCGACTGTTACTGTCTAACCACCACTACCCCCCCCACCCTGAGAAATGCCCAAAACCTAATTTCAGAAGAGCAATTCTGACTGCAATCACTGTATCTTTCTGTTCTTCACACCAACAAGCTCATGTTGTGCAGTTGGTGAGGAGGGGTGGATATTTGCTGTCAAAAAAGGCATTTGTTTAGTTTTGTTCCTTTATTTTTAATCTCACTAGTTTTAATTATCATCAAGATTAATTTTAGCCCTGTTGACAAAGATGCAATCACTTTAATTTCCTCCTCATTTTAATTGCGGACTAGCAACACCGACTGGCTGACTGCTTCACACAATGCTGTTGGAATCACTTCACAAATGATCCTCCCAGTCAGCAAATAGAGGGACCGTAAGTCCCAAAGGTGAAGGAACAGCTGCTCAGCCCATTCAATAAATTTGCCGACAAGATGCTGCTACTAAAAGGGAAAACTGTGGGAATTCAAGGTTAAGTGTTGAACTTGGTAACGAATTACCTGAAGGTCTGCAGACACTAGGGCCTTGTTCGAATGGATTGTGCCTACTGCTGCTCATCTACGTTGGAGTTAGAAACCCAATGCAAATTGGTCAAATGTGTATGTATTACTAAGCTGGAGGGCAGTCATGTTTGTGGAGCCGAGAGGAAACTACAATGATCATTCGATAAAATCTGCAAATAGGCAAATCAGTGGCAGATGAAATTCATTAACGACAAGTGCAAGACACTGGAAAAACACTGGGTGTTTAAATACATTGTGGGTGGTTACAAATAGCTAATGAGGAAGTGAAAGTAGGTATGCCACTTAATATGTTGCATTGCCGAGGAGCAGTAATAAATAGCGATTTGTATTGCTAGATCTGTTGGGTATAAGTCAGAAGAGGTTGTGCCAAGTTAGTAGCCTGGTTTGCCTTTATTTTAAGAATTGGTGGCCAAAGCTGAACACACAGTACAAAAGAAACCAGATATGCCAAGGGGCTAGTGTAGAGCAAAGTTCATCGACCGACTGAGGCACAGGGATAGAAAGGAGAAACCGAGGCTCTCCAGTTTAAATTATTATTTCACTGTTTGCAGGCTCGACATACAATTTCAGTCATGGTAGAGCAGTGTAGTCAACAGCCCAGGCACCACCAGGCAGTTTAGTTTGCAGGCAAGATTCAAGACATGAGCTTTGGCTTTAAATTGTCCAAAGAACATGTATCATCATAACATAGGCTGCATATGTGAAAATATGAGGCACAGGCCAATTTGAAAGTGAGAAGTTCCTAAATTCTGTGGAATCTTCGCTATTTGGCATTAATGATGAAAGGTGCCAGCTCATCAAAAATGGCCGTTAACGGGAGAGTTCCATTTACCGTTGGAACACAACGCCATGCCTGCAGCATGAACTAATATGCAACTAACCAGGAAGTAAAGACCAATTTTTTTTGCTTCTAATCTTCAACAGTGAATTAAAACATAAAGTATAGGATAATGCAGCATAAAGGTACAGGTTCCTGATAACTTTGTGATTTATTCTGGTCAGTAAAGTAATGATTCGTATCAGGGAGAATCAGAAATTTCAGTTAGTAGAGAATTAGTTGATGGAGTGTCAAATAACACACAATTTATTGTACAGTATACCCAGGTGATGAATTATAGCCCTCAACATGCACCCCCCAACTCCCTCCATCATGATCCTCTTCATGACCCACCCCTACACAACTCCCCTGCAGTTGGCATTGCCCCTGCCTGGTGGGCACTGCGTGGCCATCATGCCCTTGATCAGCCGGGGGCTCACAAACCATCCTGCACTTGGCACTGTCCCTGTCTAAACCCCCCCTGAACTTGGCTCTGCCCCAGTTGAAACCCCCTGCACTTGGCACTGCCCCTGCCCAGTGCCCGATGGGCACTGCCCAGCCATGCCCTTGACCATCAGGGGCTTTAATGGCCTCCGACTCTCCCCTCCCCCATCCCCACCAGTGTAACCATCACACAGGCTTCTGCTAGTAGAGACCAGGACTGATTGCATCAGCATGACCTTCCGCAGGAGAGGTGGGAACACTCTTGAAGAGAGGAACGATGGTGTGCCAAACTCGTTAATGAGCTTGAAATCCAATCAAACGCATGACAATTGGCCTCACGCCCAATCCGGTTCACGCCGTTTGAAAGGAACCAGGACAATTGTAAACTGTTTTGTGCCAGGCGATTTTTTTTTAGGCCTATGCGCTGTTTTCCCAGATTGGCACGATCCGCACCAGAAATGGCGAGGTGGGAAAATCACCCCCATTAACTCAGTTTCTCTCTCCACTGATTCTGCTGAGTTTATCCAGCATCTTCTGTTTCAATTTCTGATTTCCAACAACCACAGTATTTTATGTTCATATTGTTGTGAATTCTTCAGTTGGGCACTCCCATGACGTGTTAACTCTGAATTAGTTCAGATAATCTAGTACCTGAGAAATGCAGTACAATGTGCTGATTTAATGCACACTCTTTGTCTAAATGTATCAAAATAATCTGACGGGGCTGATAATTGCTAACAGAAATTGAGAACAGTTACGTTTAATTCCCTATTTTTAAACCGTCTCCCTGCCTATGCGGTATAACTTCTCTTCAATATTGGAAAAGTCAACTCAATTGAATGATTTCCGTCTCGGCTGTAGAACTGGTTGAAAAGCACTTGTTAACTATGTTTGCACAAAGCTAATGAGGCCTTGTAGAACTGATCTGCGATTGATCGTTCTGATCAATTTCAGACCTAGTAGGATACAAATACCCATTTGATTACTGTCGTAGTAATCCTTGGGGCAATTCTCCTCAGTACTCGGGAACATTTGTACAATACAGAGAAGCTTGCTGACAGTGGTAAATGTGTTTACAAATATGTGGCTTTTTGAAGGCAAGGTTGTGCTATCAGCTTTTCCTAGAACACCACAATATATGGTCAATCACACACTCGTGAAGGTTTGCACAGAATTCTGCCAGGTTTATCACACTTCCGATAAGATGTGCCCCAATGCATACAAAAGTATCCACATGGTATTTCCCAGTAGCCAGTTTTTTTCCTCTGAATGTATGAATAAGCAAGTATTCCACATCATGATACCGGTGCTGGCATGTTCTAGGAATTGCCACAGTGTCGTTTTGCTTTATCACAATCTCGGCCACAGGAAGAATTAAATCTTCTTTTCAGAAAAATAATGTCCTCCAGAGTGGTGGTTGGTTACATTTCCTCAATCTGCTTTGAGCTATTTGAAAAGGAGAAGACGTTTGCTTCTTCCCAGCGAGTCGGAAAAGAATTTACAGCCAAGTCAGCCTGGAGGTGAAATTCTTTTAGCAAAAAACAGGATGCCGCTTTTTATTCTCTTTAATTAACAACCACAAACAGAAATGCATCCTCAAAAATATTAAGTATCAAAGCCACACTTCCCTGTTATTTAGGTATCAGCTTGTTAATTACAAGGGCAACTTCTCTCTCTGTTAATTGTGATTCCCTCTTTCCCACTGCTCCAACCTAGGCACCATCACTCACTTTGTCAGTGACCTGAACAAAGAACAAATAACAGTATAGCACAGGAACAGGTCCTTTGGCCCTCCAAGCCTGCACCGATCATGTGTTCCTAACTGGACCATCCGTTTGTATCCCTCTATTCCCAGTCTGTTCATGTGGCTGTCTAGATAAGTCTTAAATGATCCTAGCGTGTCTGCCTCAACCACCTTGCTTGGTAGTGCATTCCAGGCTCCTACCACCATCTGTGTAAAAACAAAAGTCCCCTGCATATCTGTACTGAACCTTGCCCCCCCCTTACTTTGAATGCCCCCCCTTACCTTGAATGCCCCCCTTACCTTGACCTGTTACAGATTGTCCTTAGCAGAGACTTGGACCCACATTTTCTGGCCCTTCTTGCTGGTAGTGTCTTCCAGACACCCCCACCCCCCATCCCCCACCACAGTGTGTTCCCTGGAAGCAGAGGGTTCGGAGCAAACAAATCCCCACTGCTATTGGCGGGACCGGATGATCCCGCCACCAGCCAATGTCAGGCAGCTTCTGCCACTGGAAAATACGCCACGGAGTGGGGAGGGTGTGTCTGGAAAATCCCGCCCACTAGGAGAAATTTTACGCCAGAAGGATTTTACAGTCCCGCCAAGGACTTTTGACTGGCTTATTGTCATTTTACGCTCCTGCCCCTCACTGCGACAGGGCCGCAAATTCCACCCATAGAACTAAGTACCTTGTTTAACTGCAGCATAAAATAAATCCCGCGACGCTTCACTGACTCTGTGACGGGAGAGGAGCAAGAACTGTGGCTTGGCTCCACCCCAACCCTTCACCTCTACGTCACTGCCCCCCCACCTTACATTCCATTCCCGTAAATATAGAGGCAAATTATGGTACCTGGCAAGGTTGATGCGGAGAGCATTAGCCATCTCATCCTGATTATAGTCTCAGTATCACACTCGCATTAGTCATGGGGCCATTTTGCACAAGATACTGGTCCCTCTCTTCTGCTGCAAACGTCCACTTCCACCTCAATAATTGATTGTCTTGATACATTGGTAAAGTGTTAAGCATAACTGTATTAATATGACTGTTACATTGATGAATTTAGTTGCCTATGAATGAGCAAAATAATGTTGAGTAAGCACTGTTGAATAACACCTCACGTACATTGGTGTGTTTTCCTCTTCCACCAATACTAAACTGCATAACTGGGAAAGCAAATTAAAAATGACAAACTTAGTTTCAAAGGTATATATTTTCATGATTTCGTGCCATTTTCGTAGATAAATATTTGCAAAAATATATACCTTTTATGATCCACCATTAACGTGAAACTAATTATAAGACAATAACAAGCCAATTAAACATTAAGAATTACAAACTTCAAGGTTTGTTTCCAGATAGTGTGTCAAAGAGTTGAAAATATGGCAGAAATAATCCCTGCAAACATACTCTGACAGGACAATTAATGCAATATGCAAATTATCTTTATTTATTTGATATTAACTGTGTTTTAATCTTTCATATTTGCATTTTGAGAATGGGATCTCTGCGAGGGCTTTACACTTCACTGTTGGCATAGTGATAAAATTAAAGCTCTCAATTTGAGATCTTGGTAAATATTTGCTTTGGCAAGGAAATCTGATCAGGCTGCTAAATGAGACGGCCATTAAAGGAGTTGTGTTAAGATTTTGTGGCGGGTAGTTCTCTTAAAATTCTTACACCCCATGCTAAGTACACAACAATTTGTTTCAGAATGAATTAATAGCCTGATGACATTATTTTTCTTCAGTAGTTCTTTTTTCACCAAAGTAAAGTTTGATTTAAGACTGTATATTTTACATGTAAGGTTTCTAACCTGGTTTAAAGCAAACTTCCACATTACCAATGTAAGGAAGGATATTTCATCCAGCATCATACTTTGGATATGGACACAATGTCAATTTTATTTTCAGACATTTCTTAAATGAAGTACTTTATAAACCTAAAGTTAAGCAATACTTCACCTCTAAGGAGCTTATTTGCAGACACACATGCACATACACTCAAATTACAGAATCTCTGCAGTGCAGAAGGAGGCCATTTTGCCCATCAAGTCTACACCAACCACAATCCCACCCATAACCCACATGTTTACCTTGCTAATCGCCTAATACTAGGGTTAATTTAGCATGGTCATTCAGCCTAACCTGTACATTGGAGCACCTGGAGGAAATCCACACAGACACTCGGAGAATGTGCAAACTCCACACAGACAGTGATCCGAGGCTGGAATTGAACCTGGGTCCCTGGTGCTGTGAGGCAGCAGTGCTAACCACTGTGCCACCATGCCACCCACTGTCTTCTCCAGACATAGCTAGGGTAATATCAGCTGTCAGCCAGTGTCAATGTGTACCTACTTTCAAATGATAAGGCCATTGCCCTGCTCTCTGAGGGTGGTCATGGGTGGGGGTAGCTGAGATGGCACGAATCAAACCTGACAAAAACGAGAATTTAAGGAACAATCACAAACAGACGCAGTGTTCCTATTTGAACTCTCACAAGAGTGTTTGAGATGCCTGAATAGCAGGACTCCAGAAAAATTAATCCTTAACTATAGGTATAATGGGGACAGTTTGTTTTTATGTGGGTGCTCTGAAAACTCTCAAGGTCCACAGCTTATTGCCTTTTCAGTTGCTGTACTGGATTGGATCAATCTGCTCGCTGTACCTCAACACCTAGAAAGTGCCATTGATGTGACATTAGAAATTTAATTTCACAAAAGGCTTAGAAACATTTATGTAACTTGCAGGAGCCTTTCTTCAAACTTGCTTGTTCAAGTAGGAGCTTTTGAATGAACGCTGAAAGAGGTTATTTTACCTTGCTGATTACCATTTTTATTTCTAAAACTCTGAATGCTGGTATCAAATCCTAAATTGCCAGCAGCACATTACTGGCATTTTAGAGAAACATTTGGTTCATGGCCCCCATTGTACATCCTGTTTGGATCGACTTTAGAGTCCATGTTTAATACAACGCAATGTTGAATTGTTGTTCTAACGCTTTCTTTCTGTTGGAATCTTTTCCAAGTGCACCAGTTTTTGACAATGTGTGTTATTAGATTCTTCTTCTTCTTCTTGGGCTCTCTGTCCAGGGGCAAATCCAACCCATAGCATCGTGACCTCCAGCACAAGTAGGTCAAGGAGCTAGCTCCCAAATCCATCCTAGCTCAAATGGGGATCGAACCCCATGCTGTTGACACCAATCAATGAGTTGATACTCTCTACCTGTTTGATCCTTTCATTTTCAGTAGGCAGCATGATTTAGTCAGTCCACTTCTCTCCCAACGTACTTTATATTTGCGGTACCAAATAATGAGTATTAGCAGATATTCATTCCAAATTGAATCTGATATTTTCAAATGAGTCATTTATGGTGGTGACTTTATTCTCTTGTGATCAGTTTTTTTTTGCTAATACATTATCTGTTCAGAAAAGGTCAGAGAGCAGCAGAGACTCTTCTTTATGTGAGAAGTCATTTCAGGAACCTGCAGCTACATCAGTGCAGGGACATGTATGAGTTCTTTGAGTGGCTGTTGTTCTGTGAATGTATAAATAGCCACTTCTTCAAAAATTATTATTTACCACCACTTGAATGACAGATAGCCACTTTGAAATATATGCAACATATATGCATATATGTATGTGCTTAATATGAAGTGTGTGTGTGATTAAGAGAGAGTCTGTGTTCAGTTGGAGATCACTATTCCTTGTTTTCATTGGATCTTGCAACCATGAACAATTAAATTTCCACCAATTTGCTAGCTTTGTTAATTGGGTTGTGGGTTTGATTTCTTTGTGGTGGCCATAAGCAAATCATTGTCCTGTGTTGTTGGAGAGCAGTGTAATCGCAAATGGCATATGCTGGCAGAAATGAAGCCTTCTAAGTGACTATCATGTTAACTTTAGTATTTGTGAAGCAGTGCTCCATATCCACAGAAAGATTCTGAATTTATAAACCACTCATTTACATTTTTATGAAAATGATTTTGGAATTGATTGGAACTGTTCAGGACTTGACAAGTGGGTGACTAGTTATATTTCCAATTGAAATATTTTCACAATAAGTGAAAATGGAGCAGATGCATCTGTGTGTGTGTGTGTGTGAACAGATTTTATATATAATACTGGACAGGATTTATTTTTACCCAAATTGAGACTCCATGGAGATGAGGAACAGCCTTGCATCTCACCGACTGGCTTTCTCCTCACCCACTCTCCCCTTTATTTTTGATTATTTTAACAAGTTATACTGTATGGTTTGTCGGAGCCAAGCAATCATTTTTTTCAGGACCAAAATTTAAAATTTATTGTCATTGACAAATGACATTCTTCTAATGTTGCTTGTGCTGACTTTAATTTCAATGCACCTTATTAATCATTAGAAGTGTGCAGTTGTAATAGCCAGTTCAGTTTTGACAGTGTAACCCACATCTGTCATTAATGCCAATCCCAGCAGTCAGTGCAAACAATTGTCCCAGTGACTCATTTGTATGACAAATGGCAGACATGACAGGCTGTCGGGCTGGTTGTCACTTACCTTTTTTTTTAAGAAAAGGGCAATGCAGTTTTCCTATATCTTAATGGCACATTAAAAGCATGGTGAAGGAACTTAAAGGCCTTATTTTGATCAGTATACAGAAAAGTTGAACTTCCTTTAGAAGCATTTACAGCAACAGAGCCTAAATGTATATTCTCTGCTAAATAATAGATTTCCCCGTACCATGGGGAGATGACCCTGCCTGGTCACAGATAGAGCCAAGAGACTACTTTCCTCTTTGGTCATTGCAGTATATGATCGTGACCCGGTTTGGCTGCTTGCAGGGGGTTGATTGTGCTCCTGTTTGGTGGGAAGGGTGGAAAATGCACCCGGTCTTTTTCTCCGGAGGAGAACTGCATTTATTTCATTGACCTGGCTGGCATCTGCCACAAATTACTGCTCCTGTTAAGTTTTTCATTGTAAATGTCGAGAGTCTGCAAAAAGTTTGTTTCAAAAGCGATCGATTTAGTTGATTTATTCCACTGTTCTGGAAAATGAGATCTTGTTGAGAAACATCTTTGATATCCGCCCTACCATGTGGTGATTGACAGGAAGTAGTTACACAGAATGGCGGGTGGTTCAACGCATTTCTAAACCAAATCCAGAGCTCTGCATTTCATTAAAATAAAAGCAAATTTCTGCAGATGCTGGAATCTGAAACCAAAAGAGAAAATGCTGGAAAATCTCAGCAGGTCTGGCAGCTTCTGTAAGGAGAGAAAAGAGCTGACGTTTCGAGACGACCCTTTGACAAATTTGCATTTGCATTTGACAAAGCCCGGACTCGAAACGTCAGCTCTTTTCTCTCTTGAAGTGGAGTTGCCGGCGTTGGACTGGGGTAGGCACAATAAGTAGTCTCACAGCACCAGGTTAAAGTCCAACAGGTTTATTTGGTAGCACGAACTTTCCGAGCTTTGCCCCTTCATCATGTGAGTGAGCCCCTTCATCACTCACCTGATGAAGGGGCAAAGCTCTGAAAGCTCGTGCTATCAAATAAACCTGTTGGACTTTAATCTGGTGTTGTGAGACTACTTACTTTTCTCTCATTTTAGATGCTGCCAGACCTGCTGAGATTTTTCACTATTTTCAGCATTTTCTCTTTTGGTGTCTGTATTTTATTGTGTGATGCAGTATTCTTTTTCTCTCTCACAAACACACACACACAGCCCTAATTAGTTAGATTATAAGATGAATTTGGTTGACAACAATAATGCAAAAACAGGTTGATCGTAACTCAACAGCCCACCTTACACCATTGACCCATATTCTTTTCCATTGAAGTCTGTAGTGCAGACAATGAAATCTCTTATATAAGCAGTCTGCCAATTCCCTACCAACTGCTCAGGTTCACCACTTTGAACCCCATGTTTCAAACATAACCTCCATAAGCAGATATGACCCATTTCAAATATTTCTTTGTACTTTAAATATAAAGTACAATTAAAACCTTACTAAGGCTTTCCCAATCTGAAAATGCAGGGCATTTTCAATTTTCCATTTTACTGTCAGATTTTCCAGCTGCTTGTTTTTTAGTAGCTTACCTGCAAATTAAACAGTGGCACAATCTTAATACTTTTCCAATATTCTTTTATGCAGATTGACAACAAAGATGCTCTATGTAATAGTGTGTGCCCAGGAACTTAGAATCGTAGAATCTACACTGCAGAAGGAGACCATTCGGCCTTCCGTGCCTGCAACAACAACAATCCCACCCAGGCCCTATTCCCGTAACTCCACATATTTACCCTTTCAATCTCCCTGATACTAAGGGGAAATTTATCATGGCCAGTCAACCTAACCTGCACATCTTTGCACTGTGGGAGGAAACCGGAGCACCCGAAGAAAACCCACTCAGGCACGGGAAGAATGTGCAAACTCCACACAGACAGTGACCCAAAGCCGGAATTGAACCCGGGTCCCTGGCGCAGTGAGACAGCTGTTCTAACCACTGGGCCACCGTGCCGTCCATCGTTATCTCCTTTGTTATCCTCTCCATAAATAATATCACAGTGAACCGTAGACACAGATTGGACTGTCATTGTGGGTTGACTATGTTTCACATCTCGAACTTGACCTAAGATTGGCCAAATTGGTCCTCTGTAATGATACTGTCTGGCTATCTATCCAATTGCTGGGAATTAAAGGGAAAGTGTGAGAAAATCGCAGGCCTTTGAGCACAGCTTCACCCTTCATGAATTTTGCTAACAGCCCCCTACCCAACCCCCCACAAACTCACAGCAGGATTGGTCCCAGCTGGACAGCATCACAGCCCTGTCTTTGTAAATGTCTGTTACACATCACTGTGTCTGTGACTGACTAATGGCTGTGATTGCCCCAGGTCTTGAGACCACAATTGTCTTTATCTAAATAGGTCCAGTTTTTTTCCTCTCTTTCATTTGCATTTTTGTGCTCATTAGAGGGTAATGGATAAAAAAAAATCTCATAGCCAGGTGGCAAATGGTTACCTTGAAATGACAAGTGGCAGTTAAAACTGAACACAACACGGTGACTGTGTGGATTTTGTTTCACAAGTGCAGTCACTGTCACAGGACTGTTTTAGTTCCACGAGCTACCTTAGAGGGAAAAGCCAGATTCCAAACAACTCCCATTTAACAAGTAAAACATTCCTTCAACATCTAGTTCATGAAATTAAATTTATCAATTTCATTTACACAGTAAAAAAGGCAAGTGGTTTGTGATTGTATTGATCTACTGATATGGGGAGATTGATAGGAGTTTTTGCCACCAGTTTGTGATGTCATGGTATATTCTGCTGACAGAAGTTAGGTGGAAATCCTCACTGCTCGTTAGTATGCAGGGGAAAAGTTCCTCTTTGTCGAATCTTCGGCAAAATCAACAGTTTTATGAAATCTTTTACTTTAACCAAATTGATCCGGCCATTTTCCTTATTTACTTTAACCAGCCTTATCGAGCATTGTGACCTGGTAGCAGGAGATCTCTATTATAAGGAAAGCTAGATTAAAAACTCCTCGTGCAAGGCACCACTGTGGCTGTACAGAGTCAGATGAGAAAGGTCAGATGACAACGTGTGGATTTTAAAATCCTATCAGTCGCAAAAGAATAGAATGTTTGCGAGAGTGTTTTTTTTACAGCACTCCGTCCAAAGCAGAATGAAATCAGTGGAAAATATCACTTATAAGCATTTCTTAACATGACCATCAATCCTTTCCATTTGTGACCGCACCCCGATCCCAGAGAATCTGCTCATCTCTGCATTTGTTGAGTTGTCAGCATGTTACATTGTTTTGTCTCTTTTTTTAATAAATCTCCTTTTGGCAGCAATCTCAGGTTTTCACAGAATAAGTAGCTCTGTTTTAACTCAGTTTAGGAGGGTGTAAGTTCCCAGCAGGATTTCGTCAGAATACAAGAAGATTTCCGGGGTAATCCCACCACCACCCGCTGCCCCCCCCCCCCCCCCCCCCCCCACAACATAGACAAATATACAGGACCACCGATAAAATATAGCCAAGGATCGAGGGACACGTCCACTTCTTTGTCCCTCCTGATGCGATATGTTGATGATTGCTTTGCGTTTAGAAGTTGTTTCTGTTTTGCTTTATTTTAAGGTTTAAGTGCCTTGCACCTGTAGAACTGCTGACCCACTCAAGATGTTTACAGCGCTAATATACCTTTGCTCTCACGGGAGGCTGAAAAACCTGAGTAACCTGCATATGTTGTGTACTCATTAAAAGTGATCTGTTTATCAGCCCATGATAAAATATAATCGCAAACAGTGCAGCGTATGGTTTCCTCTGGGCTTTGGACACCACTCATTATGTTGTCCCCTCCATTGATTTTAAAGTTGCATTTTGAAAGAGTCTTACTTACTCCATGCATTATCTCGACACATTGATCAGGCCTGATTGAGAACCTATAAAGTTCTGAGCACATAATGGGAACCTGGCATGGTCGTCTGTTAGGATGATGCTGAGAGAAAGGAAATGAGGTTGACATGTTATAGCAATTTTATTTACAATTAACATGGTCAAAGTGATTGCAGCTATTGATCCTTCTACAATTATGTATTGTTTACATTACAGGGTTGTATTGCTAAGAAAGATATTCGATAATTGTTACATTATCTAATATAAAGTTTGCTCAGCTCAGGTTTGTGCTCCAGTACAAGCCGCGTTTGCGATACTTCCTCCCTTTTTAACTGCAATATCAACAAAGCACTTCCTATCCCTGTAACAGCAGTATTAGTGCCACTTAGTTCAGATAGTCCAACCATGCCAAAACGATTGGCATTCTCGGTTATGTGGGTGGCTGTTCCTTAGAGGTCAGATATCTCAAGTGGAACAACACAGCCTTGACTGCAGCCTGGGTCTGTTCTATTTACATTGCTCCCCAGCGTGTGTAACAAAGCAATGGAATTGTTCACCTGATCCAGGAAAGTAGGGAGGGAAACTAAAAGAAGCATCTCCGCCCAGAGGTTTGTTCGAATGCTGAAAGCTTTGTAACAGGGAGCCACTGAGGTAGGGACCCTTGCTTGTTAAACAAAAAACACATAAGGTATTTGAAAATGGGGGAAGGTGGAGGACTACTGGGAGAGCACAAGGGAGCAAGATTCGTTTTGGATTGCTTTAAGCTAAAAGAGACTTCATGGGCTGAATGGTCTCTTCCTGTTTCTGAAACTGCTTTGGTTCTATAAGTTGTGCACAAGAACTGAAGAAGTCTGCCCATTTCAAAGATACGGTGCATTCCTACATTTGTCAGTAGTTTTCTTCCCACCTTTTCCACAGATTTTATCTCATGTTGCGGATTGGATCCATTGGTACCAGCTGATTCTGTTACCCTGATTGAGAGTGATCATTCTTCATGGAATGGAGCAAGGTAGTAAATAAAAAGAAGCTCTTCAACTGCAGAAGGCTTAACAGTTAGGCCAGTGTATAAGAATGCAAGAAATTGGAGCATTAATAGACTTTTGGGCTCCTTGACCCTGCTCTGCCATTCAATACATAAGAACATAAGAAATAGGAGCAGGAGTAGGCCATCCAGCCCTTCGAGCCTGCCCCGCCATTCAATAAGATCATGGCTAATCCGTCGCTGCTCAGTTCCACTTTCCCGCCCTCTCCCCATAACCCTTAATCCCCTCTCCTATCAAAAACCCATCAACCCGCGTCTTAAAAATATTTAGCGAGGCAGCCTCCACCGCTTCAACGGGCAGAGAATTCCAGAGATTCACCACCCTTTGAGTGAAGAAGTTCCTCCTCAACTCCGTTCTAAACCGCCCCCCTTTTATCTTGAGGCTGTGCCCCCTAATCCTATTGTCTTTTTTGAGCGGGAAGAGTCTTTCCACCTCTATCCTATCCATCCCATTCATCATCTTATACGTCTCAATGAGATCTCCTCTCATTCTTCTAAACTCTAACGAGTACAAGCCCAGTTTATTCAGCCTCTCCTCATAGCTCAACCCCCTCAACTCCAGTATCAGCCTAGTAAACCTCCTCTGCACTCCCTCCAAGGCCAAAATATCTTTGCGCAGGTGCGGCGCCCAAAAATGCACACAGTACATCAGTTGCGGCCTCACCAATGCCCTATACAGCTGCAGCAAGACCTCCCTACTTTTATATTCAATCCCCCTCGCTATGAAGGCCAGCATCCCATTCGCCTTCCTGACCACCTGCTGCACCTGCAAGCTGGGTTTTTGCGACTCATGCACAAGGACCCCGAGGTCCCTCTGCACCGTCGCCTGCTGCAGTTTTTCGCCCCGTAAGTAATAGTCCTTCCTACCATTCTTCCTACCAAAGTGGACCACCTCACACTTGCCAACATTAAATTCCATTTGCCATTTCCTGGCCCATTCGCCCAACCTATCTAGATCCTTCTGCAGACTCTCCACACCCTCCGCACAATTTGCCGTTCCCCCAATCTTGGTGTCATCAGCAAATTTCGACACTCTACACTCGGTTCCCTCCTCCAGATCATCTATATAAATGGTAAAAAGCTGAGGCCCCAGCACCGACCCCTGGGGCACTCCACTAGTCACCATCCGCCAATCCGAATAGCACCCGTTGACCCCCACTCTCTGCCTCCTATTTGACAACCAATCCTCTATCCACGCTAACACCCTACCCCCAACTCCATGTCCCTCGACCTTCTGCAATAACCTCTTGTGAGGCACTTTGTCAAACGCCTTCTGAAAATCTAGAAAGACCACATCCACCGGCTCTCCTCTATCCACCGCCCTAGACACATCCTCATAGAACTCCAGTAAATTTGTCAGACACGACTTCCCTTTAATGAAACCGTGCTGCGTCTGCTCTATCAAGCAATTCCCTTCAAGATGCCTCGCAATTTCCACCTTAATGACAGATTCTAACATTTTACCTACCACAGACGTTAAACTAACCGGCCTATAATTCCCCGCCTTTTGCCTGGCACCCTTCTTAAACAACGGCGTAACATTAGCCGTTTTCCAATCATCCGGCACTTCCCCGGAATCCAGCGACGTTTGGAAAATAACCACCAAGGCATCCACTATCACCTCCGCCATTTCTTTCAGAACCCTCGGATGCATTCCATCCGGTCCTGGGGACTTGTCCACAATCAGCCCCTCCAGTCTGTCGAGAACCGCCTTTCTAGTAACAGTAATGTCATTAAGACCCTCCAGTCCTACCACCTTTCCATCGCTAACACCCGGCAAATTATTCACGTCCCCCTCCGTGAAGACAGAAACAAAAAAGTTATTCAATACCTTAGCCATATCCCCATCCCCTACCACTAGGTCCCCTTTCTCATCCTTTAAAGGACCAACATTCACCCTAGCCAGCCTCTTCCTTATATATTTATAAAAACTCTTGCTATCCTTTTTTATATTAAGCGCTAGCCCAGCTTCATAGTTTCTCCTACCCTTCCTTATCAACTTCTTTGTCAATCTTTGTTGACATTTAAACCTCTCCCAATCCTCTTCTCGCCCACTACTCTTAGCTACTCTAAATTCCTCCGCTTTTAGTTTAACACTTTCCTTCACCTCCTTCGTTATCCACGGCTTATTACCTCTCCTCCTACTATCCTTTTTGACCATCGGAATAAATTTCCGTTGAGCACCAAGAAAGATCTCCTTAAAGATCCTCCACTGCTCCTCAACAGACCCTCCCTCCAACACGCTCTCCCAGTCCACATTCGCCAATTCTTCTCTCATCCTACCGTACTCCCCTCTATTCAAACAAAGGACGCGTGTCCAGGAACCCACTTTCTCCTCCTCCATCTGCACCAGAAACTCCACCATACAATGATCACTCGATAGACCAGTACTCTGTCTCCACTTTCCTGCCTCCTCCTCATGTCCATTGACGCCCTGGTTACCAAAAGTAAATCCAGCTAACCCTATTACCAATTAATATTTGCACACGCACACTTCACAAAAATCAGACTCTTGGTTATCTTTCTCCTTTCCAAATTAAAGGGTCTGGAGGTGAAAAGTGGTGTCCCCATTGAGAAGTAACTCCGTATAGGCGAGGACCAAATCCGATCCTTTGTGATCTGTATGGCTCTCACACACAATGCTGAAGCTACATTTATAAACTGAGCTGTCAGAACAGGTCCCATGTGAATACCAGGGTCAGGATCCAGCAGAGGCAATAGAGAGACTTCAACAAGGAGCATTCTGGGAGAAGTCATAGCAGTCACCCTGACTGTATAGTGGGTAGAGGAAGAACTGGTGTTGTGGAATGGTTCATGCTTCATAAGACCATAAAACATAGGAACAGAATTAGGCCACTCAGCCCATCAAATCTGTTCCGCCATTCAATCATGGCTGAAATTTTTCTCATCCCCATTCTCCTGCCTTTTTCCCATAATCCCTGATCCCCTTATGAATCAAGAAGCTATCTATTTCTGTCTTAAAGACACTCAATGACCTGGCCTCCACAGCCCCCTGTAGCAAAGAGTTCCACAGATTCACCACTCTCTGGTTGAAGAAATTCCTCCTCATCTCTGTTTTAAAGGATTGTCCCTTTAGCCTGAGGTTGTGCCCTCTGGATCTAGTTTTTCCTACTATTGGAAACAGCCTCTCCATGTCCACTCTATCCAAGTCTCGCAGTATTCTGTAAGTTTCAGTAAGATCCCCCCCTCATCTTCTAAACGTCAACAAGTACAGACCCAGATTCCTGAACTGTTCCTCAGATGACAACCTCTTCATTCTAGGGAACATTCTTGTGAACTTCCTCTGGGCCCTTTCCTAGGCCAGCACATCCTTCCTTAGATATGGGGTCCAAAACTGCTCATAATACTCCAAATGGGACCTGACCACAGCCATATACAGCCTCAGAAGTACATCCCTGCTCTTGTATTCTAGCCCTCTAGACATAAATGCTAACATTGCATTTGCCTTCCTAACTGCTAACTGAACCTGCACGTTAACCTTAAGATAATCTTGAACAATGAATCCCAAATCTCTTGGAATGCTCCCAGTGACTCCCAAGCATGATTTGGATAGGCTGAGTGTTTGGGCGTCTGCATGGCAGATGTGAGGTTATTCACTTCAGTTACAATTTTAGGAAGACAGATTATTACTTGAATGGGCGTAAAGTGGGAGAGGTGGATACTCAACGAGACCTCTTATGCACTGAAAGTAAGTGCACAGGTACAGCAGGCAATAAAAAAAGCAAATGGTATGTTGGCCTTCATAGCAAGAAGATTTGAGTAAAGGAATAGGGATGTCTTGTTGCAATTGTATTAGACATTGTGAGGCCACACCTAGAGTACTGTGTGTAGTTTTGGTGTCTTTATCTGAAGAAGGATGTCCTTTCAGGAAGAAAATTTGCCCTCCTTCTCTGATCTGGCCTACTTGTGACTCCAGATCCACAGCAATGTAGTTGACTCTCAAATGCCTTCTGAAATGGAGGGCAGTTAGGGATCGGTAATAAATACTGGGCCCAACCAGCAGTGCCCACACCTCGTGAATAAATTAGAAAACGCATGCTGCCTGACCTGCTACATTTTTCAGCACTTCCAGTTTTAATTCCATGTATTCTTTCATGCAAGTAAGTTTAGATGTTAACTGTTCTGTTATCACTCAAAACATTCCGGTTTCTCGAATTATGTCTGTAAATGTGGGCAATCTCGAGTGGGCTGTCAGGAATGAGGGCTAAGTCAGAGGAAGGGTTATTCCCTTCAAGGAGGTGTTTCCTCAGGAAGAGGGGGTACTGGAGAAAATGTTAGCCAGGTCAATTGTCAGGCAAAACCTTCCCCCTTTCAGAGCAACATGAAGCCCAGGGAGGATCCCATTAGCCCAATTCCATGTTGGGAATTGATAATACAATCCAGATGATGCCTTGAAAAAATGTAAGCTGCAGATGTGTTTAATTTTGCAGAATGTATAGGAACAATTTACACCTTTAAGATCAATTTTTCAAATATAATTGCAGTTGAACGCATTTATTAATATTTTAAAGTATAAAATATGCATATGCTAAACTACAAATTTTGTAATATTTCTACCTAATTATGATCTAAATTCAAAGCAATGCTGAAAAAGTCCTCATTAATTTGAGATATTAAAAAAGATTTTCATTCTGTGACACAGCTTGGAATCCTTCTGAACTAAAGACAATGGCGGGCTAACGTAATATATATGTATAAAAATAAATGAAAAGACACTAGAAAGGAAAGTTTTTTTTATATTTCTGGCTGAGAAAACCCCCATTGAAGGGTTTCAGCCGCTCTGATCTTTGAAGTAGTTGAGTGAAGAAAATGATCAAGACTTTGGACTTTTGATTGTGGCTTACATTAATCTCAGGCTCTGTCCAAGTGCCTGAAAAAGATAAAATATGGTTAGAAACCCATTTATATTCTTGATTAGGTTCTACCAGCTTCAGACCAAGTATCATTTAAAAAAAAACAAAGGAAAGAAGTCGATTTGTAAAATAATGCAGACAGTACGCTGACACATTCACAACAGATGGTGCAAGTTACCTTAAAAAGGTAATTTAAACAAAAAAAAATCTCACGGCCAGTCTGTCAAAATGTGGCTTTGATTACCTTCAGATCAGTACATTCAGCATATAAAACTTTGGGACTTGTAAAAGAAAACCTTTTGCTTCAGGTTATTTTCAGTTGGCAGATGCATTTTATGATGCTCCGATTTCCCACCTAAGAACACAATGCGTGTTTGCTTTCGCCAAAGTTTGTTATTTTTATTGAGTAGCAATTTTCTCACCTTTCCTCCTTGCGCAACTTGGGACAGTCAAGGTTTGTATGGTTCAACTACATTTTGCCTTCTTCAGTTTAGGAATGAGGGCATCTTGTGGCACGGTGGTTAACATCCCTCCCTCTGAGCCAGCAGCTCTCAGCCTGGGTCCCACCCCAGGACTTGATGATCAATGTGCCCTAACAGATTAAGTGTCAACATGCAAATCCTTCCAACACACCGATGGCTGGCAGTAAGAATGAGAGAGACTTCTGGTCAGCCATTCTTGATGTGGAGTGGCATCCTTCAAGCTATAAGCCTCTGGCAACAGACCAGCGACCTGTTCCAGGAATTACTAGCTTTGGAATCAGCCAAACGTTTGCCTTAGTGCACCAGTAGGTACAGGAAGAGAATAGGAACTGGGATTTAGGGATGGGTAAATTAGGGATGGGCGATACATGCTCACATCCCATGAGAGAATAAAAAAAACTTTGCACTGTTGAGTGTAGTTGCGAGATGAATTTGTTCTATACCTCTGCAGCCTGTTTATGAATCTTATGTGAAATGTCCTCATGTTTATGTGACTGCCATTTCAGTTAAAAATCAAAAAGGAAAAGCAAATATTGCTCAGCTTGACTCGGGGTGGCGTCCATGTATGAACATAGAAATTGGTGCAAGAGTGGAATTTGTGCCCTGGAGATTAAAGATTGAAGTCTACATTGGACCATGGATGGAATTTTAAATCCCAAGAATAGCTGTGTTTGGGTTGTATGGGATGTTAAGAACTTGAATTCACTGCCAACCTACCTACTTCTGGTTTAAGAGACTGAACAGGAAATGAGACCAACCTGCTCATAGGAGACTGGTTTACAATTTAACTATTATTCATGGGGCTTTGTGCATTATGGTTATTCATCATTTTAAATTTCAAGCTGGCTGGCTGCATTTCCTGGGTTTCAGGAAACCCAACACCTAAAAGGAAGGCTTGGACTGTTGGATCAAGGAGTTAAGAACCTTCCCACTTAACCTGTTGGATCTGTTATACCTCTTCAACCTCTGTGATCAGATAAAAGTTACCTCCCCAGCCAACTCCCAACCTTTTCAATCTCGATGAACCCCCTTTTCTTAGGCATGATTCCAATATTCCAACCCTTCTGATCTGGTGCCTCAACCAACCCTTCTCAACTCCCAGGGAAGCTTTCCATATCCCAATCCTTTTAATCTCCTCTCATGAGTCTACTGAACTACCCCCTGACCCTTTAGATCTTTCAACTCCAATACTCCTCCATCCCCCGAGTGTTATCTGGAACCGTACCCATTCTTCCTCAGCTCCGCATTCTAATCTTCCTTCCCATTAGATCGTGGAAAGTCTATCAAGAAAATGCCTTATCATAGAATAGTGCAACACTGAAGGAGGTCATTCCATCATCGGCTGTGATTTTAAGGCCTTTCCTACAAAGTCAGTCCCAACAAAGTTAACTTTGTTAACAAAACCTCATCATTCAATCCATGGAAGTTTTTCCTCTTGTCGCTTCTGGAAAGTGAACTAGTCATCCCAAATCTGCCTTCTGCTTGTTGGTGCTCCAGTCATTTGGAAGCAGTTTCTCCTTATTTTCCCTACCTATGCCTTTCATGAATCCCCTTCCATGCTCTAAAGGCAATGCCCCAGCTTCTCCAGTTTATCCTCAACACTGTAATTCCTCAGAATCTTAGTCATAAAGTCATTATGATACAACAAGGAACTATTCAGCTCATCAAATCTGTGCCAGCTCTCTGTAGAATAATCCATTCAGTCCAATTCCCCAGCTCTATCCCTGTAACCTGTAAGTTTATTTCCTTCAAGTACCCATCCAATTTCTTTTTGAAAACATTGATCATGGGCAGCATGTTCCAAAGCATTACCACTCATTGTGTAAAAAACGTTCTTAAACCCCCATGTGTTATGCTTACCTTCATCGTAAAAAGTCTGACAACACCAGGTTTTAGTCCAACCTATTTATTTGATAATATACTCGCAAGCTTTCGGCGTTAGTCCCTTCGTCAGGTGAATGGAGAGTTCTGGCCAGAACTCTCCATTCACCTGACGAAGGGGCTAACCCCGAAAGCTTGCGAGTATATTATCAAATAAATAGGTTGGACTAAAACCTGGTGTTGTCAGACTTTTTACTGTGTTTACGCCAGTCCAACGCCGGCATACCCACATCATACCTTCATCGGTCAGGGCATTGAGTATACAGATTGGCAAGTCATGCTGCAGCTGTATGGAACCTTAGTTAGGCCTGATTTAGGATATTGTGTACAATTCTGGTTGCCACACTACCAGAAGGAAGGAAGATGTTAAACTGGCCTTTCATTTAGATGTTACAATGCCTTCCTGTTTCTGAGGGTGCTGAGATTTATAGCCTGGTTCCTCTTTGATTCTTTCTTCTGTGTATTTGGCCTATCTACATCTCTCACATTCAGTGATTTTTAAATTAGTATCTGTATACCTCCACTGATCTCTCAATTGTCTAGGAGATCTGTTTCCTGATGATATTTACACCTGATTCTGTCTGGATGGTGACTAATCCTATCACTGGGAAAGGTCACAGCTCATCATGAATGCTGGCTACTGCTGTCAGTAGGCAGGTTTGTACCTGTTCCTGTGAGGATCATATCCTATCATTCTTTGTTAAATTCCTGTTCCTGCTGTTCTGAAGGCAAATCCATGATACTATATATCACTACACATTCACCATCAGCGCCTCTACTGTCTCAGAAGACTAAGGAAATTTGGTGTGTCTGCTACGACTCTCACCAATTTTTACAGATGCGCCGTAGAAAGCAGTCTTTCAGATTGTATCACAGATTCGTATGGCTCCTGCTCTGCCCAAGACCACAAGAAACAACAAAAGGTTGTTAATGAAGTCAAGTCCATCACTCAAACCAACCTCCCATCCATTGATTCTGTCTACACTTCCCACTGTCTCGGAAAAGCAGCCAGCATAATTAAGGACTCCACGTACCCCAGACATATTCTCTTCCACTTTCTGTCGAGGAAAAGATACAAAAGTCTGAGGGCACATACTAACCGACTCTTCCCTGCTGCTGTCAGACTTTTGAATGGACCTACCTCACATTTTAAGTTGTTCTTTCACTATACCTTAGCTATGGCTGTAACACTATATTCTGCACTCTCTCCTTTCCTTCTCTGTGTGGTATGCTTTGTCTGTAGAATGCACAAGAAACAATACTTTTCACTATGTACTAGTACATGTGATAATAACAAAAAAATCAAATTTTTCCACATTGAATTTCATCTTCCATTTATCCACCGATTTATTACCTGTTTATCTCCTTTTAATGTCTCTTACTATTTTTCTCACTGTTTACTACACTTTCAGGTTTTATCATCTGTAAATTTCAGAATTGTGCCCTGTACTTCTACGTCATCAATATACATCAAAGCAGCGGCAGCCCTAGTACTGAATCTTGATATTTGTCTCCTCCTAATATGAACAGCAACCATTCACCACCATTCTGTATCCACCCTGTTAATGTCCTTTTTTCCCAGGGCTTCAATTTTGCAAATTATGTTTGTATGTGTTACTTTATCAGGTAGCTTTTGGAAGTCCAGGTAGACAACATCAACTGCACTGCCCTCAACCACCCTCTATTCGTGACTCAAAATTCAATCAAATTAGTCAAACGTGATTTGTCTTGATCAAATCCATGCTGGCTCTCCATTTTTCATCCATGCTTGTCCAAGTATAAGGATTATTGTTTTTAAAAACTTCCCACCACCAATAAACAGAGTATTTGTTTAACTGAATGCTAATTGAAGCAAAGCTAAGCCATTGTTCATGAGTACGTCCAGCACAGTATTAAGTAAATATCAGAGTTTTTTGACTCCAGTTTTGTTAAACTGATTGACTGTAATTACCAAGTTCATCCTCCTCCGCCTTCTTGAACCAGTCTGTAAAATATATGTGCTCCTTCAGCCTTTTGGCACTATCCCAGTTTAAAGTTTTAAAGTGCCACAAGTAGACTTACGTTAACACTTCAATGAGGTAACTGTGAAAATTGCCACACTCTGGCACCTGTTCGGGTACACTGAGGGAGAACTTAGCATGGCCAATGCACCGAACCAACACGTCTTTGGACTGTTGCCTACAACTTCACTTGGATCCATCTGTCCTCTACATTTCCCACCTGATTAGCCCTTGTAAGGTTCTGAAGAACATGGGTATTTTTAGACATTTATTTGTCAGCAAGGCAAATGAGCTACTTTTCGCCTCCTTGCTTTTTGTTTTACGAGCTGAGACTTGTTTCAAGTGCCATTTCTTTAAATCAGGGACCGAAGGCTGTGGTTTGTAATGGTTTATTGTATGAGAATATTTGATTACTCATTTCAATAATCAACAGACTCTTCATTTACAGAATGAATTGATTGTTGCAGAGCTGGTGCTGGAAGTTGTATTTAAATGATAGTTTATACGATCCAAGCAAATCCCCTCCTGCACTTGTGATTATGTTTGAGAAGGTGTACATCATCATAGTTGGAAGTCTAATGGATGCATGATGGTGCCTTGATGTAATCTCACCACTCTCAGAAAAATAACTGGAATCAAAGGACTGCGATATTTACCTAACATAACGCTGGGCCGCATTCACATGGTAAAGAACAAAACTAAAAAGGTAGCTGTTGAGCAATGGTTTAGCTTTACTTTAATTAGCATTCACTTAAACAAATATTCTGTTTATCAAAGGTGTTCACTTAGCTGTGTTGGCAATACTGGTAATTTATTCATAGTGGAGACTAATATGTTTTTTTGTGCTGGTAATATCATCGGTATTAATATGACTGTTTGCAGGAGTACTCTGTTTGAAGTGGGTTGCCACATCAGGCCTTGTCAACCAGCAGAGGTATGCAGAAGGAGTAATCTCATTAAATGATGTAGAGGCACAAGGCAGCAAAACAATAGAGCATGATGGAGAGTTTCAGAATGGAACTGGCTATCCATCAGTAAACCCTGTTTCAGCCTAGCAACAGGAAATGGAGTAGAATGGAATTAACCCCTCGAGGACTGTAACATCAGGCTGCAAATGCCAAACCTGTATCAGTGACCATGCTTTGAAAGAGCTTGGTCAGCAGAAATTTCGGTTGTGCATAGTGGAAACTCTTGATGTGAACAAATGGCCCATTCATCCCAATCGTTTTCTGCATTGACCATCTTTGTCGAGTTAAATCAATGCCTCCTTCAAAAAAGAAACTTCTGTCATCAACCTGGACACTTCTAAGAATTGCTACTGTTTGTGCTTTCTCCAACTTTCCCGTGTTGGGAAAGTGCCTCTTAGTCAAACATGGCACCCACTCAGCCCAATAGTTTTATATCAAGTAGATGTTCAATAGCACGTCTATAGGATAGCAACACTGACAAATGGCACTCCCTCAGTGTTGCTCTCCACTGCTCCCGTCTGGGTTGCAATTTGAACCCACAGTTTCTTGACTCCAAAGCAAGAGTGCCAGCAATCTGAGCTTTGCTGCAGTTGACAAATAGCTGTGGTGTAGATGTAAGGTTCCAATTGAGGATAATCTCCATCCTCTAACAGGAAGCCAGACGTAAACTTCCAGAACTTGTGACGTGAGTCATATTCTTTTTCTTTGTTCATTCATGAGATGAGGACATCACTTGCTGGGCCAGTGTTTATTGCCCAACCCTAATTGTCCTTCAACTGGGGGGTGTTTCAGAGTCAACCACATTACAGTTAATGGATTACTGTCCAAAGCAATGTTCGGGTCAGAAGGCAGATTGTAAACAGCTTGGTTTAAAAAGAAAATTAGAGAAACTGAATCAATGACTAATTTTTTCATTTGTATCAGCCCTATTTGTTGGCACTTGCGAGGCCTTCATTATGAAATGATATAAAAGAGAACTGCAGTTACTGTTCAAAAGGATAAAATGTTCATTTGAGAAGTGTTCCTTTTCAGAATTCTTCAATCTCTTCACCCGAGTTTCTGCATTCTGAATATACTGTGGAAGTAAGAGAGTTAATTTTGTCTGACAGTGTATCTGTGCTTTGTAAAAGCTACCTGGCAAATCCCAAGATGAATAGGCCTTGGATGTACTTGTGTACTGTTGGTGAGTTTCTATCTTCATGAATACTTGCAGTGTATCGGAACAGAATCAGCAGGCTGCATTGCCACAGCTTTGAATCGGTGGGTTGACAGCTGCTTATTTGGCAGACGTTGTGAAGCACAGTGAGTTGACAGGAAGGACGCTAATGTTTCAGCAGGGCTCTGACTAAGCTAGCTGCGTCGCAGCATCTGAATGTGTTGTTCTACAGTGATAGTAATTTGAAACAGAAGTAGTTCTTGGCAGAGATCGCAGTCTGTGCTCTCAGATGCAGTGAAGCTGACGGATTGTGCTGGAGCTCATTGTCTGAATCGCAATCAGCCAGTGCTTACCCACTTCTTCAGGAAAAATGCTTTTAATCGTTTTTTATTTTAAAAGAAAAACAGAAGGAAGAATGTGATCAATGCACTATTGTAATGCTGGAAAGTTACAGTATTGTGATGGCTTTAGAGGTGGAGATGCAGCAAGGGTAGGTTGACACGAATAATGAAGTTAATTTGCCCTTATATCTGGGCTTCACTTTTCCACAGTAAAAAGTCTGACAACGCCAGGTTTTAGATCAGACTTTTTACTGTGTTTACGCTAAAACCTGGTGTTGTCAGACTTTTTACTGTGTTTACGCCAGTCCAACGCCGGCATACCCACATCTTCACTTTTCCCCCATGGGTGCACAGAAAGGGACTTGAAGGAATACAGGTGTCCTTTGCACCTAAGTAAACTATCTTGAATAAAGGGTCAATTCCATGCTAGCTCCCATTACAATTTTGTTCGTCCTACTTCTCAGATTCTGGATATAACAGCAGCGTAAAGAAAAGAGCAATCCGTCTCATGGGTGTGACCAGTACACAGGTATAAAAAGGTCAGGGTAAAGCCAGGTCTCACAAGGCAGAGTACAAGATTATGCTTTTCATTTGCCATCTGTTTCAGTCGTGTTCCTAACACAGTCTAGACACTCTTCATCTTGTCATTTTGACATTAGCTAAAAAATGTTTTGTTTAATAAGGCTGCTTACCAAAGTGACTGCTCTGGGGTATTCTAGTTCCTGTGGTCATGTTCCTGTCCGATTATTTAAATATCACCTTCCACCGGTCAGAATGGTGCTTGCAAATTGACTGGAGATCCTCACCCTGTGCCATGGCACTATCTATTGTGTCCTTTTAACGTAGTCATGAAGGAAGGTGGGGCCCTATTCAGGTTGGTGTGTCTCAGGGCCCAGGGGAACATGCCCTTTTTTGCAGAACATATTGATAGAATTCACACCTCTCAATTGATTCTACATGCCTGTAACTAGCATGAACATCTGACCACATTGCAGAAGCTATCAAGATTGTATGAGCCAAATCCAAGAATATGTCATATGGTACTCAGCATGTAAACGTTTAAAAGTTTATTTATTAGTCATTAACACTGCAATGAAGTTATTATGAAATTCCCCAAATTGCCACAGTCCAGTGTCTGTTTGGGTCAATGCACCTAACCAGCATCTCTTTCAGAATGTGGGAGGAAATGGGCGCATTCGGAGGAAACCCACTCAGACACAGGGAGAACATGCAGACTCCACATAGACAGTGATCCAAGCCAGGAATCGAACCCAGGTCCCTGGTGCTGTGAAACAGCAGTGCTAACCACTGTGCCACATGCCGCCCTGTTATTTACACCACATTAGTAAGTATGTCTGTAAATCTGTAACACCGAGCTGACACGATTTTTAAATACGAAACAAAAGCAAATGAACTTATTTTAAAATAAAGTCTCCATATGTTCTTCTGTAGCATGTGACACAAATAAGAAATATGATTAGACATGGAAAAGGGAACTACCCCAAATACACTATGGTACTTATAGAACTGATCCTCATCCATCCAGTATCCAAAGTTGAACAATACTTCAACACACTAAAGGCCGTCAGTTATATTTTGCAACAGTAGTATATAAATCCTTAAGATTTGTTCTTCCTGTAATTTCAATAGAGGTATTATCCCGTTTAGGACAAGAACTGTCTCAGTCAAAATAGAGGATAGAATATATGATCTCAAGCATTGCAAAGAGTAATTCTCAGTGGATGAATGTTGAAGCCACTAATCTAGTTCTTTTTCACCCTTCCTATTTGGTTCTCACATCTCATTCTTTGTCTGGGTGTGTGGGCAAAGTACTGCTGTCAGACCCCTGCCTGTGCAACTCTTCAGTAGGCTAGAAGGTCGTGCATAATACTGGCCTATGTTACTCTCCCTCAATCTGTTTCTCTTTCTGTGTTTTACCCCCCTTCCCACATCCTTTCTCATCCTTTTGGGAAGTTCTTTTTCTCTAACTGTGTGTCACAGTAGAGCACTTGGTTTCTACATAACCCCACATCATCCTACTTAGAAGATGCCCTATAGTATACCAACAGGATCATTTAGAATAATCAGAAATATCTAAAATCCAGCATTAGTAAAGGTGCACATTTCTTTGGATGAGCTGCAGTGTTACTCCCCTGTTTGAATTAGTTAAGATTACTTTGTAGGGTTGAGCCATGTCTGGTACTTGGGAGGATCTTTAAGCATGTGCACCAGGTTAAGCAGTTTATGAGGTGACAAATAAGCATTAGTTTTGATAGTGTCCTCAGGATTGTTTTGTCGAACAGTGATAAATCTCACAAGCACCTAGATAATATTTGAAATTAGTATCAAGTTTTATTTGGTTAACAGCCTACTGGTGTGAAAGCATTTATCTAATCATGGGGATCCTAATATGATTGCGATGAGACAAAGACTGTCCACAGTAAACTGGGCAAAATCTGCTCAGAGGTAACAGAACACCAGTGGGAGGTATTCAAAAAATAAGTTAATTTGATGCAGACACTTAAGAAACAAGAGCTCTGCCAAAAAAGACCCATGGGCAGCGGAGGAGGTAAGAAACGGCATAAAGCTAACAGAAAAGCATACAAGGGAGCTAAAAATAGCACATACGCTGGCAACTGGGGAAGATCTAAAGAAACATAAAAGGTGACAAAACAGAAAAGAGCTATAAAAATGGAATATGAAAAGACATTTGAAAGGGGCCACCAAAGTTCTTTACATTCAGGAACCATCCCGTTAGATTGGAAAATTGTTCATATTATTAAAAAAAAGTGAAAGGAGGAAATCAGGGAATTAGTTATGTGCCAGTTCGCCTAACACGTGGGGCGGGTTTTTCTGGCCGCACTCGCCTCAAGGCCGGAAAATCCCACCTGAGGTCAGTGGACCGTTGCCTGATCTGTGTCCCGCCCATTACGATTCCCAAGGTGGGTGGGATGGGAAACTTCTGCCCATATTGTCAGACAATTAGCAGAAGCTTTAGTTAAGAATAGAATATCTGAGCATCTTGAACACCTTCAGCTGATCAGAGAGAGGCAGCACGCCTGATGAACCAGATTGAATGTTTTCAAGAGGGCAGTAAAGTAGTGAACCAGGAATCTCTATGCATGTTATCTGTATGGATTTCCAGACAACATTTGATAAAGTCCCTTGTAAGAGAATGTTCCCTGAAGTTGAAGCTTATGGAATTGAAGGCAACTATTGACCTGGTTAGGAAATTGGCTGAGTGCCATGAGACACAAAGGCCGGAATTTTACCTGCCCACTCAACACGGGAATAGGAGTGGGTGAGGGAAAGAGCATGGGAAAGTCCGTTGACTTCAGGTGGGATTTTATAATTTTGGGACGAGTGAGGCCGTAAAATCCCGTCCAGAGTAGAGATAATTGACACTCTAGTTGGAAGGATGTGACTAGTGGTGTCTTGCAAGGATCTGTTTGGGACCGCGATTATTCACCATACTTATTAATGGCTTAGGTGGTGGGATAAAGAGACACATATTCAAGTTTGTTCATGACACAAAGATAATTGTGACTGGAAACAATATAGATGGAAGCATAAAATTAATTAATAGATTAAGTGAATGGGCAAACAAATATCAGTGTAGTGAAATGAGGCATTCACTTTGGATCTCAAAAGGACGGAACAGATTATTGTCTACATAGTGAAAACCTAGAAACAGTGAGGTCCAAAGAGACTTGGGGGTCCGTGAAAGTCGATCATTGACATGTCATAGAAAAAGGAATCAAAAAGTCTTAAGTCTAGAATACAAGAGAGTTGAAGTTATACCACTGCTATACAGATCCCTAGTTAAACATTGCCTAGAGAACTGGAAGCAGTTCTGGGCATCTCACCTTCGGAAAAGGTATGCTGCCAACCATGGGGGAACTTCAACATAGATTTACCAGATTGATACCTAAACTCCACTAATTAAATTCCAAGACACGATTACACAAATTAGGATTGTATTTTCTGGAATTTAGGAAGTTAAAGGGTGATTTGATCAAAGTTTTCAGGATTGTAAGGGGGAATGATTGGTTAGGTGAAGAGAAGCTATTTCCATTGGTATGGTCAGTATGAGAGCTAGGCCTTTCAGAAGTGGAAGTAGGGAGCAGTTCTACGAGAAAATGGTGGCCAAAATTTAGAACTCTCTTCCACAAGCAACAATATATGTTGGGTCAAGTATTAATTTAAAATCTGAGTTTGGTAGATTTTTGTTAACAAAGTTGGGCAAAGTTATATGGAGTTTGGTCACAGATGATAAACAATCTACTGTTCCTCTGTTTAGAAATTCAATTTACAACTTTCATTATAAAGCAATGTTTTTTTTTTGTTTGATGCTGTTTTGATAATAGTCCTATTTTGACATTTTTCTTGTAAATCCCTTCCCTTTTTCTCCCCCTCTCTATTGTGACCCAGTGAGAAATGATCCCAGTCAGGATGCATTGTCCAGTTACAGTTGTGATCAAGCACTCCTCATAATGTGCCCCCACCAGGGATTGCTTTTATTGGGAAAGCCATCCGTGATGAAGTCAGCCTGCAAGTGGAAGCAAAACAATGTGTCGTTGCTCATATGGCAAGAGAAAGTAAAGCGAGCAGCTGGACATCTGCACAGCACAGCTGCATAGGGTTCAGAAGACAGCACAGAGAGATCCAGGAAACCACTGAAATATGTCGGGCTGTACACTGGGCTGAGCTCATCAGTAAATGCATAAGTTTCTGCAGTCCTCTCCGCGGCTGCTGTGCTTAGCCACTGAACGTATGTGTACCCGCGAAAGGCTAAGTGCACTCATTTCTTCTGTCATCCCTCCCTTAATAATGGACAGAAATGCAAATATTTCATTGAATCTGATACTCAAAAGATAAAAGGGGTTGTTATCCCCTTTATGACATTTTGACTTTTCACTAGCAGGCAGGCAACCTTGTGAGTGACTTTTTTGAAGTGCAGTAATGCTGCATATCCCACAGTTCTTTCATATTTCAGAAGCCCTCATTAAAATAATTATTGGAGAGAAGAATTTCTGTCTCAGATTAAGTGGCTTTCACTTGTAAGTTACTGGGCCACTTTTCTTTCTGTAAAAGTGAGGGAGCAGCGGTGCTGGAAAATGCCTCTGAAACATAGGGGAAAATTTAACACCAGGACAGGGGACCTGCACATATAGGTAGGGGGAACAAATCTATTTTGAACTGGGGCCTCATTTTAAACTTCACTGGCAAGTGGACCTAAAACCAGCAATTAGTTGCAACAAACAGTTCAGTGTCAAGTACTAAAGCCCTCTTGGTTCTTGGAGCATTAGGGCAGCACAGTGGTTAGCACTGCTGCCTCACAGTGCCGGTGACCCAGGTTCAATTCCAGTCTCGCATCACTGTCTGTGTGGAGTTTGCACTTTTTCCCCGTGTTTGTGTGGGTTTCCTCCAGGTGCTCTGGTTTCCTCTTACAGTCCAAAGATGTGCCGGTTAGGTTGATTGGCCATGCAAAATTGACACTCGTGTCAGGGGGATTAGCAGGGTAAATGTGTGGGGTCGTGGGAATAGGGTCTGAGTGGGATTGTGGTTGGTGTAGATTTGATGGGCTGATTGGCCTCCTTCTGTACTGTAGGGATTCTATGATAAGCGCTCTTGGCTGGGCCTGGAATAGCAGCAACAATCTGTTTATGGCTGCTGGTTAGGTTACAAATGATGAAATATCAAGTGGCATGAAACCACCACTGAGGTCCCCAGCACCCGAGTAAGGAGCTTCAAGAAGGTAATTGGGAAGAGAGGGACCTTTTTGATTTATTACTGTCACATGTATTTGGATACAGTGAAAAGTATTGTTTCTTGTGCGCTGTACAGACAAAACATACCGTTCACAGAGTACATCAGGGAGAAGGAAAAGAGAAGGTGCAGAGTATAGTGTTGCAGTTACAGATAGGGTGAAGAGAAAGATCAGCTTAATATATGGTAGGGCCATTCAAAAGTCTGATGACAGCAGGGAAGAAGCTGTTCTTGAGTCGGTTGGTACATGCAGACTTCGGTATCATTTCCCCGAAGGAACAAGATGCAAGAGAGTATGTACGGGGTTCATGATTATGCTGGCTGCTTTCCCGAGGCAGCGGGAAGTGCAGATGGAGTCAATGGATGGAGGCTATAGTTTCCTTTTGGGGTCCCTTCTCCTTTTGCCCCACAAGGAAAGTTTTTGCTTAAATCAAATGTATCTGGACCTCGGCGACACCAGCCTCTTTCTCACCAGTTTGCCGTTACAAAAAGAGCACCGACACATTCCTGCTCAGGCCCCAAAATCAATTGGCCACCAGGGTATAATGACATCATTGGAGCCTGATCTGCATATTTAAAGTGAGGCCTACAGCAGAAATATAAGATAGAAACTCTCACAAAAAATTGGCTCAATAAACATGTTCGCTCGACAAGCCTTATTTGTACATCACCTAATCTGCCATGGATTTCACCACATTTATTTCATTTCTGAAAGGAATTTTTCCATTTTTTATCTCAATGCCCTCCAAAGCTCCAATCCATCGCGCAAACCAGCCTCCCATCCATTGACCCTGTCTACACTTCCTGCTGCCTCAGCAAAGCAGCCAGCAAAATCAAGGACCCACGCACTCCAGACATTCTCCCTTCCACCTTCTTCCATCAGAAAAAAGATACAAAAGTCTGAGGTCATGTACCAACCAACTCAAGAACAGCTTCTTCCCTGCTGCTATCAGACTTTTGAATGGACTTACCTTGCATTAAGTTGATCTTTCTCTAAATCCCAGCTATGACTGTAACATTACCTTCTGCACTCTCTCATTTCCTTCTCTATGATTAATATGATTTGTCTCTATAGTGCACAAGAAACAATACTTTTCACTGTATGCTAATACATGTGACAATAATAAATCAAATCAAATCAATCAAATCAAAAAGCTGCCCCTGAAATACTTCAGAATATGAGCCTAAATGTACCCCTATTCTTCAATCCTGGCCAGTTATTTTCCACTGGTAACATTTTTATGGCCCAAGTAACAAAGAAAATGCCACTGTAGAGGATTTGAGCACCTTGGCCATAGATGGCCTGTAGATAGCCTGTAGCCTTCATCCCCAATGTTCATCCAGCATGTTTCTTTTAAAGGAGCTGAATGACATTAACAGCTTTTGATGGAAGTTCATTTCACTTGTTATGTGGGACACAAATACTTTTCACCTCTAATATAGCTTGAAGTTTGTAAATTTGTATTCTAGTTCTGTAATCATGATCCAGTAAATAATTGGTTCATGTTTACATGATCTATGCCTTGTAGCATTTCCAAGGTTCAAGTTTTGTGTGCTTCATCCACTTTTCTTGGTAACTTAACCACCGTGTTCAGAAATAACAAGGTGTTGTGGCACAGTGGTTAGCACTAATGCCTCACAGCACCAGAGACCCGTGCTTGATTCCCCACTTGGGTCACTGCCTTTGCAGAGTCTGCACGTTCTCCCTGTGTCTATGTGGGTTTCCTCTGGGTGCTCCAGTTCCCTCTCTCAGTCCAAAAAATGTGCTGGTTAGGTGCATCAGCCATGCTGAATTCTCCCTCTGTGTACCTGAATAGACATTGGAGTGTGGCCACTGGGAGATTTTCACAGTAACTTCATTGCAGCGTTAACATAAGCCTACTTGTGACATTAATAAATAAATTAAACTTTAATTTTTGCCACCTGTCCCCAAATAAAGATTAGTACAGTGATGCTCTTTGAAGACAAAGTACTAAATATTTCACGCAATATTGCAAATCTAAATGGCACCAAGTTAAAATAACTTGTTTGGGCTTGTAATCAAATGCCCTTGAGATGTATCCCAATACTTGATTACCTTGTTGGTAACAGCTTTCTATTGACTGGAAACTTTCAGTGAATCATCAATAATCACACCCAAGTGCTTTTCTTTTTTCCACCTTTGTTAATGGACATCCTTTCATTTGGCAAACTTGGCATATGTTTCCTGTTGCAGTGTACATTATCTTACATTTATACATCCATGTTAAAATCCATTCGCCCGCCATTCCTTAGACAATTTCTTCAGTTGTTTAGAACCTTTTGAATGCCTATATATTTATCATCTGACTAAATTAGCTTCTGTGTTCTGCCAATCTTCTAATTTTAGTGAAAGCACCTTTCTCCCTATTATTTATGAATACTGAAAGCAGTGGAACTGCTCAGTGAGAAAATTTCAAACAACAACTTCCTCCTAAACCCCTGTTCCATTTATCATCACATCCTGTTTTCCCTTGCCAAACCAATTTTTAATGCAGCTAGTGCTTTTGCCATTAATTCTGTGACATGAATTTTAAAAAGCCGCACCCCCTGAAGGTCATCCGATTTCTTCTATGAAATCAAACATGTATGAATTTACTTGCTTCCCCAAATGTGGCCCACAGACTTTTGGTTCTTTATTTCCTTCCCCAAATGGAAAATAATTGCATAATGTTCTTTTAAGATAGGAACCAGGGGAAGAAAGTAATTGAACTGAATGCTTTATGTAATTGAGGACATGATAATTGGAAATATATGAGGACAATATGTCTTACAATGCCCATTTCTATTTGTTGTCTTTGCATTTTTTTTGAGATAGCAATTCATAGCATAGGGGCGAATTCGCGTGAAAACTGGAGTAATTCACGCTGGTTTTTTCAGTGGGAGTTCAGAGGACAATCTCCCACACTCCGTGCATTGCTGAGTGCACCCAGCGCAAATCACGTTGGAAACCAGTGGGTGGAACCTATCCCCGCTAGAGAGCCAATAGCATATGGCTGAGTGGGCCACTGCGCATGCGCCAACCTGTCAGTCCCCTATCTGCTGGCCTCCCGATAGCTGGCCAGACCCACGATCCTCGCAACGCCTGCTGTCTCACCAACCACCTCCCCCCCCTCCGCCCCACGGCCTCATTGCTGGCTCCCCATGCATGCCCAGGCCCAGCCTTGGATTTCCGTATCCTCGATCCCCACCCACCCATCCCTCCGCCCCTGTAGCTGGCTTCTCTCCCTCTGCTCATGATCTGTATTCAGAGTGGCAGCAGGCCTCCCCACCACCACCGCTCATCCCCAGAGGCCTCCAATCAGGGCAAATCTACCCCCTTGGCACTGCCCCATGCCCAGTGGGCAATGCCAAGATACCCCCTGGGCATTGGCACTTTGCCCCTTGGGCAGTGCCAGGAAGGCCTAGGTTGGCACTGCCCAAGGTTCCAATGCCTGGGGGGCATCCCTCTGTCGTCCAACCCTCTGGGGAGCCCCGATTGTACCCCCCCTTCACTGCAGCAGGTTGGGACTCCAGCTGCCCACAGGTGGGGAGCTACTCTTACTGGTGGAGGGTGGTGGGGGAGGCTTGCGGGCCTGGAGATTTCAGTCCCGGGCCCGCTAATGATACTTAAAATAGATTTAAATGACATCTTGAATACCTAATGCAACTCCTGTGCCCCCCCACACCCCCCCACCACTCACTCACACCATATTCTGAAAAAAAATTTATTCATAAAAATCCAAACTCTTTGATGCAGGAAGGTTATATATGGAACGTTTCTTTACAGAACACTGAGCAATTGCAGCTTTGTGAAGTGACCAGATTCTCGGTGGAATGGTTTGCGTGTGGGAATAGCAGATGGCAGCGTGGAAGTAGAATTTAACACAGGGCATAAATCGGCACAGTGCAGCCACACCAAGTGACATCAAACAGAAGGGTTATAAACACAGGTGGTAACTTGGGATTTTTCATTTTAAACACAAGCGAATTTGAAAGTGGAGATCAAAGCAGTTTTTGCGAATTGTGACATTGAAAAACGTTCCTTTCCTCTCCAGCTTTCAGAGTGTACACATTGTACTCATGTAACCCGCGAATTTGGAGTACCCTCATATTTATTAAATGGCTGTACCCTGACATGACAATTTAAAGTGATTACAGTTCAAGAATTGCAACTAAGCACTTTCAATGCTGCATCTTTGAAATCTAATTGCATCCAGTTCAGGACCCCATGCAATGCAGCAATGTAAAAGTGCCATCCAATCACCCATTCTCCCCTGAGGAGACTTAAAAGGAGGGTTAAGTCACTACCTGATGTCAGGAGAGGCCACCTTTGGCTGTCAGAAGGCTGTGTCTCAAAGGATGAGTCAGTGAGATGGATACATTTCACTTCAGATTAGAATAATTACTAAATTAACTGTGGTACCACCTTGCTAGAACAAGATTAACTGCTATCCTACTTCCATTTGGCCAGCTTGCTTCAAATCTTTGGGCACGGCCCTTCAGAGATGAACTTCTGTTGGTCTCCAGCAGGAAGTCCAATCTAACTGAGCAGCTGGGCAATTAGAAGCCAGCAGCTCTGCGCCACATCAGATGGATGGCTACTGCGGGTATTGTGGGAGGCCCAGAAAGGAAAGGAAGCCCAGATAAGAATGGAGTCTTGCTGGGGCTGGGTTGTCACACAAATATGTTGAACAGTCGGGGGAAGTTGATGAGAGGAGACAGAACTGCTGAAAGGCATCTTATTGGCCCAGGGCACCCAGAAGAATGCACCCCTCTCTATACCCGGTCAGCAGTCCATATGGTTAAACCTGCTTGGGCTACACGTTGCGTGCAGGCCTCTCCCGCAGCCCATTAAATCAGAGTGGCAGCAGCATGAGACCCCTTAGCTGGACATTGATTTTCATAATTAGGGACCTCAGTTGGTAGGCAACCCATCTAATGTCTTCCCACGCCACCTGTAGGATCAGGGTGGAGAGGGAATGGGTTGGCCAGTGGCTGGCACGCTGCTGATGGCATCCTAATTTACAGGTCCACCCAACTGCCTGTTTCCCCACCCAATGTGTTAAACCAATTCCTCCTTTAAACGAGTTTCTTAAGTCAACAAAATAGCAGCTCATATTGAAGGCTTTATTTTATGTGACGAAAACTCTTTAAAATGAAGAATGCATTAGGGAGCATCAAGAGTTATATGACTGTTTGCCTGATAATTATGGTTCAACACAGAGAAAGCAAGTTGGTTTATTTTTAGTTCCAACAGTTTGGCTAATATAATATTGGTATATATGGAGTAAGGTTGTAGATCAGCCAAGATCTCACTGAATGTTGCAATAGGTTCCAGGGGCTAAATGGCCTCCTCCTGTTCCTACATTCCTGGATTAGCAAGTTAATTCCTGGCCATCGATGCATTCAAAAACAATAAAAGTGTTAGGAGAATTTTCTTGAATATGTGTACACTTGACGCTACTGCAACTCAGTAAGCGCAGCCCAGTTCTCACAATCCGTAACTGGCCAGACGCTGGCACGCAAAACAAATTGCGAATTGTCACCTAAACCGTAACTGAGCACGGTCTAACGGAATGCCCCAAAACATGACCCAAGATTTACCCCGGTTTGCGGAATTTAAAACAATAGCCCTTTAAGTTGTGAGCTCTGATGTTTGGTTCTGCTTTCTTCCCTTGACATTTTTACTGCCTTTTGAATGTTCTCCAGAACCTTCTGTATCTTCACATTTTTAAAGGGAAGGGACACGAAGGGAGATTTTGGTGAGTGGCTGAAGTTTTTAACTTCTCACCGCTGAATGGTCCGCAACTGTATAATATTGGTCTTTCTGCACACGGGATCATCTTTGCAGATGCAGAAATGAGGTTATTTAAAGACTTTGTTTGTCTATTGTGAATGCAAACTGAGCAATAAAATTGCATACCCATTTCTAATAGGTAATCCCAAGGATTCAATATGTAATGGCAGTGAGACAGCAGGAAAGAAGCATAATTGTACATTGCATGATTTGGAATGCATTTAATTGCTTCAAACAGAAAAACATTGAAAGATCTCTATTGTTACCCTTTCTTTGTATTGAACAGGGGCGTTTGACACCATTGCCTTTACATGAATAGCATTTGCTGATTTCAGTTTTGCCTCACAGTGTCTAAAACAAAAGGATTGCACAAAAAAACTTTCTCATAATAGAGCACACGTTTGCTATTGGTGCGTTTTTGAGTGGAAGCTGCCATTAATCACTCGTCGTTTTAAAATCATAGATTTTTTTTAATATAATGTGGTCATCCTTGCAGTAGGCTGGCAAGAGATTTGAGAAGATAGTTGATAGCACCTTATCAAAGAATCAAGCTGTGCATCCTGTTGTCAGTACTTTCCGTACCGTTAAAAATTGCTCCTAGGAACACAGGAAAGAGGAGCACGACGAGGCCATTCAGCCCATTGAGCCTGTTCCATCATTTGAACAGGTCATGGCTGATCATCTACTTTTGAGCCATTTTTCCCCATATCCCTTGATCATAGACTCCTGCAGTGCAGAGGAAGTCCATTTGGCCCATCGAGTCTGCACAATCCCACCCAAGCCCTATCCCCATAACCACATGCATTTGCCCTAGCTAGTTCTCCTGACGCTAAGGGGCAATTTAGCATGGCCAATCCACCTAACCCACGTGGGGATCCCCTATGGAGATCTTTGGGCTGTTACCCTTGATGTCATTAGTGTCCAGAAATCTATAAATTGCTGTCTTGATGTAAGGTACTGGTCACATAGATTTCAGTTGCTTTAAGTCAGAGTTCTCAGCATTTCATTGGTTTTGTACCAGAATGGTCCCATGCAGACTTAAACATTTTTCCTTGTATTTTTGCTGTGTGCTGTAAAAATATAAATGCAACTCTAAGAAAATAAAGAAGCATTGCAAATGTCCAGCAAGACAAATAAAAAGTAAATACCATTTTTTACTTCATTTACTTTGGGTGGCACGGTAGCACAGTGGTTAGCACTGCTGCTTCATAGCTCCAGCGTCCTGGGTTGGATTCCCGGCTCAGGTCACTGTCTGTGTGGAGTTTGCACATTCTCCTCGTGTCTGCGTGGGTTTCCTCTGGGTACTCTGGTTTCCTCCCACAGTCCAAAGATGTGCGGGTTAGGTTGATTGGCCATGCTAAGAAATTGCCCCTTAGTGTCCAGGGATGTGTAGGTTAGAGGGATTAGTGGGTATAATATGTAGGGATATGGGGGTAGGGCCTGGGTGGGATTGTGTTCAGTGCAGACTCGATGGGCCGAAGGGCCTCCTTCTGCACTGTAGGGTTCTACGGTTCTATCATTTATGTTTACTTCATTGCATGTTATGGCCCCAATCATTCTCTCAGTTGCTCAATTACAAATGCATGCTTCCTGCATTCCAGTATAAATAAACAAATGGCCATCTCCACAGCCTTTGCGATAAACCTCTCATACAGAGTCGCAATTCACATTTAGTCGGAACATTGAAACAAAACAGAGGATGCTGGGAATATTCAGCAGCGTCTTTGGAGCGAGGATCAGAGTTAATGAACTGGGATTCACTCAGGGCTTGCGGTCCTGAGTCGGCCCTTGTTAGGAGTGACAGCAACTCAGCAGTCTTCTGGGAAATGGCCTTCTGATTGGTCACCCCCACATTCACCATCTTCCTCAAGCTGCGGGCGAGCTAGCCCAAACAGAGGGCTGGCAGTTCTGGAACCTCGACACCCCACTGGTGTTTGTCAGGCAGGGAACAGCGAGGCGCCCCAACACAGAGGGGGGTGGGGGGAGGGTGGGCGGTGGGGAGGGGTTCACTGGACAAGGGTGAAAAAAATAAATGAGATCTTAAGCAATTAATAACGAAACTTCTCCACCTATCGCCTTGCCTCTTTTTTATGAACCTCCTGAAAATTTAACTTCTTTGACTTAAGTTTCTGGTCATCTCCTTTTTGGCTGCACAATTAGACTCCTTTTGCATCACTGCTGGCAACTCCACAGAAAACCAAAATTGAAAATAGTTGGTCAGGACTCTTCCAGCCCTTTCTGCTGCAGCAGAGAGTCTGTCTGATAGCCGAGACATACTGTTTATATGCCGGAAGAACACAGAGCGAATTTCTGATACAACTGGAGTACCACGCAGGGCATTGTGTCCGCATTTCACCTGGCACGCTGGTCCCTGAGCCTTTGTTGAACTACGTTCTTCTCTTCCGACATTCTTATTTGTCTTAAGGGACTTCCTAGTACTATAAAAGTTGGTCTGTCACTGTTTCTTCTTCCAGGAGTTACTGCAGAATACTGTTTGTATCTTACATCTATTGATGCAGGCATTGTTTAGTATGATGCTGTTCCTATGAACTGCCTAAATTAAAGGTAGCAAACTATTAGCCTGTTTGACAACTGCTGAAATAATTCATTTGGCTCTCTCCTGAATCACAAGCAACTGTTTCCTAGAAGTCTGATTCCCCCTTCTCCCACCCTCCATCCCTGCCAACCTGCTTTGATCATGCACCTGCTCCCTATGATCAAGAATAAAATTATAAAATCCGCCAATTCTGGCACCACCATCCTTCAAGCCCCTATTCCTGCACCCACTGCTTGGCATTATACTACCTTCGAACCAGCTTCCTGAAAAGGCAGATTGCAAGGACGACTGGACTGTTACCATCCCATCCGTGGCACAGCCATACAGAATCTTTCCAGAGAACATACGGCACCAATGTGTACTCCACAACTTCTGGCACGCATGTTACATTGCAAACCTACCACAAATCATCAGAAACCCATCACTGTAAAACTCCTCTCTGTTAGCTGCAAAGCAAAATACTTAAAAGGGGTGGCATGGTGGCACAGTGGTTAGCACAACTGCCTCATTGCACCAGGAACCCGGGTTCAATTCCCAGCTTGAGTCACTGTCTGCGTGGAGTTTGCACATTCTCCCCGTGTCTGCATGGGTTTCCTCCGGGTGCTCCAGTTTCCTCCCATAGTCCAAAGATGTGCGGGTTAGGTGGATTGGCCGTGCTAAATTGCCCCTTAGTGTCAGGGGGAACTAGCTGGGTCAATGCATGGGGTTAGGGAGATAAGGTCTGGGTGGGATTGTGGTCGGTGCAGACTCAATGGGCCAAATGCCTGCTTTCTTCACTGTAGGATTCTATGATCAGCTGGATGTCCATGAGTCTTCCATTTTACGCTTTTATTTCTGCATCAAGCGGTCCCCACCATACCATGAATAGACTGGAGAATCTCCTTGACTAGGCAACTCCCAAGTTTGATTGTCTCGCATTAAACACTTTCAGCCAGAGCTGGAGTGTTCATCCCGGTGACACTAGCTGAGGGAAGGGACGTGGGGAAACTAATGGCTTCCACTTGATCCCTGATAGGAGTGTGTGAATGTTAGTTCAGGACAGAGCTGGACACGGTAACCTGGCAAATCCTGAGGTGCAGACTCGCGTGGAGAAAAATAACCAGTTGGGTAAGGTGGCATAACGCTAGTGCTACTGCTAACTGCCACTAACTCTTTTTTAAAAGTAAAATTTATTTATTAGTCGCAAGTAGGGTAAGTTTTTCACTCAGAGGGTGGTGGGTGAGTGGAATCAGCTGCCGTTGGTGGTGGTGGAGGTGAACTCGTTGGGGTCTTTTAAGAGACTTCTGGATGAGTACGCGGGATTTAATGGGATTGAGGTTTATAGATAGGCCTAGTAGGTAGGGATATGATCAGCGCAACTTGTGGGTCAGAGGGCCTGTTTGTGCTGTAGTGTTCTATGTTCTAGGCTTACATTGACACTGCAATGAAGTTACATTGAAAGGCAAAATATAATGGGGGAGTACCAGGTGGGAACTTGGAGAAAATTCCAAAATTGAAACGAAGAAGAGTGTCACCACAAAGCAATCTGTCTAAGTTGAGAAAGGGTATTTTGTCCTCTTAGAGTGGGCAGGATATTGACCCAGCAATGCAGCAGGTCTTGCCATCATGGTGTGTGATCTTTTGTACCAAGCCAAAATAAAGGTGCAGTGTCGTGGTGCGACAATATCTCAATGGCAGACGTGCAGAGCATGTCTGATTTGGGAACAGTATATAACCACACAGCTCCTTGGTTGCCCCCCCCCATCAAAAGGGGTTCAACTATTTGGCGCAGTGTAAGTCAGGTCTGAGGAAGAAGAAGAAAAGTGCAGTGCGTTGTGCACCGCAGCTTCTGCACTGCTGTGTGGAACTGTCTGTGCCATTAACCATTGGAGGCACTACATGAGTCTGGCAACAGATCACTGCTTCCACTTTTTTATTTCTGACTTGAAGAAGTCTGTAAAGATAAATCAGTTTAACTTCGCGGAAAAAAAAAACGAATTCGGGCCCTTAATGAAAAGCTCATGTGGAAGCGGGCAGCCAGCAATGCTTGATTTGGAATAGTCCGTAAAAGTCCAGCGTGTCTTGGCTCGGCCTGCTGCATTGTTCTTTCACACCTGCAACCTCTGTGGAATTTCCTGAGGCCCCGCGATGAACAGCGGGGACCTGTTGAAGCGTTCGCCAAACCGGTGGATGTTACACGTTTGACCCCTGTCCATATGGAAATAAAACTGATTGCACATTGTGCCCCTGCTGCGCAGTGCTGAGTTGTGAGCGAGCAAAGGTGATGCATGGAATTTATAGCTGAGGCCGGCTGGGAGAGAAGGTCTGCTTTGTTTTGGAGGAGGCAGCGGGGATGGGGGTGGGTGGAGGGAGGTGTGGGGGGGGAGGTGGGGGGGCAGTGATTTGGTACAATTATGCCTGCAATTATCTTCACAGTTTGAGATTCCTCGATCCAAACACAATTCCAATTAAAAAAAACATTTTTTATTCCCTAGGCATTTTTCGCCGCTTATGAGAACTGTCACCCCTTCATAGTCATTCCACTCTCTGTTGTATCTTTATAGAATCCCTAGAGTACAGAAGGAGGCCATCCGGCCTATTGAGTTTGTACCGACCCACACTGGCCCTATTCCCTCATTTATGCTGCTAATCCCCCTGACACTACGGTCAATTTAGCATGGCTAATCAACCTACCCCGCACAACTTTGGAATGTGGGAGGAAACCGGAGCACCTGCAGGAAACTCATGCAGGCACGGGGAGAAACTCCACACAGACAGTAACTCAAGGCTGGAATTGAACCCGGGTCCCTGGCACTGTGAGACAGCAGTACTAGCCACAGTGCTGCTCATCTTTTTATGTATGATGTGTTGTTCTTATTATTGGGAATTGTCATACGGGCTAAATTCCTATATTAGCCTGCTTTATAAACCATGCTGAACACATGAGGGTTTGTCCATTAATCTGGTTTACAGTACAGGTCAAACCTTTCAGTGTTACACTTTTTAAAGTTTGTTTCGGATTAACCCAGAAAACTTAGTCATCGAGGCAATGGGATTATCTGGTTACTGATCACGGTGCTACACTGTGGCTCTGCATACGCCTACAGAGGTGTCTTGTGAAACACCTCATTAAATGGCATTACAACTTGACTTTCAGGGAGGTCAAGCAACTCCGCCGCATAGGATGGAAGTTGAGGCTCCTGCCCACCTCACTCATGGTTACAATCTCCTACCAAGAATTGCAGCACTTCTCATACTCTCTCTTGCTTTATTCAGCGGATCAGTAATGATGTTACTCGGTGATATTCAGTGATCAGTAATCACCACTTGGACTGCAGCAGTTCAAGAGGATAGCTCACCCCCACCTTCTCAAAGGCAATAAGCAGTGGACAATAAATGATGGCCTGGCCGGCAATGTCTACACTGTGAAAAAAAATGAGCCGACAACTTAGGTTTCATATTAGAAGCATAAAGGGGGAGGTTACTTATTTTTATACAAAGGCTGTTCTGGTTGGGTCCATTCAAGATGAAAGTAGATAAACACTTGGAAGAAAGGTGTTAGAAGTGATGGCTGAGAAATGGGGATTGGATTTGTCGCCTCTGATGTGGAGTTCACTAAGGGCACAATGGGTTAATGGCTCCCTACCAGGATTCATAAGGTTAAGAGTCAATGTAGTTGACTGTCAAAGACTAATAGAAATAAACAGTTGGTAGTGAAAGCCCTCACGTAAACTATTGGACGGGTATACAGTTTGCAACTAAAATTCCACACCCTGGATTTCTCCAGCGTTAACTCAGCTACTTTGGAGGGATGATAGCAGTTTGTCAGATTCCATCCAGCTCACTATCCTGTGTCCAGTCTGACCTGTCTGTCTTTCTCCCTACTGTTCTACCCAAGCCAATTTCTGCTCTAAAAATTGAGTTCCCTTCCCTCCTACTCCACCTGAGTAATGTATATATGCCACTGTAAATCAAACAGTAAATAACATACGATGGTTAGCATGTTCCAGTGCTTGCAGTGGAGCACATGACACCTAATGTCTTGTAAACAAAGAGTTTTTATTTATAATCTCCTTTCATAATCTCAGGATGTCCCAGAGCACTTTCTAACAAAAGCAGTACTCTTGAAATTTAGTCGCTGCTGTAAAACACAGCAACCAATTGATGCACACGAGATCCCCAAAAAAATCAACGGGACAAATAAGTAGGCCCTTATTTAAAGTGTTGATCGAGGGCTAGATATTGGCCAGAATATCAGGGATAATTTCCCTGCTCCTCTTCAGAGAGTGCAGTTGGACCTTTCTATATCCATCTGTGAAGGCACTAAGGCATTGGTTTAATATCTCTTCTGAAAGATGGTGGCTACCGCTACCGCTGTCAGTGAGAGCAGAGAATTTGGCACTCAGCCAAATCTCTGTTCATGGCAGCAGGACTGGAAAATCCCAGCCACAGGCAAGAGCAGAGAACTCGGGCTGGTATCTCCAACAGTGAGAGCACCTCATGAATATTGCACGGATGCGTCAACAAGGAGTTCATGCTCAAATCCCTTGGGTTGGACTTGAATTCAAGACATTCTGCATCAGAGCAAGAGTGTTAGCAACTGACACCAAAAAGAAAGCAGCGATGGGAAAATGGAACCTTACAATTAAATGGGCTTTCATATCACAAATGCTTGGAAAAACCTTTATATTTGACAATGGAGAGGGCATCATGGTGGTTTTCAACATGTGGGAAAAGTGAACCTAATTAAAATAGCAGACATATGATAGGGATACAGGAGTCATTAAAAAAATGATGCATGCTGTCAGTGTGACTGCATCCCTGTATACATAATATAGTTGGATCTTATAAATACAAACCCATTATCGTAACGGATGCCAGTATGGAACTCTTGTAATTACTTGTAATTACGAAAGGATACTGGGCATAATAAGATGCACCCTGATGAGAAATAGTGCTTTGATCTTGCAGCATATTAATTTAGTGGATTGCATTATATGTGTAAATTTTATCAAGATTGGTTGCTATAGTTTTAGACGCAAGTTGTACAAGTTCTTCAATTATAAACTGGTTTAGAAGACATGCATTTTAATGGCTTATTTTAGTGACTTGTACAAATACAGGGTGCCGGCCACCTAGTGAAGGAAATTAAACTGATATCGCAGAGTCATTTTTGTACGCTGTTCCGTAGTTACACTGCTGCCTGTCTTTAAAATTAAGTCTTAAAAATTAACCCTGTTAATTCATCTGGTGTCCTCGCTAAATCCGTATCGTCCTTTTTTTTCATTATTTCTGTCTAAACCCAGCTTCGTTCGCCGGCAACCAAGCTCTTCCTTTGGAACTGGCCTTCGACGAATATGGTGAAATCATTGAGTGCGTTGTCAGTGTGGATGCACCAATCTATCACCATAAAAAACCATTGACAGTATTTAGCCCTAGAGAAAACACTCGAGTTTTATTTCACATTTTCTCAAAGACCGGCATGTGATTCAGTGGTACCTATTGACACGGTTCAGACTCCAGCTTTGCATGGCACTGACAGTACAATAGGGAATAAAATATTAGATCTGTCAGATAACCGTGCACTACAGCACTCTGTGGTTTAACAATGCAGCCACTTGACCTATAGACAGAAGTTTTAATGGTTCATTTCTAATGGATTAGTCTTATTAGCATTTGGCTCTGTTTCAAACGTCAGACGATCAGTCTAAATATCTTGCCTGAATCAACGGTCGGTTGAACATGTACAGTTGGGGACAATCTAAGGTGAAAGCTGAGCAATTCTTTACATCTCCATGCAAGGGGTGTGAGATTTACAGATTGCGGGTTATCACTGGAACCTCACAACATCACTCTGCAATAAATATGAGAGAGTGGCCAACAGAAAAGGGACATTACAGACACCCCAGTCTGCAGGAGCACACACTGCAGCGCAGCACTGAATATTCTAATGAAAGCATCAGCACATACATATACCCTTGAGGGTTAATTCTAGGGCGGATCTGCATTTTATGAATTTATATATGCCATCTTTTTGTGTTCCCTGGGCAAATAACAGCAAAATGAAAGTAGCAGTGTAGCACTTGTCTGCATAAAGAAATTTGCAAAGCAAATTACCCAGATAATTTTTATTTGATTTCATTTTCTCTTCCCCTCAAGTTGTCAATTCTGTACAACGTTTCCCCGTTAAAAAAAATTCTTTTTTTTTAAATCCGACGCCGATATGGGTTATTTGTCCAGGCCTCCATCACAAGAAAGTAAATCCGCATGGTGAATTTTATAACTAGTGTCCAGTCTAGGTAAGAAGCATTGAACACATCTTGATCGTGAGAGCACGTTGAATAGTTTTTTTTTAAATGACTCTTTGCAAGACTTTTGCTCCCGTCATCTGAAAGGTAAATATAATGATTGTACTGATCTGCTTCTGGATGCCCAATACAGTTACAAAGTATGATTAACCTGCTTGCCAGAAGCAGAAAGCTAATTTTAGCAGAACATTAAACAAGTCAGCTTTAAGTATGAATATGCACTGGAGGCTGCTTAATATCTTTTGTCTGAAGTTGTGTTTTCTGCTGTTTTACTGGTGGCGTTTGTGCCATTTTTGGCTTATTTTAACAAAGCCAATAGCCTATTTCAGACAAGATAATGCACCCATTAAATTAATGACTAAAGAAATTTCACACAAATGTGTTAAGGATTCATACAGTAATGTTCACACTGTATAACTTCAAAGCCTAAGATTCCAGAGGTAATGACAAATATATCACAATCCCATATAAACAATTCTTCTAGTTATCCATCAGCAATCTCTTGATGTACTAACCTATTACCAGTAAGCTATCCTGCAGTGCCAACCTATAGGTATACATAAGGGGCACAGTGGTCCGCACTGCTGTCTCACTGTGCCAGGGACCCGGGTTCGATTCCCAGCTTGGGTCACTGTTTGTGCAGAGTCTGCACGATCTTCCTGTGCTTGCGTGGGTTTCCACCGGGTGCTCCAGTTTCCTCCCACAGTCCAAAAGATGTGCCGGTTAGGTGCATTGGCCATGCTAAATTCTCTCAGTGTACCTGAACAGGTGCCGGAGTGTGGCGACTAGAGGATTTTCACAGTAACTTCATTGCAGTATTACTGTAAGCCTACTTGTGACACTAATAAAATAATAAATGAATTTTAAAAACCCATAAAGGATTAAAAAAAAAGAAGATAGAGGTAAATTGTTGTTGTGGAGCACGTATTGCAGTTACTCGTTGCCATCCATCAACTCAAAAAGAGTACAGGGATGAAATGTGCCTGTTGCCATTTGGAAAGAAAATGTTAGTAACAGCCAAAACCATTTAGTGTCACTAATATCATTGTGTATCTGTCATTAGACAAAGAGCACGCGAATTATCAGGTTCAACATAGTTTCCTCTTTCCTACGGTAAATCAACTGGCCTCCACTTTTTCAGATTAGCATGACTGAGGTAGGAAAAAGCAGCAAAATCGCCAACAAAAAGAAAACATGCACTCATTTTAAGGATATGTGAAAGATAATAGAGAATACAGACTGCTTTTATTTTTCTCCCTTTCATCATATATTTTCTCGATTTTTGCCAAAGCATAATAGCAAAAGCACATGAAAATGTGTGGAATTACATTACTAATGTCCAATTTTCACTCTTCCTGTAACACTTAGCTCTCAAAATAAGGTGATAAAATTACATTGATAGAATTTCAGAAGATCTTTTATGACAAAATAATCACTTTACATCAATACCTGAAAAGAACGTGTAATTTAGTTAAATATATAGAATTGCAAAACAAATCTTTTATTTGTTAAATTTTGCTTTTGAGCAAAAATTGGTAAATTATTAAAGCTGCTAGCGCTATAGAACTTTACAATTTGTGAAATTTTCTATGATGTGGTGCATTAATATTTCAGAAATATAAAATAGCCAGGACTTGATTTATATCTGTAAATCCTAATCCCCACATTAATAAATCTATTACTGTAGTTGAGTGGAGTATACTCAGTGGTTTAGCTATTGAGATTGGAGCAGGGAAGTGTGCCAAATACCAAGGTGCTGGGTTATCTTGGCACATTGCTGCATCACAACATTAACACTGCCCTAGAATGAGGGTAGGGGCGACTGTTTCTTTGTCAAGTCTGTTTGAGTCACCCGCAAAAGTGATGACCGAGGGCAGGTCAAACTTTGGACACTCGTGGTTTACAGGGGCAGCTGTATGTGTTAAAGTGATTTGTTTCTCACCAAGAAGGAGTGGGAAATATGACTTTTGTGTGAATTAGACTTGTTAGGAAAAGGTCTAAACATTGTGGTGTTCTTTGGAAAGGTAGGGTATCCTTTTGGAGAAGTAAAACGCCCTTTTGAATATCCTCCCAGGACACCAGGAGAGATCACATGTCCTTGGGAGAGATAAGGCCCTTTTGGTAATGGTAAGATGGGCTTTTGAGAGAGATCAAGTGTCCTTTGGGATTTCTGAAAGTAGAATAGCATGCGTTAAAAGCAGATACATTCATTGGAATTATCGAAGGCATGGGAAATGTCAAGAGGAGCTATCAAAGCATTTAAGTCTCCTGCCCTTTAAATGTTAGAGAAAAAAACTGCCAGTAATGTTGAAAAAAATGAGTGACTGCTATTAATATTGAAGAAATCTTGAGGGCCACCAGTGCAGGGTTAGTGTTACCTAACTGATTTCATAACCTATCATTATGACAATGGGGTGCCTGTCATTTCACAGCTCATTTGACAGCTCCAAATGCTTATAGAATGTTTGAAGTGGGTCCATTAACACAAATGTTTGTAATTATAAGGGATTAATGTAGTGAGTTGTGTTTTATTAAAAATAGACAATTTACCGTTAGACTCAAGAACTTTATTTAATCTCAGCATGGGTTCTGAGGTCTGCCCGTAGTGGATACTGCATGAGTTGGCATTTTGGGTGCAAGACAATCTTTGATGAGTGGGGGCCTGTGTTGGCATGATTTGACATTAAGTAAGTAGATGGGCTATAAACAACCATGAGATGGGGTGTAGGGATGTAGCTTCTCATGGAGAGTATGAGGAGCCATGGGATTGGGTGGGGACATGAGTTGGCATGCGTCGAACATAGTGTTGGAGTGGCGTTCATGGATCTGGGAAGTCTCCCAATACGGCACACTTCCCCTCCCCTCCCTCTCCCCCAGGGTGTAAATCTAATCATTGTTGGGCTTCCTTCACCCTAGGAAATTCTCCCGCCAATCTAAAAATGAAGGCTGGGTGGGAAATGGCCCTTAGGTGGCCAGTTATTGTGCCTTAACTGAGGCAAGGGGAGATGGTCTGTCTGAGGACTTGCCCACCTCACCGTAAAACTCATGGAAGGTGGGCGCAGGTGGAAACCCAGAATAAAGCCCGTTCCTTCCATTTCACAAACTTTCAGATTTTTCACAGCAGACCATTTCTCCAGCTCCAATATAAATGAGATTTGGATCACTATTGATATCAATATTGACCACAACATATTAAGCCTGAAATTTCATTTTTGGGACAAAACCATAGTGGAGTGCTGGAATCCTGCCCCATGGAATGGAAAATTCCAGACAGGCGGAAATGGATCTACCATATCCTCCTCTTTCGTAAGTGGTTTGGCTGAGGATAATCTCAGATATTTCTGGGAAATTTCACCCGTTATCCCTCATAATAGATCCGTTGGAACTAACGTTTGTTAGAACTTAGCCAGAAATGCCACATCTCCTGGTGGAGAGTGATTACATTGTCGGTATACACCAATAATGTTACTCGGCTGGGGGCCCTTTGATCCTGTGGGACCACTCCCGGTTGCAGTTGCCATGTCAGAGTGCAGTGGAGACACTCCCGGTTTTTTGGGGCATCAGTTATTTGTCATGATATCCGAATGGTCCTGCAACTGCAATTTTGGACTGTGTCAGTAGTTTTTGCTTTGACTATCCATGGCTTCTGAACTGCAACAAGCACACCAGTGGAGCAAGCCTATTAGAAAGAATACTAACCTCTGAAGACCAATTCTAGAACTACTGGAGTGTACAGAGTGTACTTTTCATTTATCACTCTCTCTGCAATGGTGGTCCTCCAAAGTAAATAGCTTAGTTTTTATTATTTAATGTCATCTAGTGAATATTGTATGTGAGGCTGATATTCAAAGATTGACACTTACTGTAACATGAAATACCTTGGGAGAGAAGAAAACTCATCCAGTTTTTTTTTCATGGATTCAAAACAGTTCAGCCACGGGTTCTGAAGTTATTTTAACACACTGCACCTCTAAGATCATATGACTGTGATGGTATTTAACAGGCAAGTGATCTTGAGCATCAGTTGATAGCACTAACACCTCAGAATCCAAAGGTTGTGGGTTCACGTCCCACCCTAAGGAGTTAAACACGGTATCTTGGCCGACACACCAGTGTAATACTGAGGGAGTGTTGCACTGTCGACAGTGCCACCTTCCAGATGAATCATTAAACCGTGGTCCCTCTTAGGCAGACACAGAAGATTCCACATCTTTTGTTGTTGAGAAAAGCAGGTGAGCTGCAGCCAAATAGTTAATGTTTTAAAAGTTTATTTATTTGTGTCACAAGCCGACTGCAATGAAGTTACTGTGAAAATCCCCAAGTCGCCACACTCTGGCGCCTGTTCGGACACACGGAGGGAGAGTTTTAGCACGGCCTAAAATGCACCTAATCAGCATGTTTTTCGGACTGTGGGAGGAAACCGGAGCACCCGGAGGAAACCCATGCAGACACACGGAGAACGTGCAAAAGCTGCACAGACAGTGATCCAAGCTAGGAATCGAACCTGGGCCCCTGTTGCTGTGAGGCAGCAGTGCTAACCACTGTGTCGCCTTACCACCCCTTAGCTCAGCCAACACCTAAAACCGCGCCCCCCCCCCAAGATTACCACATTGCTGCTTGTGGGATCTTCCTCTGTGCAAATTGGCTGCCATGTGTCCTGCACTTCAGCAGTGATTATCCGTCAATAACATACCATTGCCTGTAAAGTGCTCTGGGATATCCTGAGGCCATAAAAGGCAAGATATAAATGTAAGTCTTTGATCTTTCATTCTTTATACAAAATCTCCCCGTCTTTAACTGCCAAATTTAGCCGCACTCCCTGTGAAGATTGTGCTTATACTCCAACAAACCCATTACTGACGGAAAGTACTTTTAATAATGTAAAAAATATTAAAGCAGGAATGAGAAGAAAAGTAATCAGATCAGAAATTAAAGTTAATTGAAGGTTGGCCTTCTGTGAATACATACAAAAATGGATGCCTTATTGCAGTGAATGCTTTCGCGTAGAAATGAGGTGCCAGTACTCAGAGGGTTAAGGAAAGCACTTGCACCGAGTTTAATTTAATACATTTTGATCCCTGATGATTACATTATAATTAGTGAAGGGGGGGCACGTACAAACAAATTACATTTGCTATCTTCAAATTAAAATTTTACTTGAATAGAATGGAGAAGTAACCTTTGCTGGGATCTAAGTCCCAGTAGATGTCTGCAAAGCCCCAAGGTCTTCTGTGTTTTATGTATATTCTGGTTTGAATATGGTAAGGAATATGGTAAGAATAATGCACTTTTGTTATATTGGTACAAAAGTACACTATTTAGATTTATTTTAAATTGAGAAAATGTGTTATTAAAAATATTCATTTTGCTATCATTTTGCAGCGATACTTGAGTCAAAGCCGTACCCAAATTTGCATTCTTGGCATGACAAAAACGACTGGCCAACACTGAACTTTGATTCCATAGTTCATGAGATCTTCTTGCCAGTGCTATTAACGTATCAAACATGGCAAGAAAAGAAAGCTCAAGAATCCATTGGCTTGAAATCCAGGTTAGGTAGTGTCTGTGTCTGTAAAACGAGAAAGTGAGTTGATCAGGCCATGTCCTCCTCCAAGAGAACTGTGACTGCGGATTTAAACCCAGCCATGTGAGAGCATTTGATGTTGGAGGAAGAAAGCAACATCAGTTAAGGAAATCATAAAGAAAGAATGTATTACTATTGCATTAGGGATTTAGTGGGAACTGCTATAATAATTATGTCTGTTTGAACAGAGGAAGCACCATGACCTCAAGTTTGTTAATGATATTTTAATCTTTCTTGTGTTTTATATATTTCTTTTGTGTTTATGTGCACAGAAGAAGTGAATTAGTTGTAAAAAAAAGGCCTGTGGTAAATATCTTCATGCAGTAAGATTTGACTTGTAGATTAATAGAAAAACTATGCATTACTAAGACTAGACAGTAGGAAAATACCTAATCTCTAGTACAATGAGGCAATCTTGAAGTTTTGCATAGCTGTCCATATTTTTGTGTCTTTATGTACACAATGGCCCTAACATTCTGGCTGCCCAGTGTTGCATTTGGGGGTTGCCCCAAAGATGCACTGAAGCATCCCTTTTGGATTTTCCATGTAAAGATTTATCTAGCAACTGTCCAGAAGTGCTAATCTCCCCTGGACAACTGTGATGGGCTGGGAACCATCCAACGAAATGATTTAAATCTTCAGATGGTTCTGCTAGTTGTATCCTCATAGTCACTCAGAAAAAGTTAGAAGGAAAAATGCCACTTGTAACTTCAGAGTTACTCCCAAAACCCTAACCTCTGATGTCTGAACCCTCACTCCCACATCCCATCCACTCAACTTGGAAACTTACTTTCTCCCTTTCAATGAGACCTTTAAACCCACCTGCTTTACAGCATCTAGTATCATAAAAAGGGGTGTGTCCTCCTTCACTCAGTACCTTTTACACTTCGCCAGTGGACGTGCTTTGCTGATTGCGTCACTCTTGCTGTGGCTTGTTTTCTTTCAGACTGAGAGTGGTTAACACTGCTGCTTCACAGCACCAGGGATCCGGGGTCGATTCCCGGCTTGGGTCACTGTCTGTGCAAAGTCTGCATGTTCTCTCTGTGTCTGCGTGGGTTTCCTCCAGGTGCTCCGGTTTCCTCCCATGGTGCGAAAAGGCGTCCTGGTTAGGTGCGTTGGCCGTGCTAAATTGTCCCTCAGTGTATCAGAACAGACACCAGAGTCACTTTCACAGTAACTTCATTGTGGTGTTAATGTAAGCCTACTTGTGACACTAATGAGTAAACTTTAAAGTTGTGCAGAACAGATAACTTAACAGTTACACATAAGACCAGTCAGACTGAATAGAAAGAATTCCTTTGAACAATCCTTTTATGGCAATTTCTGAATGCAAATCTCACATCAGTTAGACATTCGGCCCCAGCTAAAAAACACTTGACGAAATTCCACCCTGCCACCCCGCCCAACCCCCAACCCAACCTGCATAAAAATAGATCAAACAAATTTAGTTTGTTTTTTTTCAATGCTGCTGTGATTTTGTTCGCAGCTCGTTGTACACAGCTCGAGGGATACTATGCCTTAAGCTTGTCTTGAGTTTGAACAAGCTATAACCACCATGTTTATGAGATGCTGCGCTAAGAGCGAAATGAACATGCGTATGGATGTATAAGATCAAAGGAAACATTTTTAAACTAATTCTTTAAAGAGAATTGTAATAAAATTAAGTGCTGCCCTTGAAATGCTTAATTCCTTAAAGCTTGCTGTACCATGAGTAGCTTATTACAAAATATTCAGGCTTGTTCGCCAGCTGTGAGTAATTCTGAAAATTAACAGAAAGAATACAAGTTGTGTACAGTGTTTACATCTAATGACAGCATCATGTGATCCACGGAGTGTAATTTCTAATGTGCATGTCTAATTTTGGGGAATGAATGAACACTGCGCCTGGTTCCCAAATAGTTTCCTTCAAAATCAATAAAAGTTAGCACACAAATTGGTTTGCAATCTCTATCTGTCCTCCGCCATGAACCACGGCCATGTTGTTCAACCCCAGCGACACGTTTCCTCACCTCCTCGAGGCAGCCTGATGGCCTTGCATATTATTTAGACTTTTCCCTCCAAAACCTTGGCTGAAAATTTCCCGCCATGGGAATCATAGTAGGTGAGACAGAAAATTTGTTGGACCGTGTAGAGTTCTGTGGAGTTCGGGCAGGATTTTCTGGTCTTGGGGAGCATGTGACTAGAAAACTCACCCTTTGTTCCTGCAGATAAGTGGTCTTTTTCAGAACAGCAACCTCCATTATTTCTTCCCATCTCCCATCTTGCCAGTTACCAATAAATCATTCCAACTGGGGAAATTGACTTTTTTAAATTCCTTGGAGGGATGTGGGCTTCGCTGGCATGATGAGCATTTATTACCCATCTCTAATTGCCCTTGAGAAGGTGACAGTGAGCTGTCTTCTTGAACTGCTACAGTCCCTATAATGTAGGTACACCCACAGTCCTGTTAGGGATTGAATTCCAAGATTTTGACCCAGCGGCAATGAAGGAATGGCGATGCATTTCCAAGTCAGGATGGTGTACAGGTGGGAGGGGATTTCGTGGGTTCCCATCTGTCTAAATGGTAGCGCAGTAAAAAGTCTGACAACACCAGGTTTTAGTCCAACCTATTTATTTGATAATAGACTCATTTATTAATGATTTATCAAATAAATAGGTTGGACTAAAACCTGGTGTTGTCAGACTTTTTACTGTGTTTACGCCAGTCCAACGCCGGCATACCCACATCATAAATTGTAGCGGTCATGGGTTTAGAAAATGCTGCCTATGGAGCCTTGGTGAGTTCCTGCAGCGAATCTTGGAGATGGTACACACTGCTGCTACTGTGCATTTGTCATGGAGTGAATGTTTGTAGAAAGATTTGTAATTGTGTAAACGACTAAATAGGAGGCAGTAAAATTACCTTGAAAAGTTCTTACTTAATGCTAATATACTTTCCATCTTCATCCCTGTACTGTATTAAATGTTAATCATAGAACCCCTGCTTGTAGAAGGACGCCATTGAGCCTGCACAAACATAAATCCCAGCCAGCCCTACTGACCGTAACGCCAAGTATTTACCCTCTGACATTAAGGGGAAATTTAGCATGGCTAATGCACCTGACCTGCACCTCTTCGGACTGTGGGAGGAAACTGGAGCACCCAGAGGAAAGCCATGCAGACGCAGGAAGGATGTGCAAATATCACGCAGACAATGCCCTGGGCCAGAATTGAATCGTGTCCCTGGCGCTGTGAGGCAGCAGTGCAAACCACTCCATCACTTTGGTTTACATAACCTGTATTTCAAAGACATCCTTTAAGGCCTAATGAAGTATCAAATAAATGCTTTATAATTTTTGAATGTAAGTGCAGTGTAAAATACATACATTGCTGCACTAAATTTTGGTAAATATCTGAATTAAGTCTCGTTAGAGAATGAACTACTGCAGAATAGTGTTCTGTTTCATTTTAACTGTTTACTACGGTTCTTGGACACTGCGACGTAAGATGTTGTGTCTTGGGGTAGTAATATGCAGAAATTCCCATGTACTTACAGTGTACACTAATATAGAGTTTATTTTCAGTTAATCCAAATTAAATTTCTTGCTTATTTGTGTAGCATGTTGTCTGATGCACACTGTTCCAAGGATTGTTAATGGCTAAACTGCATTTTCAAAGGACTGACTTGCGTCAAATCTGTCATGTGTCCTAGATTGGAATTTACATCTTGCAAATTGCATGACTGGAGAATCTTTGAATTAACGTTGTACAGAGAAAGTTGTGGTTTGTGGTAAATAACTCGTGGGTTTTTGTTAGGTGGTAATTAGCAGATGATGGTGGAACTGTCTTCTACTTCTTCTGGTTTTAATGCAGCTTTCAAAACCGGTTTCTTCCTTGATCCTTGTACTTGCACATCACTGCCAGTGCCTTCTTTGTCCAAAGTTGTTATGTCTGGCTGGCGTGGCCTTTCCTCACCTTCTTGTCTCACCCAAAGTTCCACTCCCACCTTCCAATACGATGACTTCTGTCCTTGTTTTCCCTGTATATTGTGTCTCAGATCAAAGAAGAATCAAAGATAGGAATTCAGCAGCCCTTCAAGATAATTTCAGGGAGGAATCTTAAAGCTATTGAAGCCACATGCAACAAGCGGCAAGGCAAGCTCGAATCGGATGCATCAGTTTGTGGCTAAACTCTAGTAAGCCACTCAGTTGTATCTGGAAATGGGCAGTTGAAAACAAGTTGTCTTGGAGAGCTTGCATCCCTTGAATGAGATTCAAAAATACACAAGTGGCGAAAGAATGAGTGAATGAAAGGAGTTATACATAAATAAGCAGGAAAAGCACCAGCTAGTGACTAATAGGGTGTAAACAGTGTGGAAGCAAAAGATATCCGCTCAGGCTTGGAGGATAAATAAAGGACGACATGAAGGTCCAAGAAAGACATGACATCAGTGAGGCCTCAGAGGAGACTGAGTCACTTGGGATGTAGTTAAATAAAGGAAACCAGGGAAAGTTACTGGTGGGAATTTGTTGCAGACTTCCACCAGACATTGATTAGAGATTTCACAGGGAATCGAGGAAGGCATCCAGCAGTGGCAATACTTAGAGAATGGGGATTTTGACCACATAAACGTTGAATGGAATATGGACATGCTGGGACTTGGGAATTTCTGGATATGTAAAGTATTGCCACACAAATTAAAATCCTATGGGGAGGACTTGAACTGAAGCTGTATTTGACATATTGCTGCTGAACAATAGACACATTATGGCATGAGGTGAGGTGAGGAAGCGGCAACTTTTTTAAATTCATGCATGGGACATGGGTGTTGCTGGCTGGCCAGCATTTATTGCCCAGCCCTCTGTTCAAGGGGCAGTTGAGAGTCAACCATGTTGCTGTGGCTCTGGATCACATGTAGGCCAGACCAGGTAAGGATGACCAATTTCCTTCCCTAAAGGACATTAGATGGGTTTTTCCCTTGACAATCGACAATAGTTTCGTGGTCATCATGATTCCAAATATATTTATTGAATTTAAATTCCACCATCTGCCGGGGTGGGATTTGAACCCAGGTCCCCTGAGCATTAACTGAGGTTCTGGATTAACAATCTAGCGATAATACCACTAGGCCATTGCCATCGCCTCCCCAGCTAGTAGATAGGGTCATAGGATTCAAGGTAAATAAATGGAAAGTCAAAAGTAAGAATAACATTTGATCATTAAGCTTCACACCACATGTTATAGAAGGATGCTCACACAGGTAAAGGAGAATGGGTCCAGGCTAAATAAAACAGGCTTTCAAAAGTTTTATTTTATGGGATGTGGATGTCAGTGGCTGGGCCAGCATTTGTTGCCCATTCCTAATTGCCCTTGGACTAAGTGGCTTGCTAGACCACCTCAGAGGGCAGTTAAGAGTCAATTCCTATGAGTCTGGAGTCAAAATTAGGCCAGAACAGGTAAATGCAGCAAACTTCCGCTAAAGAACGTTAGAGAGCTAGATGGGTTTTTACAACAATCGATCATAGTTTCATGGCCACCGTTACTGAGACTAGTTTTATATTCCAGATTTAGTACTTGAATTTAAATTTCACCAGCTGCTATAATGGGATTTGAACCTATGTCCCCAGAGCATTAGCCTGGGCCTCTGGGTTACCAGTCCAGTGACATTACCATTCATCAAAGACAGAATGCATTTGTTATGACTTGTGGGGGTGCAAGGCCAGTCTGGTCAGCAGCTACAGTCATCAGCGATGGAAGCTTTTTGGGATAAAGCAAGAACATTCAACACAGTGACATAAGATGGTTAAGGGCAACACAAGGAAAGCTCTTAAAGCATAAAAAAAACTGCTGAAATAACATAGCAACTGCACAATTTTAGATTTGTTTAAGAAATACAAAGAACAAAGAACAACCCAGCACGGGAAACAGGCCCTTCGGCCCAACGAGCCCGCGCCGCCGCATCACCCTACACCTATTCTACCCTGCGTGTCTACGAATGGAACCCTACTCAGTCAGATTCAGGGAAGAAATAGTGTCAATTTGGTAAAAACCGATTAGCCTAAGAGCACATCTTTGGGGTGTGGGAGGAAACCGGAGCGCCCGGAGGAAACCCACGCAACCACAGGGAGAATGCGCAAACTCCCACAGACACAGGCCCAAATCCATGTGTCTGCACAGCCAGCAGTGCTAGTCACTGAGCTGTTGCGGCGCCCGTCTACCGGTCCAGGATCAAGCACACACACCGACATGAAGTACTAGGCCACTCCTGGACTTCCAAGAGCAGCCCACGCATAGACAACTGACAAAAATTTCAAGAGGAAATGAGGGAGAAATATTGTCCTTGAGTTTAGTGGAGAGGACAGAGCTGAAAAGATAAGTGTGTTCTTCAGTTCGATGTTTACAAGGACTATCTCAGGCTACAGCAATGTGGATGTTGCAAAAGGATGAAACTGTGGATGTGAAAATAAGAAATTGAATTGGTGGCTGGATGCTTGAGTACAATCAAAGTAAATTGAGGCCTTCTTTGTACATTAGGCACTTGGGGGAACTGCAAAGAATTCATTGGAACATGGAAGGAAAGTGGGTCATTCAGTTCCCTTAGCCTTTTCTGCCCTTCAGTTAGATCATGAATATTGCATACCTAAATTCCTTTTCTCCATCTTTTTTGCAATGCCTCAAACATGCTTACCTCAAATAAACAGATTAATCTCAGTCTTGACCATTTAAATTGACTCAGAATTTGCACATCTTGAGGATGCATCATTGAGATCTCCCATCCACGTTGAGCCCTACAGGGACAGGGTGCTTTATTGCCCCTCTTAATCACATTTTGGTTTGATGGCTTAAGTTTTATTTGTGATTTGTTTTTGTTTTAGGTGGTTCCCCTTTAAGGGCGGCCCGTCTTGCTTTGTCCCTCAGTTTATTTAATTTAGTTTAAACTCAGAAGAGTTGAGGCATATAGTGCTCCAGATTAGCACTATCCTTTGTGTGAGAAAATGTTTCCTGATTTCACTCCATAGAACCATAGAACACTACAGCACTGAAACAGGCCTTTTGGCCCTTCTTGGCTGTGCTGAACCATTTTTCTGACTAGTCCCACCGACCTGCACTTGGACCATATCCCTCCACACCCCTCTCATCCATATATCTGTCCAAGATTTTCTTAAACGTTAAAAGTGAGCCCGCATTTACCACTTCATCTGGCAGCTCATTCCCCACTCCCACCACTCTCTGCGTGAAGACCCCCCCCCCCCCAACAATATTTCCTTTAAACTTTTCCCCCTTCACCCTTAACCCATGTCCTCTAGTTTTTTTTCCCACTGGCCTCAGTGGAAAAAGCCTGCTTGCATTCATGCTATCCATACCCATCATAATTTTATAGACCTCTGTCAAATCTCCCCTCATTCTTCTACGCTCCAGGGAATGAAGTCCTAACTGGCCTGGCTGTAACTCATCCTCACGCTGTTGGTCAACTCAAGGATTCATAGCAGATCCACTAGCGTAATGTGTAGGCTTGTCAGAGCAGAGGATGGTATTGAAGAATTGCAAGTAGTTAAACATTGACACTTACTTGAAAATTGGCCTTTTATCATAATTGGGTTTTTCTGAGTAAAATAACTGATTAAAAATCACTTGCATTGTACTTCTGAATTCCCAAGTTGTGTTGGTGGTTGGATGAAGTTTATTCATTAGTGTCAAGAGCAGGCTTACATTGTCAGGGAAGGCGATGGCCTATTGGTCTATCGCTGGATTATTAATTCAGAAATTCAGCTAATGTTCTGGGGACTCAATTCAAATCCCGTCATCGCAGATGGTGGAATTTGAATTCAGTAAAACATAGCTGGAATTCAGAATCTACTGATAACCGTGAAACCATTGTTGATTGTCAGAAAAACCCATCTGGTTCACTAATGTCCTTTAGGGAAGGAAATCTGCTGTCCTTACCTGGCCTGGCCTATATGTGACTCCAAATCCACAGCAATGTGGCTGACTCTCAACTGCCCTGTGAAATGGCCCAGCAAGCCACTCAATTCAAGAGCAACTAGGGATGGGCAATAAATGCTGGCCAGCCAGTGAGGCCCATGTCCCATGAATTAATTATAAAAAACACTGCAATGCAGTTACTGTGAAAATCCTCTCGTCGCCACTTACCAGTGTCTGTTCAGATACACTGAGAAAGAATTCAACATGGCCAATGCACCTAACCAGCACGTCTTTCGGATGGTGGGAGGAAATCGAAGCACGTGGAGGAAACCCACACAGATATGGGGAGAACATGCAGATTCCATACAGGCAGTGACCCAAGCCAGGAATTGAACCCTGGTCTCTGGTTCTGTGAGGCAGCAGTACTAACCACTGTGCCACCCAGGTTTTTGAAATTGTCTCCTTGCCCACTTCTAGAAGTATGGTTTTCTAATGTTCCTGACTTGTTCTATTATTACCTCCTCTCCCTACCACTGTCCAGCCAATTCACATTTTCCTCATGTATTGGGAAAACTTGAAAGTTCTAGCCATTGGTCATCTCACTGGCTGTTAATTTCCCTGCCTCCATTCAGGAAAGACACTGGAGTAGAGAACAAATGCTTTGGCACCAGAACCACGGGATAACATGCACCATCATTGGAAGAGAAAGTAAACTGATGCATGTGGATTGTTATTTTATTTACCGTCCAGTTGGTTTTATGAGGTGGAGCAGAGGGCAGCGGTGAATGGTTGTTTATCAGACTGGAGTTCCCCACAGGTCATTGCTAAGACAGGACCACCGGTTTTCATCAATTTTGAGGGAGGGTGGTATACTCTGTTTCCCTCTCCCTGCCTCCCCCACCCCCGCAAACTATCCCCTCCATCAGAAAAAAAATTGGTCCCGAATTGCGCGATTTTAATCGAAGCTGCCTCACAGCTATAACATGCTCCAGGCAGCCTTAACAAGCTGGGGACCAGACGTACTGACATTCCGCAATGGGATGAATTCCCACCTTTGAGAACTGCCAGTCATTCTGGTTGTCTGGCAGCTCCAGTCCCAGCAAATGCCTGAACTGTGTCATGGGTGCTGCAAGGAATAGCCATGATTAAGAGGCAATGGCCAGTGGACTAGGGTAAGTCTGGAGTGGGGAATGACTGGAGACCCTGGTGAGGGATGCTAGGGAGATGGGGGGAATGAAGATCATGCAGGAAGATATAGGGGGTGGGGGGGATGGTAAGAGCATATGGGGTTTGCCCCCAAATGAGGTAATCCCACTCTTTCACCAAAGCTGCTAAAGAGGCAGCCTGTCGACTCTTGCCCCAACCAATGTATTGTGATGGTGGAGGCAAATTGAGGGCCTTGCATGGGCAGTAACTGGCCACTCCGTATTATGCTGACTTGGTCGGGGGTGGACGGGAAAGTGGCAGGTTGGCCACCTGACTTGCTTTACGTACCCCTCCCCACCACCTGACAAAACCGTGCCCAGCAAAGAGCAGTAAATTCCAGCCCATGATCGACATTCATGATTTCGGCTTTGGTGTAGAGGGTACAATTCCAAAATTTACAAATGCTGCAAAAGTTGGAAGCATGGTGAATTGTGAGGGCGGACTCAAGAGGAAATAGATAAGCTGGAGACATGTGACAGGTGAAATTTAATGCAGAGGAGCAGGAAGTGACATATTTTGGTAGGAAGAACAAAAACTGGCAGTGTAAATTGAGGTGTGCAATTCTAAAGATGGTGCAGGAACGGAGAAACACAACCATTCTAAGTAGGAGGAGAAGTTAAGAGAATGATTAGAGGCCTAGAGTACAAAAGTGTGATGTACTGGTTCATCCTCAGGTGGAAGAGTTGAATCTTGGCTTATAAAGGACATTGGATAGCATCTGTAGGGAAAATAAAATGCAGGGCCAGAGGAAAGGTCCAGGGAGTGGGACTAACTGAATTGATCTTGCCAAGAAGTGGATAGATAAGCCAAGTGGTCTCTTCTTTGCTGTGACCATTCTACGATTCTATGAATTGGCAGCTTCTGCTTATACATCAAAAACATGAAATGATGCAGCATTACTTCAGTATGGTGTAGCTCGAGTAAAGCTCTTTGTGGGCCAATGGGTCAGATGAATAATTTGTGTTGTCCATACCACCTCAGTGCCTCTCTTATGAGAGTAAACTGAGGAAAGAAATAGCCGGAATTGGTAAATGTTTTTGAATAAAAAGAAGGAAAATACATTTGTGGAAAACATATAATTAAATAGTGATATTTTAGTCAGTAGTGTTAAACATTGATTCTTTTTCTCCTTTGTTTTTAGCACTTGCAACAACATGACAGCACGGTGGAGGCTGAGGCATGTTACTACCATTGTTCACTGTGTAACTACTCTACGAAGGCAAAACTTAACCTTATTCAGCACGTACGCTCCATGAAACACCAACGCAGTGAGAGCCTGCGCAAATTACAGCGGCTACAGAAGGGTTTGCCAGAAGATGATGATGACCTTGGGCAGATCTTCACCATACGCAAGTGTCCAGCTGCTGAGACTGGTAAGTACCCCTTGGTTTCTAACATGGCTCTCGCAAAGCGAGTCCAATACTTTCTCCTTGACCTGCCAAAGCCTGCAGGTTAATAAACTCATTTAAGAAAATTGTTTCTTGACACAAGTTAATTCATCAAAATACTTCAGATAGCGGAATATGTTTGATGTGGATTCTGAAGGGAATAAATCGATTTAAACACTGCAGTAGATTTTATTTCTTTTATGAAGAACGCATTAAAAATAGGAACTAATGTTGATCTAATCATCTCATCTTTTTGAAACAAATCCACTTGCAAAGTGATGAATGTTGCACTATTTGATATTTCCCACTTAACTGAACCAAACATAAAAGGACCCTGAGTGTCATTCTATTACTCCTGTCTTACCTTAATTGTTGCTGGCATCAACGGTAGTAATAATGGCAGTGGCACATTGTGGTTTACCTGAAATAAATGTTTACATTATGCAAACGGATAGTCTTAGCAAAGTTGTTGTAAAGCCATCACTGATCCCAGTTCAATATTGCCATGCCCTTTGTGTAATGAATTCCTTTGGTTGGGGTGGGATCCCAAGTAGTTAGAAGCAAAATATAGTACTAGCAACCTTTTATAAAAAGAACTCATACAATATGCGTAACTGTAAAGGTGCTTTTTAAACATTAAAATAGATTGCAAACAAGAATTCTTCCAATTGTTACAGGACTATAACCTTGGGGTGTAGTCTTCTCTCACCCGCACTCTTCAACACCCAGAGAAGAAACCAGCCTGTAGAGCTGGAGCAAAGACTGGGTCTCATGGCATAGTTGCTGACTTGCCTGTTTCAAGTGACAGCATTAGGGCAGTATTTAATTCAGGTGGGTTTAGTCAAAGAGAAAATAGGAGAAAAAGTGCAAAGACGAGATTGGCATAATTATAAAGAGAAATTGGATAAACTTGGGTTATTTTCCAAGGGCCATTTGCTAGCAAGTGGGATTAGGTGGACAGGTCAGGGCCTTTCATGTGTTGGTCCAGACTCAATGGGCCGAAGGGTCTCTTCTGCACTGTAGGATCCTGTGATTGAGTGGAGCCTGGACAAGTAGGCAGTACAATATTTATTTAAGTGCAAATAATCTCCTGCTGGTTATAGTTCTCGCAAATTCTGAAACGGAACACAATAAAGCTGATCATTTGAGGGCTGGTAGCATTCATGGAACGCAAAATGCCAATTTGTGACCCTGCTGGAGCTGGCACCAGAAAATAGTGGCACATGCAAGCTGCCAGACTGTTCCAAAATCCAACTGGGTGACTCTTGTCGTTATGGGAACACAACCTGTCTACCCTATCCATTCTCTTGTCGTTATGGGAACACAACCTGTCTACCCTATCCATTCTGGCCTACATGTGACTCCAGTCCTACACACAGTGCTCGCTCTTGGAATTTTTTTTGCCATTTGACCTTTGCGCACACTTCTTTCAGTTAGGGGGAATTGATCTGAAAAACATAATAGCTCCATGGACAACTGATTCATAGTCATGGTTGTTCAGCAACAACACAAATTTGCCTACTGAAACAATGCCTTAAATCTTCCAGCAAAAACTGTTCCTCTGTGGAGCCAGCACCAGAAGTATTGGCTCTTGAGTTGAATTTGGTCAGTGCTAAATGGGCTGATAGCGAACTTGAAAGCCCCCTCTGCACCATACTCAATTTTATTTCCCATTGAAGTCTGGATGCTGGTCTTGGCACTTCATTTGACTTGCTAAGAGGACTGCAGTACAGATAATGTGGTCTTTGGGCAGAAATTCAGTCACCTTTTTAAAATTTATAACCCTCTTGTGGAAAGCTATGACATGACAGTTTTGGTTCCAAGTGCACCACTTAGCAATCCAACCCGATAAGTTAGTTGGATTTAGCAGATGACCTCACCACAATTCAGAGAGGGCACGGCTATTACTCATTAGGAAATAGATATATTTTAAAACAATATGAATAATAGATCTGAAAAGTAACTGGACTGCCTTAGCAATGTTAGCCTTCTGAGCCACATGAAGATTACAAAGCCAGGCAGAGTGTTGATTGTCCTGCACCCCTCCATGGGAGGGGAAGAAAGCCCTATTTAGAGTCTTTCGTGTTCTAGGACTGCCCCAAAGCGCTTTTTCAAATATAGTTGCTGTTGTAATGTGGACAAATGCGGAAGCCAGTTTGCACACAAGAAGGAACCACAACTAGCAGTGAGATAAACGACCACTTATTCTCTCTTTTGCTACGGTGTTGTTTGAGAGAGAGATGTGGGCCAGAGTACTGGAAAATTCCCCTTCTGTTCTTCAGAGAGTGGCATGGGATCTTTTACACACACCAGAAATTGTTTATTTGATTGTATTTTGTATCGGCATATTCACAACGCAGTATTAGTCATGGTAGACGATGACAGTTAATGCAAGCTGCTTTGGTATTTGTGTTGGAATCAGCTGTTGGAAGATTTTGCGGAGATTCTGGAAAAGTTGACATTTCAGCAGAATTGCAGGCATATGAAATCTATATGGCAAGCTCCTGCACTTCAAGAATGAGTCATTGTGTGAACTACTCAGAGCTTGAATGTAAAGGCATTAGATAAACACTGATATCATTTTATCTTATTACGAAACAATAGACAACATTGAAGTATCAGATTTTTTAAATGTGTTGACATTTACATCAGCATCTGATAGGATACTACATATAGTCTGATATCCATGGCTAATGTAATATCACGTGATATTAATATTATTTCCTGTTTCAAATCCAGCCTTGGAGCTGAGCTGAGAAATTTCCTTACAATTAATTTGCTCCTCTGCTCTTGTTAATGCTCAGCTCCTCCAATCAGAACTATTCAACCTGCTTTAGCTTTGTCTACATTACTCATCCCATTTGTTAGTTCACATTCCAGATGATACTGTGTCACACTTTGCCATCGTCTTGGCGATAGGGGAATTTCACAGTAACTTCATTCCAGTGTTAACGTCAGCCTTATTTGTAACTAATAAATAAACTTCAAAAAAACGTTATAATTTGTTGGCTTTTTGTGCTCATCAATACGAGGAAAGTTATAGCGAGAGATTGGTGTGCCTTCAGTTACCCACTCTGTGCCAATATCAGGCCCTCCAGTTAAGCTGGATGTAGGGTAAAGCTCATCTGACTCTGTCCCAGCAACTAAGTTCAGATCAGGCATGGATTTTGACTACTGAGCTCAAGGCAGGAAATTTCCCAGCTCACCTTGTAAATTACCCAGAAATGCACATTTTCTGCCTGGGTTGGGGGGAACAAGTGCAGATAGAGTCGGGCCTGCCATATGCAGTCTGGGGGTAGGCAAATGTTGAAGTGGTTCTGGTTGGAAGGTCCACCTTGGTTTTCTGGAACTCTTATGCCAGTTGTGTTAGTAGTTATTAGGTCTTCTATCCGCAACACCAATGCTCATGTGACCAAACTCCCTTTCGTAAAATCCTTCAAAACTTTTAAATCTCTTCAAGTGGTTAATCTCTTACAAAAACAGAAAAGTATTTACTCATTCTCTATACCTTAAACGACTTTTTAATCTGTCAAGCCATGAATTTATCCCTGCTGGAATGAATGTAGCCTTGAAACTCAGCCAAGCTTTTATAATAACATTGGGTAGCATCAACAAACATTGTATTGAAATTACACAACCAATGACGATGTTTCCTGTTGCTACACCAGATTGCCTGTCAATCAAAACAACCCATCAAGCAGGGTTTTTTTTTAACTTTCACTAACAGCTTCAACTGCTTTCTTTCATCTTTAAAGAGTGGAAGAATTAAAAAACCACAGACCACAACAGTTATACAGACTTTATCTGCCCTTCAAGGGAATTTACCTTGACTCTATCAATTCATGCCTTCATACTGTGTGTTAAGGCCCTTGGAACAACAAAACTTGGGTCCATTTGAACTTTACACTAATGGCCTTGCTGAGTCTGTGGTTCTCTTCTGTCTGATTCATGTCATGCCCTCTTCCACTTATGGCAAAAAATTGGATCTGTCAGAATTGGAGGTATGACTTCCACATCTGGGGTGCGCCCGCAATTTTTAAATATCTGTAGAGTTAGAAAGACTGTGAAAATCTGGCCCTTCGTCTCAGAAGAATATCCTCTCCTTGCACCTTTGGTATATTTCTCCCATGTGCCACAACAATTTTCTGAGACCTAACTGATTGACATTGTCAATTGCTGTTCAATCAGAGGTAATTTGGTGCTGTCAGCCCATTTTACACTGTACTGTGGTTCTGTAACCTGATTCACAAAGGAATTTTGTGGGTTGATGGGTTTTTGATAAGAGAGGGGATTAAGGGTTATGGGGAGAGGGCGGGAATGTGGAACTGAGCCACGACAGATCAGCCATGATCTTATTGAATGGCGGGGCAGGCTCGAAGGGCTAGATGGCCTACTCCTGCTCCTATTTCTTATGTTTTTATGTAACCTTTAAAAAGCCGAGGTTGAACTTACAGCAGGTCCATGGTGGCTATTGGCTAACTGTGTTATCCAAGACCGGTCTGTAGGTGTGGCACCTTAACATAAAAGACAGTCTTAATTGGATTTTTCTGCTTTTACTTAAGTTAAAGAACATCAGGACCTGTCGTCCCAGACCATTAATGTGTCTCAGGAGTTTCTCTATCTATCTTTATCGATGCAGGTGGCATCTGTTGTAACATACAGGCTCAGACTTTCCCTGGGCTCAAAGGTAGTGAATGACAATATTACAAAGCTGGCAAATTACTATAAAACATGATGCCTAAAACTGAACATAAGGAAATGAGTCTCTAGTACATTCCAGAGTCACAGTGCTCACGTTAAGAGGGAACAGAACATTATCCCAGGTGGCCAAAGGCTGAAGCATGATCCCTACCCTGTTTATCTACTTTTGCCCTCACATGCAGGCAGCACCTCATCCAGACTGCAGACACACGATGGCTTCCTCAGCAACTTGTGCAGAGGGTGTGGAGAGTCTGCAGAAGCATCTAGATAGGCCGGGCGAATGGGCCAGGAAATGGCAAATGGAATTTAATGTTGGCAAGTGTGAGGTGGTCCACTTTGGTAGGAATAATGGTAGGAAGGACTATTACTTACGGGGCGAAAAACTGCAGCAGGCGACGGTGCAGAGGGACCTCGGGGTCCTTGTGCATGAGTCGCAAAAACCCAGCTTGCAGGTGCAGCAGGTGGTCAGGAAGGCGAATGGGATGCTGGCCTTCATAGCGAGGGGGATTGAATATAAAAGTAGGGAGGTCTTGCTGCAGCTGTATAGGGCATTGGTGAGGCCGCAGCTGGAGTACTGTGTGCAGTTTTGGGCGCCGCACCTGCGCAAAGATATTTTGGCCTTGGAGGGAGTGCAGAGGAGGTTTACTAGGCTGATACCGGAGTTGAGGGGGTTGAGCTATGAGGAGAGGCTGAATAAACTAGGCTTGTACTTGTTAGAGTTTAGAAGAATGAGGGGAGATCTCATTGAGCCATATAAGATGATGAATGGGATGGATAGGATAGAGGTGGAGAGACTCTTCCCGCTCAAAAAAGACAGTAGGACTAGGGGGCACAGCCTCAGGATAAAGGGGGGGTGGTTTAGAACGGAGTTGAGGAGGAACTTCTTCACTCAAAGGGTGGTGAATCTCTGGAATTCTCTGCCCGTTGAAGTGGTGGAGGCTGCCTCGCTAAATATTTTTAAGACGCGGGTTGATGGGTTTTTGATAAGAGAGGAGATTAAGGGTTATGGGGAGAGGGCGGGAAAGTGGAACTGAGCCACGACAGATCAGCCATGATCTTATTGAATGGCGGGGCAGGCTCGAAGGGCTAGATGGCCTACTCCTGCTCCTATTTCTTATGTTCTTATGTAACTTGATCAGTACCTCATGGGGATCATAAGCCAAGACTCCAAAGATTTCTGGTTTTGCCATCACTGACTCAACTGCAGCACACCATGCATCAGTATGATCAGACAAAACCTCAACTCAGTAATGTGCGCCATCACAGATACAGCTCAACCTCTTACCTCCCATGGCTCTCAGACCTGAGTGAGGACCGATGGAGAAAACACCCACCAGAAACCGCACTCTCATCGTAGACTCCACTGCTTGTCCACAGCAGCTTTGATCTCCCACATCGATGGTCAAGGCCTCTGTGCAGCCACCCACTGTCAGTGGAGTCACCAAGACCATCCAGGCAGCAGCTGTGGTGCAGTTCAAACAGTGGCTGGAATCTTAAAGCCATTCATGCTGGTGGGTGCCAAATTCTCGCTGCAAGGCATGAATGGCCATTAAGGTCATGTCCAGTGCCTCAGATTGTTGAGGAATGTTCTTGACTAAACTTGAAGGCAGGCTTAAAGAATTCCATTGAGCCATTGACAAGGTATTGCTTGGCTCTGCAACTATGCAAACAAGAAATAAATAAATAGGAGCACCTTTATTAGGACATATTAAAGGCAGATTATCGACAGGATGTTTAGAGCCTCAGCAGTCAGGACTTGCTGGCATCAATGTAATTGACACCCTGAGGGCTCCAGTAACACTGTTACTTAAGGTAACACTTAAAAGCTTATAAGGAATGCTTGCCTCCACACTTTGGTCTTCCAGCAGGATTCCCACAGGTTTCCCAATTACTGAAAGTCTGGGGGCAGGTCACAATGTCATATTGGCATGGCTCTGCGACACCAGGCCAGTTGACAAGTGTTCAGGAAACCAGTCAGAAGGCTGGGGATTGCCACGAGTCTACAGATATCTAACAGACCATTACCTGCTGCAAATGCTAACCAAACCCAGCTTCTTACCTCATGCAACCCACCTCCCTCCCAGTTCCCATTTCACCAACCCAAAAATCCTGGGGCCGCATTAAAGTGCTTGGAGGCTTAGTTCAGTCGGACTTTGGTCAAACCCCCTCATGTTTGTTCTTGGGGAACCGGTATACCCGAACAGCAAAGATCAGCAAAATCAATCTTTCAATGCAAATCTGATGCAAAACTCCAATTATTTAATCATTACAAATTTGGAAATCTGATAGCTTTTGACCAGTCTTCAAATTAAATTGATTTTTTTGAGATTAGTTGCAGATGATTTGAATCAGTAATTACTGATGTGTCATCATGTGAATTTAAGGTGCATTCTTCAGAAAAAATCTCTGATTAGCAAGAGATCAGATCTCTAACTTTTGGGTTTTGGAATTTTATAAAGTAGATTTGTAATGTTCTGTTGGCAATAAAACCATTAACTGATCAATTAGTTGCAGATGATTTGAATCAGTACCTACTGATGTGTCATCATGATAATTGATAACTGACCTACAGCAGAGCTGAGAGGGCATATCTCAGTGAGACTTTTTATGCTAAAGATGACACATTTAGAGGCTAATATCTGAAAATGAATTTTAAAGCTTGATATTTCTGAAGGTGCAAACAAAAAGAGTTGACATGTTTTAGTTGATCTGTCTTTTTCATTAGTTTTTCTTCGTGTTCATAATTTCCCCCCACCGTGGACTTGTGTCTCTGGGAACCCTGGCCCCAAAGTAGTTTCATACGGACAATAATTGAAATGGTAAAATTGAAAGTGTGAGTGCATGTGTTCCATATATTAAATTATTTTTGGTGTTTCCCTGAAACACTGGAATGTTTTATCCAGATTGTTGCTTTCGGGTGTTAGAAGTAATTTTACCACAGAGGTAACTTATAATCTTTTCTAATAACTGTGCAAGTGAGGGCCGGGTCTGCGTGCAAGAACTTCAGCCTAACATACAGGGAGTACTGACTCTCAGTCCCTGGGCATCTTGATTTGATTAATTTGATAATGAACCAAACCCCATCAGAGGGCAAAACATTAGTAAGCACTGCTTGCCGAGCGGGCCTGGAATGGGCCTCAGAAGGTTTCAGCTATGAAAATATTCTCCACTGATATTATATTTAATTTCCTCCCTCATAATGATTATGATTTCAGTTAGAACTCGAGACTCCTTGTGGTTGGGGCTCTGCCATAAAGCAGCCAAAGGTCTCCTGCTTGTTAAAACAAAGATGGCCTGGATTTATGGGTCAGCACCAAAGCAATTTCTTTGGACAGGCTCAGGCTTCAGCAGAAGTGTTCTGAGTGAGCACAGTTTGATTCTGCACACGTTCTTGCGTGCAGCATTCTTCACGCACCTCTCCAGGATTTTAACTCTTTCTGAGACTCAGTAAGTTAAATATGTCAAGGTGTATTTGAATTAATTATTTGGCACATCAGAAGGATATGAAATATAGAAACAATGGTGGCCAATATTAAGATTAATCTTAACAGTGTCAAGAAAATATTCTTGGGGTTGTCAGAATATTTTTTTGATCTAATTTTCTTTTCAATTATCCTCCTTTAAGGCACTAACTCCTTCCTGGAACACAATTTCATAAAGCTGTGTACTTTCTGCTATTTTTCTGAAGTAGCACAGTGGTTAGCACTGCTGCTTCACAGCTCCAGGGACCTGGGTTCGATTCCTGGCTCGGGTCACTGTCTGTGTGGAGTTTGCACATTCTCCTCATGTCTGCATGGGTTTCCTCCGGGTACTCCGGTTTCCTCCCACAGTCCAAAGATGTGCGTGTTGGGTTGATTGGCCTTGCTAAAAATTTGCCCCTTAGTGTCCTGGGGTGAGTAGGTTAGAGGGATTAGTGGGTGGATATGGGGGTAGGGCCTGGGTGGGATTGTGTTGGGTGCAGACTCGATGGGCCAAAGGGCCTCTTTCTGCACTGTAGGATTCTATGGTTCTAGCCTTCCTGCATGTATTAATCTTTATTTGACTTCAGACACACAGGGTTAAAGTGTTTTAAAAATAACTTGAGTTCAAATGGAAGTTGATGTTATTTGCTCTTTTAAAATTCTTTGACAGGATGTGGGCGTCACAGGTAAGGCCAGTGTTTGTTGTCCCTCCCTAATTACCCTTGAACTAATTGGCATGTGAGGCCATTTCAGAGGGCAGTTGAAAGTCAACCACGTTGCTGTGGACCTGGAGTCACATGTAGGCCAGGCCAGGTACAGATGGCAGATTTCTTTCTCTTAAAGGACATTAAAGAAGCAGGTGAGCTTTTATGACAATTGACGATAGTTTTGTGTGTGGGCGTGGGGTTGATTTAGGTATTAGTTCAGGCATCTAAGGAAATGGGGAGTCTTGTGGGGTGGAGAGACTCTGGATAAGATGCTCTGTTGGAGGGTCAGTGCAGACTCAATAGGATGAATGACCTGCTTCTGCATTGTAAGGATTCTATGAATGCCTGGCTGAGTTCAAAATCTACAGTTGTCTCTGCAGCAGGTTCTCACTACACAGTTTGATTGACAGTTTAAAATCTGTTGAAAGATTAATTGTATTTGATCATAAACTCGTTTCTATTTGTTAAAGATTAACCACTTGAGGAAATGTAAAAGCTTTGAATGGGTTTCATGAATGGGAGTTTTTCTTCACAATGAAGTGTGTATGAGTGAGAGTTTCATTTGACTGTTAGAAGTCTATAGTTCTTTCATCTTTGTGGAACACTGTGTCTGCCATGATAGATACTGGGTGAGTGTTCTGGAGATGGCCTTAGGTATGAGGGGCCGCAGGGTTGTTTTGGTGGGGGCATGAGAGTGGCTGCAGACATAAGTTGGCATGGAAGAGTCAAGGTGCGTTTGAGGGGGTGGAGTTTGTAGGGGGCATAAGTTGGCACGGACGGACCATGGGAAATTGGATTATGGGGTGAAGTTTCGAGTGTCGACTGGCTTCTAAAATAAAATCCCAGAAAACCGAAGTGGGTCTTCTAACCCATCCTCTTGGTACTCACCTGCTCTTGTGGCCTCCTGAGGGCGGTAGACTTGACTCTGTCTCACTCTGCCTTCCTAGAGCAAAATTTCAATTGAGTGCCTGTTGGGTCAGGAAATTTCCCAACTCCAACCACCCACCTCAGTGGCAGTCATCTACAGATCCAATACAAGCAAAGTCATTCAAAGTGGCAAGTTAAGCAATGAAGATCCCAGTATTTGACACTTGTGCTTCTTTCCAGCCCAGAAGAACACTTACAGCAGCTTTCAAACTGGGGGGGGTTGGGATATTAAAAATCAATATTTCATACAGTTGCTGAGTAGGGTTGTCATCATGAGACATCTGAAATTTAGAGTTTGCAAAATTTGACCTCAAAGTGTGCAGTTGTTCAGAGAGCCACTTGTATGTAACTAATCGGATCCAGAACATTTGGATAGTCTAAAAATTGAGTGGATGTCTTGATTGTCCAGTAGTTGTGGTTGTAGTGACCCAGGAGTCTTGCTCTTGGACTTTCTACGTATATTAGCAGCTGAAGTGATTCCTACCATATAGATCTCCCACTGATATCGGAATAGAAATGGATGTTTAACAGATTTCTAGAGTTGGATCATGGTGTTTTGGACAGTGCAGGTTCATGGGAGAGGCTTTATTCAACTGTGTAGGGCCAGCATTGCATGTCAACTGAACAGGTGGCAACAAAGAGGTTTGAAATGCAATATGGAGCCCCATGGTGCTTAGGGCATCCTCACATTATCCTTGTGTCAGTTTGAAGAAGAAAATGTAGCATAAAAATTTGGGATTTTCTGACCTGTCTCACCAGCAAAGTCCAGTCCCAGCAGTGGGGCAGGTGATCCGTGCAACTTGCCGTTGCCTTTGGTGAGACCGGAAGATCCCGTCGGTGACAATGGCTCACCTCCTCTGCCATGGAAAAACGTGCTGTGGGTGTTGGGGGGTGCTGAGTGGGGGGAATGGTGTGGGCAGAATATACTGGCCAATGCCTTGTGCCATTTATGTTGTTTGTCAGTCTGTAATGGGATGTTGATGTGTAATAATTCAAGCCTCTCTTGATTACTCACTGCTGCTTGGTAAAATGTAGTGACGAACTCCAGCATAGCAGCACACACCTTCATGTATCTATTCAGTCCACACACAGTTATCATTTGCATAATATTGTGCTTACCCTAGCTCACTTTACCACATTTAACAAATCATGAGGATCAGATCACTAAAGAAGAAAATGCAGAAGGGACGGGATATATCTTTCAATGGAAAACAAGAACCAACAAGTGTTTTCTCCAGAATGAATAGCTTGGTAAAAAAAATCACATCATGATGGATTTTGTTTGGTGGGTGTGCATCACTGCTAATTTGTGAAGGTGGTACGGGGTTGTTTGGTGGAGGCATGAGAGTGGCTGCACAAGTAAGTTGGCATTGGAAGGATCAAGGTGAGTTTGAGGGGTTGGAGTTTGTAGGGGGCATAGGTTGGCACAGACAGATCATGGGGAATTGAATTATGACCAACCTCTGCCCCTCCACCCAACAAATTCCTGTTGGGATGAATTCACATCTGATAATCTAACAGTTTATATGCTGCATTTTAGATTGTAAATGCCCTTTGCTGAGAGCTGTAAGGAATCAATTTCTTGCAAGTAGGCCCATAAAGGAAGATATTTTATGCGTAAAGTATAGTGATATCATGAACCAATTTAGAAAGTTATCGGGAATATTTTTACCCATGTGAGAATTGGAAATAACAGTAGACCTGACAAGACAATCATTAATTCAAACATAAATTACAAATAGCTGTTGGAGATGCTTAAGTTGGTTTTGAGTTTGTTAGAGTGAAGATGCATAATCTGAACAATATCACGAGTGAGTGTGAAAATGCTGAATGTTTAAAATGGAGGCAAGTGCCTTTTACAAATCACTGAACTCTCAAAGTACAGAGCGCATGAAAATGATTATTGTTGCAATACTTCTCCCCACCCCCACAACGCCATGCTGTAAGTACAACGTTCAAACGGCGAACAATCCTGAGAACCAGTTAGCCTTGCTACAGCAACTCCTGTAAGTGGTCTGCTGGCAAAACTAAATTTAACTCCTACTCAAACCAGGCCTTAAAAGTAGTGTTTTTGTTTTGCCTGTGTAATATAAATTAAAAGCCATTTCTAGCACTCCTCCTCGTCTCGGCTCCTGCCAGGAGTTCCCAGCTGACAATTCCTGGAATTAATGTTTGGTTCCCATAGAAAAATTCTAAATTCGAAGCCTGGAACAGATTTGTGTTCACTTGCCCCCCTCTCCCCAGGGTTTTGTAATGACCATTTAGAATAGCTGCTACTTGGCCAGACACGTAACCAGCATCAATCAAGCATTTGCTAATGTTACCATGCACAGGTAAAGCTTTGGACAAGAGACACTTGTGACTTCAAACAACTGAACTGTGCATGAATTGCTTCTGTTTGTGCTATTCTTTTAATCATACAGAGGTCGACATTGTCACTTTTTAATTGAGATGATTTGATTGCTAACTTTTGACTATTATAGCCAAAGATGGTGTTTAATCTGAATTATAAAGTAACAGACACAGCATTGTTCGAAAGAGTCTTTACTATCCTAAAGGGATTTTTTTATTATTCGTATGTTCAGCCCTCTTGGCAATGGAAATAGCATCTTTGGCTTTTTTCCAAGAAGTGAAAGGAATTTGGTGAAAATGTTGGCACTCATTTCAACTCTCTCCCGTCTTTGACCTGGTTTTGGATCTTCAAACTCTGTTTTCCCTTTTCTCATGAAAGTGTTGTTCATGTAGAATATCTTTGCCTAGGTACCAGGAATCCTTCATTTGATTTGATTTGGCTTGATTTGATTTATTACTGTCACACGTATTAATATGCAGTGAAAAGAATTGTTTCTTGCACGCTATGCAGATAAAACATATTGTTCATCGAGTACATGGGGAGAAGAAAAGGAGAGAGTGCAAAATATAGTGTTATAGTCAGGGTGGAGCAGAGGTTCAGCTTAATTTATGATAGGTCCATTCAAAAGTCTGGTGGCAACAAGAAAGAAACTGTTCTTGAGTCAGTTGGTATGGGATCTCTTTTCTGACAAAAGAAGATGGAAGCGAGAATGTCTGGAATGTGTGGGGAGTCCTTGATTATGCTGTCTGCTTTTCTGAGGCAATGGGAAGTGTAGACGGAGTCAATGGATGGGAGGCTGGGGTGTATGATGGACTGGACTATGTTCACAACCCTTTGTAGTTTCTTTCAATCTTGGTCAAAGTTGGAGCCATACCAAGCTGCGATACACCATGACAGTATGGCACATCTGTAAAAGTTGGTGAGAGTCGTAGTGGACATGCCAAATTTCCTTAGCTTCCTGAGAAAGGAGAGACGTGGTGGGTTTCCTTAACTATAGTGTCAGAGCGGAGGGACCAGGACAGGTTATTGGTGATCTGGACACCAAAAAACTTGAAATTCTCAACCATTTCCACTTCATCACCGTAGATGTAAGCAGGGGCATGTCCTCCACTACACTTCCTGAAGTCGATGAATATCTCCTTCATTTTACTGACATTGAGAGAGAGAGAGATTGTTGCATCTCATTTGACTTGTTACCCTTTGTACAAGAGACCTAAACAACAAACGTCAGCACTTGTGCATTGCAGCTCTGCATTTTCCAATAAGCATCATCAGATGTTGAATTAGAGTGGGAACCATGAATGATTTATTCCCCTTCTCCCACCCAAGCTGCTGAGGTCAATTGTAAATTGTAATCCATCTCATCACCCCCTGCCCCTGCCACCAACTCACCAATTCAGCCTGAGATTAGATATTTAGATCACAGATTGAACATGAAACTTCATTATCTGTACGGCTGCATATCACAGCACAATGTGTTTTTATCTGCTGAGTCATCTCAAGAGTTTTAGTCATAGTTCTGCAGTTCAGTTGTTCCTGCTTACTGGTGTGGGAAGTCTGGTGAATAACACCTTTTCCAAACAGTTGAGTACCAACACAATTTCACTGCTGGTGCACATTATCCCCTCGTTCCTGACTGAAGGAGGAATGAAACCATTCAACCTCAGGTGCAAAAATGAACCTTGGTGTAGAGATCTGCCACACTTCATTATGATTACATTACGAATCATTCTATTCTCTCTCCACAGATGCTGTCAGACCTGTTGAGATTTTCCAGCATTTTCTATTTTTGGTTTAGATTCCAAAATCCATAGTATTTTGCTTTCATCAAAGTATAGTCCTATCCAGGTTCTATCTCTATGTTGACTCCTGATAGACTGGTACATGAATCTGTACTGTGGGCAGCCGCACATTAACCTTTGTAATGCTCTTAAACTACACACACTACCTAGGGTCACACATAAAAGTTTGCTAATTGAGGACTGTTGGCAACTGTGAAATCATATATGCCAGCAGAAGTCAGCACCTTCAGCCCCGAAACCAAATTCTTTAGTAATCTAGAGCTCTGACAAAGGGTCTTCCAAACTTAAAACACTGGCTCTACTCTCTCTCCACAGATGCTGTCAAACCTGCTGAGAATTTCCAGCAGTTTTCAGTTTTTGTTCCAGATTCCAGCATCTGCAGTATTTTGCGTTTATCTTTAGCAATCTTAATTGAATTTTTTGGACTGAACAGTGAAGCAATAATAGTAACAGTTTTTAAAAGAAATTATTTATTAGTGACACAGATAGACTTACATTAACACTGCAGTGAAGTTACTGTGAAAATCCGTTAGTCGCCACACTCCGGGGCCTGTTCGGTTGCACTGACAGAGAATTTAGCATGGTCAATGCGCCTAACCGGCATGTCTTTTTGGACTGTGGGAGGAAATTGGAGCATCCGGAGGAAACCCATGCAGACACGGGGAAAACATGCAGACTCCACAAAGACAGTGACCCAAGCTAGGAATCGAACTTGGGTCCCTGGCGCTCTGAGGCAGCAGTGCTAACCACTGTGCCATCCATGCTGCCAACAGATCCTAATGCATAGAAACAGTTCGGAGCAATGATATTGATATTTAAAAAATAAAATTTCAACTTTTAGATACACTGGTTCCAGAATGTTGACAAGGATATTTCCACACTACCATTCTTGATAAGGAATCTCCAAACCTAAATGGTCAACATTAAATCATTCAGATATCAATCTCTTGTCCCACTTCACTTCAAACATTTGGGAGCACGTCTGATGATTTTAAAAACATAAATGTGCAGAAGTTTGAAGTGCTTTTCTTCTTTGAGCTCTGAATGGAATCGCCAATCATCATTTAATTTTCTCCATGTTTTGCCAGTTTAGGAAACTCAAAGATCACTTTGTGCGCAGGTTGAAAGGTGAAAGATGAAAAAAAAAAGTTGTTTCCTGTAATATTTCCATTTACCTCCCCTGGCATCCAACTTCATCTTGAATCTGACAAATGTTTTTGATTCCCACTCTTATTTGGATGATTTGCTGAGATGGGATCTTACCTGTTCACTTGAAGCGAAAAGAAAATCTGCATCTATATAGCGCCTTTCACATCCACCAGAATTCCTTCATGGGATTTGGGTGTTGTTGGCTGAGCCAACACTTTTATTGCCCATCCATAATTGCCCTTGGACTGAGTGGCTTGTTAGTCCATTTCAGAGAGCCTTTTAACAGTCTTTTAGAGTCACATGTTGGCCAGACTGGGTAAGGATGGCAGACTTCCTTCCCTGAAGTACATTCGTGAGCTGGATGGATTTTTAACAATGACTTCCAGTGGGTTTCACAGTCATCAGACATCTGCCATGGTGGGATCCGAACCCGACCCCCACAGCATTGTCCCGGGTCTATGGATTCGTAGTCCAATGACAATGCCACTGTGCCACCACCTCCCTCTTTACGACAGTAGCATACTTTTTAAGTTGAGTCAATGGCATGGTATATGAAACAATGTAAAAGATCCCATGGCACTATCAAAGCAAAATTCTCCACATGTTACGGCAAGCGCTTTTCCTTCAACCAATATCATTAAAATAGATTATCGGGTCATTTATCTAATTTGCTGGTTACAAATTGGCTGTCAGGTTTGCATGTTGCAACAGTGACTGCACTGAGAAAGTACAATGACTGTGGAAGACTTTGGGAAGTTCAGCTGTCAGTCTCAATCCAAGTACCTTGTTTCTTCTTTACCAGAAGTGGCAATTAATTCATCAACAGTTTTTTAAAAAATATTTGTAATAAGTTTATTTCTCACTAATTTATTTCTCACTAATTTCATCAGATCTCAGGGTAATATTCCAGTTCACCTCATCTGCATCATTCAGGAAATTATGAACCTCAGTCAGATCTCCATTAACCTAACCACAGTATAAAGATTAAGGCCAGAATGTATAAGATGATAATAACGTATAAGATGATGAATGGGATGGATAGGATAGAGGTGGTGAGACTCTTCCCGCTCAAAAAAGACAATAGGACTAGGGGGCACAGCCTCAAGATAAAAGGGGGGCGGTTTAGAACGGAGTTGAGGAGGAACTTCTTCACTCAAAGGGTGGTGAATCTCTGGAATTCTCTGCCCGTTGAAGTGGTGGAGGCTGCCTCGCTAAATATTTTTAAGACGCGGGTTGATGGATTTTTGATAGGAGAGGGGATTAAGGTTTATGGGGAGAGGGCGGGAAAGTGGAACTGAGCAGCGACAGATCAGCCATGATCTTATTGAATGGCGGGGCAGGCTCGAAGGGCTGGATGGCCTACTCCTGCTCCTATTTCTTATGTTCTTATGTTCTTAATGTTAAGGCCATTCACGCTGGCGGGGTTTTCCCATCCCACCGCAGTGAATGGAGATTTGGCTGGGGGCCAAATTCTCTGACCTTGCTGCAGTGGGAGTGTGGTGTGAACGGTAGGTAAGATCGCACCCTTAGATTCCTGAATCTTTTCATAAAGCTCATTCTCATTGCATTGGGATGCTTCTTGTTCTACTTCTGATGCCCGTTCTGATGCGCATTTGAAATGCGACAACTGGTATAACAAGTGATTCTAAGGAATGCTTTAAAAATCCCCACCATAACCTTTGGGCTTGTATTCTATTCTGTGTGATCCAACTTTCTGTTTCAAACAATGATAGCATCCACCAGGAGATCTAAACACTTCTTTGCTTCACAATTTTAGTTGCAAATGCAAAATTTAACAAGTTTACACATGCTTTTGGCATCCAGGTAATTTATCTCTCTGAAAAAAAAATTCAAACACTGACATCTCTGTTACTTTCGCTCAACACTTCTCTCAGTCTGATGTCACAAGTAGAAAATTGTACCACCAGCAAGGAAGTTCACCTTCTGGGCACATATTCATGGAAACTATCCAGAAAGTGCCAAAAAACATGGGAAGTAACCATGCCATTTCCTTGTGGGTGTTACCAGTGAGCAAGGCTCCCTGTTGGGGAAGGCATGATGTTGTAAAATTGGACTATATTAAGCCTGCCGCAACTTCTCCATTTCTGTTGCAAATTGTCTCGTCTAATGACACATTCTTCAGTAGATTGTACTTTGTTTTGTAGTCTTTCATGTGTGATCTTCTCAAAAGGCCTTCAAATGAATTGTGGAGATTTTAATGGGATGTGGGTGTCGATGACAAGGCCAGCATTTTTTGCCATCTCAAATGGGAGTTGCAGAACCATCTCAGATGACAGTTTAAGAGTGAACCACATTGCTGTGGGTCTGAAATCACATTACCCAGACTGGGCCTAGAATCACAATACTCAGACTGAGTCTGGAACCACGTTACCCAGACTGGGTCTGGTATCTCATTACCCAGACTGAGCCTAGAGTCACATTATCCAGACCGGATCTGGAATCACATTACCCAGACTGAGCCGAGAGTCACATTACCCAGACTGAGCCGAGAGTCACATTACCCAGACTGAGCCTAGAGTCACATTACCCAGACTGGGTCTGGAATCACATTACCCAGACTGAGCCTAGAGTCACATTATCCAGACCGGATCTGGAATCACATTACCCAGACTGAGCCTACAGTCACATTACCCAGACTGAGCCTAGAGTCACATTACCCAGACTGGGTCTGGAATCACATTACCCAGACTGAGCCTAGAGTCACATTACCCAGACTGGGTCTGGAATCACATTACCCAGACTGAGCCTAGAGTCACATTACCCAGACTGGGTCTGGAATCACATTACCCAGACTGAGCCTAGAGTCACATTACCCAGACTGGGTCTGGTATCTCATTACCCAGACTGGGTAAGGACAGCAGATTTCGAAAGGACAGTAGTGAACCAGATGAGTTCTTGCGACTAACCCTGTCACCATTACTAAGGGTTGCGATCTTACTGACTGTTCACATCACAGTCCCACCGTAGCAAAGATGGAGAATTTCCAAATCTCCGTTCACTACAGTGGGATGGGAGAATCCCATCAGCGCGAATGGTGATAAGATTCTGGCCTGGCTTTGTATTCCAGAATTTGATGAATTGAATTCAAATTCCCTGGTGTGGTTTGAATCCCTGTACCGGCCAGAGCCTCAGGACTCATCTTCCCAAAGACATTGTCACCAAGCCAATATCTCCCCTGAATTTACATAAGAACATAAGAACATAAGAAATAGGAGCAGGAGTAGGCCATCTAGCCCTTCGAGCCTGCCCCGCCATTCAATAAGATCATGGCTGATCTGTCGTGGCTCAGTTCCACATTCCCGCCCTCTCCCCGTAACCCTTAATCCCCTCGCTTATCAAAAACCCATCAACCCGCGTCTTAAAAATATTTAGCGAGGCAGCCTCCACCACCTCAACGGGCAGAGAATTCTAGAGATTCACCACCCTTTGAGTGAAGAAGTTCCTCCTCAACTCTGTTCTAAACCGCCCCCCCTTTATCTTGAGGCTGTGCCCCGTAGCCCTACTGTCCTTTCTGAGCGGGAAGAGCCTCTCCACCTCTATCCTATCCATCCCATTCATCATCTTATATGTCTCCATGAGATCTCCCTTCATTCTTCTAAACTCTAACGAGTACAAGCCTAGTTTATTCAGCCTCTCCTCATAGCTCAACCCCCTCAACTCCGGTATCAGCCTAGTAAACCTCCTCTGCACTCCCTCCAAGGCCAAAATATCCTTGTGTAAGTACGGCGACCAAAACTGCACACAGTACTCCAGCTGCGGCCTCACCAATGCCCTGTACAGCTGCAGCAAGACCTCCCTACTTTTATATTCAATCCCCCTCGCTATGAAGACCAGCATCCCATTCGCCTTCCTGACCACCTGCTGCACCTGCAGGCTGGGTTTTTGCAACTCTGCCTCGCTAAATATTTTTAAGAAGCGGGTTGATGGGTTCTTGATAAGAGAGGGGATTAAGGGTTATGGGGAGAGGGCGGGAAAGTGGAACTGAGCCACAACAGATCAGCCATGATCTTATTGAATGGCGGGGCAGGCTCGAAGGGCTAGATGGCCTACTCCTGCTCCTATTTCTTATGTTCTTATGTTCTTATGTTCTTATGCACAAGGACCCCGAGGTCCCTCTGCACCATTGCCTGCTGCAGTTTTTCGCCATGTAAGTAATAGTCCTTCCTACCAAAGTGGACCACCTCGCACTTGCCAACATTAAATTCCATTTGCCATTTCCTGGCCCATTCGCCCAGCCTATCTAGATCCTTCTACAGACTCTCCACACCCTCCGTGCAATTTGCCGTTCCACCAATCTTGGTGTCATCAGCAAATTTCGACACCATACACTCGGTTCCCTCCTCCAGATCATCTATATAAATGGTAAAAAGCTGAGGCCCCAGCACCGACCCCTGGGGCACTCCACTAGTCACCAACCGCCAATCCGAATAGCACCCATTAACCCCCACTCTCTGCCTCCTATTTGACAACCAATCCTCTATCCACGCTAACACCCTACCCCCCAACTCCATGCCCCCTTACCTTCTGCAATAACCTCTTGTGAGGTACCTTGTCAAACGCCTTCTGAAAATCAAGAAAGACCAATTTACCAATTTACCAAGCATTTTATTTGTAAAATCCTCAAGAAAGTAAGGAGAAGTCAAATCACCTCCATTAAATTTGACATTAAGTGTCAGTAAGCTATTTCAGCCATAAGTACCCGTGTAACTTGCTCACTTTGTTTGGATCTTTGCTCTTGTGTCTGCTTTCCACACTTGTTTCTAATCTTGTGGACCCTTATTAAACGTTGTGAATCTTCCAGTGCACTGCATAGTCTCCTTCAGCACCCTCGGATATGTTCCATCTCACTCGAAATTTGTTGTTCGATCTTCTGTAACTTTTCAAGTGTCTCATTAAGATAGTATCTATTGCATTCATAATGCCATAGTAATCTAATAATTAAAAAGCAGTTTTAGTCCTGGCAAATATTTTCAGGAATGAATCGTTAAGCAATTCAACCAGCTTCACATTGTCATCAATTACTCCCTGTTATTAAATAAAAAGTTGGTAATGTGATTATCTTTTCAAAAATGAGGTTGATTTTAGTTTCTGGATGGGGACTTAGTCGAGCCTGTCCAAGAGCAGCAGTGGAATGACCCAGCCGATGCTTGAAATTATTCATTGATTGGTGCAGGTAATATTGAATAGGCCAGCATTTACTGCCCGTCCCTAATTACCCTTGAGAAGGCTGGGGTAAGTTGCCTCCTTAAATTGCTGTAGTCCATGTGGTGTAAGTACACCCACAGTATTGTTCGGAAGGGAGTTTCAGGACTTTGACCCAGCAACGGTGAAGGAATGGTGATATATTTCCAACTCAGGCTGGCATGTGGTTTGGAAGGGAACTTGCCCGCGATGATGTTCACATATATCTGATACCCTTGCCCTTCTGGATGGTAATGGTTGTTGGTTTGGAAGGTGCTGGCTCAGGAGCCCTGGTGACTTCCTGCAGTGCTTCTTGTAGATGGTACACATTGCTGCAACTGTGCAATAGTGATGAAGGGACATTGGAGGTGGCGTCAGTCAAGAGAGCTGCATTCTTCTGGGTGACGTTGAACTTCTTGAGTATTGTTGGAGTTTCACTCATCCAGTCAATTAAGGAGTTTGGTACCACATGCCTGTCTTGTGCCTTGTAGATGGTGACCAAGCTCTGGGAAGTCAGGAGGTGAGTTACTCATCACAGAATTCCCAGCCTCTGACCTGTTCTTGTAGCTGCAGTATTTATGTGGCTGGTCCAATTCAGTTTTTGATCAATGGTAATCTTCCCAGGGCACTGACAATAGGGGATCCAGCGATGGTAATGCCGTTGAATATCAAAGGGAGATGGTCACCCTCTATTGTTGGAGATGGTCATTGCCTGGCACTTGTTATCATTAGCATTACCTTTTTTAAAATGGCTGCAAGTCATCCAGCTGTTTGGACTTTAAGGCTGGCAGCTGGCAGCCACCATCGAAGAGTAGAAGCCAGTAACATAGGTGGTCAGGAATGAGGTCTGCTGGGAATTATAGTCAGGGAATGCCCAACGTTTCCTTGTGGGACTGAGAGGAGCACTCCTACTTCACTGGGTCAACAAACAAACTTATCATTCTGGATCTTGAGCCCTGGATCCATTTCTCTACAGCTGCAGCTTGGCAGGGAAACCACCACAGCTCGTTTTGAGCCTTTGGCCAATATTGCAATGAGGTCCCATTGGTGACTTTGGAGATCATTTGCATACTTAAAGAAGAACCACATTGGAATGTTTTCCAGTAGCAGAGATGACTCATCAGAGGCCACTGGCGAGGTATTCTAGCCTCGCTGCTGGCTATGATGCTTTGCGTGGTTCGTGTCCTCTGCCGCTGAGGAGCTTGCTGTGGGGGTGGGGTGGGGGGGGGTTCATTGCCACATTTTAACATTTCAGTCGACACATATTCTGTGGTAACTAGTGGTTAAGACCTCTGCCCATTTTAACCGTTCCCTGCCTAGTTTATGCCAGGCAGGCAATATTTCTTAGATCATTTCATAGAATCTTACAGTGCAGAAGGAGGCCATTCGGCCCATCAAATCTGCACCGACCACAATCCCACCCAGGCCCTATCCTGTTTACCTTAGCTAGTCCCCCGACTAGCTAAAGGGGCAATTTAACATGGCCAATCCACCTAACCTGCACATCTTTGGACTGTGGGAGGAAACCGGAGCAGCCGGAGGAAACCCATACAGACACGGCGAGAAAGTGCAGACTCCGCACAGACAGCGAGCCAAACCGGGAATTGAACCCAGGTCCCTGGAGCTGTGAGGCAGCAGTGCTAGCCACTACACCACTGTGAACATCATCTCCACCGCCAGCATTTTTTGTTTTGCGTTTAATAAACTGATCTGAAAGACAAATGATTACCTTTTTTTTGCCAAACATTGTTAAACGTAAAAGAAACCTTTTCATCTCTCATATATTTGAATATTGATTTGGAAAGCAAAGAAGAATTAAGAGGCTGGTAGGTTTCACATCAGTTTGAACAATAAAGGGATTTTGTTTTAATATGTTTCTATTTCTATGTTAAATATTCAGGGAATAGTTCTTTATTGTAGTTAGCTGTTACCTCTTTGTTGTCTGCTATCCCATCAGTTAGAATGATGAATGCAGTAATGTACCAGATGTTGCCTAAAAGGTGTTGGTGGATAGAGTTTGAAGGATGCTTAAGCCACGTCTCTGTAAAGCGGTGCATGTGATTGGTAGCAGAGAGGAGCATACAAGCTGAAATTTAGATTGTACATTTTTAATTCTTATTCTACCCTTATTTTTATATTAATTATGCACCAGTGGCCTAAACTAAAGTTGGAAATGTGACAAACAGCATTCTTTTATCTTTCGCCTCAGTCTAAAAAGCTACTATTACAGATTTTAAGCTCGCCAGAATCAGGTACCAGGTTTTTATCTTGTTAGAAAATAACTCTGTTGTCCGCTGTGTCTCATTTTATATAATGCAGTTTATAAAAAGAAGATCCTCTGGTTTTGCACATGTGTGAGTGAAAAGCTTACTCGGGGACCAAATGGATATTGGAAAAGTTAAATGGAATGAATCCCATTAACCCTTCCTTTAAGAGCCCCTTTTATCTGACATTCAGTCCTTTATTTTTATATTAGAACTTCAAAGATACAACATCAACTTCAGTAATGATTTTACTTAAGCCTTTAAGACTGAGTATTTTAGCATAGAATTAGATAAACGTTTTACATCTCAGGGTGTCAAATGCCTTAATACTCTGGTTTAATCCTTAAAAAGTGATCTGGAGTTTAACACAATATTTTGTGTCTATTTGGAAATGTTGCGACAGTCCTCTCTCTGAAAGTTTGATTAAGGTTTTATTTGCTTTCCAAAGATGTCAAATTGCTCTTTTTCTCATGTACCAAGATCCTTCAGTTTTTTTTCTCCTTTTTTCAGATTATTTTTCGGGAAGGTATAATTTTCTTTGCCTTTTGAGGTTTGATTTAAAAAAACCCAGAATTTTTATAGTGGATGTATCAGTTCAACACTTTATGCTAATCTTTGCAAAAACCTTGGCAGCCATCTTTGTCTAACACATAAAGTCATTGTTGCAGCTCTGAATGTCAGGAATGAGATGCCTTTGAATAGTTTAAAAAACAAAGCCAAGTTTCCTCAAAGAGTTCTTTGTTGGGACAGGAAGAAGGTCGGAAAATGGTGTCAGCTGAGAATTCTTATCCATATGTCTTTCCATGTTCATCCTTGCTATTCTGAATAACCATTCTGAGGCCTTCAACTGTAATATCAAGGGAGCTATGATAGCAGATGAATGAATTTCCCAAATAAATATGAACCTTTTAAAAGCGCACTTTTGATTTAATTACTTTAAAATGTGTTTCTTTACTATGAGACTGCAAGTGCTGAGTTGTCTTGGCATGGTGGCACAGTGGTTAGCACTTTTGCCTCACACTGCTAGGGACCTGGGATCGAGTCCTGGCTTAGGTTACTGTCTGTGCAGAGTATGCATGTTTTCCCAGTGTCTGCTTGGGTTTCCTCCGGGTGCTCCGGTTTTCCTCCCGCAGTCCGAAAGACGTGCTGCTTAAGCGCATTGGCCATGCTAAATTCTCCCTCAGTGTACCCGAACAGGTGCTGGAGTGTGACGAATAGCGGATTTTCACACTAACTTCATTGTAGTATCAATGTAAGCCTACTTGCGACTAATAATAAAATAAATTTTATAAATAATAAAATAAATTACACGATACACAATTTTTGACTTGTACCTTTAAATTACTTCATTAAAATTGATGTCATCTTCCACGAATGCTGAGTAATCATTCTTTTCCAATTGGCCTAAAAAAAACTTTTCTTAAATAGGACAATTATTTTGGAAATGCCACAGAAAAAAATGCCCTTTCTAATGTTTTCAGCTCGAAACTTTTGGTGCTTTTTAATTTCAACTTGTGTTCAAATATTTAAGACTGAGCATAGAACTCATGAGATAAGTATGTGACAGAGCAGGTAGACTGTAATAACAAAAAATGAATCAAATTAGAGTGGTTGAATGTTAGCTATTGAGGAAAGGTTGTTGGGCGGTGAGCGGTTGAGTTGAATTGGTGATTAGTGATTACCAAACTTCGTGATTTGTAGCAAGGATAAATATTGCATGTTGGGCATTAATTTCTGCTGGGAAGCCATTCCAATTTCCTCATTATGTAAAGTAGTTGGGAATGGGAGATTGTTTGTGGATATCAGGTAGAATTTCATGCAGATGTATAAAGCAGTAATTTATTATCAGGATGTTTGTACTGAGTACTATGTCAAGCTGCACAGGATTTCCTGCAGAATGACAGTCATCATTGGATTGCCACTGTGCTCTATGTTGCCTCATCTTTCTTGCCAAGTCTTATGAGCCTGATCTCTCTCGAAATGTGGAGTGCAGCGTCCCTCAAAGAGCCCTATCCCAGGGCTATAGAATCTGGGAGAAGATTCCCCAGTGTCTACCCTGTCAAACCCCTTCACAAGCTTATGGGGTGAATTTTACAGTCCCCTGTTCGCATATTTAAAGGGAGGGGGAGCTCATAAAGTAAAACCAGTGGCCTGTCCACCACCTTACTGCCCGTCTCCAACCTGTCTCCCATAGTGCAGTGGGCGGGCAGTGTGTTAGGCAGCCCGCATGCACTTGGGCCTATCACTGGCCAATCAGTGGCCACATAAGGACCTCACTCCTTTTCAGCCACAATTTTATGTGCAACAGCCTAAAACAGAAGCAAGGTGGACAGCCCAGGAAGAAAGGGCAGCACACATCCTTTTCAGATTCCTCTGTGCCCACTGGGGACACCCTCTCCCCTGCCCACTGGGGAGAAACAGCACCCCACCACCCCCGCCCCCCCCCCCCCCCCCCCACCACCTCCATAAGATTATACCATCCTATATCTTTCTTGCTACGTTCCCCCAGTCTAATTGGCCAGCAGCTGTCTCAGATGGGGCAGCTCTCCAAGATGGAACAAAAGTCCCACTCTGATGCAGGTGGGGCTGCCCCGCCAGTTCCAGCATCTTATCGGTGTGGGCAGCCTGGTTTCTGGTCTGAAGGTCTTTACAACTGGGGGGGTGGGTGTGGATATTCTGTGCCCCGTAAAATCCACCTCTATATGTTTCGCTGAGACTTCAAGTACTGCACATTGTGCCAGCTGAAATTAAGTGTTATGAAATGTGGGCTTGAGTTCGCTTCTGAGATGTGTTTAAACCCCAGTGCTCTGTGTCTAGGCACTGCCTTGTGCTCTCTTTCACACATGCTAACTTGGCAATTGAACTGAGCAACGTGAAAAATGTATGACATGAAATTTGCTCAAATGCTGTACATTATACCCTGCGTTGGGTCTTTAAGAAGTTGAGAAGCCTTGTGCTAAGATTTTTGGACAAATATAGTGCAGCATTGTACTTTCTAATGCATCCTTGTTATATTAAGAATATTTTAGAGAGTATCCAGTTATTTTTTTAAAAATTCAAACTCTTTTAGGAACTTGGCCATCCTTTTGTTCTGGTGTGTGTTTCCATTGTTTAAGTAGAAATGGCACTGGAAAAACTGTGTGAGAGAACATTTTAGCATGATTAACACAAACTGAAAATTCTGGCAACATTCAGTTGGACTAGTCCAGATGAAAGGTTATACCCGAAATGTTAATTTTTTTTCCCCAAACCAAGTTAGTTCTGCCAGGCCACTGTTTTCAGTCAATGTAGTTTTGGTTTCAGATTTCCAACGCTGTTTATATTTCCATTGCTCAATCATTCTTGGTTCTGATGACGTGACAGAGGCCTGACTGCAATCCCAACCTGAGACTTGAGCAGGAGAGCAAATGTAGCTTTCCTGCCAAGGCAAAGCTGTCAGGAAGTGGGCCCAGGACCAGATGGAATCATAGAATGGTTACAGTACAGGAGGAGGCCATTTGGCCCATTGTGCCCATGCCAGCTCACTGCAACTCAATGAGTCCCTCGCCCTACTCTTTTCCCACAGCCTTGCCAATATCTCTTCACCTTCAGTTGCTGATCCAATTCCCTTTGAAAAATCACAGTTTAACCTTCCATCTAAGGCAGGGCATTCTAGATCCTAACTACATGCTGTATGTAAATTTTTTTTTGCCTCATGTTATCATTGGTTCTTTTGCCAATCACCTTAAGTTGGAATCACTTTTAGTCCTAAACAATACAATTCACACGTACTTCGTCTTGTGCTCTAAACATCTTTGTCCAATCTCTCCAGGCTCCCACCTTTTCCTGACCATCTGCATGACTCAACCCGCCTCACCCCATCTTCAAGAGTATAAAATCCATTATATTTCTCCTTCTCTGTCGCTCCGAAGAAGTCATACAGACTCAAAACGTTAAGTCTGTTTCTCTCTCCACTGATGCTGTCAGCCCTTCTGAGTTTATCCAGCATTTTCTGTTTTTATTTCAGATTTCCAGCATCCGCAGTACTTTACTTTCACCTTAAATTGACATCCTCTGGGAACAGTCTCTCTCTATCTCCTCTGTCTAGACTCCCTTACGATTTTGAACACCTCGATCAAATCTTCCCTCAGTCTCCTATTCTGTAAGGAAAATGACCCCAACTTCTCCAATCTAAGTAACTGAAGTCCTTCATGCTTTGAAGCATTTTCATAAGTCTTTCCTGCACCATCTCTAAAGCCTTCATATCCTTCCAAAAGTGCAGCGCCCATAATTGGAAACAATACTTCACCTGAGGCCAAATGTGGTTTTACTATGATTCATCATCATTTCCTTGCCTTTATATCCAGTGCCTCTATTTATAAAGCATTTTTTCACCTACCACCTTGAGTGATTGTGCCCCTTTCTGTCTACTTTCACACTTAAAATTTTATTTTGTGTTTCCGCCACTCGTTCCTCCGAACAAAATGTACCGTTTCACATTTCCCTGCATTAAATTTCATCTGCAACATGCCTGACTATCCCACCAGCCTGCCTGCATCCTCTTGAAGTCTGTCACTATTCTCTCCGACAGTTCGCAATAGTTCCAAGTTGTGTGTCATCTGCAGACTTTGAAATTGTGCCTTTGCACCCGAGTCTGGGTAGTTAATACTAAGGAAAGCAGTGGTCCTGGAGAAACTTGCTGCATATCTTCTTCCAGTCTGAAAAGTCACCGTTTACACTACTTACTGTTTCCTGTCACTCTGCCAACTTTGTATCCATGCTGCCATTGTCCCTTTTATTTCACAGGCCTCAGCTTTGCTGGCAAGTCTATTATGCGACACTTTATCGAACATCTTTTGAAAGTCCACATACAGCAAATCAAGCACATTACCATTAGCAACCCCTTCATCAAAAAGTTAATCAAGTTAGTTAAGCACAATTTGCCTTGAAAAGATATATGCACAGGCTTCCCTCAATTAATCCAAAGCTTGTCTAAGTGGCTGTTAATTTTGTCCTGTCTTATTGGTTTCTAAAAGTGTACATTTCACTTAGGTCATTCTGACTAGCCTGTGGTTTCTGGATTTATTTTTAAACACTTCTTCAACCCAGAAAAGGTAAGTTTAAAAAAAACTGACCCAGGCTACATGAGGAAACCTTTGGTCTCCTTACCCTAGACTTCTGTTCCCTCCTTATAGCATAATGAAATTGTCTGTGGCTGTGGTGCACTATCTATCTAAAAGCCTTCTGCAGCCTTTTTTAAACACTTCTCCTCTGCTGTCTTAAGTGAGACTACTCCTGCCTGGTTGCAGTCTCCACAAAAGAATGGCCTCTCTTTCCTCATTCTGCATATTATCTACTTCCTGTTTCTCATCTAAGTGCTGCCATTCAGTCACATCATCCAAAGTCATATTTAATGGAATCCAGAAAATTGGTGAGGTCTCTGCATTGGCTCCGTTAGGGAAGGCCCATAGCCTTAAGTGCCAATCAGGCATTTAACTGTACAGGATTGGAATCAAGGGCACACGAGGTAAAAGTCCTGTCCACCATTGTTGCCAGCCAGAGAGAGGCCAGCAGCTCATTTGAATGGCAATTGCCATTGCGGGGACAGGGCAATTACTGCCACTGGTACGATACCCACCTTAGGCCTGATATCGTTGCTGGATCCCAGTCCACAGGTGAGTTATGGCAGAGGGAGGGAGGGGTCACAGGAAAGGGTGGATTGGCAGGAAAGGCAGGGGGTTGGCTCTTAGAAGGTGCCCATCCTTCCCAGTGCCAGGTGCCTTGATCAGGCAGTTGCCATAAGCTGGTGTTCCCTTTACATTTGACATTTCTTTGGACTGTCCTGATGAATGAAAGCTTTAACAATGTGTCTTTTTTTCAGCAATACTGAATATTTGAAGTGTGGTCACTGTTGTAATGTAGGAATGATAATGATCAGATAACTTGTTTTAGTGAGGTTGGTTAAGAGTGAATCATTGTCCAGGGAGAACACCACCGCTCCTCTTGCTATTAGTCTCGCTGAAAGGGCAGATCAGTCCTTGAATTAACATCTCATGTAAAAGACAGTTCCACCCCCTCCCTTTCCAATGCCTTGGGCTGAACGAGATTTTTTTCAATTTGTGAGTTGTCCTATATGACCCTGAGCGGATTTTATCTCCATATGCTCCTCAACACAAAGGCTGCCGACTTCCATCTCCGTAATATCACCTGTCTAACCTCAGCCCATGCTTTTGTCACTAGCTTCCAGGGACACACGTCCAAGGAAAGGACCAGGCTACTCAATTTGAATGCAAACATCCTTTAGGATTTATTCAAATACATCTTGGGTGGCTTATTTAAACTTTACAGTCACAAAAATGTTCTTGTCTCCATCCCTTTTATGAGGGCATTTGCAATCTTTGTTTTTAGGAGCCGAATCCTTCTGCATCTCTTGAACGTTGGTATTCAAAGCAAATAGCTTCTGTAGAGAATGATATAAGAAGAAAACACGGCATAGAAATATTACTTCCATCACAGTTTGGCATTGCGATGATGAATTTTGTATAAACTATACAGACTTATAAACCAGCCTATCAATGAGATTTTCTGGCCCTTCCTGCCAGCGGGATTTTCCGATCCTGTCTAAAGTGACCTCCTCCCAGCGTGTCGAACAGTGCAAATGGCCCGTGACTCCGGCAGGCCTGGAAAATTGTGTTGGCAGCCAACAGTGAGACACCTCCACCGCCAGAAAATACATCACAGAATGTGGTGACTGGGTGGGAACAGGCTGTGGAGAATCCAGGCCTGGAAATGAAACATAAAATATATGACAGTGGGACAGCAGAATTAAGCAACCCACATTGCAAACATATAGATATATAACAACTGTTTTCTTGCACTTTGGCTGTTTATTAAGTTTGCTTGGCAGTTAAGTCCACATCAAATTCTAGTGTAGTATTGTTCTGCCACCTTCTGAAGTTAAATGATAAAACCAGCAGCTGAAACAACGCACAGTCTTTGCTGTTTACTCCTTGGACGTGGTACACATTTACCTAGATATCATGGTGAGTTTAAATTGTCTGTTTGAGACATTACGAACTAGGGCTCACCTACAAGAGTATTCTGAAAGATAGACGTCAGAAAATCTAAAGTAAATGTAGCAGTGACGTCCTGTGTACAAGTTCTGACTGATCACAGAGCTCACTCAATTCAAAGAAATGACATTTGCAAAGAGCCGATATGGGTCACACTCTCGAATCACCTTTGCAGATGTGTTCAGGTATGATTGTGAATGTTGTTATTTACCTGGAAACATGTGACAGATAGACTTCACCGAATGAGACATTCCCCGAAATTGAGCATGTGACCCTTGCCACGCAGCTGTTCCAAGGTGAGACATCCATCTCAGACTTTACTTTCTCAATGAAGAACTTTAATCAGCGGTTTACTCCCTTTTTCCGTCGGGCATGAAGCAGTCCGAGTGAGCTACTTGGTTGGCCGATTCATGTTTGTAGGTAAGGCCACACTTCCCCAGCTGGGCTGAAAATGACATTGTGGATATATCCTGTACCCTTTGGTTCTCTCTCTGCTCGGTTGAGGATATCTGTGCATAGCCTAAGATGTTGCAGACGGGAAGGTGGGAAATAAGATGAACCCATAAATACTTCGAAAAGTTTGGTGAAATACATTCTGCTGTCAGTTTGCAAGAGCAATGATTTGGAACAGTAGACAATGATGTTGTTGCTACTAGTATTACTGTGCTGCTGCAGCCCCAGAGTAGCGTTGAATGAATTTGTGTTTTGTCTCTTTATTTAATTTACTGTTCAATTTACAGTTTGATGTTTACCCCCCTCTCTGTTAAATAACATGTTGGCTTTTTGCTGGTGTTTTTGTTGAAAGCTGGCGTTTTTGTTGAAAGCTGGCTGTGTACTACCCAATCCATCTTAACTATTACTTCAGTTGCTACCTCTAGGTACTGACCCAAGTGCTAAGCAATGAGATTGCTGCTAGTTTTAAAGGGCTTATAATGATGAGTATTTTGGATTACTGGAAGTTTTGAATTGCAGTCCACCCCTCCCTGACAGCTGCTGTGCTTGATCAGTGAAACGTAACGTCTTTGGTATCTGTTTAGGAAATCCCAGTCTGCCTGGAAGACATTGAGCTGGCAGGAGAGAAGGCGGCATTGTCTACTTTTCATAATACATAGACTTTCGTGCACAAAAAAAGCAGACAGACATCTCCTAAGAATTAGAAACAGCTACTTCTATAACTGAGATGCCAGTGAAACCGTGATAGTGTCTAGTTTTGATGCTATTGGGGTGAAGCTGAATGCTTTTTTTTGTAGCTATATTAAAACTTTGTCTTACTGTACATATGTGCAGATTTTCAGGAAATTAATTTCTGAGTCACTGACTTTTTTGCGGAATTAAAACACAATTTTTGTGATTATCGTTAGCCCTTTGTTCAGGGTTGTATGGAAATAGCCATTCCTTTTAAATTCCACAAAAGCATTCATTTTGGCTTGTCTTTCTTGCCGTGGTATGTATTTCTTCATAGTTCACTCAGTACTTTCACTTCCCTTTTTAATCTATTTTGTTTAAATTGGAAAATCATTAAGTTTTGCATGCATGAATCTGTGGTGTTAAGAGTCTTTGTTGTGTGTGTGTTATGCAGTGCATTATTGTTGGGAGTCTCCTTGGCCAAACCAGACTACAGACTCGGAGATCACGGTTAGATTTGCTGAATGCTGTCCAGTGCTTTCTGCTGACAACTTTGCACATGATGAGTAATGATCATCTCTGATATTTCCTATTCATACTTTGCACATCCTGATTTCAAATCATTGGGCACGATCTTACTGCTCGCTCATGCCACACTCCCACTGCAGCGAAGATGGGAGATTTTGGCTACAAGCCAAATCGCCATTCACTGCAGCGGGATGGAAAAATTCCGATCGTTGTATCCCTGATTCAGTGAGTATCCATTAAGGTCTGCCAGTGTTCATGGAACATTGTAATCTTGCTTTTCTGTGGAGTACATTCGAAGCCATGGAATTTAATAACAAATTATATCCGTTAACCAATTGTTATGTCCCCCCCACCTCGATTTTTCATTGTGCAGACAATAAAAGCTTGTTGGTGTCTTCACCTTGCCCACAGCTAAACCTCAATAGCTTCTGTACCAACTTTAACAAAATGTTAACGTTGGAGCTAACCAAGTCAGGAGGCAATGGCCTAATGGTATTATCATTAGACTATTAATCCAGAAACTCAGCTAATGTTCTGGGGATCTGGGTTCGAAACCCACCATGGCAGATGGTGGAATTTGAGTTCAATAAAAAATATTTGGAATTATGAATCTACTGTTGAGCGTGAAACAATTCTTGACGGTCAGAAAAACCCAGCTGGTTCACTGATATCCTTTATGGAAGGGAATCTGCCATCCTTACTTGGCCTGGCCTAAGGTAACTCCTGAGTTACAGCAATGTGGTTAACTCTCAATTGCCCTTAGGCAACTAGAGATGGGCAATAAATGCTGGCCAGCCAGTGATGCCCATATCCCATGAATGAATAAATAAATTAAGAGATGGGAGTCTTATGGATTCAGCAGTTTTGATCTTTTTAATAGCTAGGCTTAGCAAATTCAGCATTGTGTACATTGTTTACCATTGACTGAGAAACCCCATGTGTGTCAGCAACCATTGGCACCTCTCAGTTGCTATGAGAAAAGTAGAGTATGCCATTATACTGAACTATAATGTGTGCACATTTGGATTTTATTTATTCTTGTGATGTGGCTGCCGCTGGCAAGGCGGTATTTATTGCCCATTTCTCATTGCCTTGAGGGTACTGTCAAGCACGTACTGTGGTACTGGAACAATGTGGAGACAGATTGGGTAGGGGTGGTAAATCTCTTCTCTGAAGGGCATTAATGAACCATAGGATGATCATTTACACAGTCATTGGTTTGCCTCCTCCACTCACACACGCAGGTTAGAGGCTGATCAGTGTCTCTCACATTTACAGATACACTGTAATCAATTTCTACACACATAGAAACGTGCAAGAGTTACAAGCTTAACTTACACAAAATTAAGAAGTTTCTTAAAAGCACCAGATTGGAAACATGTTGTTGTTTCTTGATCTCTAGTTGTCTGTAAGTTTCTTCAAGGTTATATTTAAAACATTGATTTGATTTTAATAATACACTTCCTAATTAAAGCAATAGGGCTTATTATTGATGGAAAGAAGATACCATTTAAATGTAAAGGTGGGGTAAATTTTCTTAGGTTTCTGATTATTTTTGGTTACGTACATTCACGGGCAACTGAAGAATCTTATGTTGAAATTATGTAAGAACCACAATACTGTACTTTGGGACTGCTTTTAAATCTTTGCCTGGAGGACTTTGAAAGAAAAGAAATTAACTTTTTAATATCTTTTAAATTTTGTCATCCTGCTTTTCTCCCGAAATTAAAAACAACTGTGGTCTAGATAAATCCTTTTTAATCTAACACGTCTGTTCAAAAGGAAATTGTTTGATTTTTTTTGCAGCAGTGGTTCAGACTGACCTTGTGTCTGTGTATCCCAGAACGTGGCAAGAATCTGAGGAATAGATAGCCGTGTGTTGTTAGGCATTTGTCATCAAGCACAAATGTTGTTAATTAAAATCATAAAAAAAACTTCAATTTGGCAATTTTAAAGCTTTATTTTTCTTGTTGAACCAGTTGACTTAAAACAGAAATATCTCCCAAATATGCAAAAGGTTCAATGAATTGATATTTTTATAGGAGCAGACGTCTCTTTGTCAAAGGTGAATGTATTTAATTGAAAGCATAAACCATTACTTTAGTCACTTTAAAAGTTGTTTTTTGGATTCTTTGTTGTTTAGTCTTCAATGTAATTTTCACAGAAGTCTCTCTAAATAGCTAATAGAGGCCGGGGGCTCTTGTTTAAAAAAAGACTAAATTTATCTTGCTTTGTGCCTGTGTGAGAAGTGAGGTTCTTCTTGGCCAGACAATGGATAACCAATGCACGGAAGATGCTAATGTGGTGTGTGGTAGCCACATTGTTTTTGCCCCCATCCAGCCATCCTCGGCAGTTACTGAACTGCAGGCAGACGCCCTTACTGCACTGAAACGTAACATTTGTTTGCCTTTTGCTTTGAGTTGCCAAATAAATTACAGCTAGTGAATGGTCAAAGAAAAGTACAGCATAGTAACGGCCCCTTTGGCCCTCCAAGCCTGTGTCAATCATGATGCCCTAACTAAATTTAAAAAAACCTTCTGTCCTTATCCGTACTCTTTCATGATGTTCAAAGGAAGCTATAACATTCTGTCCAAAGCTGTGTGGTTGGCACTTAAATATTAAACTATAATTAATATATTATCAATTTGAATTTTTTGAAGGGGTAACCACGAAGGTAGATGAGGGCAGTGCAGTTGATGTTGTCTACATGGATGTTAGCAAGGCCTTTGACAACGTACCGAATGGTAGATTGTTGCATAAAGTTAAATCTCACGCAATCCAGGGTGAGGTATCTGAATGGATACAAAATTGGCTTATTGACAGAAGCCAAAGGGTGGTTGTAGAGAGTTGTTTTTCAAACTGAAGACCTGTGACGAGTGGTGTGCCTCAGGGATCAGTGCTAGGCCCACTGTTATTTGTCACTTATATTAATGATTTGGATGAGAATATAGGGGGCATGGTTAGTAAGTTTGCAGATGACACCAAGAATGGTGGCATGGTGGACAGTAAGGAAGGTTATCTCCAATTGCAATGGGATCTTGATCAATGGGTCAGTGGGCTGACGAATGGCAGATGGAGTTTAACTTAGACAAATGTGAGGTAATACATTTTGGTGGATTGAACTAAGGCAGGAATTACTTAGTTAATGGTAGGGCGTTGGAGAGAGTTACAGAACAAAGAGATCTAGAGGTACATGTTCTTAGGTCCTTGAAAGTGGAGTCACAGGTGGACAGAGTGGTGAAGAAGGCATTCGGCATGCTTGGTTTCATTGGTCAGAACATTGAATACAGAAATTGGGACGTCTTGTTGAAGTTGTACAAGATATTCGTAAGGCCACGTTTGGAACACTATGTGCAATTCTGGTCACCCTATTATAGAAAGAATATTATTAAACTAGAAAGAATGCAGAAAAGATTTACTAGGATGCTACTGGGACTTGATGGATTGAGTTATAAGGAGACGCTGAATAGACTAGGACTTTTTTCTCTGGAGCGTAAGAGGCTGAGGGGTGACCTTATAGAGATCTATAAAATAATGAGGGGCACAGAGAAGATTGGTAGTCAATATCTTTTCCCAAAGGTAGGGGAGTCTAAAACTCAAGGGCATAGGTTTAAGGTGAGAGGGGAGAGATACAGATGTGTCCAGAGGGGCAATTTTTTCACACAGAGGGTGATGAGTGTCTGGAACAAGCTGCCAGAGGTAGTAGTAGAGGCAGGTACAATTTTATCTTTTAAAAAGCATTTAGATAGTTTCATGGGTACAATGGGTATAGAGGGATATGGGCCAAATGCGAGCAATTGAGATTATCTTAGGAGATTTAAAAAAAAAAGGGCAGCATGGACAAGTTGATCCAAAGGGCCTGTTTCCATGCTGTAAACCTCTATGACTGTATGACTATGTGGTGGGTGCCTGGAATGCGCTGCCAGAGGAGGTGGTGGAAGCAGGCACATTAGCAACATTTAAGAGGCATCTGGATGGGTAAATAAATAGGGAAGGAATAGAGGGGTTTGGACCGAGTAAGGGTAGAAGTTTTTATTTGGTTTAGTTAGGGCATCATGATTGACATGGACGACCGAAGGGCCTATTCCTGTGCTGTACTTTTCTTTGTTCTTTTCTCGATAAAATTGTGGTAGGTAGTTATGTGTGGTATGGCAGCACAGTGGTTAGCACTGCTGTCTCACAGCACTAGGGACCTGGGTTCAATTTGGCCTTGGATGACTGTGTGGAGTTTGCGTGTTTTCCCTGCGTCTGTGTGGATTTCCACTGGATGTTCCCGTTTCCCTTCCCACTCTAAAGATATGCAGGTTAGGGGGATTAGTTTGGCAAATGTGTGAGGTTACAGGGATAAGGCAGGGGGTGAGCCTAGGTAAGATGCTGTGTCAGCGAGTCAGTGCAGACCCGATGGGTGGAGTGGCCTCTTTCTGCATTATAGGGATTCGTTAAAAAAATGTCAATTGTCATGAACTTTTGATGTTTTAAGAGTAAAGATCATCGTAAGAGGTGCATTTTCCTTTCAGTACTCATTATGGGAATGTAGGAACACTTAAAAGACATATAGCCTTCAAGCCTCCTCCTAGACACCAACTGTACCTTATATGTACCATAACTCTATTTACCCACTCTTCCTTCATGCTAAAGATTTAAAAAGAAGTCTATTTCTGATTGTGTTTAATAGCTGAAATAGCTGCAATGAAGTTACTCTGAAAATCTCCCAGTCGACACACTCCGGCGCCTGTTCAGGTACACAGAGGAAGAATTTAGCATGGCCAGTGCACCTAACCAGCATGTCTTTCAAACTGTAGGAGACTCCAAACAGACAGTGACCCAAGCCAGGAATTGAATCTGGGTTCCGGCACTGTGAGGCAGCAGTGCCAACCACTGTGCCACCATGTCGCATTCTGGATTGACATCCAGTTGGATCCTTGTGTCTGGTGGGTGGGAGTACATGATCTCAGTTTTGTGAGTTATTTTCAGCACCTCGTTATAGAATGAATGCAGCAGCATTCAATGAAGTTCGGCCTGTTTATATTTGAATACTTTTTTCTCAGTAAACTGTGGATTGGTAGTATAGTAACAAACATCTCCCTTCTAGCTTACTGGTTATTTCTCCATTCTTGGCAAAATATTGATCATGAATAATATGATAATGTTACTTAAAATGACCAGTATATTGAAATAAAGTGCAAATCATGCAGTTGTGGGTTAGAATGCATTCTCCATTATTTGTTCATAGTGATGCAAATTCCAAGTACACCTTGCATTGCTGGCACACAGGGTTTTCTCTGTGTGTGGCAAAGTAGATTTAAATGTTAAATATTCTGAAGGTAGTATAAGGGATGTCAGGGAAATATAGTCATTTGCTGCTATGTTTGAGCACAAAAAATACCTCTTTGCCTACCTCAGAATCATGTTTCACTGTTGGAGGCTCCCAGAGCATGCAGCACAAGACTTTGATATAGAACAACTCAAAAACAGACCTGAAGAAAAGACTCACATTTGGAATGTAATATTACAATGAATGGCAGGGCTTGTAATTTAATTGCAGTTAAACCCAACATGCACTCTTAAGTACAGAATGTCTGCAATTGGAGACAATTGCAAAGGTACAGGATTTATATTCTGGGAATGTGGTGGGGGGAATGTTGTAGTGTTTTAAGTTTATTTATTAGTGTCACAAGTAGGCTTACATCAACGGTGCAGTGAAGTTACTGTGAAAATCCCCTAGGTGCCACACTCTAGCACCTGTTCGGGTACACTGAGGGAGAATTTAGCATGGCCAGTGCACCTAACCAGCACATCTTTCAGGCTGTGGAGGAAACTGGAGCATCCGGAGGAAACCCACACAGACACGGTGAGAATGTGCAGACTCCACACAGATAGTGACCCAAACCAGAAATCAAAACCAGATCCCAAACACTGTGAGACAGCAGTGTTGACTATTGTCACCGTGCTGCTATGTGGTTATGGAAGTGTGTCACATGGAATATTTTGATTTCGGATAGTTAAGTGCATTTTCCAGTAATTCATAATGAGCACCATCTTTAAAAGGAGACTTCTGCTCAATTTTGTTGAATGATGTGGTTAGCACTGTTGCCTCACAGTGCCAGGGACCCGGGTTTGATTCCTGGCTTGGGTCATTGTCTGTGCGGAGTCTGCACGTTCTCCCCGTGTCTGCGTGGGTTTCCTCTGGGTGCTCCGGTTTTCTCCCACAGTCCGAAAAGTGTGCTGGTTTGATGCGTTGGCCATGCTAAATTCTCCCTCAGTGTACCTGAAATTCATTGCAGTGTTAATGTAAGTCTATTGTAACACTAATAAATAAACTTTACACTTTTAAACCAGTACAATGCCGCCACCAATGCAGGTGCTGCCTTTGGGCATTTTCCTCCTCCTCTCCTACCCAGCAATGTTCCTTGGCTTCCCTATTTTCCTGCTCCCTATCACTGCTTTTTCCTCCTCGTTCCTCTCTGGTTTCCAGGGACTGCTTTATTCTTTCTTCCTGAAGCTGGACTGAAAAGCTCCCATCCGCCAATGTTACTGCTGTGACGACAGTGCTCTGCTTTTTGGGTAAGAGCTTCCTGATCTCAATCATAGGCAGCGCTTCAGCAGCAGGAACCTGGCAGCGCTGTGTGGAGGAAGAGCCTGATCTGAGGTAGATTTTCCTTCCATGAATATGCACACAATGCAAATGTCCCCAGACTCATACAGTGTGCAGAAAGGGTGGTGCTGGCCAACATGTGAATGCAGAGCCACAGCAATGTGGTTGACTCTCAGCTGCCCTCCGAGGGCAACTAGGGATGGGCAACAAATGCTGGCCAGCCAGAAACGTCCATACCCCACGAATGAATTTTTTAAAATGATAAGATCCTGAGGTGTCTCGTCATGGTGGATGTGATGAGGATGGGGGGAGTTCTCTGGCCCTTGAAGCCGGTGGGATTCTCCAGTTCGGGTACCTCCTCCTGCAGGTTTCATGGTGGCACGGGGTGACATCCCCATTGACACCAGTGGGACCAGAGAATCCCGCTGCCAGTGAACAGAGTGCCACCTCCGAGAAACACGCAGCTGGGAGGCCAGAGAAATTCCCCTGACGTTTCCTCTTGAATGAGAATCTAAATCCAGGGATTCACTGTGTAAAAATGAGGGGTCGCCCTTAAAATGGAGGTGAGGCAGTCTTTTTCTCTCGGGGGTTCATGAGTCTTTAGACCTCTGTTCCTGAAAAGGTGGTGGAAGCAGAAGGAATACCTTTCAGGCTGAGATGGATAGATTGCTGGTAAGCACGATGGTGAGGGGTTTTCAGGGGAAGGCAGGGGGCGGATTCGAGGTTACTATCAGATCACCATGATCTTGTGAAATGGCAGAGCAGGATCGAGGGGCCAAATGGATTCCTCCTGCTCCTTCTTCTTATGAATCTTCTTCCATTCAGGCAGCACATTCTCGATCATGATCACGTGCCCATGAATGCCGGCGTTGGGCCATTTCTTATTACCATATCTCTTCATGAGTCTGTTATCCACAACTAAATTAAATACATGTTCTACTGTTTATCACATCCAGTACGTTCACTGACCACTGCACTCGCCAGCCACTGCCTTCTCTGGCCACTGCACACACTGGTTACTGTGTTCTCTGGCTGCTGCCTTCTCTGGCCACCATGCTTTCTGGCCATTGCATTCATTAACCTCTGCACATAGTAGCCACTGTGTTCTCTGGCCCCTGCACTCACTGCCTGTTGCATTCAATGGCTTCTATACACGGAGACTGCTGTCTTCTCTGGCCACTGCCTTCTCTAGCCACTGCTCTCTTTGGCCACTGCATTCTCTGGCCGCTGCGCTGTCTGGCCATTGTACCCTTTTTCTGCTGCGCTCTCTGGCAGCTGCCTTCTCTGGCCATGTGCTCACTGGCCATTGTACTCTTTTCCTGCTGCGCTCTCTGGCCTCAATGTTCTGTGGCTGCTATAATCTCTCTGTTGAATTCATTGGCCTCTGTACGCAGTGGCTCTGGCTTCTCTGGCTGCTGCGCTCTCCAGCCTCTTGACATTTCAGTTTAAGACAAAACAGACAAGACATTTCCATCTTTTTAAGAGCTGAATCATCCAGATTGTAGCTGATCCATTCAACAGCAGCAAAAGGCCCGGGAACTAAACAAAGGAGAGAGCTACAAGAATAGGATCACCAGAAATGTCAGAAAACATAGCCAGAAAGAAAAGTGCTTTTAAACTCTGGAAGAGAAGTTACAAGGTGAACAGAGAATTCTGAAGCACTGACGCACAATGAGAGCTGATGGTTATGCCACCAATTTTGTTGGGGAGCGAGGAAGATATATGGGAGACGGAATCATAGAAGGGCATGTACGATAATTGTAATAGATTAGTTGCAGTATATAATGAATTTAGCGAATACGTCACAAGATTTGGATCTTTATTTTTGAGGGAAATATGGTGAAAGAGGGCAAAAAGTGAGTTCATTGACGGAAAACATATTTGAACATTTTTTTGTTCTCATGAACAGATCATTGCACTCGGCTGTTTGTGCAGCTATTGTGTTTTCATTCCTGTTGTCTGGGCTCCCAGATGGAGTCAATGATACTTGACTTGATATTAGTCGAATGATGGAGGTCACAAGGTTGAGAACAAGCTATATCTCAGTTTATTTAGCACAAATTACTCTAATACAGTCTTATGTGCACAATCATTTCAGCACAGTGCTTTGCATACACATTTACCAATATTATGAAGTATTCTATTAAAATAAATTCCAGTTGGATTCAGTGTCAAAGTGAATTGCACTATATACAGATATCACTATTTCAAAACTGATATGTCACAGATTTCAAAACTGCGAAGATTTGTTTTCCCTCTTCATACTATCACTGTTCACTGTGGGACACAACAGCCTGACAATGAGAAATATCGTGAAAAAAAACTGAAGAAAATATAATTTTAACACTTTTAACCATGATTGATTTCACAAGGTGCCTTTGTCTTTGAATAGTAAGTGGCTCACTTAGAAGTAATTATTTTCTAGTTTGTCAGCATATCTATTTATTTCTTTTGCCCCTCCGTTTCCCCTCTGTCCTTCCTGCTTCATTGAGTCTTGCTGGCGTGTACAGTTCCTGAGCCACTGCTGGTATTTATTCTCAACTCACTGGCTGGTTTTTTTTCTATGACCACCAGCAAGCCAGTTGACCACTGGAGGCCGTCTTAGTCAAGCCTGCTTGTGTCTGACCTAAATGTTTACTACGGCACAGTTTCCGATATGAACATTGGCTGATTGATTCCCCTGCTCCTTGGCTTGGGACACTGAAACCAATTCTATTGACCCTACTGTCACTTCAGCTAAACTCAGCACAGTCTGGAAGGTTCATTTTCAGATTGCTCAGTGCACTCGCCCACTGAACCATTGGAGTAGCGGACGGTCTGTCAAAAAGTTACCCTGTAAAACAGCGTTGTGTGTTAATGCTACAAAATGCTGGCACCTGACTTTGAGCACACAAGCAGATTCACTATGTTGCCAGTAGGTACAAAAATCTACAAATACGAAGCCAGAGGAGCAGTTGGGTGTTTTTATTATTAGCCTAATGCAGATTGGAGGATTGCATAATAGAAGCAGTTAACATTCAGAGAGGATAGGAGGATAGGTAGATGGAAGCAAGCTGTTGCCAGCTGTCGAACAGTCTAGAACGTGGGGACTAAATAGGAGATTAAATGTAAGAGATTTCGACAGCAAGAGAAGTTTCTTCACACAACTGTGCGACTGTGGGATTCACTCCCAGAACGAGTATTTGAGGCAGAAATTATGTCAGATTAGATTGTAAATCTAATTTTAGATGGGGTGGCATGGTGGCCCAGTGGTAAGCAGTGCTGCCTCACAGTGCCAGGGACCCGGGTTCGATTTCAGGCTTGAGTCACTGTCCGTGCGGAGGTTGCACATTCTCTCCGTGTCTGCGTGGGTTTCTCCGGGTGTTCCGGTTTTCTCCCACAATCCAAAGGTGTGCAGGTTATGTTGATTGGCCATGCTAAATTGCCCTTGGTGTCAGGGGCAATAGGAGGATAAATGTGTTTGGTTACGGGGATAAGGTGGGATTGTGGTCAGTGCAAATTCGATACGTCACCATAGCCTCCTTCTGCACTGTAGGAATTCTCTGATTCTGTGAAAAGGTGGATGGATGAAAAAAGTGTAAATGTGATGATTGTATGGAGGGTAAACACTAGCATGGATTGGCTGGGTAAGTATTGTGTGTGTCAGTAGAACCTTGTCTTCCCTTCAGTAACTCGGATGCTAACACGATGATTAGCTTCAAAAAAACTAAAGAGCCAATGTAGGAATTTACTGGTCATTTTTGCCCCAATGTTCAGTTTTCAACACCAAGTTCTGCTTTGCCCCCAGTATGGCACTCACGGTGTACAAGCTACACCAGATTTCACTTTTGGTGAGGATGTTAGAGCATGCAGTGAGGGGAGTGGAGTAAGCAGGTTTTGGCGTCAGTCGGTGTATAACACCTTGGAGTTCAACACTCCAGCTAGCACTTTGACTTAACCTCACACAGCTGAAGGTACATATCACTGATATACAAAGGCATCGTTCAGGCCAGCGCCTGATTAATTTCTGTGAGCTGCTGCTGTGATTACAGAAGTGTTTGCTGTGGATTTGTGTTCTTTTAAGTTGCTTAAAATGATGTGGCAAATGCCAAAGAACTGTGTCCAGACCTCACAGATTCAGCACAAGTTGCTCCCCGACTTGGTGCCATTGGACTACAGCAAGGCAGGGAAAATAAGAACATAAGAAGTAGGAGCGAGGCATTCAGCCCCTCCAGCCTGCTTGGCCATTCAGTATGATCACAACCGATCTTCTACCTGACCTCCACTCTTCTGACCACTCTTTACATCCCTCAATTCACCGAGAAAACCTCAGGCTTGAATATCTTCAATGATGGAACTTCCAAAACCCTCCAGTGTACATAATTCCAAAGATTCCTAGGAGTGAAGAATTTTTTTTCCTCACCTTCGTCCTAAATCGTCAACCAATTATCCTGAGAATAAGCAGAGGCAGCACGGAACATGGCAACATGCTAATTGAGTTACAATCCCAATGTTAGTCTCAATTCCAGGTAAGGAACACAGAACTGGCTATGGAACAAAGTCATTCGCCATCAACCCAGACATAACCTACACAGAAGAAGTGTCCGGGAAATCCATCCGGTTAATGACAATGGGTGAACCAGTGAAGTGGGAGGGTTAGTAGGAGGACTGTCAGTTGTGTTCAGCTAGTGCTCTCCTCAGGACTGGTGGCACTCTGCTGAGACAGGTAGTTGACCAATAGGTCACCTCAAAATGGAGGCACTCTTTGCAGGGTTGTAGAAACTTAAAAATCTTCAGGGCCACCACTGTCAGGGCATCAGTATGAAGGGGAAGCCCGACCAGAGGACATCCCTGCAGTCACATCTCTGGCTGTCAAATCCCAGCAGTTCTTTGCTGGAGTGATGGAGATGGTTGCATATCAATGGTTCAGATATGAGGATGTTGCCAACCGTGGCATCCATTAAGGTTAGGACATGCAGCCGTTCCTGTTCCCTGATGGTTAGCACCAACCTGGCTCCAATTGTGCTTCACCTTGTCCTACTGGAGTGCAGGAGGTTTGTCAGTGAGTGGGGCACAATGTCTTTGGGGGATGCGGCTGTCATGGTCAAATAGCTGACTGTGTGTGTGCTGAAGATGGAGGGCAGGTGAAGATATGAAAGTGAGGTGTGAGTCATGATTAACAGTGATTTTTGATAAGTGAATAGTAAGGGTACTGAACAGTGTGTGGTAGTCGTGGTGCAGTTCATAAGATACTCAGTGTGAAAGTGCATTCACTGATTTTGACCAGTCATGTGAGGTAATTGAACATTTTGCAACACTGCGTTCAGGTTCTTGGGTCTTTCCTGATCACCTTGTCCTCTAGCCTTCATAAAGTCTGGCCTTAGCTGGACTATTATGTCCAGTTCTGGGCATCACACTTTAGGAGAGATTGCTGAGTGCAGATTTAAAGAGATATTCAAAATCACAAGGGGTCTGAAGAGAGTAGATAGGGAAGAATTGTTCCCATTGGTGGAGGGATTGAAGATGGTAGGGCACAGAATCCAAACAACTAGCAAAAGAAGCAATGGAGACATGAGCGGAAACATTTTCACGCAGCGAGTGGTTAAGGTCTGGAATGCGCTGCCTCAGAGTGTGGTGGAGGCAGCTTCAGTTGAGGATTGAAGAGGGAATTTGATTCTTATCTGCAGTATTTAGGGGGGAGGCAGGAGAATGGCACTAGGTTTCTCACTCATTCTGCCAGTGCAGACACGATGGGGCAAATGGGCTCCTGTGCTGTGACAATTCTGTCAGATTTATCATCTGATAAATTGTTTTTTCTGAATTTGCCTGATTCTTCTGATGCCAAAGGGTCTGTTCTTCACCTCTTCCCACTTTGTCCATCAGGTCTAAAAGCTCCAGAATCAACAATTCAGCTTTCATTTCTCGCCTGGAACCTCCGATCTCACCCATGGCTGGGATTCTCCGGTGCCGCTGCAGTGAATTGCTTGCCAAATTCTCCGTTCTCACTGGCAGCGGGGCTGGTGAGATGGGATCGGAGGAGAATCTCGCCCTTTGTCTCCCAGCTCCTTCAGTCTGATTTTTATACCTGCAGTGTGGAGAGCGCATGAGATCAGCTAGTTTTATCTGCTCATGGGCACATCCTTTTCCACTCCTGCACTTGGTCCATGCACATGACACAATGCATTCTTTGTTAATAAGAAAAAAAGCAATTACACCAGTTCTATCCGTTCCACTGTCAGTCGCTTGTCCACAATCTGCAGCAGATGTTTTATGCTTCCTTTAAACAAAACATAAGCTGTTATGTTTAACTTTGAACGTCACTTTGATGATGGATGAACTTGCCTTTTCTAGGACCATTACATTTTTCAACATGAGCAGGGTGTAAAAATGTCAAAAAAAATATTGGGAAGATCAGTCAAAGAGTTTGGATGACTGTCTGATTTTGTTTTCAATACTGGAAGATAATTGAGGACAAACACACTTTGCTTTTCTCTTTCAAGTGACTGGGATTCCATTGTGTTAACCAGATGCTTGGAATCTGCCAAGGGAAGGCCAAGCTGGTGTTTGTTTCTGACAAATCGGGACATTCCAAAGTTTGAAGTGCTTAGATTTATATTGCTTATGCTGCTCACACAGTGTAGCTTTTGGATAAAAGGGAACATGGTTGAGCTTAAAGAATTCTGTCTTCGTTTGTTCACTTTCAGCATCTTTGAGGCCTAAAGTTCTCTATAGACCAGATTGTGTACTCCAGCAGTGCAGATTTCATATTTCCTAACACTTGCGTTCCAAAACAATGCTGCAGTTTTTTTTTATTGTCAGCTAAATGGTAGACATCAGTATTTTCATGTGAATCACGTTGCCAAAACCTGATGGTGAACATTGTTGGGGTGAGATCTGTTCATACAGTAATATGGGCAGCACTGCTGCCTCACAGCACCAGGGACTTGGGTTTGATTCCCAGCTTGGGTCACTGTCTGTGTGGAGTTTGCACGTTCTCCCCCATGTCTGCATGGGTTTTCTCCGGCTGCTCCAGTTTCCTCCCGCATTCTGAAAGACGTACTGGTTAGGTGCATTGGCTATGCTAAATTTTCCCTCATTGTACCCGAATAGGTGCCAGAGTGTGACAACTAGGGGAATTTCCCAGTAACTTCATTGCAGTGTGAACGTAAGCCTCACTTGTGACTATTAAATAAACTTTAACTTTACTTTTTTTGAATCCGTACAGTGTAGAAGGAAGCCATTTGGCCCATCGAGTCTGCACTGACTCTCTGACAGAGCATCTTACCCAGGCCCATCTCTCTGCCCCATTCCCGTAACACCACACATATACCCCACTAATCCTCCCAAATCTACACACCTTGGGACACTATAGGAAATAGCCTCAGATATTCCAGGCTTTTGCTAATATTGAAGATCTTTCCCAATCTGAGATGTGAGGAGATGGGGCCTTTCTCTTTTGAAGCAATGTTGAGTTATCCCTGATGTTTCAGTCTGTTCATCCCAGGATGCGTGAGTTCAGAAATATGAGTTTGGCTTCTGAGAGAGAACCACGAAGTACATTTGAACATAATTTTAACACACTTTGATATAAACTGAGTAACCAAGGTAGGAATGCTCATTGATACATTTGTGTCTGTTCCTTTAGAGAATTTGACAGCGAACGAGCAAAAATACAGACAATATTTGCCAACCTATGTAATCTTAAATTGGGTGGTATCCTACATGTGGCACATGCACATAACCACATAATTCATTTACAATTGACATATGTAAATGTATGAAAGCTAGGACCTGACCGTCAGAGATGGAGAAAGCTCCATTAGGGGCAGGATTTTCCGGCCGTACTTGCCCCAAAGCCGGAAAATCCCACCCTAGGTCAACATCATTTCCGTGGTCCACCCCTCGCCCACTACGATTTCCATGGCAGGTGGAACAAACAATATTTACAATGTGCATCAGTGGACAACACAGCATCAAAAAGATGTACATTAGGTACGAACAGTAACTGTGGCAAACTTGGGATCACAGGGGACATGTTCTTTGTAATAAATTCCAACAGCTCTCGGTCACTAACCCCACCCCCCACCTGCCAAAATCTACTTCCTGCAAACCTTAAATTAACTTTTGCAAACCATTACAATCTGACAAACATGTAATTAAAGTGGGAGAAAAAGGTTTTGAGATGGAGAAGTTCATTCTCCTATAACCAGGAAGCATGCAATGCAGTACAACAGTTCAGATACATAAGAAAGAACCATGGTGCCAATTGGATCACAGTCTTCTAGAGGGTAAGACCTGATCGACAACACAGGGCATGCTTAAAGAAGGTGAGATAAAAAGGGATGGAGAGAATGGAACCGAAGAACAAAGATGCTTTCAACCAGTAGATACTAACATAGCAAAGTGGTTTGTTGAACCGTGGACACCGGTACGGATTGGGGAGGAGAAAAGATGCATCCTATGATGCATGAGATTGAGATCCTGGAGAAATAATCTGAAAAAAACTGTAAGGAATCCTTACACTACAGAAGGAGATTATTAACCCATTGAACCTGCGCCGACAACAATCTCACCCTATTCCCCTAACCCCGTGTATTTCCTCTGCTATTCACCCTGCCACGAAGGGGTAATTTACAATGACCAATCAACCTGCACATCTTTGGACGTGGGACGAAACTGGAGCACCCGGAGGAAACCCACACAGACCCGGGCAGAACATGCAAAGTCCAAACAGACAGTGACCCAACGCCAGAATTGAGTTGGGGTCCCTGGCACTGTGAGGAAGAGCAATATGAAGTCCCATGCACTGATACAAAATATTGATATCCCGATTTGGCAAATGTAAATCCCCAGTAACTTGCCAGCCATGGTCAGTTAGATCAGATGTTGGTCTAGCAATGACCGATTTGAGAGTCTCTTTCTCAGACACATCGGGGCCAATTCTCCTGATTTTTTCAGCACAACAAGCCGGGAGATTCTGGCGCCAGTCGATTTCGTGCAATTCGCACTGGATGTCCGGGCCTGAGTGTGTCTCTCAGCGCCAGACTTATGGTGCTGTCAGCTCTGCGCTAGAAATGGGTGCAGAGCTGCATGCTATATTCAGACCCTGGTGCCAATATGATTTAAGTACAATTAGCAGGCTTGGGACTGAAGTTTCTGGGTGTTCTGGCCTCTCCCCCCGCCACACAGCCCCCCACATCCCCCAGGAGCATTTCATTCCAGCGGAGATTACAGGACCTGTCCACTAACGGGAGCTGGTGGCCTGACCCTGCTGGAGTGAAGGAGAGGTATTTGAGACCCCGGGAGTGGGGGGGTGGGTTGGGTGCTGGGGGGTGCCCCCAGGCATTGAAATCTTGGCAGTGCCAGCCTGGCCCCCTGGCACTGCCCTAGCTTTCTCCATCTCTGATGGTCAGGTCCTAGCTTTCATACATTTACATATGGCAATGCCCAGGGGGCATCTTGGCACTGTGTATCAGCCATAGGGTAGTGCCAAAGGGTGGGGCCTAATGGGAGCAGGGTTTGATGGGAATGGCGGGCGGATCCTCTGGGGAATGATCGGTGGGAGTGGTGGGTCCCGTTGTCACCCTGCAGTTGGGATAGGTGGGAGGGAGGTCGGATAGGTGGGAGGGAGGTCGGACAGGGGGAGGGAGGGAGGCCAGCAATTGGGACTGGCAACTGGAGTGGACAGTGTAGAGTGCTGGGGGGAGTTGGAGCTGCAGGGGTGGGGGAAGGCGGGTCCACACTTTGTGGGGGAGTTTAGAGCTGCTGTCGCAAACAGAGGGGAGATCAAGGCACATTGGGCAGGGGGGTAGTGGAGGCTGGCCTAGACATGCCCGGGGGACCAGCAATCAGGCCGTGCAAAGTGAGAGGGCAGCATTGTGGGAGTCACGGGGCTGGCCTGTGATTGAGCTGGCCGGCAATCGGGGAGCCGGCAGACAGGGGCCTCTGCGCGTGACAGATCGACGCATGCGCAATGACTCCCTCAGCACTATGCTGCCAGCCTGTTCAGCAGGAGTTCTGGAATGAATCACACTCGTGCACTCTACAGTGTACAGAGTGTGGGAGATTCATTTTGAAACACCCGCTGAAAAAAACAAAAGCGATTTACTCCAGTTTTCATGCAAATTTGACACTTAGAAATTTTGGGGGAGAACCGCCCCCAGCACTTCAGCTGCCTCAGTGGCTGAGCCACCTGAATTGATCCCAATACCTGCCTCCTCGAATGTGTCTTCAGTCATTTTTGAACTAACCAGCGAACATGAAGTGCACCTAGAGTTGGACAAGGAGCTGGAGGCTTCAGGCTTTGTCATCAACTCCAAAACCAGACGGTCAAAACTGAGACTGTCAAGAAAGATGCCTGGGTAAATGGCATCATCAGGGTTTTACAAACTACGGTTCCGCTGACATATTCCTCACGTTTGCTTCTGATTGGCAACCGGTACAGCAAGTGACTGCTGTGCACATCTCCTGAATGATAATCCTTGACTGTTGGATAGCATATAAATAGCAGTTTACCAGTGCATTGTCAGAGAAATTATGGGGCTAATAAAAAGTAGTCCCTTTAAGAGCAATGTGATACTTAGTAGCCATTAGGGATTTTAAACCTCTTTACTAGGAAGGGTAAGTGATGCAGATAATATTTTGTAAATGTATGTTCTAATATTCTGTAAAGCGGCTTCTCGATATTTTTCAATCCTGTTTATGTGGTCTAAGGTCGGGGGTGGTGGTGGGGAAGGGGGGGGTGGGAACGGCGGAAGAAGCACCTAAATTTCATTCTCTGCGCCTAGTTAATTTTCAGTCACTGAACATTTTCTGGAAATAAATTCTCTCCAAAGAAAAAAAAATCACGCAGGTGCACGCGACACATGTACCGGTCCGTATTTCTTCTGCGATTCGAACCAGCTCCCTTTTCTCACTACCCTTGCAGGTGGAAGGTTCCTGACAGTTGGGGATAATACCGAGGACACCGCGAAGATAATATTTGGGTCCCTGCAGTTATTGATTAAAGTCAGGAGGTGGCATGATTTTTTTTTTGTCCGCGTAATCATATTTCACAATTTGAATATGCACGCCTACCCGGAATCTTGACAAAAACCGTCCTGAAGGAGCGCAGGGTATCTGGCTGAATCTACAGCCCTGGCTCCTCTGTCTCGATGAAAACCTCGGAATAAAAAATAAGGTTATACCGGGCCATTTTTCATTTCTCTGCATCTGACCCCAGAGATTGGCACACTCCACTGAGTCACTAATCAGACAAAGGTGCAAATTCAAGGTCGCTGCTGTCTGCCAGTGACCTTTCAGCGATGATGAGAGTAAGCTGTGCTGGGTCGCTTTTATATTTCCTTCATTTTACACGACAATAAAGGTTGCCTTTGGGTATTCGAGACATGGGTTTATATGTTTGCCTTTTGTTTTGAATGGTATCTTTGTTTTGCTCCCCCCCCCCCCCCCACCACCACCCTTTCTCCAGTTTTATAAATAGAGTACATTAAAAGATTATATAAAAACATAATTCCACTGCTCAGAAATCGGCTGCAGCTGGACAAACTCGTTATTTGTGCACATGGTTCTGTGTGTTGGGGGGGGAAGGGGGGGGATGGATTTGGTTCCTAATTTTTTTTTTGATTTCTAATAGCGGAGAGCAGTTAATGCACCTCCAGCTATAACTTATGGGACCAATGGGGTCAGATGATGCACAAATTTCTTTTTTCTTTCTCTCATCAGCCGCCACTGACCCTGATTTCGCAATAAATAAATAAGTAGCTGGCTGATAAGACAGCCTAGCAACAACGAAAAATATGATTCCATGAATCTTTAATCGAGTAATCTCACACCCACTACACAATAAAAAAAAACTGATGCAATGTAACTGATAATTCCAGAATAATAAAGGAAGCTGAGCTCAATGATACTTTTATTTCAAGGCGTCTTGCTGAATTCCACCAGTGCGTCATTAACCTTTTGAGGACGATGGTATCTTTTCCGCACTAAGGCTGGGAGTAAAAGACAGCCAGATTTATTGAGGGGAAAAAAAATGCATAGGTGCATTTTATTAATTAAACAGTGGTCCACGTATTTATCTAATACAGATGTGCATTGTTTCCCAATCAGAACTCGCAGCTCTGTGTTTTCACAGCTTTCCTGCAATGGAAGGACGTTGGCTTCCAAAGCCGGAAGGGCCTTTTATATTCAAAGGGGTCTCGATGACATATTCGACCATAATATTGCCAGTTTAGTTACATTTTCATTAAAGCTTGCTCACGAAACACCACACCTGTTGTCTGTATTTGTGGATGCTCTGTGGAGCTGGAATACGACATTCAGCACGTGGATCGCAAATATTTTAACCGTACAATATCGTGGCTCAGCTGTCTTGTGTGTTCTGGTGGTGGTTTAAACTCTGCACTGTGTTTGTGGACATGCAGCGCTTGTTTGAATAGTATGGGCTTGGCGTGGCGTCATCAGTGTTCAGTTTTCTGATGAGCAACATTACACATGATCGCGGTTTATAGCTGTAACTCTGCATTTTTTTTACTAATGGGTGTGACAGCAGTGGTCCACATCGGTTTTTCTAAAAATTTTAGTCCAGGAGCTAATGTGACAATGCGCAGAAACAAAAAAGCTCATTTTTTTTCCCACAGTGCTCAGGGTAGTGCGGAGTTTATTTTTGTTTGTTTTGTTTTTCTCTGGACTCTTGACCTCAATGGGATTGTACACCAGCTGCGGTGGTGAGGATACAAGGAATCAGTTCATGATTAGCCGTGTGACTAGCTTGCACAGTGGGGTCAAATGCCTCCTTTCCCCCAGTGTAGCGGCATTATTGTCCTGCTCAGGTATTAAAATGGCTGAACGTCACCAGTAGCCTATTCAAATTAGCTCCTTGTTGCTGGAACAAGCAAATGATTTCAACAAGAGACCTTAGTTCCTCGTTACTAGAGATACTCTTCCGAGGGGACAACCTGATCCCTCACCCCCTTCCAGAAAATATTGTTTTGATGCCTTGGCAGCGATAAGCCAAACCTCTGATAAACCCTATTTTATAAAGTTGTTCTTCTGTAATCGCTGGTAGAAGTTGGATTAGCAATCGATCAAATTGTAGTCGTTTTTTTTCCTAAAGAAAAATAAGACATTCTGAAAGAGTTTATTTTCACAGTTGCAATCACAGCGGGTTACAAGATCATCTCACTAAAAATATCCTTTTTTGTGTAAATACTTGTTCAGTGGATCTGAGACACACTGCAGATATCCATAGTTTTGGGGCATGGTCCCAAAACAGAGAACTTGGATTCTCTTCCAGCCAAACCATAAAAATTCTTCTTCTGCCATTAGCATGTTGGTAGTTGCGTTTGTTTTTTTAAACACACACACAGTCCGACACTGTTCTAAATGGACAAGAAATGCCATCTTGTTTTCTTTTTCTTTCTCTTGGTCACAGTCATTTGGCAGCTTCCATTGTGAGCAAATAATAGCATTAATTTCTGCTTTTAACCTGATTCTTCCCTTTCAGTTATCACAGTGCAGGGCCTGTCCGTTCCACTCAGTCTTCACACTTCACTTCCTAAGTCAGCCAGGAGGAAAATGCTGTCTATCTGAACTCGCTTCACCAATCTCTGCCCCTTTCCATTGTCTCAAGCCCTGATTTGTCGAAAGCCCTTTCCTATATATATTTTTTTAATAAATCCTATTAAGTCATAACAGTTGTGCAAAGTTGTGATACTGCAGTGGCTGCATTGTTATGGGACAGCAGGGGTGCAGAAATAACTAGCAGAGGGCTGCATAACTGAGAGCTAAGAGAGAGAAATATTCTGGCGCATTTGTATATTTAGTAGTTGCTTAGATTTGAAGAAAACCAGGTACATTGTTCCAGAAATTAAGATTTAACATGCAAAGTGTTCTTAGTGTTGTGGAATCTTATTCTTTTCCTCTCCCTCTCTCTCTGTTTTGCCCTCCATCACTGTGGGTTTGGGGGTTTGCTGAATAATATCATTATTATATTGGTTACATAAACAGGCACCTTTTGGTTACCTGGATACAAGCAAATAGTAATGTAATACAAATACAGTCTGATTTTTAAAAATATTTCTTTGAACGTTTAGATTTTCAAACCACATGATTTAATTTGATTTATTATTGTTACATGTATTAACATCCATGAAAAGTATTGTTTCTTGAGCGCTATACAGAGAAAACAGACCGTTCATAGAGAAGGAAAGGAGAGTGCAGAATGTAATGTTACAGTCATAGCTAGCGTGTAGAGAAAGAACAACTTAATGCAAGATAAGTCTATTCAAAAGTCTAGAGTCTTAAATGAAAGATTTAATGACAATGGGACAATAGTCACCCATTCTGCAATGGGACATGTCATTTATAACAACAAGAAACTGAGCGCAATTAAAGATTGGTTCCAACCTCCCATATCACTTTTTATGAAAAAAAACTCTTTTGACCCTCTGCCACTAACCCCCCTTCCCCTTCCCTTTCCCTCACCACCCCAACCTGCACTGCCACCACCACCCCCCTCCCCCCCCCCCCCCCCCCCCACGGCCCACCCAATCCCACTCATGCCATGCATCATTCCTCAGGTCCCCCCACGCCCCATCATTCCTCAGGTAACAATCGAGGCTTTTCCAGCAGCCACAAAGACAAATTCCTTGTTTCCTCCCTGTGGGGAAGTGCATCCACCTTTGCTTTAATACATGTTACACCAGGTGAAGTATTAGTGCAGTGGTACTGTCACTAGGGGACCTGGGTTCGAATCCCACCAGGACAAATGGCGAAATTTGAATTCAGTAAAGTAATGAGCATGAAACCATTGCTGATTGTCGTAAAAACCCAGCTGGTTCACTAATGTCCTTTAGCGAAGGAAGTCTGCGATCCTTACCTGATCTGGCCTACATTTGACTCCAGATCCACAACATTGTGGTTGACTCCCACATGCCCTCAGGGATGGCCCAGCCAGTGGCACCCATGTCCATGAATGAATAAAGAAAACTATTCCATGGCATTGTGCCAGGACACTCCAGTACACTGATCTTTCACGCTATGATTTCACTATTGTTTCTTCCCCTACCCTCAGTATTATTTTTGGATGCTCTTAAGATTCTGTATGACAGCAATGCTGAGCCATCTTAATTTCTCTGGAAACTTACTTCAACCTCCAGTACATTCCCACTGCCTGGACCATCAAAACTGATTCAAATCACTTTCACCTGGGACAGATGACCTTGTGTTGGAAGCTCATGTCTACCCCTGAAACAAATCCAATGTAGCACCCATCTTAAGAATCTCTTTTCATGGATTTATTTTTAAATTTGCAACATCAAACATGCAGCCACAAATACGGAAGTCAAACATGTTAGTCATTCCAATGAAAGGCTGAACACTTTGGGTTTGAGCCTAAATCCCAAATTTGCCCAGTATACAAGTCAATAATTTTTGAGCATTCAAATAGGTTGCTCTTTAGCTGGTTGTGTTTTCTAATAAAGACCCACAGATCCATAAAGAAACAACTCTGAGGTGGAGCTGTGCTAGAATGAAACAGAAATTGGAGCATTAAACATTGGTATTGCAATCTTATCTCCACTCTGGTGATCCTGTCTCGGAAGGCTCCATGGCAAAAGAGGAGACTGGCTGAATTTACCCTTGCATTTCCTCACAATTTCCTTCAGTATTTACAATGCTCATTTTTCCCTGGTAAACCTAACATGAAAGACTCTGAATGTCATGACTTCGTGAAAGTTCATCAGTTGTCTCGAGAAAGGAGATGTTTTTGAATATTCCTCTACGCATATTTTGTCTGCCGTTATAGGAATAACAGGAGAGGCTTTGAATCTCATTACTGTGGCCCACTTTCATTAGCTTTCATGTGACTGAGGACAGTGATTTGCATCAATCTCCCAGGGTCATGTATTTGTACCATTTCCAATCTCTTTGCTTAAGGGCTTTTAAGAAAATTCAGATCTATTAAAAGGCTTTTTGCACTATATTCTATACTATTTTAATTATGTTATTCACTTAGCTGATGACATCTCTGCAGTTAAATGATTTTTTTACACTATATTCTATATTAGTCTCTAATATTATTGATCTGATTTCCTCTCATTTACCCTGATGCTGTGTAGCAAAACATCCCTGCATAAACAATGCAACATCTTCATGCAAATTAGCAAAGGGCACTAAAATGGAAATGTTGAGACCAATGCCCATAAACTGCCCGATGTTGATGTGACTTTTCGTAATGCAAATTGCCTGCAAAGTTTGGGAAGTACCTGTCATCCAGGGTTGTTAATAGTCCCATGAGTGATAGTTTTACCGGTCTGGGCCGAGGGTAGAATCGAGATGGAGATGTTCCCCAAATTGATTATGAATTAGACATCAACTCAGATGAGAGCTTAGGACAGTCAGGACAGTGGTGTTGCCCAGGAATGAAGTGAACTACATCAGGATGAAAACGCAGTAAATCTGGCTGACCTGTGTTTAATGGAGTGTAAGGTCGGTGCACAGTCTTTATCCTGATTTACTTATCTCACCACAGAGGGGATTGGGGTTAAATGTCAGTGGCCATGTCAGAGGGTCAGTGAATTGCTGGGAAGAAGGTTTGAGTGTTGCAGCAGGGTTATGCTTCACTCACGTGGTTCCCAAAGTGAGCATGCCGTACAAGTCCTATCCTTAACTGTCCTGCAATAATACCTTAACAACTTAAAAAATGTAATCAGAAAAATGAACAATCCAGTGAAATGCTATTTATTGATAATTTTCAAGTAGCACTGCTATTGTTACCGTTTTATTTCCTAAAGCAACCAGGTTTGTATGCCACCAAGGGTTAATCATGTGAATAAAAGCCAGAAAGTTGCCAAGCTATGAGCTGTCTTATGAGCATTAGAGCGTCCTTTTGTTTAAAAGGTCATTCATAACTTTGCCTTGTTCCTGATGCACTGTCCATGTTATTGATTGATTAATGTATAAAGTGCACAGAATCCATTTGCTCTATGAAAGAGAATAAACTGGAATTTGGTCTCTGTTCATTTTCACCTCTCACTAATGTTTGAAGGGCATCATTTTCACTGGCTGGGTTTGGGGACAAAATTCTGTTTCTGCCAAGTAATGCATTCGAAGGAACATTGATTCTCATCAGTGTCAGTTGAATTAGACTCAGCTGCTTGACGGGGACTTGTTCTCTTATTAACCTCCTGTTTTTGAAAACTGTTTTTGAGTCTTGTCAAAAACTGAAATATTGAGTGAAGCACCTGAGTACACAAGGCCACACATCGGCATAACCTAGCCGAGCTAAACAAAAAAATGACTTTCCAAATCAAAAGGTCTCTCTTTCTATCAGTGAGCCCTTATATCATTGACTTCCATGGATGGTGCTTCCTGTAAAGGTAACAAAACGACCAGCAACCTTTCCAGAAATATTGTTTCCACCTTTGTTTTCGAGACTAAACCCAAACGCAGATCAGGACAGGTGTCTTGCTGATTGCTCTATTGATAAGTGAAGTTAATTGATAACTTTCATAACTAATGCTTTAGCATTATGGGATAAATAAATGGCAAAAACTGATTTATATTTTTAAAACTTAAGTCCTGATTCACATTTTTGAAACACTTAGATAATCCACTTACAAAAACGCATTCAAAATACTCTCTCCTCCCAAGATAATTTCCATATCAGAACGAAAGAAAGACTTGCATTTAAGTAGCGTTTTTCACAATGAAGTACTTTCAAAGTGCAGGCATTGTTATATTATAGGAAACAGCAGCCAGTTTGGACCTAGCAGGCTTCCAAAAACAGCAATGTATGAAGGATCAGATCTCTTTTTGTGATGTTGTTTAAGGGATAAATATTGGCCTGGACCCGAGGAATAATCCGGTGTTCATACTTAAGTGGTGCCATGTTTTCTTTACACCTCAGTTTAACATCTCATCTAAAAGAATTTAGCATGGCCTATGCACCTAACCAACATGTGTTTTGGTGGGAGGAAACTGGACCACCAGAAGGAAACTTATGCAGACACGGGGAGAACATGCAAACTCTAAAAGGTGGTGGCATGGTGATTAGCACTGCTGCCTCAGAGCGCAAGGGACCCGGGTTCAATTCCCAGCTTGGATCACTATCTGTGCGGAGTTTGCATGTTCTCCCCGTGTCTGCATGAGTTTCTTCTGGGTGCGCCAGTTTCCTCCCACAGTCCAAAACGCGTGTTGGTTAGGTGCATCGGCCACGCTAAATTCTTTCTCAGTGTACCTGAAGTGTGGTGACTAGGGGATTTTCATTGCAGTGTTAATGTAAGCCTACGTGTGACAGTAATAAATAAATTTAAAACTTAAACTTAAAAGATAGCACCTGCGACATTGCAACACTCCCTCAGCATTGCACTAGAGTATCTGACTGTGCTCAAGGAATAAGTTATCATTTCGGGGAGGAAGGGAGGGACAAGAGTCTGACATTGAGGCCACACTACCCAGCCTGAAATCTGACATATTGTGCAGATGTCAAGTAGATTTAATTGCTACTAGATGTTGTTAACTGTGTTTAATCACAACTTCGAAGGGGATCAAGGAAAGGTATTTTTAAATACTTAGTAAAGTCAGTTTGCTTACTGCAATTGCACTGTAGTTGGAGAAACCGTGTCACTACAAATTATCCAACAAGACTAGACACGCTGAACTTAGCTACTGTTTCTTACTCACTGATCATTCTGTAAAAATGTTTTGCTAATACTCGATCAGAATGCAAGCAGAACCAACCGACTCTTCTCTAAAGGTTTGACTTTTTGGGGAATAATAATTCTGAAGTTTATCATTGTGTTTCACCATGTAACGTTACAGCCAACAATATCCAACAATGGCAAGAGGTGGTGACTGAAAGAAATTGATTTTCTGTGTTCAGTGAGTGCCTCCGAGTCGAGAAGCTGGAGTAATTTTTCAAACTGTATGCTCTCGAAGAAGGAAGGAGGTGTGAGAGAGTAGGACGGAAGGAAGCCTGGCTCACCTGGAATTAAGGAATTGGGCAGAACGTTGCTAGGCAACTTTGGAAAGGTATCTTGGTCACGGTTGATGTCATGTTTGATATTGCTGGGTAATGGGGAGAGCAGGCAGTAAAATGCAAAAATTCTAATGGACAAAGTGAAGTCTTGCGCAGGATAAGCGATTATCTATTCAAATATGGCATTTTCTGTTATAGATATTTAATGATATAATTTGAGAATTGCAGAATGTTGCTTATCTTTCCAGCCTCATTGTAACAGAGTATCCTAGCAGCAAGCTTTGCTGAAAATGATCAGATACTTTATATTAAAGATACATATTTAGTAACGTCAGGCGCATTTAGCACCAGTTAAAAAGAAAGTCTCAAAGCTTCAGAAGGGGCACATTGAGCTCCTCGTAAAGAGTTGCAAGTAATTCATTGTCATTGCCATTAACTTTCACTTTTTGTGGACATCATACTTCAGAAATACCTAATTTTAAAAGCGACAAAGCCAACTTACTCACCTGCGTGCTGCTAATCCCTAGTTTGACAGGCAACTGTTTCAGAGTAAATGAGAGAAGAACATCGGGTTCCAATCAAGTAACGGCTCGATTTTAAAATTCTCACCCTTGTTTTCAATCCCATCATGACTTCACCTTTCCCTATTTCTATATTCTCCTCTACACCCTCAACTCTGAGATGGTGGCCATGCTTTCAGTTGCTTAGGCCATCTGCACAACTGCCTCACGGCACCAGGGACCCGGCTTCAACTCCGACCTTGGGCAGTTGTCTGTGTGCTGTTTGCACATTCTCCCTGTGTCTGCGTGGGTTTCCTCCAGGTGCTCCAGTTTCCTCCCACAGATGTGTATGTTGGATTGATTAGCCAAGGTAAATGTAAGGGGGTAAATTACAGGGGTACAGCAAGGAAGGGTGTAGACTGGGGTAAGATGATCTGTCAGGGTGTTGGTGCAGACGTGATGGGCTGAATGGTCTCTTTCTGCACCGGAGAGATTCTGTGGTTCGACATGCCACACTGCCTGTCCACCTCACTTTTCACCTTTAAGCCACTCTGTAAAACCTTCCACTTTGACAAACTTATAGTTCACCTAACCTAATGTGTGTCCTTCTCTAACTTGGAGTCTTCTTTTAAGATTTATAATAAAGTGCTCTGGGATCTCTCATCATGTTAAAGGCGCAATATAAATATGCTGTTGTTGTTGTAGTTGGATTAAAGAGAACCGTGGCAGGTGTGCAAGTTACCAGGAACTACTTTGGAATAGAACTAGGGTAGGAATAGGAGTAAGCCATATGCTCCTTTAGCCTACTCAGCCAATTAACTAGATCATGACTAATCATCTTGCTCAATTCCGTTTTCCTTAACTATCCCCATATCCTTTGAAGTAACTGGTATCTAAAAATCTGTGGCTCTTTACTTTGAACATACTCAATGATTGGGCCTCCACAGCTCCCTGGGCTAAAGAATTCCAAAGATTCACCATCCTTGACTGAAGAAATTCCTCCTTTTCTCAGTTATAGAGTCAAACAGTACAGAAGAGGCCCTTTGACCATCGAATCTGCACTGACAAAACAACTCTAAATCTACACTATTCCCACTTCCCAACACTTGGCCCATAGCCTTGAATATTATGACATTTCAATTGCTCATCCATTTAAAGGTTGTGAAGTTTCCCATCTCTACTACCCTCCCAGTTTGTGCATTCTGGACTCCCACCACCCTCTGGGTGAAAGATTTTTTCCTCAAATCCCTTCTAAACTCATTGCCCCTCACCTTAAAATTTATGTCCCCTGGTATTGACCCTTCGACTAAGGAGAACAGCTGCTTAATATCCACCCTGTCCATACCCTTCAAAATCTTCTACACCGCAGGTCCCTGCTCAGTCTGCTCTGAAGAAAACAACCTGAGCCTATCCAGCCTCTCTTCATAGCTCAAACACTCCATCCCAGGCAACATCCTGGTGAATATCCTCTGCACCCCCTCCAGTCCAATCATATCCTTCCTATCGTCAGGTGACCAGAACTGCACACAGTACTCCTGCTGTGACCTAACCAAAGTTTTATCCAGTACCAACATAACCTCCCTTCTCTTATGCCATGACTGACAAAGTGTCTCGTATGCCTTCTTAACGATCCTATTAACCTGTTCTACCGCATTCAGGGATCTGTGAGGAAATACCTCAAGATTCCTTGGTTCCTCTGAGCTTCATATTCATTGAATACTCCATTGTCTTATCACCTCACACTTCTGTCTGGGTTCATTTCCAGCTGCCACTGATCTGCCTGTATAACCAACCCATCTATAGATTCCTGCAAACTACGACCTTCTTCTTCACTATTAACTACACTGCCAATTTGTGTCATCCATAAATGTACTCATCACCCTCCCCAACCCCCTCACATTCTCATCTATTTCATTTACATATATCACAAACAATAAGGGGCCTATCATTGATCCCTGTGGGACACCACTGGACACCAGCCTCCAGTCACACAAACAGTCTTCTATCATTGCTCTCTGACACCTACCACTAAGCCAGTTTTGGATCCAACTTACCAAGTTACCCTGTATTCCATGTGCTTTCATCTTCTTTATCAGTCTCCCATCTTTGGGCCTTGTTAAAGGCTTTGCTGAAATCAACATAAATGAAATAAATGGTCAAAAATGGCTTGTCGCATTATGAGACTGTTTTCCCTGGGTCTAGACATCACCTCCTCCTGCACTTGCCAAGTTGAACCCTGTAAGAATTTTGTTCATTTCAATCAGGTCACCTCTCATCGAGAGAATACAGGCCCAGGTTCCTCAATCGTTCTTCATGGGACAATCCCAGCACCCCAGGGATTAATCTGGTGAAACTGCCATCTGCCATGTTCTTGTCCATTCACTTAGCTGCCGGCAATCGAGAGGTCGGCAGATAGGGCGCATGGGCTGATCTCAGTGCTGACAGATCAGCACATGCACAGTGGTCTGCTCAGTGCTATGCTGCTGGCCTCTTCAGTGGGAATAGCCCACACCTTTTTAGAGCGATTAATGCTCATGCACTCTGCAGTTTACAGGGTGTGGGAGATTCAGCGTGATTTACTCCAGTTTTCACGTGAATTCAAAGAACAAAGAAAATTACAGCGTAGGAATAGGCCCTTTGGCCCTCCAAGCCCACACTGGCCATGCTGCCTGATTGAACTAAAACTCCCTACCCTTCCAGGGACTATATCCCTCCATTCTCATGCTATTCATATATTTGTCAAGACACCCCTTTGGTATCTGCTTCCACTATCTCCCCCAGCAGTGAGTTCCAGCCACCCACCACCCTCTGTGTAAAAAATCTTGCCTCATACATCTTAGAATTTTTTGGGAAAATCATCCCCATTACATTTGGTCCCCACATCCAAATCATAGATTGTGAATGGTTAGTGCCCAAGCGCTTATCCATGCAGTGCCCCACTAGTCACAGCCAGTTTTAACCCGACTTTTTTTTTCCTTTAACCAAAACTTAACCCATGCCAATGTATTACCCCCAATTCTGTTTGCTCTAATTTTGCTTACTATCCTCTTGTGTGTGACCTTGTCAAAAGCCTTCTGAACTCCAAATCTGCCACATCCAGTGGTTTTTCCTTGCCTATCTTGCTCCGATATCCTCAAAAATATTCTTAACAGGCGTGACTTCTCTTTCATAATTCCACCTTGGCTCTGCCCAATCTCACCATTATTTCCCAGCATAGAGGTCAGGAGCTTTTCTTTCATTTTTGCAAGGGTTCAGCAGCCTCTGTAGCTCATGTAGTGAGCATGTTTGTTACAAATGGTCAAAAAGAAGCTGGATAAATTCTAGGTTTGGTTGATGTTGCTGAGTATAAATGACAGGTGAGATGCTGGGTTGGTTGGAGACCTCTCCAACAACTCTTTTTAGTCAATTGTGAGGCCTGGAGGGGGTGGACATGGCAAGGGTGTTTCCACTAGTAGGAAAAACTAGAACCAGAGGGCACAATTTCAGACTAAAGGTACGATCTTTTAAAACAGAGATCAGGAGGAATTTCTTCAGCCAGAAAGTGGTGAATCTGTGGAAATCTCTGCCACAGAAGGCTGTGGAGGCCAGGTCACTGAGTGTCTTTAAGACAGAGACAGATAGATTCTTGATTAATAAGGGGATCAGGGGTTATGGGGAAAAGGCAGGAGAATGGGGGTGAGAAAAATATCAACCATGACTGAATGGCGGAGCAGACTCGATGGGCTGAGTTGCCTGTTACAGCTCCTATGTCTTATGGTCTTAACTACAGGGGTTGGAAATAAATTTGTTTGTTTCAACGAAACATCCTTATTAATGTGGGTTTGATTCAAATCCCCTTTTTACTTGTATGTTTGTCCAAAACACCTTACAGCCTGTCCATACGTGCCCTGTAGCGATACTTCACATTCATATGCTTGTTGAACTGTGGTGCTATCCATTAAGTCATAAGCATCATAGAATTCCTGCAGTGCAGGAGGAGGTCATTCAACCCATCGAGTCTGCACTGACAACAATCCCACCCAGGTCCTAACTCTGCTAATCCATCTGACACTAAGGGGCAATTTAGCATGGCCAATCAAACTAACCCGCACATCTTTGGACTGTGGGAGAAAACTGAAGCACCTGGAGGAAATCTGCACAGACACAGGGAGAATGTGCAAATTCCACATATACAAGGCCAGAATTGAACCCGGGACCCTGGTGCTATGAGGCAGCAGTGCTAACCACTGTGCCACCCAACCTCTTATATGCTTTTTTAAATAACCCAGCAGAATTGGACACAGTAATGACTCAGCTCTGTGTCTCCATGCTTTGTGACATTTGCATTCTCTTGAGTGGCTGTCCTACCTCTGCAGAAAGTTTGGTAAAATGTTCATGCAGAAGATGTCAGAGGCACCTCGATAAACATTTGCTTCCTGACATTGTCTATGGGGGCATTGCCTATATAAACTAGTGTGCCCTTCACAATTGAATGGCTTTTCAAAATTTACACCAGCAGAATGTCTCATTAGCTGTTTGGAGAGGATCATCAGGGTGGCGCAATGGTTAATGCTGTTGCCTCACAGTGCCAGGGACCCAGGTTCAATTCCAGCCTCGTGTCACTGTCTGTGAGAAGTTTGCACATTCTCCCTATGTCTACATGGGCGTCCTCCCACACTCCAAAGCCATGCAGGTTAGGTGGATTGGCCATGGTAAATTGTCAGTTCGTGTCAGGGGGATTAGAAGGGTAAATAACGGGGATCAGGGCTGGGTGGGACTGTGCAGACCCAATGGGCTGAATGACCTCCTTCTGCACTGTAGGGATTCTAGGTGTATCAAGATTGGCTAAATGTTTAAGACTTGGCTACTTGCACTGCATGCAATGAAATTTGGTGTGTCCGCTAGTTCGTTCGCAGGTTATAAAAAACTTCAAAAAAAGAAGCGCCACACCTTTCTGAAAAAGAGCGAAAACTAGGTCTTTGAACAATCATTGCAGAGAATTTTAAAGCTGAAACGTAAGTGATAATTGGCAATCCTTCTGCTTGTATTTCGGAGATGCCCTGCCAGTGGCAACAATTGACAAAATTACCTCGAGGAGAATTTACAAGGCTGAAATTAAAGCTGGAAGTACGCGCAAGGTTGGTCAGCATCTGAACAAAAGAGGACACTTCAATCTTTCAAGTGAAAAAGTCACGAAGACACTGAATGCTGTGGAAGGGCTATACCTGACACACAATTTGTGCTTCCACGCACCCTCCCCCTCACCCATCGAGATATTGACAGCCCTGCGCGCTTCTGATGTGTACTTTTAATCTCAAGGTTTTTAATCAAAACACATCAATGTTAACAATATGAATAGTAGCTGAGTGGCCTAAAAATATTATATTTCGAAAGCATCAATGTTTACTCTAATTTAAGTGACACCTAAGGAGTCCATGAGAGTAGGTCTTGTGTGGTTTCCCTACTCCAGAGGGAGCAACAAGCAAGGCACTGCGTACTAGAAGTCATGGCGTATCAGAGAATGTTACACTGATGGACTGGTATACAATGTCTAATATGTGCAAGCAAGCATTGTGAAATACCCTTTTCACTTTCTTAAGCAGTCCCTTTAATTGACCGCTGCAGTTATTCTTGGGTTCTATTGCGTCCAGAAATGGTGACAACTCCGTGCAAAGATAATCACGCGCAGCACACCCCTGTCAGGCATCATCTCATCTACATTTTCGCCATCATTTCCGATGTAAAATGTGTTTGAGTAAAAGCATGCAGAGTGGAGCTCCTTTCCCTCACCGGCATGTTTATGTTGAGCAGAGGGTTCATTCACTGCATTTACACACCCTAATGGATTACCTCTGGAGGTTAAAATCTTAAATCTTTAGATGCTCTGCAAATTTCAGAAAACGAGAGCTGACTAACTGACAGTGATTGTTATTTTTCCACTCTCCTGACCCATTTTTTTTGTCCCTGCTGGCAAGTGAACATTTTTTTCTCCATTCTGATGGCATTGTGTTTTGACCTTCTGGTTTAGATTAGAACTATTACCATTAACACTCAAATTAAACAGGGAATAGAAGGTATCTGGGAGCGATTATGAGGCCATAATCTAAATGAGAGGTTCAGATGACATCACAAACCACGAGAGCGAAGTTCGAACAATTCCAAACGTTGTCGAGATTGTGTTCTTGTAATCTCTCGTTGGTATCTGGTTGTTGTTTACACGCTGTTTTCACTTCCATGGCCTGGGGCTTGGCTCCTCCCTCTGCGACTGGATTCTGAATTTCCGAACCCACAGACCACAAACACTAAGGATAGGCAACAACACCTCCTCCACGATCATCCTCAACACCAGTGCCCCAGAAGACTGTATCCTCAGCCCCCTACTCTACTCCTTATACACCTATGACTGTGTGGCCAAATTCCACTCCAGCTCAATGTTCAAGTTTGCAGACGACACCACCATATTGGGTTGGATCTCAAACAATGACGAGACAGAGTACAGAAATGAGATAGAGAATCTGGTGAACTAATGCGATGACAATAATCTATCTCTCAATGTCAGTAATGTGAAGGAGATAAGTCATTGACTTCAGAAAGTGTAGTGGAGGTCATGCCACTGTACAGCAATGGAGAGAAATAGAAATGGTCAAGAGCTGCAAGTTTTGAGGTGACCAGATCACCAACAACTGTCCTAGTCCCTCCGTGCAACACTATATTTAAGAAAGCTGGCCAATGCTTCGACTTTCTCAGAAGACTAAGGAAATTTAGTATGTCAGCTACGATTCTCGCCAACTTTTACAGATGCGCCACAGAAAGCATTCTTTCTGGTTGTTTCACAGCTTTGCATGGCTCTTGCTCTGCCCAAGACCACAAGAAGCTACAAAGGATCATGAATGAAGCCCAGTCCATCACTCAAACCTCCCACCCATTGACACTGTTTACACTTCCTGCTGTTTCAGAAAAGCAGCCAGCATAATTAAGGACCCCACACACCCGAGACATTCTCTCTTCCACCTTCTGTCGGGAAAAGATACAAAAATCTGAGGACACGTACTAACCAACTCAAGAACAGCTTCTTCCCTGCTACCATCAGACTTCTGAATGGACCTACCTTGCATTAACTTGATCTTTCTCTACATCCTAACTATCCTACAGAGTTGTCGTGATGGGAGACTTCAATTTCCCAAACATCGATTGGAATATCCCAAGGGTAAGGGGTTTGGATGGGGAGGAGTTTGTTAGGTGTGTTCAGGAAGGTTTCCTGACACAGTACGTGGATAAGCCTACGAGAGGAGAGGCTGTACTTGACCTGGTACTGGCGAATGAACCAGGACAGGTGATGGATCTCTCGGTAGGAGAGCATCTTGGGAATGGTGATCATAATTCTATCTCCTTCACAATTGCATTGGAACGAGATAGGATCAGGCAGGCTAGGAAGGTGTTTGTCTGGAGTAAGGGGAAATACGAAGAAGTCAGGAAGTTACTTGGACAAATAAACTGGAAGGAGGCGTTCTTAGGGAAAAGTACTGAAGGAAGGTGACAGATATTCAAGGAATGTTTGTCTGGAGCTCTGCATGACAACGTTCCGATGAGACAAGGGGGTCTTGGTAGGTCGCGGGAACCGTGGTGCATGAAGGCTGTGGTGAACCTAGTCAGGAGGAAAAGGAAGGTGTACAAAAGGTTCAGGGAGCTAGGAGATGTTAAGGATCTTGAGGAGTATAAGGATTGTAGAAAGGAGCTTAAAAGGGAAATTAGGAGAGCCAGAAGGGGTCATGAGAAGACCTTGGCGGGTAAGATTAAGGAGAATCCCAAGGCCTTCTATAAATATGTGAAAAGTAAAAGGATGAGAAGAGAAGGGATAGGACCTATAAAAGGTGAAGGGGGAAAGGTCTGTGTGGAACCAGAAGAAATGGCAGAGGTGCTTAATGAGTACTTTGCCTCAGTATTCACAGTGGAAACTGATCTGGGAGATTTTGCTACAGGTTTGCAACAAATGGAAAAGATTGAGTATGTGGATATTAAGGAGGAGGATGTGTTAGAACTTTTGAATTCTATCAAGATAGATAAGTCGCCGGGACCAGATGGGATGTACCCCAGGATACTGTGGGAGGTGAGGGAAGTGATTGCAGAGCCCCTGGCGATGATCTTTGCATCGTCAATGGAGATGGGAGAGGTTCCAGAAGATTGGAGGATTGCGGACGTGGTTCCTATTTTCAAGAAAGGGAACAGAGGTAGCCCAGGAAATTACCAACCGGTGAGTCTGACCTCAGTGATTGGTAAGCTGATGGAGAGGCTTCTGAGGGACAAGATTTATGAGGATTTGGAGAGGTTTGACATGATCAGAAATAGTCAGCATGGTTTTGTCAAGGGCAGGTCGTGCCTTACGAGCCTAGTTGAGTTCTTCGAAAATGTGACTGAACACATTGACGAAGGAAGTGCAGTGGACGTGGTGTACATGGACTTCAGCAAGGCGTTTGATAAGGTCCCCCATGCAAGACTTCTTGGGAAGGTGAGAGGGCATGGGATCCAAGGGGCTTTGGCCCTGTGGATCCAGAACTGGCTTGCCTGCAGAAGGCAGAGAGTGGTTGTGGATGGGTCTTTTTCTGCATGGAGGTCAGTCACCAGTGGAGTGCCCCAGGGATCTGTTCTAGGACCCTTGATGTTTGTCATTTTCATAAATGACCTAGATGAGGAAGTGGAGGGATGAGTTAGTAAGTTCACTGATGACACGAAGGTCGGTGGTGTTGTGGATGGTCTGGAAGGATGTCAAAAGTTGCAGCAGGACATAAATAGGATGCAGAACTGGGCAGAGAAGTGGCAGATGGACTTCAACGCAGATAAATGTGTAGTCGTCCATTTTGGCAGAACCAATGGGATGAACGAGTACACTATCAAGGGCAGGAGTCTTAGTAGTGTTGAAGAGCAGAAGGATCTTGGGGTCCGGGTCCACAGGACTCTTAAATCGGCCTCGCAGGTGGAGGATGTGGTCAAGAAGGCGTATGGTGTACTGGCCTTCATTAATCGAGGGATTGAGTTTAGGAGTCGGGAGGTAATGCTGCAACTTTATAAGACCCTTGTCAGGCCTCATTTAGAGTATTGTGCGCAGTTCTGGTCGCCTCACTATAGGAAAGATGTAGAAGCTATTGAAAGGGTACAGAGGAGATTTACAAGGATGTTGCCTGGACTGGGAGGCAAGCCTTATGAAGTTAGGTTGAGGGAGCTGGGACTCTTTTCCCTGGAGAGACGAAGGTTGAGAGGCGACCTGATAGAAGTTTATAAAATGTTGAGAGGAATAGATAGGGTGGATTCTCAGAGGCTATTTCCCCAGGTTGAAATGGTCACTACGAGAGGACACAGATTTAAGGTGCGAGGAGGCAAGTACAGAAGTGATGTTAGGGGTAAGTTTTTCACTCAGAGGGTGGTGAGTGAATGGAATCGGCTGCCGTCAGTGGTGGTGGAGGCGAACTCGCTGGGGTCTTTTAAAAGACTTCTGGATGAGTATATGGGATTTAATGGGATTGGGGGTTATAGATAGGTCTATGGATTGGTAGGTGTTGATGTGATCGGCGCAACTCGTGGGCCGAAGCGTCTGTTTGTGCTGTAGTGTTTGTGCTATGTTCTAATGCAAATTTTCTGTTTTTTAATAACAATGTTTAGTGCATCACTGGAAGAGGGTTTCTATTGCTGGACACTGTTTGACTTCTTACTGCACTTAAATACTGCAAAATAAAATATCTAAAAGTGTACATGCTAGTCATAATACTGAAAGTAAAGAATTTAAAATTAACCACGAAACTTGGGGAGATTTTTTTAATCATCAAGCCAAGTGAATGGGGCCCAGTTTAAAAAAAGATCAATATGAATTATTGTATTTTATTTTTTAAGCATTTGCAATCCAGCCCATGAAAGGTAATACAAAGGGAACAGTGATTTAAGAAAAGAAATGTCATCTTGAATTTTCTTTGATGGCTCGGTACTAACCTGCACATTGCTGATCTTCACGCTATCCACACGCGGGTGTCAAACACCAATGTCAGCGGCGTTCAGTCAACACAACCATCAGCTGACTTAGCCATCTAATCACAAGTTTAAAGCAATGCCCTCTATCCCCCCACCCCCCGCCTCGCTAATGCTTTCTGATTTAAGCTTTTTGGAAAATGAATTTTAATCAAGGCTCTGACCTGTGCGACTTGCGCAGCAGCACTTGCTAAAAATAGGGAAAACAAATAAGCAACTCGTGCTTGAAGCAGCAGCAACGTGATTCACATCAGCAGACCTGCGGAAGTCCACACCTGACCACTGCACTTGACTCTGGGTCCTGGCTCTGCTTCTTCACGATGACACTGACCTCATTCGTTAGAAACGTAGAAACTAGGAGCAGAAAAAGGCCATTCAGCCCTTTGAGCCTGCTGCACCCTTCATTTTGATCATCAAATTCAGTACCCTCATCCCACCTTGCCTCTCATATCCCATGATCCCTTTAGCCCCAAGAGCTACGTCTAACTTCTTCATGAAAGCAGACAATGTTTTGGCCCCAACTACACTCTGTGCTAGTGAATTCCACAGATTCACCATCCCCTGTGCAATAAGTCCTCCGAGGCAGAAGTCAGTTCACCAAAATCCCTTCATTTACAAGTCTGACAACAGCATACAGAGCATCTTCCGTTAGCAGTCTACAATAGGAATCCCAGAGGCACTGACACTCCTGGTTAAATACAGAGCAAGAGACTCCCTGATTAGCCCATCAATTTGACCTTTAATCAGGGACATCTTTTGTTGGTCCTTTAATCAGGGAGTTCATATGCTAACAGGCCGACCTCAATTGCCTGATTAAAGTCATTAAACTCTGGGTGAAGAAATTTCTCCTCACCTTAGTTCTAAAAGGTTTACCCGTTATTCTCAAACTGTGACGCCCCCTGGTTCTGGACTCCCCCACCATCAGGAACATTCTTTCTGAATCTACCCTGTCTAACCCTGTTAGAATTTTATAAGTTTCTATGAGATCTAAACGCCAGTGAATATAATCCTAACCAACTCAGTCTCTCCTCATATGCCATCCCAGGGATCGGCCTGGTAAAGCTTGTTCAATTCCATGATCTGGGGTTTCTCCAACATGTGGAGACACTGAGGAGAATTTTCCCCCTTTTTTAACATTTGAATAGTCCAAAACAGTGTGTTTTCATGAACCAGTTCCCATAAAGTGACATTTAATTTGGTGCCAGTTTTTATTAGGAACATGCAGTCTACTGTTAAATAAAGATTGTTTGTTTTCAAATTTACTCTCATCCAAATCATTCCACTTCCTTGATGTGGACCTCCAGCTCTTAGCCCCAATGCAAACTAATGGATTTTTGTTTTTGAGAGCCTGCCAACGATTTTCTAATCTACCACCTCTGCTGGTAATCTGCTACACAGTTCCAACACCTTATTACCAAAGGTGTTGCCTATATTTCCCATTTTCGTTTTGGCATCATTATTAAACTCTCTCTTGTAGGCCTCCATTCTTGTGCCTGGCAAATATTTTCTACTGGATTCAAATTCTTTGCGCCTGTGATTTCCGTAAAGTCCCGAATCAATGTCCGCTTCTCCTGAGATTGAACATCTTTTCTTCATAATCTGTCTCTAAGTTCAGGAATCTGCTTCTAAACGTTCCCTTAGTTTCTCTTTCCCTGATAACTCTGCGTCTTTCCCATAATACGGTTCCCCAAACTCATCCTGATGCAGCCTCACTATGGCCACATATTTCAACATCTCATCCTTAAACTTATAAATCACCATCCATAATTCTCAATATTTTCTTTTACGTCAACACCTGCTAACATTGCACCAAGGGTCTTACTGATTGTTCTGAGCTCAAAGACGACAGTCTTTCTCGTGAAATGTCTTTGTTGAACTGAACGTTAAGATGGCTGCCATGCAGGGAGTCCTGCGTGGCGGAGGTCACATGACTACAGCAAGGCAGAATGGGCATGTATTATTATTGCATTTTAATATCCAAACACCTTCCTTTTCATAACAGACAAAAGACACAAATATCCCCTTTTTTTCCGAACAAACAAAAGACAGGTTTGCATGTACTATCATGTATAACTAGGAGGTCTCGATGTCCAGTGGATGGCACCCCTACCTCTGAGCCAGAAGCCCCAGGTTCAAGTTCCATTTGAGGACTTGCCGGCCAAGCAAGGTGTGTTCTTAACATGGCCAACAGGTTGAGTACCTAAAATCCTTCCAGCACACATCAACAGCAGGCAGTAAGAGTGCAAGAGACTCCTGGTCAGCCATGTTTAGTGGTGCCCCTCAATTTATAAGTCTCTGGCAACAATCTAGCCACCTGCTCAGGAAAAACTAGCTATGGGCACAAATTAAAGTCTGCCTTGTGCACCACATGGTACAGGATGAGGAACCACAATAATAATGTGTAACTCTAAGTTACTCAACTTATCCATTACATGACAACTGTTCTCACATGTTAATAAACTGTTTGTTATTCTCATCAGTCACTGCACATGCATTGCATACAACAAGTTGGTTCTGTCAAGGCTAAAGGTGATTAATAGCTTGTGACTATTAGAATGATTTCTACAAAAGGGGAGAAGGAGAAGGAAGGAGAGCACCACATGAACAAGGAGAGTCAGGTAGGATTGGTACATGATGAAACATCACGACTTCACAGAGCTGTATGAAGTGGCTCAACTTGGCGATCTGAAAATGAAGCCCTCGAGAACTATGTTGAAGTTAGATGATGGCTCAGTACTGATACCGAGAGGACAAATTAGCCTGAGAGCCCAATGCAATGGCGAGAATGAAGATGTGGCATTCCAGATCATACACAGTACACAACCGCAGCTCATCTTAATGGAGCAAGTCTTAACATTTGACTGGTAACCCTAAATGTGACAATCGTGATTTGCAATGTGTTGCAGCACACAAAACCATTAACCACTGAGCAGACGCTAGAGGACTATAAAGATGTGTTTGGATGTCTACCTGGAGAATATCATCTTGAAGCAGATGAGAGGGTAAGACCAATGCAGAATCTGCTGAGAAGAGTTCCAGCTGCCCTGAAGTCAGACTGAAAAGAAGATAAAAGAGCTGGAGAAGAAGGGAGCAATCTAGAGAGTGACAACTCCGACAAACTGGATTAGCAGCCTAGCAAACTGAGAGAATGCTTAGACCTAAAGTATCTAAATAAAGCGCTGAAAAGATCTCACTACCCATAACAACCATCAGCTGATATCTCTGCGGTGGCCAACTAGAATCCCAACAGTGCAGAAGGAGGCATTTCGGCCTATCAAATCTGCACTGACCACAATTCCACCCAGGTCCTATTCCTGCGATCGCACACATTTACCCTTCTAATCTCCCTGACACCAGGATCAATTTAACATGGCCAATCAACCCAACCCTTTGGACTGTGGGTGGAAACCGAAGCATCTGGAGGAAACCCACGCAGACACGGGGAGAACATGCAAGCTCCACACCGTCACCCCAGTCCAGATTCAAACCCAGGTTGCTGGCGCTGTGAGGCACCCCAAACTATATAGGCTTGTTTTGCTTCTTTGTAGCCAAACACTTGTGTGTGAAATGATTTCACTTCTTGCAGTTAAAACACTGTCTTCCCCACGCTGGATGAACCTTCTTTTCCTTTGTATGATGTCCTATGCAGTATTTGCATCCTGCCTTTTGTTCTCAATTGTTCTGCTCTTTCAACCTGGAATGTCCATCAGCATAATCAATCTTCTGGTCTGTTCTGCCATGCATGTGCTCTAGCTGGGAGCATGCTTCTCCTATCAGTCAACTTGTTCTCACTGTCAGATCGCTTAAAACAATTCTATTTCTAACGAGATTATCTTTTAGTTGCCCAAATTCACATGATTCTGCAAGCTGTGTTATTGTCGTCAAATAGTGATCAATGGACTTCTTTTCACCTTGAGCTCTAGTGTTGAACACGTACCATGCATGAATTATGTTCACCTGGGGTTCAAAGCAGTTTTTTGGATAGATTTAAGATGGAATACAATTAATAGCAGTGTATTCCCAGTAATGTTAAGAATGTTGCTACTCGTTTTGGTTCCAATTTGTTAAATAAATCTATTGCAGTCTCATAGTTTTGCCATTGCATGTGGAAAAAAATGCTAGTTCTGCCACATAACTCCTTTAATTTTGACAGGAGCTGGGAGTGGAGAATTTACAGCCATCTATACCTCACCCAGTATTATATTTGCAGCCTTTGGCTTGTGTGAGATTTTTTCTATGCTTTTTAGCAGATTGGAACATTCCAGTGTTCCTCTTTCAGTCACTGTGCCATCTCTTCCAGGATTTCAAAACTCAATCTCAGCTCCACTCCTGACAAGGTGTTACCAGCTCAAAGACGACAGTCTTTCTGGTGTAATGTCTTTATTGAACCGATTGTAAGATGGCTGCCTGCAGGGTGTCCCTCGTGGCAGAGGTCACTTGACTACGGCAAGCCAGATAGGACATTTTCAAAACCCAAACACTGATTTGCATGCACCAAAATCCTTGAATTTCTTTCTTTTGTTCATACATTGCCATTTAATACATAATCCTCATTCATAATAAATACGTAATCCACATTCATGCCACAAGAAAGTCAGTTGGCAGAATTTAGTAGAGTAGACCGTAAGTGTGCACATGTTCAAAGCCATAGACAGTGTCACACATTTCGAGGGCGATCAGGACAGGTCACAGGTTCCTGCAGTTTCCCAGCAGAAACTCTCATCCTGATCTGCCAATTGAATTTTTTTTAATCGTTCATGGGATGTGGGCATCTCTGGCTGGGCCAGCATTTATTGCCCATCCTGAGGGCATTTAAGAGTCAACCACATTGTGAATCCAGAGTCACATATAGTCCAAACCAGGAAAGGACGGTATATTTCCTTCCTAAAGAACTTTAGTGAACCAGATGGATTTTACGACAATTGACAATGGTTTCATGGTGATCTTTTAATTTGAGAAGTTTTTAAAGAAATTCAAATTCAACCACCTGCCAGAGTGGGATTTGAACCCAGGTCCCAAGAGCATTACACTGTGTCTCTGGATTGTGGGCGGAATTCTACAATCTTGTTCATCCTGTCCTCAGTGCCAATGTGAATGGAGAATTTGGTGTTCAGCTCCATTCACTGCAGCGGCGCTGGAGAATTCTAGCCATGGACGAGGTCTGAAGTTTCCAGTGTACTAGCCTGGTGATAATACCACCATGCCACTGCCTCCCCAGTAGTTTGTATGGCTTCAACCATAAGTATCCATCTTTAAGGGCAAGTTATCTTGCTGATTCTGAACCTATAGAAAGCCATTGATGCTTGAAATGAAAGATAGCGCCACAGCCATCCACATGCCCCCCTTGTATCCAGCCTTTCACTGATCTCTGTGACACCATCTGCAGCATTATAAAGTTAAAAGGCTTATTAATCACTGTCACAAGTAGGCTTACATTAACACTGCAATGAAGTTACTGTGAAAATCCCCTAGTGGCCACACTCTGGCACCCGTTTGGGTACTCTGAGGAAGAATTTAGCATGGCCAATCCACCTAACCAGCACATCTTTCGGACTGTGGGAGGAAACCAGAGCACCCGGATGGTACCCACACAGACAAGGGGAGGACATGCAAACTCCACACAGACAATGACCCAAGCCGGGAATTGAACCCAGTAAGGGGGGAAATTGCTCTGCTCATATAGAGGGAAAAGACTGACCAATTAAGCAGTCGAGCATCCAGGCAATCAAAGCTTTTCACTTCATTGGTCGTGAATGTAGCTTCAATTAAAATGAATCTGTCCACATAAAAAACCCGAATAAAAAGCAATTTCCCTTTAATATGTGGAGCTGCATTAGAATTGAAACCAATGGTCTATATATATATATATATTTTAATCCTTTTATGAAGCGATGTATTTGGTAGGGTAGACTGGAAGTTAATAAACCAGGTTGTTGAACCAAAGTCTGAATTGAATTCTTGCCTGTTAATTGCATTGAGGCTTCCCCAGGGGTGAAACGGGAGTTGTGAAAGAATTACCAGCCAAAGAAGATCCTGTACTATCGCAGCTCATTACAGGCAAACCAGTCGTTGTGGTGTCAATATCACTGGGGGGGAGAGATATAAAGAGGGATACATTGGGGAGAGTGGGTTACGTGGTGGGCTAGGGGAGGAGAGTATTGTAGAGGCCAGTGCAGGAAAGTATTTTTTTTAACATAAGTCATTTATGTTCAACAATGCACAGATTCCTGGTGTTTTGGACCTAATTTCATTTCTGTAGTCCTGATAGGATTCTCTCCTTTTTATCTATTTTTCTTCTAATTTCCCTATTCGATTCAATTTTTAAATGGAGGGAATTTTCCCATTCCCCCCAGCACAGAAATCATAGTGGGTGGGGAGGGGGGATGGACCATGCAGAGGTCCGTTGAGCTCGGGAGGGATTTTCAGGTTTTGGGGGAGCGCAGTTGGAAATCCCAGCCTGGGTCTTTTATCATAAGCTTTACACTCACATTGGTTTTATTGATGTAGCCCTAATAAGGTCCTCCCAGATTTTCTCTCTACACCACTCTAGCATTTTGTGGTTGTTTCTCTTTGTTTGTAACCCTGGTTAGTCTTTGCTCACTGCTTAATTGTAGCCATTTATGCACCACATTTAAAATAGTATTCATTCTTAATATTCATTACTTTGCCTGCTCCAGAAAAGAATAATGAATCTGTGCACACCCATCATGATGGAGTTGAAATTGTGTTATTTATTGCGAGTGATAAATAAGTTAACATATGATATTGAAATTTCTCCTTCAACTTAATGAAAGGATACAGGTGAGATTCTCCAGCCTCCCAGATGCATGTTTCCTGCCGACTGGAAGTGGCACATTGTTTGCTAGTAGCAGAATTCTGTGGTCTCACTGCTGTCAATGGGAATTCCTATTGACATCACCCCACGCTGATGTCCACGGGTGGGGCTGCACTGCCAGCAGGACCAGAGAGTCCCGCTGATGTGAACGGCTGGAGAACTACAGCCAATATGTTCATTACAAATAAAGGGGAGGCGATGGCCTCATGGTATTATCGCTAGACTATTAATCCAGAAACTCAGCTAATGTTCTGGGGACCCAGGTTTGAATCATATCACAGCAGGTGGTGAAATTTGAATTCAATAAGAAAATCTGGAATTACGAAACCACTGATGACCACGAAACCATTGTCGGAAAAACCCATCTGGCTCACTAATGTCCCTCAGGGAAGGAAATCTGCCATCGTTACCTGGTCTGGCCTACATGCCACTTCAGAGCCACAGCAATGTGGTTGACTTTCAGCTGCCGTTGGGCAACCATGGATGGGCAATAAATGCTAACCGACCAGCGATGCCCATGTTCCACAAATGAATAAAAACAAATATGGCATCATTCAGTGCTTCCGTAACCAAAATAGAACATTAGTGAAGTTCAATAGCACTTACAAATAGGCAATAGGGACTGATGTACAATTAACTCATGATAGCGTGCAAGAAACAACACTTTTCACTGTACCCCAATGCACGTGACAATAATAAATCAAATCAAATCACAAATCAGAACGTAGGTGGCAGATGGAAGGATTCCACCTTCATATAGTTAAAATTATTTTTCTTTTAAATTGTTGAATCCAGTGGCTTCATTCTTTCAATAAGTAACTGGAATTTTGGATTTATTCTTTACTAAAAATAAACTTTAAAAAGGTTACTGGTGTTGACAGCAATTGTGACACACCCATGTCCACAGCATTTCACACACTGACCAGAACAGTCACATCACCTTACAAGATACTTGATGATATACATTGTGCTGTCTTACAAGACAAGGTGGCACACAACTGAAGCTAACCAAAGAGAGAACGGCATCCTGCATAGCTCATGGGATTTGGGGTAATAACATTCATTTCATGAATAGATGATTGCTTAAAGGACAGAGGATAGGAATTAAAGGGTAATTTTAAAGTTGGCATGCTGTTACTATTGCTTTGCGCAACAATTAGTGCTGGAGCCTCAGCTATTTACAATCCATATTAATGACTCAGATGAAGGGATTGAGTGTAACGGACCCACATTTGCTGGCAATTCAAAGTGAGGTGGGAAGTAAGCTGAGAGGACAGCAGAGACTGCAGATGGACGTAGACAGGTTAATTGAGGAGTTAGATGAACTATCATGTGGGAAAGATGAAGTTCTTCACTTTGGTAGGAAGAATCGGAAAAATGAATATTTTTGAGATTACGGTAAATGAGTAAATGTTGGTGTCCAGAGGGATTTTGTGTCCTTGTACAAGAAACACTTGTACAAGAAAGCAAGCAGATATAACAAGCAGTTAGGAAGGCAAATGATATGTTGGCCTTTATTGGAAGTGAGTTGAGTAAGGACTCCTGCCTCAATTGATGAGAACGTACATGGACAGTTTTGATCTCCATGCCAATGGAGGAATATACTTGCCTGGGGAGGGCTGTAATAAAAATTCACTAAATTGATTGCTGGGTGAGAGGCTTATCCAAAGAGGAGGAATTGAGTCAAATGGAATATATTCTGGAGTTTAGAAGAATGAGAAGCACTGTGGCTCTAACTACTGCAGATGTTTAAAATATTAAATTTTACTTATTATTGTCATAAGCAAGCTTACATTAACACTGCCAATGAAGTTGCTATGAAAATCCCCTAGTCGCCACACTCCGGTGTCTGTTCTGGTACACTGAGGAAGAATTTAGCATGGCTAATGCACCTAACCGGCACATCTTTTGGATTGTGGGAGGAAACCAGAGCACCCAGAAGAAACCCACGCAGACACAAGGAGAACATGCAGACTCTGCACAAAGAGCGACCGAAGCCAGGAATCGAACCCAGGGCCCTGGCGCTGTGAGGCAGCAGTGCTAACCACTGTGCCATCCTAATGTGACAGGTCACCCAAACTTCCATTCACTTTAGTGGGACTGGAACATTCCACTGCTGGAGGGAGGAGGCCAGAAAATCCTGGCCATAATGTTCTGCGAGGGCTTAACAGGGTAGCTGCTGAGAGGATGATTCCTCTGGCAAGAATCTGGGATTAGGGGCACATCATCTTAGAATTAGAAATTGGTCACTTAGGACTGAGACAAGGATAAATTCCTTCGCTCAAAGATTGTGAACCCCAGCGTGCTGTAGATGCTCACTCCTTGAGTATTTGTAAAGCTGAGTTCGAAAGGGTTTTGAAATTGGGGACTGGGAGGGAAAGTCAAAGTGAGGTCAAAGATTAGCCGTAGATGTGCTGAATGGTGGAGCATGCTCAAGGGGATATCTGGTCTGTTCCTATTCCTTATGTTCTTCTGAGTGTGTTTTCATTTGTCAGGAGGTAATAGGAGGATGTTGGCTGGTGTGTTGTGGTACCATTATAGCTGGTGTGGTGAGCTCCCAAGTGGCACAGTTGGCATTAAGCCAGCTGATTGATATCCTGATCTGCAGGTTCTCCGTACGCCTGGCAGGCATTCACAGTGTCTCTCGCTACCCGCCTTGTCAATATGTTGTCTTACATAACTCGCCCCAGAAGTGCACGCACATGCTGCACACACCATTTTGAAGCTCTAACGCGTACCTAGCGACCAAAAAAATGAGCTCAGATGATCCTCATTTTTCATCCGCGTTTCTTGAATTTTCCTCACAGGCGACAGCTTGCCATCTAGATCTTTGTTTTTTTTGTCGTTATCTCACTTCCTTTTTCTTATTCAGTATTTGGGAAAACTGGAACATAATAGTTACACAAAACATGCTTTACAAACTATTCACTGAGCGACCAAATGTAATCCAATCCATTCGTACTCGTACAGGGGTATGGTAGCTCTTGTTGATTGAATGTAGAAGTGGATGGGAAGGAGTCCAGTCCTCAGGTACCAAATCTGGCTCTCAGAAAACTCACTCCTACACCACCATTCTTACTAAAAATAAATATTCCACCCAAGTACATGCCTCAACATAGAGGCTTTCACATTGCTGAGATTATTATGAAGGGTATTCATTAAAACAGGGAGCAGCCCCCAGCAATATATTAGTAGAACAACACACCTGAATAAAAAAGCTGAAAAGTACTCAGCAGGTCCAGCAACATCTGTAGAAGAGAGATGCATAGCTCTGATGAAAGGTCTTTGCCCTGAAACACAGTGTGGGACTTTCCAGCCACGCTGGCCCCAAAACCGAAATCTTCCACCCGTGATCAGTGGAATCTTGCATGGTCCACCCTTCGTTCACCCCCTCCTCCCCTCCCGGTCGCTAAAATTCCCATGTCAGGTAGGATGGGAAATCCCCCCCATGAACTCTTTCCCTCTCTTAAGATGCTGAGTATTTCCAGCATTTTTTTGTTTATATTTCAGATTTCCAGCCCTTGCAATATTTTGCTTTTGTAACAGATCCCCCGGACAGCATTTGTCATCTGAGCAGTCTCAAGGGAATTTTTATTTTATTAGTGTCACGAGTAAGGCTTACGTTAACACTGCAATGAAGTTACTGTGAAAATCCCCTCGTCCACACTCTGGTGCCTGTTCGGGTACACTGAGGGAGAATTTAGCATGGCCAATGCACCTAACCAGCACGTCTTTTTAGACTGTGGGAGTAAACTGGAGCACCCGGAGGAAGCCCGCACAGACATGGGGAGAACGTGCAGACCCCACACAGACAGTGACCAAAGCTGGGAATTTAACCTGTGTCCCTGGCAACAGTGGCGATCACTGTGCCACCGTGCAGCCCTTTTCCAAGGTACAGTTCTTTCATTGTGCCCGAAATGTTGCCCCTCTCGGAAGTTTACATTGTTTTTGGGGGGGAAGTGTTTAATCATGGTGCTGCAGTCATCATGAGGGTGTGGAACAGACTTGATAGTCATTCTGGTCTTTTCTTTCTCATCAATTTTGTATGCACATATGTTTCTAATAAAGGAGTTCTGACTGAATTGGCTGTTCATCAGATGGCATTTATATCAAGTTTAATCTCTGCCACTTTTGGATTGGGCTTTTGCAAAATGTTCCTTCAGATTATAATTTTGTGCGCTTTTATTCTTGGGGAAAAAAAAGCAACCCAACGCTTCCATTACTCAAAACCCTCCCCCCACCACCCCAATTTTAATCCCAGCTCCTTGGGTATTATTCGCAGTGTTTGAAAAAAAATTCAAAATGCTTCCAATTTCATCATTGCTGTGCCTGAAAATAAATTACAATTTTTCCTCGAGTTTAATTAAATGACTGTCGTCGTGTTGCTTTCTTCATCTCGCCCCCCTGTACCTTCCTATTACCTCTCACCGATAAAGAATTGCTATCTGTGGAATGTTAAGAAAGCTTCTGGGTAGCAAGGCTCATGAAATTTGTCACAAGATCTCATTTTCTTCATTGCGAGACGTGATGGTTATAATTGATGTGGAGGCTGTTGTAATTTACTGGCCAGCCACAATTATCACTCACTCTCTGAGGTGATGTGACTGCAATTTAAATGCAGTGAAATAGAGAAGCGTTGCTGATTTTTTTGTGTGTGACTGTGTGTGTGTGAGTGTGTATATATATTATATATATGTATGTGTGTGTGTGTAAATTGATCATGAGAATTCTGGATAAAGGCAGCACTGAAACCATTCTGATTTAATCCCCCCTCTCCCTATCACCATATAGAACGCCTCACTTGCTGGACTATTAGGTATTCACGCTATTTCATAAGACAATTTTTTTCTTCTCCCAGTTTTCATTTTGCCTATATGTACGACAGCTCCGAGGGTGTTGGCAAAGGAAATCACCGAGGCACGTTTTTTGAGGTGACAGGGGTGACACTGCAGGAGCAGCAAATTTCATTATACGTTTAAAATTGAGTGCGACTTTAATAAAGCACAAACAGGCTGTAGATATCCAGCACAGCACTAATAGGAATACAGGAAAAAAAGAGGGCTCAGTCGTCCATGCTATTATCTTTATAGCATAGGAAAACATGCTGCAGGCAATCAGCATGAAATTCTTAATTGCTTAGCCTACTTATGCTGTGCTCTGGGGACAAATCCTGCAAATAAAATTGCCAGTAGGACCCTCATGTTAGTGCTAGGTCCCTGCTGTATACAAATGATTATTTTTAACTACTGCTTTGTTTTATAAGAATGCCCGAATGCTTTTCACCAATGCTAATAAACCATGATAATGTTAAACAGTCAAAGGCATCAATGCAAGAGGTATTTAGATGGTCGGTCGCATTATGCGTCAAATTAATAATAAAAAAAATTCCACGGAATGACTATATGCTAATGAAACGTCTTAAAAACCTGGAATTGTTTGCTACTTTTAAAAATGTCACGCCTGCGATGTAAATGCAAATCAGCCAGTCTTAAAATGTAACATTGATCTATGATAGAAGTTTAAGACGGAAGGCACAGTGGCGGAATTCACTGAAATAGCCAGTTTCCCTTGTGACAAGTCCTGCCACACTCCAGGTCTAACTGTCCTCGACACAAGAATTATTGGCTCGAGTTAATTATATGGGCAGTAGTCAGTTGCATATTTTTTGTGAAGAATTTTTAAAGAGTGGTTAGCACCGCTGCCTCACAATGCCAGGGACCCAGCTTTGAGTCCCAGCTTGGGTCATTGTACGTGTGGAGTCTGCACGTTCTCCCAGTGTCTGCATGGGTTTCCTCCTGGTCCTCTGGTTTCCCCCCACAATCCAAAAGAGGTGCAGGTTAGTGCATTGGCCATACTAAATTCTCCCTCAGTCTACCCAAACAGGTGCCACAGTGTGGCAACCAGGGGATTTTCACAGTAACTTCATTGTAGTGTTAATGTAAGCCTACTTGAGACACTAATAAATAAACTTTAACCGAAAAAATGGTGGGTCAGAAATAGTGAGTTCTTTTTGTTTTCTGTTCCCCAGGTCTGCCAGTTGATAGTATTTAGATAATATTCACAGTTACACAGTAGCCATTAGCAAGCAAAATGAATTCAATGTTTCAAGTGTTACGATAGCCATAGGAAGCAGTAACTTCTTTGAAAAGGGAAATACAAAATCCTGATTTTTTTTTAAAATCCCAGTCAATAACCAACAAAACAAACACACAATATGATGTAAAATAAAAGCAAAATATTGCAGGCGCAGGAAATCCAAAATAAAAACAGAAGGTGCTGGAAAAACTCAGCAGGTTTGCCAGCAGTTGTGAAGAGAGTTAGGGAGGGATTTTTCTGCCATATTTGCCCCAGCCCCACTACTAGTGAGAATAGAGAATTTGATACTCAGTCAAGCTCTACACTGCAGCGGCACTGGAGAATCCCAGCCACGGGTAAGGTGGGAGGTTTACGGTGATATGTCTGGCAGTGTAGGTGGCGGGGGGACGGGGGTGTCAGGTAGCCTGACACACCCCCCCATCTACCTTTCTTCAACAACATCAAACCCATCCCATTTCTACCTCTCTTCAGTTCTGAAGAAGAATCATATTGGACTCAAGACATTGGGGTGAATTTTCATATACTGCCTGCCACGGGAATCATAGTGGGCAAAGGGTGGACCATGAAAAGGTCCACTGACGGCAAATGGGAATTTCTGGTTTCTTAACCATCAATTCTTTCTTTCTTCGCTAAATACTATCTTCTATATTCTAACATCTAGAATTAACATGAGTTAAACATGAATTAACAGGCAAACTGCAATTAATATAAACTAAGTTGCACATCATATGGCAGGCACAACGAAGGTAGATCTACCATATTTGTTCAGCAATACACTCGGATTTTGGTGATCTCATTCAGTCACAAATTGCTTCAAACTCTATCTTCCTCAGGAAGAATTTCAGCTCCTCTCCTTCTCCTCAATACTCTGATCCCCAGCTGATAGCAGTGCACAAACAGCCCGAGTTCCAGGGAGGCACACTTCACCACAAGGTTATGCATGCCTTCAGAACCTTCTCAACACAATCTGGGTGCTGTAGGTCCATCAATGTTATCTTCATGCAACATAAAACAGCTGCAGCAACTGTACCTTTGCACATACTTAGCTTCTGGATCTGTCTTCTTCAGCTTGCCCATACTGCATCAGGGGACTCATCAACTGCTACCGCGCAGCTTGGACTGACTTGTGTTCTTTAAACAGGTTCAGTTTGCCAGAGGTTTTGGTTTCCAAACCTCAGTTTGTTTTCGTTTCCTTAGAAAATGGGAGAGTCGGTTTTCTATCTCTATTTATGTTGTGTTTCCCTTTCTCTTATCTTCAGTTTTTGTTTTAAGTAGTATGTCACAAGAACCACAAATTAAATTTAAAGATACAGATTCCCTCACTGATGCAAAAAAGCATCACAAGAGCAGTTTAAGAAAAATACCCTTCCTTCTAACTCAGTGCTATCATGTATCCCTCTTGTCCCTCAACACCTACCACTCAGAACAAAATGTAAACCCAATGTGAAATTGTGGCATAAATTAGCAATCAGTGTACAGAGTTATAGTGTGATAGTAGGACAAATGTTAATACCAGTTTCAATGTCATCTCTATTTTTACCTTGTATCCTTTTGACTGAAACTAATGGCTTTCATTTGCAAATGTGAACGGGTAGGAATTCTTGTCAGCAAAAACATTATCACTAGCCGGAATTGGCAAGTGGGGAGTGGAAAATCACAAGTAACAGCACTCAATTTCTGTTAATTTTGTATTGTGTGTAATTTTCCTAAACTGATAGTTCACGTGCGGTGTTCTTGCACACAGAATGGTAGAGAATGGGATAGAAATATTTAGGAAAGTTTTTTGATTTAGAAATCTGTTGTGTACCTAACACTTTTCCTCATCATCTTCCAAGTCCTGTGAGCTTAGCAGGAATCAAGCCACCTGCCAAAATCCCCTTCCCCCTTGCCTATTTTCACTCCTGTAACACTGTCCCACACCACCCTTGCCTCAGCTCCCTGGCAACTGAAACCCTCTTCTGGCCAGCCTCCCCTTCTACTCTCTATAAATTTTAACTCATCCAGAGCTCTGCAGCCCATGGCATCAAATTCAATTCACTCATCACCCCTGTTTTTGCTGGCTTATATTGGCTCCCAGTCTGGCAATACTTTAATTTTAATATTAATGTCCTTGTTTGTATATCTCCTGTCTGTGCCTACTTCTGTAACCACTTAGAACCACCTAGGTCTCAGTGCTGCTCCAATTCTGCTCCATTGCGTATTCCTAGTTTTGCTCACTTCATTATTGTCAACCTTGCCCTCAGCGCTTGCATGATTTGATTTTGATTCATTATTATCACATGTATTAGTACACCGTGAAAAGTATTGTTTCTTGCGCATTATACAGACAGCATGCTGTACACAGAGAAGGAAAGGAGAGAGTGCACAATGTACTGTTGCAGTCGTAGCTAGGGTGTGGCGAAAGATCAACCAATGAGGTAGGTCCATTCAAAAATCTGATAGCAGCAGGGAAGAAACTTCTTGAGTCAGTTGGTACGTGTTCTCAGACTTCTGTATCTCTTTCCTGACAAAGAATGTGAAAGAGAGACTGTCCAGAGTGCATGTGGTCCTTAATTATGTTGGCAGGTTTTCTGAGGCAGCGGGAAGAGTCAATGGATGGAGACTGGTTTTCGTGATGGACTGGGCTTTATTCAAAATCCTTTGTAGTTCTTATGGTCTTGGGCAGAGCAAGAGCCATACCAAGTTGCGATGCAAGCAGAAAGAATGCTTTCTATGGTGCATCTGGAAAAGTTGGTGAGAGTCATAGTGGACATGCCAAATTTCCTTAGCCACCTGAGAAAGTAGGGGCATCGATGGGCTTTCTTAACTATAGTATCTGCATGGGGGAACCAGGACAGGTTGTTGGTGATCTGGATGCCTAGAAACTTGATGCTCTCAACCATTTCCATTTTGTCGCTGTTGATGTAGACAGGGGCAATGTCCTCTACGTGTGGGCCCTCAGCCTTTCTGAATCAGTGACTCCTCTTTTGAGGTGAGTCTTCAGAGCTATCTCTTTGATCAGGCTTTAGTCATTACACGGCTCAATGTTGCAGTCTGCTCAGTAATGCTTCATGGGAAGCATCATATTATGTTTTACTACATTAATTCTTATCTGGGGAGAATGCCTCCAAGTGCCAGTTGAGGCAATTTGGAACACCTGAAAGACAACATCCACAAATTTGGCCTGCACATCTGGAAGTCACCATAGAGCAGTAATAGTTTACATCTTCAATCCTCTACCCTTCTTCCATTCCACAGGAAAGCCCTTTAAGTGGTTGGTAGAGCCCTTTGAGTAAGTGCAGGTTTCTACAGTAAAGGAACAAATTGCCTGGAACATGAAATTTCTTCAAATCATGACTTCATGACAGGAGCAGCCGTATATTAAAAGGAGACATCAGGATCATGGAAGAGTTCATACTTGTTCCCTTTAAAAGTGTTTCATCAAATCATAGTTTCGTATGATGCAGGAGAGATTCTTTGACCCATCGAGGCTGCACCAACACATGTGATACACCTGAACACCCGCCTAATCCCATCTAACAGCACTTGGCCCATAGCCCTCAATGTTATGATGTGTCAAGTGCTCATCCAAATACTTTTTAAAGGATGTGAGGCAACCCACCTCTACTGCCCTCCCAGGTAGCACATTCCAGACTGTCACCACTCTCTGAGTAAAATGGTTTTTCCTCACACCCCTCCTAAACCTCTTGTCCCTCACCTTGAAACTATGTCCCCTTGTGACTGATTCTTCAACTAAGGGGAACAGCTGTTCCTCATCCACTCTGTCCATGCCCCTCATTATCTTGTACACCTCGATCAGGTTGGCCCTCAATCTCCTCTGCTCCAGTAAAAATAACCCAGGTCTATCCAAACTCTCTTCATAACTTAAATATTCCCTCCTCGGCAGCATCAATCTCTTCTGCAGCCTTTCCTCTTCCTTTGGTGGAACGTGGTACTAACTCCATTACATGTGCCATGAAAAAAAAATTGTTAACTTCATTCTTGCTTCACTGAACCTCACTTCCGAGTATTTGTGATGGACCATGAGATTTGGTAACTGGGTAATTTACCAGTCTATTAAAGAAGTAGAGTTAAAGTGCCCTTAAAGTAGAGTTCTTCACTCCATTTATAATAGCGAGTTATTTCTGCATTCAGGATTAACTGCTAACAGCCAATAAGGAAGCAACCGTACATCAGGGTTATAAGTACCCAGTGATAACTTTACAACAAAGTGCTGGTAGCTGCAAAAGTAATTACAGTACTAGTGATATTCCAGGTAAAATGATGCGTTCTGGCCATTTGTCTTCATTCAGCCAGGTTTGTCTGTTATGACCCGGGTGGCTAACCAATAAGCATGTTTGAAGTGTAGTCACCATCGCAATGTAGGGAACACGGCAGCCAATCTGTGCACAGCAAGGTTCCACAGATACCAGATAAATAAATTAACAGACCATCTGTATTGATTGAGGGATAAATGTTGGTGAGAATACCAGTAGAACTCATCTGCTCTTCTTCCAGCTTAATAGGAAGATGGGGCTCCGATTAAATGTCTCCACCAAAACTTGGCACCTGCAACAATACAGTACTCCCTCAGTAACGCACTGCAATGTCAGACTTGGGTATGTCGACAGAGTGTGACTTGAACCCACAACCCACCGACTCAGGGAGATAAGTCCAATCAGTGATTCATCATTGATCTATGACTCACAAGGTTTCTATAACTGAAAAAGTGTCTTTAAGAGTTTTGCCGCTTGCATATACGCTGAAAACCTCCAACTACGTCCGCTGCTGAGATTCTCCAGTGTCACTGCAGTGAAAAGAGATTTGCCTGAGCACCAAATTCTCCATTCTTTCTGGCAATAACAGACAAGATTGGAGAATCCTGCCCAGAGACACTGCATTAAAGAATTTATGAGTGCTCCTAGCTCTGACGAAGGGTCATCCAGGCTTGGATCTTTGGCTGTATTCTCTCTCCATAGATGCTGTCAGACCTGCTGAGATTTTCCAGCATTTTCTGCTTTTGTTTCACATTCCAGCATCTGCAGTATTTTGCTTTTATCTTAGCGATTTGATGAGTGGCAAATACACAAGGTGTTTCCAAGTTCAGTCACTGGTTTAGCTTCATTTCAATCCAGACGGGAATAGGAAAAGTAGGTTTGGACTAAGTGTCTCTCGGTTAGAGAGGGGAAACTAATCCAGGATTTCCATTTCTGATCACTGTCCAATAAAAAGTAGATGGGTGGCTGCCAGGTGGATGTCAGATTGCATTGGGATGCACAGATCAGCAGTCTGCTAGCACTCACTGTAGACTTACACATGAAGAATGGTTACTTGGGTGAGATAATGCAAGCCTGCAATGAGTTTCCAAATTTGGAAAAGGAAGAAATAGAACCCAGCAAGTAGCCTCAGTGTTTTTGCTGAGTTCAGTAAGCACACAATAGAACCTTAAATCCCACTAAATATGCGCATGAAGTCAGTTTTTCTGGGCCCAATGCCTGAAGCCAAAGCTGTTTGAATATCTGAAAATGAAAGCAGACAAATTTTGTCAAAACCTTCCCCACGTGCAAAACAATGATGTCATGTTGAGATTGGTGTCTCGCCAAGGAACTTGTCTCCTACCTACTGACCCCACTTAAGAAGGAGGAACATTCTGACATCAGTTTAATTGGCTGACCCATTCCACATGACTGCTACGTCATTGCAAACTATGAAACAAGACAGCAGCTTCTATATGATATTATTGTTCAACTCAGTGTATTTTCTTTGCTGATGCATCCATTATAGTGGTAACTAGTGGATGAAGAACAATCTAATAAAGCAACATTTTTTTTTTAATTCATTTTTTATGGGACATGGGCATCTCTAGCTGGAACAACATGTACTGCCCATTTCTAGGTGTTCTTAAGAAGGTGGTGATGAGCTGCCTTCTTCAACTGCTGCAGTCCCCGGGCTGTAGATATACACACAGTGCTGCTCGGTAGGGAATTCAGGATTTTGATCCAGTGACAAGTGAAGGAAAGCTGATGTATTTCCAAGTCAGGATAATTAATGACTTTGGATGGGAATCTCCAGGTTGTAGTGTTCCCAGGTATCTGTTGCTCTTTTCCTGCAGATGATAGTGGCCGTGGGTTTGGAAGGTGCTGCCTAAGGTATCTTGGTGAGTTCCTGTGGTGCATCTCGTAGATGGTATACATCAGTTGGGGAGGGCATGAATGTTTGTGGAAAGGATAGCAATCAAGTGAGCTGCTTTGTCCTGGATGGTGGTGAGTTTCCTGAATGTTGCTGGAACTGCATTCATCCAGGCAAGTGGAGAGTATTCCATTACACTCCTGACTTGTGCCTTGAAAGATGATGGGAAGGCTTTGGGAAGTCAGGAGGTGAGTTACTCAACACAGCATTCCTAGCATTTGACCTTGTAGACGCAGTATTTATATGACAAATCCATATCAGTTTCTGGTCAATGGTGACCCCCAGGTTGTTGGCAATGGGGGTTGGGGTTTCATTGATGATAACATTGTTGAATATCAGGGGTTGAGGGTTAGATCCTCTCTTGTTGGAGATGACCATTGCCTGGTACAAATGTTACTTGCCATAAGTCATCCCAAGCCTGGATATTGTCCAGGTCTTTCTGCCTTTGAACGTAGATTGCTTCAGCATTTGAAGAGTCAATGAATGGTGCTGAACATTGTGCAGTCATCTGCAAACATCCCCACTTCTGACTCTATGACCAAGGGAAGCTCATTGATGAAGCAGCTGAAGATGGTTCAGCCTAGGAGTCATCAGGCTATATGAGCAAAAGATTATTTGTCATGGAAAATTATGGGGAGGCAGGCTGAGTTGCTGTTCTGAGTTTTAGCATTGCAAAAGGTGCAGGTCAAAGAATAGATAATTCAGTGCAGAAAGAGGAGAAAAATTGGAGTAAAATCAAGGCACATACTGAACACATCAGCATCCAGTGTCAGATCAGCTACAGGTAATGCCATGATACATTATGAAGGCCTTAAGTATAAAGGTAGACGGCAAAAATAAAATATGATACTGTGCTTTTACAATTGGAGAAAAGTACTGAGAGTACTTTATTGAAGAGAGGCCCACTGGGAACCAGCACATTGATACTCACCTTATCTTCAATTATCATGAGCTTCCATTGACTGTTGCAGTGTCCAAGCCTTCTAATCCTTCCAACTGATGGAGGAACAATCCCTGGCAAGTGGCAGCTGTATAAGAACGTGGAAAGCAAATCAAAATTTTTTACAGGTATTAAAGTGGAGAAATAATTTCTCTTTGAGGTATTAGTGCACGGTGATCTATTCTGAGTCCAAGAAAGATGGAATGCTCAAGTGGTCTGCAAAAGAGTTCAATTTGGAGATGAGAAGTAAACAACTCAAACCTGAGATCAGTAATAAATAATGGTGTCAATTTGGTTTAGCTAACTATAAACATTGACCCTTTTAGGAATCAGAAATCCAGGAAAACGTTCCTTTAAAATAAACATGCACACGTTTTGGTGGTTTCCAACCCAGGTTACTGAGGATTTTGCTGGTCTGGTGACCTAAAGGAAGGCACTTGTCATTGGTGTTGAAATATAAAAATGAGTTCACACAGTTCAGTCAACTCAATGTGTAATATCTCTGGCTCTTTAAATTCATTAACCTCACATCCATTTTGGTATTGACAGGCGAAGTGGTCTGGATTAATGTTTCAGGAGTCTGGTCCTCTGTGTTCAGCCCCTTTCAGTAGGCTAGTAAATCTATGATAAACTGTACTTGGAGCATGAAGGTCAACACTTCTGGTTTGGTAGTCCCTGGCTGATGATTTGATCTGACTTGAATCAAACTAACAGCTAGTTCATAAAACAGAGTTAAATTGCAACCCATGCTGATAACAGGGCCTCAATGGAGACTACACCACTTAGTTATATTTAAAGGGACAAATCTCCTTTCACTTGATGCACGTAGGTAACTTAAAGCTATTTAAAAAACAATTTGCAAAGCTATAACTCTGAACAGCAACACACAGAGCTTTCAAGCATTTCCATATCTTTCCTGTAACAAATGTGCCTTATTTAACCAGTTGCTTACAGTGACCGAACAGTGTTCCTTGTTTAAAGTTTATTTATTAGTATCACAAGTGTGCTCAAATTAACACTGCAATGAAAATCCCCTAGTCGTCACACTCTGGCACCTGTTTGGGTATTCTGAGGGATAATTTAGCATGGCTAGTGCACCTAACCAGCATGTCTTTTGGACTGTGGGAGGGAACTGGAGCACCCAGAGGAAACCCATGCAGACAACTTGCAGATCCCACACAAGACAGTGACCCAAATCGGATATCGAACCTGAGGCCCTGGTGCTATGAAACAGCAGTGCTAAGCACAGCACCACCACAACTGAACAGTAAAACTCTTATACAGTGTAACTAAATTGGAAACATCACATACTCCAGTTGTGCCAGGCAGTTGCCTGCAATTATGATGGGCCATATTTACCGTGTTGTCATATGGTGGTGCAATATAATATAAAATGAACTTTTCAAGCATTTTACTATGTGGATTTCTGTTCTGTTAAACTTCTGTTTGATGCGTGCCAATGCCAGTAGGTAATTCCAAATAAAAAGTATCACACAGCATCGGACAATGTTAATCTTTACCTTGGTGCTTCTGAAACCAGAGGCCCTACACCGCACTCAGATTTGGCGTCAGTTTTTGTCACGAAACAGGCAACTCATCTTTACTTCCCAGCTGGTTTGGTCCGTAACCTGCACTCGGAAAAGCAGCCAGCTTAAATAAGGACCCCACGCACACCGGACATTCTCTCTTCCACCTTCTTCTGTCAGGAAAATAATACAGAAGCCTGAGGTTACGTACCAGCCGACTCAAGAACAGCTTCTTCTCTGCTATCAGACTTTTGAATGGACCTACCTCACACTAAGTTGATCTTTCTCTACACCCTAGTTATGACTGTAACACTACATTCTGCACTCTCTCCTTTCCTTCTCTCTGCTTTGGTATATCTTTCGGTATGCTTTGTCTGTATAGTGTGTAAGAAACAGTACTTTTCACTGCATACTAATACATGTGACAATAATAAATCAAATCAAATCAAAGTATAGAGTCTACTTTTCCCCTTTGATTTTTATAAGCTACAGAAAAGAAAACAGGTCAAATTAATGATGTGTCCCAAACGTGTAGACAGAAATCTGTTGTGACATATCCCTATGACATGTGGTTTGGATAAAATGCCACGTTTCCGATCACTTGGGACAAAAATTAGAAGACATTTTAGACAGCATTTTTCTTCTGCCAGTGGTTATAACTGTGAGCATTTTTTTTTCTGTTGGTGGAGGGGGGGGCAGGGGAAGAGAATGAATTCCTGGATTCTGACCTCAGTCTCTCCAGAAAACGACAATTTCTTTTTAAACTTTGAAAGTGGAGATCATTTTCAATCCTGGAAGATGACAAATTTAAGAATGGAATGGGAAGAGCAAAGAGTGGGAGGAATGACCAAAAAAGGAAAAGAAACAGACACAACATCTTCCGTAATTTGCGATGGATTCAGTCAAAAATGTTTGTACTCCTCTGGCAATCTCTGCTGTGGGAAACACAGAACTCTCTAACCATAGGACATTCTTCAAATCAATGCTTATATGTTTTAAGTTTCTATTAATAACTGATTAACAAATCTGAAAAATTCATCTGGTCTGCTTGCAATAAGCATGAGCCCAGCTATCATTAAAATCCAAGCAATCAATATTTGACCACAGCTTGGACCTCTTGATTCTTTTGTTTTTTAATCTATGCTGACTTGATTTACTGCAGTGGTCACTGACATTATGGAAAATGATGACATTGCACCATTCAGAACTGTAATCTTCCCTACGCTAGCAAACCTTATGCAAGTCCTACAGAATGTCCTGATTTTGTTGCTCAGTTTGTGCTGGGTTAGCTTGTTGCAACCATGGTAAGGATACCCAAGACCATGACTTTTGTGCCTATGTCAAATTAGAGAAGAGTCTATCAGGATTCTTGCGCACAAGCACTGAGTTATACTGGAAAGAGCACATAGTGAACTCAACTAACCTGCTCCAGGGGCTGGCAAAACTTGCCATTAACAGGTCCAGGCAGTGAGCAACCGAGGAGGTCATCTGGCCCGACTGCCTGTACTCTACTTCAGCTACATTTGCAGCCAGGTGTCCTTGGAGAGAGGGCATGCAGTGTCCGAGGTCCCTGTCATTGTCTTCTGTGCCTGATGGGCATCGCAGGGGCTGGGGTGCATTATCGACCCCTTGAATTGCATTTTAATTTGGCGTTGTAAGTTTCCTTTCTACTTTGCTTTTTGTTTCAGGTGTTTCCCTTCTTTTTGGGGACTGCCCCATTTTGATTTAACCGTCAGTTAACTTGATTTAGTTCAATCATTTTGCCAAAAAAGATTGACTATGAAGCCCTCCACACTGTCAAATAATGGGTTGACGCTCACTGCCCATACTCTTTAATCATAATCATAGAACCGTACAGTGCAGAAAGAGGCCCTTCGGCCCATCGAGTCTGCACCGACCACAATCCCACCCAGGCCCTACCCCCATATCCCTACATATTTTACCCTCTAACCTATGCATCCCAGGACACTGAGGGACAATTTTAGCATGGCCAATCAACCTATCCCGCACATCTTTGGCCTCCATAGGGAGCTCGATTTTATGGTTCCCTGTGGTGTGTTTGAAGGTGGGGGTGGGGGGAGGGGCACATACAACGCAGCATCTGGCCTTCTCGCTCACCCTTAACTTGTCGTCCATTTTACAGTGGGGGAGCTTGATGGAAGGGAGAAGTGAGTAGGCATCAGCAGCCCACCCAACCTGAGGCCTATTGAGACCTTTAAGTGGCTGATTAAGGCTACTTGAAATGGCCCAATCTGCTTCTGCCCCAATTTTACCCATGGCACGAGGGGGAAGAGGGGAGCAGAACGGGTGTATGTCCGGCAGCTCTTGCTGCACAGGCTGGTGTCAGGAAAGGGGGGGGAAGACCTTGTTTGAGGATCTCCTGTGCCCATCAAAGGCATCCACCCCCACACCCCTACCCAAGATTATGCCTGCCTTGAATCCTCCCCTCTGTCCTCACTGGCCTCTCATACCCTGCCGTCACCTCTCCCGGGGTCTGCCGGCAAGATGCTAGAATCATAGAATACTACAGTGCAGAAGAAGACTATTTGGCCCATCGAGTCTGCACTGACCACAATCCCCACCCAGGTCCTATCCCCATAACCCCATGCATTTACCCTAGCTAATCCCCCGACACTAAGGGGCAATTTAGCATGGCCAATCCAGCTAACCAGGACTTAGCTTGAAATCCTCCGTAACATTCTCTTGTTTGGGCGCTGCCTCTGGTCCCAGCGGTTATCACCACTCAAACCCGGTATTGCTAGAACTGCAGAGCTGTTGGCCAGTCGGGTGGGGCTTTCTCCCCAGATTAGGACGGAAGTCTCATCCTGAGCCAATCAACTTCGTTTGTGAAATAAAATGGCTACGGTGCAACCAGCCTCTTGTGGAAAGGCCCCCCCCCCCACCCCCCCGATGAACTTTGCAGTTGGTGCAGAGAGAGTGATGGGGAATATGGCACGCTGTAAAATCTAGACTGTGAAAATTAGCCACTTGGGCACTGTAACAGAGCATGTAAGATAGTTTGCATTATTAAATTCAGCGTCATACTGAGCTGTCATAACCAATTTTGGTAACAATGTTGCAGATCAGTTTTAGCTTTTGAATTATGTAGTTGTTTTTAATAAGTTATTTGTTAGGTAACCTTGCATTGTTCTTCGAGGTGAGTGAAAACGGCAAAGTGGTTCACAAGCGTTACTTGTGTGCTAAATTTAAATCTGTCAAGCTATTTCTCTGTATAAAACATAGATTTTTACTGCTTTTATGGAAAGGTGGCTCCTGGAACGCAGGCAGTCGTTAACCTTCCCTAATGAATTTGGGGCGAATGGGATCAAAGGTTATGGGGAGAAATCAGGAGTAGGCTATTGAGTTGGACGATCAGCCATGATCATAATGAATGGAGCAGGCTCAAAGGGCCAAATCCATCACGCAAACCAGCCTCCCATCCATTGACTCTGTCCACACTTCCCGCTGCCTCGGCAAAGCAGCCAGCATAATTAAGGACCCTACGCACCCCAGACATTCTCTCTTCCATCTTCTTCCTCTGGGAAAAAGATACAAAAGTCTGAGGTCACGTGCCAACCAATTCAAGAACAGCTTCTTCCCTGCTGCTGTCAGACTTTTGAATGGATTTACCCTGCATTAAATTGATCTTTCTCTACACTCTATCTATGACAGTAACACTACATTCTGCACTCTCTCCTTTCCTTCTCTATGAATGGTATGTTTTGTCTGTATAGCACACAAGAAACAATACTTTTCACTGTATGTTAATACATGTGACAATAATAAATCAAATCAAGTCAAAAATGGCCTCCTCCAGCTCCAATCTTCTATGTTTTTATGCAAACACGAACCTTTGAATTCTGAATTTATTTCGCAAGATGCTGAGTTTCAAAAATTCCAACATTCTGGAGCGGATTTTCCCATCCTGCTCAACACAGGAATTGGAGCGGGCGAGGGGCACGGATCATGGAAATGTCCGTTAAAATTGGGCGGGATTGTCCGGTTTCGGGGTGAGCCAGGCCGGAAAGTCCTGCCCTCTGTTCTTGGTGAGCCTGTTACGCGGCTCCTGTTCAGAATGAGGGCGGCACAGTAGCACAGTGGTTAGCGCTGCTGCTTCACAGCTCCAGGAACCTGGGTTTGATTCCTGGCTTGGGTAACTATCTGGGTGGAGTTTGCACATTCTCCTCGTGTCTGCGTGGGTTTCCCCCCAGGTGCTCCAGTTTCCTCCCACAGTCCAAAGATGTGTGAGTTAGGTTGATTGGCCATGCTAAAATTGCCCCTTAGTGTCCTGAGATGTGTAGGTTAGAGGGATTAGCGGGTAAATGTGCAGGGATATGGGGGTAGGGCCTGGGTGGGATTGTTGGTGCAGACTCGATGGGCCAAATGGCCTCTTTCTGCACTGTAGGGTTTCTATGAATCTATGAGTTGCGCAAAACATCAGATGTATATGAGATAATCATTGTGAATGCTTTGCTCCTGTTTCATATGCAATTACAACATACCTTCAGCACAATATTAAATATTTTAGAAGTTTGCTGTAGCTATTCAAAAGTGGCACTCAGATAAATGTAATTGCATCCTTGTCTCCATTAACGTCTTTCAGCATTTTAATTCCTAGGAGTTTTTTTCCTAATTTAATTTACTATTACCTCTGGAAACGAGTGCGGCTTACCACATGTGTGTAATGCTTGAAATTGCTTGAAGTAGCTTATGGTCTGGTTCAGCATCTGCTAAAAGGCGGTGGCTCTATTCCCATTGCAGGTATTGTCTTTTGATATTACATTTCAACAAATACTGGAATGTCAGAATGAACAATAATTCATTCATATTAATCACTAAACCTAATATCCCAATATTTCAATGCTAGCAGTTTGGTTTTAAACCGTAGGAACACATCACAGACTGACACCACTTGAGGCATGGGTCATCATAAAGTTAAATCAAGTACAGTGTATTGCTGTTTAAGTGCATTTCAGTACATTTAAAGTTCTAATACTGAAGTTACTGAAGCCTGAGTAATTTATCCATGTAACACATGGGTGGCACAGTGGTTATGACTGCTGCCTCACAGTACCAGGGACCCGGGTTTGATTCCTGGTTTGGGTCACTGTCTGTGCAGGGTCTGCATATTTTCCCTGTGTCTGCGTGGATTTCCTCCAGGTGCTCCAGTTTCCTCCCACAGTCCGAAAGTTGTGCTGGTTAGGTGCCGTGCTAAATTCTCCCTCAGTGTATCCAAACAGGCCTCAGAGCATGACGAGTAAGGGATTTTCACAATAACTGAATTGAAGTGTAATGCAAGCCTATTTGTATCATAGAAACCTTACAGTACAGAAGGAGATCATTTGGCCCATCGAGTCTGCATTGACCACAATCCCATCCAGGCCCTACCCCCACATTCCTACATATTTACCCACTAACCACTCTAACCTATGCATCTCAGGACACAAAGGGCAATTTTAGCATAGCCAATCAACCTAACCCGCACATCTTTGGACTGTGGGAGGAAACCAGAGCACCCGGAGGAAACCCACGCAAACACAAGGAGAATGTGCAAACTCCACACAGACGGTGACCCAAGCCGGGAATCGAATCCAGGTCCTGGAGCTGTGAAGCAGCAGTGCTAACCACTGTGATACCTTGCCGCCCGGTATTGTGAGGAATAAATGAACTCTAACCTTAACTGCTGACTCAGATTCTACAAGAATACTGAGCAAAATAAAACTGTTACCATTAGGTAAGTATGCACATCAGCAGGAGAGGTTTGACAGCGTCTGCGTCAGTAATCCTAGTATAACATGCAACTTATGTCAGATAACCATTTAGAAATATGTGGGAGCTGGTCCATAATTTAGAGATTTTGTGGATGGGATGGCAGAAAGGAAATGGAGTATAATCGCTCAACATGTTTGCCTGTGCTCTGTGTCTAATAAGCACACAGGGCAGAGGAGCTGAGAAGGATGCCGTTGATTCCATCACAGTCACTTCATCTTTCTTGGTCTTGTGCCACTTGTCAGGCACGTGTGGGGTCATGTTTCGGCATTTGGTTGTCCTTAGCTACTTGTGATTTGCCTCCGTGTCGTTGAAGCTCAGGGAAGTGGATGTTATACATGAGAAGTGACAGCTTTTTGAAATGTTCACTCTTCCAAACAAATGCCATTGCTTTGAAGCTCGCTTTTCAGTCACTCTTGTTCTGCCCTTCTGTTTGGCAGCAGTTTATAAATTTATAGATTAAGTTGATATCAATTCTGTAACGTCTAAAAGTATAGTGTCCCATGTGCTGGCATGTAATCTTACAGTGAGAAGTTGTTCCAAAATAAAACTGACATATTCAGTCAGGTTTGGTCCTTCAGTAATACCACTGATTTGGCAGATTATAAAATCCTTTGAGCTAATTCTGAACTTTAGTGGGTTGGTAAACGCCTGCTACTTGCTTAGATACCTTTTAAAGATATTTTGAGAAAAATAAAACTATGCTGGGAAAAAAATCTTTAAAATTGCTTGTTAAAAAAAACTTCTGAGGGATAAGTGTAATTAGGAAGCACAGGTCAAGATTGTATTAGGTTTCGGAGAGGAGTAAGTGTAGCTAGGAAACAGAGGTTAAGATTGGTTTAGGTTTCAGAGAGAGATAAGGGTAATTAGAAAGCACAGGTTAAGATTGGTTTAGGTTTCAGAGAGGGGTAAATGTAGCTAGGAAACAGAGGTTAAGATTGGTTTAGGTTTCGGAGAGGGGTAAGTGTAACCAGGAAACAGGTTAAATTGGTTTAGATTTCAGAGAGGGATAAGGGTCATTAGGAAGCAGAGGTTAAGATTAGTTTAGGTTTCGGCGAGGGATAAGTGTAATTAGGAAACAGAGGTTAAGATTGGTTTAGGTTTCAGAGAGGGGTAAGTGTAATTAGAAAGAGAGGGCAGGGCTGGTTTAGGTTTCATTTTTTAAAAATTATTTCAATATCCATGCAACAAATGATGCAAATAAAGTATCCACCTTCTGCCACTTTATTCTGCATTCCAGGAATTGTTAATGTTGCCCCATGTGTTTAAAGAGGCTAATGATGAACTATTGAAAGTTCCCTTCTCGCCAGCCACTCAGGCCCAATGGCATCACAGACTGTACCTAGAAACTTAGTTCTGGGAAGGTAAACTTGTGCACCCTACTTGACTAGACAAACTTTATATTTTATATGGTAGCATTGTAGAGGGAAATGTTTCTTGCACTCTATCCATTCACCTCTGCTATTAGCTTAGTGTGTGGATGCCTATGTCTGTATTTTACGACCTCGCCTGCCTGAGATTTGTAAGATCCTGCCCTCAGGCTAATGGAGAATGCCATTCTGCGAGCCTCTCCATCCCGATTCTGGGGTGGGCAAGGCAGTAAAATCCCGGCCCTTGGCTCAACTTGACAAAATGGCATTTTAATAGCTTCTGCAGAACTATCACCACCTGTGCCCCAGCATGAATGGGTAGTTTCAAGTGAGAGAAAATGCCATTCACTTCTCCTCTAGGCACATCTTTTGTTGCTTTACTGCTCCCATTATCACTTCCTTTGGCCTTGCACCATGAATCCCTTTGGCATTCAATCCTACCTGCCTCACGGCATTTCATAGACCTCCCCCTTTTGTTCTTTTCGCCACCCTTTCCCCAAACACTGGAGAATCAGGATAAACAATAATTCATTATTAATATGCTAAGCCTGAATATTCCAATCCTTAATACCAGCAATTCAGTTTTAAACTTCAGGAACACGTCACAAACTGGCACCCCTTGAGGCACCTTTCCCCTTGTATTTGCCTAAAACATCTCCAATCTTTCCCACTTTTGATGAAAAGTCATCAACCTGGGATATTGGGGGTGATTTTCCAGGGCCACTAGCCCTAGCTAGGAATCCCACTGGCCCGTTGAATCAGGGGAGGGGGTGGGGGGCATCCAATCTGTTGCGAGTCTCCTGGTATGCTGCGTCTGCCCTGATCAGGTTCTTGTCCAGACTCAGCCTGGAATTGAGGGAGGAATCCAGGTCACCCTCGTGCCAGTATGTTAGGGAAGGGGAGCTTACCCTCAATTGTGGTAAATGGTTGGGCATGCTCCCTTTGTGGGGAGGGTGGGGGAGTTGCAATATCCATGGTTGGTGCGGGTTGGGGGCTGGCACTCTGAGGTCGATGATGGCCCGATCTCCGTGAAGCCAGGCATGCCGGCGTGTTTCACATTGGAGACATTTTTTGCAGTCAAAGAATGCCACCTGGTTAGTGCTGCCAACACCAACAGGAACATTTGGATTTTGTCACTGGCAACAGCATTTAGATTATTTTGGGGAGGAATGTGGCTATTAGCTGTATTCCTCTTCCCACAGATGTTGCCTCCCTGCTATGTATTACCAGCACTTGCTATTTTCATTTCAGATTTCCAGCATCTGCAATATTTTGCATCTGTAATAAATGTTTGGACAGATCATTTTGTGTTAATCCTTTCATTTTTAAACAGGCAGATAGTGCAACTGGGATAGATGTTATTAAACATGCAAGCTGATAGCTGGACTATACTTAATTTAAAAAAAATGTGGAAACAAGGATGATAATATAGTAATTCCCTAACCTTACTGGACTGAGATCAGTGGCCTGTGACTATCCTTCCTGTGCATTAGCTTTCACGATTAGCCACTCATGATGTGGGGCAGGCAGTGGTTGGCGGTATAAAAGTCATTGACAAAGCAATCAAACAGAGATTGGCGCCTACTGATGTCACACTGTGCAGGGGTGTGCTTAACAGCTGGAAAGGTTTTTAATACAGTTTAAATAAACTTCCACCAGTAATTAAACTAACATTGACTGTAAGACTAACTTGCTATCCCCCAGGTTAAACATGTGATCTTGGGGCCACTAACTGTTACAGCTTTGATGCAGTCGATATTTGTAATATGTAGAATAATGCATATATTTGAAATTTTTAAAACACGTCCATTCTTTTGGTTGACCTATGCAATAGCTACTCTCCATTTCTTCTCATATACACTGCACGTTTTAAGTTTAAAGTTTATTTATTAGTGTCATAAATAGGCTTACATTAATTCTGCAATGAAGTTACTGTGAAAACCCCAAGTTGCCACATTCCGGCGTTCGGATAAACTGAGAGAGAATTTAGCATGGCCAATGCATCTAACCAGCATGTCTGAAAGGGAGGAAACCGGAGCACCCGGGGGAAACTCATGCAGATACGGGGAGAACATGCAAACTCCACACAGATAGTGACCCAAGCCGGGAATCGAGCCCGGGTCCCTAGCGCTGTGAGGCAGCAGTGCTAACCACTGTGCCACGCAGAGTGGCTGCGTCCTACTTCTTGAAATATTCCTGAAATACCCTGCTTTGTAAGTAAAGATGACCATCATGCCTGCCTTAAAATACAGTACTCACACAAAACGCTAGGAAATTTATTTTGAATGACTTGTAACATTTAGTCAGATACACAGTCTCATGAAAAGAGCCAAAATCTGAAACAGCAGACTGGAGTTGCAATGTGTACATGTGTGTGGGCACAATGTAATTTAAAACCAGTATTCCTCCACCTTTGTCTTGTATGTTTAAACAAGCCTTGCAGCAAATGGCATCTGCTGGCTAGAAATTGATTACATTAATTGATATGCCAATAAATGATCTTGTTATATCCGCCATTGGTTAGGAAGATGGGTAACAAGTCACACTGATCAATGGAACCAATAAAGATTTCATCCATTAATGAGCAACACAGTAATTAATGTTATCCATAAACCAATTAGGCCTGGTAGAAAATGTACTAGTTCATGCTGAAAGTTGCTTCGACATCTGAGTACCATGGTGGACGTTTAATACCAGAACTTAACAAGCAGATTGTTGTTTAATTTTGATTGTGCTGTTGTTTGTTCATCAATAGTTCCTGAATACTGGCGAGAGGGAGTGACAGTTCTACACAGCGCTGCTGTATATTCCATTGGTATTAATGGCGTGTGTGTGAGAAGGTGGGGGGGTGGGGGGGGGGGGGGGGTGGAGAGAAAGCCCCCTATGCGTGAAGTGTACATGACAGAATGAAAAGGAAATGAGCGGATAAATGTGAAATAAGTAAGCTGTTCAGTGGTGGGGAATGTCGATGCCTACACCTGCTCAAGATTTTTCTTTGAATTGTTAGATATTGACCCTCAGGACCCCTGTGGATTTCCTAATTGAAAATTAATATTGGATCAATGCAGCAAGTCATTTGCATATTGATCATAAACAACTTTGAAGGCACAAACTATGTGGAAAAGACCAGCTGGATCAATAGGGCCCTTCAGTAGACTTCAGTGTAGTACATCACATTACACCACACTGCACTAAAGGTTAATGACTCAGAGCAGTTAAGTACCATTGTTGCACAGAATCTGCAGAGGGAGGTTTTCTTTGTAGCACAGTGGAAAATTGACGTGTCAACTTTAAACCTGGAGTGAAATGTGAAAATGTGTGAACATAGTAGCCATAACGATTCTGACTTGTGGAATTTAAACAAATGAAGGAAACCCGCTCTCAATCGTTTTGTTTGTTGCAGGTATTTCAAACAGATAATGCAGGCAGGACTTTATCACCTCTACAATGTCCATTTGTGAAATGGATATTCCATTTAGCTCCGCAGCATCATAAAGAACAAAGAACAAAGGAAATTATAGCACAGGAACAGGCCCTTCGGCCCTCCAAACGTGCACCGACCATGCTGCTCGACTGAACTAAAACCCCCTATTCTTCCAGGGACCATTTCCCTCTATTCCCATCCTATTCATGCAATTGTCAAGATACCCCTTAAAAGTCACTATCGCATCTGCTTCCACTATCTCCCCCGGCAGCTAGTTCCAGACACCCACCACCCTCTGCGTAAAAATTTTGCCTCGTGCATCTCCTTTAAACCTTGTCCTTGGCACCTTAAACCTATGCCCCCTGATAATTGACTTTCCCACCCTGGGAAAAAGCTGTGTGATGCTGAAGTCCAAATACATATTATTAGAAGAAAAGAAGATCGTTTTCAAGGCCAACTCAGCTTCACATTCAGGCCGGGATAACAGGATGGCAATCAGAAGCAGAAAGTCTGACTAATTTTTGTCAACTCCTTCGAATTGGGATATTCTAGTTGAGATATGTGTTCATTTCAATCAAGCTTTTTTCCAGAATATCCATTCATGAGTGCTGATGAGGGTGGCATGGTGACACAGTGGCTAGCACTGCTGCCTCACAGCGCCAGGGACCCGGGTTTGATTCTTGGCTTGGGTCACTGTCTGTGCAGAGTCTGCACAGTCTCCCCGTGTGGGTTTCCTCTGGGTGCTCTGATTTCCTCCCACAGTCTGAAGGACGTGCTGGTTAGGTGCATTGTACCTGAACAGGTGCCGGAGTGTGGTGACTAGGGGATTTTCACTGTAACCTCATTGCAATGTTAATGTCAACCTACTTGTTACACAAATAAATAAACTTGAAGCTGATAAAATATTTGTTGATGATAATGTACTTTGGAAGCCAGTGTGCACCAGCTTTGCTTTGGTTTTACTTATTCCGTAGCATCTGATCTTGACTGGGTTTTTGACTGAATGTTGTATTCTTTTCAGTGAAAATAATGTTTCCTAAATGGACAACTCCAGGGATTAACAACCTTTACTGTGAGAATTTTTTGATGAGAGCACCCCACAAAATGAGAAATCAGCACCCTGAACCTCAGCGGAATTGCTCACATTCTCCTACCCTGTGATCTGGGAAACCTGCAGAAAAATAACACAGCTGGCTAATTAAATTAATTTTTATTAGTGTCACAAGTAGGCTTACGTTAACATTGCAGTGAAGTTACTATGGAAATCCCCTAGTTGCCACAATCCGGCACCTGTTCAGGTAGACTGAGGGAGAATTTAGCATGGCCAAGGCACCTAACCAGCACATCTTTTGGACTGTGGGAGGAAACTGGAGCCCCCGGAGGAAACCCATGCAGACACAGGGAGAACATGTAAACTTCACACAATGACCCAAGTCAGGAATTGAACCCGGGTCCCTGGCGTTGTGAGGCAGAAATGCTAACCACAGTGCCACCATGCCGATTCTCCCAAGTGCTCTGCCGATCTCCAACCAAGGTTATGACAGGAAATTGGGAACGTTGGCCCAATATTAAGTGTTGATTAAAAAAAAAATTGTTGGAGGCATGATGGTGATAATTTATCCACTTAGGTGCAGTGCACATTTGTGAGTTATTGCAGAAAGTTAATGTGATAACATTAAGTCCCAACATTTACATTGCATCCTTTGAATCACAATGACTTCAATGTAGGCCAACGAACAAGCAAGTTTGAGCTCAGCAAGGTCACACAATTAGCAACATGATGTCTGGTGCAAATGAATTTGAACTATTTTTGGTGGTTTTAGATGACAGAAGAATGATAGTTAGAACTCTCAGAACTCGCTGCTCAGCTTTGAATGGTTCCATTTGATTTTTATTTGTGTCAGCTTGAGCGGCCAGGCACATATAGGTGTAAAGTCTTGTCCAAAGGACAGTGCTTCTGATGCTGCAGCAGTGCTTAACAGTCAGTCTCAATCACGGATTCAGGTCCATCTCATGGAATTGAACCCACAACCTTTTAGGGTAAGAGTGCTCCTTAACTGATCAAGACAAAAACCATATTCATTTGCTGCATTTTTGTTATTTGCGTCTCGGTAATATGTTTGAATGGCTGACAGAAATGCCAGCTTCTGTTTTATAACCAGATATTCGGTGGTTTGTTGCATCTGGCAGCAGTCTGAAGATTGTCCAAAATGTGATTTGTTACTATCCTTAACTCTTGCTCTTAAACTTGAAGGTTATCGGTCCAATTCCATGAGCCGGACTTGAATCTATGATTGAGACTGATTGTTAAGCATTGCATAGAGGGGATCTTAAGTTGAGAGTTGTTCATGTCGATCAGAAAAATAGAGCCAAATAAAACATGCTAGAAGCAGGGATATTCATCAGGTTTGAAAGGCAGAGGGTACTTTTGTCCAAGGCCTTCATGGGTTTACAAAGAATAGTGCAAGTAGCTGACACTTCAGGTCACTAACCGATCTGAAGCTCAACACTTTTTTATTCCTGAGTACAGCTGACTGAGGATCTCTTTGCAGCCAAACTGCAGAATCATGGAAGCATTGCATTGTGGAATCCCTACAGTGCACAAAGAGGCCATTCAGCCCATCGAGTCTGCACCCCCTGTAACCTCACGCATTTACCCTGCTAATCCCCTCTGACACAAAGTGGAAATTCAATCTAACTTGCACAACTTTGAAGTGTGGGAGGAAACCGGACCACTCAGAAGAAACCCACACAGACACAGGAAGAACATGCAAACACCACACAGTCACTGGAGGCCAGAATTGAACCTGCATCCCTGGCGCTGTGAGGCAGCAGTGCTAACCACTTGCCACTGTGCCACCGTTGAAATTAAGAAGTCGAAACTAGCAACAAAACATTCAACTTTATGCCATGAATAAGTAAAAGAGGACTAGTAACTGGCACAGTTGCCAAAGAATGTTTTACTCCAGGAACATTATACTGTATACAGTTTTTTTTAAAACTGAGAGTCATGCAAATTGACTTCATAATGCTTTCAGATATGGAGAAAACAGAATTCTGGCATCTGTCCATAAACATGCACAGGGCTCAGTTTACTTGTGTTCCAGTGATGGTGGTATTTCTTGTAAGGCTACAACACCTTTCTTTCTTGACTTTGAGCTAAAATGTTCATGTTTGACTGAAACCTGGATATTTTCTACATCTTTAAAATATATAAATTTGTAACAATGAAATGAGGAAAGACTTTGTCAAACCCCAAAGTGTCAACAGTTGAGTTGTGGTTCTAACGTATGTACATTATACTTTGTAGTGTTGTTGAAATTGTTTTACAATGCTATAGAGTGCCTATCACAACTGTCCTGGAAGAGATAGACAATATTTCACTATTGACTCTGAATAGATAAGTACAGGTTTTGGCCACACCTTGGCTGGATTCAATAGGCAGTAATCTGACTGTTAAATAATCGCGCATGAATAAATGGCCTGGGAGATAGTGCTTATCAGCAGGTAGTTACAGTTCTGGAATTGGGATTGATTCTGAAAGTGTCACTACATTTTTGTATACTGAGCGTGTCAGCAATAATTAACATAGGAGTGGCAAACAATGGCACTAGAATCCAGTCTCCAAAGGACATTTGCATCCTTTTTTTTAATTTTAAAAATGGAGAAATGAAATGTGATTTTTCTTTTGGAACAACTATTGTTCCACATCATTTCACTGTGCACATTGCAATCTGAGATGATGCTTAAAACCTAAAGCAGGATTTGGGGTTTTGGGTCAAGATAGCGCCATCAGGTTTAAATAGGGATCCAAACCCAGTAGTGATTTTCCTTGACTTTCTCAATTATTGGCTGACAAACTTAAATAACTTGACAAGCTAAAGAACGTGACACAGTGGGTAGCACTGCTACCTCACAGCTCCAGGGACCCAGGTTCAATTCTGGCCTCAGGTGATTGTCTTTATAGAGATTGCCCATTCTCCCCATTTCTGCGTGGGTTTTCTCCCATTTGCTCCCACATCTAAAAGATGTGCTGGTTTAGTCATACTAAATTACCCCTTAGTGTCCCGAGACGTGTGGGTTAGGTGAATTAGCCATGATAATGTATAGGGTTTCAAGCATAGAACAGGGGCGAGGGTCTGGGTAAGTGAGAGAGCTGATACAAACTCGATGGGCCAAATGACCTCTTTTGCACTGTAGGGATTCTATAATTCAATAATTCTATAAGCTAGTGAAGCTGGATGGCTAATCATAGGCCCTCCACCACAACAGGAGCTACAGCTTGCCATTGCAGGTGAAAGAGAAAAGGCAGTACAAGGACAGTAACAAAATAATTCTAATTACACATTCTCAAGCCAAATGGTGTGATTTTTCTCCTTATACTGTACTCAATCTTTGCAATCACTCAATTACTTACAAATTTGGTTTTTAATTTACCTTAATTGGCTACCCAGCACTCCCAGAAATCCTTATGCCCCCAATCAAACCTCTGGGATAATGGCTTGGGGGAGGGATGATGCCACTGTGCCACATACGCGTGAAATTACTTACCCACCACTACCATATCAGGGTGAAAAGTCTGCCCCTAATGTCCCACACAGAAACATTTTTGCCATTGCGATCACTCTTCCGATTGCTCGCACTCGACTTTTAATGCTGCCCCTTTCTCAGTGAGGTTTTCATTTATTGATCTTGCCTTGATTTCTTCCTTGGCTTACCTGTAACCTCGACACTGCTCCTCGAGTTGCCTGCCACACAGCAGGCCTGGCGCAGTGAGCGGTGTCGTTCTTTCAGTTACGTTCAAAGTGTTATTACCGTGGTGGCCAGAGTAAGCTAGGAAGCCAGGCTGCATTTGATTACTTCATTACAGACATTTTCATTGACTTTGCTCTGCTGAGCTGATGAACTGGGACTGGGGACAAGTGCACCTAATTGAAAGAAATAAATTCTTATCACAGGTGGCACAAAACGCTTGGCTCTGTTTAAAAAGGGACACAGAGGATTGGGTTATTGAAGCAACAGTTCAACTTGTTTCACCGGCATTCTGTAATTTCACTTCATTGTATCCAAACAAAATTCCAATTTTATTTCCGAGAACAATCAGAAATCGAACATCCTGATTCATGCATGTTTGAGCTTCTTTGTTACAACAGTCAAATAATTTGATATCTCATTTATTTTACCATTGCAAAAAAGGGCATTTCATGAATTTCCAATTATTTTGTGCTCTAAGTAATTATTGTTTTTGTTTTAAGAAGTGATCGTTCGGTATTTTTGTCCATTACGCAAACGCAAAAGTAATCCTGATGCAGTTTCGGATGAGCTGCAGGGCCAAAGTGGCATGGCACTTTGATCAAGTGCCCTGTCAAAAGTAGCAGAGGTGATAGAGCCAATTGTTTTTCTCTCTCTCTCTTTCTGCGAGACTGGGTTTGGCTTCAGAGGGACACCCCGACTGAATTTCACTTTGAAACCGCCCACTTTTCATTGTGGTGATTTGGCCCCATTCCTTCCAAAGTCAGGGGATGTGGCAGCGGACAGTCCTAATAGCAGAGTTTCCTTGTGACCTTTCTAATGTGATAGAGCGCACCAAAGTGAATCGGTAATATGAATCCAGTTTTCAATTTCCATTCATTTGTCTCCAATTTACATTTCTGGACGGAGTCAGGATAATTGTTCGAGAGTGCACCATCTTCAGTATACATCTTTACCGGGGAGTTATTTTGGATGAGAGAGAAATTGGGTGGGTGGGGGGGGGGGGAAACAACTCGTTTTCCTTAATCATTGAATCTAACAGCAAACTTTCTATTAGAAAATCTTTGCCTCTGGAACCTGAATTTTCTTCAGTGCTGTTCAATTTGCCGCATTTCTTGTCCATTCAAAAATCTATAGCATAATAAATTTCACTCCCATTAATTTCAAAATTATTTCGCCCAAATTTTGCTACTTCTGAAAGGCCCTTTAACAAATTGTTTGCATTTTATTGCAGCCACCCATTTGGTGATGATCCCTCATCTTTGAATTTGCCCCAAGTTCTTCAATTCATTTAATTCCAGATCACTCAAACTTGACACTTTGACCATTGGAGCAAATGTGCACAATCATGAGGTTGTCTTTTGTGTTAAAAGTAGCACAACCGTGGCATCCCTTAAAAAAAAGTGCTACATCTACCACAAATGCGGAAGGCAGGTTTTGGTCACTTAGCATTCTAATGAGTCCATATAAAAATCTTAAGGGAAGCGGCGTGGGGGGAAGTTCAGCTTTTAATGAAAAATTGTGCAGGATCGAAGCTTTTCTCCTGCGCAACAACAGATAACGCTAGGCACATTTGTGCAGCACAGCACAGTTCCCCTTTTCAAAAAAAACTACGCAAGTGATGTATATATTTAATTGTTTCCACAATGGCTACCTCCGATTGTGTGGCCGAGGCAAGCACACGAGTGAATGTCATGGGCAGGAAAATTGTAAGAATTGAAGAGCGTGCACTTGACATCGGCGACCTCGCTGGGATAGATAAATGCAGCAGACTGAGGACTGAAATTGCAGTCAGTTCAGATTATTTTTTTCCAGGGAAGTCTTTGTTGAATAGAGGAAGCTTGAATTCTTCCTCTGCTGAAATGATTATCAGTAGTGGGGTGGGGGTAGAGGGGGTTGAGATGGAGAAGAGAGTGGAAATGCAATTACTCAGATCCTTCCACCCCTCTGAAGCAAGACAGATTTAAACATGTTGGCTCATTACGCCACTCAATTTCCTGTTAGACACTAGGCTGGAGCTATTTTACCTTCGCTGAAATGCCCTGTAGATTTTTCACAGGAGAGGAGAAATTTCAAAGAAAATAATATAAATCATTATGAATAGAGATGCTTTTTTAAAATGTGTGTTGTGTGAAGTAACAAGGCTTCAGTAACAAAGGCACATAAGGATAGTGCATTCTCCTGTAATTTGCGAAAAAAATAGTCTGCTAATATTTCAAATCCTCTTTCATCAAATTGATATACCTCCAGACTCCTAAATCATAAAAATCCGTGGCATCTTTGTCCTATGTTAATTCCTGGCACACAAAAAAGCAAACTGTGGTCCTTCAACTGTAAATAATAAATGAAGGAAAATTCGCACCTTGTATATTATGAACAACAATGGTTAACGTCAGTGATTTGCAAGATCATTAAGGGGTTCCGATTTGAGCCTCCTTCTGACTATTCATGGCCTTATTTGAATCCTTTGATTGCATTTCTACTTAATTAAGTGAGAGGTGTCCAGTGCCATCTGTTTTTAAAATTCTTATTTTTTAAAAAAAAGAAACCTAATCCTCGCAGATATTTTTAACAATTTTGAGTTTACGTGGATTTTTGTTTTAAAAATTCACCGCCTGGCTTCAGGGGACAGAAACAGGCTGTGGGATTAATTTGCCACATCTGAAGTTTGATCAACTTTCAGCCGCTCTTCCATTATTGATTCACAAAACAAAGACTTTGACCCATGGAATGATTTTAATTAGATGTCCTGAAGTGTGAAAATATCAGGTGCACACGGTTTGAGTCATGTTTACGTATAAAGAATACGCTTAATTTTTTTTGCTATGACCGGGGATGCATGTGAATAACTGGGCAGAAAAATGACAGGCATGGTCAAATTGCTGTTCATTCTCATTTTGATTTTACGATGTTCTGCTAGGCGGCAGTGATAATTTTAAGGAATAGAAACTGGCTTACTTTCCATCCAGACCGCTGACCTAATCCCCTAATCCATGTTATGAATAACCTTTCGCTGTGTTTTAGGAAATCAAATTTTTGTGTGTGTGTGTCGATGTGTAATTTTAATATGAAAAGAAGCACCGTGTCACCTACTTGTTTTGCTGTTAGTTGTGGCTGAGGTTTATAAATGACCTTGGGGGTAGTAGTGCTTGGTCTTGCAGAATCATAACAAGGAGGTGTCTGTGCCTTTTCTGCTTGATGAATATTCCTACCACTTCAGGCATGCTGTTATTGTAGGAGATGGAAGCTCGGCAGAAGTAAAGTGCAGAATGCAATTAGCCGGTCTTGTTTTTGCACTGTGACCCGGAATTTATTCAGCCATTCTAGACAGTAAACACATCAGTTAACTTAAATGGAACTGCTAAAAAGAAGAGCAGAGAAATACATGCACGCCATGTAGATTTCACCAGATTAGGTTTTTTCTTTAGGACAGGTAATAGCTAATTAATCTAACAATTTTGCTTAAGCAATGGTCATTGTTTGCTCCATGCTACTTGCTGTACATTTCATTGGCTGATCAAATAGGTATTCAGCAATAACAATAATTGTTCAAGCAATAATAATTGTCGTTTAAGCAACAGGTTTAAAAATTAAGAGAAACATGCGTTTGGTTATTTAGTTTGAAAAATGAACAGAAGGCACATAATTATTCTTCATCTCAGAGAAGGTTGTTTTCAAAATAATAAAGGCTGCACCGGTGGTATTTTAATAGCACATCCATTTTTCATTCCGTGTCCAAGGTTGTTTTTACTGGTTGAAAACATGATGCTTTTATCAAATTAAGGAAAATAAAATTGCATCAAACTTCCATGCTTTGTGATTGGCCACGATGTTTAATATGCTGAGGTCAGATTGCCGCATGAGAATTATAATTAATAAAGGAAAAGCCAGCAAAGTGGCTCCATGAACCACTCGTTATAAAATAGTGTACAGTACGGGTGTCACCAAATTGTTTTATTTTTAAATAATTCCAGCGTTGGCAATGGGATTTGCTTTTGACTACCTGCAGGCGGAGAAATGCATGGGGACCCTACCAGCTTCTGTGTCAACACATATTCTCATAGTGTAACAAAAGACAGAGAGCACCGAGAAACCTCAGCCCGTCTGGCGGCGTCCATGGAGGGAGAAACAAGAGTTAATGTTTTGAGTCCGATGCAACTCTTCAGCACTCTTCTTTCACAATGTTAAATCCAAATAATGAGATTAGTGCACGTGAGGGGACTGCTTCAGTACACCAGAATGGGATAGAGGAAGAGTCAGATTTGACTCAAAGCACTAACTGTGTTTCACCGGCCATGGATGGTGCTAGACCCACTGGCCGGAATGTTACCATCCCGCCCATCAAAGCGGGCAAAGGGCGGACCATAAAAGGTCCATTGACCTCGGGGGATGGGATTTTACAGTTTTGGAACGAGCTGCCTTTTTCCAGCATTTTGTTTTTATTTCGGATTTCCAACATCCACTGGATGTTGCTTTTATTTTAAAACTTGGTCTTTTCAAACTCTTTATGTGATAGTTGGTGGGCATCAACATAGGAGCGGCTTCTCATTCTTTGCACATTCATATCCTTATTTTTCCCTCTTTACCTAGAGAATTTGTTGCTGTTTTCTTCTATTTAGGGTCACTAATAACACATGGTTTGTCCATCCAGTCAGTTCCTGACAGTCAAGTGAGGCGGGGGGGGGGCGGCAGCGTGCTGTGTTTTGGCTCACTCGTGTTGGTCTACTCAGTTTCAATTGTCTTTGGTCTGCTTGGGAGTCACGAAGGGACGTTATGTATCATGTACAGTCCCTGGTGGCCTTCTTGGTTAGAAAAGGGAGTATGCATCCGATCCTTCAGGCTGGGTGGGAAATCCCTCACCGTTCCCATTCTGGTGTCTTGAAAGAAGCTTGTGCACTGACCTCATTATTTAGATTTAGGATTCTGAATGTCGCACCTTCAATATCGAAAGTCTGAATGCATCCAAATGCACAGTCCTATTACACAGTGCAGGGGGAGGTGGGGGAAAGAGCAGCTTGTTGAAAGAGTTCCTTGGTGCGCTGAGGATTCCACATAATAAATTGGCTCCCTTTGTTATTTGTGGCCAATTAATATAGAATGTACATTGAACTGAAAACCTTTCATATGCAGCAGGGCAACAGATTTTCAAAATAAATTGCTTATATCCAGAATAGGTTTACATATAACAGGACTGGATATACAGGCTCCCTGGAACAAATTAGGACTTGGTGAAAATGTGCTTATCTCAGGAATTTCCTCAGATAAGATTTGCATATAAATGGCTTGAAGTGTATATCCCTATACACTGTATATGAAAAAAAACGTACAACATCATGAATAAATAATTATTCAAATGATTAAAATTATAAAGGACCATTTGTAGCACAGTGAAACTTGATTATTATACTCAATTTTTTTTTTGAAAAAATGAGCTACTTCTTATTAATTCTGACATAAATTAGCCTGTTTATACCACAGTGGAACCCAATTTAATGTCTGGGTTAAAAGTATCTTGAAAATAGCCTGAATTTAACATTCAAGCCTGCTTAAATGTTTCACATTGAATTTTGTTGTGAATGAACCATCCTTAAGCTTGTAAATAACCCTGAACTTTACATTAATCTTTCTGCTCTCACTCACTCTCTTATCTTTGTTACAGCCCTTCACTGTCGCTTTCCTCCCTTTAGCACATTGTATGGAATCTACTTATTTCCTTCTGTTGGATGATTGTTTCATTTTTCAGCTGTTTTAACCTGGGTTATTCTGTTTAGAAATCAGCTTATGTCCTCATCTAATTGATGTTACATATTTTGATGTTGTATATTTATCATATCAGGTGTGTTTTTTTTAAATAAGGAGAACCTTGCAATGCCTTAGAATCTAACCACATTTTGTTTCCTATTCTCTGTATAAGTGCCTTCTCAGATTTGATATAGAAAGGGCTTAATTTAGAACCCCGAATGAATCATTCAGATAAAGTCCTTTTTTTCTAAATTGAGAATCTGAAGTAAAGGATCCAAGTTTTGTTTTAGTTGATTGTGGGTTGTGGACTTTGCTGGCAAGGCCAGCATTGACTGCACGTCCCTATTCACTCCTCAGAAAATGGTGGCAAGCCACTGCCCTGAGTCGCTGAGGTCTGCCTGATGTCCATATACGAACAGATTCATGATTTCGAACTGGCATCAGTGAAGGTATGGCCATATATTTCCAAGTCAGGGTGGTGTGCCAATTAGAGGTGAACTGGCAGGTGCTGCCCACGACCTTCTAGGGGTAAAGGACATGGGTTTGGGAGGTGCTATTGAAGAAATCTTGGTGAGCTGCTTGACACTGGTGGTGGAGATAATGAATGCTTGAGGTGATGGAGGAGTGCCAGTCCAATGGATTGCTTTGTCCCAGATTATGTGGCGTTTCTTCAGTGTTGCTGAAGCTGCAGTCATCCATGCAAGTTGAGATTATTTTCATCAGTCTGCTCACTTATGCCTTGCAGATGGAGGAAAGAGTTAGGGGAGTCAGGAAGGAAATTACTCACCAACCTGCTGTTGTAGCCAGTTTTTATGTGGCTAGTCTAGTTAAGTTTCTGATCAACAGCGAGCCCCCAGAATATTTATGGTGCAGGATTCAATGCTGTTGAACTTTTTTAAGTTTAAGTGTCACAAGTAGGGTTACGTCAACACTGCAATGAAGTTACTGTGAAAATACCCAGTGCCTGTTTGGGTACACTGAGGGAGAATTTAGCATGGCCAATGCACCTAACTAGCACGTGTTTCGGACTTTGGGATGAAACCAGAACACCCGGAGGAAACCCATGCAGAAACAGGGAGAACATGCAGACACCACACAGAGAATGACCCAAGCTGAGAATCGAACCCGGCACTATGAGGCAGCAATGCTAACCGCTGTGCCACCATCGAGCAGAGGTGAATTAGACTTTTTCTCGTTGGAAGTGGTCATTATTGGGCATTTGTGTGAAACGAAGGTCAGTTATCAGCCTGAGCCTCAATGTTCTCCACACCTTGTTGCATATGGGCATGGACCACTGCAACTCCCTGGATAATCTAGATTTAAAACAGCAACTTGCATTCAACAGACCTTTCGGGGTCCTTGTGCATGAGTCGCAAAAACCCAGCTTGCAGGTGCAGCAGGTGGTCAGGAAGGCTAATGGGATGCTGGCCTTCATAGCGAGGGGGATTGAATATAAAAGTAGGGAGGTCTTGCTGCGGCTGTATAGGGCATTGGTGAGGCCGCAGCTGGAGTACTGTGTGCAGTTTTGGGCGCAGTACTTACACAAGGATATTTTGGCCTTGGGGGGAGTGCAGAGGAGGTTTACTAGGCTGATGCCGGAGTTGAGGGGGTTGAGCTATGAGGAGAGGCTGAATAAACTAGGCTTGTACTCGTTAGAGTTTAGAAGAATGAGGGGAGATCTCATTGAGACGTATAAGATGATGAATGGGATGGATAGGATATAGATGGAGAGACTCTTCCCGCTCAGAAAGGACAGTAGGACTAGGGGGCACAGCCTCAAGATAAAGGGGGGGCGGTTTAGAACGGAGTTGAGGAGGAACTTCTTCACTCAAAGGGTGGTGAATCTATGGAATTCTCTGCCCGTTGAAGTGGTGGAGGCTACCTCACTAAATATTTTTAAGACGCGTGTTGATGGGTTTTTGATAAGAGAGGGGATTAAGGGTTATGGGGAGAGTGCGGGAATGTGGAACTGGGCCACGACAGATCAGCCATGATCTTATTGAATGGCAGGGCAGGCTCGAAGGGCTAGATGGCCTACTCCTGCTCCTATTTCTTACGTTCTTATGTAAAAATGTCTAAAGACATGGAAGTATGAGTGGAGAAACGAAATGAACAGAGAAGCCTGAAGGAAGTCACAGATATCCAGAGTCAAATTGGAGAACCCACAAAGTCATTGTAGACCCAGAAAATCTGCTTCTACAGAAATGTTGTTGAACTGAGGTAATGGTTCAGTGAAATACATGTGTGGAGTTGGTCCCATATGTTTTCCGATCTGGTTCTCTACATTACACGGTGCGACTACAGAGCTTACATTGTAAAGAGGTGACTAGTATATGTAGATTGCCCTTCTTAAGGAGAAGACCAGAACCTGCAGAACACAAGTGAAAAGTAACCTTTGGTTTTGTGGATTGTGGTTGCTGCCAGTTTCCATTGTGCAGACAAGTAAATGTTACCGATTTGGGAAGAAATACAACTTTTCAGCCACTAGTGTTAATTTAAGACTTTTTTATCAACTACATGTTACAACATGTGGGGAGCCAGCGACACCAGCAAGAAATAAAGCAGCTTTAAATGCTTAGGAAAGAAAGCAGGAGAAGTCAAGAGTTTTGTGGTTAGGTGGGAGACAGATCAAGTCTCAAACCTTTATAGATTGACAAATGAAGGAAAGTCTAAGGGAGTTAAGAAGCGCCAGAATTTAAAATATTATTTTTCTGTGGGGTGGAGTGGGAGGGCAGACAGAAAGACAGCATAACATTGATTATAATCCCCGTTATTATGATCTTTAGAGAATAACGATTCTGTGATGAAGTGCAGAGACTGGCAAATTGACACCTTTTCTTTGAGAGTCTTGAAAACTGCTGTCCTAGTTTCTGAGCTTGTTACTGGGAGAAGACCAAAGCACCATTCCCAGCTGAAATCTGTGGCCACTCACTAGAATTTGACTGGAGGGAAAGTTGTCCCAGTTGGGAGAGGAATGTGTTAGCCTTTGCATCACTGATGCATGTCTCCTGATTATTGAGGAAGGAGTTGTGTTTTCTATACCTGTTTCACAAGTTCACAGAATAGACCCGCACATGACTGAAAAGGAAAAATAGAAGAGGGGAAACTTAACGTATTAAAGATAGTTTAAGTTTATTGCCACAAGTAGGCTTACATTAACATTGCAACAGTCACAGTGTTAATGTAAGTCACCACACTCCGATACCTGTTTGGGTATGCTGAGGGAGAATTTAACATGGCCAGTGCATCGAACCAGCAGGTCTTTCGGACCATGGTAGGAAACCGGAGCAGATAAGGGAAGAACGTGCAAACTCCACACAGACAGTCACCCAAAGCCGGAATTGAACCCAGGTTCCTGCCACCATGAGACACCAAAGCTAACCACTGTGCCACCGTGCCACCCATGGTACTCTGTGGCTTAACTTGATTTCCCATTTTAGTGATTTCTTGGAAAGAGTTGATAACCTAATGAAGAGATGGTTAAAGCTTTGATACTTCTGTGCAGTTAGTCACAAAAAGAAAACACTGGATAAAAGCAAATTACTGTGGATGCTGGAATCTGAAACCAAAAGGGAAAATGCTGGAAAATCTCAGCAGGTCTGGCAGCATCTGTAAAGAGAAAAAAGAGTTGACGTTTCGAGTCCAGACGATCCTTTGGCAAAACTCTCTCTTGATTACAAAAAAACATTTTTCTCAGAAGGGAGAAAATTTTCCTCTGGTATGCAGTATTTTAGTTTATTATTAGAAAATATCCGATCAAATAAGTCAGTGTTTCTTCTGCAGAAAGAACATACTTGAGAGACAATGCTGCAACTTGGGAGTTATTTTAATTCTCTTAAGCTTTTTTGTTTTGTTCCATTTGGTTATCATATACCACAGTTAGAATGGAACTTAGATAATTAGTGTCAGAACAACTGAGGAAAGTTTCACAGAGTGCAAATGTCAGGGTTTGAAAGGAAAATCGGTAACATAACCCTTTAGGGACAGAACATCTCTTGAACAGCGCACCTTTGACTTAGTCTGGATGCATAGGATATTAAGTGATCTGACTGTCATCTATCTCGTTAAAAGGGCAATTGGTAAGCTTAGAGTATGCTTTTGGTGGGACCAGAAGATCCCGCTGCCAGGAATGGGAGTCAGAAAACCCCAGCTTTCCTGGTGCCCCAACTTCCCTTCAATTCAGAATTTAGTGGCAGAAGTTTCCCAGAAAGTGGCAAAAGCCAATAGCAAGAGGGGAAAATGGCGTTGACAACAACTTTGTCCACCATTTAGTGCAGGACTTTAGTGTACAAAACTTAAAGGACTGGGTCCCATGACATAACGCTGGCCCCCTGATTCACCCACCCCACTAGCAATGTTGTCCCACGATGATCAGGGTGCCATTTAAAGGCCGCTGCAGCACAAAGGAGTTCACCTGGAACCGCCCCACACTGCCCCTCCCTCTCGCCATCGCCCCCTGGCACTCCCGTGCTTGACCTTCTTACCCCCGAGTGATGTGCTCACCTGAGCTCCCCTATGAGGTCGGCTTGCCAGGCGTACACATTGGGAGGCCAATTGTGATTCACGCGGGTCTGCCCTCATGCCAACATGGATGGTCTTTTTGTCGGTGGGGGGGAGGTTGGCGGGTGGGGGTGCTGCAGAGGGGAATGATAAGTAGATGATAATACATTCAAGCATGTCCTGTCACTGACAGGGGGTGGGGACTATCACATCACATACTTATAACGATATAAAACATGGGGTTCTCTAGCTGCACGCACCCCAAAACCAGAAATTCCCACTCAAGCTCAAGCTACTGTTCCCACGGCGGGCAGGTCAGGAGAATTTCAGCCACGATTTGGGATTTCTGCTCCTGTCGCCAAACCTGCCCGATGCGATCGAGAGCAGAAATTCCTGGCTGAAGCTTTCAAATGGAAAAACTTTTTGGTTTGCAATAAAATGTGTCCCATGAATATAATCAGTGGCGTAATGACAGTATCATGTTGCTGCCCTTATCACTGAACATCCTCCTATATAGAAATAGTGTCACCATGATGATAATTAGGATTGTTAAGTTCTGCTACTCTTCAAGCTTCCTCAGAAAACGTAGCAGAGCAAGTTACATGGTATTCTGGCCTACTGTTCCTTTTATTCACACATGAAATATGGGTGGCCAGCATTTATTGCCCATTCCTAGTTGCCCAAGAGCAGTTGAGAGTCAACCACGTTGCTGTGGATCTGGAATCATGTGTAGGCCTGACCAGTTAAGGATGGCAGATTTCCTTCCTTCAAAGAAACAATAATGAACCAGATGGGTTTTTTTCAACAATTGACAATGGTTTCATGGTCATCAGTAGATTCTAAATTCCAGATTTTTTTTGTTGAATTCAAATTCCACCATCTGCCGTGGTGGGATTTGAAGCCGGGTTCCCCAGAACATTAGCTGAGTTTTTGAATTAATAGTCTAGCTATAATACCACCCGGCCATTGCCTCCCCTTGAGCACTGCGATTTGATGCCATCTTGGTGCTAGTTCTCACATTGGGACTCAACTACATCGGAGAGGCTTGGGGCATTGGCAGCACTGCGTTTGACCAAACAACTTCAGACGCACTAAGGAATGTAAAAATCAAGACACAATTTAAAGCCGTGATGAGGTAACAATAATAGGCTGCCGGCTTCTTTTTCTTATTAATTATTCCAAAGTCAGAATAATGAGTACATACAATGCATGTGAGGATTTAAAAAGCGCAAACTGAGGAAATGTCTGTTGTGTATTTCTATCAAAAGCAGACTGTAATATATGAGCTGGCTTGTCACCATTGTCCTTGTGTATCAAATCTGTCTTCACTTTGGCAAGGCTCTGCACACAGCCATCATATGTTGTTTAATTAATACTCCCAGTGTTCTTAATCTTCACCTTCTCGTAACACATTCTCAAGTGCAAACTTCAAAGCCTAACATCACTGAATAATCAATACGGTGAAATAGTGAATATTTTAAAGGGGGATCATTGGTTCTGGCAATAGAGGACTAAACAGTGCTACCTAATCGGAATCTTGTCCCCGTTGTGCTGATGCTGGTTACTTTGCATGAGGATCAGATAGATGAATGTATCAGAGGACCAGCTGCTAGGGTTAGTATCAAGCGCCCTCACTTTTGTCATCATTAGAATAAATATGACGAGAAAGCGGAAGATCACAGATCAGTTGCATTCACCTCTACGTTTCATTCTCTGACCTGCAGTGCCATTTGCAAAGGCCCCAGATAAACCACATTCATCAGAAAGTTTTGGGAGAAAACTTAAGATTTTCTTTCCATTTTCTCCTTTCCGGTTTTCTCCCCTTTTCTCCTGAAGACACTCGTTTTATGTGTCTATTTGTGACATGCATGTGACTGTAGTCTTTGACTGTAGAGGAAATCACAGTTGAACCAAGGAGATCACAACATAGCCATCGAGGATGTTAGTGGCTGCTTTATTCCACTTCCTAGTTTGGGGTTTCTGAAGTGAACTGTAACTTACCAAATGAATCATAGAATCCTACAGTGCAGGAAGAGGCCCTTCAGCCCACCGAGTCTGCGCTGAAGACAATCCCACCCAGGCCCTACTCCCATATCCCTACATATTATACCCACAAATCCCTCTAACCTACGCATCCCTGGACTCTAAGGGGCAATTCCTTAACATGGCCAATCAACCTAACCCGCACATCTTTGGACTGTGGGAGGAAACGGAGTACCTGGAGGAAACCCACGCAGACACGAGGAGAATGTGCAAACTCTACACAGACAGTGACCCAAGCCGGGAATCGAACCCAGGACCTTGGAGCTGTGAATTAGCAGTGCTACCCACTGTGCTGTTCAGGTTAATTTCAAATGATTCAACAGAGGCCAAAAATTGAACTACTGACCTTCCAATCTAGATACGTAGGTCGATACAGTGGCACAGTGGTTCGAACTGCTGCCTCATAGCATTGACAATGGTTTGATTCCCAGTTTTGGGTCACTGTCTGTGTGGAGTTTGCATGTTCTCTCTGTGTCTGTGTGGGTTAGATTGGTTGGCCATGCTAAATTGACCCTAGTTTTGGGGAGATTGGCAGGGTAAATATGTGGGGTTACGTGGATAGGATAAGATTATTGTCAGTGCAGCCTCAATGGGCCGAACGGCCTCCTTCTGTACTGCAGGGATTCTATTCAATGAATAGACCAGACACTAATTCCAGCCCAGGCTCAACAATGTCCTCCCCATTATTCCTGACACTTCACAGAGGATAAATGTGCTTCTTTGTGACAACAGAATAATCAGTTATTACTTTATGGTGAACATACTTAGAATTCCACCATCCTTGGAACATTGCAGCATTATAGGAATTCCATATAGACCAACAAAAACAATACCATGTTTAAGAATGCAGATTAATGGGCAAGAATATGCTGAAAAAATAAGTACAAGTTCAGTGCGTGTACTGTTATCAATATGTAAATTGTCCAACAATTTACAGCGAAGAAGAGATACGCCATGATTTGAGAATTGCCACAAATTGCTGGGTGATTTGCACTGCCTGACCATTCGCCTTTCAAATCAAGAGCTCACTGTGAAACTCCCTGTGAGTTTTAAGGAATTGCTGCATTTGCATTATTAAAGCGAATTAAATTTGCCGCAGAAACAAATCTCACAATCCCGTTTTTATTTCCCCTTTGTATTTCTCCTTTTGTACCTAGTTTGACTCTAATCCACTCATAGAGACATTAGAGATATGCAGCGTGGATACAGGCTCTTCGGCCCAACTCATCAATGCCGACCGGGTTTTTTAAGCTGAACTGGTCCCGTTTGCCTGCGTTCGGCCCACATCCCTCTAAATCTTTCCGATCCCTGTGCCTATGTTTTTAAATGTTGTAATTGCAACCACCTCCTCTGGCAGCTTATTCCATCTACATACCACTTTCTGTGCCAGAAGTTGTCCCTCAGATCTCTCTGATATCTTTCCCCTCTCACCTTAAACCTATGTCCTCTAGTTTCAGACTACCCCACGCTGGGGAAAAGACTTTGCTATTCACCATATCTGTGCCCTCGATGATTTTGTAAACCTCTATAAGGTCACCCCTCATCCTTCTACACTCCAGGGAAAAAGTCCCAGTCTATCCAGCCTCTCTTTATAATGGAAAACTTCCCAGTCCTAGTGACATCCTTGGAAATCTTTCTTGCACCCTTTCCGGTTTAATAACATCCTTCCCATAACGGGGGCGACAAGAATTGTGCCCAGTACTCCAAATGTGGGCTTACCATTGCATTTTTATCACTCCTGTTTCCTTCTTATCAGCCAGGGAGATAGACGGTTGGGTTCCTTGGTCCACCAAAGTCAGAGCCACTCTTTAACCTCTGTGCCCTTTGACCTCACTGTGCCATTTTCAGCTTGTACTTCTAGCAATCTGCAACACAAAAAAAGTTTTTGGAACTGGAAGGTGAGGAAGTCAGTCTAAAGCATGCAACACCCGTGAGACCCTCTGCTCAGGCAGATTGTGGGCCATTCTTGCATTCGTGATGAAGGTTAATTGTTTTCTTTAAAAAAAAACAAGATTGGAAAACAGAAGCCTCTAGGACAGCACGTCCTTTTGTTAGTTGTTTATCGAGTGTATGCTTTGTAATTAAAATCTGCTTGCGGTGGACTCATATCTATAGGGGATGAGCTATTAACAAAGGGATCTGACAGTTTCAGGTTGGTGATTTTTATTCCAGATGAAAAATCAATATGTTTTCTGGGTTATACATATTCAGAATGGGGCTGATCTTTCCATCATAATGGAAAATAGGTGTCCTGTTACTTCCTCTCTCGCCATATCTGTACCATTCCATTTTCCAATCCACTGGTGAATATTTCAACATGATTTGATTGCAGTTCATGACAGCGTTAATGTCCTCAGCCCCTAACCACACACTTCAAGTAACTGAGCAGTGTCAGCTGTTGGCTAGTGTTTCGCACATTGTGTGGAAAATAGCCTGCAGGAAAAGATGGGAAATAGCCATCTTTCAGCCCTGCTCGTGTTAAAAAAACTACTAACTTTGCGTGGTGTATCTGTGGAGCTGTCAGGGGACACACTGGACATTTAAACCAGTGTCACAGTTACGAGATTTTTTACTTTAAAAGCAGTCTGTTGTTTGAATTGCTTGCGTCCATAGGTTTTTGCTGTAAGTTCCAACTTGCCCCCCTCATAATTCTGACACCGAAACGGAAAATGCTGGAAAACACTCAGCAGATCTCGCAACATCTGTGTGGACAGAAGCAGAGTTGATGTTTCTGGTCGATTGCCTTTTCGTCAGAACTGTTGGGGGGAGAATTAGGATGTGACGAGATTTAGGCAAATGAAAGGAGGGGGGGACGGAGGGGTGGGGGAAAAGAAACTAAAGAGAGAGAGGCCGGAATGGTGGCACAGTGGTTATTTGGTTTGGGTGTTTTGACAAAATTCCATTTGGTGTGCTGCCTCACAACTCCAGAGACTGGGTTCGATTCCCAGCTTGGGTCACTGTCTGTGTGAAGTCTGCACATTCTCCCCAGGTCTGTGTGGGTTTCCTCCAGGTGCTCTGGTTTCTTCGCACAGTCCAAAGATGTGCTGTTCGATGTGTTTGCCATGCTAAATTCACCCTCAGTGTACCCAAAGAGGCGCAGGAGTGTGGCGACTAGGGGATTTTCACACTAACTTCATAGCAGTGTTAATATAAGCCTACTTGTGACACTAATTGATAAACTTGAAAAACTTAAATTCTCTGACCTCGCCCGCAGCTGGGATTCTCCAGACCTGCTGCTGTGATCTGGTTGAGCGCAAAATTCTCCATTCTCGCTGGCAGCGGTAGCAGGGCTGAAGAATCCCATCCATAGTCTATGACAGGGTGGAAGGCAGAGGAGGGATTAAATGCCAAAAGCGGTAGTGTTGCAAGGCCAAAGGGAGTGTTAATGGCATGGATGAGAAAATGAAAGGTGTTCCCAGGTGGAGGTGATAGATGGCGTGATCATGAACATCCAGTCAAGAGCAAAAGGGGAGGGAAAATGAGAGAGTAACCAAAACCTTGTAAGAACCGGAAACAAAGTGGGGGCAGAGGTTATAATGTGGGACCGTTGATCTCATTATTGAATCCAGAAAGCTGCAGCGTGTCCTACTGAAAGATGAGGTTCTGTTTCACAAGCTTAGGTTGAGCTTCATTGCAACACAGCAGGAAGTGGGGAATAGAAAGATCAAAGCGGGGGCAAGGTGGAGAATTCGAATGTGAAGCAGATTGTTACACTTGCCTTTTATGCAATGCATCTCAATGTGATCTTAAAATGAACCTTCCCAAAATTTCCTCCAAAGTAATCTGAGCATTCATTGCACATAAAATTCAGCGTCTGTGTCTATCATCTTTCCTGAAAGTCTCTCGCCTGGCACAGAAAAGGGCTGCCATACTAGTGATTTTTTTTATTATTAAGCAGTCCCCTCTTTTGTTGCCACTTTTATACCCCCGTCTTCTGCAACACATGCTCAGAATCTTGCAGTGAAGGCAACTGATGTTCTCCTTTCAACAACTAGCCAGATGGAGGCCTGTGAGAGGAACCAGGGGTGACTCATCTTTTAATTTTATTTTCCTCAGTGCTGGACCGTCCCATATCTGCTCATTACATTCATGTGTTTCATAGAATTCCTGCATGCAGAAAGAGGCCATTCGGCCCATCAAGGCTGCACCGACCACAATCTCACCCAGACCCTATTCCCGTAACCCCACATATTTACCCTGCTAAGCCCCTGCCACTAGGGTCAATTTAGCGTGGCCAGTCAACCTAACCCGCACACCTTTGGACTGTGTGTTTAAAATTTACTCTCCTCTATTGAGGCTGATTTTATGCTAATCCTTTCAGCCCTGGCTCGCAGTCTCTCAATTCATTGAGATGAGTTTTGTTTATGATCCACCTCCAGCTCACATTCCACACGGATGAAAAGATCCTATCAGAAAGAAGCACTTTGAGCTCCAACAGATGCCATTTTCCTTCTCGGTTTTGTGTGTGTTTCATGTCCCGGTGAAAGCCTTCAGGTTGGCTGGATTTGTGAGTGGAGAGATATAAACCAAAGAACGCCGGAAACCTGAAATAGCAACATCTGGAAATGCAGGGGCATCTGTGGCAAAAAAAGACCGCTTAATCCACAGGCTATGCATTTCCAGCATTTTCTGTTTTTGTTTCCCATTCACAGGGACCTGCTGGAAAATGACTCATTTGGTTTGATCTCACAGTTTCTGAATTGTAGTCACTTAGCTCATTCCATTATGGAATTTGCTGGCAGACCTGTATTATTCAAAGTTACGTGCCAAAGTTTGTAACATGAATTCAACCTTAAGTCGACAGCTTCCCAAATTAATTAAATACCTCAATATTTAAAAAAAAGCCAATTTATGCCACACTCGTGAAAGTTGCCTCTTATCAGGTCATTTGGTTTGGGTGTTTTGACAAAATTCCATTTGGTGTGCTTAAACTTGTTTTTGTCCTTTGAAATTTTCCAACATGTCTGATTAAGTCAGCTGAAAATGATCTGACCCAGAAGAACTGCAGATAATGCAGGTACTCTGTGAATTAATGGTAGGACAATTAGTCAACACAGTGATAAAATTAGATCACTTAGAAACATTGGTGCGAAAGAGGACAACTGCCTTCCTTTGGGCATTCTCATCATATGTTAAGACGCTCGACTTTGACCAAGTACTTCAAAGAAATAATCTACAGTGTCCAGTCACTTCATTTTTCTGCCCCTGCCCTTCTTTCACACTTACTCCTCCCATCCTCACCAACCCACCCACCCGCCACCCGCCCCCCCCCCCCCCCCCCCCCCCCCCGCCAACTCCGATAATTTGGCTTGCTGTTTGCAACGACCCTTAAAATCTTACCATCACCCCCGTTTTAATTTTTGATACAGAAAAGGTGGCCAAAGGTCCAAAAAATATCAGACAATGGGTCTAACTGAGATTCTAACTGATTCAAAATCCACTCATTTGCAGAGAGCTAAAATCAGGCCAAAGTTTTTTAAATAGATTTTTCGTCAAGTTTTGGATTTCTTTCAAGAATTCAGTTTGTAATTTAGCAAAAATATTTTCAGTTTTTTTTGTGCTGAAGTTTTTTTTGGGCAGTGGAATGATTTCACTCCGCATGCTTGGCAGTATTTAGCATTCCCAGGTCAGGTATAACAGAGTCAGATGAAGATTAAACCTCCTGCTACGAAGCTTCAATACTCTACCTCACCCCAACCATAGAAGTGGTCATTGTGCCACACCAGTGCGAGATTTATTCCACGTCCAACGCCTCTTAGAAACTTTTTGGGTGGAATTTTCCTGTCCTGCCCACCACGGGAATTGTAGCAGGCAGGACAGAAAATTTGGCGGGCTGTGCAAAGGTCCATTAACCTCAGGTGGGAATTGCTAGTCTTGGGGCATTGGGCAGCTAGAAACTCCATCCCTTTGAGTGAGTTTGCCAATTCTTACCGCATCAGGGACAGTTTTGTTTTTGGTCCCATCTGTATTCAGAACTGATTCGAATCTGACCAAATGGCACAGTGTGTGGCATGATGGCACAGTGGGTGCAACAGTGGCACTGTGAGGCATCAGTGCAGGGGGACCCGAATTCAATTCTAGCCTTGGGTGATGTGCAAAATTTGCACGTTTTCCCAGTGTCTGCGTAGGTTTCCTCCGGGTGCTCCAGTTTCCTTCCACAGTCCAAAGATGTGCAGGTCAGGTTGATTGTCCATGCTAAATTGTCCCGTAGTGTCAGGAGGATTAGGAGGTTAAATATGAGGGATTACGGGAATAGTGCATGGGTGGGATTGTTGTTAGTGCAGGCTTGACGGGTTGAATGGCCTCCTGCACTGCACTGCACTGATGATTCTATAAAACCCATTTCATTTGGAGCTTTTGCAGCTAGCAATGACTTTCACTTATCTGAACCAGTTTTGAATTCATGTTGCAGGAGGTGAAATGCTAATATCTGCTGCCGCAGCATCAAGATAGCTTTCCAGTTAGCTATCTGAAAGCTGACCATCTTTCCTATTGCTTTTTGAAGGCATGCTACTTATGGTGAGACAAAAGCTGAAAATACACTGAGAGTTTAGGTTCAGCGTAAGGTTGTTTTGAGTTTCAATCAGATGAAAAGTTGCAACATAATTCTGGAGGCTGCCAAGCACGCAAACGCCATGAGATGAGAAGACTAACTCTTACTGTTTGAATTTGAAGCTGGTAACTATAACAAAGACCAGAGGCATTTGATTATGCTTGCCTTTTTTAATTTTAATGTTAATAAGAACATAAGAAATAGGAGCAGGAGTAGGCCATCTAGCCCTTCGAGCCTGCCCCGCCATTCAATAAGATCATGGCTGATCTGAAGTGGATCAGTTCCACTTTCCTGCTTTCTCCCCATAACCCTTAACTCCCTCGTCTATCAAAAACCTATCTAACCGTGACTTAAATATATTTAGCGAGGTAGCCTCCATCACTTCAACGGGCAGAGAATTCCAGAGATTCACCACCCTTTGAGTGAAGAAGTTCCTCCTCAACTCTGTTCTAAACTGCACCCCCCCCCTTATCTTGAGGCTGTGCCCTGTAGTTCTGCAGTCCTTTCTAAGTGGGAAGAATCTCTCTACCTCTACCCTATCCATCCCTTTCATTATCTTATATGTCTCTATAAGATCCCCCCCTCAGCCTTCTAAACTCCAGCTCTAAATTATAAACTAATTTATAAACTTAATTTATAATTCATACTAGTAGGGCTGGATTTTCACTGCATCTGCGTAATTCAAGGGCCCTTTAAAAATCGTGGCCACGACCAGATTCCTGACCCCCTTCCCCTGTTTTCCAATTTTTTGGAGTTGGTTGGGGCCGGGTCAAAGTCCTGTCCCCTGCATTCCTGACATAGCCTGCTCCGTTGCGGGGGGACAGCCATGTTCCAGTCCCCTGCAATTTTCATGGATTGGGCAAGGATTTCAATGTGTTGTGGTTCACTGCACCTCAGAGACAACTTGAGCCACAACCTGCATGTGTGGACCTTTTAAAGGTAAGTTTAAGAGAACCTCCCCATGCCAAGGTATGCCCCTCCCCCCAGAAACAGAGGGAGCTGGCCGAGCTGGGAATTTTCCTGATTCCCACTATAAGCCTTGAGGATGAAAATCCAGGACATGTTATTATTGTTAATTTGAGGTGCGACCACTTGTTGTTTAACCTTGATTTTATCTTTTTAGTCTAATTACATTTTCCTGCTATTCTGCACTCCAGCCGAGGTTGTGGGCAGCTGTAGTGAGGCATTTCCCAGCACCAACACAAAGACCTGATGTGAGAGTAGGTTTTGGTGACTGTTTGTTCACCTTCCCTTCCTTTGCCGTATAGAAACATCCCATTTAGAGAATCATAGAGTGCAGAAGAGGCCCTTCAGTCCATCGAGTCTGCACCAGACACACCTGGACTCCCACTTTATCCCATTTACCAGCACTTGGCCCATAGCCCTGAATGTTATGGCGTGCCAAGTGCTCATCCAGGTACATTTTAACCTGCCTCCACCACATTCCCAGGCAGTGCGTTCCAGACCGTCACCACCCTCTGGTAAAAAAGCTTTTCCTCGCATCCCCTCTTGAACCTCCTGCCCTTCACCTTGAACCTTTGTCCCCTAGTAACTGATCTTCAACTAAGGGGAACAGCTGCTCCCTATCCACTCTGTTCATGATCTTGTACATCTCAATATCTGCCTCTTGTAGGGCCAAAATGAATAACATCAAGAAGTGGGAGAACATGAACCCTGTACCCTACCACTGCATGGCACACTGCTTTATCTATGTACGGCACCACTGCTTTTGTATCAGTGGATAACTGAGCAATCTGAGAATGCATTGCCAGCACAGAAGCAACATCTGTTGCAAAATGGCAGGCAGGTTTAAGTCGACCTTTCCTAATGGCAAGCACAAAATAGATTACACATGCCTGGTGAGATAGTGTCCCCTGTATTGCCATCTTGTAAATATAGAGGGCCAGGTCATGTCGTAATAACTTTAAGTTTCAATTCAGGTCCCAAATTCAGAATGTCTTTAACATACCCGATTTTCAGAACAAATGGAGTTTCTGCTCGCTCATATTTTATGATTCCTCTCTTTCAACCCAACGAGCTTCTGAGAAAAGCAGTTGTGAATTCACACAACTTCCTGATACTCGCAATTTAATTTACCAAGACTGTCTTGTCTGAAGCTTTCGTGAATCCATGTGTCAACACTCCACCCCCGAACACCACTAATATATTGCTTCATAAAGTGCCCCCTCCCCACCTTGCACCCCACAATGATCTACTTCTCTGGCCCCTGAGCTCCCCCGCCGCCCCCTGTGTATAATGCAATGCTCGCTGTCTTCAAGTCTCCAGCCAGCCTTGCTCTGCAAACCCAATAGCACGTACATAAAACTGATGGAAGAGGCAATCAAAATCTACAGTGTGAAATACCAGCAGAGATATAAAAGTGTTTTAATTGAAACAATGTTGGGTCATCTCCAGTCACTGTATGGCTCCTCTGATGAAACAATCTGATCATGTCTAAACAGGTTAAATCATCTATGCCAGGGCCTGCTGCAGCTGCTGTTAAGTTCTTCGGAACTAATACCGAGAAACCTCAAGAATACCTACTTTCTTTTCTCACTGAACAGCTGGAGAGCTTAATGAGCAAAAATCTCAATCAGCTAACCTGACCTGACCTGACCTGACTTTGCATATTGTCCTTAATAAGGACTTACATTAAAGCATTGAAGAAACTGTTCATTCTTTGGGAAGTGGAGGATTGTCATTGTTCTGGGGCCTCCAGTCACTGCTGTTTGTGATTAAGTTGATGTGTAAAGTTTTGCTGTTTGCTGGATTCGGCCCCTTCACAGCATTGGCACAAAGTGCTCATTCACATTTAGATTAGTCTAACAGCTCCAGGGGTCAGTCTAAGGTCAGACTTAGTAATGATGTAAGGAGAGGCATGTCTGGGATTCTTATTTTGAACTGAAACACATACCAGCAACTATTGAGAAAGATGCGCCCAGCAAAAAAAAATGTGTCCCAGACCTGTGGGGTACATTCCTTCTGCTTGATACCTTGAAAGCTTGTATTCGGCTTTTTTTTCCCCCCCGAAGTCACTTTCCTCTTTCATGCTCAACTTTTCGAGTGCTATTTACTAAGCCCCAATCTTGCAGACCAACGTTTTTGAGTTGTTGTGTTATTAAGCAGAAAGTTGCCAGGGCCACAGAATACATTGGAAGAGAAAACACAAATGTTAGCAAAAAAAAAATGTGGATGCGCTGCAGCAGTCGGGAGATGTGTGGAGAAGGAGAGGTGCAGGAGATCAAAAAAAACCGGACTATGCATGAAAGAATCACAGCATGGAAGCCAGCACTCATTGTCTCTGAGCGCACTCCTGCCAGTCGCACATGTCGCTTCACATTTTATTACAATGAAAAGGCGCAAGGAGTCTCACTTCGATAACCGCGAAGCTTATTCTTAAGTTTTTTTTAAAAAGAAGTGGCAGATCGTCCTTACTTCTGGGAAGGCACGATTATGAAGCAGTTAAAATCCACAAGCAGAGGAAAGCCCCTTTAATAAGCAGTTAATGTTTTGTTCCTCTTTGCAGAGCGAGCAAGTGGTCACAGTGTAATGTAATCAGACTGACTGAAGGGGAGTCAGGCCTCAGGAATAATATCTCATTTGGGGTTGATGCATAGATATTTTACAGGCCTGAGCTAAAGATGAAATATGGATGCCAAACTGACCTTTGACCTTCCTGAGTTACTTCATACAGTATGAGCTTTTGATGATATCGGTATGTGAGGTACCTTAGCTCTCTCTCCAAACCTGATTTATTTTTGCCTGCTTTGATCCTGGCTGGAAGAAAAAGCTGGGTTTAAAAAAAAAACTGCTTGAAAAAAGAACTGGCTGAAGGTAGAATGTTACATCAGTGAGGAACGTCTTATTAAAAATCAATGTAGCACAGCAGGATAAGAGGTGGTAAAATATCTTTTATATGATGGATCCCATCAAGAGGTAAATGTTCAAGTCGCCACAGGGACTGGCTATTGGAATCCTACACTTAAACTGAGATTTTAATTTGATTAATTGATGTGGTCCAAAACAGAGCATGCAGAAAGGATTATAAGATTCTCTTTTTAAAGCACTTTGTGTTTTTTTTATCAAGCCTGGTATCCAGACACCATGGTGAGGTATATTATTACCATGTGCTCAGGTTGGGGGTTGGGTTCTGGTGGTGGCGCTCTGGGGAAACAGGTTGACTTTGGAACGTCTGCTTGCTTAGGGTGACACCTATAGGACAGATGTGGAAATGAGTAGGCCAGCCAAACAATTGTGTGGTGCACCTCCCATTTCCAAAGAAAGCCTTGTGGTATTCAGCTTAATTTGAGCACATTTCAAGCCATCCCCTTGCCCAACGCTGTTCTGTAAATTTCTACAGCACACTTAAGTGCAACTGCTTCACCATGTTATTCATATAATGTCAGTGCAATTTGTGCACATTTGAATTCAAGCTGACTGGTTCAGACACCACCAGCAAGTTGGACATTCTGCAAGGCAGTCCCAAGTACGGTTGCAGCATTTGAGAATGAGACCCTGTGCAATCTATGTGAGACATTTTCCATTCTGGACATCGTCTGGCTTGCTGTTGTCTTCAGATTGTCCACTTGGAAGTGCACTGCGTTTAAATAAAAATACATTTTTCTTTTCTTCTAGATGAAGCAAACGAAGATGTGGAAGGTCCTAATGAGTCCATCCAAGAAGCAGAAGATTCTACCAAAGACAAAGACAGTGGGGGTGAGAAGGAACCCAGCAAAGAAACAGGTAGAGCAACACAAGCTACTTATTATTCAACTTAAATATTTCCCTACTTAATCCAGGGATTGTTGAAAACCTTGAACAGCAAGTGGCCCAATGATCCAAATGATGTCAATACACTCCGACAAATATAGAAGGGTGACCATCTAAAAACACATGAGACAGCCACGTGAGAGTATTTTGTTACTTGCTTTGGTTTCCTTTCTGTGTAGCAGCTCTTTACATCTTTTAAAAATTTATTCTTTCACGGGACTGTGGGTGTCACTGGCTGGGCCAACATTTATCGCCCATCCCAATTGTCCTTGAACTGAGTGGCTTGCTCAGCCATTTCAGAGGGCAGGTAAGAGTCATCCACATTGCTGTGGGTTTGGAACCAGATAAGGATGGCTTCTTTCCCTAAAGGGCGCTAGTGAACCAGACGGGTTTTGTTTTTAAATCAACAGTCGCCATTACTGAGACTAGCTTTTCATTCCAGATTTTATTAATTGAATTTAAATTCCACCAGCTGCAACGTGAGATGTGAACCCATGTCTCCTAAGATTTGCATGTGCACAGAACATGGTAGAGGAGGTTCAAATGGAAGCCAAGATCACAAGTATATGTAAAGCGACGTGAAGCTATATCGATTGAATTGTGTCTACGTTTGATCTCCTGGGATCCTGAAAGAAGGCAGAGGAATAAGTGGGCATGGCTGAAAAAACATAGGCTTGCAAGCTTAAGGGAATTTGGATCCAACACTGTTTGCCCAATGTTCTCATACTATTCTTTATCATGTGGACTTTAATCTGTTCGGCTGCTGGGCGGCAATATGATGTTGTACTCTTAGAACTATAGAAAAATCATGTAATAAGCCTTCAGAGGCAGAAGTCACTTCAACAAAATCCCTTTATTTACAATTCCAACAGCACTACACAGAGTGATATCAGTCAACAATCTACCTTTGGGAGTGCCAGAGGAACTGACACTCCCAGTTAAATACAAGGAAAAGACCCCCTGATTGGCCCACCAATTGACTCCTTAATCAGGGAGTTCATATTCCAGTAGGCCAATCTTAGTGGCCTGATTGAAGTCATTACAAGTTACGATGCAGAATGAGACCTTTCAGCCCATCATGTCTGCACTGGCCCAAAAAGAGAGAAAGAAACTAGCTGCTGATTTTAATCCCACTTTCCAATACCTGTACCTTAGCCTTACACTTTAGGTGTAGATAAGTTTTCTCTTTGAATGAATGGAGGCGTGACCTGTAGGTTTATCCCATGAGCTGAGATGTGTGAAAGCCTCAGACAAAGGCACACTGCAACTTTCATTGTGCTGCAGTTAGGGATTGGTATCTCGGAACATTATTCTTAATTATTTCATTTATTACTGTCACAAGTAGGCTTACATTAATACTACAGTGAAGTTACTGTGAAAATTCCCTAGTTGCTGCACTCCGGTGCCTGTTCGGGTACACTGAGGGAGAATTTAGCATGGCCAATCCAGCTAACTAGCAGGTCTTTCAGACTGTGGGAGGAAACAGAAGCACCCAGAGGAAACCCACGCAGGCATGTGGAGAACATGCAGACTCTGCACAAGCAGTGACCCAAGCCGGCAATCGAACCCATGTCCCTGGCGCTATGAGTTAGCAGTGCTAGCCACTGTGCTGCCCAAGAGGAGCAAAAACATTAAACTGCTGGAAGAAATTCTTCTCCGCACTTTTCCCCACAAGTAAAACTAGGCAGTGTGATTCATTTAAGCTCCAAGGTTTCCAGTCACACATGCAAATCCACGTATATTTTATAATTACTTCTATTTTGAAGGTTGCAAATAATCATCCTTAGGGACTCGGTACGACATCACATCACCTGCAAGGCCGCCTGGACCAATCATAGCATAATGATGACAGATAGGCTCAGTGACATCAAAAAGTATGGAAAACAACCACATTAATTAAAACGATCAGTTATTCATGAAACATTTAAATATTCATCACATTTGAAAAGGGTGCGGAGAAACTATTACCCTTTTTAAATGCTGTAATTGCATAGTCAGTGCAATCTGGAGTGGTCTCCATTTAAAAAAAAATGTTTTTAAAAAGAATGGCTACAAATCGTAGGAGCATAATGGAAGGAGTTTGGGATTTCATGTAAAGGCAGTTTCCATTAATATCGCCAATCAATTTAAAAATAATTCTTCTGAAATTGGTCTAAAATATTAGCCTGGCATTCTCTGTAATATGGTTGCTTACTTCAGCACCACGCTCCTATTAAATTTCCACTTGTGTCTGGCCTCAATTTGCTGTACGAAAAATTATTCTCTGATAACACAATTTCCATAATAACTAGTTTTTCACACAAAATGCTTTGTGATTGCACAGTAATTCTTTTAGATGAAAATTGCTTGATCAGACCATAAAAATGAATAAAACCTTATTAAAAACGATGCATCACTTTAATGAAATGATTTATGAAGTTTTGTGGGCATTTAAAGATTAGTAAGAATTATAAGACTAAACAACACCAACCCATGGATGATCTTTTCACCCGTATGCTACTTTCTATAAAATGAGCCACAAAAGGGTTACACTTTGGCTTTTACAACTGACTCAACTGGCTCCAAAATAGTCTTCTTGCAAAAATTTGTATATATTATTCAGCATGTTGCATGTTTAAAATTTTTAACCTTCTGAGTGCTGAATTGATTCACGTGCCTTCACATGCCTTCTTCATCTCCCTTCATGAATGGTGCTGCCTCTCTGCAATTCTGTGAGGTAATATTTAGAGTAGCTTTTCAATGTCCAGTATACCACAATCTGTAATGTAAAGCATTTTAGCTTGGATTGTATCATGAACAATTCTAATGCAGTGGCCAGTATGTAATGCCTGTACAATTTAAAGGGGATGGGAGAAAGAATTTGCCACGAGTGTTAATGTATTTATGCATGCAGGTATCTGATCCCACAGCCCGTGCAGTAGTGGCTGGGCTGGACCACCTTATAAGGCTGTAATAAAAACAGAGGTTCCGACGACAATCTGAACTGCGATCTGAGGTTGCATTACAGCCTGTAATTCACCACCTTATTTTACTTATACACTAGTTAGTGTACATATACACTTGGGAGTGCATACAATGCCCTGAAGTCCGCCAAGATTGTTTAGCCCACAAGCTTCCACTATAATAGCGTTTCAATGTTGTTAGTGCATATGGGAGAATGAAGAGGTGCTTATCAGGGGCTGTAACAGAATCTTCTCTGGAATTTCACATTATGCGACCAGTGATGCATAATTCTTCTACTTTTGCTGTTACGGGAAAAGCGATGTTGTTATCATTTCGCATTAATTTTTAAATACCAGTATCACCGCCATTTCTGCTGTATAGGTGGTCAATCCTCAGGCTGTTACCCATTCATACCTTGCTGTCAGAGATCGTCTCCAGCACACTGGCCGGTCGTAAGCACCAACTCCTTGGGGAATTAGGTTGGACCCAGAATTTCTTCATGGAATTTTGCAAACAGCAAAATTTACCATGAAATGGAAGTGCATTAAATCCTCCCTGTACTCGAATGAGGTTTTACCTCCTTTGAAAGGAAGCAGTCAAGGAAATACAAGTTACAAAAAGCCTACTAGCCACATGAAGACAAAAGCAAAATGGGTAGAATGGAACCAGAATGGTCCAGGTTTCATTTCATATATATCTGAGCATCACTGGGATATGTTCCATACCTGCACATCAATGACTTAAGATTTGTTAAACTATGAAGATTGGGGCAATTGTACCAGCGATTAAAGCATTGCAAATGGGCACAGTGGTTAGCACAGGGACCTGGGTTCGATTCTGCCCTCAGGTAACTGTTTGTGTGGAGTTTGCGTGCTCTCCCCATGTCTTTGTGGGTTTCCTCTGGATGCTCTTGTTTCCTCCCACAGTGCAAAGCTCATAGAAACCCTGCAGTGCAGCAGGAGGTCATTCGGCCCATCGAATCTGCACCAATAACAATCCCACCTGGGCCCTATCCTTGTAACCCCACATGTTTACTCCCTTAATCCCTCTAACCTATGCATCCTGGGTCATGATGGGGCAATTTAGTATGGCCAATGCACATCTTTGGACTGTGGGAGGAAACCAGAGCACCGCTAGGAAACCCTCACAGACACGGGTAGAATGTGCAAACACCACACAGACAGAACCCCAAGCCGGGTATCGAACCCAGGTCCCTGGAGCTGTGAGGCAGCAGTACTGACCACTGTGCCATTGATCCGCCCAAGTTAGGTGAAGTGGCCACGCATAATTGCCCCTTAGCATCAGGGGAATTAGCAAGATAGATATGTGGGATTATTGTTGGATGTAGATCTGACAGGTTGAATGGCCTGTTTCTGCAACTGTAGGGATTCTACTATTTTATGATCCAATATCATTTGCATGAGGATTACATAAAACAACATAAGCCCCAAAAAAGGTAAACTCCAGCAGTAAGTCAAACACGTCTTTCTTTGTACAAAACCCAAAATTATGTTGAAATTTAACATTGAACGTGGGCTTACAGCTTGAGTTCTTAATCATGAGTTGTAGGCCTCTAAAACGCCAAACAGCTCACCTTTAGCACTGCCTTAGAATCGCTGCAGGATATAAGGATGGTATTTTTTTTCCTCTCTGAAGCCACTGGTAAATTTGAAATACATTTTTTTGTTTTTTTTCTTTTGCATTCCCACTAGCTGGGTTGACTCAATAATTAACAAGCGCTTATGTGTTTTTCAAGGCTGAGATAGCTCACGGATTTAATGCTTAATCTCTGCTGTGGAAAGTTTCTATTACGAAACGTGGAAGCAATCTACTTCTCAAAATTAATTTAAGGAATAATAATTTCATATATAATACATGAAAATTTGTCGAGGCAAGCACAGGAATATTCCCAGTCACTGACGATAGTTAGTGAATCTTGCTGCTCTCCTGGAATTTTCCACCTCACTGCAGAGAGAATTGCAGAGAGAAGACCATCATAGCTTTCCTTACAGAGGCCCTCAATGATTCAAATCAAGATCTTGTTCACACTTACCTATTAGCCATTATTTAAAAAATGTACTTGGATAAATATAGTCCTTCCTTCAATCAGTGTGGAAAATTGGAAGACCATCAACTGAATGACCTTTGACTGGTGTTCCATTTTACAAGATGTTAAAATAAAGGTAGCATCTTTCCTGGCCAGCAGAACTTAGCTGGTAGATAAAGTTAAAGTTTATTTATTTATTAGTCATAAGTAAGGCTTACATTAACACTGCAATGAAGTTACTGTGAAATTCCCCTAGTCGCCACAGTCCGGCGCTTGTTCGGGTCAATGCACCTAACCAGCACGTCTTTCAGAATGTGGGAGGAAACCAGAGCATCCGGGGGAAACCCACGCAGACACGGATAGAACGTGCAAACTCCACACAGACAGCGACCCAAGTCGGGAATCGAACCCAGGTCCCTGGCACTGTGAAGCAGCAGTGCTAACCACTGTGCTGCTGTGTTGCCCCGTAATTGCAGATAATTGCAACTCTCAAATCCCTCTCAAAGGCTCCTAAAGGATGACAAGAATTCCTCCACCTGGTGAGTTCTGGACACTAGCTTGACATATAGTAATATGCGAGACAAAATAGAGAGGCAATGACCAATGACATTGTCACTGCTCTTAAAAAGCAGGTTGCTTTTACGCCCTCTCACCTAGTGAATAAGAAATGTGTAACGCTGGAGGAGCAAACTTACAAAGAGCCGTATACCATAGCACATTAAAAACAAGCAGCTATCATTACGGTTGGAAGGAAAGCAGGAGCAGTTTAATGGAAGACTGTGCAAATAAGTGAGTGAACGAAATGAAAAATGAAAGCTAATGCTAACAATAAACACGTAGGAAGTAACATTGTCAAACCAATTAATTGTCTGAATGATAAGAGGACTTCTTAGAATAAACTGATTCTGAAAGTGTCTAATCATTGCAGTGCCCTATCCTACTCCACACGTTCCTGTACTAAAAATAAAATATTTATGAAACTATGGCCTAAAGGTTGGAGTTGCTCACCTAACGTTGTGCGATTAGTGAAATGGACCGTTTCTGATTTGAGTTGGAGAGAGAGGAAGGGAGCAATAGCTATTAAAGATGGTATTAATGGACTGCAAGCAAAGAAAAGTTGTCATGGAAGTGTGTTTATGGTGTATAGTGCTGGCAGGCATGATTTCAATAGGCTTTGACATGTTTAACATAAATGTATACAGCAGGGCTCCTGCATTCATGAATAATTCCTTCAGGCCCCATGCCTCCCTAATTACTGAAATTGAAAAAATAGGTCATGCGCATCTTTACTTGAGCAGCAGTATTTTTTCCTCCTCTTGAGTGCTGGATGTGCAGAATACGTCTGTGATACAATGAGCTGGCCGGACAAACAGCTTAAAGGGCAAGGAGAATGTAAAGGTGAACAAAATGACGCTAAAAAAAAAGTTTATTTTAATCTCTCCAGAATTTTAACCATTTAAATCACCTGAGGAAGGAAGGAATAAAAGATCTTGAAATCATTGTCAAGTGAGCTTCATAAAAAAATGTTAGAGCCATTAGTCTCATATTTTGTACAAATTCTCGTGAATATTTGTACATATCTTGATCTTTAGTGTGAGGCGTTCAGGCATATGATATATATATTTGTGGACATTCAAAATTTCAAAATGGAAAATGCGTTGCATTATTTATTTAAATAATTAGAATAAAATAGGATTTGAATGAGACACCTTCCTTACAATGGCTTTAACTGGGTTTTATTTTAAACTCTTCAATCATCAAATCTATATAAAATCAATAATTTAGTTTCAAAGGACCTAAAGACCTTTTGTCGTCAGCTATGCTGGCACAAAGAATGTACAAGCTAGACCAAGGCCTTACTTGCCAGTGGCATAATTAAATCCCTGTCAGTGTCCTGGCAAATATTTTCATGTTTCCCACATAGAGAGCACAAAAGCATAACAGCAAGCTTTATAAATTACACAGTAGTGTCTCTAAACGCCCCTTCCCTCTCCCCCTTTCCAAGTTATGAATTAGGCGATTGGAGCTTCCAAATCTGTAAATATCTCCAAAGGTGCCACAAACCCCTCGTTGATTGTGCCCTTAAGTCAAGCAGCCAGGAGGCCATGCTTGTGCAGTGAATGAGGGGACCACCACGTGCGCTCTCCACCAGTCGTCTTTTCCCTTATGCTCTGTGATGACATGGTTCTGACTGGCAACCATCCCCAGGAAGAAACCTTTAGTGCAAACACCAGCTGGGACTGGAGCCTGAAATTGGGTCCCTTTGTCAAAAATCGGGACCCCCTTGCAGCTCCCCAGCCTCCTGCCCACCTCTTGAAAACATCCTCGCTATCATCTTTCAGAATAAATATAAATTGACAAGTTAGTGGCAAGGCTGAGACATATGCAAGAAGATGCAATGTAGGTATGATTTTTTGAATCTTATTCATTGGTGCCTGTTCGATGACCTACCTAGACTGCAAAATCAGAACTAATGAGTATTAAAGCTGTCTAATATACCATAGCCTTCACATTCAATTAAATCACTCAAAGGTAGTTTTTCCACAGAGCCATAAATAAAGATAGAAGTCGATTGCTGCAGCAAAAATTAACCTAATTGATGATACCTAAAATCTTATGAGAAGCTGAGAATCATAAAGGAAAATGTCATCAGGGTTAGATTGTTTGAGTTTTTAACATCAGCGCGATGCACCAATGAAAGGTCTGCTGTCTTTGTAAGTGATGTTGAATGCCTGGAGCATTGTAGGGTGGAATAATGAGCTGTAATATTTCTATTCTGGATAAATAATAAACTTTAGACACTTCAGACAATTTAATCCAAGAATGCATTACACTATAATAAGAGTGTGCCTGGCTGAGTTGTTCCTGTGAAACGCTGGCTTTGTTTTTCACAGTTTCATGCGGTCCCCAGCCCCAATGGGGTTGCTAATGCCTCGGCAAGAGACCTAACCAAAGCCAGCCTTTACCAGTCAGTTATCAGTCAAATTTGGCATTCTTGAGTCAGCCCTGATAGCAGCATTTTCATTTTTTTTGTGTTTCACAGTATAACCTTACAACTAAAGGTATTAGGCACGATTCTCCAGTCTCGTCCATACCCGCCGCCACCGCCTGCGAGATTGGAGGATTTGGCGCTTCAGTCCAATCTCCATTCACTGCAGCAGAACCGGAGAATCCCAGCCGTGGGCGAGGTCAGAGAATTCCGGTGATTGTAGCTGATGAGGATTCAATTTTTATCATATATGTAGAACTTGATATATTTCGGCTACAACCCAAATACCTGCAGTTCAGAGGTCATTGAGTCATAGTCATAGAGTCATACGGTGCAGAAAAGGCCCTTCAGGTCATCGAGTCCACCACTAAAGGTGCACTAATCCCATTTTCCTACACTTGTCTCGTATCCTATAATGACATTTCAAGTGCTAATCCAAATATTTCTTGAAGGTTGCAAGGTTTCCAGTTTCAACTACCTTCCCAGGCAGTGCATTCTAGATTCCCACAATCCCCCCAAATGGCGACGTTTTTTTTCTCAAATCCTCTCTGAATATCTTGTCCTTTACTCTAAATGAAATTCCATTGTTGCTACTTAGTCCCTGTTCTGCCACAGGGCAGACCAGTTGAGAAAATGAAACCGCTAACAGCAGAAATACAGACCTCCATGGCTCAGTAACACTGTAATCTGGGCCCTGATCTCCCATTGCTGGATTACTTGTGGACGCAGAAAGTATCAGTTGAGAAGAAAAATGACCTTAAGTCCAGTTTAGGTATCCCCTGGTGATGAGTGTGGTGGAATCCGTAGATTCCAAGGTTGTACTTTTTGAGACAGGTCCTAATTGAAACTCTTGCCAGTTTCTCTAGAAACTAAGGTTGGAACTCCTGGGACAACTGAAACTGGTGGAAACCATGTAAAGGGGAAAAGAGCTATCAGAGCTCAAGTGAGGATGATGACGGTGATTCCAGTGGTGCAGTCCAGGCATGCTGAACAAAATAGAGGCTAGATCCAGCAATGGACAGTTGCTGTAGCTGTTTCTGTTACTTGACGGTAACAGTGGCTGTTATATTTAAGTAACAGTGATTTGTCCTGCACAGACTGTCATCTCCAGAGTTGAAGAAGTTCTGCAGACATGTGCTATTTCTGGCGAAGATCATGTCCTTGGAATTTAGGGTGGTCGGCCAATGCTCAGACAGCAAAACAGGGAAGCCACAATCGGAGGGAGAAAGAGAAATGCAAAATAACACCTGCAAATTATTTACCAAAATTAAATTATGTAAGGCTAGCAACCACTCATGATGCATGGGCGGGGACAGGATGGGCGGTTGGATACCGATATTGTTGGACCTGCACTCCATTCTGTAAAAATACTCCTTCTGAATATGCATTCAGTCCTGTTGTCAGAAACCCCCCTTACCTCAATGTGTTGCAAGTTAAGTCTCTATTTAAGCCAAGATTCAGGACCTAATATGGTGTAGTACTTTCATTTCACCTTGGTTGTATTTAATCAGAAGCTAACAATAAATATATAGATGGACTTTTTCACATAAAAGTGTACTTAAAACCATACATCTATTTTCACTCTTGCATTAAGGTTAAAGGAATGTTGAAAACACCCCAGAATTTAGCCATTTCCATCTCATTAAAAAAATTCTTAACCCTTTCAATGATCCATTTCCTTCTTACACAATTTCCTCTTGTTACATCAAACAATAATATTTTAATCAATATCTAAATATGATTTCCATTCTTGTGTGTGGGTGATTTTTTTCTCCCTTTTTTGTTAATTAAAAATTTGGGCGGTATGGTAGCACAGTGGTTAGCACTGCTGCTTCACAGTTCCAGGGACCTGGGTTCGATTCCCGGCTCGGGTCACTGTCTGTGTGGAGTTTGAACATTTTCCTCGTGTCTGCGTGGGTTTCCTCCGGGTGCTCCGGTTTCCTCCCACAGTCCAAAGATGTGCGGGTTAGGCTGATTGGCCATGCTAAAATTGCCCCTTAGTGTCCTGGGATGTGTAGGTTAGAGGGATTAGCAAATGTGTGGGGATATGAGGGGTAGGGCCTGGGTGGGATTGTGGTCGATGCAGACTCGATGGGCCGAAGGGCCTGTTTCTGCACTGTAGGGTTCTATGTTCGAACTACTTGCTGTTTCCCTTCAAACAAAAATACATTTACTTCACATGCTTCTTCTGTGAATGGTGAGATGGGGCATAGATGTATTGTCACTGGCTGAATAATCCAGAAACCCAGGGAAATTCCCATCACAGCAGCTGGTGGCATCTAAATTCAATTTGCTCTTGTTGGTTCCCTCAGCACCTGCAGCAGACCCCAACCAGCAGCTGTGTCCTCCAGGACTCGGCCAGTTGGTCAGAAGTGGTTCTACTGAGCCACTCTTGGTCATTGAAGTTCCCCACCCAGAGGACATTCTGTGCCTTTGCTGCCCTCAGTGCTTCCTCCAATTGGTATTCAATATGGAGCAGTATTGATTCATCAGCTGAGAAAGTGTGGTAGTTGGTAATCAATAGGAGGTTTCCTTGCCCATAAGTTTGACCTGATGCCACGAGATTTCATGGTGTCTGAGATCAATGTTGAGGACTCCCAGCACAGTTTCCTCCCAACTATATACCACTGTGCAATCGCTTCTGCTGGGCTATGTTGCCAGTCCATAACTGTATGAGTAGGAGTGACCACTGCACAGTCCTTATGAAGACAAAATCCGATCTTCAGACTGAGCATATCCTCCCTCGTGCTGTGTGGCACTGCCACTGTGCTAAATGGCGAGGATTCAGAATAGATCTAACAATTCAAAACTTAGTATCCATGAGCGCCGTGGGCCATCAGCTGCAGCAGAATTGTATTTAATGACAGTCTGTCATCTCATAGCCCCCTCACTCCACCATCACCATCATGCCAATCACCCTTTGTTTAATGAGGAGTGCAGGAGGGCATGCCACGAGCAGCGCCAGCCATACCAAGAAATGAGGTGTGAACCTGGTGAAGCTTCAACACCAGCCATTTAAATGCCACATCGTCGAAGCAACAGCTAAGCAATTCCACAACCAACAGATCAGATCAACCTTCTGCAGTACTATCACATCGAGTCATGAATGATGGTGGCCTATTAAAAGGAGGAGGAAGCCCCATGTATCACCCCATCTTGGGGGAGCCCAGCACGTCAACGAGAGAGCTGAATGATTTGCAACCTTATTCAGCTAGAAGTGCTGAGTGGATAATCCATCTTGACCTCCTCCTCTGGAGGTCCCCAGTATCACTGATGTCAGTCTTCAGCCAGTTTGATCCACTCAGCACGATATTAAGAAACAGTTGAAGGCACTGGATACTCCAAAGGCTAAGGGCCTTGACACCACCCTGACAATAGTACTGAAGACTTATGCAGCAGAATTAGCCGCACCTGTAGCTGTTCCAGTACAGCTAAAACACTGGCATTTATCTAATAATGTGAAAAATTCCCCAGGTAAGCCCTGTCCGCAAAAAGCAGGGCTCCATCAGCCTTCTCTCGATCATCAGCATAGTGATGGTAGGTATTGTCAGCAGTGTTAGCAAGTGGCATTTACATCTGCTCACTGACGCTCAGCTTGTGTTCCGCATTGGGCCGTTAAGCTCCTGATCTCATTACAGCATTGGTCCAAATAAGGAAAAAAAGAGCTGAACTCAAGAGGGGAGGTGAGAGCGACTGCATTGATATCAACAATGTTTGACTGAGTGCGGCATTGAGGAGCCTGGCAAAATTGAAGTCAATGGACTCTCCACTGGTTGGAGTCATAACTAGCACAATGGAAGGTGATAGTAATTGGTGGAGGCCAGTCATCTCATTACTGAGACATGGCTGGGGGAGTTGTTCAGAATAGAGTCTCAGACTCAACCAACATCCATTGCTTCAATGACCTTCCCTCCATCATAAGGTCAGTGAGGATGTTCGCAGATACCATTCACAAATTCGGAAGCAGTTTATGTCAACATGCAGCAAGACTTGGACAACATCCAGGCTTAGCCTGCTAAGTGGTAAGTAATGTTCACACCAAACAAGTGCCAGGCAATGACCATCTTCAGCGAGAGAGAATCTAACCATTTCCCCTGGACATTCAAAGGCATTATCATCACTGAAAGCCCCAAAATCTTGGCGGTTACTACTGACCAGAAACTGAACTGAACCAGCCACATAAATACTGTGGCCACAGGAGCAGGGAATTCTGAGGTGCATATCTCCTCACCACGAGGAACAGGATGGAATACTGTCCACTGCAAGTGTGGCTCCACTGATTCTCAAGAAACTCGATGCCATCAAGGAAAAAGCAGCCCATTTGATTGTTACTCCATCTATTAACTTAAACACTCACTTCCTCCACCACTGATACACAGTGTGTACGATATACAAGATGCACTGCAGCAACTCACCAAGGCTCCCTTGACAGCATTTTCTAAATCTGTGACCTCTAACGCCTGGAAGGGCAAGGGCAGCAGATATATGGGAACACCATCACCTTCAAGTTCTTCTCCAAGTCACCCATCATCCTAACTTGGAAATATAGCTTTGTTCCTTCACTGTCACTGGATCAAAATCCTGGAACTCCCTTCCTAACAATACACCACATGGATTACAGCGGTTCAAGAAGGCAGTTCACCACCACCTTCTCAAAGGAAAGTAGGATTGGGCAACAAATATTGGTCTAGCCAACAAAGCCCACATCTAACAATAGAATTAAAGCAATTACTGCAGATCCCAAGAAATAGATTAGGTTATCCTTGGGTTTCTTTGGTTATTTTATTTCGCCCCAGACCTTCAAGAGAGTTACACTGTAACTTTCATTTTTTTAAAAAGTGTTTAGTCATATCTCTCTCTAGCTTACAATCTTCTCATATCCTGAACTAAAATGTTGGAATGGTTTTATCTGCATAACAGCAGTCACCCAAGCAACTGCATCTGATACCATTAGCTAGCTTCATTTATAATACTCTCTACATAAGCACTTAATCCACAAGAGTAACCAATTAAATGGTAGGACATTTAAGTGGTTCAGGCAGGTACACTGTAATAATGAAACAGTTTTTATGCAGGTAACCTTACAGAGCTGTCTGCAGGATTTGTTTGAACAGGAGGAACTAATGATATCAGTGGGGTTTTTTTTCTCACTCTTCCCCAAACAGAGATGCCGTCTAACATGGAGCCGGCAAAAATCATGTCCTATAATCAGTCACTATCTATTGTTCATCGGTAAACTGCTGCTATAGCGGTATGAGGTGAGAGCCAAGACAAGCCAGACCCACCCAGTTTTAGTTTTGTGGTAATCTTTCTTTGTCATCGCCCAAGGGCTGTGTTTCTTGGGCAACTGTGTGCATCATTTCTTTCTGCTGCTACTGAAAATAACTTGAACTATTATTAGATATATATAAAAAAAAATTGTTGCCGAGGAGCCATAAACAAACAGATTAAATCTGGCATCTCCACGCTGATAACAGCAGCCAGTGATTAAAAGGTTAAAGTGTTGTGAATTTTTATTATTAATAAGTGGGAGAAAGACAGGCAAATTTATAGCCGCAAAAGTTTATTAGTTTACGGTATTGTATTATAGACACACGATGCTGAAAACACGGGACTTACGGAAAATGGCATGAATTAATAATTACCTAATTGGCTCTTAGATTTTTTTCACTGGGAGATGGAAGTTTATGTGATGTGCCTGTCAAAAGTACTTTAGCTGACTGATGTAGATGCTAAAGAGAGAAAAATGTCCACCTCCCCCATCATACACACACAATCACACATACACACACACATATACATTCACACACACTCCCGTGGCATACTGTTCTGGGTGGGTTTCCTTTGTGGCTTTTGGTGTAAAGTATGGTGCACAGCAGATTGTTGTATGTGTGGGTAATGTCGGGCCTGCAATGTAATCATTTTTGACGCCTGATGTTTGATTGAGACTGACACTTTAATGTCTTGAGCTGTGCAAAAGGTCAGATGTGGTTAACCTGGCTTTCTAACCTCCCTCTACCAGCAAAAGCAGTGTCATTTAATCAGCCTAAATTTAACTCTTTGTGATCTAGGCACTGGCGACATAATGACTTTCTGAAGTGTCAGCTTCAATCCTTGCTGCCCGAGCAATAAAATAGATGAATGAGATCTATTTCAGGCACAATGTGAAGGGTGCGATAGCCAATCCACTGACCCATGGAGTACTTTAAGTAGGAGTACTTGATTTGGTGTGATTGTTGGAAGATGCAGGAATAATGCACATCCCTCACCTCCGCAAGTCTGCAAGCCTTAGTCTTGGACTTAATACAAAACAGCTGGTCATACTTTTGGGGGTTAATTACAAAGTGGGCAAACTGAGTAGACAGGCTCATTCAGATGTCTTAAGAATGTACCCTCTCTAATGCCACTTGTAGGAGTTAAATTATCTGTCCAGAAGTATATGCATGTACATGTGTAACATAATATAATTACCAGCGCAGCTCATTCAAAATGAATTTACATTTGGTCAGGGCATCTGGTATGCTTACTCCTAATTTTCAAGATTTCTGCTGAGTTCTTCATTTGGTCCAGAGACGTTAACCATCGGATGCCCTATTTGTGCTGCTGTTGTAAAGCTGCATAGATAGCAAAGGCATCGCACTGTTCCACTGGGGAAATTGAAAGCACCGACTAGCAATTGATAAATACCCCTTTGAAAAACAATCCATTAGTTTGATTTAGTAGTTTGAAATATAGATTCAGCAAGCCAATGGAAAGGAAAGTACGGTCTCTTGGCCTTAAAGGTTTTTTTTCCATTTGCTGCCATTAACCTCCAGTTTGGCAAGCGAGTAGGATTGTAAACTCTTCCACAACTCTGGTGGCTGACCTTGCTGTGTCAGGTGGTAAGACACACACATTAGTTTAAAGGCAGACAGGCATGCCTATAGTCCACTGCAGGAAACCTTTTTTTTGGGTATCTGTAGCTGGGGGTTTGGAAAAGCAGCCGAAATTAGGGCTTGAGGAAGGCAACCATCAAAGGTGTGAAGTGACCACTGTAACTGGCCACACTGGGGTAAATATAAAATATAAACTTAAATTTAGACACCGTGGCTTTGAGCCTGCTCCTCAGTTAAGGACTGAAAGAATCTGTAGCAGTTCAGTGGAGATGGACAGTTTAACTCCAAGCTGCATTCCAGCAGCATATGTTTCTTTAACACCAAATATCTGCAATAACCGTTGTCCTGTCTGACCTATTCCAGCCACATCTGGTACTCAGGCCTCTGCTCTCATTTATTATTTATTCACTCGAATGACAATCACTCAAGGAACCAAAAAAAAATTGAAAGGATATGAGTGAAAGATTTGCATTGTGTTTGCGGAATGTGAGTCTGAAGTAGGTCCAGTGTATACAGTCATATTTAGATTACATTTATTTTCCTGGCAGGATGAAATTCGGAGGCTTCTGATGTATAAACGTCTCAACACATGTTTCAATATGGGCTCTCTCAATCATTTGAGCTTTCCAGATGTTGCACTTTATTTTTATTAGGTGAAAATGGATCATTATCGTTAAGCAAAGGTGGGTTTTCAGAGAAAGGAAGATGCCATTCTAGTCGTCCTGTCATTTGAGAACGATGGACTTCTTCATGGCCTACCCCAGCTGTGGGCACTAGTCACTTTACCTATGTGGCGAGATTATCTAAGCCTGTGGTCCCCTTCCAGGCTTTGTAAACATGAGGGCTGGGTTGGTCTTCCAGAGACTTGAGTCATTGCTCTCGGTTTGGTCATTTTTAAAGTTTATTTTAATCGTTAACGTACAATTAGTTGTTTTCAAAGATGAAACAGAATGCATTGTTTCTGTCCAAAGCTAGTTCCTTCATCATGCGAGTATTTTCTCTGTAACTGAACTTAAAATTGTAAGTAGTTTTGATTTCTAACCCTATAGATTTCCTGCCTGCCAGCTGTACTCTGATTGGAACAAACAGAAACATAAAATTGGCAACAAAAAAGTTAAGTTTTCTCGTGTGATCTTTTTCTGAACTCTGGGCATTTACTGCTTCAGATCTCTGCCCAGTTCTGATTTCATACCGACCAGAGCAACACGCCATATGCAATCAGATCATCTTGAATCTTCACCAGAATTATTCATATGCGGTCTGTAATATTTTGGCTATCCTGGAGGCTTGTAAAAATACATTAATGTTTATTATATTAAGAGTCATATAGTATGCATTTCCTGTCAGTGGCAATTACTTACAGTCACACTCCCCATGTCAAGTTTTCCTTGTCACATCCCTACTGTTTAGCAATACCATGTCCTGTGACTCACCATAACCGACACCACGTCACAGCTGTCCATGTAATACACATACTGCACATTGCACACAGGGAGTGAGACCTAATGTAATCCGCAGGTGTAGCAGGGTTGCAGACGAAGGATAATTGAACCAAGGTATACCACTGTAATTCAGTCACCATTTTCAAGTCATAAATTCAATCCTTATTTTTGTATTTTCCATTATGTTCCCACATTTCCATTATATCTATAATGGAAACTGCCAATGTAAATGCATCATGCTGCAATTAATTCTCCTACCAGTGGTGGCAGTTCACTGGATAGTTGTAATTACACTGACAAGTTTACATAGGCAGCTCCCGTTATAAATGTGAACAAAGGAATTTATAATGGGAAAGGGTGACAGGAAGTGTATGCAGATGCAAGATATTTTTATATATGCTTGTCAGTTTATATAGGGTAAGTCAGGCAGTGTAGTTTTGTCACATTGTTGCTTGTTCAGCCCTGTTTCTTTCAAATAATTTTGCTTTTATTTTGCTTTGGGTGGGAGGTGATGGATGATTTGATATAATGTGGTTGGCAAAGGAATGGCCAAAGCTTGCAAGCAGTTGTTGTGGTGAAGGGAAAAAAGAATGGCGGCAGCACTCTTCCCCATTCATTTCTCTAATCATTTGAGCTTTCCCCTACATTCCATTGCGTTTTCTACTCCCTTAGCTTCCCTCTCGCCATTGCCCTTCTTGCCACACTAGCGCTCCCATAATTATCCTCATGTCTCCCCTTTTGAACTACCTGCTCATCCAATTTACTCTCACCACCTCTTGTTTTCCTGTCACCTGACTCAGCCCTCTCCACCCTCTCCACCACTAGTTTTCCTTTCAGGAAAAATCCACCAGTTTCCTTTGCCTCCTTTGTAACCACCTGTTTGCCACAAAATGGCTTTAATGTACTAGGAAAATAGAACTTTCAAAGAAATTATATTAGAATGAGGAGAAAAACTCTTCTGTATTTGTCTCTATCTGTCCCTATCTCTCACCATCTCATAATCTTTTGAATTATTTCTCACAAGTAAAATGTCAATCAAAGCACAGGTATGCAATTAGCTGATTTGAAAATTCAGTTGTTCCTTACATGAATATATGTCTTTCCTTCCTTTCAGTCTTCTATCTCTAATCCCAATATCTTTCCATCTGCCAACCTCTGTCACACTTTTTTCTTCCTGTCATGCACACAGATAGGCACAGCTTTTTTCTAAATAGATCTCTGAGTTTTATTCCAGTAATATCACCTAGCTTTTCTTCAAATAGTTTTGAGAAACAATTGGGCTGAAACTGCTAGAAACCAAAGAAAAATACTCCTCCATATGTAATAACATCCACGCCACACAAGTGGCAGGCAATGACCATCTCCAACAAGAGAGGATCTAACCATTGCCCCTTGACATTGAATGGCATTGCCATTGCTAAACTTCCCAGTACCAACATCCTGAGGATTACCATTCGTCAGAAATTGAACTGGACTAGCCATATAAATACTGTGGCTACCAGAGCGGGTCAAAAGCTAGGAATCTTGCAGAGGGTAACTCACCCCCTGACTCCCCAAAGCCTGTTCAACATCTACAGGGATGTAATGGAATACTCTCCACTTGCCTGGATCAGTGTAGCTCCAACAACACTCAAGAAGCTCAACACCATCCATGGCAAAGCAGCTTGATTACTACCCCTTCCACAAACATTCAATCCCTCCACCACCAACGAACAGTGGCAGCTATGTGTACCATCTACAAGATGCACTGCAGGAACTCACCAAGGTTCCCAAGACAGGACTTTCCAAACCCACAACCACTATTACCTAGAGGGACAAAAGCTGCAAACACATTGGAATACCACTACCTGGAGGGAACCTTCAAGTCACTCACCATCCTGACTTGGAATTGTATCACTTTCCTTCATTGCTACTGGGTCAAAATCCTGGAATTACCTCCTTAACAGCACTGTGAGTGTACCTGTACCTCAGGGACTACAGCAGTTCAAGAAGGCAGCTCAACACCACCTTTTCAAGGGCAACTAGGGATGGACAATAAGTGCTGGCCTCACCAGTGACAACCACAACTTGTAAATGATTTTGTTTTAGAAAACTGAATAGATACACTGCGTAAACTCAGAGCCCAAATTCAAATATGGGCAAAGTATGATCTTTAAGCACAGACTTACGGAGGAGATTTAATGGATGCACTAACAAAAATGAAAGACTAATTAAACACATACTTCAGTTACAGAGGAAAAAGTCAGCAGATGGCAAAAGAAGGACTAAGGGGTAAATATTTTCTGGTCCTGCCCACCATGGGAATCGTCATGAATAGGAGGGACAATTTGATGGACAGTTGAAAGATCCGTTGACCTCAAGCGGAAAGTTTGAGTGTGGGTGGGCCTGGAAAATCAAACCTAAAGTGGGATTTTCCAGTCCCACCCACCGCCTGGATTGTCCAGAGCTGCTGAAGGTCGATGGACTTTTTGGCTCGGTTGCCGAATCTCCTGCAACAGGTCCTGCCATGATGGGGCTGGAAGAATCCCGGCCTAGGAATGGATTCAGTAAACTGCAAGAGCGCAGTGGCTCATTTGTGATGTTTTCCATTCTAAGTGTGGGCATAGGAGATGAGAATAGTAAAAGCTGCTACAACCATTCAATTTCCAGGCAATTTCAGTTCTAAAACCGTTCAAGTTGGTGTGGGCCAGATGAGCGAACATTTGAAATACTATTAACCCAGTTTTTAATCAATTAGCCTTTCTTGAAAATCATCCAAATTCGGATGTGTTTATCAATATGTTTAATGCTTTCACTGCTTCATCTATTCGTAAAGTTGGAATTGCAATTGTTTTCAATTCTTGCTGCTGCGTATATTTTCCTCTTTTTCCCACGAAAGTTCGTCTTTTTCAATTGAGTTTAAAGCTATCAGTATAAATAGAGGTGATCCCAGTCTCTTCCTGAGTTTCATCCAACAAGAATTTGAAAATTCACAGCAGAAAACAATGTAACAATAATAATTTATTTTGCTGTTTTCTCACAGTTGAAAGGTAAATTTATCATAGTTCCAGATGACCATAAGCTGCTTTGTCCTTTGAGGGGGAGAGCTGACTGTAGGTGGTGATTTAACCTGAGGATCACCACACCTCAGCAGGGGCAAGGTTGAGAAGACGGGGCCTTCAAGAATAACCTCATTCGATACAGGAATTGAACCCATGCGGTCCGACTATTAAATTAACATGTAAATGGTATAAATGTAAACATTATGGAGCATGAAGAACTTGTGTCATAGAATCGTAAAACACTGCAGAAGGAGGCCATGTTGTTGGGTGACAACAATCTCATCCAGGCCCTATCCCCATGACCTCACATATTTACCTTGCTAATCCCCCTGACAGTAAGGAGCAATTTAGCACGGCCAATCAACCGAACCCACACATCTTTGGAGTGTGGGAGGAAACTGGAACACCTGGAGGAAACCCATGCAGACGCAGGGAGAAATGCAAACTCCACCCAAGACTGGAATTGAACTCGGGTCCCCGGCATTGCCTTGATGAATACTTTGTGGAGCTCAATTTACAAATCAGACATTTATGAAGGAACTCCTTGGCCCGGATTTTACAGTCCCGCCGCGACCTGTCTCTGCTGGCGATGCGCCAGGTCATTTAACTCGCCATTTCCTTCTGTGGGACCGCAAAATCCTGGCCTTGGAGAACTTGAACTAAATATTGGATGGCCAAGCCTGCCTGCGCCTTGTAGTCCAGGTGTGGTCTAGCATGAATACTACTGACTTCTTCGACTTGGTCCACCTCACACGAACAACCTAACCCAATCTAACTCCTGACAGATGAACCATATTCTTTTCAAGTGTGCCAAAACTGCTGAGCAGCTGGTCTATCTAGTCTTGGCCCACACTCCTGATGCCTGGAGCATCATGATAAAGCATTTAGTAACTGCCCAGCTGCATATATTCCCCTGGGAGAGAATAAAAACCAAGGCCAGAAGAGGGGCAAGTGTCTGGGAAATCCTGACACTGTCAGGCAATCAGACTACTGTCCAGAAGTTCAAACGGGCCATACTTACATTAACGGTTAAATCACTAACTTTTTAAAAGATATGATCTCTGCCTTAGCTAAAAACCTGTTCAACTCTCACCTCTTGTAAAAGCTGATAGCACATTTGCACAGTTCATCACACTGTCGAGAAGTGGAACCACCTCACACCCACTCTGTTCCTGCTCTCACGTAACTTAAGTACATGAGCAATGGTTCTCCCCAACCTGTAGAACTGAAACAAGGGACAGAAATTTCCCATCCTGCTCACCACAGGAATCATAGTGGCTTGGACACGGACCATGCAAAGGACCATTGACCTCAGGCAGGATTTTCCAGCTTTGGGCTGAACACAGCCAGAAAATCAAACCCAAGGTATTAAAATGCCCTTCTGTTATTTTATATGATTATCAGGTTTCTGTATTATTGTTGGTAATGACAAAAATATGAATGTTACCAACATTACTATCAGTAATTGGTGCAATTACAATGAGTTGCAGTTAGTTACTGGTAAAATCAAAGTTCCACTCACCTCTGATTTCTCCCTTGTGAAACCCTCCCACGTCATTTCATTTCATCCCATTCCTATAATTGGCTTCCCTTTTTCCTCCTTTTTTCCCATCTTTTCCTTTGGACTCTAGTCCTTTACTCGTCCCCATTAGTGTTTCCTCTTTCCCTTGCATCTTCCCTGTCACAAAACCTTGAGCAAAGACACTCACTTGCCCAATCTTCACACTATAAATGCAACGACATTTGTCAGTGTTAGAAGATCAGTTGGCACATAATCGATCCTCCAGCATTGCTGCCATCCAGTCTTGCCAATACCATAATTGCCATCCACTAATAGCACAAATGAAATTGTAAGCTGGACTGTGATAGAGGAACGGTGGTAGAAAAAATACCATCATTTGAAGTACTGTGTCATCAGTTGTGTATTTTTAGGGGGAAAAATAAAGACAAGAAGTTCAAAGAATCTTTAAGACTTGGTTGGAAAAGATTTGCTCTATTCACCCCTCATGTATGCATTCTCCTGCAGATTAAAGTAAAAGTGGTGAAGATTATTTTGACACTAGTTTAGAGTGTTAGACTCACTGGAGATAGGAAATAAAACCTGCCTGTTGCCTTATCAAATCCTTTTTCTCTCATGTTTTAATATATTCTTCAGGATAGCATGGGAACCATATCCAAAAGCCCCATCTCCTGGACTGGCTGCCAATTAATGATTTTGAAACTGGCTTTTGGCAAAAGGGCAGAACTATCAGCAAAAAAGTAAATTCAGCCTCTAACTGAATTGATTCAGAAGTGTATGGTTACAAATCCCACAGAGTTTGAATTCAGAATTCACCTTACGAAATGCAACAAAAATTCTAAAAGAGGCGTATGCAACTGATTTGCACAAATTCCTGGGGTGTGGCCATGTATCTCAGTCTACGTATTGATTGATGCTTGTGCATTTTTATCATAAACCTGGACATTGCAGTCATTGCAATGTTTTGCATTTTTCTATACTTAGTATGTCCGTGAGGCCCCCTGATCATATATGATGGATTTCCTACTTTATTGCAGTTTACAGAATTAATTATTGAAATCTAAATGGCACATGTAACCAGCTAAGACAAAACTCATGTTTGAGTGAGAAATATTGAGTATTCTGGCCCGTGAGTCCTGCAATTTCTTGACAGTAGTTCAATTATTATGCAAGTTAGGAAGTGCTCTTCTTCAAGATTGACTTACTTTCACTGCCAAATTATCTTTTGTATCTCGTGCCACTTGGCTCAATGCATCCTCAACAATTGTTTAGGAGCTATTTTATATGATCTACACTATGTTTATGAGGCCCTGTCATTGAAAGCATGACTATAAAAGATATTTTTCTCCCTTCAATTAATGTTTTTCAGTCTAGGTTTTTTATTCCTGCAGAATATGGCTCCAGGAGACCAGACTGGTAGCTATTTGCAGTGCACATCAAACCACTTTACTGACCATTTAACTGATTCTGAAGCCATAGATTCATACAAAACTGATGGACTTGACAGTTCTATATCATTGAAGAGACTTGCGTATTTGTGGTCAATTCAATATTCCGATTCCTAATCCTTCAACTGCCTGTGTCACAGGGAATGCAGAGAGCTATTATGAGGGCTGTTAATCTTATTGCTGGTGTTGTTTTGACCAGTCCAGAAGGAGATAAGAAAGGTGTTGTACCATAACCATTATCTGCTACTGTTTTTATGTGAGCTGCGCTCCCATTTTAAAGCCAAATTTTCAGATGCACAATGTGTAAGTGTAATGTAAAAATAGACTAAAATTGTTTTCATCGTGTAGAATTAATTTTTTGGGGGGGGGTTTGTTTTTCAGTAGTCCATATACTGCCTGGCCTAGTGTGCCTGTTGCTCAATATAAAGCAGCTGTGTTTGCATTGCACCCTCGCATTATCACATAACAGAGCTTTTTGGACCCATAATTTGTTGATGATGCCTTTGGCACTCTTGGACAACTGCCAGCTTCTTTCCATTTGCATTGTGTGGGCTGTGTTGCTGTAAGACAGGGTGTTAAAGATGCCATTTATAATCTGCTAATTGGGACAAAGGAATATGTTAACATATGCCACAGACATCACCATATAATATATCTCTAATTATTTTATATTTACTTAACATCAGAGTTGCTGAGTCTAAATTATGCCCGTGTGAATGTATGAAACAGCGTAGACCAATTGTGTAGATGACAATTAACAATGATGGAAATTAATATGTGAAAGCTAGTCTAGTGGGGGGTGGAGAAGCAAACATATTATGTACCAGCCTATGCTTCGTTCATTCAGCACACAACAAATAACAACCACAACCTGACTCACTGTATTTACCGTAAGTGATTTGTAACCTATTAACTGCACTCAAATGTTTCACAATTTTGATCAGTTCATTTTTTTTCTAAGGCAAAGTTGAGAAGCAGAATATCTGGTTTTAAAGGCCATTTCCTGATGTAAATATTTTTTATGCCATTATGGGGGCTTCTGGATGTGAAAAGGGCCAATAAAACATTGCTATACTAAGGTCAAAGCAATCTGTTAGTTGGTGTGACTTTTACTGTACAGCTAACCTGGCCATATAGCAGCAGGAGTAAGGCTGCCCAATAAATCTCTGCAGTGGTCAAAGAAACAGAAGGGACAGAAGCAGATTAACATGTGACTCGGGCTCTAAATCATTTCCGAGAAGCAACATAACTTTGAATCAACTGGAAAAGATTTTAAAACTGATTTGCCATTTCTACCCTCACTTTCCCAATCAGAAATCTTAGTGTATTCTGCTACAGCAAATGTCGATCTAACTCCTACGTCGTTTGGGATTTTATATAGAATCTATGTCAACATTTTGCAAAGGACTTTCTCACGTCAATGCATGTAGCGAGAATTGTTTCAAGTCTGTTTTGCCCCCACTAGCAGAATTCTGTAGACCATGTAGTAAAGTTTAAAGGAGTTTTCCAAAACTTTTCTAAATAATCTGAGTCAATTCGTTTAAAAATAATATTTCTTGCATTAAATTTCCTTAAAAGAAGTTTGCGTGCTTCAGATTGCTACATGTGTGACTACAGGAATCACTGAACAGAAAAACATCAATTTTCAAATATTTACTAATTATTAACCAAATTTAATCGATGACTTGCTTATTCATCAAGTGTTGAGTTTCTTTTCAAGCTCAATTTGTTGGTTTTGTTGCTGAAATTGGGCAGCGCGGTGGCACAGTGGTCAGCACTGCTGCCTCATAGCGCCAGGGACCCGGTTGGATTCCCAGCTTGAGTCACTGTCTGTGTGAAGCCTGTGCATATTCTCCCCGTGTCTGCATGGGTTTCCTCCAGCAGCTCCAGTTTCCTCCCACAGACTGAAAGACATGTTGGTTAGGTGCATTGACCATGCTAAATTCTCCCTCAGTGTACCCAGACAAGTGCCAAAGTGTGGTGACTATGGGATTTTCACAATGACTTCATTGCAGAGTTAATGTAAGCCTACTTTTGACACTAATAAATAAACTAATGGTGTTCAGTTTTTGAACACTAAGCACCAAGGAGTTAAAATGCAGGCTTCAGACATTCAATTCTGAGCTCAATTTTTGCCATTTGATTATGGAAGTTTTTATTGGTTTATGCAGCCTGGTGACTAGAATGAGATCACCAGCAATTGAATCTCGGCGTATAGTGTGAGGAATGTTAGTTTAATGGCCCTGTCAAAAGCATTAAAAGTTTTAACAATAAATGTGAAAGACAAGCTTCAGTCCTAAATTATATTAACTAAACTCATCCATATGTTCTACTCAGTGAAACATAAACTTGCATACGGTGTAAAAAAAGAATACACTGCAGATGCTGGAATTTTGCAAATGGTCTCTGTACATACGGCATTTCAAAGAATTCTCTCAAACTGCAATTGCCCGTCATAATACTACCATTGGAAAGCATTCAAAAATATGTTTATGTAAGGGAGCTTGTTCATGTTTTTCATGGGCTGTATGTTACCGAGAGAGTCATAAATAAATTGTTTTATGTCAACAGTCGTGGTAAATCATAGTGTGTCACAGTGAGAGCTACTGTGTATCTTTCAGTCTGAAATAACCATATTTTTGGACAAAACTTAATTGATAATTATTAAGTAAGATCATCATAATGCATTTGAGGAGCCCCAGTTTCTTTTTGTGACAATATTATCTTTGGAAAATAGTAATCCAACTCGAATTTCAACATATTGTACACACTACACAGTCTTGTTCTTTTTCTTGTATGGTATTCCCATGTTGTCTTTAAGGTACTTTCCTCGTGTAAGAATTTGATTTGCAGTGTGTGTGTCTGAGAAGAAGAATGAAGATTGCAATTACTTTATTAGAATTGGCCATGTGGACCAAAGATGTGCAGGTTAGGTGGATTGGCCATGCTAAATTGCCCCTGAATGTCAGCAGGACTAGTTAGGGTAAATACATGGGGTTATGGGGATCGGGCCTGAGTGGGATTGTGGTCAGTGCAGACTCGATGGGCTGAATGGCCTCCTGCACTGTAGGATTCTATCTATCTATGATTTTTCATCTCAACACACTGTTCTTTGAGATTGTCAGATACTGTCCTTGCGTGTCTCAGTAAGTTTACTCAGTTGCACAGTAGAAGCTATCCATGTCCCCATTTCTGTCCCCAGTCTTTGCTGAGGTTACCTGGTCTTATCCAGCACTTTGGATGTGCTGCCACACCTGACTTCAGAGCAGAAAGTCATTAAGAGCTTTCCCTCTGCATTATTATCCAGAGACCCCTGTGTGAACTTTGTATGGAAGTTTGATCACCGTTTGATACCTGCCATTGTTAAGAGTTTACCAGGCCTCAGAGTCAAAACCCACATTTGAATAATACCCGTGGCACTGTACCCCAACAAGAAGTCAGTACCACCTTCGGGGGGAAGAATATTGGTGAACATGTGTCAAATACAAAACACTTCAGTCCATTAATGTAGATTACCATGAATTCAATGTGTTTTTAGTTTTTACTCCAATAAGAGAGAATCTAACCACTTGCCCATGACATTCAATGGCATTACCAGCACTGAATCCTACATTATCAGCGCCCTGGGGGTGAACATTGACTAGAAACTGAACTGGACCAGCCATATAAATATTGTAGCCACAAGAGTGGGTTAGAGGTTAAACATTCACTTTCTCCACGACCAGTGCACAGTGACAGCAGAATAATCCCCCCAGTAAAATGCATTGCAACAACTCACCTAGATCCCTGCAACAACCACTTCCAAATCCACAAACTCTTCCACAAGATCAGGGCAGATGCATGTGAACGCCATCGCCTACCTGTAAGCTCCCTTCCTCGCCACACACCATCCTGACTGTTCCTTCACTGTCGAGGGTCAAAATCCTGGAACTCCCTCTCTAGGGCAGGTGTACTCTTGAGGGCAATTGGGGATGGGCAAAAAAATGCTGGCCTAGCCAATGATGCCCACGTCCCGGGAACAAGTAAATGAAAAAAACGTCATACTTAATTTTGCAAAATTGTAAAATTCAATGGCAATTCTTTGAATATGGTAAGGCAGAATTATTTCTTATTTTGGTGCTAGACTTGTGCATACTTCTGAAGCCCAGTCAATCATCAGAATAATCCGCGGCTGAACAAAAATGATAAATATCAAAAATTAATGAAGGAATTATGTGCTATTTAATTACAAGTAGAATACCACTTATGATCATTCTCATTTACCCTCCTTTCAGACACAAACTGAAACCCATGTGCCCAAGCTCTGTAAAAACTAGCTGAGCCCTAGGACATAGCCTTTTCATTATACAATGATCCAATGCTGAAGTTGGCAAATAATCCCATTTTAAGAGTAGCAAACTGGTTTTTATAAAACATTCTTGTAACATTAAAATTTAAATTGCCTTCTCTGAATGCCATATCTCGATGGAATTACCTCTCAGTAAAACTTGGGGGCAAATCTATTAGCTGGCTTATATGGCAACAAGCTGATATTCAAAAGAATTAGAGACTTGGTCACAGGGGATACATTCTGTAATTTTACATATTTAACTAAAAATATAATTTTCCTTCTCAATTATTTAAGTGTTATCAGTTAAAATTGCACATAAAATATTCTTTATATTCCGTAGAAGAAAAGCATAGTAGAGCTCTGGCCAATGAACTTGAGTGATAGACTGAAAAGTAATGGCTAATTTACGCATGAAATTTGAACATTGAAAGAACTGTACGGGATTTGGTCAACTGATCTCTACTATCAAGTTCAAGGAATGGTGCATTAAAGATCGAGCGGTTAGAATGAATTTCTGAACTTCCTTCGTTGGCAACGTCTTGGGAATGACAATGCCTACTGTTTACAGACCGAAGTCTCCACATCTGCTGAGTCACCAATCTTGACAAATCAATGGTAACATAACCATAGAATAGAATCATAGAATCACTACAGTGCAGAAGGAAGCCATTCAGCCCATCAAGCTTGCACTGACATCAATCCCACCCAGGCCCTATTCCCATAAACCCACTTATTTACCCTGCTAATCCCCCTGACACTAAGGGGTAATTTAGCCTAGCCAATCCAACTAACCTGCACATCTTTATGGGGTGGCACAGTGTTTAGCCCTGCTGCCTCACAGCGCCAGTGACCTGGGTTCAATTCCGGCCTCAGGTCACTGTGTGTGCAGAGTTTGCACGTTTTCCCCGTATCTGTGTGGGTTTCCTCTGGGTGCTCTGGTTTCCTCCCACAGTCTGAAAGACATGCTGGTTAGTAGATTGCCCATGCTAAATTGACCCTAGTGTCAGGGGATTAACAATGTAAATATGTGGGGTTATGGGAATAGGGCCTGGGTGAGATTGTGATGAGTGCAGACGTGATGGGCCAAAGGCCTCCTTTTGCACTGTAGGAATTCTATGATAAGGTAATCCTTGAACTGTAGGAGGAAACTGGAATTTGGAGTAAACCCACACAGATACAGGGAGAATGTGTAATTTCCACACAGTCACCCATGGCTGGAATCGAATCCAAGTCTCTGAACAAAGAACAGTACAGCACAGGAAACAGGCCCTTTGGCTCTCCAAGCCTGTGCCTCTCATTGGTCCAACTAGACCATTCTTTTGTATCCCTCCATTCCCAGTGTGCTGGCACTGTGAGCAAACAGTGCTAACCACTGTGCTACCATGCTGCCGGTCTGATCTTTTCTCCCAATGTAAAAAACATACTTTCCAATGATAGCCCTCCAGAGCAGGATTCCTTTCTTAGTTTGTGGAGTGCTTCCCTTGACATTTCTTCTGGGAAGCGGCTAACGTAGCCCCAAAACCGGGGTCAAATATAGGACGGTTGTAATACGTGCACATTAGTATCATTTCAAGTGGTGCATTTACCTATAGACCCAGCAGAGGATGCATTTCACTTGTTTTAAGGGTTTCGTTTAATAATATCCTTTGTTGGGTCTGCTAGCTAACTAATATTTCTAATTAAAAGTCCTTGCATTTTCCATGCTTTGGAATGTGAGCAAATCGAAAAATGATGGGAAGAACATAAAGCAAGAGCCAAGAACTAATCATTCAGCTCACCATGTAATTATTTCTATTATCCATTAACTCTGTGATCTATCATGGACTCTGGTTAATTTAAATACATGTATAGAAACAAATGTTATTTGAGAAGAACTGCTTGGAATTGGGAATTGAGCAATACGTAGGCGTGTTTGATGAATAAGAAAAACAGCTTACATAGAGAGAAAGTGTTCAAGCAAAAGTCTACAGTATAAATGAAAACCACATTTATGCTGAAGGTGCTGAGACCCCATTCTGCAGGAGCAGTGGAAGTCCCAAACTCAAAACGTTCGCCACCATTTCTGATGTGACCCATGCAGCACACACATTGACAAGACACCAGCGCTGGCATGCCATGCACATGTCAGAAGCAGAGCGGATGCCCCCAGACGAGTAGAAGAGCTGTCAAGGTTACAGTCATCCTTAATTTCTAAGCCAATTTCTAGGCCGGAGCAGAGAACAGTAGCAACATCTCACTGTTCACCATCCATCAATGACAGAGGGCCTGTATAGAAGGAGAGTGGACTTCATTGTCTTCTCACTGACCAGGAGATGGTGATTTTCCAAACTGATAGGATTCCCTGTAATGAAGGTGCAATGACATCATGGGCATGGCACTGCAGGAGCCAGACATTTAGAGGGAGATGTTCCTTAACTGCGAGGACCACTGGGGCTCCCATTGCTAGTCCAGTGACAATAACACAATACCTCTGAAAGACCCTGTGCCAGGTTCGAGCTGGACTCGCCCTGACTCCTGGCAAATGTAAGAGGCTCCATCAGGCTTAACAATACATCAAGCATCTAGGTGTGCAGCATTTTCCTGTAGGCCACCGTGGAAGTCTTCATTTGAGTCTCCACAAGCTGGACTTGTGCCCATGCCGTGCACCCCGCAGTTCCCACAGTGAGCTGGGATAAAAGCTATCCTTTTCCCTTGGCTCCACTGTGGCCCACCCTTACCTGATGACTCTACACTGCCCTCAGGTTGGTATACTGCTAGTACCTGGTGGTTGCAATCGATGGTGCGCCTTCATCAAAAGTCTGCAACAATGCTCACCCTTCATGCTGAGGCTGCAGTGACAGGCCGGGCAACAGTTCTCGGCTATCTGAAAACAAGTATAGAATGGGAGGGCAAGGGTGCGTGCAGCAAGGATGAGTACAGGTAGAAAGTCCAGGGTCATACCATCTGTAACTCGTACTTTGTGTTGATTAGCAGCATGAGAGTGAGGTGGGATTTGAAAAGGGGCATGAGGCAAGAAGATATCTCAGAATTTTCTCAGCAATGCCAGATGTGTCCTGGCCAACTGTAGGAGTCTTACCTCCATTCCATCTCCATTACCAATGCCTCCAAGTGCTACATCTGTTGCCCGTTGCTCCATTTGTTGTGTTTTTCCTTACAACCAAGCCTTTCAGAGACAATTAAAGCAGCTCGTGCTGCAAGTACCTATATAAGACAGCCTTTAAGAGGTCTTCTAGGCTACCTGGTGCACATGCTGCTGGGTCTCCTATTAAGAAGTGCAGCATGCATTGCACTGAGCTGCACACTGAAACCATTTAGAAGAGCACAAAGTTTAGGTGCCATGCACTTGCATAGGAGTAGGCATGGAATAATGATGTATCACAGTCCCAGCCTCTAGAAACGGGAGCAAACCAATTTCTCCTTCCAGAAAGTCTTTGACAAGGAGACTTGTAAAGAAGGTAAATTCACATGGGTTACTGGGTAATAGATAAAGTGGATTCAAAATTGGCTCAGTTGTAGGAGACAGAAGGTGATGACAGAAGGCTGCTTTAGTGACTGGAAGCCAGTGTCCAGTAGCGTACCACAGGGATCTGTGTTGGGCCCCCTATTATTTGCCGTTTATATAAATGACATTGATAACTATGTGGAGACGAGGATAGTAAGTTTGCGGATGACACGAAGTTTGGATGGGTGGTTAACAGTGAGGCGACGTGCCTTGGGCGACAAGAATATATAGACGGAATGGTCAAACGGGCAGATAAGTGGCAGATGGAATTTAACTCTGTAAAGTATAAGGAATAATTTGACAAGAAAGTAGTCAATGAATGGCAGGGCATCAGGAAGTTCTGTGGAACAACTGAAACCTAGATGTGTTTGTCCACAGATCTCTGAAAGCAGAAGGGCATGTTCGTAGAATGGTGAAAAAAGCATATGGGATGCTTGCCTTTAGCAATCAAGGTATCAATTACAAAAGCAGGAAAATCATGTTGGAGCTCTGTAGAACTTTAGTGAGGCCACAGCTAGAGTAATGTGTGCAGGTCGGATCACTACATTATCGGAACGATGTGATTGCACTGGAGAAGGTGCAGAGATGATTCACCAGGATGCTGCCTGGGATGGAACATTTAAGTTATAAAGTGCGGTTGCATAGGCTTGGGTTGTTTTCATTGGAGCAGAGAAATCTGAGAGGCGGCCTGATCGAGGTGTAAAGATTATGAGAGACACGGACAGAGTGGATAAGGAAATACTGTTCCCCTTAGTTGAAGGGTCAGTCATGCGGGGACACAGGTTCAAGGTGAGAGGCGGGAGTTTAGAGGAGGTGTGAGGAAAAACTTTTTTACCCACAGGATGATGTGGAATGCGTTGCCTATGAGGGTGGTAGAAGCAGGTTGCCTTGCATTCTTTAAAAGGTATCTGGATGACCACTTGGCACATCATAACATTCAGGGCTATGGGCAAAGTGCTGGCAGATGGGATTAGGTGGGAATTCAGGTGTTTGTAATGTGTTGGTGCAGACTCAATGAACCAAAGTGTCTCTTCTGCGTTGTATGATTCTATGATTCTGAGTTGCACTCCAAAAGCCGTACTAATTACAATTTTACAAATGTTAACCAATTTATTACTGCTCCCTGAATCATCATCAACAAGGTTAAATTTGGGTCTGGCCATCAACTCTTACATTTGAATAACCCAGTGTTCTGTGGAGGGGAAGGGGATATTTCAAAATATATTTATAATAAGAATTAAATAGTCTTGAATATGTGAAATCACAAGCCTCATAATTCACTTCAATTAATGTATGCTTTGTTGTTTTTGACAGTGTTGTCGCACTATAAATAGTTCAGTTAATGCTGTGCTTACAGAGTTTAGGAATAGCACACTCCACAGAATGTCCCACTATTTGCTATCAATTGTACACCATTTCAATGAGTTAAACTACATCCACTTTTAATGCAATTGGCCCTGGTTTGAAATAAATGGGCCTAACGATTAAAATTACTGAGCATTACAGCACATCTGATGATGAAATGTCTAGTTTTTGTGAGAATATACAAATCTTATGTTCCCAAATGATGCCTCTGTTTTTTACAGCTGGCAGACTTTGATTTATACGCTCTCGTCATGTGTGGGATTTAAAATGACCTTATATAGTGATTAAATTGGGTGGATCGGCCTCAACTTACAATCTCCCTTTGATTATAGTATCTATAGGAGACAAAGAACAACAGGATTCAGCAACTGCGAAACGACCGTCACTACCAGGAATTATGGAATCCCCTCTTACTTCCAAAAGGCCACGGACATCCGAAGAAACAAGTACAGAGCAGGTACATACTGAAAATCATTACTTTTCATTTTAGTTTCACAGGATAGGTTAATAATATAGAATCATAGAATCCCTACAGTGCAGAAAGAGGCCATTCGGCCCATCAGGTCTGCACCAACTCGCCGACCCAGGCTCACCACCCCTCCCTATCCCCGTAATCCCACACGTTTTACCGTGGCTAATCCATCCAATTTACACATCTTGGGACACTGCAAGGCAACTTTGAACGGCCAATCAACCTAACACGCACATCTTCAGAGCATGGGAGGAAACTGGAGCACTCAGAGGAAGCCCACACAGACACAGGGAGAACGTGCAAGCTCCACACAGTGACCCAAGGCTGGAATTGAACCCGGGTCCCTGACGCTGTGAGGCAGCAATGCTAATCACTGTGCTACCGTGCCACCCAATCTGAGTTAGCTTTTTGTTTATTTCTCCTGAGAATGTCCATGCATAAGTTCATTTTAAATCACATACAATTATTAGAAATTGCCTTTTTTTTATTTAGACATAATTCAGGAGGAGTTTCAGTGCATGATGCTTCCATTCTCGTCTGTAGCTGCTGACGGTTATGGAATGTATGATTTATCTACACTTCATCTTCCCATTCCACCTCTCCTATCTAGTGCCAGTTCATTCTTCACTTTTCAGTCTTCTTAGCCAAAGACTTATTTCCTTCAGACTGGGACATCCCATGCACTGTTATTTATGATACCTTTCTGGTGCTCATAACTGATCCAGGAGTTACATTCAATTCAAAAGGGAATTCTGGAACCTAGATATGAGAAGGAAGGATGAAGGAAACAGTCAGTGGCTTCATTAGTGCCTGAGAGGAAAGGGGGGATAAATTCCACATGGAGACCATTCATCTCATTCACAGTGGTTTAGATGGCATTAGAAGGGGAGAGAGGTGGTCATCATCCTTGGTCTGCAACGTTGAAGTATTGTGTTCCTTTTACATGCTGGCAAACTCGAAATGCATATCCGGTATTTTGTGATTTTAATGGCAGTTCCCTGTATTTTCATTCTTTTGCCCTGGCAAACCAGTCTGCAACGTTCCTACACAGGATATTATAATGCAGTTCGTTCATGAAGTTAGGCATCAAGTCAAAGATTCCCTTAGTTTGATTTAGTGCTTCAAATAGACCTGTGAGGTTCCATGCCACTATATGAGAGAAGGCAATTGACATCCCAGTCAATCCTAGTTGAAGATCCGTGAGCATAGTGCTGGCAAAGGACTGGACCTCGATGTAAGTTAAGAGACAAACAGCAGAGAGCTTTGGATGATTTCAGGTTTATGGAGAATAATGCGGGAGGCCAGCCAGAGATGTGTTCATATAATCCCTACAGTGCAGAAGGCAACCGTTTGTGTCCGCATTGACTCTGACAAGAGTATCTTAACAAGGCCCCCTACTCCACCCTATCCCCATAGCCCGATGTATTTATCCCACTAATCCCCCTAACCTACACATCTCTGGACACTAAGGGGTAACTTAGCATGGCTAATCCACCTAACCTGCACATCTTTGGACTGTGGGACGAAACCAGAGCAGCCGGAGGAAACCCATGCAGACACGGGGAGAATGTGCAGACTCCACACAGATAGTCACCTAAGGTTGGAATCGAACCCAGGTCCTTACTACTGAGATTAGCAGTGCTAATCACACTGCAACCATGCATTGGAATAGTCAAGTGTAGAGGTAATCTTCATCGGACTCAAGTACCCTACTAAGTAGCCAGAAGCTGTAGCTCTGGTCCTCTGCTCCCCAGAGCAGCTCAGGTAACAGCAGGCCCATATATAAGCTTGAGCAATGCCTTGTGTGCAAACTTCAATCAACTGGGGAAGGAACAGAAGGAAGACGAGAGAATTGGAAAGTGTGAGAGATTTATGGGTTGGATATTCTTTCCTGTGGAACTGTAGCATGAGTAAGGGCCTTCAGAAATGGAGGAAAGAAATGGCAGTTTTACAAAGGGTAAGGCACAATAGCACTTAATTGAGAAATAATTTTTTAAAACTCTGGGTGATGCAGTAATTGGTGTGCGAATACGTTCTGCCATGAGGCAGAAAAAAAAACTGGACGTTTCCCAATAGGAAAGGGTCTTTGGTTTCTCTCATATTCTTATGGGAAGCCTTAAATGAGCACTGTTTATTTTTGCAGGGGAACAATTTATTCGCTGACCCCCCCCCCCCCCTCCCCCCCCCCCACCCCTCTTTCTGTACAAGATTGCTGGATGAAACTGCACTCGTTGGGGGAGGGGATGTTGGGGTAGGTGGGGGAGGGATTAGAAAAGGGAAAGTATTTAAATTTAGGATTTCAGGAGGAGGATTTCGATAAAGCTCTTTTGAGGAGAAACCAAGATATTAGACATCTCTCGTCACGCGAGCTATTTGCACATACTTGTCATAATGTTAAAAAGTTTTAAGCGTTTTTTTTTCCTCTTCCCTCCCGCCAGATGTATCAATGTCCATACTGCAAGTACAGCAACACTGATGTAAACCGCATCAGGATGCATGTGTTATCCCAACATTCTGTGCAGCCCATGCTGCGCTGCCCTCTCTGTCAAGACATGCTGAATAACAAGATCCATCTCCAGTTACACCTGACTCACTTGCACAGTGTGGCACCCGACTGCGTTGAAAAACTCATTGTGGCGGTAAGTGTCCAACCCAATATACACAGCCCCAATTACATATGACTTCAAATGCTCTCTTCCTGTCTCACTCCTCCCAGGAGAGTTGTACTTCTCAACAATCAGCCTGCATTACTATGTTTATTTAGTGTGGTGAGTTGCAATAATAAATCTTTGAAACATAAAGCTTTAATAGCAACAGCGGAAATCTAAACTATAAGATACATTTCACTCTTTGGTGTTGTGGAGTAGAAATGTGGAGATGTTCCCATTATCTGTAATAACTAAAGGGTTTGCCGTAATGCAACACCCACATTATTCAATATCCAATGTTTCAGACATGCATTTTTCCATTAACCTGTGTTTCAACTCTAGAATCAGGAAGATTCAGGGCATAAAAGGAGATGAAAGGTGCCCCTGACCAGTGCTATCTTATGTCCGTGCTTAATTGGCCAGGGCAGGAAGTTCCACCTCAACATTAATTTGATTAGCAGAGTACTTCAGTCAGTCATAAATGGCAACAAAAGAGACAATTTCAGATTACTGTGATTGTCCGAACTTATCTGTCAATTTCATCTTAACAACAAGGAGGTTTAAGAGTATTAGCAGTAAAGAGAGGAAGTCGGAGCTTCAGTGTGAGTGACTGCAGAGCTTCTAATGTAGTGAGGATTGTTGGCAGTCCCCTATCTTCAGGTCTACATGTATCTTTCATTAACTTAATGCAGAACTCATTCTCTTACTAATACTGTGAGGGAATATGACACAGTCGACATAGAGGTTTAACAAAAGAGTTACAAAATCTGATCGGATTTTTTGTTTGTCCCTTTGAAAAAGCATAAATTCGCTATGAATCACTTTATAGTTTTTGTCGCTGAATTTGTTAGCTAACTGCAAGATGGGGTTTCTGTACAGTGACATTTTTATGATGCCCCAGCCCCTAAAGGACGTTGGGCACGTGTGGAAACTTGGGTAGTTGGCTCTTCAAGCTTTGAACATGTTGGTGTTAAGTAACTTCCTTTACATAACTAGCTGGTTTTTCAAGAGCGTACAGGGTACTGTAGCGATGATCCGCAAAATTTCTCATTGGGCTTTGTGCAGTTATTGTGGAATAATCAGTGAAGTGCTCCTGCAGCAATGACTGGAAGTGCAAGAGCCTTGGACGGAATGAGTGGGCTTTGTAAACAAAAGACTAAGGTACATGATCATATGGTGTCTCTCAGACTAATTGTGTAGTGAAGTTTAAGAACTAATGCAAAGTGACAAAATAATGAGAAATCTTGTCCATGCTTCTGAAGGCAATTGGATTAGTCGTGAGGCTGGCATTATGGAGTTTAAAAGGTGTTGCATATGTGCAACATGTACTTTGAACCAAAAGGAAAATGCTAAATAAATGCATAAAAGGGATTCTGGGCTCATAAAAGGGAAGCCCTGCTCTTCTGAAGCACAGTAAGTGACCGCTTAATTCAGAAAATACATTTTGCCATTACAGCTTGATGCAGCATTGTATTTGCCAAATGAAGGAAAAAGTAGCTTAGCTGATGATTTGGCAGTCAGTTTTTCAGAGCCTGTAATGTGGTCGTTGTTATGGTTACTGTTTCCTGCTTACGCTGCAGAGCTCCCAGCATTACTAGAGTCTTCAGCAACTCCTTTTAATGAAAGTATGCAGTACACTTAATCCACTTGCCTGCATGCGAGCTCTCAGATGACATCCCTGAACCACACATGACATGGTTAGAATGTTTCGTTTTTTTTAATGAGAATAATGCAAACCTTCTGGGAGCTTATTTTTCCCCGCTTTGCTGCTCACTTAATAATACTGAAGATTATGCATTGTAGACATTTTCAGTATCAATATTAGGAAAAAATGAACACGATACAAAAATGATGAGAGTAGGTCCTTTTATGATAATGCACTTAGTTGAAGAATGCTAATTCATTCCTGATTGTGATTCTGAGACATGATAGATATTGTGGATTTCCTTTCTTCTGTAAAACATTTTGGCTTTTGATAATATTATTATTCAAAATATTATTACTGTCTTTACCTTCGAAATACAAGTTCAGTGCATCTGAAAACTAGAGTATTTCTCCATGAAATATATACACCTTTTAGCCTGAGGCCACTCATAATGCAAGGATACTTGTATGAATGCATCAGCATCTGGAAGGAACAGCCAAAGCGCACGCCCTTGAGCTGCATAATGCACCATGCGCCCGAAATTGAAGTACAGCTGAAATTTTTACTTGCTAAACGTGAAATGTTTGAGTGCCTCTCTGCAAGGTTCACCTCTTTTGTGCAACTGTGTTGGCGACACCCAGCTTGCAACATGTGTGACTCTTGTGCAGCTAGCCACAACCCCCAAGGAGAGTGTTCCAGCTTCGTTGAGACCAGTGGCCGGAAAGACCTCGCATATAAGAATGGATCAGCCCAGCCACCTTCCTTGTGAAATCTGGCAAGTCCAGTTGGTGTTGCCACTGCCGGCAGCCTGATCATCCTCGGGACGTCGGAAAGTAGTGCTTATCGTATGAGATTGGGTCCTTTGGCTGGTTTGTTTGAAAGCTGTGCAGTTTTGGTGCCACATATTTTCATGAAGTCACTGTGACACAGCAACAATAGGGAATTGTTGGCAACGCTTAAGCAACATGAAAGAATAATAGGTTGGTCACAGTTTATGGAGTGAGCAGCTGAAAAACTGGCGACACGTGTCACGATCTACAATACCCGCGTTGAGGTTCTGCTGCTACATTTTCCAGAACTTAAAACAGGAATGTTGTGGTGTCATAACGGGGCCCAATAAATCGGCAACTGAGCAACAGATTAATTTTTCTAAGATTATTAATTTTTAATCACACTGCAAATTAAATATGTGTGGCAGATCAGCAGCATTGATATCTCAGTTCACAGACCTAGACTTCAAATCACACGGGGCTCTCCACGGGAAAATCTATAAACCTGCAGCAAGTCATCTGAGGAGCAGAGGGGAACTTGCCAGTCACTGATCATTTCCCGCACCACTTAAGCATGCTTCATCTGAGTTTACCTAGGGTGCCCACTGGCAGCAATTGAAGATTCCTCTGTGCCAACCTTTCCAACGGAGCACAGAGCAGATGCTAACATTCGTGAAAAGATACATTGATTAGGTAAAATGTTTAGATGTTTTGTGAATTCCAGCTATGATTGATTAGCCCAAGTAGACTTAGTTTGCCCTACTTCTCCGAACTGAGGGGGTTCTAAAAGAATTATGAGTTTAACATATGAACATAGAAATTAGGGGCCACGGCCCCTCAAACGTGCTGCACCATTCAATAGGATCATGCTTGACCTGACTGCAACCTCAACTTCACCTTCCTGTCTACCCACTATATCCTTCCACCCTCTTGCTTATCAAACGTACCTCTAGCTCTGCCTTAAAAATGTTCAGAGTCTCCTTTCACTACATTCTGAGGAAGAGCGTTCCAAAGACTCGGTGTCCTCTGAGAGAAAGAAAATTCTCCTCACCTCTGCCCTAAATGGGTGACCCTTAATTTCTAAAGCGGTGACCGCTAGTTCTGGAACTAACCATCAGCCTGTTTTAAATATCCCTACTTTGAAGCAGCTTTTACAGTACAATTATATGGTTGGAATTCTCCGGTCTCGCATGCACTGCTACTGCAGTCAGCGAGGCCGGAGAATTTGACGGTCAGCCAGATTTCTATTCACTGCAGCAGGACTGGAAAATCCCATGCAGGCGAGGTCAGAGAATTCCAGCCTGTGTGTGTATTCATGATCACTTAATCCCCTTATTTACATGACTGCTCTTATGAAGCTAATACTTTAGGTTTTTGAAAGCTTTATGAAGAGACGTTGTTTCTTTATGCACTGTGCATAAAGGTGTTCTTTTGTCTGCCTAACTCAACTGCAGGTAATGAAGATGATCATGCTTCATTAAACAGGAGCCCTGTGAGATGACAGCCATTTTGAACTATGTTTGCCAATTAAATCATCTAAATTAAAAGTGACCTTGGGATTTCTCTGGTAGTTACTAGCTGATAGCTAAAGACACATTCTGCCCCCACCGCCGCCACCACCCCCCCACCCCCAAGTAAATCAACTTCAAAATGGAAATGAGTGTGGGAGGAATACTTGGGAAGAAAGAAGTGCTTAACCTCTTCCAGTCCAAATCTCTCTCGAGAATGAGGATATTGTATACTGGATGTTAATTGTGGGATTTGCAGTATGGGTTTGTTTTATTTATCATTTAATTGATCATTAAATCCAGTAATGCACACAAAAACCCTGCCAAGAATTGATTTACAGGAACAGTTTCCTGTGTTAGGTTGGTTCACCTAGATTGTAATTCAAAAAAAATTGTCTTTATGAAATGCTGAAACCTTCCTGTTAAGTTGCAGTATTGTTCTGATAACATTCTTTCAGATATTGGAGCAGTTCTAGCCATTAAAGGCTTGGCAATATGTGTATCCTCTTCTGTTTCAATATATACATTAATAAATAACTAAAATAAAGTAAGCTTCAGTACTAATGAGGGAACTCTAATCTTGCAGAGATTTCATTACAGAATTGAATTCATCCAGGTTAAAAGATATAAATCTCTTCAATAACATAATGAGTCTGTGTTTCTGGTGGGGACCTTTGCTCACTGGACAGTGACAAATGGAGAGTTTGGGCTCACATAGCAAACTATTGTCTGACCAAACTCTCACCCATGCACACCAAATTACCAGATTCATTAAGGTATGCTGCCAGCACTGCACTTTCAATTCTCCCACCCGAATGCCTTTGAATTTTTACAAACAGACAACATTTTACTTCAGTTTAGGTTTGAGATGCGGGTGTTGCTGGCAGCCTAGCCTTTAGTGCCCTCACACCTTTGTCCTTTAAGCAGTAGTGTACGTGCCTACGGTGAAGGTATTTCCACAATGCTTTTAAGTCAGATGTTCCAGGATTTTGACCCAGTGCCAAGAAGGAACAGCAGTGTATGTTCATATCAAGATGGCGTGTGACTTGGAGGGGAAACTGGCAGATGATAGTGCTCACATATGTTTGCTTTGTCCATTTCTCAGTGGTGGAGATCACTGTTTTGGGAGGTATTGTTAAAGAGACCTTGGTGAGTTGCAGGACTGCATCCTGTAGATTGTACAAATTTGAGTGTAAGAAATAGGCCATAGAACCCACCATTCAATCATATTACAGCTGATCACAAACAGAGTTGTACTTTCCTGTTGATCTCCATATCCCTTGATTCCCTGTAGCCTCATTACCACTTCAGCTATATTGTATCAGTGTTGGAGTGAATGGTTGCTTTGGCCAATCATATAAATGCCAATTGAGCAGGTTATTTTGCGCTGAATGACATTGATTGTCTTGAGTGTTGTTGCAGTTGTACCCAGACGAGTGGGTAAGGCAATATTCCATTGTACTTTTAATTACTACTTTGTAAATGATGGAAAGGTTTTGGGGAGTCAGAAATTGAAACATTCGCCATAGGTCTTGAATGTCAGACCGACTGTAAATAAATGGCCATTCTCCCTGGATTCTGATGGTGCTTGTAATGGGAATGCCACTGAATGTCATGGGGAGGTGGTTAAGGCTTTCTCTGACTAGAGATGGGTATTATCTGACACTCATGCAGCAGTAAGATTACTTGTGACTTAACTGCCCAAACCTGGACATCATTCTTCCAGCAGGTATTTTCTGCCTTATTATTTGAGGAATTACAAATGGTGTTGAACATTCGATCATCAGTGAATAGCCACAGTTCTGACTTGATGATGTCGAGAATACAATTGATAAAGCAGCTGAAGATAGTTGAACCTAGAATGCTGTCTCGAGGAGTTCCTATGGCGAATTCCTGGGGCTAAGATGGTTGGCCTCTCACAATCACAACTTTTGTTTCTTTTGTAGCGGGTATGACTCCAGTCAGTGGAGCATTTGCCCCTGATCTCCACTGATTGAATGCTGTCTTGATGTCAAGACAATCACTCTTATCTTGCCTCAGGGCTTCAACAATTCAATCCAGAGCCTAGTTTTGTGCTATGTTTATTAACAAAAGCAATGAATTGCCACATACACTGGTGGTTCAGAGTGGTAATGCTTGGCCATTGTGGAGTTGAGCCATTCTAGCTAGGAATATCCTTGGTTTGACCTGTGGTTTTCAGTTGGAGTTTGACAATTGATGTCAGCATTTCTGGATGAAAAGATGAAAACGATATCCAGGTTTCTATTCTTGATCTCTATTCAGTGAGCCCTGCTGGAAAGTGTGTGTGTGGAGATGACTGACGTGTGTGTAGAGATGCTAAATGAGGATAAGATCGGCTATGATGTCCTGCGCGATTAGGAAGTTTGTTGCAACCCAGAATAGGAGAAATAGTCACGTTTGCAAGTTGCTTGAGAATTGCCTATATTCCTGGATTCAGATTGCATCAAGTTTCACTGGATAAAAGCAAACTACTGTAGATGCTGGAAGCTTTGACAAAGGGTCATCTGGACACGAAATGTCAGCTCTTTTCCCTCCTTACAGACGCTGCCAGACCTGCTGAGATTTTCCAGCATTTTTCTCTTTTGGTTGTGTCAAGCCTCAGCTTCTTCATGAAAAGGGGAGAGATGTATTGAACTGATATTTCCCCTGGGAACAGGATCCCTTTAGACCATAGGTTTACAAGGGAGATGTAGGTCTCCCCTGTAAATTTACCAGCCTCCTTTCATTGAGTAAATACCATTAAAATAATGTAATTCTGAACTTGATGCACTTGTTTTCACATTCATTTGTTGAGTTTAATGTAAACAAGGTATGTGGATAATATAAGTCTGCTCAAAATGGTGTTCTGGCAGGTTCATTTTTGTCGGGCAGTGTATATTTTCTCAATTTCATGCCAAAAATACAAGCATGGCCATTCAGGTTAAGTTGCAAGTAAGATTAATTTGATTTTTAAAAAATTGATAGCAATGTATAATCACCATGAGAAATAGGAAAACCCCAAGAGCCCAATTTTAACCCCTTTCAGTCCAGTTAGAATGGATCAAGTGAGTGGCTAAAAAGCAAAAATTCATTTGCTGTCCCATTTTAAGTCAAGGGTTAATTTGGCGACAGATGTATCTGCTCAGAACCAACAAGTACCTCATTATTAAATACACGAAGAGACTGTGGGATAGGATTTTCCTGCTGCACTAGCCCCAAAGATGGAAAATCCCACCCAAGTTCAACAAATCGTTGCATTGTTGGCCACCCCCCCCCCCCCCCCCCCCCACCCCCACCTCCACACGCCCCACTTTCCCTGCACACTACGATTCCCGGGCTGGGCAGGACAGGAGAGCTCCACACCGTATGTTGTAATTAATGCCCCATTCTCATTTTAACTGTGTAGGTCAGAAATCCTGCCCAGCCATAAATCCACTGAGTGAAAACTTTTGGGACGAGCATCATAGACTGGCTGAGACGATTGGAAGCAACATTTAAAAGAGCAATCACCTGAGGTGTTAAGGTCCCTGTGCCATTGTGGTCAGTTCATTTTCAAGGTAGTTCCGACCTTGGCCATTGCTTCTTTCTAATTTTCCCCTTGCTTGCCTTGATTAACGTGGGGTGGCACAGTGCCACAGTGTTTAGCACCCAGGTTCGATTCCAGCCTCGGGTCACCATCTGTGTACATAAGAACATAAGAACATAAGAAATAGGAGCAGGAGTAGGCCATCTAGCCCTTCGAGCCTGCCCCGCCATTCAATAAGATCATGGCTGATCTGTCGTGGCTCAGTTCCACTTTCCCGCCCTCTCCCCATAACCCTTAATCCCCTCTCTTATCAAGAACCCATCAACCCGCTTCTTAAAAATATTTAGCGAGGCAGCCTCCACCACTTCAACGGGCAGAGAATTCCAGAGATTCACCACCCTTTGAGTGAAGAAGTTCCTCCTCAACTCCGTTCTAAACCGCCTCCCCTTTGTCTTGAGGCTGTGCCCCCTAGTCCTACTGTCTTTTTTGAGCGGGAAGAGTCTCTCCACCTCTATCCTATCCATCCCATTCATCATCTTATACGTCTCAATGAGATCTCCCCTCATTCTTCTAAACTCTAACGAGTACAAGCCCAGTTTATTCAGCCTCTCCTCATAGCTCAATCCCCTCAACTCCGGTATCAGCCTAGTAAACCTCCTCTGCACTCCCTCCAGGGCTAAAATATCCTTGCACAGGTGCAGCGCCCAAAACTGCACACAGTACTCCAGCTGCGGCCTCACCAATGCCCTATACAGCTGCAGCAAGACCTCCCTACTTTTGTATTCAATCCCCCTCGCTATGAAGATTTTGCACATTCTTCCCGTGACTGCGTGGGTTTCCTCCAGGTGCTCCGGTTTCCTCCCACAGTCCCAAGTGCGAGTTAGGTTGATTGGCCATGCTAAATTAACCCTTAGTGTCAGGGTAAATACATGGGGTTACGGGGTTAGGGCCTGGGTGGGATCGTTGTTGGTGTGGTCTCAATGGATGAATGGCCGCCTTCTGCACTGTAGGGATTTTATGATATTTACTGTGGGTGTTATTATTGATTCATTTCTTTTTGAGTGGGCACAAATTTAAAGGAGCAGGAGCAGCAATCAGATGGGCCTGTTGGAGCATTGCAAGTGAGAGGAGCAACTCTATAAAGGCTTTAGCCAGGTGGCAGTGTCTATCAGACTGTATTTGGTTTCTTGGATATTCTCGATGAGTGCAATGCTGGAGGATGGTGTGTTTTGCAGCATCATAGAATGGTCTCAGTATAGAAGACAAATCAACCCATTGAATCTGCTCTGGCTTTCTGAAAGAGCATGTGATCCCATGATCTCCTAACCTGCTGCTCACAAATTCATTAAGCGGCCCGCCAAAGACCCCCTTTGCCAGAGCAAGTCACTTCCTAATGGACACCAGCACACAGATTGACGGACTTCCCACGTGTCCTGGGAATGATAGACTGTCTCATGGAACCCAAGGCTGAATCGTGAGCCTTTGAGAACTGGAGGGACTTCCACTCCTCGATGTCCAATTGTGTGCAATCATACAAACCTGTGCCCCTTTTCCTGGCATTTGGCAGGATACCTGAATCCTCTGGCACTCACCTATTCCCTTTGGGGTGCTTTGATCCACCCAGGATGATCAGAAGGTGGCTACAAGGAGATGTGATGCCTGCACATTGTGGATGAGACTTCCTTCACAACTCTGCCACACCTGATTGGCTCGGATACATTCACAGTCACAGGCTGATCAGAAGCTTGTCAGTTGCCTTGTAAAGCTAAGATTTAGATTGCCCTTAGGGTTCTGTGCACTGTGGCTCAGTTAAAGTGGATCACATCTGACGAACCTGGCAACGTAAAGAGTGTTGGAGTCCCAGGAGCGACAGGAAAGATCAACGGACAGGATAGATTTGGATAAAGGCAAATGAGAACAACAAGGCATGGGGCAGAACAATATGCTGCAGGCAGGCAGGCCAGGGAGTAGATTTCAAAACAGGACTTTCAAACACTTCCCCAATCCCCTTCCCTGAAAAGTGACAACAGACGCCTCAGTGTAGATTGTTCTTGTTCCCTTTTTGCCACCCTTTTGATTCTGTTGCACATGTAGAGACTGTTCAGGTGCTTGTGGCCAGTGACGCTGTGCTGCAGGCAACAGAACCTTGGTTTCTGGCAGGACACTCTCGCTCAGCTGCCTTTCTGGCCCAGTGATTTACACTGACAGGTGGTAAAGGAGCAGATGCACTGACATCCTGAGAGTGGGCAGTATCACTGTTCCCGTTGGACCATTGCTATTTCCACTGGGGCTGCAGTTCAACACTCCCACTAATCTCACCAGTTTATTGCCAGTGATGCAAAGATTCCCAAGCTGAAGCATCTCCCCTTATTACAGGCACCCATTGCATGCAATCTCTGTTAGGTGGCACAGTGATTAGCACCGTTGCCTCAAAGCGGCAGAGATCCGGGTTTGATTCTCGGTTTGGGTCACTGTCTGTGCGGTGTCTGTACATTCTCCCCGTGTTTGTGTGGTTTCCCCAGATGCTCCGGTTTCCTCCCACAGTCCGAAAGATGTGCTGGGTAGGTGCACTGGCAATGCTAAATTCTCCCTATGTACCCAAACAGGTGCCAGAGTGTGGTGACTAGCGGATTTTCACAGAAACTTCATTGCAGTATTAATACAAGCCTACTTGTGATGCTAATAAAATAAACCATAAACTTGATGAGGGGCATGTGTGGGGCAATGGCCTCATGATATTATCACTGGACTATTAATCCTGAAACTCAGCTAATGTTCTAGGGACTTCGGTTCGAATCCTGCCACAGCAAATGGAAGAATTTGAATTCAATAAAAATTATCCGGAATTAAAAATTGACTGATGACCATGAAACCATTATCGATTGTGGGAAAAACCCACCTGGTTCACTAATGTCCTTCAGGAAAGGAAATCTGCCACCCTTAACGGGGCTCGGCCTACATGTGACTCCAGATCCACGACAATGTGGTAGACTCTCAACTGCCCTCCAAGAACAACCAGGGATGGGCAATAAATGCTGGCCAGCCAGCGATGCCCACGTCCCACGAATGAATGAAAAAAAAATGGAAAAAATATGACACAGTGTAATAATTTAATTCCCCAGTCGTATTTCTATAGCTACCCTCTGCCTTCATTATTTTAAACTTCTCCAAATTCAGCATTTCAATCTCTGTTGACAAATGGCTGATCGGTCTTTAGATATTGCTTTGCAAAAGGGTTAATGACTGTAAAATGTGCCCTCTGATTAAAATGCAGAGTAGCAAGAGAACTTGATTATTATTTTTCAACAGTTAATTGAATGAAAGTGAAGGCAAGCACTGTGCAGCCACACTGCTTTCTCTAAACTTAATCACTGATTATGATTAAATAGGCTCTGTGTAATAACAGAGTTGATGAATTTTTGTCTGTTCTTGCTGTCATTCACACATGATTGACTTTCACCTTTCAAGTACAAAAGTCATTTTTTGCCTCATGGCAGCTAAAGCTTACATTCTAATTTCAATATTGCATTAGAATATCCAAATATTATTTTTCCAACTGGTCTTCACTTGCAGTTTGAGAGACCATTATTATTCAACGAATCTTTAAGTGTTTGCCCCTTGTGCGGTTATCTCACTCATCTGTTTAGGCCAGAAAACTTACCTTTGCTTTGTGTTACCAATTTGTGTAGTTAATGACTTTTGTATTGCAGAAGTTGATGTTTTATTACCATGTAAATAAGTGTTGTAGAGGTTTACTTTTGCACAGATGATGCTTATATATTGGATTGCTACTAGGATAATACTCTCCTATCTTGACACTCAAAATTTCTTAGAACTGTTAAGCTTGCTGATGCAATAGACCCATCCTTCTTTGCCACAATAATGTTGTATACACTGTTGTTACATTTGTCGGCGATATATATCTGAAAGGAATCAACATGCAGCTTTTGCCTGAGAAATTCAAATTTTCTGAGCAGATTGCATCGCCAATCGTCAGAACCCCTTAGCCCCCACAGTGCCATTGGCATGTGCGAATGAAGGATATTGTCTCAGAGAAGTTGTTAAATACCCCACTATGTGGCATCTAATCCTAAACCTATCTGCCACATATTTCAGCAGCTGGCAATGAGCGTCTCCAATGTCTTCATTGGATACTCATAAGGCATACTGGTTGCTGAGCAGAAGGCAGCCCCCAATCTTATTGCTGCCAGTACGTTGCTGAACATAGTGCATCTCTGTTGGTCAGTTTGTAGAGTGCTTGTGCTATGAAAGCTATTAGTTCAGTATTCAGCATATTATGTATAAAGAATTAAAAATGCTTGCACCTAAACAGCAAGGGAGGGGAGGCGATGGTCTAATCTTATTATTACTAAACTATTAATCCAGAAACCCAGCAAATGTTCTGGGGACCTGGGTTCAAATTCCATCACGGCAGATGGTTGTATTTGAATTCAATAAAAACAATCTAGAATTAAGAATCTAATGATGACCGTGAAACCATTGTCGGAAAAACTCATTTGGTTCACTAATATCCTTCAGGGAAGGAAATCTGCCATCTTTACCTGATCTGGCCTACATGTGACTCCAGGGACACAGCAATGTGGTTGACTCTTAACTGCCCTCTGAACTGGCCGTGCAAGCCACTCAGTTCAAGGGCAACTAGGGATGGGCGACAAATGCTGGCCCAGCCAGTGACGTCCGTGAAGATGAGTGAATAAAGAAAGAACCTCTCCTCACCATGGGAAAGCTCAAAATGCTTTGCAGTGAAGAATTAACTTTAAAGAATGGGGTCACTGTTGTAATGTAGGAAACATTTCAAAAACAGGATAGCATAAACTAGATATAGCTGAGTACTGCTATGACTTTATTTTATTGTAAATAAGACACAAACTATCCCTAAAGGAAATCAGATATATAATGCCCATTTTTAAATATATTTCACACTATCACCCTGTGAGCATGGCCTTCAAAGGATAATGGGCTCTTTTTCAAAAGCATCTTGACTTTAGGTGAACCTTCAGTTCAAGGAAGACAGAGATACCCCACCAATCACCACCAAATTTTGACAATGCCCACCTATTATAACTATCAATGACACAGCCCCAAAGGCAGTAGATAATTTCATCTACCTCAAATGCACAAGATACGTGCTTCAGAAACGTCTGCATTGATAACAAAGTGGCAAATCCAATTGCCAGATCAAATTCAGCTTTTGCCCTTTCATGCAGAGACTGTGGAAGAAATGAGATTTGATTTGATTTATTTTGACTTATTATTGTCACATGTATACAGTGAAAAGTATTGTTTCTTGCACGCTATACAGACAAAGCATCCCATTCATGGAGAAGGAAAGGAGAGAGTGCGGAATGTAGTTATAGAATTCATAGAATCATAGAATCCCTACAATGCAGAAAGAGGCCATTCGGTCCATCAAGCCTGCACCAACCGCAATCCCACCCAAGCCCTATCCCAGTAACCCCACATATTTACTCTGCTAATCCCCTGACACTAGGGTCAATTTAGCATGGCTAATTAACCTAACGTCTTTGGACTGTGAGAGGAAACTGGAGCACCCGGAGGAAACTCTCGCAGACACAGGGAGAATACACAAACTCCACACAGACAGTGATCCAAGCCAGGAATCGAACCCAGGCCCCTGGAGCAAACTCCACACAGACAGTGATCCAAGGCCGGAGTTGAACCTGGGTCCCTGGCTGTGAGGTAGCAGTGTTAACCACTGTGCCACGGTGCCACCCTAAGTGTTACAGTCATAGTGTGTAGAGAAAGATCAATTTAATGTGACGTAGGTCCATTCAAAAGCCTGATGGCAGCAGGGAAGAAACTGTTCTTGAGTTGGTTGCTAAGTGACCTCAGACTCTTGTATCTTTGTCGCGATAGAAGAGATGTCCAGGGTGCGTGGGGTCCTTAATTATACTGGCTACTTTTCTGAGGTATTGGAAAATGTAGGCAGAGTCAATGGATGGGAGGCTGGTTTGCATGATGGACTGGGCTTCATTCACGGCTCTTTGTAGTTTTTTGCGGTCTTGGGCAGAGTAGGAGCCATACCAAGGTGTGATACAACAAGAAAGAATGCTTTCTATAGTGCATCTGTAAAAGTTGATGAGACTCGTAGCTGATTCCTTAGTCTTCTGAGAAAGTTGAAGCATTGGTGGGCTTTCTTAACTATAGGATCAGCATGGGGGGAGGTATCTTAACAACAAAACTTGCTGTGTACAAACAAAACCACAAAATGCTGGAAGAAGTCAGCAGGTCCGTTAGCATCTGTGAAGAATTAATGTTTCGTGTCCAATATGACTTCTTCAGAACTGGAGGGAATGGGCTACCTCTTTGGACTTGAAACATTAACTCTGTTTCTCTTCCCACAGATGCTGCCAGACCCTCTGAGGTTTTTCAGGTTTCCAGCAGTCGTAGTATTTTGCTTCCATTGCTGTGTTCAAAGCTGTGTAAATACCTATCCTCCTACATGCCTGTGAGATCTGCACTACCTACTTCATTAAGCAGCTGGAGAGTCTCCACATGAGATGCATTCGGAATATCATGGGCATCAAATAGGAGGACAAAGAGATTGTGGGGATAGGGCCTGGGATGGCATTATTGTTGATGCAGACTCAATGGGCCAAATGGCCTCCTCCTGCACTGTAGGGCTTCTGTGATTCTTAAGTGCCCAACACTGGGGCAGAAATGTCAGGAATTGAAGAGCTCATCGTTAAGAGTTCAGCTCAGATGGAGTGGTCATATAGTAAGCATGACAGATGATAAAATCCCTAATGTGGTCATGTATTCGCAACTTAAACTTGGATGTCCCTGTGAAGTAGACAGATTTTTAAGGTTCAAGGGCTCCTTGAAGGCGGCCCTCAGGAAATGTGGCCTACCTACCACTGGCTTGGAGAAAAAGGTACAAAAATAACCTACCTGGGAAGCAATCTAAAGTAATGGTGTTTCCTTCAGGCAGCAAATACAAAAGGCAGGCTTGAAAGACTGGGCAATCCAAACAAAATCAGTCAATTCATTCTTTCTCGCACAGTAGAAAGCCATGCAGGCCTGCAATCAGGCTCCATTAGAACAACGGATGATTCGACACATGCAAGAGCCAGTCATCTCTGATTATGCTGGTAAACTGACGATGATTATACCCACTTAAACAGGTCCTTTACCAGCACAAGAGAAGAGTTATTGTTCAGCCATAACAATTTTATTCTTAAAAACTTAAGTGGAGGGCCAAAAGCCATAATACAGAAATTGAACTAGTCTAGTCATGTGGCTGCAAGACCAGGTCCAAAGCTGGGAATTCTGAAGCTTGGCATGAGCCAAGAGTGTAATGGAACACTCTCCACTTGCCTGAATGAATAGCTCCAAAAACACTCAACAATGCCATCCAGGACAAGGCCAGCCCACTTGATAGTCACCCCATTCAAGGCTTTAACATTCACTTTCTCCAGCACTGATGCACAGTACCATCTACAAGATGCAATGCAGCAACTCGCCAAGGCTCCTTTGACAGCACCTTCCGAACCTGAAACCTCTACCACCTAAAAGAAGATGCATGGGAACATCACCGTCTGCAAATTCGCCTCCAAGTCACACACCATCCTGACTTGGAACCAAAATGCCATAACTTCATTGTCACAGGGCTAAAATGTTGGAACTCCCTTTCTAACAACACTGCAGGTGTTCCTACAATACATAGACTGCAGTGATTCTAGAAGGTAGCACCTTCTTGAGGGAAATTAGGGATGTGCAATAAATGCTGGATGAATCAGCGACACCCATATCCCGTGATGTTATACTATGTAAAGAGAAAGAGAAGGGGTTCATTAATAATCCTGTTGTGCAGGGTCCTTTAGGGAACACTGACCATAACATCCCAGTCCTGACATTGATTTTGGGGCAGCACAGTGGTTAGCATTGCTGCCTCACAGCGCCAGGGATCCAGGATTCAATTCCGGCCCCAGGTGACTGTGTGGAGTCTGCACGTTCTCCCTGTGTCTGATGGGGTTTCCTCCAGTTGCTGTGGTTTCCATACACAGTCCAAAGATCTGCAGGTTAGGTTGATTGGCCGTGCTAAATTGCCCTTAGTCAGTGGGATTAGCAGGGTAAAGATGGGGATAAGGTCTGGGTGGGGTTGTTGTCGGTGCAGGTTCGACGGGCCGAATGGCCTCCTTGTGCACTGTATGAATCCTATGATTCTGACAGGGCTGGACAGACAAGATGCAGGAAAAGATGTTTCCTCTGGCTGGGATGGTCTAGAACAAGGGGTCACAGCCTCAAAATACAGGGTAGGCAACTTAGGACCGAGATAAGGAAAAATTTATTCAGTCAGAGGGCAATGAACCGGGGGAATTCTCTACCAAGGACGCTGTGGGGGCCAAGTCACTGAATACATTTAAGAAGGAAATAGATAGATTTCTAGACTCTAAATGCATCAAGGGATATGGGGGGAGTGTGGGAGTATGCACTGACATAGAGGATGACCCAAGATCGTACTGAATGGAGGGGAAAACCTGATGGGCTGAATGGCCTGCTCCTGCTCCTATTTCTTTATGTTTCTATGAATGAATTAAATATATAGGATATCACGATAAAATGAGTTGTGAAGATGATCAGTCAATATTGCATGAAACAAAACTTGAATTGTATAGGCTAATACATATAGAAAAAGGAAAAGATTGAGAGTTGTAAAAAGTTCATCTTGGTCTTGAGAGGAAGGGTGGAGGGTCTTGTAGCGGGAGTGCACCGAATACCGAATTTTCAATACGTGTCTTTAGTAAAGTAATTTTGGTGCTTTGACAAAGGGTCATCTGGACTCAAAACGTCAGCTATTTTCTCTCCTCACAGATGCTGCTTGACCTGCTGAGATTTTCCAGCATTTTCTCTTTTGGTTTCAGATTCCAACATCCGCTGTAATTTGCTTTTATTTAATGTAGGGAGGAGGATGGGCAAGTAAGACCCATATCTGAAAGTTAGAAGAAACAAAAGATGAATCTTCAAAGGGACAATAAACAGAGCACTGAAGGAAAAGCTATTTGTGAGAATTAGCAGTCCACTAAATGAATTAGGGAATTTAATTGAACAGGGAGAAATCTTACTGTAATTTGAAAAGAAATGAAATTTAAAACCATTAAATCTTAACAAAATAATCAAGTCGGAGAAAGTTGTGTCTAATTTGTTCCCCATTAAGTTCTCCAGTTAATGACTGATACTCTATAGTATAATATAGATATTTCAGAAGGATTAATTTATCAAAATTCTTTCTGGAAGTCAGGTGGGTTCTCTTAGCTAGTCTTTTTAATTGGCTATAGCATACATGACTCTGCATACATGATAACATGTCAGTAATCAAATTATGAAGTTTTGAAAAATAGGAATGATGTGTTTTCTAGGTGTAGGACTTTCCTGCGTTGTTCATGTTTTTCTCTTCATAGACCCTTGTATTCTTGGGGCATTATTCCAAAGTGAGTATTATGTACTGAGTGCACAATGTGTTGTTGGAGCCTGATTAAACCAGCTAGGTGCTTCTTCCTAATTATTAAAATTATTTTATTTAGGTAACCACACCAGAGATGATGATGCCAAGCACCATGTTTCTCCCTACAACTGTTCCAGAGAGAGAGAGCCATTCGGTGACTGCAACAAGCTCCAATGCAGAGGACACCACAAAACTACTAGGTATGTTGGTTATTAGCAGCCAGACGGGAAATGTAAAATGCATTGCTGAGTACCTATCATTCTGCAGCTTGTACTGTCATTGTTTTTACACAAGTCAGGCTATAGAATGTAATGACTTTGCATTATCAGAGAAAATGTTGCATATTGATTTGTTTATTATTAATGTTTTATGGCTCTACATTAACCATTGCTCACTTGCCTAGGGCAAGTAAGCATCATCGCGTATTAGCCAAACTTTGTCCATCACTTGCATAAGTAGGCAATATATAAACAAATGACCCAAAATTGATAATGATATTGCACACAAAATTCTAAAAGTCCTGATTCAGATCAGTTTCTGAAACAATTGTAAGTTAACAAGGAGAGTTTCTTCCCTCCACCTTGGGACTCTCTTAGATTCATATGTATCACACTTACCTTGACAAATGCTCTACTCTTGGATTCCTTACGGGCAACATTGCAAAATGAAAATACCCAGGCATTGGGTGGAATATTGCTATGCAGAACCTGTGTGTTTAAGCCAATCAGATATTCGTTATGTTTCCCAAAGGCGGAATCAGAGGATAGTAAAATGGTACGGAGTGTATGTCGGGCATCTGCTCCAGTATCTCTCTTTCTTTATGCTCCAGCCCAAAAGTTAAAACTAACTCCACACAGTCTTTAGAGTTGAATGGGCAATTCACGTGAGCGAGTTAGCTTGTACTGCTTTAGACTTGGTGCATCCAAGAAGAGAGGTTTGTTCATGCCGTTGCCAATTATTTAGCAATTTTGGGGAAATGTGTTAAGAGGTATCTTGTTCCACTGGTCAATATTCTGAAAGTTAATGTAGAGCCTTGTGTCTGTTTATCAGTGTGAACCCCATAATCTGTACTTTCTTTAAGGTCAGATTGTGTCCTGAAAGACTTTCTGTGAGCAAAAGTTGTCAACTTACAAACATTTGATTTTGCATTCCAAGCTTCAGTCTTCCAGCATCTTTGAATTTCAACGTTATCCCCATTTTACAGTTCAGTATCAGTAGTTTTATTCTGACACCTTCATTCTAGTAGGGGCACATTCATTTTACCATGTGCCCTTTTAACTCCTTCACTATTGAATCTGCCTTTCTTTTTTCACTTCCGCAACTCCTGTTCCATGAAGCTGCTAGAAGCTAGCTTTTAAAGTAAAAATATTGAAACCAGACTGCAGGAAGTGAATCTCAATGGCAATACAAAGTGAATGAAACAATCAGCTAACAATTCTGAATTTGAACACCAAAGTATTTTGTAGAATTAGTTGTATCTATTGGAATTGTATCCCTTAATGTGGGAAATGAAATAGATATTTCTATAAATTTATTAGAATAAGGGCTGCCTGATTTGTGTGCATCCAGGCTTGTTTTTTTCCATCAGAATCTACCTTTGGCAAATGTCAGATTATGGAGTCACCACTGTTTTTGGAAATGTTCTTCCTGTTTATTCAGCGTGCTAACATAAACAGCAGTTTCACCTTGGCAGTGAATATTGTTACATGCACCTAGCATTGCCTCATCAAAAACGCCGGTGCCAACTTAAAAAAAAACTCAATTTGTGCTTCAAAACTGGTTGTATAACCATTTCACCGCGTTACAGCACAGTGCCAAAATGAGCTGAATCTCGAGGCACGCTAAATGATCTTATAACGAAATGTATGATATTGAAGACCTAGCGTATTGATAACACGGGTGTGTACAAAGCTGAATGCAAAGTAGCAGAAACATCACTGCCTCTGTAAGTGATATGGCTATTGGCCCCAGTTATTGGTTTCTTGAGGATAAGAAAAATAAACTCCAGTAAATTTTATCAATTTGATCTGTTTCTAAAAAACAAACCATTGAATAAAAATTGCTATAAAATATTTAAGGTATTTTAATGAAGTGGTTACATATTGTATTTTGGTATTGAGCTGTACAATGCACAAATGGTATTATAAATCTAAATTTTTAGTCAATATGGCGATTACGAGTCTCATATTCAGTAAAAGCAAATTAGAAGTGGGACTTATTAGAAATTACACTACCCACTGATAGTTCTCATTAAATTTGTTTTCATTAGAAACATCAGATCCACCAGAAAAGAGCAGTGTACCTTCGGAAAGTACAGAGCGTAGCATGGAACCAAAGTCTTCTGTTGACCAGAATTTAGTGAAGGATGATGCTGGGTTCCTGTGCTGGAAGAAAGGATGTAACCAGTTGTTTAAGACTTCCACTGCACTTCAGGCCCACTTCAATGAGATTCATGCAAAAAGGCCCCAACTACCTGTATCAGATCGTCATGTCTACAAATACCGCTGTAATCAGTGTAGCCTAGCCTTCAAGACCATTGAAAAACTCCAACTGCACTCTCAATACCATGTTATTCGAGCTGCCACTATGTGCAGTCTGTGCCAGCGCAGCTTCCGTACCTTTCAAGCCTTGAAAAAGCACCTAGAGACCAGCCACCTGGAACTGAGTGAAAGTGACATCCAGCAGTTGTATAGCGGACTTGCGGTCAATGGTGACGTTGTGGCCCTGGGTGATGCATCTCTTAGTGAAGACCAGGCTCTGGGGGCAGACGAGGATAAAGATGAGGAGAGTGATTCCGACGAGAAGCAGAGCCCTGTCGGAAGCGACTCTGGCTCCGTCCAAGAAGATTCCGGATCTGAGCCAAAGCGGGCTCTGCCATTCAGGAAAGGCCCCAATTTCACGATGGAGAAATTTCTGGATCCCTCTCGCCCCTACAAGTGCACCGTTTGTAAGGAGTCCTTCACGCAAAAGAACATCCTGCTGGTCCATTACAATTCTGTATCCCACCTGCACAAGCTGAAAAGGGCACTTCAGGAATCTGCTACTGGTCAATCTGAGCCAACAAGCAGCCCGGATAACAAGCCTTTTAAGTGCAACACATGCAACGTGGCCTACAGCCAAAGCTCGACCCTAGAAATCCATATGAGATCAGTGTTACACCAGACCAAAGCACGAGCAGCAAAGTTAGAAGCTGCTAGTAGCAGTGGAAGTGCTGGTGGTACCAGTAGTAACAGTAGTGCTACTCTAGCATTGTCAACATCTAGCCCGAGCCCAATTGGCAATAGCAATGGTAACGTTGACATTAGCATAAGTGGCAGTGGATGTGGAGTTACATATAGTGCTACCTCTAGCTTAGGTTTAATGAGCGGAAGCCAGATCGCGACCGATTCCATTGGAACGTGTACAATTAGCAACTCGATTGCGACCAGCATTGCCACATCTTTGGAACAGAAGGATGCCAGCAAGAGGAAAATAGCTGACATGATCACATCCCGGCAACAGACCCAACAGCAGCAGGTCCAAACCTTGGCCCACGTTCACGCCCAAGCCCAGGCTCAGGCCCAGGTCCAGGCTCAGCTACAGCAAGAGCTTCAGCAAGCTGCTCTCTTCCAGCCCCAGCTCTTCAATCCAGCCTTACTCCCACATTTTCCCATGACCACTGAGGCGCTACTGCAGCTCCAGCAACAGCAGCTCCTGTTTCCGTTTTATATACCGGGCACCGAGTTCCAGCTGAACCCAGAGATCAACATACCAGCCAGCAGTGCCACGTTAACAATGCCGGGCACTAACACTTTGCTGGAAGATGTGAAACCCCATGCCCAGAGCCTGCAGCACCAGCTGATCCAACAACAAGGGCAACAGTCCTCACTGACACCGCAACATGCAAACTTGCTTCAACAAAGCCAGCAGCTGGACAAGAAACCAAAGGCGGTCATCAAAGACAAAGACGGGCACAAGGACAAGGAAAACTCGGAGAAATCCGACGAAGGGTTGATGTCGAAGGAGATATCCGTGGAGGCGCACAAATCCAAAGATAGGAAAGAGCAGACTGCGCCCGAAGCGTCCTTGCTCCCTCCCCGAATCCCCTCTGACGCCCGGGGCAACGCCACCAAGGCCTTGCTGGAGAACTTTGGCTTCGAGCTGGTCATCCAGTACAACGAGAACAAGCAGAAGGTCCAGAAGAAAAGCAAGAACGGCTTGAGCGACAACGTGGACAAGCTGGAGTGCGACAGCTGCGGGAAGATGTTCTCCAACATCCTGATCCTGAAGAGCCACCAGGAGCACGTGCACCAGCAGTTCCTGCCCTTCGAGGAGCTTGAGCACTTCGCCAAGCAGTACAGGGACAGCTATGACAAGCTGTACCCCCTGAGGCCACAGACGCCGGACCCCCCTCCCCCTCCCCCGCCTCCACCCCCACCCCCGCCCCCGCCGCCAGCACCCCCCCAGCCGGCCAGCGCCCCCAGTCTCCCGTCCAGTGCTCCGGCCCACACGCCGCCTGCGATCGCGACCTCCCAGCCCTCGGTGTCGATATCTCAGCTCTCCATGCCGATGGACCTGCCCATCTTCTCCCCGCTGCTGATGCAGTCGATGCCTCTGCAGTCTCTCCCGCCGCAGCTGCCCTCGCAGCTCACCCCCGTGGAGCCCAAACCCGCCGACCTGGCTCAACTCTACCAGCAGCAGCTGAACCCCAGCCTCCTGCAGCAGCAACAGAACAAGCGGCCACGCACGCGCATCACGGACGAACAGCTCAAAATCCTCCGGGGCTACTTTGACATCAACAACTCACCCAACGAGGACCAAATCAAAGAAATGTCAGACAAGTCAGGGTTGCCCCAGAAGGTGATTAAGCACTGGTTCCGAAACACACTCTTCAAAGAGCGGCAGCGCAATAAGGATTCGCCCTACAACTTCAACAATCCCCCCGTCACCTCACTAGAAGACCTGAAGGCGGATTCGAAGCCCCCCTCCCCGGAACCTGCCAGGGCAGAGTATTACAGAAGCAACCGGTCGACCCGCACCAGGTTCACCGACTACCAGCTGCGGGTCCTGCAGGATTTCTTTGACGCCAATGCCTACCCGAAGGACGACGAGTTTGAGCAACTGTCCAACTTGCTGAACCTGCCGACTCGCGTGATCGTGGTGTGGTTCCAAAACGCGCGGCAGAAGGCGCGCAAGAACTACGAGAACCAAGGGGATGGCAAGGAGGGCGAACGCCGCGAGCTGTCCAACGACCGCTACATCCGCACCAATAATCTCAACTACCAGTGTAAAAAGTGCAGCTTGGTATTCCAACGCATCTTCGACCTCATTAAACACCAAAAAAAACTGTGCTACAAAGATGAAGATGACGACGGTCAGTACGACAGTCAGACTGAGGACTCCATGGACGCATCTGAGATGTCAGGGCCCTCTGCTTCATCCTGCAGCACTCCTATGACCTCAGCTGTCTGTGCTTCAACGGCAACATCAAATGTCACCTCTGGGAGCGCGCCCGAGAAGGAGGAAGGTGTCTCCAATCCAGAGTTACCCGACGAGAAACCAAAGCAGCCCGAATCTCCTGATACACAGCAGCAGCATTCACAAGAGAAGCTGTTACAACCAAAACCTGAGGTACAGCAGCAGCCGCAACAAGATCAGAAGACACAGGTAACGCAGCAGAAGGCCCCCCAGCTCTCCTCACCCTCACAGTCGCAGCAGCAATGCTCTGTACCCCAAGCCATCCCCAGCCCATCTCAGCTCCCCCACGTCTCCCTCAACCCCCTTCACACCTCGACACCACAGCAGCTTGGAAACCTACCTCCACAGATGATTCATTACCAGTGTGACCAGTGCAAGCTGGCATTCCCCACCTTCGACCTGTGGCAAGAGCATCAGCAACTGCATTTTCTCTCCGCGCAGAACCAGTTTGTGCACCCCCAGTTCTTAGACCGGCCCATCGAGATGCCCTTCATGCTTTTTGACCCCACCAACCCTCTGCTAGCCAGCCAGATACTTTCAGGAACTCTACCTCAGATCGCAACAAGCTCCGCGTCCTCACCATCCACACCAAATTCCGCCATGAACACACTCAAAAGAAAACTGGAAGAAAAGGCGAGTGTTAGTCCCGGGGATAACGACAGTGGGAACAACGGCGATGAGCCTCAGAGGGACAAGCGCTTAAGGACCACCATCACCCCAGAACAATTGGAAATCCTCTATCAGAAATACCTGCTCGATTCCAACCCCACACGGAAGATGTTGGACCACATTGCACACGAAGTCGGTCTCAAAAAACGCGTCGTCCAAGTTTGGTTTCAGAACACCCGCGCTCGGGAAAGGAAAGGACAGTTTCGGGCTGTCGGTCCTGCGCAAGCTCACAGGCGATGTCCATTCTGCAGAGCCCTCTTTAAAGCCAAGACAGCACTGGAAGCCCACATCCGATCACGCCACTGGCACGAAGCCAAACGTGCCGGCTACAGCCTGATCATGTCCTCTGTCCTGTCAACCGATGGCGACGGAGGAAACCTACTGAAGGTAGATCCGACCGATTGCTCCGGTTTTGCCCAGCTATCCTCAATGAATAGTGACAGTCAGTCTGCTACCCTCTCACCGGTGAACAAAAGCGGGGAATTTTCACCCAAAGCTCTCCTGAGCCCATCATCTATCAAAGTGGAGGGGCTTGAGGAATTTGATGGTCCTACAATTTCTTCAGTGAACTTGGGATTTGACCAAGCCAGGCTTGATAATGATGATTGTTCCTCAGTCAACACAGCTATCACTGACACTACAACTGGGGATGAAGCCAATGCGGACAATGACAGCGCAACAGGAATAATGGCTGAATCCAAACCTGTCCTTTATCAAGCAGAGGGTCTTCAGAGGATAGTGCAATCATCAATACAAGACAATGAAGACAGGATATCATCTGGCTTGGTCAGTCCATCGCCCAGTTACTGTGCTAAAGAGTTGGAAAATGAGTGTACAGTTGATTACAGTGAGACCTCCAGCCTTGCTGATCCCTCCTCACCGTGCCCTGGTGGAAGCAGCACATTGCAAAGGCATGTGGACAATGAGCGTCCAGGGCAAAAACGCTTCCGTACTCAAATGACAAATCTCCAACTCAAGCTGCTGAAATCCTGCTTTAATGATTATCGAACGCCAACCATGCTGGAATGTGAGGTCTTGGGAAACGATATAGGGCTGCCAAAAAGAGTTGTTCAAGTGTGGTTCCAAAATGCTCGGGCTAAGGAGAAGAAATCCAAGCTGAATATGGCAAAACACTTTGGTATCAATCAGACGACTTATGAAGGACCCAAAGCAGAGTGCACTTTGTGTGGCGTCAAGTATAGTGCCCGATTGTCTGTGCGAGATCATATCTTTTCTCAGCAACATATCTCCAAAGTGAAGGAGACCATTGGAAGTCAGCTGGACAAAGAAGTTGAATACATTGATCCAGCCACTGTCCGCCGGCTAATGGCCCAACAAGAACTGGACCGTATTAAGAAGGCTAATGAGGTTCTTGGTTTGACGGCACAGCAGCAAACACTTCAGCAGCAAGGCTTGTTTGATAATCCACCAGTACAAGCTCTTAATCTTCCTACTGCCTACCCAACATTGCCAGGGATTTCACCTGTATTACTGCCAGGTGTGGGCAGTCCTTCATCTTTACCTGGCTTTACTTCATCTAACTCAGGTGGGTAGCATTAATGGTTTAAGTTTGCATAATGTAGCTTTCTTGGTAGATTTCAATCTGATATTTGCCGACCATACAAATTTAACTTGGATCACCTGGAGTCAAATCCAGCCCAACAGATAGGATGAAGGTGTCCTGTCTTTGAAGGCTGCTATCAAAAATGGTTTATACAAATTGCAGAGGATCTAATCCATGACAATAAATTGTTACACATTTGATATTAATTTTTTTTTTGCAATCTTGCTCTAGAAGGCACCAAGGATAGAATGTGGGGAATGGGTTGGGAGATGCTCTTCTGAGACTGGGGCTAAAGTACTTTGTCAGGATGAGCCAAACCTGACCTGGCAGTGCTTTATTCACTATATGCAAAATGGAAAATGTCCCTTTCATGCATGTTATTCTTCCATTTTTACCACACACACATATGCAATAAAACAGAACCACCAAACAAAGCCAATTCAACCTGAAATAGCAACCTTGTTAATGGAATAATATCTCCAGCTTGTAAACTGATAGGAGCTGACTTGCTGACAGGTTTTGTGACATTGGCACTAATCTAGCCCATAGATTAATTGTATGATGTAGTGGATCGGATATGAACTTCATATAGCTTCATGTTTGTTAATTTAATAACAGCAGGTTACTTGACATTTCTTTGGAACAGGATCATGTCACCTGCAGGATTACATTTAAAGATCTTAGCAATGTTATTAAAAGATATCAGCATAATATGGTTAAATTGAACAGAAGTGTAAAGAAGAAAGTCTTTTGATCCAATGTTACTCACCTTTTCGCTGTTACATAGAATCAAATTTTACTGTTGTACTAAATAGCATTCAACAAAATACGACATTAACAATGTGTGTTCAACTCTAATCTGTCCTTGTACTTTAGAAGGCTGTTGCTGTTTCAGTTACAGCGCTGTATAAATTATACAGATTCTGATTTTCTTTTAAGTGAGAAATAGATCTTGGATATATTTTCCAAAATAATTGCATTATTTTGTTAGTGTCCCTCTGCGTTCAGTACTGCGGGAAGTCAACACAAACAGTTAGGACATCTAAGTGCCTCACTCTTTGGAGGAGAATAGTTAAAGTCGTGAAGATTCACAACCTTTCTTCCAAATGCAGCAGCAGAAGGGAATAATCACAGCCCTCCAAGAGATGGAGTCAAACCTCTTTTTCGGTGCTGCCAGGGAAATGGTTATTAGTTTGATAATTAATTTTGAGTATACTATAGGGATTTCATCATGCCATTATGATCATAAGAATAACATAGGACGTCTAGGAGTACTCATTGGAACAATTGAATGCTTAAACCTTTTACTTGCACATAATCAGGCAGTGGAACTGACTCTGCAGTTACTGTTAAGATACCCACATCCATCAGGCTGCACCATTCCTGTCAAGGAACCCACTTGAAACCCTTTATTGAGATTCAGTCCACTAGTCTTCGAGAAGACAAAGTCACAGATTCCCTCCTAACATGACTAAAATGGACACTGCTTACAGTTTGCATTTAAGTGGATGTTACTGCTCATCAGGTTTGCATAGAAGTCAATTTCAGTGCACCATGTTGCTAAATTACATTTCTAATGCCAAGTGAGTTCAGTTGGCACTGAACTATTACAGGCACTGCTTTCCAATAACAATGAGATGCTAATATTTATATCACATGTCTTAACAGGTTTTGCATATTCTGGCCTACATTCTTATCTGCTTGTTACTTGCTTGAGAAACTGATGATCCACCCAGAAAAATATTCAAAATTAGAATTCCTTCAGTGATCTCTCGCCATTATGGCAACTGGAATAAAATACAAATTTATAAATTTTATGGTACTTGTTTAAAATCAGGGCTCAAATCTGTTGTTTTGCTCTCATTTTGACCTCTCAGTAGCATGAAGTTCCATATTGACATTGCTGGATTTTGAATGCCTCACATCCGTGTTTGATGCTACAGATAAGTGTTGGCAGAGTATTCTCCATTGTAGAGAGAGCCATTGTGGAGAGCCATTGTAGCTCAGTTTGGACCAGGTTCTTACCTGTGATCCACACATACCCATACCCAGCACTGGATTCTGATGAGGAGCAGAACTCTCGCTAAATTTCATTTCCCAAGCCACAAGCCTATTTGGGGCCCAATTCAGATGAACTAACTGAGCAGAAACCAAGAGCTGAAGCCTATAACCTGACCTGTTTGCTCCAGTGCTAAACTAACTTGATTCACATTTTATACAACGTGGTTATAACCACAACGATCAAACTCATGTTCCTAATAGCTATTGCGCAATAATTAAGGTTTATTAACAGTAACAATAATTTGTGCCCAACTGCCACCAGAACATTATCATAGAACCCCTACAGTGCAGAAGGAGGCCATTCAGGCCATCAAGCCAGCAGCGACAACAATCCCATCCAGGCCCTGTCCCCATCTGCTGGTATTTATCCTTCTAATCCCCCTGGCACTAAGGGCCAATTTAGTATGGCCAATCAGCCTAACCCACACATCTTTAGCACGTGGGAGGAAACTGGAGCACCCAGAGGAAACCCACACAGACATGGGGAGAATGTGCAGACTCCACACAGACAGTGACCCAAGACTGGAGTTGAAGCCAGGTTCTCTGGTGCTCTGAGGCAGCAGTGCTAACCACTGTGCCACCCTGGTTGAGAAACTGAACACTGTGTGGCAAAGCGTCCCCCCCCCCCCCCCCCACCCCACCCGTCCCCCCACCCCAGCACTGCATTCTTTACAGTGAATTCTTGATAGCGGTAAGGTATCTATGAAAGGTGATGGGGAAGAACTAGGAATTCTCTGGCCATTCATGCCAGCGGGATTTCCTGCTCCAGCCAGCTGTGCACCCCCGCATGGGGATTTCCCACCAGCAGGGTCTGCCCATCGACAGCAGCAGGACCAGAGAATCCCACCACTGGCAAACAACATGCCACCTCCCACTGGCAGGAAACCCATGGCGAGGAGACCAGGGAATCTCACCCTAGATCCTTTAGCTGGGCTAGACTTTATGGTGGTGTAGTCTGGAGGGCAAGACGAGGCGTGTGGCATTCATTCCTGGGTTGCTGGATCAAAACCCTGGAACACCCTCCCTTGCAGCACTGTGAGTGCATCTACACCACAGGGACAGCAGCGGTTCAAGATGGCAGCTCACCATCACTTCCTCAAGATCAATAAATGCTGGCCTAGCCAGCAGAGCCCAAATTGCCACAAATGAATAAAAACAAAATCCCCACCAGTGCAGCAAGGGCCGAAGTGTAGCTCACTGGTGTGTGTCTGAGATGGATGATGCTGCATTGCAAGTCAGCGGAGCATTGAGAGGAGTAAGTTACAAAGTAAGAATGGGAAGAAAACAGAGTTTCAACAAGAGGAAGAATGAAACGGATTTGTACACTGGATGGTGAAATATGTTCTGTCGGGTGAAGCTTTAAATGCTAAAACCTTGCTATCAGAATTTTGTTGTTCTACAACAACTTTATGGTAGTGCTGCATGTTACTTTTGGCCTCACCGTTGACTCATAAAGAGTAAAAGACCTACTTGCATTTGTAAAACTCTCGTCTTAATGAAAGAGACGTGCATGAAAAAAACAAATAACTTGTTCTAACCTATTTTGCAATGTTGTATAAATTGAAAAACAAACTCTTTTTATTTTCCTCAACGTATTTGGGATCTGTTAGTATTTATGTTTCTTCTGCTTTGTATTTTGTTTTTCTTTTAGCTTTAACTTCTCCTAAACCTAACCTTTTGGGCATTCCTGGTTCAACTGCACCCTCCCCTGGCCTTCCTACTACTGGACTGCCAAGCAAGCCACCTTCTTCACTGACATCCCAGGCCCCGACACAGACTACCCCGACAACTCCACGTCCGGCTTCAGCTACCCAGCAACCACTACCCGAACCACGCAAAAGCAAAGAAAACGAGAGGGCGAAAGAAAAGGAGAAAGATAAGATGGACCCTATGCCTACAGCAAACAAGGAGAAAAACGACAACAGCGCCGGCACATCGGTGCCTCTTCCTGGCATGGAGTACGTGGTCGACCCGGCCCAGCTTCAAGCTCTGCAAAACGCACTGGCTTCTGATCCGACTGCCCTGCTCACCAGCCAGTTTTTGCCCTACTTTGTGCCAGGCTTTTCTCCGTACTATGCCCCACAGATTCCCGGAGCCCTTCAAGGAGGATACCTACAACCGATGTACGGGATGGAAGGTCTCTTCCCCTACAACCCAGCTTTATCCCAAGCTCTGATGGGGCTGTCGCCAGGTTCTTTGCTGCAGCAATATCAGCAATATCAGCAAAGTCTACAAGATGCCCTCCAGCAGCAACACAGGCAATTGCAGCAACAGCAGCAGCAGCAACAGCAGCAGCTCCAGCAACAGTTACAGCAACAGCTACAACAGCAGCAACAGCAGCAGCAACAGCCAAAGCAGCAGCCTAAACCAAGCCAAGTCCCCGCCCCACAACTAACAGCTTCTCCAGATAAAGAATCCACCAAAGAATCTATTAAAACAGAAGAGCAAGCCAGTGCTCCCAGAGAAACATCCCTTTCAAAACCAGAGGAACGGCAACAAACAGAAAGCAAAAGTACGGACTCGCTTGACCTGTTCATTGTTTCAAAGGTGCAGTACAAGTTGGTCTGTCGCAAGTGTCAGATGGTCTTCACTGATGAAGAGACAGCCATGAGCCACCTGCAGTCAATATGTTTCTTCGGTCAGTCTGTGATAAATCTGCAAGAGACGGTGCTTCGTGTCCCCACCAGCACCTACCACTGCCTGGCCTGTGATACTACACTGAGCGGGGATGAAGCTCTAAGTCAACATCTCGAGTCAACCTTGCACAAACACAGAACAATCAAACGAGCAGCAAGATACGCCAAAGAGCACGCTAGTTTATTACCTCACTCAGCCTGCTTCCCCGATCCTAACACCGCATCTACCTCGCAGTCTGCCACTCACTCTAACGACAGCCCCTCCTCCAGCCTGTCCCCCCATGCCTCCATAAAATCTTGGCCTAACATTCTTTCCCGAGCCTCAGTCAGGAAGCCCTGTTCTTTACCTTCTCTCTCCTCATCTTCAACAGTTACCTCAAGTTCATGCAGCACCTCAGGGGTTCAGACCTCTATACCAACAGACGGCTATTCAGATGAGTCTGATAGTGAGCTCAGCCAAAAGTCAGATGGCCTGGATTGCCCGCTGGAGGGTCCAAATGACCCCAGCTGCCGCAGAGACAGTAGTCTGACTAGTGTAGGAATGGACACCTTCAGATTGTAAGCTTGAAGATGGACAATATGATTAATAAAAAAAAACAAACCAATTTCAAAAAAGACTAACTGCAATTCCAAAGCTTCTAACCAAAAAAAATAAAATCTTTCAGGATTGTTGTCTCATATTGATATGCTGGCAACATCTAAACCTGTTACACTGGTTGCTAGAAGGTACTATGGTTAGCTGAGCAATGACAGAAACCAGAAAGCAATGAACTGCCTCAATTTAATTACAGTGGTCTTTGAACCTGAAACCCTTTATTTCCCCAGTGCAAACATGCCCTAAGTTGATAGCACAGCAGATGTCAGCATGTACCTTATGGGATGACAATCCACCATTTACAGTTTAGATTTCTTGCTATGTAAGCATTCGGATACCAATGGCTAGCTAAAATGTAATGTCTTGTATTCTCAGGTCAATAGCTCACACCTTGTTCTGTTTTCAGAATCATACTTTGCTTTTGTTTGTTTGTTTTTCCTGTTTTTTGTTTTTTTTTGTTCCAGAAGAAGATTTTTTTTTTCAAAACGGGCAGAAAGTATTCAAAAAAAAGAGTTAAAATATTAAACACATCTTACTGGGGATTTACAAAGAATAGCTCTTCTGCTGTATAATCTGAGGGATAATTAAGCACTCCCATTGCCACCAAAACACAAGAGTGTTGAGGACTTGTAGCTGAGATAACAACGAATTTAAAGGAAAAACTAACTTTCTGTATTTATGATAGATATGAACATTTTGGTGTTGAGTAGTTTGTTGCATTGGAAATGACCTAAACAGTATGGTAGATTGAAAACCTTTGTGTACATTAGCTTTTGTATTGTCCAACAGAAAGCTCTTCATTTTGATGTTGTCTTGTTCATTCCTATAGGGTAGATTGAATCAAGTTACTGGTCTATGCTTTTCTGTCGTATTCCTTCCTTTCCCACCTTCCCCTTCTGACCTTGAAACCTTCCTTAATGCTCACCTTCCTCTTTGAAGGTGCTTTGCTCTAGTTTTATAGAAGGAAGAAAAAAAAAGTAAATTTAAAGATTTTTTGTGGATAGGGTCCTTTTCAATTTTTTTGTGAACCTTTAAGGAACATAATGATTATTTACCTGTGTCTGTAACCTTTGTGCACTTACCTCTCTGCTTTTGTAGATGCTGTGGAATTTTTTCCTATGAAGCAGACATTTGTTTTTTGTGTAGTGTGGCGGCAGTCTGGTCTTTTTTTTGGGGGGGGAGGGAGGGAGGGAGGAGATTAATTATTATTTTTTTCTTTTGTCATAAAGAGAAAAAATTCTCGCGCTTTAACAAAATCCAAAGACATACACTTTCACCATTGGTGCATAAAGATGAAAAGAGGCATCTTTATACTTGAGAATTTGTTCTTCTGATTTAATAAAAATTTAACAAAAAAGGAATGGTAATATCCAGGTCGCTGCCATTGCTTCTTCTGCAAGCAAAGGAGTGGCTTAAGACAAAACAAATAAAAATACCAAAAAAAACTTTTTACTTAAAGGTTTGTCCTTGTATTGTGGAATAAGTGCAGTGGTGGTTAGAAGGCACTGCTACTACCAAGAATATCAGATAGTGATCTTTTAAGAAAATGTCTTTGTTATTTGGGCACTTGTGTTATGTACATCTCTGTAGTCACATTAATGTCAAAACTTCATTAGGATTAAAAAGGTCTGAACTCTTTTTTAAGAAAAAAAAATCTTTTTTTGCTGCAAATGTTGTAGTCACACAATAGATGCTTGCTTATACCTTGCTTTTTGCTAAGCTTTACTGCAAACCAATAAATCAGTTTTAGCCCTTGCTTTTTGATATTCCTTTTTTCATCTTTCTGTTGCAAATGGAACGTTTTTAGACTGTGAATACACCTTTCCATGGTTCAGTTTGGCTGATGCTTCTATTAATGTCAAAAGCCAATACAAATTGCAGAACTCCAGTTCATTCCAAACTATCAACTTGGAGTTTGTTGCAGGGACTGATGTTTTGTTTAAAAAATCTTTTTTTTTTGTTTTTTGTTTTTATTTTTTTGAAGTAGTCGATAAGCTGTTGTACATATTCATAATCAGGCTTGTGCACAGTGCAAAAATGATTTTTTTGTAATAATTACATGCAGATAGTATAACTCTTCAGTTCAGAGGTGACAGAAGTTTAAATTACATTTAAAAGTAGGCCTATTTTACATAAAGATATCTGATAACGTTCAAAAACGGAAAAAAATCAAAATCTTTTCTAAATGAGGTTAAGAAAAAAAAAATAGCTCCCACAAGATGAAAAATTTTATTCCAAGGTTGTACAGTTTTTGTTTTTTGTTTTGTTTTTTGATGTGATTCTATGAAATATATTCGGCATTTAACTGTTAATTTGTATGTTAGTATGTTTCTGTATCATATATAATTTTCCTCATATTAACTGTTAACATTTTAACACTAGCATTATATTTTAAATACTGGTTTGTTTTATGTTTTTTATCTTTATATACTATGACATGGCCTCTTAAGGTGCAATTTTCTGGTTTGTATTTTCTTGGAACTCTGACCTTTGTTTCCAAAGTCTGTTCAGTAGCACTTGTACTCTACCATTTACAAAGACTAATATTGTGTGGGTCAGGCTACCCCAAGTTTTACAGTTAAACGTAGCAAGACGTACAGGTGAAAAGTGGACAAGACATATTTGCATCTAAAGGCACCACCAGTACTGAAACATGGAGCTGGATAAAAGCACTGAGCAGTTTTTTGAAAAAAAAATTATTTAACTATATATGAATGTGGCCAAAGCTTTAAGCAATGAGAATGATGCCACATTAAAAGTGTCCATTTTTTTGTGGCATGGGGAAAAAGAATAAGACAAGAGAAGCATTAACACAAGTCAGCATACTTGATGTATCTAAGTTCTTGGACAATAAAGAAGATTATTGTCGTTCTTGTGGAGAAACTGCCCACTGTGAACAGCATTGACTTTTACATCTTGGGCAACTTTGGAAACATTACCCTGAGGTGAAAGAGGTATCTCCAGCCTTGCAATGTACAAAAAAAAAGAGCAAGTTAAACCAAAAATGATGTTCTTGATGTTTTTTCTATAATGTAGTCTTGTTAGTTTTTTTGTTACTGTAACAATAATGAAAAAAAATTTCAACTGTACCAAAATCATGGAAACTAACAACCACGTGGATTTCGAACTTTAAAAATTTTGTCACAAACCTTGTTGTCATAGTTAAGTTGATTGTAGATGGTAATTGAATATACTCCTTTGAAAATACTTCATCAAGTATGTTTCTTGCTCATTGTGATACATTAAAAAAAACCCAGTATGAGCAAAACCTTGTGTTTGGTAATGTTATTCACTCATTTAAGAAATGACTCTTGATCCTACTCAAAATACAACTTACAGTAACCAATATCACTATTATACCTACCGGTCTGGTGAGATATTGGTGCTGCCATTCTCAGAGATTGGGAAGTAGCACAGTCCATTCCACCTGAGTCTGGAGACCACAGGTAGAGGTTTCATACACGTGCAAATGCGTTGACCATTCATGTTAGTGTACATTGCAGTTTGGGCTGAAATTCTCTGGGACTGTTTTTAATAGCAGCAGCGTTCCGTCTCCATTTCTAGACAGATATGCTGCTCATTCCCCCTCAGCTTAAAAGTTTAGAGTTTATTTATTAGTCACAATTAGGCTTACATTAACACTGCAATGAAGTTACTGTGAAAATCCCCTAGTCGCCACACTCCACCGCATACACAGAGAATTTAGCAAGGCCACTGCACCTAACCAGCATGTCCTTCGGATTGTGAGAGGAAACTGCCACACCTGGAGGAAACCCACCCAGACAAGGGGAAAACATGCAAACTGCACATAGGCAATGACCCAAGGCAGGAATTGAACCCGGGTCCCTGGTATTGTGAGGCAGCAGTGCTAATGACTGTGCCACTGTGTCGCCCATCCACTTCAGAATGGAAGCAGCAACATTGTGTTGCAAAAGCTCCACAGAAATAAATGCAGAATTAGATTTGCACAAACCAACTCATCCATTTACATTCACAGTCTGCGAAAATGTGAGGTGAGTGACTAAGCCTCTGACAATACAAGCCTAGTCTCCCACCTGTTTTGACCATATGGTGATCATTAAGGTAGTATAGTGAATGTCTGCTCCAATCTTTGCAAGTCAAATATATGCAGAAATATTTCAGTTTTTAACCAGTGGGCACCAAACCTGACCCCTTTTGTCATACTAATAATCCTTTGATCGCCATATGGTAATAATATATTGCAATACAGCATGTGTTTACCATGTGGAGATCATTATTAACTTGAGTATTGCAGCCAGGACAAATGGGATTGAATGAATATCATGACCTAGTGACATAAGTTACTGGCAAGGTTGGTAAACCAGCAACATTACTGAGTAGATCACCTGAGGAATATTAATTTATATGCCTACATTGTGGGGAACATCATAAAATAAACTTGCATCTCAGGAAAGTGCCAGGATCTTAGAAGTGTGTTTGTGTACTTCTGCAAACAGATTTTCTAGTGTAATAATTTGATCAGGATGCAAGTTCTATAATTGATACCTGGCATGGGCTCTTGCGCTCACTATTAATAGGTGCACATAGCAAAAATTATTTTCAAAATTATTACGAAGCCTGGGTGACTTTTAAAATGATGTGATAGATGCCAGTGTCTGATCAGTACTTGTAAAATGTGATGTGCATCTGGCAGACCAGAATCCCACCGCTGGCTTTAGCTCAGTACACATCTGAAAGACATGATGGTTAGGTGCATTGGCCATGCTAAATTCTCCCTCTGTGTCCCCGAACAGGCGCCGGAGTGTGGCGGCTAGGGGATTTTCACAGTAACTTCACTATGGTGACACTATTAAATAAAGAACATTGCATTAAACTTAGCAGCAAGTAGCCCACTCTCCAGGCAATTAAATGCTAAGATCGGGACTTAGTGGACTCTGAGCACTGAAGTGATTCAAAACAAGTTTATGAAGTTCTCAGACTATTCAATGGCGTGCGGCTTCATAATGGGCGGACTGACTCTCCAATTGGTGCAAAGCCCAAGGAGTGAGTAGAGCCAGCAATGGTTGACTCACTCCATTTGGTACAGCACGCAGTCGGATTAGCAATCTGAACACTCCTGCTAACTCGCTGCACCTTGAAAATAATTTTCCATAAAAGAAGTACTATAACCGCATTGTTAAACGTATCAATGAGGAAATAGTTGCATTTCGCAGTTGCTTTTATATTATGCTGACCTGTGGTTCTAATGATTCCTCTGGATTTTGAATTAGCTTTGATGACTTGAGTTGAGCATTTTCTTTTTGTTGGCAAAATTACAATGAAATAAAAGTTGACAGAGTGCGCATAGTTTTACGAGACTCACTGGAAGCAGGGGGAGAGTGGGGGTGGGGGGGGCGGTGTGGGTACGCGGGGGAGGAATTCACCCATTGCCAAAAGCAGGCGGAAAATAGATGTAGTGCCCAATGACATTGATGAGGCAAGCAAATAAAATTGGGGCAGTGGCTCATTTTGATTGGGGATCTGCTGCCGCTCCTTGCCATTTTATTGGCAACTCTCCAATTCAGGGGTCAGAAAGTCAGATGTCAATACTGGTATTTAAAGACTGCTTGCAGCCCTTAAAGGGCAGGTACACTCTACTGAAGGGAATCATTGCTAAGCATTGTGAATGGAGGAGAGCAAGACTAGCCCCCAGCCCCATCCCAGATTCCCAAATGCTGCTCTGGAGGTCGCTTTGAAGAGGTGAGGAGGAAGGAACTGTCCCAAAGATGGCAAAAAGGTATCAAGGCAAGTTGCCCAGAATCAGCTGACAGAGGTGGCCTTACAGGTCAACGTGAAAAGAACTGGACCCAGGACTTGTTGCAAAGGCAGAAGAAGGTTAATGAGCTGGACCTTTAAGGTAAGACACCCAACTTGCATCTCTGAAATTATTGCTGTAGTTCCAGAACTCCCAAGCCTTCTTTACCCTGCTTGTATCACTGTTCCAATCACAGTATGATGCAAAATAAAGGCAAAGATTTTATATTATTCATTTGTGGAACATGGGTGTCACTGACTGGCCAGCATTTATTGCCCATCCCTAATTGCCTGAGGACAGTTGAGAGTCAAACCACATTTCCTTGACTCTACAGTTATGTGTAGGCCAGACCAGGTAAGGATGGCAGATTTCCTTCCTTAAAGGGACATTAGTGAACCACATGGGGTTTTCTATCAAAAAAACTCACCAAAATTGCTGGAAATACTCAGGTGGTCAGGTGAGCCAATGAGTACTGATGAAAGGTTAACTCTGTTTCTCTACACAGGTCATGACCTGCTGAGTGTTTGCAGTATTTTTTATTCCAATTTACAACATCTACAGAATTTGACTTTTGTGCAGTAGTACACATGACTGGACCATTCATGAGCTGCTGCTTTCACCCCCTCACCTGCTACCCTCAAAGTTACTCCCCCACTTGCCCACTATCTTTTAGACACTATCAGCTCTATGCCAAAATTATCTTTGTAACCTTTCACCAAGGAGCACATTCCCTTTCTTCTTGCAGTCTCAGAATAAGGGCTATTATGTGGAGATGCCAGCATTGGACAGGAGTAAGCACAATAAGAAATCTCACAACACCAAGTTAAAGTCCAACGGATTTATTTAGAATCACAAGCTTTCAGAGCACTGCTCCTTTATCAGGTGAGTGAGTGATGAAGGAGCAGTGCTCTGAAAGCTTGTGATACCAGATAAACCTGTTGGACTTTAACCTGGTGTTCTGAGACTTCTTACTAAGAATAAGGGTTAGCCATTCAGGACTGAGATGAGTTTTCACTCAGAGAGTTGTGAACGTGTTGAATTCGCTATCACAGAAAGCTACTAAGGCCAATTTGTTCGATATGTTCAAGAGGGAGCTGGACATGGCCCTTGTGGCTAACGAGGTTTGGACAGAAAGCAGGAGTGGAATACTGAAATCATGATCATACTGAATAGTGGTGCAGGCTCAAAGGGCCAAATGGCCTACTGCTGCACCTATTTTCTATGTTTCTATGACATTGCAGGCACAGGAAGCAGATGTGGACAATCACCATGAAGGTCACCAAATAGCCACGTCCTGTTCTGATTGAGAAAAGTCAGTGGAGTGTGTCACCCGGCACTGTGCTGCAGTTGGTCATCATAGAAGGTGAAGCATGGCCATTGGACACATGGCCCCTCAGCTGAATGCAGAGAACATGTTTTGCTCCTGCACACATGGAGCAGAATTTTCCCCTTATTTATCAGAGGGCCAAGTTTTGACTGAAAGTCGATGTGTATCCCTCCAGTCGCACGTCCGAGTTTTCAGCCCACTCTGATTTTTAAAAATAACCAGGGTGGAGGGGGGATGGTTTATGCCATCAGTCTGGTGGGGCAGGGTCTGAGAGTCAGCAAGGCCAGGTCCACAGAGACTGGGCACCACCAGCTTTAAAGGGCGTCCACATCAGCACCAAAGTTAACCTCCACCCTCTTCCACCTCCACCATGACGATATCAGGGCTCTTTCTGCCCCACTCACCCCACGGCACAATCATCAGGAGCTCGATTTCCCCGCCACCCCCCACCCCCCACCCCCACTGCCATGACCAATAGTCACTGGTAGTATTGCCTTGCCATCATTCCCCTCCTCAATACTCGCCCCCCCCCACCCCCCCAACACACATTCAAAATAACAGGAACCCACCTGTCCGCCCCCCCTTGGAGGGCTTGCCCCGATACTGCCTCTTCGTTCAGGTTGGCATTGCCAATTTGGCACTGCCAGGATCAACCTGGCACTGCTGACCTGTGCCAAGCGGTAGTGCCAGGGCACTGCCCGGGCGCGCCCCTCTCTCCCTGGGGGCTACGCTTGCTTTTATGCCTCTGGGTGTCCACTTGGCTGACTCATGTCTTTAAATAGCTGTTGTAAACATCAGTGAAATTTGAATATTTGAGGTGGGGATCATGTAGCGGAGTTGCGGGGAGTGCGGTAGGTTTGGTAATGAGATTAAATTGTATGTAAAAAAAAATGAGATTCTCACCCTTTGTGTGAAGTGAAAATGTGATGTCACCAGTGAGGGGTGTGGAAAATCAGGAAATGCGATCTTTCCAGTGAGAATAGCACTTCCCGGTTCCCACCATATTTTCCGCGCACCCTTCTCGCTAATGCGGGCTGAAAATCACTCCTATGGTGTTCGACCTGTGTCTTTCCTAATTTCTCTTTCTCCCTGACAGTTACAGAGTACTGTAACTTTCTGTAATTCTGCCCTTTCCCTTCCTCCTCCTTCAACTTCAAGGATGGACTGACCGAGTGACACTCGGATCTCCCACACACAAATTGTCCTGCTGTTTCCAAAAGTAATTTTCCGAAATATTACAGCTTTGCCTGGGCAGCCAACAATAACCATGGACAGTCTGGTAAGATTCGGCAGTCACTTACACAAATCGGAGTCCTACAGTTCAGAAGGAGGCCATCTGGCCCATCCAGTCTGCACCAACCACAATCCCATCCAGGTCCTATCCCCACAACCCCATTCATTTACCCTTGTTAGCCCCCCGATATGATGGGCAATTTACTACGGCCAAACAAACTAACCCGCACATCTTTGGACTGCGGGAGGAAGCCAGAGCACCCGGAGGAAACCCACGCAGACATGGGAAGAATGTGCAAACTCCACACAGACAGTGAACCAAGCCAGGAATCGAACCTAGGGCCCTAGGCACTCTGTGTCAGCACTGCTAACCAACTGTGCCACTCCAAAATACAGTGACAATCTCTTTAATTGACGCTGCCAAAACTTTCTTCCTTACTATTGGCATCAATGGATAGTGGGCCGTTTTAGCAATTAAGACTTCCAGCATTGTGTGCTCTCAGTTGATTTTGGCAGAAAGTGGGCCTGAACCAGACATTGGATCCTAATAGTATATTCATGAAGCCTTCATTTCAGAGGATGAAAGTTGCCCAAGCTAATATTTCAAGTGGCACAATTCTGACATTTGGACTCAAGATCAAGACTGGAAAATTTGGAAGTGATTTTATGGCAGAGAAACAGGCGCCTATAGATTGAATTCCTGCCCACAATATCCAGGTGCTAATGACCATATTTACACACCACAGAATGAGTTCTCAGCCTAATTAGTCTCAACATATATACTGCATACATACGCTGATGATTGTTTTGAAGATAGTCAGTAATTGAACAGAACCATATTCATGAACAATTGAGAAAAAGTACTGAAAATCTTGGTGCAAAACGGTTAAACACCATGATAATTGCATAGTAATGAGATGCAGTAAAACATATTATGAACCCTGATCATTACACGCGTGTAAACCTTTTGTGCTATTAAGTTGTTTTATTAAAAGCCCCACATTTCTAAGACATTAAGGAGCGTAATTTTCTCTAATAGCAAAACGCTCAATTGCATTTGTGTGAGAATCCTTTATGCAATTATTGGGTTAACAACTGTTCAAACAGTGGAGAACACATTTTATGCAAGCGTATTAATATGCTACCAGAGGAAGCAAAGCCATGTAAATATTATAATTTGAAATACTACAAGAGACGCAAAGGCCTTTTAGTCACTCCTGAAGGCCTAGTTTTCAGAATTCATGGCCCAATGCAGTTTAAAATAACAAGTGCGACATGATATTACGCAGTGGAACATGGCCATATTCCCAATTCCTCGGGTTCTACTTTCTTCATAAAATTATATAAGAGGTCAACTGATTGTAATCTCATTTGAAAATTAGTTATTTAATCATCAGAATAAAGGGGTAAATTTTCTGGTCCTGCCGACTGCAGGAATTGTCAGGGTTGGGAGAGACAATTTGATAGACCACATAAAGGTCCATTGACCATGGGTGGAAATTTCCGTCCTCAGGGCAGCTGTGACCAGAAAATACTGCCCGTGTGGGCTGCAGTTAAATGCCCCTGACTGAATGAATTGATTGAATCCACTCCCGTTTCTCCTGGCTCCTGATAATCATTTTTCTAAACTTTATCTTTCAGTGGCAGTCTCCAGCAGTCACACTGATTGCTCCTTTTAAAAAAATCTACTTCATTCTTAAAGTTACAAAGCAAATGCATAGAGCGAACCAGGCAAGCCCTTAATCCATCGCCTTGCTTCCTCCAAAAACAAATCCAAATTGAATCCAATTTATGGTGCCCTCAAGAGGGACAAGCAAGATCCAAACTGATCTTAGGCTTTGGGGGGGGCTCAATGGTTAGCACAGCTGCCTCACTGTCCCAGAGACCAGGGTTCATTTCTGGTCTCGGGTAATTGTCTGTGTGGAGTTTGCACGTTCTCCCTGTGTCTGTGTGGGTTTCCTCCGGCTGCACCGATTTCCTTCCACAGTCCAAAAATGTGCAGGTTAGGTTGCTTGGCCATGTTCAATTATCCCTTAATGTCAAGGGGATTCCCAGGGCAAATACATAGGGGTTATGGAGATACGGCTTGGGTGGGACTGTTGTTGGTGCAGGCTCAATGGGCTGAATGGTCTCTTTTGGCACTGTAGGGATTCTATGATCTGATGCTTGATCTTATCCAAAATGCTGAGAAGTGCTGATTCGGTCGCATGCAGGCACTATTACCTTGAATGCAACAGCTCCTGGGCACCAACATTGGAGCTTTTACCAATATAGTCGGCAGCATAATTTTAACATGAATGCCAGAATTTTACTGGCATGTCTGTCCCAAGTCTCACAGAATGGCATTCTCCGTTGGCCTTGGGTGGGATCTTACGAGCCTCAGGCGAACGAGATGGTAAAATTCTGGCAGAAATGTGCCATATTGGATGCTCATGTTTTAAAACAGCCATGATATCAAGTAATTTTTTTTTGCCGTCATGTTTTTAAGCTTTGACATTCCATTGTTCTGAAATGCAGGTTGTACCACAATTAAATTTTGATTGGATTACAAAACAATTCCATGTTGAGTTTACCTCTTGATATTATAAAATGATGTATTCAATAAAGTCACATTTTCATGAAATAAATGCATCAGAATGAGAAGGGAATGGGAGGGTGATTTATTGGCAGATCTGGGGCAAAGTCCAGGTGGGATTGTCAGATTGTTCCAACGCTGCTCACAGTTTTTAGAACCTTGATTTTTTTTGCGGATGTAAAGATGTAAAACAGATCCATGTTCATCCTCAATGCAACATAGTGAAGGCTGGACGAAGGAAAAGTGATCATCAGGTCTCTTGATCAGCAAACAGTCAGTCTGATGAGACCAGGCCACAGTTAGCTTTTTGTTTTAGGGTGCATTTATTCTGTAGTCTGAGACTGGAGTTTAGTTTCCAGCCCATTTATATGATTGACTCCTGCCTGAATGGAATTTTAACCCCTTTGTTTGAGACTGTGCACACACCTGTAGATGTGGACTTGTTCCAAAAGTTAGGAATTGAAAGGTTTGGAGAGTTGGAGGAAGAAGCCTGCTGTTTAAAGCATTTCAGTGGAATCTTGAGCATACTGCATAGCAAGTTGATGCCATACTGGATTTTCACTTCATCTGGTGTCCAAAATGACATGTCACTACTAGCCCCATGAGGGAATTGCTCTTCACTTCGTATTGGACTCTTTTTCTGAATCAGCACTTTCAGGATATCAAGAGCGAGAAACAGAACTCTTTGCCCAACTAATAATTTGTAGCTTAAATCATAGAATTCCTACAGTGTAGAAGGGGGCCATTTGGCTTATCAAGTCTCCACCAGCTACAATCCCACCCAGGCTCGATCTCCGTAACCCCACATATTTACCCGGCTAATCCCCCTGACACTAAGGATCAATTTAACATGGCCAATCTACTGAACCCGCACATCTTTGGACTATGGGAGGAAACTGGAGCACCCAGAGGAAACCTACACAGACATAAGAATGTGCAAACTCCACACAGACAGTGACCCAAGGCCGGTATTGAACCCAGGTCCCTGGTGTTGTGAGGCTGTGGTGCTAACAATTGTGCCACCATACCGCCCTTATATTTTTTAAATTTCTGTTTGGGTGCAGTAAGATTGACTTGGTAAGGTTCCAAAGCATTGAAAAATAGTGATCACCAGTACAGTTTGGGCAACATTTCCACGACATTTATATGCTGGAATTCCACAAGTAAGTGATATTGGTCTTAGCAGTATGACAATAGCAAGGTCAGTTGACTGATAGGGGAGCTCAGTTGGTTAGGGGTGTTTGTGAAGTGCCATGGTGAAAAAACAAATACCCCATGCGAGGCAATGAATTGGTCTCCCCCAAAAGTGAATATGGTGATGTATAATTTCAGAGGCAAAGCCTTTTTCCTGAATGGAAGAAGGAGAAGTCTTTGTTAAATAAAGTGCATCCAATGAAAATGAATAATAAAGTTATATCTGGATGGAAAAGCTGTCAAGTCAATGAATGGTTATCAGATGCTTTTGGAAATACCTAGTCATGAAAGACATTGGTGCGATGCTTGATTGATCTAAATTGAGTCAAGGCTGATTTGCTGATCCCAGCTGCAAACCCCGAAAGTCCTTTACTCCAGTGGGATAGTTCAATAGGTATTCTAAATGCTTGCATAATTAAGTCTCCAATATTACTAAAAGCAGGACATGATTAAGAGTACACTAGCATTGAAATTCTCTCACAAGACTCCAAAAGTGTCATTCTCTATCACCCTATACTTCACAAAGCTGTATCCACCTCATATTCCATGTGGATAATGCAGGTTAGTTTATAATTATTATCAGATACAGAAAGATAGTTAGTAGTTTGAAAATGCAAAGTGGTTCAGCCCTTTTGATTCCATATTTCAAACTATTTCCTGGATAGGTACGAATTTTCTGGCTGTGAAATTCTTCAACAAATGTCTTTTCAATGTTTTTGGGGAGGTGCAGGGAGAAGGAAAAGTGTTTTACCTCAATTGTAGCTCACATTGTTACCAATTTCTACTGTAAACTCCAAAAGATGTGCAGGTTAGGTTGATTGGCCAGGCTCAATTGCCCCTTTGTGTCAGGGGAACTAGCAGGGTGAATAGGTGGGGTTTTTGGGCCGTGGCCTGGTTGGAATGGTGGTCAATGCAGATTCGATGGGCCAAATGGCCTCCTTCTGCACTGTAGGAATTCTATAAACAGATATCCCACTTCAAACAACTCAAGACTATATTTTCCTTGGATAATTTTAATAGAAATCTTGCTGTGAGTAAAAGGTGGAACATGGTATGATGTCAGTTGAATGTGCTTCCAGATTGTGTGGCACTGATTCGCTGACTACCATCAACTAAAATTGTATTCGTGGAAATTTGTTTAAAAACATATTGGAAGCCGCTTGCTAAGATCTTAATGGTGAACTCATGTCATGCATTTTGTTACCGCATTGTTAACTTGAGAGCATATTAGTCCGTATCAGCTAGGTTGTAAAATATAGCTGTATGACAAAAGAGGTCTGACTCTCCGCACACCACTGCCCTGCAAATTTGTTATTATTGAAATTCTCTCGCAAGAATCCAAAAGTGTCATTCTCCATCACCCTATATTTCACAAATCTGCATCCATCTCATATTCCATGTGGATAATGCAGGTTATACTGTGATTCCAATGTGTTGACCAGGTAGTTTATATGTATATTTTAGTTTCTTTATTAGTGTCACAAGTAGACTTACATTAACACTGCAATGAAGTTACTGTGAAAGTACCCTAGTCACCACACTCTGGCGCCTGTTCCGGTACACTGAGGGAGAACTTAGCACAGCCAATGCACCTAACCAGCACATCTTTCAGACTGTGGGAGGAAACCAGAGCACCAAAGCACACACTTCAACTTCAAGAAAGCCCTCATAAAAGAATGACATGGGCGAATACTTCTAGCAGGTTAAAGTTTATGCCAGGATCAATATCACATGGATAGTTGTAGGTTTTGCTTTCTTAATTTGGAAAAAATGGAATGCAAAAACATGAATTTGAGACACTGATGTCCTTGTGTCCATTCACTGTGAAGTTGGAATATTCACCGCAAACTGGTTTTTAATACATTCCAATGTGGCTCACCTGATCCAGAGACATAAATCGAACAAATTCCATTGGAAAAGTAAGTAAGTATCCATGGTGTACGAGCTCCATCCAATTTGTGGTCCTTGTACGTTCATTGGCAGGAATATAGGAAGTAGAAAATGGGCACTTGGAAATGGTGGTAATTTCAATTAAAATGTCAGCACATTATCCTGGTGCAATTTCATGGCTTTTTGTTCTCAGAGTTGCTATGGCTAGGTAGTATATCGAATCTCACATATGCAGCACAGTGATTCAAAAAGAAAAACAGTAATTTGCATTGATATAGTGCCTTTACCTTTGTAAAATGGCACTCCACAGCATCGTGATCTAACAAGATCTGATGCCGAGCCAGACAAGGGCTGGTAACAACAACTTGGTCAAAGAAATAGCTTCTGAGAAGCATCTTAAAGGGGAAAGAGAGGATTAGACAGAGCATTCCAAAGCTTAGGGCCTTCGCCACTGAAGACACTGGTGGAACGATTAAAATCAGCAATGCTCAAGGAGCCAGAAGTGGAGGAGAAGCAATATGTTGGGAAGGCTGTGGGGGTTAGATGAGATTACAGAGATAAGTGGGGATGAGGCCAAGGAGGGATTTGAAAACAAGGATGGGAATTGTAAAATCAATGTGTTGCTTAACTGGGAGACAGCGTTGGCCTACATTCCTGACCAGGTCTTGGCACAAGTTCGGCCCTTGGCAGGAATATTTTGGATGGCCTCAAATTTACAATGGTGGAATGTTGGGGACCAGTCAAGAACACAATGGAGTAGTGAAGTCTGGAGGTAACATTGGGGTGCAAGTGCATTTTAGCTACAGATGAGCTGAGGCAGGGACAGGGGCAGGTGATGTTCCAAAGGTGGGAATAAATAGTTTTCGTGTTGGTGTGGATATGTGGTCAGAAGCTTGGGTCAGGGTCAAATATGATACCTGAACTGTCTGGATGAGCCTCAGGCAATTGATAATTGAGGGAGGGCTGGAGACAGGGGCTTGGGAGTTTGCTGCATGGACCGATGACAATGGATTTGATCTTCCCAATATTTATATGGGGGAAATTTCTGTGCATCCAGTACAGTATGTTGAGCCAGCAGTCTGACAATTTAGAGACAGTGGGCAAAATGTTGCAGGAGTGGTGTCTCTGGAAGTAAAATCAGCATGATGCCAGCCCCCCCCACAGCCATAATGTGCTGTGGATGGGGTAAGTAGGGGCAGCATTGGAGTTCCGCCCCTCACTGGGGAGAAAGTCCTGCCATGGGAGCCACCAGCCAATCTGATTAGTTGGCAGCTGAATCAGTGCTGGCAGCGCCAAGAGCACATTAACAAGCACTGCTGGGAATGCAATCCAGAAGAGAAGAAAGCTCATAGATTCTGGAGAGAGATATGCAAGAGGATCTTGGGCATGGAAGGTTTGGGCAGTGCCATGGGCAGGGCCATGGGGAGGTGATGGAGGTGGTGGAGGTGGTGTGGTTAATGGCCCAGGTTAAATTCAATATTGAATTGTGTTCAATTTTGGTCAGCACATTGCAGGAAGGATGTGGAGGCATTGGAGAGGGTGCAGAAGAGGTCTACCAGGAGGCTGCCTGGATTAGAGGGTAAGGGAAGGCTGGGAAAACTGGGGTTGTTTTCTCTGGAGCGGTGGAGGCTGAGAAGAGACCTGGTAAAAGCCTATAAAATTATGAGAGACATAGATAGGGGTAGCAGTCAGAATCTTTTTCCCAGAGTTGAAATGTCTAATACTCGGGGAGTGGGGTGGGGGGGGGGAGTTCAAAGGAGTTGTGAGGGGCAAGTTTTTTACGCAGAGAGTGGTAAGTGTCTGGAACCTGCTGCCAAGGGTGGGGGTGCAGGCAGATACAATAGGGGTGTTGAAGGGGTTTTTAGATAAGCACATGAATATGCAAAGATAGAGGGATATGGACCAAGGCCAGACAGAAAAGATTAGTTTAATTTGGTGTCAAGTTCAACACAACATTTTGGGCCAAAGAGCTTGTTCCTGTGCTGCACTGCTCTGTGTTCTACGTTCTAGGTGGTTCGGAAGAAAGGGGGTGATCCTGTTTGACGGCAATGCCTCCCCCACAGTCCCTCCCCCGATCCACAAAGAATATGCTCCCATCTTCCCCCTCTTTTAAGAAGGTTTTTTAAAAGCAGCCTGCCCAACTGCCAATGCCAGCCATTTTATGGTGTGGGTAGCATGGTCAGGGTCAATTGACTTGTTAAAAATCTGAATTGACCCTTGATTATCTAAATATTGGCAGGCGAACTTCCAATTTTGGTACCCACCCACCTCCAGCATTATGGGGATGATCTTTGGGCTGGCAGCAAGATGGTGGGGTGGGCCCCTGCCCTATTTTACATGACCTCTCCCCCACCCTTTGAAAACACCCCAGGATGTCAGGGGCGGGGGGGGGGGGCGGGTGGCGGTAGTGCGGTGTAGGGGACAGTTAAAATGCAATCCAGTGAAGGGGCCAAGAGAGGTTGTGAAGAACAACTAGATTTTGCCAGCCTACATGTGAAAACTAACATTGATGTCACTGAGAGACGTGTGGTTGAGAAATTGGAGGTGACCAAAGATAGATCCTTGGAGGACACCAGAGTCAAGTTAAGGTAAGGTGTCTGACCATCCCTGCTGAGGTTTGTGCTCTCTTCAGCCTCATGTACTTTCTAAAACATTTCCTCTCACCCTCGATCTCTATTCTTTGGAATGGAAACCCTCAATCTCTATTCTTTGGAATGGAAACCCTCAATCTCTATTCTTTGGAGTAGGCAGCAAAGAACCAAAGGCTCCATCAGGTTCTACCAGAGATGTCTGCGCCAACTCACAATGGCAGTGAGAGATACACCTCACTTTGGAGGCTTCTATTCCCAATGTAAGCTGGTAAGCTGTGACAATAAGGCTGATTGCACAGTTCTTCTATGTGAATGACTGATTCACTATTAGGCTGGATACATCTCAGTTACATATTTCATGCTTTCAGAGCCACTGTACACCAGTGTAATTAGCAGCCTGTTTGAGAAGGTAGGGCTGCTAACCATTTCTGTTTTTGGTAAGATAACATGAGGAAACTATTTCCAGTCGTCAGTGAGTCAGTCGTCGGGAGAGATTAAGAGAGGAAGGTTTTTAGGAGGCTGATGAAAGTAGAATACATTTAGCCTTTGAGAGAGGAGCAGATAAATGTTTGAAAAATAAATTGTTCTAAGGGTGTAATGAAAAGACAGGGGACTGGAACTAAGTGGATAATTCTCCCACAGTGCCAGCGCACAAGAAAACCCAACCCTGCAACTTCATCCTGTGCTGTACAATTCTATGATTGTGTATTGTGCTGACATTGTCATAAAATCAGATGTCATCTATGGTAAACTGTTTCTTGCAGGTCCTGGGTCAGCTGACAGCGCATTGAAGAGCTGTGTCATCCATAAAAACAAACTCCAAAGGGCTGGCACAGTCAGTGTTAATACGTGCATTTCAACCTGCTTTTATCTTCCTGACAGCATGCCACATGGGGATGGTGCCATGACATGGCAAATAGAATCAGATTCCTTATAATTTGCTGATGACACCAAGATTGGTGGAAAGGCAAATTGTGTGGAGGGTGTGGAGAGTCTGCAGAAGGATCTAGATAGGCTGGACGAATGGGCCAGGAACTGACAAATGGAATTTAATGTTGGCAAGTGTGAGGTGGTCCACTTTGGTAGGAAGAATGGTAGGAAGGATTATTACTTACGTGGAGAAAAACTGCAGCAGGCGGCGGTGCAGAGGGACCTCGGGGTCCTTGTGCATCAGCCGCAAAAACCCAGCTTGCAGGTGTAGCAGGTGGTCAGGAAGGCGAATGGGATGCTGGCCTTCATAGCGAGGGGGATTGAATATAAAAGTAGGGAGGTCTTGCTGCGGCTGTATAGGGCATTGGTGAGGCCGCAGCTGGAGTACTGTGTGCAGTTTTGGGCGCCGTACTTACGCAAGGATATTTTGGCCTTGGAGGGAGTGCAGAGGAGGTTTACTAGGCTGATGCCGGAGTTGAGGGGGTTGAGCTATGAGGAGAGGCTGAATAAATTAGGCTTGTACTGGTTAGAGTTTAGAAGAATGAGGGGAGATCTCATTGAGACGTATAAGATGATGAATGGGATGGGTAGGATAGAGGTGGAGAGACTCTTCCCGCTCAGAAAGGACAGTAGGACTAGGGGGCACAGCCTCAAGATAAAGGGGGGGCGGTTTAGAATGGAGTTGAGGAGGAACTTCTTCACTCAAAGGGTGGTGAATCTATGGAATTCTCTGCCCGTTGAAGTGGTGGAGGCTACCTCGCTAAATATTTTTAAGACGCTGGTTGATGGGTTTTTGATAAGAGAGGGGATTAAGGGTTATGGGGAGAGGGCGGGAATGTGGAACTGAGCCACGACAGATCAGCCATGATCTTATTGAATGGCGGGGCAGGCTCGAAGGGCCAGATGGCCTACTCCTGCTCCTATTTCTTATGTTCTTATGTTCTTATAAGCATCATGGCACAGTGGTTAGCACTGCTCCCTCACAACGCCAAGAACCCAGGTTCGATTCTCAGCTTGGGTCACTGTCTGTGCAGAATCTACATATTCTCCCCGTGTCTGCATGGGTTTCCTCCAGGTGCTCCAGTTTCCTCCCACGGTCCAAAAGACCTGATGGTTAGGTGCATTGGCCATGCTAAGTTGCCCCTCAGTGCACCTGGCGAAGTGTGGTGACTAGGGGATTTTCACAGTAACCTAATTGCGGTGTGAATGTAAGCCTACTTGTGACACTAATAAATAAATAATCTTTAAATTGTTTCGTCTGAAACAATAGTGGTTATAAATTCTGTTAAGGTAAAGCCTGTTATACCCTAGTACCAGTTGTTCATCATGTGTAATGTTTATCCTGAATCTGTCAAACTTGTGATAATCCTTGAAATCCTTTTAAGTTACAAGTACAGGAGTTTTACCTGCACAAGTGATGAGATCTTGGACTGGGCTCTGCAACTTTCATTCGAGATATCTGCGAAGAACGCTGCAATGGGGTTGGCCAGTTCTTGAATTTGTAATGAAGCGTAATTAAGGAAATTGAGTATGAGGAAAACCTCAGGTGAGCATTTTCATGGACACGGTGCAGAAAACAAAGCAAAATATCACGTCATAATGCAAGTCATCTTATTCACGCCATCGTCTATAGCCTCTGCTATCGCGACATTACACCCAGTTAACGAAAACCTTTACAAATGTTGCAAGTCTTCCTTGTTCTTGTCCTCCACGGTTAAGCCATAACACCATTTGCCTTCCTAATTGTTTGCCATGCCTGTTTGTTAACTAGGTACACAAGGAGGCAGGTTCAGGAGTGCACAGGGAGTTTATTCCCTGAAGTCCAACATTATAGAATCATAGAATCCTATAGTGCAGAAGGAGGCTATTTGGCCCATCGCATCTGCACCAACCATAATCCCACCCAGGCCCTATCCCCATAATCCCATGCATTTACCCTAGCTAGACCCCTTAGCACTAAGGGTCAATTTAGCATGGCCAATCCATCTAAGCCACACATCTTTGGACTGTGGGAGGAAACTGGAGCATCCAGAGAAAACCCATGGAGGCATGGGGAGAATGTACAAACTCCACACACATAGTGACACAAATGGGAATTGTAGCTGGGTCCCTGGCGTTGTGAGGTAGCAGTGCTGACCATTGTGGCATTGTGCCATCCCTATCTGACTGCCTTGTGTGTTTTATCCTGGCAGGTTTGATAACAAGTGATGAACCATCATGCAGATTATGCAAATAGGCAGCTAATTCAACATTCTGGCTTTAATAGCCCTCCGATCTATTTCACTTGTTTCAGCAACTCAGCAGGGTCACTGGGACGAGTGCACGGTGGCGAGTGTTCCTTCAGCGAAACTGGCAGATTTGGAAGCCTTTGATCAGTGAAACTGAAGAGCTGCAGCCATGGCTTAGTGAGACGTGGATGCTTGGCAATCCTTCTCAGAGGGTGCATGCATTGCTTGACAAGTGATTGCCAACTTCTTGGAAGTCACTCCATCTGCCTTGCATTTCATTCAGCTTTTGCTGCCATTCCCTGTTGCTGGCCTTTATCACAGCATGGCAGCAACTGCTGCAGATGCATCTTGCCATTCTGATGGTCACGAGCAACATCAACAACACCAGCTGCCTTTTCCTCAGCCACATGCCACTCCAAGGGCAAAGGAGATCCAGCTACAAGGATATGAGGTCCCCAGTTTAGGATCTACAGCTTTCTCAATGTACGAGCACCAGTGCCTCAGAAGGCTCAGGCTTCATAGCAGGTCATTGCTGGCAGCTGCAATCTCCTGGAACAATATCCTCTTCCCACTGAACTAGCTGGGCATCTGTTGCCAGTGGTTGTCAAGGTGGCTGCCACTGGAGGTTTGCCCTTAGTCTCTGCCTCTCCCCGACGTTGTGTGCACTCAGGGAGTTTTATGAATTTGAAACAAGAACGGGCAACATTTGTGGAGTGTGAATGTGAAATATGGGTGTAAGAGGATATTGGCTGTTCAGATGAGGATGTGAGTATGTCCCTGGAGAGAGTGGTTTGAGTTTAAGAGTCGTGGGGTTATGCTGCAACTATGCAGGACATTTGGGATATTTCACCTCACTACAAAAAGGATGAGGAAACATTGGAGAGAGTGCAGAGGAGATTTGCCAGGATGCTGCCTGGTTTGGAGGGTAGGTCTTATGAGGAAAGGTTGAGGGAGCTGGGGCTTTTCTCTTTGGAGTGGAGGAGGATGAGAGGAGACTCAATAGACGTTTATAAGATGATGAGAAGGATTGATAGAGTGGACGTGCAGAGACTATTTCCTCGGGTGGATGTAGCTATTACTAGGGGGCATAAATATAAGGTTCATGGTGGGAGATATAGGAGGGATGTCCAAGGTAGATTCTTTACTCAGAGAGTGGTTGAGGTGTGGAATGCACTGCCTGCTGTGATAATGGAGTCAGACACTTTAGGAACTTTCAAGCGGTTTTTGGATAGGCACATTGAGCACACCAGAATGATAAGGAGTGGGATAGCTTGATCTTGGGTTTTGGACGTAGCTCAGCACAACATAGAGGGCCTGTACTGTGCTGTACTGTTCTATATTCTATTCTATGTTCTATGTTCTAGAGGAATGAATGGAGTTCGAAGATGTGTCGTTCTGAGGAGAGCTATGCAGGTGAATGCATGGGCAAGTCAGAGTGTGGGGCATGGCACCTAAAATTGCGATGCAACTCAACTTCACCATCCCCCTGAAGGCTTGGAGGTTCTTGCCGCACTGTCTTCACGTTGGAGGGACTGCAGTTCCACTGCTCAAATCTTCGGTCGTTTCCATCCATGCCTGCTTAGTTGGAGAGGCTGACTTCTTCCTCCCTTTCTTGGGAAAGATCACTTCAGATCCTCAGATCCAGTGGCAGGACCCCCAGTAAAAGTGGAAGACTCAGGTTCGGGGGGTGGGGTGCAGTTTTCCCAGTTCTCCTTTCCACTCTCATGTTTGCTGCAACCTCAGAAATCTATGTGGCGTTGAGTCATTCCAACCCATGATGACCTTTAATACATAATCTTTTGTTCGACAGATCTGGTGCGTCATCCCACCTGCCCTCCCTGATTGGCCAGTGAACACGGAGGCTGGACACTAATGACAAAGAGCCTTGTAAAAGCTACGGACATCAACAAGTTCCCCACCCATCAGTGGTCCTACTATTACTACAACAGGTCTGAGCAATTAAAAATCCCACCAAGGCTGTGGGAAGGCAAATAGCATCTATGGTTGGAATTTAAACAAAATATAATCAAAACATGATGTGATTGATAATCTTCTTTCATGTGTTTTGTAGCTATGATGTGAAAATTAAATCGAAAAAATCTTGCACAGCTGACCTGGCTGCCTTCATTTTCTCACTGCAGTATAGAGACTGGCATTATTTTTAAACTATTTTATCTAAATTTCTTGCATCTTTACATGATGCTATTTGCAATAATAACCTTGTGATCTTCCTCATGATTTCTTTATTCGCGCATTAGTTGAAAGAGTCCTTTTAGTGACTAATGATCGGGAAAATGTTTCAGAATCGTAAACAACACAAGCTTTTTCTTTTCCTTGTGTTCCCCCCAACACCCTAACCACAAATTCCTTCATCATGCCCTAAGTACTAATCCTATTTTACCATTCCTTCCACACGCTATTATCCTATTATCATAAACTATTCATGTAAGCCACCAGACTTTGATTGAAGCTTCTAATCTACCATCCAGCTGGCACGACAATCTATTAGGCAATAAGCAAAATGTGTACAAAAGGTGCGACTATTTCTGAGAGCTTGGCTTGGAACTCAACACACGTCAACTTTCAGCAGATGGTTAGACACTTCAGCTTAATTCATTATAAAATTAAGAACCAATTTGTTCAAGGTGAATGTTGTGTTCGCTGAACTTGTATCCCGAGGCCTCTCATGGCAGGGGTGGACACTGAACAGAAATTTGGAGAAGAGTTCAAGAAGGTGGTCAAGGACACAGTCAAAAAAGTCTGTTTATTGCGGCTTTTGATGAGGGAAGTAACAAGGCGGAATGATCATAGAATCCCTTCAGTGCAGAAGGAGGCTATTCAGCCTATCAAGCCTGCGCCAACAACAATCCCACCCAGGCCCTATGCCCATAAACCTACATATTTATCCTGACACTAAGGGGCAATTTACTATGGCCAATCAATCCAACCTGCACATTTTTTGGTGTGTGGGAGGAAACTGGAGCACTCGGAGAAAGTGCACGCAGATGCAAGGAGAATGTGCAAACTCTACACAGTCACCCAAGGACCGAATTGAACCTGGGTTCCTGGAGTTATGAGGTAGCACAACTCGCCACTGCGCTGCCCTTAATGATATCCAGCATTCCACAATTCCGTGTATGGAGTCTTAAGAGGCTGACAGAGCGCCTCAATTCAGAAGAAGTACAGGCTGTGATACTGTGAGATTGTAGACGTGAAGCAATCTCATGGGGGTATTTGTTAGTGAGGATGGAATTGGCATAGACATCTCAGAGAAAGTTTATAGATGAGCGAGATCAGGGTTGGGCTTTGACATGCCAATGAGGAGCACACAGCAAATTGATGTTGTTGGTATCATCAGAAGTATTTTGGAAGGAGCCAGATTTTGGAATCATGGTAACCAGCACTGCCACAGGGAGGAAGGCAGCAAAGATCTGCTGCAATACGGGACCCTGCATTAATATATTTAAATGATGCCTCTGTTTGTTTCAGGCAGCTGCCAAGGACACCTATCAAAAACCCAAATCAATATGGTGGAGGAGCGCTTCCAACATGGAACTTTGCACAGCAGGTTATGGCTTTCTGATGCCTTTCTTGCTCTTAGAAAATGTGCAACATGCTACTGATTGCAACCTGAAATGTGTGTTTAAATATTGCGTACAAATGATCTGTCTGACTTTAATTGACGCCGAATGTGATGATCTGCTGCATGCAAAGACTGAAATGAGATCTTATGAAGGCGGAAATAAGTAATTGTAGAAAGCAGAAATTAGTAATTGTATTTCCAAATAATTACCTGGATCTCAAGGCAGGAATGGACAATCTGGAAGATTTCAACAGTGAGGACTCACCTAAATTTTAATTATTAGTGTCACAAGTAGACTTACATTAACACTGCAATGAAGTTACTGTGAAAATTCCCTTCTCGCCACACTCCAGCATCTGTTTAGTTACACTGAGGGAGAATTTAGCCTGGTCAACGCAGCTCACCAGCACATCTTTTGGATCATAGGAGGAAACCAGAGCATTCAGAGGAAACCCATGCAGACAAGGGGATGCAAACTCAACACAGTCACTCAAGCTGGGAACTGAACCCAGGTCCCAGGCAGCAGTGCCAACCACTGTGTCACTGTGTAGCCTTTATAGGAGTGATCTGAGATATCACAGATGGAATAGTCTTTGATTAGAAAGTTGGAAAAGATCTCAAAATATAAAAATGTCAGCAGGGCAGGCCAAGAGAAGCACAGAGGCAGTTATTTGAAGGGGAATTCTCTTTATCAAACATTGACACAAAGGCTGGTTTAAAAAAACACAAGAAGTATTGTCAGCAACTTTTGCTTGTTGATCTCCCCGAATTGAAGAGGATTTATCACTGAGTACTAAATAAACATAGTCTGGCTTCAAGCAGGTGTGTTATAGGTTGCCCTGAGTGGGTTCGTGATCTGTAGTCCTTTTGGTATCTTGTCTGCTTTCTTGCATCTCTGTAAAAACATGATGTCTGTGTCGGTATGCGCAATCTTCTTGGAGATCCTCTCCACTTGGATCCTGCAGTTACTGTGTTTATTGTGTTTACACCAGTCCAACGCCGGCATACCCACTTCAAGCAGGTGCCCAGCTGTGCCCTTGCATCAGCCTTAAAAGTGAAGTTGATGGAAACTTGATTCTCTCTCCACCTGTAAACACTAACATACGCACACGCACATGCATACATGCACACACATACACACACACACACGTTAGCTTCTCATTTCATCACTTAATTTCCAGAAAATGTTTAAAAATGTCAGTTGGCATGCACTTTCCATGTTGTTCACAATTTTCAGAAAGATGTTTTATACACTGTCATACATTCCACCCCCAATCCGCTTCCTCCCCCCTCCCCCCAACACACGCACACATACACACGCTCCAGTTATTTCCTGTTTTAGATTCATATTGGGATAGTGACTGTCATCGCCACATTTTTTTTGTGAGGTTTATAATGCCCAAAGTGGAAGCTGATGTGACTGCAGGAATGTGATGTCAAAGGGTAATGTAAAAGACCTTGTACACATATTGCAGAGTTTCTTAAGGATACCAATGAAATACCAGAATTAATGAGTTACAGGATTGTGTCAGGAGAGAGATACTGCTCACCACACATGCAAGACATGACCAGGAATAACTGTCCAACAGGCTGGTCAGCAATGGCTATGAGAGTCAGTGCTGGTAGTGTCACCACTAGGACTTAGGTTCAATATAAAATGAGATTCAATTATCACACAAGAACAGTAAATGTGACTACAGCTCTTGATCTTTCTATTTTTCAACAACACTTGCCATCACAACTTTTATACCCTCGTCCAGCATTTTAAACTATTATCTACCTTAACTTTCAGCATTTCTTCAAATATTTGTTCACAGGATGTTTGGAGGCCTGGTTTGGAGGGTATCAGCTATGAGGAGGGATTGAACAAATTTGGGATGTTTTCACTTGAATGTCAGAAGCTGAGGGGTGACCTGATAGAAGTTTACAAAATTATGAGAGGCATAGATATGTAGAGTCTCCCCTAACCAGTCTGTGAATATGCTATTCTTTTACAATTACCACAGCGGTAATGCACATCCCTGCCCAATCACAGTCTTGGTATGTAATTATTACTAAGCTGATATTAATGCACACTGCCATTTATGTTGAGATAATCGATACTCTTCATACTATACCAGTTGGTTAGGGGTTTAAAGATTGAAGTACTTCGAATAATGTATTTTACCAAGGACAGTTTTGTTAGTTGGAAATCTGTCCACAATGAAAGCAACATATGAGAAAGTGAAATCTCACGCTCTGTGCACTGGAAGTATGCAATGTTTCAAACTGGATTACAGAATACGCAGCCAAACATAGTTCAGACCTTGTACTGATTCTCTTAGTTTGCATAACATTTACTTCAGCAGTCTCCACATCCTATATAGCTTTTTGATATTTTTGTTGTAATATTTGTTAAAAGATACTTAATACGAAAACGCTTAGGACTACAGCTCCATGGAAAGAGATCTAATGGAAATCTTTGGATCCAATGTGCATTATTCTTCACCCAACCTCCAAACTAAATGGAAAAACTGTAAGAAAAACCTTACAAAAGAAAATAACTGTTTTAACTATCTCATCTTCAATAACAGTTCACCTATAAAGAGCATGATTTGTTCCTTATGTGAACCTGGCTTGCATAATTTACTTGTGACTTTGTCTCTCATGACTTTGAATCACTCATGGGATAGATAAAACTTCAAACTGATCCCTATACAGTATTGTCTGTGAAATCCAGATGCCAAACCTGTTATTTCCACTCTATATGTTTAAAAGCCACTCAAATCATCTTTCGATTGACCCAGAACTGCTTCTCTTTCAACAGTTAGTTCCCTGCTTTCATCTCTGACAACATCTGTTGAATTTGCTGTTTTTTTTTGTAGGCTCCTAACTATACCCCAGTGGAACCTATCATTATTACCCGAAAACATCTCAAAATGATAGTAGATTTCCATCGCCCAACCTCCCCCTTAATTGCATGGACTGGGCGGTGTGATTTCTGTGCACTTTAATAGTATATGCAATTCAACAAGTTACTTTTACAAAGGAATTATACATCTAAGTGCCTATTTCAAATGAATGTCGGAAAAATTATATTTAGTACAAAGACCTGAAAAGGTGAAAAACTTCCAAGTTCCAGGTTATTTAATTGCTACATCTCCAACTGTAAAATGACAGGTTTTACACCCCTGTCTTGGGCTGTTGTTTAAGTTGGTCAAAACTTGCTGCGTTGAAGAGTTGAACCTTAGCATTCTGAGAAGAATCTAATGCATATAGGTGAACCATGCTGTGTTTAAGTGAGTTGCATCACCAGAAGATAAGACAGAAGACTACAGATTGCAAGGAAGCAGGTTATGAAACCAAATAGGAATACCATGAGAACAAAAGAACCTAAGTACGAGGAGCAGGAGTAGGCCATCTGGCCCCTCGAGCCTGCTCCGCCATTCAATAAAATCATGGCAGATCTTTTCATGGACTCAGCTCCATTTACCCGCTTGCTCACCATAACCCTTGATTCCTTTACTGTTCAAAAAATAATCTATTCTTGCCTTAAAACCATTCAATGAGGCAGCCTCAACTGCTTCACCATGAGTGAAAAAGGCCGGGTTAAGAAAAGTGCTCACATAACTTGTTTTGAATAAAGGGCAGAATTGTTTTGCATGCAGCTGTTGAGATTATTTCAGTGATAACTGTGACATAATTACCTACAATTACAACCCAAGCAGTAATATACAATTTACTTCTTTTCACATCTTAATTTGCCAAATATAGCCAGTTAAGATATCTAATGGAATGCTAGCTGCAATTGTGCAAATTAAAAAGCTTACAGGAATTCAAATAATTGGCCTTTGTTAACGGCTTCTGCTGGCAATGGCTAAAGCAAAATGGTGTCCAAAATCCACTATGTTATAAAAGTAGCAGAATTAGCGATTCACAAAATTAAACCATGAATCAAGGGGTGCAATTATTCGACTGTTCACGCCATTGTCCCGCTGCAGTGAAGATGGAGATTTTGGCGACAAACCAAATCTCCATTCACTGCAGCAGGATGGGAAAATCCCACTGGCGTGAATGGTCGGAAAATTCTGGTCAAGGTCTCTAATTGCCAAACACCATGACAAACTTGGATGTTGAATTGCCATAAAAACAAATCAAATTTTATACGTCAGGTAGAATGCAGAAAACTAAGACAAAGTAGTTAGCATTGCTACCTCACAGTGCCAGGGACCCCAGGTCAATTCTGGCCTCGGGTCGCTCTCTGTGTGGAGTTTGTACGTTCTCCCCATGTCTGTGTGGGGTTCCTCCGGGTGCTCCGGTTTCCTCCCACGCTCCAAAGGTGTGCGGGTTAGGTTGATTGGCCATATAAAATTGTTCCTTAGTGTTAGGGCAAACATATAGGGTTACGGAGATAGGGCCTGGGTGGGACTGTTGGTGCAGGCTCAAAGGGCCAAACGACCTCTTTCTACATTGTAGGGATTCTATGGAAAAATTTTCCCAATTAAAACTGGAAGCCAGATGAAAATGGTTCTAAGACAATGCTAAAAATGGAACTCAGACTCAAAAGATGGTTGTTATCAATGATTGTGATTTTTTCCAATTCTTAGCTGTGGAGGGAGAAACAGAGTTAACATTTTGAGTCCATTGGATTCTTCTTTAGACTTAAAGAGAGGGAGAAATTAATGGATTTTATGCTATTTAAGGCCCGTAGGTGGAGCAAAATAGAAGGTCAGAGATAAGTGGGAGTTAGGAGACATTTGATAAAGATGTCATGGGCACAAGGCAAAGGGAGTGTTCATGGGAATGCTGAAAGCTAAATAATTTGCTGACATAAAGGCAAAGTAACAGAACAAGAGTCAATGCTCTTAAAGCAAATTTAAGAATAAGTGGCAGATGGGCCTGCGGGAGGGGGTGAGATTGGGATAAAACAAAAGGATTAAAAATATCTGTATAGAAAGGGACAGACTGAAAGTACGCGAAGATGTGTGACATACATTGGTTCCAGTTTTGCATCCTAGAAAGCCAATTGATGTATGATAGAACTGGAGCCAAACTTTACACACCTTTGCAAGTATTTATTTACAGAGTTACATATTCATGCTACACAAATGCCATGCAGTGGTATCTCCAACTAGAGGAAATTTAACCAGCTCTCTCCTTGATATTTAGGTGTTATTAACATTGTTGAAACCCCCCCACCATCAACACCCTGGAGGTTACCATTGATCAGAAACGTAACCGGACTAGCCATATAGAACCTGTCGCCAAATGAGCAGATCAGAAGTTGAGAATTCCATGTCGCATGGCCCCCAAGTGACTGTCCACCATCTACAGTGAGCTGATAAATGAAATGAAGCTCCAAAAACACTCAAGGCACTTGACGCCATCAAAGACATAGTCGCCCACTGATTTGACACCTTATCCGCCATCATAAACATTTGCTGTTCCCACAACTGGTGTACAACAGCAGTAGGATGTACCTTCTACATGGTGCAATTCACCAATCTTCTTTTGATTGCACCTTCCAAATGCGTAACCTCTACCACCTAAAGGGACATGGGCAGCAGATACGTGGGAGCTCCACTATCTGCATGTCCCCCTTCAAGTCACACACCATCCTGACTTGGAACTATAGCTCTGTTCCTTCACTGTCATTTGATCTAAATCCAGGAATGTTCTCTCTAACAGCAGTGCGGATATAACTGTATCACGTGGACAACAAGATGGCTCAACACTACCTTCTCAAGGGAAATTAGAGTTTGATAATAAATGCTGGCCTTTGCCAGCAATGCTCACATTCCAAGAATGAATAATAAAAAAACTGCATTAATTTCGTAACCCAACAACTGCAGTATCAATCTGTATCTATTTGTAGGAGCACATGTGAATCCCCAGTTAATGTCCACCACCTGCATACAATTAAGTGCAATTAATATACAATTAACAGCAGTGTTCTATCCTCCACCATCTGCTATCTGAGTTCTAACACTGATACAATTAATATTCACTTAGGGAGAGACATGGGTCCATAAGGACAGTCAGTACTGATTTGTAAAAGGCAAGTCTTGTATGGCAAAAGTTAATAGGGTATGCTGAGGAAACAATGGAGTGTATTGAGAAAGAAACTTCAATGGATGTTGTGTGTGTGAATTTTCAAAAGGCATTTGAGAAAACAGATACGTGTCATAGAACCACAGAATCCCTACAGTGAAGATGGAGGCCATTTGGCCCATTGAGTCTGCACCTACCCAGGCCCAACCCTTCCCCACCCTATCCTTGTAACCCTGCGTATTTACCACCTAACCTACACATCTTTGCATGTTAAGGGGGCAATTTAGTTTGGCCAATCCCCCTTACAAGTATATAAGCCATACTAATAAATTTAAGATGATTATTATGAAAGGGAATGTGGTAGCAATTCATGGTTTTTTTTTAGATTACTGAGCTGTAAACACTAGTAACCCCTGGGATTAATGTGGTTCTTACAATACTGTAATAATGTTTAGCGACAGTACAAACATGGTTGTGAAGCAAGTTCATATGGAGATAAGCTAGGGTGGGCAAAAGACTTCAGGATAAATTATATGCAGAGAAAGGTGAGATGCTACATTTGAAAAGTTAGAAAAAGTGGATGAAATATTTATGCTAAACATTAAGATAAAGAGGTTGAATTTCTGCCATTGCCTTTCTGCAGAACTTCTGTTGAAATTTCAGTGGACAACAAGGGGAACTCGCATCAAAGCAAATACTATAAAACTTAAAAGAGAGGAGAGGAACAGGGAGTGATACAGGAATTCTAATGACATTTCTTTTAAAAATAGCAAGACAAGTTAATGAAGGAGCTGTTTAGTGAAAGAAAAATGTCTATCAAGCCTGAACTTTACAAATATCCTAAACCTACACAATTGGCTACTTTGGTCAAAGATAGAAGGTTGTATCCATTTCTGGATGGTCTAATTTGGGAAGAATCTTAAAGCCATGGACAAAAAGAAAGAGTAGCATTCATATTGCACAGTTCATGATCACAAGACATCCCAAAGTGCTTGACAACCATTAGGAAATATAGACAAGCTCCTTGCTACAAGCTCCTCCACACAGCAGTGTGAAAATGATCAGATAATATGTTCTTCTGTTGATTGAGGGATAAATATTGACCAGCACATATGGATAACTCCCTTATTCTTCTTCAAAATGGCATCATGGAATCTTTTACACCCCCCTGAGAGGGTAGGTGGCCATTGTTCTAACATCCTAAAAAATGGCACCTCCAATACTTTTGCAGTACTGCACTGGAATGTCACTGGAATGGAATGCAACCAACAGTGCCACAGCCCAGGTACAAAATAAATTTACCAGGGCTAAAGCAGGGATGAGCTGATTTGCTTATGAGGAAAATGTGTAGCTCTTTTCACAAGGATAAAGCCCACCAAGGGCTAATCTGAGACGTTGACAAAACACAAGGGTTTTGGTGCAGTAGAGAGGAAAATCCTATTTCCACTTGTTGATGAGTTGGTGACTAGAAGGGATAAATTTAATATCTTCACCAAAAAAATGTTGAGAGGAGTTAGGAGAAATACGTATATGCAAATAGTCTTTAAGATTAAATCTCTGTTATGTATTGTAAACCAATGCATCACTGTTTGATTAGTCACATGACATGTAGTGGCATCATTTACACGTTTTTCTCCCTCTTTTCTCTCTTGGCTGTAAGCAAGCAACACCTATGTAATAAAGCTCAACTAACTAGTTAAGTTACCCACATATGGCAACCATTTCATCCTTTCTATCTTGCTGTGCAAGTAAGCTTATCACAGTAAAAGATATGGGGTGACAATGGCCTAGTGGTATTATCACTGGACTATTAATCCAGAAGGTCTTGGGGACCAGGGTTTGAATCCTGCCATGCCAGATAGTGCAATTTGAACTCAATAAGAAAACTATCTGGAATTAAGAATCTACTGATGACCATGAAACCATTGTCAATTGTTGGAAGAAAGCTGTCTGGTTCGCTAATGTCCATTAGGGAAGGAAATCTGCTGTCCTTGCCTGGTCTGGCCTACATGTGGCTCCAGAATCACAGCATTATGATTGACTCTCAACTGCCCTTGGGCAAGTGGCATGGACAATAAATGCTGGCCAGCCAGTGACGCCCAAGTCCCAGAAATGAACAAAAATAAAACTGGCATTGAGATGTGTTTTCCAGCAAGATTGTGTCACCAGTTTTGTCTAAAACTCATCTTTGTTGACAAAGCATTTTCCAACAAAATTAACTCAGGCCTGGTTTCCTGGAACCACTCCACCATCAATTGCACTACGGTAAAATTTGCTACAGGAATCGGGTACGAGCAAAGGCTAGAAGCAGCAGTTAATTTTTAAAACGGAAAGGAAATACTTTGGACTGATCCTAACTCTTTTTCTTCTCTCGACTGTGACTCCGGAGAGTCAGAGGCGGGAAACCAGGAAAAAAAAATCTAAGCCAGCGAATCGATTGAAAAATAAATCAAAGTAAACCAGTAAGTAGATGCAACAAGAAGAACAAAATAAACCTTCCAGACATTGAGGAAATCATTGAAATTGGTGAGTCAGCTGTTTTGAAAAAAGGTCTGGTTTACTTACCCGTAAGCCTTGGGAGAAGTTTCTGAACTGCCAAGTCCTCGCATGTGATGGGCTGTAGCTTCGGAAACCTCACACTGGAAGACGGAGAGAGAGCCTGCATTCTTTCAAAAATAAAAGGGAAAGCTACAAAGAAAACTAGGCAAGAATTAATGCTTAAATCTTTTTGTTTTGGATTGGATTGGTGATTTTAAAAACGCCGCAGCTCCAAAATCAAACAACAAATTTAAAGAAACAACAGAAGAAAGAATACAAATTGACAAGGAAATAAAAAGAAATAAGAGGGAAGTTGAAGAAGTATTGGAATACACTGTCAAGTGAGATGGTTGAGGTAGTTACGTTAGCCACATTTAAAATTTACTTTGATAGGCATATGAACAAATGAGGAATCGAGGGATTATAAGTGGTTGGTTTAGATAGGTAAACATGTTTGGTACAGGCTTGGAGGGCTGAAGGGCCTGTTCTGGTGCTGTATTGTTCTTTGTTCTTTGTACTGTAACCTAAGAATTGGTACTGGCAATAATGGGCAAAGGCGGCACCATGGAAATTTTCAACGAAAATGAGCAAACGTGGAATACTTACAAAGAAGGATTTCAATATTTTCTTGCAGCAAACAGGGGCCTGGAAGAACCTAGAGTGGTTACTTTCCTGGTAGACCTTTTACACTGCCGCAGAGTTCTTGTCCACCGCAAGAAGCTCGATGGAAAAACCTATGAGGAACTGAACAAGATTCACCTAAACCGCGAATAATTGCTGAGAGATTTGGATTCCATCAACAGAGACAGAAAGAGGACAAAAATATATTGCAATTTGTAATAACATTAAGAAGGCAAGCAAAGAACTATGAGTTTGGCCCAACCCTCAAGGACACTCCACTCAGTGAAACAGACGTGTTTGTCAACTTCGAAATGAAACAATTCAAAAATAATTACTCATCAAAAGTTTTTAACACTAACACTTGCTATTGAGATTGTGGTGTACATGGAATTGGCCACGAAAGAATCTCCCAAATTAAAGCTGGAGCCAAAATACACAAGATGGGAATTCACAGAAAGAAATCTCTTAAAGATGCAAGCATGTGCTCAGGTGGGACAGTCTCCATATGAACGTTAGAGCTGTGGCAAGAAAGGCCACATAACAAAGGCATGTTGGACATGACAGACTTCTCAAACTCCAAAGGTGTGCAAACACAAGAACTACAAAAAAGATCTACAAAATGTCTGATGAAGATGAAAATTTTCCAGACATTACCATACTAGAGAGGATCCAAGAACATAAACTAGGCATCCTAGCCAAACAAGGGGATACATAAAGGTTCTGGGTTTATCCAAAGTTAAATGGGAAAGAAGTAAAGACAGAAATAGATTTGGAATAGCTGTATCAGTCATCTTAGAAAATCTGTCACTAAAACCATCAAACGTAATCCTGCAAATTTATATTGAGGAGGTTGTTCCACTGAAGGGATACATCATGGTTTAAATAGAAGCTAATGGCCAATCAGCAGAACTGCCACAGCACATAGTAAAAGGAAATTTCCCTGCACTCTTTGGGAGAGTATGGTTAAATAAAATCAGGCTAAACTGGGTAGCAGTTAACCAATTGGTTGATGAAAAGAACACGTTTGAAAAGCTTCTAGACAAGTAAAAAGGTGTTCAAGAACACTTTAGGGCCCATGATTGAAGTCAAAGCAAGACTCAAGAACAAATCTGATAGCACCCTAGATGCTTAAAGACAAGAACTGTGCCATACACAATTAAACCAAAAGTAAAAATGGAACCAAAGAAATTAGTAAAGGATGGAGTTATTGAACCTGTAACCAAGAGCAACTGGGCAACTCCTATTGTCCCTGTCACTAACCCAAATCATTCCACAAGAATTCGCAGAGACTTCAAGATGACAGTAAATCCAGTGCTGTGTATCAATCTGTACCCGTTATCATTAATTGAGAACCTATTTGCTGGGTTGTCTGGAGTCAGCAGTTCAGTTTGATAGACTTGTCTCAAGCATACATCCAAATGAAGGTGGCAACTGAGTTACAACCACTGCGAGCAATTATTACTCATGAAGGGTTGTTCCGGTATAAATACCTACCATTCAATTAAAGTTGGCACCAGCCTTATTCCAAAAATCCATGGATCAAATCCGAGATGGCCTCAATGGTATTATGCTAATTACAGACAAAAATGAACAGGAACATTTACAAAACTTAAAAGAAACACTGAAGCATGAAGAGAAGCACAATCTTTGTGTGCAGAAAGAAAAATGTGAATTTTTCAAATCATCAATCAGGTATCTATGTCACATACTAGATAAAGATGGCCTCCATTAAGAACCAAAGAAAATGACATTGATCCTCAAGGCACCAAGGCCACAGAACATGTTACAGTTGCAGTCATTTTTAGGGCTAATAAATTATTATGGAAAATTCATTCCCAACCTGGCAAACACTACTGAAACCTTATTGTGTGCTAACCAGCCATGGAATTTGATAACAGTATGAAAGTGCGTACAAAGGAGTTAAAGATATGCTGAAGAAATCTGAAGTATTGCTCCATTTTAACCCAAAGTTGAAAATTCGACTAGTATGCCATGCATCGCCCTATGGAGTTGCCCCATACATCATGCCAACAGGGGAAGAACGACCAATAGCATTTGCATCTCAAACTTTATCAAATGCTGAACACAATTATGCTCAACTTGAGAAAGAAGCCCTGAGCATAATCTTTGGAATCAAATGTTTTCACCAGTATCTGTATGGGAGACATCACTTTGTTGGTCCACCACAGACCATTGACAATAATTTTTGGTCCATACAAGGGAATTCCATCATCAGCTGCAAGCCGTCTACAAAGGTGATGTTTAATACCATCAGTGCACAAGTATATGATATCAATTATAGGAGATCAGAACAACACGCCAACACCGGTGCCTTATCAAGATTGTCAGTTCAGGATGAACTGAATCACAGGATAGCTGCATCAACTATTACAGTTTTCCCATGTAGAAAGTGTACCAATAACATCGCCTCAGGTGCTAAGGCACATGAGGAATGACCCAGCAATGGGGAAAGTTATGGTCTTAAGAGAAGCATCACCGGACAAACAAAGGAAGAAGCCTGAATTCAGACCTCATATCACAAGGGAACTTGAATTAACTATCCAAAATGGAGTACTGCCATGAGGGATCAGAGTGATCATTTGTTAGTGAAACTGAATCCTGGATTAATTACATGAGGGTCATCCAGGGGTAGTAAGAATGAAAGAGCTGGCAGATGCTTGACTCACACCTAGAAGAAAAAGTGGGTCAATGCCAGTCCTGCACTAGAATACTCCACCTTTACAACCACTTCATCCGTGGAAATGGCCAAAACAGTCATGGCAGAGAATACACATACAGGACAAATCAAAATGGCCCAAAGTCATGATGATGAAATCTACCATGACTGAAAGGACCACAGAAAAGTCAGATGAGTTATTCACAAGATCTGGAAAGCCTGAACAACTAGTCACTGATAAAGGAACACGATTTGCATGTCAGGAATTTGTGGATTACTTTAAGAGCAATGATATTCAGCACATAAGGACTGCACCATACCATCCATCCACTAATGGATTGACAGAGAGGCTTGTACAGTCACTGATGCATGCCCCTAAAGTGTCAAAAAATGAAGGTTTGTTATCCATCAGAGTAAACAACTTTCTCATGTCCTATTGAAACATATTCATGCAACAACACAAAATTCACCGACAAAATAGATTTTGAGGAGGAAACTAAGAACAAAATTTGATTTACCCATACTACCTGATACCATTACAATAGGAGAGCGACAACAAGCGCAGTGAACAAACAGTGAAACAGGGGAGTTTTAATCAAGAACAAAATGTTTTAGCAAGAAACTACTCTTCAATTGAGAAGTGAGTACCTGCAACCAATCTAGGTAAGTCAGGCCCCGTTCTTATACCATACAACTTGATGATGAGAGAATTTGGAGGGGACACACAGATCATTTCCTTACTTCAAAGAGTGAATTAGTGGAGTCTGTATTAGAAAGGCTTACATCAGACACCCAAGGTTGTGAAATTCCTGAACCAAGAGTTGCTTCAATACTGAGCTCAGATTTTATGCCGGTAGAACAGATCAGATCAGCCATGATCTCATTGAATGGTGGGGCAGGCTCGAAGGGCTAGATGGCCTACTCCTGCTCCTATTTCTTATGTTCTTATGAACAACTCACATCCTTGGAAGCTGGCAAGGAAGCAAAATCACAAGATGAAGGACCTGATATTAGTGAAGAACAGACTGCCGAGGATATTGAAGATATGACTTCAGAAGGTCATATCTTACCAAAATGAAATCGACTTCCGCCAAAAAGATTCTTATATCATGGAATCGTTGCAGTGCAGAAGGAGGCCATTTGGCCCATCGAGTCTGCATCGACCACAATCCCACCCAGGCCCTATTTCTGTACCCCTCATTTACCCTGCTAATCCTCCTGGCACTAGGATCAATCTGCTATGGCCAATCCACCTAACCCTCACACCTTTGGACTGTGGGAGGAAACTGGAACACCTAGAGAAAATCCACAAAGACACGGGAAAACATGCCAACTCCATGCAGGCTCCAAGGCTGGAATTGGACCCACTGTGAGGCAGCAGTACTAACCACTATGCCACCGTGCCACCTATAACCTATATTAACAATGCATATATATATACATAATAATAATTGGTAATGTAACATATGTCCATAGTGGATGTGTTAATGTTTAAAGTTTGTTGTTGTACTATTGAAGGAAAGGGGGTGGGTTGTTATACATTGTAAAGAAATGCATCACTATTTGATTAGTCACATGACGTATAGAGACATCATTAGAGACATTCATGGACTTTTCCTTCTCTTCCATCCTGGGCTGTAAGCAAGCAACACCTACTCATAAATCCTGACCAATTGGTCAAGTAGCCCAAAGTGCAACAACCTTCTCACCCTTTTTATCTTGCTGTACCAGTGTGCTGACCACATTAAGTATAAGAGCTGGTGTCTAATGCTACAGTTGTAAAGAACGTTGGTTAGACCGCATTTGGAGTACTGCGTCCAGTTCTGGTCACCTTACTACCGGAAGGACGTGGAGACCTTGGAGAGAGCGCAGAGGAGGTTTACCAGGATGCTGCCTGGTATGGAAGGACTGGGTTATGAGGAAAGATTGGGTAAACTGGGGCTCTTTTCCTTAGAAAGACGGAGATTAAGGGGGGATCTGATAGAGGTGTATAAAATAATGAAGGGTATAGATAGAGGCAGGCTTTTTCCTAGATTGGAGACAAATATCACGAGGGGTCACAAGCTAAGGGTGAGGGGGGAGAAGTATAATTTGGATACTAGAGGGAGGTTTTTCACACAGAGGGTCATGGGGGTATGGAATGCACTACCAGGTAAGGTGGTGGAGGCAGGCACACTGGACTTGTTTAAGGTTTACTTAGATAGACACATGAATGAAACAGGGATGGAGGGTTATAGGAGACGGTTTTAAAAAGGGTCAGAGCCTCGGGACATTACTGGAAATCTAATGCTACATGTGTTGATGTTTTGTCTCTTTTACTCCGTAGGTGTGTCAGTCCACCTTGTTGTCTAACAAGGGGCATGCACACAGTGGGTTGTGCGTGGCCTGCTCTTGGATGTTTCGAGAGTGGCCTAGTACTTTGCGTTGTTGTGTGTGCTTAAAACTGGACCAGCAGATGGGCACTGGAACAGCTCAGTGACTATCACTGCTAGCTGTGCAGATATATGGTTTTGGGCCAGTGTCTGTGGGAGTTTGCGCATTCTCCCTGTGGTTGCGTGGGTTTCCTCTGGGTGCTGTGGTTTCCTCCCACACCCCAAAGATGTGCTCTTAGGCTGATTGGTGTAATAAATTGTCCCTAAGTTATTCTCCCCTGAATCTGGTATCCAATGGGGGTACCATACGCATACACATGGGTCAGGGTAGGTGTAGGAAAATGCTTTGTTAAGATGGTGGCGCGGGCTCATTGGGCCAAAGGGCCTGTTTCCTGTGCTGTGTTGTTCTTTGTTCTTTTTTCTTTTTTATTAATGTAGAACAATTACCAACCAATTACAACAGTGCAAAAAGCCCTGAAGAAAGTTCAGGTATAAATCAAAACAGGTTCATTAATAAGTCATCTTTATGTGTGGAGAGATATTATTACAAACAGCACTGCAAAATATTCATATAGATTATTTATAAAACTGACTTAGTGACTTTGGGGATTGTTCCATTCTTCAGGAGATCTGTACAAAGGACATTAAATTTTCAAAGAACACTGTCAAAGTAACTTGTGGGATTAGTCACATGATCCTTTTATAGTGTTGCCACATATATCTGCTGTGGTTTCTTCAAAAATGGCTGTTCCTGTCAATGCATACATTCCAATCGTAACTTTTTTGTGCCATTATTCTTCAGACTAAAAACACAAAGTAATTCTTCAAGAAGCTATTTTTACTTTTATGCAAGTGATCCAAATGTCACTGGATTTTTGCCTTGGCTTTACCTTGACTACATAACTCAGCCACAGGATCCTGCTTTCCAGGTCTCCAGTTAGGGTGGGTGATAATGTTTCCCCAGACCTGACTGATGAAGGCTCTCTACTTCAAAGATCTCAGGTAGCGATCAGAATGGATCTACAGTAAAACCATCTGGAAAGGGAGAGAGAACAGTGCAATGATGGATTCTCAACTCAGCCTCACCTCATTCAGAGTCCCACATGGTGACTTATAGATATATAGAATCATAGAATCCCTACTGTGCAGAAGGAGGCCATTTTGACCATCGAATCTGTACCAACTCTCCAACATTGCATGTTACCCAAGCACACCAGCTGTCTCATTCCCTCAACCCTGCTAATGCCCCTCAACTACATATCTTTTTGATTTGGTTTTATTTGATTTATTATTGTCACATATATTAAGCATTGTTTTTGCGCGCTATACAGACAAAGCATACCATTCATAGAGAAGAAAACAAGAAAGTGCAGAATGTAGTGTAACAGTCAGAGCCAGGGTGTAGAAAAAGAGCAATTTAATGCAAGGTAGGTCCATTCAAAAGTCTGATGGCAGCAGGGAAAAAGCTGCTCTTGTGTCAGTTGGTACGTGACCTCAGACTTTTGTATCTTTTTCCTGATGGAAGAAGGAGGAAGAGAGAATGTCCTGGGTGTGTGGGACTCTTAATTATGGTGGCTGCTTTGCCAAGGCAGTGGGAAGTGTAGGTAGAGTCAATGGATGGGAGGTTAGTTTGCGTGATGGATTGGGCTACATTCACGGCCTTTTGTAGTTTCTCATAATCTTGGGCAGAGCAGGAGCCATACCAAGCTGTGATGCAACCAGAAAGAATGCTTCATATGGTACATCTGTAAAAGTTGGTGACAGTTACAGCTGACATGCCAAATTTCCTTAATCTTCTGAGAAAGTAGAGGTGTTGGTGGGCTTTCTTAACTATAGTGTCAGCATGGGGGGCCCAGGGCAGGTTGTTGGTGACCTGGACACCTAAAAACTTGAAATTCTTGACTTTTTCTATTTCATTCCTGTTGATGTCGACAGGGGCATGTTCTCCATTACACTCCCTGAAGTCAATGACAATATCCTTTGTTCTGTTGACATCGAGGGAGAGATTATTGCTGCCGCATCAGTTCACCAGATTCTCTATCTCATTCTTCTACTCTGTTTCGTCATTGTTTGAGATCCGACCCACTACAGTGGTGTCGTCAGCAAATTTGAAAATTGAGTTGGAGGGTAGTTTGGCCATACAGTCATGGGTGTATAAAGAGCATAATAGCGACTGAAAAACAGCCTTGTGGGGCACCAATAATGAGGATGATTGTGGAGGAGGTGCACTTGTGGGCAGAATGCGCAAACTCCACACTGTCCTCGTGATTCCAGATAAACCTGTTGTTGTGAGAATTCTTACTGTGCAAACTCCACACAAACAGTGGAATTGAACCCAGGACCCTGGTGCTGCGAAATAGCAGTGCTATAAAAACTGTGCCACCATGGATAGGTGAGTGACAAGCCACATTAATGTGCACAACTCCCTCATTCTACTTTCCACAGCTTTCTCCTGCACAGTGTTCCTCAGACCAACACCATAGAAATAAAATGATCTGCACAATGATAGTTTGTACCCTTTATCATTGTCAGTTCTAATCCATGTCTTTCATCTCCCACAGGTCTGACAGGCGTGAAACAGAAGATTGTGTGGTAGGAAATCAAAGAGTTCTCAGAGCAGGTCGTGCACGCTTGACGAAGCACTGACATGGGGTTGATACACACCACACACCTTCCATCAGCAAACACACACACATCTGGACAGGATGTCCAAGGGAGATAGCTATGCTATCACCTGGGAAGCCACATATCACTGGTGAAGAGGTGCAGGTGTTGGAGACAGGGACAGCAGTGGAAAATCCACAAAGGACACACAAAGTTCTGCTGAAATGAACATAAATTGAGAGCTCTGGCTGTCATCCAGGTAGAGAAATATTATGGAGCAGCAGCAGATGTGAGGTTCTGTCAACCCTCCCAAGGGCAATACAAATAACTGTAGGAGTCTGTCTCCAGCATGAGTGTCATGATGTCTCAGAATGGATCTCAGGAATTAGTGGGGACACCTATGCAGGCATCAGACACAACAGGTAACTGAGTGTGTGTTGACCTTAGACAATCAACCTGCCAATGCAGATAGGATGGAGGAAATTCTCACCTCATCCATTTGACACAACACTGAGGCAAAGTTTTCTTTGACTCCCCTTCAGTCAGAGCTTCAAATGCTGGCTCCTGTCCTTCTGGCCAAATTTGTCCATGTCCATAATTTGGCAGAGTCCTTACAGGCTCTTAAACTCACACCTGAAATTGCTCCAGAAGTGCCCCTTCACATGGTCGGGCATTTCCCCTCACACTGTCCGGGCAGTGCCAGGAAGCTGTACTGGGGGTTCTCCATGTGAGGGGGAGCGGGAGTCCGTGAGTAGGTGTTCCATGGGCATTCTTTAAGGGGGACTCCCTGATGGGACGGGGGTGGGGGTTCATTGGTTGTTGGGGAGGGGCTGGGATGTAGGGGGTGGGGGCTTTGTCAGCGCTTCCTTCAGAAGAACCTTTTACAAACAACATTGCCAGTGGCGTGGGTTCAATTAGACTCCACCCCGTCAGCATGACAGCATGCCCCTCAACGTTTTTTTTAAGACCCTAAAAATATGAGGGAAGAAACCACCCGTGAGGCCGATGGCTTCAAGGCCGTTTTCTCTGCCTGCCCTTAATTTTGCTCAGGTATCATTTGGGTGTTTTTGTCACTGTGCCAGTTTTAGAATCAATGTTAATAAATCACACCTTTTATTCCAAGTCTCCACCATTCAGTCATCTCCATCATTGCCTCTGACCAGCCAAATGACCATTAGCCTTGAAGAAACTGATTTGATCAAAGTAGAAGATGAGCAATAGGTGTCAATGAAATGGATGGATTATCACATGCAGTGAGGGGTGGGAGTGATATTGAATTCAGCATCCTCAGCAACCCAAGGGTTGTTCAATGAGTGCACTTATATCTCGGGTTGTACCTTTCCTCTGCATCAGCCATACCCTTAGAGGATGGCCTCTGTCTCCAAGAAGCCACCTGTTTGGAAGGGTGAAGATCTGTGGGAGACACGTGGGACAAAGGCATCCCGAAAGCTCCCAGGGTATTTTGCACAGACATGAATGAGCTTCCAACAATAACATACCGACTGAATGTTTATGAAGTGGAAGCTCTTAAATGAATGAATACTCCAGGATGATTTGGGGATGCCTTGACTGCTGTTTGAGTGCATTGAATTCTTCCTTAGACCTGTGGGAATCTAGCCATTGCAGCAAACATGGCCACATCTATAGCAAGGTTTATCTAAGTAGCAATTCTGACAAACATGGTATCAGTCACCCAGGGGATGCACTTGTGAGCAACATATTATCAAATCCTGAAAATGTCACCTGTAGATAGAAGGAACTGGAGGTAACAAAACTCATGATTATGATTAACTTGACAGCCATGAGCAATACAAGATCTATTTGGAAAGAGATCTTGATCATGGAGGCTTTGGAGGACCAAGGAAACTTGAACCTCCTGAGGCATTATCTAGACAGCATACAGGAATGAGATAGAGAATCTGGTGAACTGGTGCCCTAAAAATAATCTCTCCCGCAATGTCAGCAAAATGAAGGAGATTGTCATTGACTTCAGGAAGCGTAAAAGAGAACTTGTATCTACATCAACGGGGATGAGGTAGAAAGGGTCGAGAGCTTCAAGTTTTTAGGTGTCCAGATCACCAACAACCTGGTCCCCCCATGCCGACACAATACTTTTCACTGTATGTTAATACACGTGACAATAATAAATCAAATCAAATCAAGACAAATATTACTCAGCTGATCCCCTATCTGTAGAACCTGTGTTGGGAGAGGTATTGTGTCCTTTGAGCTGGATATCAATGTTAATTTAGTCTGCCCCATGGAGTAGTGTGCAGTTAAAGAGAAGGTAGCTGCTGCTGCTCCTGCTGTTGGTGCTTTTGCAGTTGGAATTGCTGATCCTCATCAGAGGACCATGATAGAGCTTTATAAACAGCTCCCATGCTCCTGTGAACAATGACATCTGAGAACTGAAGATCAAAGTAAAACAAAACTCCAAAAAGGCAGGAATGACCTCCAAAGTGCTGGAAATTGCTTGCAAAGCACACTCTTGGAATAATTCTGAGAGGGAAATCCTTGCAATCAACTAAGGAAGCATCTGTCATGGTTCTGCATTTAAGGTCTTTCTAGTCTGTCAATTTCACAGCTCTGTCAATTCCTCCACTGCTCTGACCTGGCATGTCTCCGAGAGCTCAGGAAATCCATGCATGGCAGTTACAGCTCGAATGCAGATTACTCAATTGCCACTTTGCAAACAACCGTTGGCCCACCTGCCTCCCAGGGGTTGAAGCATCAGGAAAGCTTTTGCCCCGCTTCAGAATATGCACCAGTTAATTAGAAACATCAGTAGTACCATTGGGGTGGTTGTTCTCCCCATTGTCGCTGAGGAGGGCACGAAATGTGATGTGGTTAAGCATATGCCAGGCATTGGCACAATGCCAAATCTCCCCATTTCGGATGAGCTTGTGACCAGACTTTGCATCTCATCCATATTAACGGAACTGAATAGAAATCCCAAGGTCCGAATGCAGGGTCATTATGACCTGATGTATTAACTCTCCATAGATACTGCGTGATCTGCTGAGTATTTTCAGCATTTTCTGTTTTAATTCCTGTTTTAATTACTGTTTCAGCCTGCAGTAAAGCTATATTTTCTTTCATATTTTAATTGTGCATTTTGCTGCAAGTATTATCCAGTTTCACTAGAGAGTCTGCCATTCCTTCATTATTCTTGGTTTCGCTGCAAAGCAAGATTGAACTCTCTCAGCATGCTGTGTTTCACTCTATGGGCCCAATTTTACCATTGTGTCGCGCCCGTTTTCTGGTGTGAAAATGTGGTAAAGTCAGGTATGAGGCCATTAACACGATCCACGCCCCCGTCCGCGCAGATGGCCACTTTACCGAGGCCTAAATGCATGCATTTAAATTGAATTAATGAACTGCCTGCCCAACTTTATCCCCCTTTCCCTCTTTACCACCGCCAATCTGGAACTGCACCAAAATGGACATGCTGAATAGAAGTCTGTTTCAGGCGCTCCAGCTGCTGAAGAGGTGAGTTCAGCACTTCCGATGGCTCTCTGATTCAGGTCAGTGGCGGGGGGAGAGGGGGAGATGGGTTAGATCATTCTCTGGTAGGGGGGGAGGGGCAAATGAGGCCAGATCATTCACTGGGGGGAGGGAAGGAATGAGGCCAGATCATTCTTTGGGCCACTCTGTGGGTGACCAGTAGGGGGGAAGGGGGCAGGGGGTCGCGCTCAGTCTGGGTAGTGGGAGAGGTGGGTGGATAAGGGGGACAGTGATGTCCTTGGGCACCAGCGCTCCCGTTTTTTTGTTCCCGGGCCACTTTCTCCCCTTTTTGTGTCCTGGGAGCGATCTGACACGGGCGTGCTTTATCAATCTTTTTTCTAACTGCACATGCGCAGTTTGGAACTCCAATCATTTCAGGTGTGCTAAGCCCTGTCCATAGCACAATTCAGACCCACGATATTTTTTCCAGGCTAAGTGCGTATGGGGGGGTTGCCTGAAAGCAGATTTCCAAGTTGGACCTGAATTGCGTCCAGATTCAGCACTTGGAATGCAAATGGTAAAATCAAGCCCGATGTGGTTGATTTTGCCTATTGATGGTAAGGGAAAATGGACAACCAGCGCTAGTTAGTTATACACTATTCCTAAAATTCCTTTTCACTGAAGTCTGGGAAGGTTGCCTAATAAACAGCCAATCTATTGCTGCACATGTTCTTCCACAGTCGAAAGGTAACATCAGCCTACATTTCTCCTGGTGTTTCAATACTATCTGTTTCAGGATACGTCCCGTTGTTTTTTCAACTATAGATGTCTGCTTCCTAAGACTGCAGTTCCTTGAAATAGCCATCTGTTTTTTTTTTGTAAATTAGCATCATACTTGCATTGCTCCACCCCCTTGGCATTGCTCCCATTTTTGGTGATTCTGTCAATGTAAGGTGTGAACACTCAAAGATTTATAACTTTTTTTTGCAACTATTTTCTCTGGCCGTTCACATGTCCCCACCGCTGCCAGCGAGGAAGGGGAATTTGGCACTCAGCCAAATCTCCGTTCACTACAGCAGGACTGGAGAATCCCAGCTGCGGGTGAGGTGGGAGAATCCCAGCCCGGGTGAGGTGGGAGAATCTGGCCCCATGTATTCAGAATGTTTGCGGTGACACGCAATCTAGTGCTGCATTGTGTCGTGACTGATTATTACTTTGTCATGTCTTCCGGTAATTGAACCTGACGTATAACAATCATTTCTGTTTCTCATACAGAAAACTGCTGGCAAGCTTTTTGATTACATTCTTAGCCCTTTCTGGTTGACTTGAATCATTCTGTGCGCAATATTACTGTGAAGGCACTTGCTGCTGTCAACATCAGCCGTTACTGTTCTGAGACCATCCAGTAACTTCCAGGGATAAGGCACTTTATTCTAATGGGATCATGATGTGACTTATTCAGCAAGTGTTTTCATAAAGTTTCCTTTCCATTTTCTATGCACCACTATACAGGTCCAAGATATATTAATCGCTACTGGCATGACTGCTCCCCACAGGATGCTGCCCCCCTCCCCCCTTCATGGAGCACTAACATTTTTCTCTTACTATAAAGTACCCTTATAGATAATTGCATCGCCATTTCAGGTATCCATAATGCTACATGTTCCCTGACACATAAGTCAGAAGTATACCACTTCACAGTAGTCAGTCAATCATATTTTGCACTCATCTAATAAATTGTTCTGGAACTTTCTAATCTGAAACAGCTACAGCTGCGTTCCTGAAACAAATATGTTGTTTTATTATTTTGCAAGCTCGAGGCTTGATCCCACCCTTCTTCCTGACTCTCAGGCTGCCATCAGAGCTCTGAATACTAATGATCCTGTTGACCGAAACAAATTCTTGGTCCGGAGCCCTAATTGCCGCCCACAGCACCGCATTACTCCTCATGACTTTGTGATGATCCAAGTTCTTAGATGTGTGAGAACCTTGCAACCATTTCCGTTCAGCTTTGCAGCCCATCTGCTCTGTCATCAGGATCGCTGTTGCTTCAGGTTACCAATCCGAGCAAAGAAAGGAAAGCCGTTGGGAGCTGGCTTGCCTTCAGACATTGCACTATTTGCATCTGTTTCATTTTGTGCTTTTGGCACACGTTCCACATCATTATTTAATTCCATTTATATTCCCATTTGCTCTGGTGCTCGATGCATTTTGTGAGCTTGCTGTTAATGTCCCTGTGCAGTGGATGAAAAATACATACACCTAAGTAATCCCCAGTATGTTCCTGTTCGTTCAGTTCTGTTGCTGTTTTGCTGCTGCAACAGGAAAGTATGTTTTTAATAATCTTGCTGGTTATGCATAAATCATAGAATCAATGCTTAGGCACAAAGGAGGCCATTTGGCTCACTGAAATTAATGGTTTAGAAATTGAATATCATTGCATCCATTCTTCAGATGACAATTTAGCAACCAAGTATCCAAAAGGGTACTCATCCACGCCATCATCAAGTGGCTGTATTGGATTGGACACTGCTGGGTACCTATGGCATTCAAAAATGTTATTAACATATTTAAATCACAGACAGAATCATAGAAAGCCTACAGTAGAGAAGGAGGCCACTCTGCCCATCAAGTCTGCACCAATAACAATCCCACCCAAGCCCAATCCCTGTAACCCCACATACTGACCCCGCTAATACCTCTAACCTACGCATCCCGGGATACGAAGGGCCAATTTAGCACCTAACCCACACATCTTCGGAGGAAACTGGAGCATCCAGAGGAAACCCACGCAGACACGGGGAAGAATGTGTCAACTCCACGCAGACAATGATCCAAGCCGGGAATTGAACCTAGGCCCCTGGAGCTGTGAGGCAGCAGAGCTAATGACTGTGCCACCATGCCGCCTCCCCCCTGCCCCCCCTCAAAGCCACATGTTCTCATTGGACCCTCTTCCCAAAATTATTTGGGGGGGGTTTCTCTGGCATGTTTCTGGCAGAAGCAGGTGACCCGCTATTTGTTGGTGGCAGGGTTTTTCTGGTCCTACCGTCGTTATTGGGATTTTCCATTGATTGCATCCCAATCCAACAGGAAACCAGTGGCAGGGTGTGTGTCAGTAGGAACAGAAGATCCCAGCGGCATGGAGAATTCTGGCCTCTGTCACTGTTTCTGACTTACTACACGGCCAATGAGTTACACGGCTCATTCAAACTAACAATTAGGAAGGACCGAATTCACTCAACTCACCCTTCCATGTAAGAGATGGGTTGGATGTTAGCTTGCCCTTCGACTACTATCGTTTGCCCCTGGCTGGAGAAGAAGAGAGAGCTGCTAAGCTGATCAGACCACACTTGACTGGAATAAATTCATTCCAAAACAGTCAGAAGCAGTAGCTTCTGGGAGAAGAGGACATTGCACTAGAGACCATACAATGTGGATCTTCAGGGGTCTTTTACCTCAACCTCACTGAGAAGCAATCAGTGAGGGGACTTTACTTCATCAAGGAGGCTATAACTGAACTATGTCATCTGATGTAATCATACACAAGCGAGGATCATAGAATCCTACAGTGCAGAGGGAGGCCATTTGGTCCACCGAGTCTGCACCAACCACAATCCCAGCCAGGTCCTATCCCCATAACTCCATACATTTACCCTAGCTAGTCCCCCTGACAGTAAGGGGCAACTCAGCATGGCCAATCCACCTAACCTGCACATCTTTGGACTGTGGAAGGAAGCCGGAGCGCCTGGAGGAAAGACATGCAGACACGAGGAAGATGTGTAAACTCCACACAGACAATGACCCAAGCTGGGAATTGAACCCGGGTCCCTGGCAGCTGTGAGGCAGCAGTGTTAACCACTGTGCCACCGGGCCACCCCTAGGGGAGGATAGGAGCAGCATTGGTTACACAGTCCCTTGAGCAGTTAACATGAGAAACTTCCACCTCCCTTTTTCCTCAGTCCTTTGGGATCCAGGATGACTTCCTTCCACTCTAGTCTGATGGGTTCTGAAATGATTTTAAGTCCAGTGCACAATCTGCACACTCTGTGGCAAACACTCGCTCAACAATAGCATGTGAGCTGTTGAAATAGTTCGTACCTTCCAGAGTTGGTCTTTTCTTTGTGTTCACTTTTATATCATGCAGCAGCAGCTATGCTATTGCCCAATTGTCCAATTACTAACTTGGCAAACGATCTTCCAAGAGAACAAGATCACTTTAACATCATGGACCTTCATGTAATAAAAGATTGATTACCCCCAGCACCCACACCTCCCACCCCTGAAACACTTCCTAACAGCTCTAATTTCAATGAAAAGCAACTCTCCCATTCCTTTGAATTACTGAGCTACAACAGTGAAAATTTTCTTGTATTTATTTACCTACAAGTGGTTCATCCATCATATGGACGTGACTAGGACCCTTGGTTGCTGTCAGACTGGAGTCTGTGGTCCTGGTCATGCCCACATGGTTAACCATGAATCAAATACATTTCCTAATGACAGCGGAACTCTTTGAAGATCAATTCTGATAAGTTCAGTTTATTCTTAACTCATTTACTCGTCCAAACGCCATTGGGCATAATTCCCATTGCAAATCAAAAGACACCAAATGGCAAAGCTATTGCGTCTGCACAAATAAATGTAAGTGGGAATGGTCATGACATTACATTTACAGTTTTTTTTAAGTTTATTTATTAGTGTCACTAATTGGCTTACATTAACACTGCAATGAAGTTACTGTGAAAATCCCCCAGTCGCACCGATTTGGGTACACTGAGGGAGAATTTAACATGGCCATTGCACCCAATCAGCATGTCCTTTTCCCATTTGGAATGTAGTTAAATGTTTGATGACTTTTTAAAAAGCTGTCCCAAAACAGTTACATTTCACTCAGGCTGGTTCCAGACCCTTCTATGTTTAGTCATTGGAAGTGATTTCATTGAGTTCAAGCTGTTGACTGCAAAATTCTGCAACTGGTAGTTATAGTGTAGCTGTATAAAACAGGAATCATCCTTTTTCCAAATATGCTCATGTCAATTTTATGTCATTCACAAACAAATTGATGAGGAAAATATTGATTATTGCAATAAAATTCAAAGAACTTGCAAAACAACAAAAATCAAGGTGAATCAGAGATAAGGATTTGAGCAGGAATGCATTACACTTCCTTTATTCCAGCACAGAGACCAATAGCAACTAAAATTTAACATTATTAAGACAGACTGTGGCTTCCATGGAGTCAATGAACATGTCGTGAGTAGGTACACCTCATTCAGAATCATATCACTACAGCTCACTGTCAACTGTGGTTATGGTCCCTTGGACTCTATGCACATATCTGTGGTACTGCAACACTGTATAACTATGTTAGAACTTATATGGAGGAAACCTTAGTCCTTGAGACCGTAACACCATAAAATATAGGAGCAGAATTAAGCCATTCAGCCCATCGAGTCTGCTTTGCCATTCAATCGTGGCTGATAAGTTTCTCAACCCCATTCTCCTGCCTTTTCCCCATATCCTTTAACCCCCTTACCAGTCAAGAACCTATCTATCTCCGTCTTAAAGATACGCAATGACCTGGCCTCCACAGCCTTCTGTGGCAATGAATTCCAATGATTCACCACCCTCTGGCTGAAGAAATTCTGCCTCATCTCAGTTTTAAAGGTGCATCCCTTCACTCTGAGGTTGTGCCATTGAGTTCTAGTCTCTCCCACTAGTGGAAACATCCTCTCCATGTCTAGTCTATCTAGGCCTCTCAGTATTCTGTAAGTTCCAATTAGATCCCCCCTGATCCTTCTAAACTCCTTCAAGTATAGACCCAGACTCCCCAACTGCTCCACATATGAGGAACCTTTCATTCCTGGGATCGTTCTTGTGAATATCCCATAGAATTAGAGGCTTAAAAGACTCTACTTAGCTATGTCTAAAAAAAACTCTCCAGTATTGAGCTTGACTAATGTGCAACAAGTGAGGAACTTTAGACCTTGGATGACTCAAATAGGCAGTTTCCCAATCCAACTTGGTGCAGTTGTACAACTACAAATCGCCCAAACTCCAACAATGCTTGTTTTCCCTTTTTCTGTTTTTCTGTTTTAGAATAATGACGCATAGTTCCTAACCAAAATGTTCATGTTAAGCCTCATGGAAGCTACATTTTTTTGCAAACGAGAAAGAATGTAAAGTTACTGCATAATAGGCACTTTGTAACATGAACGCGTCTGCTTTTAATTTGATGTGCTCTCTCTAAGCCAGTCTCCCAAGGTAGAAGAGAGTGTCTGATAAAAGGGCGGAATTTTGTTGATGCTGGATGAATTTCAGAGATCGCACCACCTGCAGTTCAGAATGTTTAAATGTCAAATGTCACTGGACTTAAACGGCTGAAAACCCAGTCAGCGCAAATAAATATCTTTAACTCTACTGATGTCGTTAACAAACAACTTTATTGCATAAACTGACTCTTGAAAACATTTTTACATTTGAACACTATATTTGCCAATTTTTTTTAAAGTCCCTGCAGGATACAGACACATAACTCATGATCAATTTACCTCAGCCTCTAATGTTGTTCAGTAGAGCTCCAAAACAAAATAGCGACTAACCATGAGAAAGCGGCCAGTTTCTGCATAATGCTTCTTGAGCAATAAGATGGAACCCACCCCTGCGTGGGGGAGTTTGCAGAGAAAATTTTGAGGCCTGAATGTGCTACTTCATGGAGAAGGCAGCAAGTTGACCATCTTTAATCACTTGAGGCATTAGCAATCCTTTTAAAAAATCCAATCTGATTTTACAGTGGATTATTTATCATTTCAAACTGGTTTCGTTCACATTTTACTTTTGCCTTTTATCTAATTGTGTTTGTAGACGCTATGAATCCCACCATTTTGACGCCATTTTCTCTTAGCTCTCAAGAATCTGTACCATGTGCAGATGAAAAACTGAAAGGACATTCCCATTGCAGGTCTCTACTGATTATGCTATACACCAGAGAGTCTGCTCGGTGTCACCGTCAATAATGCATCAGAGGTCAACAACTCAATGACCTGAAATTGTCAAGAGGTACAAAATATTTTCATAGAATCATAGAATCACTACAAGGCAAAAGGAGGTCGTTCAGCCCATCGGGTATGCACCGAATCTCTGATAGAGTATCTTATCCAGGCCTATCTTATCCAGTATCTTATTCCTTGCCCTATCCCCATAACCCCACACATTTATCCCACTAATCCCCCGACCCTACACATCTTTGGACAAGGGAAAATTTAGCACGGCCAATCTACCTAACGTACACATCTTTGGACACCATGATCAATCCATCTAAACTGCACATCTTTGGACTGTGGGAGGAAACCAGGGCACCTGCAGGAAACCCACACAGATTTGGGGAGAATGTGCAAACTCCACACAGACAGTGACCCATGGCTGGGCACATATTGTTCATAATAAATATGATTTGCATCTAATTATTTTACTTAGATACAGCTGCATTACAGGGATTTCCTTATTACCAGATAATTCTCTTCACTTAAAAGTGGCAAATTAAAAAATGCATTGTGTTACAACAAAGCTCTTCCTCATCTCTGTTCAATGATACAATATAATCTCATATTTACTGGATGTTTGTGCTGTTTTTGCTGCTCCTGGCCTCCACTTGATCTTTTCAACGGTAGTTAAACATATAGCTAGGTACAAAGAATAAGAATGTTAATTAGAAGTATATCAAATGTTACTGCTCAGTAAGGTAATGAAAGGGAGAACTTTATTTAAATTTTTATTAGCCACTTGCATGGTGTACAGATGTAACAGACCACCATAAAATAGCACTGAACTCTTAAGAGTAATTGTAAAACAAGGTTTGTTTAAAAAAATGTGTAAACATTGTTACCAGATATGCTAGTCAAACACCTAACATGTTCCTCTTAAAACTCAGGGGCAAGTGTGGCCTTTAAGCAACACACTTAAAGAGGATAAGAAATAATTAGATCATAGTGTACAGAAGTCAATCAGTTCCCATTTTTGTTTTAGTTATTTTTGAGTTGACATAATACTGGAAAGATAATGAGCTGAATTTTCCAGCCCTTCCCATTGACAGGATCTTCCAGTCCCATTGATGGTGACCCCGTCTGGCAGCTTCCCCGGCCAATAAGCAATGCAAAGTGCAGTTGACATTGACATTGAGTGTTACGGTGGCAAGGTCGTTGGCACTGTTGCCTCAAGGCACCAGGGGCCGGGTTCAATTCCATTCTCAGGTGATTGTATGGAGTTTGCACATTTTCCCTGTGTCTGTGTAGGTTTCCTCCGGGGCTCTGGTTTCCTCCCACAGCCCAAAGGTGTGCGTGTTAAGTGGATTGGCCATGCTAAATTGTGTCAGGAAATTTCATAGGGTAAATATGTGGATTTACTAGGATAGGTTGTTAGTGCAGGCTGGATGGGCTGAATGGCCTCTTTCTGCACTGTCAGGATCCTATGATTGGAAGATCCCATTGCCAGCCAATGGTGAACCGCCTACACATGCCATAGAAGCAGGTGAGGGGTGGGGGTGCTGTGGAATCACACCCAACATTTATTATCCATCCCTAGTGGCCATGAGAAGATAGTGGTATAACTTCTCCTTAAACGGCCTCAGCCATTTCTGTGAGACTTAGTCTTATTCTGCCGCTCTTTCAACCACATTGTGTCTCATTTGGAGAGGAACCCGCATGTGATGGTGTCTCTGTGACAATACTGATCTTGGCCTTCTCAATGGCAAAGGTCATGTGCTGAGAGGAGCTATTGAAGTAAACCTGATGAGTACTGCAGTGCATCGTTAAGTGGTATACATTCAGAAAATCACCCAGGGTCAAGGTGTGTCAGTGCAGTGGACAGAACATCTGCAACAGTGCTAACACAACAACAGAACAGGAAGTCAAGGTCAAAAAGCTTAACTCAACAACTTACCACAAATATCCATTGCTGGTGAAGAAGGAAAAATACCCATGTGTTAAAGTGCCAAGCTATAAATCATACTTCCTATCATGATTTCATACAATTCACAGATTCAACAGCCCTGTAGGTTGAATTTCCAATCTTCCGTGAGGCATGCTGAACATAGGCACGCTTTGAAAATAGCGCTCCATAGTGGCTGCAGAATGCTCTGCAATTTTCAAAAGAAGGGTGGGCAGGTGAGAAGCAGAAACTCACATATAAGAACATAAGAACATAAGAAATAGGAGCAGGAGTAGGCCATCTAGCCCTTCGAGCCTGCCCCGCCATTCAATAAGATCATGGCTGATCTGTCTTGTCTCAGTTCCACATTCCCGCCCTCTCCCCATAACCCTTAATCCCCTCTCTTATCAAAAACCCATCAACCCGCGTCTTAAAAATATTTAGCGAGGCAGCTTCCACCACTTCAACGGGCAGAGAATTCCAGAGATTCACCACCCTTTGAGTGAAGAAGTTCCTCCTCAACTCCGTTCTAAACCGCACCCCCCCTTTATCTTGAGGCTGTGCCCCCTAGTCCTACTATCCTTTCTGAGCGGGAAGAGTCTCTCCATCTCTATCCTATCCATCCCATTCATCATCTTATATGTCTCAATGAGATCTCCCCTCATTCTTCTAAACTCTAACGAGTACAAGCCTAGTTTATTCAGCCTCTCCTCATAGCTCAACCCCCTCAACTCCGGCATCAGCCTAGTAAACCTCCTCTGCACTCCCTCCAAGGCCAAAATATCCTTGTGTAAGTACGGCGCCCAAAACTGCACACAGTACTCCAGCTGCGGCCTCACCAATGCCCTATACAGCCGCAGCAAGACCTCCCTACTTTTATATTCAATCCCCCTCGCTATGAAGGCCAGCATCCCATTCGCCTTCCTGACCACCTGCTGCACCTGCAAGCTGGGTTTTTGCGACTCATGCACAAGGACCCCGAGGTCCCTCTGCACCGTCGCCTGCTGCAGTTTTTCGCCATGTAAGTGATAATCCTTCCTACCATTATTCCTACCAAAGTGGACCACCTCGCACTTGCCAACATTAAATTCCATTTGCCATTTCCTGTCCCATTCGCCCAGCCTATCTAGATCCTTCTGTAGACTCTCCACACCCTCCGCACAATTTGCCTTTCCTCCAATCTTGGTGTCATCAGCATATTTCGACACCCTACACTCGGTTCCCTCCTCCAGATCATCTATATAAATGGTGAATAGCTGAGGCCCCAGCACCGACCCCTGGGGCACTCCACTAGTCACCATCCGCCAATCCGAATAGCACCCATTGACCCCCACTCTCTGCCTCCTATTTGACAACCAATCCTCTATCCACGCTAACACCCTACCCCCAACTCCCTGTCCCCTGACCTTCTGCAATAACCTCCTGTGAGGTACCTTGTCAAACGCCTTCTGAAAATCCAGAAAGACCACATCCACCGGCTCTCCTCTATCCACCGCCCTAGACACATCCTCATAGAACTCCAGTAAATTTGTCAGACACGACTTCCCTTTAACGAAACTGTGCTGCGTCTGCTCTATCAAGCAATTCCTCTCAAGATGCCTCGCTATTTCCTCCTTGATGACGGATTCTAACATTTTACCTACAATCCTACAATATCTCCAATTCTACATTTTTTTACCTGGCGGTTAACCTCTTTGAAGGTCTTGCTAATTATTAATGTGTTGGAGAGAAACAGAACTACATTTTAAAATCTGAGAATGGGAAGAATGAACCCATGATCAATGTCTCAAAGGATGAGGGCAGCAGATGCCTGGGGACACCATCTCTTGGAAGCTCTCCTTCAAGCTGCTCAATATCCTAACTTGGGAATCTATTGTCGTTCCTTCACTGTCACTGGTCAAAATTTTGGCTAGGCCAGCATTTATAACCCATTCCCAGTTTCCCTTCAGAAGATGGTAGTGAGTTGCCTTCTTTAAGACTGCGCTCCATGTAATGCTGGTCAAAATTCTGGAACTCTCTTTCTAACAGCACCATGGGTGTACCTGCATTACATGGATTGCAGTATTAAAGAAGACAACTCACTATCATCTTCTGAAAGGAAACTGGGGATGGGTTATAAATGTTGGCCTAGCTAGAAGCGCCCACAATGGAAAAGAATTAAGTGCACGGTCGTCGGGAACACAGTTGACTTCGGGCAGGAGTTTTCCAGCATTGGGGCAAGCACGGCCGAAAAATCCCTCCCCCGGTCTCCAGAGCCAGTTCTGTTTCCTGCTGATTAAACACTGAGTTCACCTCCAGCCCAGTGAGCAGCTTTGCATATGGAAATAACATTGCGGGAGCCGAGTAGATGTGACATGGAGTCAGGACACAGATGACCCACGCATTGAACTCTATCCTCAGGATGGAAAATCCAGCCCCATGAAGCTTGTCATTTCGTTCTCGAAACGCTGTGAATTTGGTAGAGTGGCATAGAGTAGAAAGGAAGAATTGTCTAAATAGAACAGCAACTCTTACTTGGGAATTGCCGATTAGCCAGTTTATGTGAAAAATATCAGTCTGTACTTCAATTCACATTGTGCCTCGTCATCATCTCATTTTGTAGAGATAGACTGGTGCATTTGGAGGCTTCATTATATGGTGAAGAGTCATTGATGGTTACCGGTGTAGATACAGAATGAAAGAACCTAAGGACAAGCTAAATCACTGGCCTGTGAGAATTTTAGCACTTGAGAAAATGTACACAAAAACTGTGGATCAAACTTGTCCTTACAGGGGCGAGTTATCTTATTTGCTTTTTTTGTTCAATACATTAGGACACCAAATGAAATGTGCAGAAGGGATTAATAGATGATATTCTAGATGTTACTTTATTACAATTCTTTCTTTGGTGTAACGGATTGCTGCTGCAATTCCCATTGCTGCAACTGAGGCAGGTACCACAACTGAAAATGGCATCAAGAGTGAACTTGAACAGGCGTGACTTTGCATTGCTGTTTGGAAACCTAGTTAGAACACTGGCAAAAGATTAATTATTTATCCAACTTAACCAATCACTTGCTTTTAGAATAGAGGGAGAATAAAGAACAGGGGACAGGGTGGCATAGAAAGATTTACACTTGCCTCTGGGGTGGCACCGTGGCACAGTGGTTAGCACTGTTGTCTCACAGTACCAGGGACTCGGGTTTGATTCCATCCTTGGCTGACTGTGTGGAGTTTGCACATTTCCCTTGTCTGTGGGGTTCCCTCCAGGTGTTCTGGTTTCTTTCCACAGTCCAAAGAAGTGCAGGTCAGGTGGATCGGTCATGCTAAATTGCCCCTCATATCCCAAGATGTGTAGGTTAAGTGGAATTAACCATGGGAAATGTGTGGTGCTATGGGGACAGGGCAGGGGAGAGGGCATGAGTTAGATATTCTGTCAGAGAGTCAGTGCAGACTCAGTGGGCCGAATGGCCTCTTCTGCACTGTAGAGATTGTATGACTCAATGATTGCCTGCTCTGGGTTTAAATCCAGCCTAGGCTGATTAAAGGTCAGTGCTCTCTATTAGGGTCTCAATAAGGTTCCGACTGGGCATGGGACACAACACAAAACTCTCCCTTTTTAGCTCTAACTGATAACACCCCCCAGAGGCGCTGCATATGTCTGATGTCAGAAGTGTGATGTAGTGAGAGGCTACTCTTCTGAGGTGGGTTGGGGGGTGGGGGTCGGGGTGGCGGGGGGAGGTGGCGTGGGGAAGGCAGGGGGAGTGTGGAGTGGGTGGGAGTTGGTAGTGAAGGGGGTGTGCTAGAGAAGGATAGACAGTTTTATTTTGGATTTGACTCTATGGTGTCTGATGTGGGAATGCTAGGATTTATACTGGATGCCCGATATGTTAAGTATATCATTCCCAGCATTTAAAACCCTCGCCTTTTTGTTGGGGGTGATGGGGGAGAGGAATAGATAGGATAATTTATGAGAACAACTAACTCTAATTGAAGTTGGAGTGGCACGGCGGCACAATGGTTAGCACTGCTGCCTCACAGCATTAGGGACCCAGGATCAATCCCAGCCTTGGATTGCTGTCTGTGTGGAGCTTGCACATTCTCCCCATGTCTGCATGGGCCTCTCTGGATGTGCCAATTTCGTCTCACAGTCCAAAGACTAAGTTGACTGACAATGCTAAATTGACCCTAGTATTGGGAATTAGCAGGATAAATATATGGAGTGATGGGAATAGGGCCTGGGTAAGATTGTGGTTGGTGCAGACACAGTGGGCCAGGTGGCCTCCTTCAGCACTGTAGGGATTCTATGAAGCTTCTTTTTCTGTGTTCCACATTAGCTGCTGTTTCTCAATAGCAACAAAAGCTTGCATTTATGTAGTGCTTTTACTGTAAAAAAATGTCCCACTGCAGCTCACAGGAAGTTTATCAAATAAAATTTGGCATTGAGTCACATAAGGGGTTATTTGGGCCAAAGGTTTGGTCAAAGATATAGATTTTAAAGATGGTCATAGAGGAGCAATGTTAGACTGAGAGCTGGAGAAGGTTAGGGAAGGAATTTCAGATCTTGGGACTTAACAGCTGCCAACAGCAATGGGAGCGCAACAATGGATCAGAATTGGTGCAGTGTAGACATCTTAGAGAGCTGTAAGGGAACAGTGAAGCTGAGGAAGAATTTGAAAGTCAGAATGAGAATTTTATATCATAATCTGCATTTAAGGGGGAGCAGCATGACATTACTAGAAAGGCAATGGCTGGGATTTTACCATTTTGCCGACCATGAGAATCAGAGCGGGCGAGGGTAGGAACATGGAAAGATCCGTTAACCTCAGGCAGTTTTGGGACAAGCGAGGCCGTAAAATCCAGTCCAATGTCTCATGTGATCCAGTCTCAGTTTCACTTTGGCCTGTGAGCAGAACACTGTACACACAGCTCAGCTCTTCAAACTCTAAACGCCTGTATAAATGTTCTCACGTGCTTAATCTCAACAACTTAACCCACAAGGTGTCCCAATCCCTTATGATTGATTGGTGGCTTTATATCATTATAAAAACACAACATGGGTTTCAGCAATGGCCAAACAATGTGGTAGCAAGATTAAATACAGGTACAGTATGGTAATCAGCCTTAGATCATGTTACACGGCATAAAACGACCCCAGCCACAGGGATCGGCGCTGGGGCCTCAGCTATTTACCATTTATATCGATGATCTGGAGGAGGGGGCTGAGTGTAGGGTGACGAAATTTGCTGATGACACGAAGATGAGTGGAAAAGCAAATTGTGCGGAGGGTGTGGAAAGTCTGCAGATGGATCTGGATAGGCTGAGCGAGTGGGCAAGGACCTGGCAGATGGAGTACAATGTTAGCAAGTGTGAGGTTATCCACTTTGGCAGGAATAATAGTAGGAGGGATTACTATTTAAAGTGAGAAAAGCTGCAGCATGCTACGGTGCAGAGGGACCTGGGGGTCCTTGTGCATGAGTCGCAAAAACCCAGTCTGCAGGTGCAGCAGGTGATCAAGAAGGTGAATGGGATGCTGGCCTTTATAGCGAGGGGGATATAATATAAAAGCAGGGAGGTCTTGCTGCAACTGTACAGGGCACTAGTGAGGCCGCAGCTGGAGTACTGTGTGCAGTTTTGGTCGCCGCACTTGCGCAAGGATATTTTGGCCTTGGAGGGAGTGCAGAGGAGGTTCACTAGGCTGATACCGGAGATGAGGGGGTTAGACTATGAAGGGAGACTAAATAGACTGGGTCTGTACTCGTTGGAGTTTAGAAGGATGAGGGGGGATCTTATAGAGACGTATAAGATAATGAAGGGGATGGATAGGGTAGAGGTAGAGAGATTCTTCCCGCTCAGAAAGGACAGCAGGGCTAGAGGGCACAGCCTCAAGATAAGTGGGGGGCAGTTTAGAACAGGGTTGAGGAGGAACTTCTTCACTCAAAGGGTGGTGAATCTCTGGAATTCTCTGCCCGTTGAAGTGGTGGAGGCTACCTCGCTAAATATATTTAAGACACGGGTAGATAGGTTTCTGATAGACAGGGGAATTAAGGGTTATGGGGAGAAAGCGGGAAAGTGGAACTGATCCACTTCAGATCAGCCATGATCTTATTGAATGGCGGGGCAGGCTCGAAGGGCTAGATGGCCTACTCCTGCTCCTATTTCTTATGTTCTTATGTTCTTATGAACCTTGGTCAGATTGTGATGAAGCTATAGTGTCAGGGGGTGCTAAGAACCACAGTGTGGTGACTGCACAGGAAGCTTTGTAGACTGCTTAAATAAAGAAGTGGTAAGTAAACAGATCCGTTGAGGTAAGATTGCAATGCATACCTTGCCAGTTCAGTTAGTGCATCGAATGGACCAGCATTAGGTCAGCACGGTCGGGAAGAGTGTGTAACCAGGGTATGGACTGGATTGATCGCGAATGAGGGAGAGTCAAACAAAATTTAAAAAACAAAAGATCTGTCATAAAAATCAGTCCAAGAAAGTTGTAATTATAATAGTTGGAGCTTTGAAAAAGCATGTGGGAGTGTCTACAGCAACGTTGATCCCAGATAGTATAGGGGAAGGAAGGTCAAAGGAATATTGTCAGAATGTCTACAAAATTCCCCAGCTTGTTTAGGGATGCAGCTGACTGAAGTTTAAACATTGTACAGAGCTATAGGTTCCTGATTCAGGTTTGTCTAAACTAGGCAAGCAAGCCATAAAAATTTACCTCGCAATTGTAAATGAAGATCAACACAAGCAGAGCACCGATATCAGGATTTACATAGGAAAAGCTAAAAAATCCTCAAAAGTTATGAGCTATACTGGAAGGCCAGTTCAGCTCAGTGACTATCACTGTTAGCTGTGCAGATACATGGATTTGGGCCAGTATCTGTGGGAGTTTGTGCATTCTGCCCGTGGTTGCATGGGTTTCCTCCGGGTGCTCCGGTTTCCTCCCACACCCCAAAGATGTGCTCTTACGCTGATTGGTGTAACAAATTGTCCCTAAATTATTCTCCCCTCAATCTGGTTTCCAATGTGGGTGCCATAAGCATAGACATGGGTCAAGGGTGGAAGAGGAAAAGCACAATGTTAAAATAGCGGTGCGGGCTCGTTGGGCTGAAGGGCCTGTTTCCCATGCTGTGTTGTTCTTTGTTCTTTGTTCTTTGATAACAGCTTATAGAATCCACAGACTGCTTCAGCAGCAGATGTAGAGAAAAGGGAATGCAGTGTCATTTTTCAAACACAAAAAGAATTATTGAGTTGGTGATTGCATCCATTCCCATGGAGGTGTTCCAGAAAGATCCACTACACAAACTGAAAACATATAGCATTGAAGAACTCCTCAAGGATGGACTTAAGTACCCAAAGCTCACAGGTGCTAAGTACAATCCAAATTGTTGATGCAATCACTGGAATACCTAAACCCGGCAAGACATGTGGAAGGTGTGGCCTTTTGCATGCACCAAGGAAATGCCCAGATTTCCAGCAATTCTGCTCGGCATGTAGCAGAAAGGGCCAATGGCAGCAGCAATGTACTCGATCAAAGATTGATGCAGCTATAAAGAGCTATGCGCTGATCCAGAAAAAACTGTACATGACAGATACATTCAAGCACTAAGAATGACCACCCGATTTCCCATCAGAAACATAAACATGAGGTGATTGGCATTTTGATCTGATCTTGATTTGATTTATTGTTGTCACATCTATTAGTATACAGTGAAAAGTATTGTTTCTTGTGCTATACAAACCATACCATTCATAGAGAAGGAAAGGAGAGAGTGCAGAATGTAGTGTCACATTCATAGCTAGGGTGTAGAGAAAGATCAACTTAGTGCAAGGTAAGTCCATTCAAAAGTTTAATGGCAGCAGGGAAGAAGCTGCTCTTGTGTCCTCAGACTTTTGTATCATTCTCCCAACAAACTAAAAAATAACGATAAAGGCAAAATACTGCAGATGCTGGAAACTGAAACGAAAACAGATACTGCTGGAGAAATTCATCAGGTCTGACAGCATCTGTGGAGAGAAAATAGAGTCAACATTTCGAGATAGGATAACCCTTTTTCCTAACAATGATGTGTACAATAAGACGCCGAGTGATGAACATATGTTTCACACCCTCAACCTCATGGAAAGCCTAAATGCCTTCTCACCCTCTGAGGTGTTTGCCAAGATTCAAATTGTTAGCCCAGTGACTGGTGACTGCTTGTGAGTGGCCAAGATTGACATGGGGCAAATGACAACAGAATACCTCTGTCAGTTCTATAAGGCCTGTATCCACAAACACAGAAAGCTGTGAAGAAACCTACAAATGTGAAACTTTCAGTGTCCAACCGTTCACTGATTCCACGTGTAGGACACATAGTCCTAAGAACATAAGAAATAGGAGCAGGAGTAGGCCATCTAGCCCTTCGAGCCTGCCCCGCTATTCAATAAGATCATGGCTGATCTGAAGTGGATCAGTTCCACTTTCCCGCTCTCTCCCCATAACCCTTAATTCCCTTGTCTCTCAGAAATCTATCTATCCGTGACTTAAATATATTCAGCGAGGTAGCCTCCACCACTTCAATGGGCCTGATGTGCAGGTTCCATCAATCCTCCTCCAGAAATGTTCTAATCATGAAGACAAAAGGCCTGGTAATTGCAGATCTACTAGCACGTCGTCATCTCATACTTACAGCAATCCATGGAATCAGTAAGACTTCATACAGTAGATTAACCTCAGATACTACTCCTAGCACTTCAGTTCATGACTTATCATCAAATATCCAGAACGTTTTGATAGGATATGGCCTGGGTAGGATTACTGTTGGTGTAGGCTCAATCGGCTGAATGGCCTTCTTCTGCACTTCTGTGAAAATTGCCAGTTTCAAGAGAATGCAAGCCCATCAGCTGACTTGGCACATTTTGCGCAATGCTCATTTGGATTACAAGAAAAAATAGTGAAAAATTTCACACTGCATAAACGGTGAAAAGCCATCATTGATGGACAGCCTGATTCTGTTCAGCATGTCCAAGAACATGTGAGAACATTTGGGCCTTACCGCTTGCTGGAATATGAGCTCCCTGATTGAGGCTTGTTAAGGCTGCCCAATCAGGGAGCTCTCGAGACAGGTGGAGTGTCTGGGTCACCACCAGTATTCGGGGTGAATACTCTGGACTGGGAAGTTACCTGGCAGAGAACTGTAAACCATTGTAAATAAGTTTTGGCAAAGGGACATTCAAGGAGAAGACTTGCAAGAGAGACAATCTCTTGACCAGGTATGAACTAAGACATTGAAGCCATCACCAAGAAATGTGAGGTATGTCAAGAGCATTTGCCAAGTCAGAACCAAGCACTACTGATTCCAAATGAAGTTCCTATCATCTTTGATTCAAAATTGAATCTGACTGCTTTTAGATCCATGGCACTGACTTCATTGTCATTGTTGATGACTTTATCAAATGCCTTACTTGTGCATCAAGCACAAACATTGCTCGTGCTCTTTAGTATTATTTTCAGATTATTTGGTGTGCATAGAGATATCACTATGGATAGCGATGTTCAATTTATTGGTAAGCCATTTCAGGATGTGTGTGAGGAGTGTAATATCAATCACACTACTTCTTCCAATTACCCTAGACCTAATGTCCTAGCTGAAAGAATGATTCACAAGCTAATATCTCTAATTCTCAAATGTAGGCAGACTGAACACAATGTTACATCTAAGAGTGACACATTCAACTGCAACTATTCCATTACCAGATGATCCTAGAATAATAGAATCCTTGCGATGCAGAACATAAGAACATAAGATCATAAGAAATAGGGGCAGGAGTAGGCCATCTAGCCCCTCGAGCCTGCCCCGCCATTCAATAAGATCATGGCTGATCTGAAGTGGTTCAGTTCCACTTTCCCGCCTTCTCCCCATAACCCTTAATCCCCTCGCCTATCAAAAACCTATCTACCTGCGTCTTAAATATATTTAGCGAGGCAGCCTCCACCACTTCAACGGGCAGAGAATTCCAGAGATTCACCACCCTTTGAGTGAAGAAGTTCCTCCTCAACTCCGTTCTAAACTGCCCTCCCTTATCTTGAGGCTGTGCCCTCTAGTCCTACTGTCCTTTCTGAGCGGGAAGAGCCTCTCCACCTCTATCCATCCCATTCATCATCTTGTACGTCTCAATGAGATCTCCCCTCATCCTTCTAAACTCTAACAAGTACAAGCCTAGTTTATTCAGCCTCTCCTCATAGCTCAACCCCCTCAACTCCGGTATCAGCCTAGTGAACCTCCTCTGCACTCCCTCCAAAGCCAAAATATCCTTGCGTAAGTGCGGCGACCAAAACTGCACACGGTACTCCAGCTGTGGCCTCACCAGTGCCCTGTACAATTGCAGCAAGACCTCCCTACTTTTATATTCAATCCCCCTCGCTATGAAGGCCAGCATCCCATTCGCCTTCCTGACCACCTGCTGCACCTGCAGGCTGGGTTTTTGCGACTCATGCACAAGGACCCCGAGGTCCCTCTGCACCATAGCATGCTGCAGCTTATCACCATGTAAGTAGTAGTCCTTCCTACCATTATTCCTACCAAAGTGGACAACCTCACACTTGCCAACATTAAATTCCATTTGCCATTTCCTCGCCCATTCGCCCAGCCTATCTAGATCCTTCTGCAGACTCTCCACACCCTCCGCACAATTTGCCATTCCACCAATCTTTGTGTCATCAGCAAATTTCGACACCTTACACTTGGTTCCCTCCTCCAGATCATCTATATAAATGGTAAATAGCTGAGGCCCCAGCGCCGATCCCTGGGGCACTCCACTAGTCACCAACCGCCAATCCGAATAGCACCCATTGACACCCACTCTCTGCCTCCTATTTGACAGCCAATCCCCTATCCACGCTAACACCCTACCCCCAACTCCATGCCCCCTAACCTTCTGTAACAACCTCTTGTGCGGCACCTTATCAAATGCCTTCTGAAAATCAGTTAACACCATATCCACCAGTTCCCCTCTATCCACCGTACTAGACACATCCTCATAGAATTCCAATAAATTTGTCAGACATGACTTCCCCTTAACGAAACCGTGCTGCGTCTGCTCTATCAAACAATTCTCCTCAAGATGCCTCGTTATTTTCTCCTTAATTGCGGATTCAAGCATTTTACCTACAACAGACGTTAAACTAACCGGCCTATAATTCCCTGCCTTTTGCCTACTACCCTTTTTAAACAACTGTGTAACATTAGCCGTTTTCCAATCTTCCAGCACTTCCCCGGAATCCAGCGAGGTTTGGAAAGTAATCATCAAGGCATCCACTATCACCTCCGCCATTTCTTTCAGAACCCTTGGATGCATTCCATCCGGTCCTGGGGACTTGTCCACTGTCAGTCCCTCTAGTCTGTTGAGCACTGCCTCTCTAGTAACAATAATGTCATTCAGGCCCTCCACTCCTACCATCTTTCCATCGCTAACACCCGGCAAACTATTCGCGTCCTCCGCCGTGAAGACAGAAGCAAAAAAGTTATTCAAGGCCTCAGCCATTTCCTCATCCCCACCACTAAATCCCCCCTCTCATCCTCTAAGGGTCCAACATTCACCCTAGCCAGCCTCCTCCTTTCTATATATTTATAAAAACTCTTACTATCCTTTTTCATATTTAGCGCTAGCCCAGCTTCATAGTTTATCCTTCCTTTCCTTTAGAAGAGGCTATTTGGTAGGCCAGTGCACACAAATTTACCTGCCCTTACCTACTCTACTCTCTCAGAAACTAGAGAACAACTTTTACAACTGGAAAAGATGCACAATAAAAATATAGGTATGGAATTGCCTGTTTAGGGTTGGGATAACATGATAGCATTCAGGATTGCACAGAAGTTATGTGGAAACCAGCTGAGATGAGAAGGAATTGTTCAAAATCAAGGATCTGTGAAGTCATTACACACAAAGGTAACACAGTGAGACATAACTGCAGACAAATCAAATACATTTCATCTCCTCAACCACCATACAATCCTATTACATTGAGGAGTAGACCCCAAATGCAACCAGAAACAACATCCAAGAATGCCAATCCCACAGATCACTGTAAACAGCTAAAAACAACTTCCAGACAAGGTTACCATTATAAGTAGTTAGCACTGCTGCCTCACAGCGCCAGGGAACTGGGTTCAGTTCCAGCCTTGGTTGACTGTGTAGAGTTTGCACGTTCTCCCCATGTCTGCTTGGGTTTCCTTCAGGTGTTCTGGTTTCCTCCCACAATCCAAAGATGTGCAACTTAAATGAGTTGGCCATTGTTAATTGTCCCTTAGTGTCCTAAGATGTGCAGATTAAATGAAATTGTCATGTTAAATGTGTGGGATTACAAGGATAGGGCAGGGGAACGGGCCAGGATAAGATACTCTGTTAGAGAGTTGATGCAGACTTGATGGGCCAAATGGCCTCCTTCTGCACTGTAGGTATGTAAGATCTGGGCATATCAGCCGATTACCTCTACTCTTTGGAGATTCATAGATTCATCAATGGTGCAGTCAGGTGATGTTATAGGGATTGAAACAAGCAATCACAGAGAATACATGGCTATATGGTCGGAAGTTCATCTCAGGGTCAAACACAACAGCAAGGTTGTCATAGCTTAGTGCTACCACTGTGCCTTTGATCGCATACTGATCAAGAATATCTCAATAGATGCATAGATTCTGAATTTGTCAAGGAAAAGAATCAGCATTTTTTTCCATTTGATTCCTTAGGTTTCTCCTATTTTTATATCCATATACATTACATTCATCAATATTGAATGCAGTTTTTAACTCAGATATCCAGGCTCTGAAAATCTCGTTCTCTCATATTCACATCGCTGGTGCGTATCACTTTCTCACATAGTATAAAAGCATCAAATTCAGGCTTGCTGCTTAGAATAGTTGACGCTGTTAATAAATATTATGACTAAAAGAAGCCAAAGGGCTGATCTTCGCAAGACACCAATTCTCACTTAAATTGTTCCCCATCACAGTTTCTTCCTTCTTTGTATTGTGGAGCTATTTTTCAGTCCAAGTGGCTGTCCAGGCTTCCTCCTTAATATTTTCAAAACTGACTTTATTAAATGCATCTGAAAGTCAAAACATTTCATTATCAGTCACATTTCCTTCAAACGTCAATGAGGTAGTTCCATCACAAATTTCCAACAGATTTATTGGCTGCAATCTTCCTTTTATGGCTAATTTTTGTTCATGACGTCTTCTGAATTGAGGAATTTCAAATTATTTTGTCAGATTAATCTTGTGGATCAGTTGTGGGAGGTGATAGCCTCGATGTATTATCACTCAACCATTAATCCAGGAACTCAACTAACGTTCTGGGGACCCAGGTTCGGATCCCATCACAGCGGATGGTGGAATTTGAATTCAATAAAAAATGTCTGGAATTAAGAATCTACCGATGACCATGAATCCATTGTCGATTGTCGGAAAAACCCATCTGGTTCACTAATGTCCTTTAGGGAAGGAAATCTGCCATACTTATCTGGTCTGGACTACAAGTGACTCCAGAGCCATAGCAATATAATTGACTCTAAACTGCCCTCTGAAATGGCCTAACAAACCATTCAGTTCAAGGGCAATGAGGGATGAGCAAAAAATGCTGGCCAGCCAGCGATGCCCATGTCCCACGAATGAATTAAAAGAAAAATACCAATTGGGTTTCTTGATTGAATATACATTCTGAAATATCTATGAAGAAGACCCTTGTGGTTTTACTCTTTATAAATTGTTTCTAGTAGTAAAAATGTATCCTTGGGAGCAGAAGGAGTGAACTATTCTTTCCTGATTTGGACCATTTTGTACACTACTTAGTTTGATGCAAGAAGATTCCTGGAAAACAGATTATTAAAATATATGCAATTTAAAGCCTTAAGTGGAAAAGTGGGCCAAGAATCAAAGGAAAAAAAAGGTATTCATAATATGCTGGACAAATGTGAGATAATGCATTTTGGAAGGTCTAATACCGATAGGAAATATACAGTAAATGGCAGAACCCTTAGGGGTACTGATAGGCAAAGGGATCTTGGTGTACAGATACACAAGTCACTGAAAGTGGCAATGCAGGTGGAGAAGGTAGTTAAGAAGGCACACGGCATGCTTGCCTTCATTGGCCGGGGTATTGAGTTTAAAAAATTGGCAAGTCACGTTGACGCTTTATAGAACATTAGAGAGACTGCACTTGGAATATAGTGCTTAATTCTGGTCACCACACTACCAGAAGGATGTGGAGGCTTTGGAGAGGGTACAGAAAATATTTACCGGGGTGTTGCCTGGAATGGAGGACATTAGCTATGAGGAGAGGTTGGAGAAACTTGGTTTGCTCTCACTGGAGTGGCGGACGTTGAGGGGAGATCCGATAGAAGTCTGCAAGATTATGAGGGGCATGGACAGAGTGGATAGTCAGAAGCTTTTTTCCAGAATCAATTACTAGGGGCATAGGTTTAAGGTGCGAGGGGCATAAGAACATAAGAACATAAGAAGTAGGAGCAGGAGTAGGCCATCTAGCCCTTCGAGCCTGCCCCGCAATTCAATAAGATCATGCCTGATCTGAAGTGGCTCAGTTCCACTTTCCCGCTTTCTCCCCAAAACCCTTAATTCCCTTGCCTACCAAAAACCTATCTACCCGTGACTTCAATATATTTAGCGAGGTAGCCTCCACCACTTTAATGGGCAGAGAATTCCAGAGATTCACCACCCTTTGAGTGAAGAAGTTCCTCCTCAACTCTGTTCTAAACTGCCCCCCCCTTATCTTGAGGCTGTGCCCTCTAGTCCTACTGTCCTTTCTGAGAGGGAAGAATCTCTCTACCTCTACCCTATCCATCCCCTTCATTATCTTATACGTCTCTATAAGATCCCCCCTCATCCTTCTAAACTCCAACGAGTACAGACCCAGTCTATTTAGTCTCCCTTCATAGTCTAACCCCCTCATCTCTGGTATCAGCCTAGTGAACCTCCTCTGCACTCCCTCCAAGGCCAAAATATCCTTGCGCAAGTGCGGCGACCAAAACTGCACACACTACTCCAGCTGCGGCCTCACCAGTGCCCTGTACAGTTGCAGCAAGACCTCCCTGCTTTTATATTCTATCCCTCTCGCTATAAAGGCCAGCATCCCATTCGCCTTCTTGATCACCTGCTGCACCTGCAGACTGGGTTTTTGCGACTCATGCACAAGGACCCCCAGGTCCCTCTGCACCGTAGCATGCTGCAGCTTTTTGCCCTTTAAAGAGTAATCCCTCCTAATATTATTCCTGCCAAAGTGGATAACCTCACACTTGCTAACATTATACTCCATCTGCCAGGTCCTCACCCACTTGCTCAGCCTATCTAGATCCCTCTGCAGACTTTCCACACCCTCCACACAATTTGCTTTTCCACTCATCTTTGTGATGAGTGGGCAACTTTGGGCAAGTTTTAAATGAGATGTACAAGGCAGATTTTTTACACAGAGAGTGGTGGCTGCCTGGAAGTTGTTGTCAGGGGAGGTAGTAGAAGCAGATATGGTAGTGACTTTTGAGGGGTGTCTTGATAAATATATGAATGAGATGGGAATAGGGGGATATGGTCCGCAGAAGTGTAGAGGGTTTTAGTTAAGTCTGGCAGCATGGTCGGTGCAGACTTGAAGGGCGAAGGGCCTGTTCCTGTGCTGTAATTTTCTTTGTTCTTTGTTCTATGCTATGTGTGCCTAAAATATTCATCACACCTATCCAACCAATTCCATTGTCAGAGCACTGATATGTTTATTAATATGCTATGAACTTCCAACAACACTTTCTTTGGAATATATTACATGTGGCAAAGTTCTGAAACCTGTCTTTTTTGATGTGGAGATGTCAGCGTTCCTTCATCACCTGATGACTCACCTGATGAAGTGGCACTCCGACAGCTCGTGATTCCAAATAAATCTGTTGGACTTTAACCTGGTGTTGTGAGACTTCTTACTGATTTTTTTGTTCATGGGAGGTGACCATTGTTGGCCAGGCCAGCATTTATTACCCATCCCTAACTGTCCTTGAGGAGTTGGTGCTGCCCTGCCTTCTTGAACTGCTGTAGTCCATGTGTTGTAGGAGCAACAACATTATTGTTTGGGAGGGAATTCCAAGTCAGGGTGATGTATGACAATGGAGTGGAACTAAGAGGTGATGGTGTTCCTAGGTATCTCATGTCCTTCTAGGTAGTAGAGGTCCTGGGTTAGGAAGGTGCTGTTAAAGGACCCTCACTTAGATGCTGCAGTGCATCTTGTAGATGGTACAGACTGCTCTCACTGTGTCAGTTATGGAGAGAGTGAATGTTGAAGGTGTTGGATGGGATGTCAATCAAGTGGGCTGCTTTGTCCTGGGTGATGTTGAGCTTCTTGAGTGCTGTTTGAGCTGCATTTATCCAGAAAAGTGGGGAATATGCCATTGCACTCTTCACCTTATAGATGATGGACAAGTTTTGCAGAGTGAAGAGGTGAGTTATTGTTATTGTGAGTTTAAGTGATGTCTATTTCTATCATTAAATATTACACATAGGTTATATATGGGTTTATTTTAATGTTTATGTGTAAGGAAGGCCAAAACTCAAGTTCAATTCATGTTAAACAAAGGCGTTTGCATATATTAGGGTTGTTGGTTTCAATTTAAGCTGTGGCTATTGCATTTAGAGAATTTACAACATAAAAAGTCAATAAGAAATTGGAGAAAGATTAAGCTGTTTCTTTGCAACCAGGGATCACTTTTAGGAAAAATAACTTTTTTAGTTTGGATTTTAACTGGAAGTCAGGGCAGAAAGAGCTTTGCAATTAGAGAGGTAACAGCTCTCTGAGCTCTCCTAGAAGAAAAGCCGTATAATGGAACGAGAAACAAGGAAGCAAATACCAGAAATCTAAAGTTAAAGAAACTGAAGAAATGAAAACGAGTTTCCAGGAAGTTTGAAGTTACAGAAACAAGGGAAACTGGAACTAGAACCAGATACTGCTCATTTAAGTAACAGACAGAGCTGACAGGAAGTTGGCTAGTGGAAAGCCAGAAAGATACCTCAAGTAATTTCAGGTTTATGATGTCATATACAGTTGGTGAAGCAATAATTGAAGTAATTGTGGAGTGATTGGTGACTGGATCTCAGAATTTATATGAAAGAATACTGAAAGGAGAGTTAAATACCTGGAGGTAGACCTTTGCTAAAACAACTGAGAGAAAAAATTGTTTGAAAGGATAATTTGAAAACCTGGAGACGGATCCTCGATGAAAACAGCAGAGGGAAAGCATTGGTAGAAAAAAGATTTTAAAGCGTGTCTTTTTAAGTTCAGAAATACTCATGTCACAATCATCTGGGAGGAATTTGAGGAGAAATTCACAGATCATTGAGTGGCACCTGCCACTGTGTTTCAGAGGGGGGTGTTGAGTTTGAAATCTATGTACGGTTGTGCAGAAGGTAAGTGGGAGTGAAGGAGTATTGTATTGTAGTCAAACTTTTCATATTTTTTTAAAGAGAAATGTGACTCTGCTCCTCCACTTTTTCTCAAAGTCTTTTGAGCCAGGGTTTTATTCTGGGATCTTCCTGTCTGGTCATAACATCAACTGGGATCATAACAATTACTGTCCATGGAATTTGTAGCCTTTAACTTGCACTTGGAGCCACTGTATTTATAAGGCTAGTCCAGTTCTGCTTCTGGTCAATGATAAGGATGTTAATAGTGGGGGATTCAGCAATGGTAATGTCATTGGGTTGGTCAAGTGGGCAGAAAAGTGATAAATGGAATTCAACACAGAGAAGTGTGAGGTGATGCATTTGGAGAGGTCAGTCAAGGCAAGGGAATACATAATGATTGGAAAGATACTGAGAAGTGCAGAGGAAGTGAGAGACTTTGGAGTGAATATCCACCGATCCCTGAAAGTAGCAGGATAGCTCGATAAGATGGTAAAGAAGGAATATGGATTCCTTTCATTTATTAGCCAAGACATATAATATAACAGCAGAGATTATGCTCAAACTATATAAAACATTAGGTAGGTCACAAGTGAAGTATCGTGTGCAGTTCTGGTCAACTCATTATAGAAAGGATGTAATTGCACTGGCAAGGGTAGAGAGGAGATTTACAAGAATGGAAGGATTGGAAAATTGCAGCTATCAGACTTGGTTGTATCATTTCATTGAGAGTGACTAAAATTCTGTTATTACTGTTTTGGTAATGAATGTTCCTTGTGTTTACTTAAACAGCATTTCAGTCAAACTTTAATTAATGGTACTGTTTAGTTAAAGTTCCTGTTTAGTTAAAAATAAAATAATTTGTTAATTATTCTCTTATGAGGAAAGATTAGAGAGGCTAGGATTGTTCTCCTTGGAACAGAGGAGGCTGAAGGAAGATTTGATTGAGGTGTACAAAATTATGAGGGCCCTGTATAGAGTGAATGGGAAGGGCCTACTGACCTTAGCAAAATGGTCAGTGACTTGGGGGCATGCATTTAAAGTGATTGTTAGAAGGCTTATAGGGGAGGTGAGGAAATGTCCTCATACACAATTTGTAGGGTCTGGAACTCATTGCCTGAAAGAGTAGTAGATGCAGAAATGTTCAACTCATTCTGGGTATTGTTGTGAGGTTGAGTTTATAAAGAATGTAAAATACTTGAGGGGAAACAACAGTGCATGGTCCCTTTAAAAGCTGGCTTTATGTCAGTTCCTTTAAAAACTGTTTTTCTCAATGCTGAGGGGTTCAAAATGCAGAGTATACACAGACTCGAAGTTGCAACATTTGTTTTGAGGATCAGACAACAATGTTGCCTTGGTAACAGACGCTGTAGGTTTTTGCATTTTGTTAGCCTATGAGTTTAAAGAAAACACTCAGTTAAAGGGTGCCTATCAGATTTGAATTTTCTGCTGTTCTCATCATCAGACCAATCCTAATGCAGAGAGTGCACAAGTCATCAGGAATATAAAAAAGGAACTCAACTGCTTTCACTTCAGTTCCACCAGGGATTGAGCCAGGAGCAGAACCCTGAACATCTGAAGCAGTTAAAGGAAATTAGATTGACTGGAGAAGTTGGTTCTTAACTCTGTAAGTTTCAGACAAGTCTTAAGATAAGTCATCCTCTAATCAGTGAGCAGCACTAAATCAGACAGCATTCATAGATAGTGGACAACTACCAAAGAACGCCAAAACTTCTGAACACTATCAGACCTGGCTATATCATTTCTTTGAGAGTGACTAAAATTCTGTTATTACTGTTTTGGTAATGAATGTTCCGTGTGTTTACTTCAACAGCATTTCAGTTGAACTTTCCTTTAATTAAAACGTTATTGGTTCAGTTGAAGTTCCTGTTTGGTTAAAAATAAAATAACTTGTTAATTATTCCCTGAAAGCCAGGTCTTTATGCTAACGAACATCTAAATATTAATGAAGAACAGTTAACATGTTCCCAAACACATATACCAGATTCCGAAGCGAGGTAAAGGGGATTAACCTCTGCGTCATAACATTATGTACCTGAATTATCGTAACCTGCAGGGTTACAGACCAAATGTTGGAATGTGGGATTCGGCTAAGTGGCTCATTTTTCAGCTGGTGCAGACACAATGGGCCAAGTGGCCTCATTTGGTGCCGTAAACTTTCTCTAATTGAAGGTTAAGTTAGATTCTCACTTGTGTGGCATGAATTTACTTCCCACTTAGCAGCCAAGCTTGGATATTGAAATGGAAGGGCATTAGAGTTGGCAGAATGGTGGTCTCGACAAAATCTGCAGTTCAGAGTCAAAGGACGCAAGTACAAGGTGAACTGCTCTGTGTGATGTAACATAAGAACATAAACATAAGAACAGAAGAAATAGGAGCAGGAGTAGGCCAACTAGTCCTTCGAGCCTGCCCCGCCATTCAGTAAGATCATGGCTGATCTGTCGTGGCTCAGTTCCACATTCCCGCCCTCTCCCCATAACCCTTAATCCCCTCCCTCATCAAAAGCCCATCAACCCGCGTCTTAAAAATATTTAGCGAGGTAGCCTCCACCACTTCAACGGGCAGAGAATTCCAGAGATTCACCACCCTTTGAGTGAAGAAGTTCCTCCTCAACTCTGTTCTAAACCGCCCCCCCTTTATCTTGAGGCTATGCCCCCTAGTCCTACTATCCTTTCTGAGCGGGAAGAGTCTCTCCACCTCTATCCTATCCATCCCATTCATCATCTTATACGTCTCAATGAGATCTCCCCTCATTCTTCTAAACTCTAACGAGTACAAGCCTAATCTATTCAGCCTCTCATAGCTCAACCCCCTCAACTCCAGCATCAGCCTAGTAAACCTCCTCTGCACTCCCTCCAAGGCTAAAATATCCTTGCGTAAGTACGGCGCCCAAGCACTAGTTACTTGTGCTAGTTATATGAGCCATATATCACTCTGGTCTTATGGTCAGGATCATGTATCACAGTAGCTACAGAGCTACCTGGAACTATATGCCTGACTTGAACAGAAGGGCTAAATTGTGCAGTCTGCCAATGGGGGTGAGGCCTATGGGGGCAGTGCCAGAGGGTGGGGTCAATGGGAGGGTGTGAGTCTCAGGGTGTGGTCAATGGGGGGAGCCCGCTGCCACTCTGCATGTGATTGGTAGGGGAGGGAAGGGGCCCACTGCCACTCTACATGCAATCGGTGGGGAAAGAGGAGGCTGCAATTGATTTTGGCGGTGGGGCTGTGATAGATCTGAGTGACAGAGTCGTGGTAGGAGCTGCATCTCAGGCCGCAGGACCCTGCAATTGCGGGGAGGTTGCTGCTTGAGGCTGCCTGCAGTAGCAGGGGCCTGACAGCTCTGCTTTGTCTGTCTATTGTTGTGCATGTGCAGCATCAGAGGTCTGCACATGCACAATACTTCCCTCTTCAGGCTGTCTGGTGATTTAAGCCCAACCCACAGTCTGTCTGGCTAGAAAATGACGAGCCCATCTTTTTAGAGACATACTGCAAAAGATTGGGTGTGAAAACTCGGCCAAAAAAAGGGATCTGAAACTCTACCATTTTCAGAATAGCTGGACACTTAGAAAAATCTTGTAAAATTCCACCCATCATGTATTGTCTGTATAACAGCAACATGACATATTACGCACTTCATCATGTGGTCTTCAATTTTTGTTACAAATAGCCAGAACCACAGCAGAAGCAATCTGAAGACCTTCTTGGCAACAAGTCTCACCGCAGCATTCAGCATCATTACCACTTGAAGCAGCTATCAGCCCAGAGTCTGATCATCTGGAGAATATTACAGGATTGGAAGAAGAAGCATGAATTGAGTCACTTCACATCTGGTGAAGCTACAATACAACATGGCACGCATGTTAAATAGTGGAAGCAGCAAGTTGTAGACAGAGCGTAGCAATCCCATAACCACAGACCTACCATCGTGATGCTAGTGGACAACTCAACTAATGAGAAGAGGAGACTCCATGAACATGGACATCCTCCACAATGGCAGAGCCCAACACATGAATACAAAAGACAAAGCGAAAGAGTTTGCAATTAGAATCTTCAACCAGAAATTGTGAGTGGATAATCCCTCTTTGTCAAAAGAGAAAATGCAGGAAAATCTCAGCAGGTCTGGCAGCATCTGTAAGGAGAGAAAAGAGCTGACGTTTCGAGTCCAGATGACCCTTTGTCAAAGCTAAAAGGCATAGAAAGTGGGAGATATTTATGCTGCAGAGTGAGGGAAAACAAGAGGAAAGTCTGCTAATGGCAGCCCGAAAGAGAAATAGAAGGTGTGAATGGCCAAATGGCAGAGAAGATGAAATCAGAGGGTAAACTGTGACAGATGAAGATATGGGGGAAAGGGGGGGGTGCTGGATGGGTAGGTGAGAGGTAAAATTGAGAAAAAGGTGGAAAGCAGAAGCAAAGGGGAGAAAAGGTAAGGAAATGAGGGATAAAGTAGGGGGAAAGAGTGTGGGGGGAAAGAAAAATAAGGGAAGACAATAAATAGAACCATAGAAACCATAGAAAATTACAGCTCAGAAACAGGCCTTTTGGCCCTTTTTGTCTGTACTGAACCATTTTTTGCAAAGTCCCACTGACCTGCACTTGGACTATATCTGTCCACACCCCTCTCATCCATGAGCCCGTCCAAGTTTTTCTCAAATGTTAAAAGTGACCCCGTGTTTACCACTTTGTCCGGCAGCTCATTCCACACTCCCACCACTCTCCGCGTGAAGAAGCCCCCCCCCCGCCTAATATTCCCTGTAAAATTTTCTCCTTTCACCCTTAACCCATGCCCTCTGGTTTTTTTTCTCCCCTAGCCTCAGTGGAAAAAGCCAGCTTGCATTCGTTCTATCTATACCCATCAAAATCTTATACACCACTATCAAATCTCCCCTCATTCTTCTACGTTCCAGGGAATAAAGTCCTAACCTATTCAATCACTCTCTGTAATAAAGAAATTCAGAAATGTTCAACTCAACTCTGTATTTCTCTGTAATAAAAGGTAGAGAACAGTTAAAAATGAAATAAAAGCAAAGGGGTCAGGGCGGGGCGGGGGGGGGGGGATGCAGAGCTAATCATCTGAAGTTGTTGAATTCCATGTTGAGACGGGAAGGCTGTAAAGTGCCTCGCTGGACGATGAGATGCTGTTCCTCCAGTTTGCGTTGAGCTTCACTGGAACATTGCAGCAGGCCAAAGACAGACATGTGGGATGGAGCAGGATTGTGTGTTAAAATGGCAAGCAATGGGAAGATCAGGGTCCTGACTGCGCCTCTTTGCCTCTTCCAGCTTTGCTTCTTCCTGAAGTCCCCACTTCCATAAATGCTGGCAGGACAAATACAATCTCATCAATTACCACTTATCAGCCAATCATCAGCAAAGTGAGGTAAAGCATTGTTAACCATTCTATTAAACAACACTAGTTACCAATAATCTGATCACTGATGCCCAATTTGGCTTCCTTGACATATGAACGTAAGAATTAAGAGCAGGGGTAGGCCATTAGGCCCCTCAAACCTGATCTGTCACCATTCAATAAGATCATGGCTGATTTTACTATAATTTCAATTTCACATTCTTACCTACCCCTGATAACCTTTCACCCCCTCATTAATCAAGAATCTTTCCAGCTCCATCATAAAATTATTAAAAGACTCTGCTTCCACCATTCTAAAAAGGAAATCTCCTCATCTCTGTCTAGGACCATTTAGCTCTGACACTTATTATAGCCTTGGTCTAAATATAGACAAAAAGAACTGCACTCCAGAAGTGAGGTGAAACTGGCAACAAGGGAGCCCAAGTAAAGCTGAAGTCAATGGGAATCAGGGAGAAATTTCTCCACAAGCTGGAGGCATACCTAACATTAAGGAAGATTGTTGTAGTTTAATCCAACAGTTGAATTGCAAAATTGACTATCTGAAATCCAGCTGACTCTCTTCACCACATCAATCTCATGGTGGGTGCCATTAATGTATGTGGACTGACAGTCAAGAATGAGCAAATGTTAGTGTCAACATTTTGAGTTTAGATGACCATTCATCAGAACTCTGACAAAGGGTCATCCACACTTGAAACATTGGCTCTATTCTTTCCTCACAGATGCTATCAAACCTGCTGAGATTTTCCAGCATTTTCTGTTTTTGTTTCAGATTCCAGCATTTGCGGTATTTTGTTTTTATTATTATGAGCGAATGTTTAAGCTCATCATCTAATAGAGCTTAACAAGTTCCGAACAAGACAAATACATATATATAAAATGCCAGATCTGCATTAATGTACATTAAACCAAATCACTTGCCTGGCTGAAGTTCAGGATCCTGGACATTTATTAATTGCTACACTTTATGCCTAGTTCTAATGCAAAGAAGAATTTTATGCCCCCTGTCTGGGTGTGATCACTTGATGCAACAATCTGCTTCCATAGCTGATGACCATGACTGAAGGCCAGATCTGCAGAAGATAAAAATAAAGGTCAGTCGTCTGCACACAAGAGTTTCTGAAGAAGCCAATGCCCCCCTTCTTTGGACAAAGAACTGAAGAGAATGTTGAACAACGTGACTAAAAGACCACCCTGCTAGCAGAAGATAAAGTTAATCCTGGCTCCTTAAAACATTTGTTTCGTTGTCTGCACAGAACTTCCGTTCAGCGAGATGGAGGTTTTACTTAATTGTACTTAATTGCACTTAACAATTACTAGTTCAGTCTGTATTGAACAATTTCTGTGATTACTTCCCTGGTTGAACTTCAGAATCTTGGACAAAAGACAATTAACATCTTGTGATTGACAAGAGTGGAAGAGTCAATTACTAGGGGCATAGGTTTAAGGTGCGAGGGGTAAGGGAGATGTACGAGGCAAGTTTTTTACACAGTGCCTGAAACTCGTTGCTAGGGGAGGTAGTGGAAGCAGAAACTATAGTGATGTTTAAGGGGTATCTGAACAAATACATGAATGAGATGACAATATAGGTCCCCGGAAGGATAGGGGGGGTTTTAGTTCAAATGGGCAGCAAGATCGGTGCAGGCTTGAAGGGCCTGTTCCTGTGTTGTAACTTTCTTTGCTCTTTGTGCCACAATATGTGCACGATTGGGTGATATTATTTATGGGAGGCTCGGCTATCACTAATCACTTGAGTGGTTATTTTGCTTTTCATCAGCTTCAGGGGATTTATAAACTCTTTAAAGAAAGCAAAAGTTAATGAAGATAATTCAATATTTAATATCCCTGTCCCCACTTCAACTTCTTCAACACCTGCTGTTTTGTGCCCTTGCTGAAATCAGCCGGAGTCTGTGTCCTTTTCTGCATTGAGTGCCGATTGCAGGCACCAACACTTTGAAACATCAGCTCAAGTGAGTGAGATCCATCGATGTTCAAAAGGTAATCCTAACTGCAGCTATGTGAAGATGACTAAAAATCAAATCTCTCCTGAAGACAAGGCTAGTTTTAAAGAAATATTTATCCATAATCAGTAGATGTGAGAATCATTTGCACTGACAATACTAACCACTCCTTCAACCATGGCTGTAACAAAACATCAAAGAATTCCTACAGTGCAAATGGAGGCCATTCAGCCCAGCGGGCCTGCACCAACAGCAATCCCACCCAGGTCTTATCCCTAAAACCCCACATATTTACCTTATTAATCCGCTCTGACATTAAGGGACCTCTTTGGACTGTGGGAGGAAACTGGAGCACCCTGAGGGAACCCACGCAGACAGCTTGCAAACTCCACACAGTCGCCCAAAGCCGAAATCGAACCCAGGTCCCTGGCGCTGTGAGGCAGCAGTGCTAACCACTGTGTCACCGTGGGGCTACTCATGTTCACTCTTTCATAGCCTTTTCACTATTTTTACATTGTCAAACTTGACCTAATTGGAAGCATTCCCACCTTTCAGTCAGAGGTTATGAGGTCATGTGCTACTCCAGAGGCTTCAACACAAAAGTCCTGGCATTTCACTATCAAAGGTGCCATCTTTGAGATGAAATGTTTCCCTGGGAAAGGTGTAAAAGATCCGCTGTCACTATTTTGAAGAAGAGCATTGGGGGAGTTATTGCCAGTGTCCTGGCCAATGTTTATTCCTCAATCATTACCACAAAAAAAGGATTAATTGTCACCTACTGTTTGTGGGAGCTTGCTGTGCACAAATTGGCTGCTGTGATGTTTGCTGTGTTACAACTGTTTCAACTGGAAGGATGGCAGTCTCTGGATTCAGTGAAAGGTTTGCCTCCAGAAGCAAAATGCCTCATGACAGTCACATGACAATAGAGGATTGCATTTCCAAATCCCAAACATCCCACTTTTTCATATCAAAAATGAAACAACATCAGTGACTACACTTTAAAAGTACTTCATTGGCTGTTAAATGCTTCAGGATGTTATGAAGTCATTAAAGGCGCTATAGGAACGCAAATCTTTCTTTCACTGTTATCTCACAGCACCAGGGACCCAGGTTCGACTCCTTGGGTCATTGTCTGTGAGGAGTCTGCACATTCTCCCCATGTCCACATGGGTTTCCTCTGGGTGTTCCAGTTTCTTCCCACACTCCTTAGATATGCAGGTTTGGTGGATTAGGCCATGCTAAATTGCCCCTTAGTGTCCAAAGATGTGTTGGTTAGGTGCATTGGCCATGGTAAATGCATAGGGTTACACGGATAGGGTGGGGGGATAGGGCTTGGGAGCCTGGGAGCTGAAGGGCCCACTTGTGCACTGTTCTGTGGTTCTAACATGGGCAATTGGAACTAGCTTTGGAGTTAAAAAAAGGGCGCAGCATAGACAAGTTGGGCCGAAGGGCCTGTTTCCATGCTGTAAACCTCTATGACTCTATGATAACTGCTGCTTGTGAACCAGTGGGTTAACAGATTATAAGATATAAATCATACCCCACATCTTTTCCTCATCTATCCTCCATTTATTTAATCCACCAGGTGTTCCAGCTTTAAAAAGTGGCATACAATCCCTTTTTACTTGCAATATCCTGTACTTGATAATCAGGTCATTTGTGTTCATTTTGGAATTGCTCGAGTTACACTTCTATTTTTAGAGGAGGATAAAAATGCCCAAAATGATCAGCAGCCGTAATATCAAATTCCTTTGTGCATTTTCCAAAAGGGAGTTGATTGAACATCTGTCTAAAGGTTTGGGCAGCGTTGCACAAAGTGGTTTTTAACGTGTACATAAAAGTCTACAGATATTAACCTTATTGGCATGTTATTTGTGACAGATCGAACAAGGTCCAAAGGTAACAACAGCAGTCTTGATCATGATAAAAGGGTGACATTTAAGGTCAAGAAAATGCCTGAGAGTCGGTGCAGTACCAAATGGACCGCACAGAGAACTTGGCCTATTGTTCCTTTTGGGACAGGTGCCCATTCAGTCACGTTCTTTCATCAATGATCATATAAATGGTAACTATCCTACCTCATTTGTTCATGAGGAAAGAAATTAGGAAAACGAAATGGAAAAGGACAAAATATTTATATTCGCACTGCTTCTTCTATCAATATATGAAATGTCACCTTTCATATCCTCGCCACTGACTCATTACACTTGTCTCTTATTTCACTTAAGATCTCACTTTCAAACCTTTTCATAATCAGTACTCTAGCATTTTGCAATACGATAAAAAGGTTTCATTACTGAGCTGAGGTGCGTCAATGAGGGACGTGATGGTAGGAGTAGCTGAAGGCTGAGCATCCAAATTTCATATGCAAACAGAAGAGAGACAAGCATTGAAGGATATTGAATTTACAGCACGGACACAGGCCATTTGGCTCAACAGGTCTACGTTAGTGTCGATACTTCACCCAAATCTCTCCCAATTGACTTCATCTCACCCTATGTCTATTATTCCTTTCTCCTTCCTGAACATCTGTCTAAAGGTTTGGATCAAACGTGGGCAACCAGGACTAGCTTAGTGGTTAAAAAAAAGGATGGCATGGACAGTTTGGGCTGAAGGGCCTGTTTCCATGCTGTAAATCTTTATGAATCTATGAACCTACTTAACTACCCTCTTCTTAGGCACAATTGGATCAAGAAATTCAGGAAAGAAAGAATTAGAAAACTATAATAGGAACATAGGAGGGGGAGTAGGCCATGTAGCTGATCAGGCCAGCAAAGCTAAAGACTCCAGGCAAAGTGGCAGAGGTGAAGACAGGTCATTCTCTCCATGTCTGCGTGGGTTTCCTCCCATAGTCCGAAGGTGTGTAGTTTAGATGGACTGACCATGCTAAATTGCCCCTTAGTGTCCCAAGATGTGCAAGTTAGATGGATTAACAATAATAAATTCATGGGCTTCTGGGGATAGGATGGGGGAAAGGGCCTGGGAAAGATGTGCAGGTTAGATGGATTAGCGATGGTAAATGCACAGGGTTACAGGAATAGGGTAGAGGAAGAGACCTGGGAAAGATTCTCCGTCTGAGTTGGTGCAGACTCACTGGGCCAAATGGCCTCTTTCTGCACTGGGGGTGGGGGGGGTGGGGGGGGTGGTCTATGAGATTAGACCACAGGAGAAACAATAGAAAATGCCCAGTGAGAGAGGAAGAAGCTCTGTTTATTTTGCCAGATTATGATCTGATTAGACATATTTTGAAAGTGAAATAGCAAGCATTACCAGAACTCAAATTTGGTGCAAATCAAAATATTAATGTCAAAGGTCACCCAAATGAAACACCCAAACAGAAAACAGCAATTCGACTCACAGATGCTTAAAATCTCTGAATAAAAAACCAAATCGAGGAGATTTTAAAATGTGAACATGAACAAAAACTCAGTCCTAAACTAATTAACATTTTCCAGTCACATAAATTCATAATCTGACAAATAAGCCTCAAGTAAAACAGAAAAAGACATTTCACAGTGTTTCCAAAATGAAAGATTTTGGTTAAAAAACAGATATTGCCACTGTTTCAAAGGAGTTTATTTCTGTTAAATTTTAAATCTAAACCATTCCATGTTTGTTTTCATGTTCAGACACTCGTGTCTCAGAATGCAAATACTTGCATTTCAGAATTCAGACACTCACGTCCCAGAATACATACACTCATGTTTCACAATGCAGACATCCGTATCTCAGAATGCAGATATTCACTTTTCAGAATGCAGACGCTCGCATTTTAGAATGCAGACACCCGTGTCTCAGAACGCAGACACTCGTGTTTCAGAACACAGACACCCGTGTCTCAGAATTCAGACACTCGTGTTTCAGAACACAGACACCCGTGTCTCAGAATTCAGACACTCGTGTTTCAGAATGCAGACACTCGTGTTTCAGAATGCAGACACTCGTGTTTCAGAATGCAGACACCCGTGTTTCAGAATGCAGACACTCGTGTTTCAGAATGCAGACACTCGTGTGTCAGAATGCAGACACCCGTGTCTCAGAACACAGACACTCGTGTTTCAGAATGCAGACACCCGTGTTTCAGAATGCAGACACCCGTGTCTCAGAATGCAGACGCCCGTGTTTCAGAATGCAGACACCCGTGTCTCAGAATGCAGACGCTCGTATTTCAGAATGCAGACACTCGTATTTCAGAATGCAGACACCCGTGTCTCAGAATGCAGACACTCGTGTTTCAGAATGCAGACATCCGTGTCTCAGAATGCAGACACTCGTGTTTCAGAATGCAGACACTCGTGTTTCAGAATGCAGACATCCGTGTCTCAGAATGCAGACACCTGTGTCTCAGAATTCAGACACTCGTGTTTCAGAATGCAGACACCCGTGTCTCAGAATTCAGACACTCGTGTTTCAGAATGCAGACACTCGTGTCTCAGAATGCAGACACTCGTGTTTCAGAATGCAGACACCCGTGTCTCAGAATGCAGACACCCGTGTCTCAGAATGCAGAAACTCGTGTTTCAGAATGCAGACACCCGTGTCTCAGAATGCAGACACTCGTGTTTCAGAACGCAGACACCCGTGTCTCAGAATGCAGACACCTGTGTCTCAGAATGCAGACACCCGTGTCTCAGAATTCAGACTCTTGTGTTTCAGAATGCAGACACCCGTGTCTCAGAACGCAGACACTCATATTTCACAATGCAGACACCCGTGTCTCAGAATTCAGACACTCGCGTCTCAGAATTCAGACACTCATGTTTCACAATGCAGACACCTGTGTCTCAGAATGCAGAAATCTGTGTTTCAGAGTGCAGACACTCATGATTGAGAATGCAGACATTTGCATTTCAGAATGCAGACACCTGTGTCTCAGAACGCAGACATTCATATCTCAGAATACAAACATTTGCTTTTCAGAATGCAGGCACTCACATTTCAGAATGCAGACACATTTTAGAATGCAGACACTCACATCCCAGAATGCAGACACTCACATTTCAGAATGTAGACGTTCGTGATTGAGAATGCAGACACTCACGTTTCACAATGCAGACACCTGTGTCTTTGTATGCGGACATTCGCCTTTCAGAATGTAGACACTCACGTTTCAGAATCTAGACATTCGTGTCTCAGAATTCAGACATTCGTGCTTCAGAATACAGACACTGGTGTTTCAGAACACAGATATTGGCATTTCAGAATGCAGACATTCATGTTTCAGAATGCAGACACTTGTGTCTCAGAGTGCAGACACTCATGTTTCGGAATACAGACACTCGTATCTCACAATGCAGACACTCCTGTCTCAGGATACACAAACACGTGTCTCAGAATGCAGACATTCACATCTCAGCCTGTAGACACTCGCGTTTCAGAATGCAGACACTCATGTCTCAGCCTGCAGACACTCGCATTTCAGAATGCAGACACTCACGTCTCAGCCTGTAGACACCCATGTTTCAGAATGCAGACACTCACATCACAGCCTGCAGACACTCATGTTTCAGAACATAGAACATAGAACATAGAACATTACAGCGCAGAACAGGCCCTTCGGCCCACGATGTTGCGCCGACCAGTTACAAAAACAATGACCCACTAGCCTATACCAATCCCTTTTCGTCCATAAACCTATCCAGAGATCTCTTAAACGCCCCCAAACTAGACGCATCTACAACTGCAGCAGGCAGGGCATTCCAATCCCTCACCACTCATTGGTGCACTCATTGAGAATGCACTCATTGGTATGTCAGAATGCAGGCACTCGTGTCTCAGAAAGCAGACACCAGCTTTTCAGAATGCTGACACTACTGTTTCAGAATGCAGACACACATGTCTCAGAATGCAGACACACATGTTTCAGAATGCAGACACACATGTCTCAGAATGCAGACACACATGTTTCAGAATGCAGACACACATGTCTCAGAATGCAGACACACATGTTTCAGAATGCAGACACACATGTCTCAGAATGCAGTCACTTGTGTTGTAGAATGCAGAAATTTGCATTTCAGAATGCAGACATGCATATCTCAGAATGCAGACACACATGTCTCAGAATGCAGACACACATGTCTCAGAATGCAGGCACACATGTCTCAGAATGCAGACACACATGTTTCAGAATGCAGACACACATGTCTCAGAATGCAGGCACACATGTCTCAGAATGCAGACACACATGTCTCAGAATGCAGGCACACATGTCTCAGAATGCAGACACACATGTTTCAGAATGCAGACACACATGTCTCAGAATGCAGACACACATGTCTCAGAATGCAGACACACATGTCTCAGAATGCAGGCACACATGTCTCAGAATGCAGACACACATGTTTCAGAATGCAGACACACATGTCTCAGAATGCAGACACACATGTCTCAGAATGCAGACACACATGTCTCAGAATGCAGGCACACATGTCTCAGAATGCAGACACACATGTTTCAGAATGCAGTCACTTGTGTTGTAGAATGCAGAAATTTGCATTTCAGAATGCAGACATGCATATCTCAGAATGCAGACACACATGTCTCAGAATGCAGACACACATGTCTCAGAATGCAGGCACACATGTCTCAGAATGCAGACACACATGTTTCAGAATGCAGTCACTTGTGTTGTAGAATGCAGAAATTTGCATTTCAGAATGCAGACATGCATATCTCAGAATGCAGACACACATATCTCAGAATGCAGACACGCATATCTCAGAATGCAGACACACATGTCTCAGAATGCAGGCACACATGTTTCAGAATGCAGATACTCGTGTCTCAGAATGCAGACACCCACGTCTCAGAATGCAGAAACCTATGTCTCAGAATGCAGGCAGTCGCGTCTCAGAATGCGGACACTCATATGTCCGAATGCAGACATTTCTCGTTGGTCAGACACCAGAGAGCCAGTTGGTTAGACAGCTGCTCTATCTAATTGAGTTTTAGGTGCCGCAGTGATGAAGGTGAGCGAAAAGGAGAGTACCAATAGCAACACCTCCTGGTGCAGCAGTGGGTTCCAGCTGTGGCCCTGGTACGAGGTGTGGTGGGGTGCTTGCATGTTTGCAGCGGTTTGGGTTGGCTTAAGCCAGTCTGGAGTTCCAACATCTTGGGGCTTGGCATTGGCTTGGGGGGACTGGTGTTGCACACATTCCTCCTCCCCACTGCATGACCCCCGAGGGGTTGCATATGAGGTCGTGCCCACCCCCAACCCCACTGATGCTACCACGGTTACCCTGCCGCCTCTCTGCTGGACAAACTCTGTGGCTGATTGCTGAAATCCCATCCCAGTCTCCACTCATGGGAACAAGGAGCCGGTCTGTCAGCTGCTGCTGCAGTTAAGGGAGCTGTGCTGGTGTTACCAGAAGGATGTGGAGGCTTTGGAGAGAGTGCAGAGGAGGTTTACCAGGATGTTGCCTGGCATGGAGGGTCTTAGCTATGAGGAGAGATTGGGTAAACTGGGGTTGTTCTCCCTGGAAAGACAGAGAATGAGGGAAGACCTAATAGAGGTGTATAAAATTGTGAAAGTACTGATAGGGTGAACAGTGGGAAGGTTTTTCTCAGGTCGGAGGTAACGATCACGAGGGGTCACAGGTTCAAGGTGAGAGGGGCAAGGTTTAACTCATATCAGAGGGACGTTTTTTACACAGAGGGTGGTGGGGGCCTGGAATGCACCACCAAGTAGGGTGGTGGAGGCGGACATGCTGGGATCATTTAAGACTTACCTGGGTAGTCACATAAGCAGACTGGGAATGGAGGGATACAAACGAATTGTCTCGTTGGACCAATGAGCGGTGCAGGCTTGGAGGGCCGAAGGGCCTGTTTCCTGTGCTGTATTGTTCTTTGATAACGCGGCTCCTCACACAGCATGGATGTTGCAGTGCTGCCCTCAGTGGGAGCCCAGCTTGTGCTAGTCATGAAGGCGCTTCTCCATCATCTGTCTGAACTGCAAGCATTCCTGGAAGCCACTGCAGCAGATGTCCGGGTGGGTGTACCCAATGCCTCTGCTTCAAGGGTTCTCAATTGGGACCCTGCACAGCCACTTGTCTGCTTTCCCTGTCCTCCATGGTGAGGGTACAGTGACGGTTGCCAACCCATCGAGGAAGGATGGTGTGGCGTTGCCACCATCCACACTCATGGGGACATGGGTTGCTGAAGGAAGTGTGGGTCACTGGACGGATAACGCCACAGACTCTCCCTCTGTCTCTCTCTTTCTTACCCCCTCCCACCCCTCCAGAGCAAAGAAGAATTTCAGCATGGAGCCAATAGACCTGGCCATCATTCTTCTCGCTGCTGCTGGGTAGGAGGATGAGGAGGAGGAGGAGGGAGACATTTGCAAAGCTAGTCTGGGCCAGAGACTGCAGCAAGATGGCACCAGACAGGGCAGGCTGAGAAGGGGGCCAGGGCACAGAGGAGATGGAAACCCCAACAGTTCAAGACGCACATTTCCTATGAAGAGCTGACAGAAGGCATGTGCCATCACAGGCTCCAACTCAGCAAGGAGACAGTGCAGCAACTATGTCGGGTCGTCGTGCACTTGGGTATTTTGAGGGATAGGGGACATGTGCTCCTGGTGACGGTGAAGGTTACGGCAGCCTAAACCTTTACACAACCTGGAGGAGGAGGAGGGCAACTAGGTAGATGCCCTGAGGAGGATGTGGAGGAAGAGGAAGATGATGAGGAGGAGGAGGCCAAGGAGGGTCCAGGGGCAAGAGGATATGTGACAACAAGCATCCGCAGGGCAGGCCCTCATCGCATAAGGTTCAACAACTTGGGGGGCATGCGATCCACCACCTCCTACCCCACCCCTGGAGCCTGCAACCCCCCCGCGCCCATAATCCACACCCCCCCCTCCACCATGGGACCCACTGACATCACACCAGGGTGATGGGCCTGGGTTGGCCGTGTTAGTGAGTTACTGGTCCAAACAGGAGGGTGATGACAACTCGCTACGTGGCACAATCTGATGTAGCCCCGATGCCACACAGTCTGACTCCTACCTGTTCTCAGACTGCACAGTGGCACCTGAGTGAGGGTTAAGGGCACAACCGCCTGGTTCAAAATGCCCCCAGTGCGGTGGGGAGTGGCGGTGTTGGTTTATTGGGGGAGAGGACATTCTCAGAGTCAGGTAGGTGCTGGGGATGCCATGCCAGGCTGTGTGACAGAATGGACTCATGGGACACCCAATGCTAGGACAGTTTGGAGTCCCATGCCAGTCAGGGATCTGGGACAGGCGTTGGGAAATGGGGATCACCAATTGGGTGGGCTGAAGGGCCTGTTCCATGCAGAATGATGCTCTGAGTCCCTCTGGGTATGTTCAGGGTACAGTCAATCCTGTGACAGGCAAATCACAAACAGATTAGTCAGAGCTGTGGGGTTCAGTCACATTTATTGGTGAAACTAACAGTGCGATAACATTCAGTGGTGATGTTTAACAGTGCAATAAAACAGGTGTGTGTGATTCTAAACAATGCCTATTTTCCTAAACCTCACTAGTGCAATCCTTCAACCTATCCTCTCGCTGACCCTACAACTTCTTAATCTTACATGGCCCATGATCGAGGTGTTCCCCCAATATGTACGTGCATCAGAAGTGGAGGATGTCAGCGGCGTCCTGTGCCCCATGACCTATGATCCCCTTGGTAGGTATCCTACAGAGGGCCAGGACTTGGAACTCCCAGCTGACTTTGTTGTGTCATAGAATCATAGAATCCCTGCAGTGCAGAAGGAGGCCATTGGTCCATTGTGCCGTCACCGACAACAATCCCACCCAGGCCCTATTCCCATAACCCCCTTTATTTATGCTGCTAATCCCCCTGACACTAAGGGGCAATTTAGCCCTAACCCGCACATCTTTGGACTGTGGGAGGAAACTGGAGCACCCAGAGGAAACCCATGAAGACACAAGGAAAATGTGCAAACTCCACACAGACACCGACCCGAGGCTGGAATTGAACCCGAGTCCCTGGCATGTGAGGCAGCAATGCTAACCACTGTGCCACCGTGCTGACTGTTCATGGACCTATCTGTGCCACCCTATTCATCCTACTGCCCAAGAGTGGTGTCAAGAAGGTGGGAAATGGAAGGTCTAGGAATTGTCAGAATCTCCCGGGTGGAAGGTTTCTTGGCGATGGCTCCAGAGCTTCTTCCTCCCTCAGGGATGGACAGCAGCTGGAATGAGCACCAGAAGCCCCAGTGTCACCTTGCCCTGCCAGTCCTGGAGGCCCAATTGCCCCATTTGTCCCATGAAGTGTGAGCCCTGGGTTATTTCCCTGAAATGTGGGCTGGAGTTTTTGGCTCCCCTGCTGGGCAGGTGGTGGGGGCACATAAACTGCAAGAGGTGGCAGTCCCACTGCCCCCACCCCCACCCCCACCCTCCCTCTCCCCCATAAAACAGCAGTGGTGTCAGGCAGGTGCCAAAATTGGCAGCCTGCCCACCATATGTAAATAGATAGTTTCTTTTACAAGCCAGTTGACACCGATATTTCGCTGTCCATTCCATAATGTGGGTGTGAGCAGGCAGGCGAGAGTGTGCAGCCAGTTCTTTCAGAAGACATTTAAATAAGCCTTTTCTGAAGATAGTATCCCCTCTTTCCTCCCTCATAAGATTGCTCCCCACTCAGTGCCTCAATTTATCTGAGTCTGGGATCCACTGGGCCTTCATCCTGTGACTGCTTGCAGTCTTGGCAGTGCCCAATACTGACCTCTGGCACCCCTGGCACTGCAAGAACTGTCAGCCATTCAGATTATTTGGCACATCTGGAGGACGGGACTTCTTCTCAGTGAGGGGTGGGGAGTCCCATTCTTTCCTCGTTGCTGCTGCCCACAGCGTGTTATTACTGTGGGGTAGATTTTATTATTAGTCAGCCGGTTTCCGACCAAATGTTTAGTACAAGGAGTATGCACCGTCCCACCCCATAAAATCACCAGAGGTGCTGCCAGAAGTGTCTATTTTTATTTCTGCTTTTTAAGCATTTCGCTGTATTTTTCTCTTCCATGCTTATTTCGACAGGTGCCATTACATCATGATTCGAATGTTGATTTCTTCCTTCTTACCCAGGGATGTTAAAGTTTGTTAAAGCTCTCCCTTACACATCCACTCCCACTCCACCTTCCGCCACTCCTGTTCTCATAAAGTCACCCAGTATAAATCAGACAATGTATCAGCTCCTCCTCCCCACTGCTCTGTATAGCTTAGTACCGAGGCAGTTGATGGATTTACATAGCGGAGTCAAATGAGATTTCTGGCTTACGTTTGTGAACATTTCTGTTGCTAAGTTCTGCCTGTTGAAAGTTATGACCTTCAATTACTCTGAATTAATCAGGAGTAGTTGATAGAAGTCTCATATTGCAGAAATCTGTATTCAAATCAGCACACTCGACAAGAGAAAGATAATGCAGTCTCTATATCAATGGTTGTTCATTTAGTTGCCTCTGTTAAAAATGGAGGATTTTATCTTTTCCATTGTTTCCCCTGAGAGTGGCTTTCATTGAATTGAAGGAAACAATGTACCATTAAGCAGGTCAGCATTGCGAAGGGGTGGGGAATGCACTTTATATTTCTGTATTCTTTTGCTAGTTTAGAATTCACAACTTGGCCATCATTTGCAGTTTCACCAGTGCCAAAGGTATAATTACAGGGGTTGGCTTTTTTGCCCATTTATGTAAATTATTCTAAATTTATTTATTAGTGTCACAAGTAGGCTTACATTAACACTGCAATGAAATTAATGTGAAAATCCCCCAGTCGCCACACTCTGGCACCTGTTTGGGTATGATGTGGATATGCCGGCGTTGGACTGGGGTAAACACAGTAAAAAGTCTGACACCAGGTTTAAGTCCAACCGATTTATTTGATAGTAAACTCACTAGCTTTTGAGGTTACCCTCTTCGTCAGGTGAAGTACCTGACGAGGAGGGTACCTGACCAGTGAACCCGAACAGTGTACCTGTTCGGGTACACTGAGGGAGAATTTAGCCTGACCAATGCACCTAACCGCATGCCTTTCAGAGTGTGAGGGAAACGGGAGCACCTGGCAAATACAGGACAAATGTGCAAACTCCACACAGACAGTGACCCAGGCCAGGAGTGGAACCAAGGTCCCTGGAGCTGTGAGGCTGTAGTACTAACCACTGTGTCACTGTGCTGCATATATATAACCAATACTCACACACTAGATCACAGATCACAATAATCTCTCCTTCAATGTCAACAAAATGAAGAAGATTGTCATCGACTTCAGGAAGCATAAAGGAGAACATGCTTGTCAACGGGGGCTGAAGCAGAAAGGGTCAAGAGCTTCATGTTGTTAGATGTCAACTCACTAACAACCTGTCCTAGTACCCCATGCCAACACTATAGATAAGAAAGCCTACCAATGCCTCTACTTCCTCAGAAGACTAAGGAAATTTGGCATGTCAGCTACAACTCTCACTAACTTTTACAGATGCACCATAGAAAGCATTATTTCTGCTTGTATCACAGCTTGGTATGGCTCTTGCTCTGCCCAAGACTGCAAGGAACTACAAAAGTTTGTAAATGTAGCCCAGTCCATCACGCAAACCAGTCTCCCATCCATTGATTCTATCTTTCCTTCTCGCTGCCTTGGCAAAGCAACCAGCATAATTAAGAACCCCACACACTCCACACATTCTCCCTTCCATCTTCATCCATTGGGAAAAAGATGCAGAAGTCTGAGGTCATGTACCAACGACTCAAGAACAGCTTCTTCCCTGCTGCTGTCAGACTTTTGAATGGACTTACCTTGCATTACGGATCTTTCTCTATACCCTAGCTATGACTGTAACACTACATTCTGCACTCTCTCCTTTCCTTCTCTATGAACGGTATGCTTTGTCTGTATAGCGCACAAGAAACTATACTTTTCACTGTACATTAATACATGTGACAATAATAAATCAGATCATAAATCAAACAGCTTGTGCAAAATAGTGGTATGTGAACCTATCAATTCTTCCAAATATTCCACATGAAACAAACAAGCATCATTTCTGGTAGCAGACTGTAACATATAAGGTTTTCATTACTTGCCATATGAAAGGAGACATAATTACACATTCTTCACATTTCCTCAGAGCCACACCCTGACTATATAACATCTGAAAGTTTACTCGTTGCAACTGAGGGAATTGGGAAATATTTCTCGTAAGGTAACACCGTAAGTGGAAGGACTGATTTGATTGATTTTTTTAAGTTTATTCAGAACAACTTTTGAGAACTGCATTTGAGCTGTTACTATAATTCGATCCCAAGTATGTTGTTCTATCATGTTTACAATCTAGTCGACTGTATTACTTTTGCCTTATTAAACTGGTAATACAAACCAGCTGCACATGTGGAGTTTTTAGCAAAGAGCTTTTCTAATCCTGACAACCTGTTTATTTTGGCTGACTTACTTGAGGATATTTCACTATAAAGAAGGATCACTGTAACTGTTTGCATGCGTATGCATTTGCCTGGGAAGAAATGTAGTCAAATTTGTATGTATATGCCCATGTAAAGCAAATGTGATCATGTGTCACACACGTGCACTCATTAGCTTCAGCACAATTTTTTTAAAGGGTGTAAGATATATGAAAAGCCTAAATAAAACATGTCAATTCCAATAGTACAGTACTTATGGGTGTCAAGCATTAAGTAGGAGAGGAGGAATTGGGTGACACATAAAAGAGTACTTTGAGAAGAAGACATTGGTAAGGTAAGTGCTTTCCATGTAAAGTACTTGCTTCCTTATCTGTTCCATGTCACTAATTTCTTTGCCTCAAACTCCTAAGCAGAAGATTTCATCTGCAAAGCTCAAAACACAGGCATGCCAATGAGGCAGAAGTGAATTGGGTGTGCTCCACAAAGTCAAGGAAAAGAATCCTTCCGCACATCTCTTAGATTCACTGATTTTCATGTGATTGCCTCAGCAGCCAACATTTCACTTATTCACACAAATCTTCCACAACTCTGCTAGGCTTGTAACCAAACTGCACGAGGACCAGGTTCAACTCCCAACTGGGCCGTGACGGGCAAACTCTGGAGAGCACCAGAAAAATGGAATTGGAGAAAATACCGCCATTTTGAATTGATGCCAATGTTTCTCTCAGTCTCCAACTTCACCAGAACCACCAGAAAATGACAAAAGTGGCTGTTTCCCCGTGGTCTCTTACTGAAGTCATGGCAGAATCCCTGTGGAATCTATTCCCCCATTGATGATATCCTTCCCCAATATTGTGGGCAAAACTCTCTTCCAATAGCCCACACTTAGCAAATTACTTATTCTGAGCAGTGCAGAGGCAGATATAGGCAAAAGAATTGAGTGGGGGGAGGCCATTGAAGGAATTGAGAGCAGGCAAAGATGGCAAGAAGTGACTCGACCCACAGTGGCAGACGGATAGTTTGAATCATAGAATCAAACAGTGCAGGAGGCCTTTCAGCCCATCGAGCCTGCATCAACACATGAGAAACACCTGACCTCCCAGCTAATAGCATTAGCCAGTGCTCGGCTCATAGCCTTGAATGTTACGTCGCGCCAAGTGCTTATCCAGGTAATTTTCAAGGGTTGTGCAGCAACCCACCTCCACCACCCTCCCAGGCAGCACAATCCAGACCATCACCAACCTCAGAGTAAAACTCCCTAAATGTCCTGCCACTCACCTTGAAAAGTTTGCGAGAACAATTGTGAGATTAATAAATTAAACCCTGGGTTCTTCTCTTGAGTACCATACCTTTAAGGAAATGAGAGTGAATATAGATTGTTTGTATTCATTTTTTTTAGCTCATTTTTGACCCACAAGGTAAAGGGTTTTCAAACATAAAAGAAACTTTTGTGATTCGAAAGGTGTTTTCAAAATTTCCTGTCTGAGATGGAGCTTTATGCTATGTAAAGTGGAACATAGTTGGTCACTGATATATGACAATTGAATGATGGTAATATGTGTATACATGTTATACTGTGAATCAGAGACCTTATTACAATTGAAAGTTAATTTAAACATGTTTTCAGATTTATATCTTAGCCTTCTGAAATGCAGTCAAAGGATATGGGGTTTGTGTGCATAGGTCACTGGAGCTTCTAGGTGGGCTTTTCCGAGAATCAAGACAGGTGCTACGGGGTAAGAGAGCTGCAGGATGGCAGTCCTACAATTTGTGACCATTCTGAAAGAGGAAACGGGGATTGAGATGAATGGGAGAGAAATGATAGGGGTTTTAACAGTACTGAATCTTAAAAGATGGGAGGGGAAAAAGGGAAGTCAATAGATGACAGCACTGTGGTAATCTTGGATTATGTGAGAGAGAACAATGGAAATGGTTTTTATGTATAGGAAATGATTAGAAAGAAGGTTGTAGGATAAACCTGACAAAAGTACAGTCTAGCTTATCTTCTGAAAAACAGTGTTGAGGAGATGGTGGCATAGTGGTAATATCACTGGAATCCAGGGGCACAGGTTCTGGAGACAAGGATTCAAAACCCACTACAGCAGAGGTTGGATTTTAAATTTGGCTAATAAATCTGGAATGTAATGCTCCTTTCAGTGATGGTAAATAGTCCTTTGGCAATACTGCCACCTCCCAAGTTCCCTTCCAAATCAGAAACCACCCTGACCTGGAAACCTTTGTTATTCCCTCATTGTTGCTGGGCCAAAGTTCTGAAACTCCCTACCTAAAGGTACCATAGGGGTATTCATTCATTTGTGGCAGTTCAAGAAGGTAGTCCATCAGCATCTTTTCAAGGGGCAATTAGGAAAGGGCAATAAATACTTGCCATCCCAGAAACATCACATCCAGTCAATGAATTAACTAAAACACCATTAGCTCCTTCCATTGATGGAATACTATCTTTTATTATAAGAGGGATTGAGCATAAATGCTTCAGTTATGCGGGGAGATGGTGAAACCACATCTTGAATACTGTGTGCAGTTTTGGTCTCTTTATTAAATGAAACATGTAAATAAGAACATAAGAACATAAGAAATACATTGGAAGTGGTTCAGAGGAAGTTTACTAGATTGATAGCTGGGATGAGCAGTTGTCTTATGATAAGTTGGTAAGATGGGCTTATTTCCACTGGAGTTTAGAAGAGAGAGGGGCGACTTGATTGAAGTGGATAAAATCCTAAACAGTACTGACAAGGTGGACATGGAAAGAATGTTCCTGCCTTTGCCCCATTACCAGGAGGCAAAGCTGGCCTAAGTGGACCCCTCAATCACAGCGGGAAGAGGGAGCAAGAATCAGACACATGGCCTGATCTTAGGAATTTCAAAAGATATCTTGAAGATCTAGCTCAGGAATGTCAAAAGTAGATATGCAATAGTTACATTTACGTGGCAGAGAACTATATCAGAAGTAATGAAAAGGTAAGTTTAAACATAAGCGAAAAGATATGACAGAAATAGACATGATATGATAGTGTTGCAGGAGATAAATTGAAAGAAATGCAAGATTTGTGGTATGTTAATATAGATAGCGGAGGCAGCATTGTCTATCATTTTTGCCTGTTGTCCTTTCTCGTTCTTGTTCATTTTTTAAGTTTCATTTACTTTTCATACAACCTTTGGCATTAATCTAGTTTAAATTTGCCTTTGATTCTTCTTTGCATTGAGGGTCTCCTTATTAGTTTCAGTTCTCTCATTTTCAAAGAAAGTTGTTCTTTTTCTGTTTATCATTATTTTTATTTTATTCATATTGTTTTGGTTATTCAGTTTTGGGGCATGGGTGTCATTGCCTCTCCTACATTTAGTGCCCGTCCCTCGTTGCCATTGAGAAGGTGGTGGTGAGCTGCCTTCTTGAACCGCTGCAGATCGTATGGCGTGCATTTATTTAGTTATTCTTGCAAGGGAACAAGAAGAGATGGCTGGCTGATTTGCTGCAGCCAGGTGATAGAGCAGAGGACCAACAAAAGGTGATTCTTTCACAGAAATGTTTATAAATGGGCAGCCAAGATACAGCAGCCAGATTTGACTGCATCATAAAATGGTATACAGTTTCAGCAGCTAATAGAGAAGGGCCAAATACACAAATACTTTGCTTTAACTTTATTATCACATTAGCAATGAATTCAAGAGTTTTATATTTAGCTGAGAGCAAAAGAATGTGAGTACTTGAGGGTGGGCAGATGGGTAAGTTAGAGATAAATAGCAACAGTTCATAATTAGCTCCAGGCAACATTAGCACCAACAACATAAGATAAATGCAAAATACTGTGGATGCTGGAATCTGAAACAAAAATCAAAAACTGCTGGGAAATCTCAGCTGGTCTGACAGCATCTGTGGAGAGAGAGTAGAGCCAACTTTTCGTGTCTAGATAACCCTTTGTCAGAGCTGAAAGGAAAGAGAGTCAGCGGAGATTTATACTATGAGGGTTGAGAGGGGTGGTGGACTTGGACAAAGAGAGTGTAAATGAGCATGCAAAAGGTTGAGAAGGTTTTGAAAGTGTCCATTAAGTGCATTAATGGCAAAACAAAGGTACAGGTTGAAAAAGGACTGCCTGAGGAATGTGGCAGTTGGCCGTAGGAAGGGGGGATGGGGGTGGGGAAGGAGAGCGATAAAATGGAGAATGAGATTAAATAAAGTGAAATAAATAAATGGAACTAGAATGAAGGGGAGAATTAAAAGCAAATTACTGCGGATGCTAGAATCTGAAATGAAAAGAGAAAATGCTGGAAAATCTCAGCAGGTTTGGCAGCACCTGTAAGGAAAGAAAAGAACTGACGTTTCGAGTCCAGACGACCCTTTGTCAAAGCAGTCATCCGAACGCAAAACATCAGTTCTTTTCTCTCCTCACAGATGCTGCCAGACCTGCTGAGATTTGCCAACATTTTCTCTTTTGGTTGGAGGGGAGAGTTCATACTCTGAAATGGTTGAACTCAATGTTCAGTTTGGAAGGCTGTAAAGTGCCTAATCGGAAGATGAGGTGCTGTTCTTCCAATTTGCATTGGGGTTCACTAGAACATTGCAAAAGGCCAAGGACGGACATGTGGGCAAGACAGCCGGGTGGTGTGTTGAAGTGGAAAGTGACAGGAAGGTCTGGCTCCTGCTTGTGGAGGGATCATTTGGAATTCAATGTTGTGTTTATAAACTCTTTGTGGCAGAGGATTAGATAACAAGTTAGGTCCCCAGTTAAGGGTTAAACCAGCAGATTAGTCACAATGGATCAGTGAAAGGCTGAAGGTGAGAAGAAGATTTTTCTCTCGAATATCCATGAAAGAGCCATTCTAGATCCCACAATCAAGATGGTGGGATCTCAAAGAAGGTCGATGTTATTATGAAGAGACTCTGGTTTAGATCTTCTGGATAGAGGTAATGTTGGATGCCTCTACCCACGACATTCACTCTAACTGAACAATGCTACCCATTTTCAGCTGTATCCTCCAATCCTGGCAGCAGCAGGAATGGGCAGTGCAGCTTCTCCAGTAGTCCAGCAAGTGTAGGAGGGTTGGGGGAAAGCAAGGACACACTCACTTTCCATGACAATGGCTGCCACATTCAGGTAAGTTTTTAAAGGTCTCAAGTCATTTAGTGAATGGGTGAGTGGGTGGGTGAGTGAATGAGTAGGCGAGTGATTGGTGAAGGGGTAGGGTGAGTGAGTGAAGTGGGTAGGTAGGTAGTCAGTAGGTGAGGTGGATAGGTAGGTTGGTCAGTGGGTAAAGTGGGTTGTTAGATGAGATGGAAGTGGTTGAGGTGGGTCAGTAGGTGAGGTGCATAAATGGGCAGTCACATCATGGGGCAGCCATGTTTTTGGGGAACCTAGTGGGAGGCAGAGTGCAGCAATTGACAGTCAGGGTTGCATTCTGCTCTGATCAGGGGGAAGTGATGGACTGTTGACCAACAAGTGAGTCAAGGGTTATGGATGGCAACCAGAAAAGTGGAGTTAAGACTACAATCAGATCAGGTATGATGTGACTTCATCGAATGGCAGAGAGAACGTGCTCAAAGGGCTGAATGGCCCAATCCTGTTCCTAAATTCTAAGTTTGTATGTTCACAATTTGTGCTCATAATGCAATCACACATTTTAAAAGAAGAATTTCATGTCTTCTGATGAAAGCCACCATATATTTTCTCAAACCTTTTCTTAGCCAAGACCCTTATTATTGAAAGGATCTGGTGAAGATTTGAAGTGAGTTTATTGTCAGTAGTTGGTATTTAGCATGAAAAGAAGCAAAACTAAATGCAGATGGCATTAACTCTACAAAATGGACCTAGAAGAAGGACATCAGAATGATTATGAACTGGTGTTCAAAATAGCTCTGCAATTTAAAATAGTATTAGTTAAGACAATCAAAATGTTAATATGCATGGCAAAAAGTTTAGATTAAGTCCAGGGAATTGGCATTAATGCTGTAAAATACATTGCATCTCGGACTAGAGGGCACAGCCTCAAGATAAAGGGGGGGCGGTTTAGAACGGAGTTGAGGAGGAACTTCTTCACTCAAAGGGTGGTGAATCTCTGGAATTCTCTGCCCGTTGAAGTGGTGGAGGCTGCCTCGCTCAATATTTTTAAGACGTGGGTTGATAGGTTTTTGATAGGCAAGGGGATTAAGGGTTATGGGGAGAGGGCGGGAATGTGGAACTGAGCCACGACAGATCAGCCATGATCTTATTGAATGGCGGGGCAGGCTCGAAGGGCTAGATGGCCTACTCCTGCTCCTATTTCTTATGTTCTTATGTTCTTATTATGTTCTTAGTTATGGCCCAAAAGTTTTTCAATATTAGCAGACAAAGGCTTAATGTGTTCCTTTTGTTCATTGTTTTAATGCAGGAGTTATGGTTTAAATGGGAAATACTTTAATAAACTAGCAGACAAAGGAATAGCATACAAGTGCATTCGACATTTGTCCACCATGATGACCAAGACTAGTTTCGAGCATTGGACTTCCAAATTGAAGTTTCAGCCATAGAGAACTGCAACTTCAAGATCAGGACAGCACATGACAGATTTATATCTGAATTTTTGCATGAAAGCCCTTTACTTATTCCACAGAATTTTCTCCTCATGAAAGTTTTACTATTTGCTAATCCCCTCCCTCATAAGGCAAAATAAATTGGGTAAGATAAATGACAATGCAAATTATACATGACCCATTTTAAGGAGGAAACTGGATATGTTTATTAATCACATGTAAGCTAACACGAACACTGCAAAGAAGTTACTGCGAAAATCCCCCAGTCACCACAATCCGTCAATTATTCAGCTACACTGAATGTGTGCCTGAATAATCAAATTTAGTATGGCCAATGCACCAAACCTCCTTATCTTTCGGACTTTGGGAGGAAACACACACGTACACGGGGAGAATGTATAGAATCTGCAAAGACAGTGACTCAAGACCGGGAATCGAACCCAGGTCCCTGGCACTGTGAGGCAACAGTGGTAACCACTGTGCCACCATACTGCCTGTTGAATGCCCATTAATAATCTAGGACTAAAGAATAGTTAATATTCTTGTTCTTTCTAACAAATCAAAAATAAAACAATTCACTTTAAACAAAGTTATTAAAACAAGTTATACAAAATAAAGTTTAATTAAATTTGTTCATATTTGATAGGATGTGACTCAGAAATGATGTATGCTGACTGCCTAAAGTACCAATATACCAGGCACAATAGCTGAATGGCTATTATTCCATAAATGTTTGTGCTGTTATCATAAGATATGAATATGATAAATCATTAATGTTATCAACTACGATTATAATTGTGTCTTTTGTTCTTTACACAACTGGCAATTCCACAGAATATCTGGGTTTCAAAAATGTTCAAAGGAAATGGTATTTCTGTTATTAAAGATAAAATTAAAAATTGTTTGGAGTGCATTATTGTGTAAATAGTGTAGCGTTTCTGGATTAAGAATCCAGCAATAGAATCACTCGGCCATTGCCTCCCCTTTCCCTCTTAATCGCCTGTGAGTTCTTTCAAATAAAAAGACGTGTGAAAGGAGATAGAGCTTCATGACATTTGATGCAAAGACAACCTCATGTCCAGTTCATAGGTAATGCAGCTAAAATGATGGATCGGTAAATCAATTAATGGTGACAGTTATGAATTTGAAATTTGTGGTGTCTCTTTAACTTAGTGTAAAATGGAGAACCAAAAGAGTTCTTGAGACCTTCTCTGAATTCTGCCCGATAACATGCTTGCTTGGGTGGCTTCCTCATTAAAGGTGAAAGGGGGAATCCAGATTGTATTGGGAAGAAGCTGGGAGATAGTCACACCTGCAAACAATGACCAGGGCAGCTTTGTCAACAGTGGATAGACTGTCCTGGGGACCCAGATTCAAACCCTGCCACAGTAGATGGTGGAATTTGAAACATATAGGAGCAGGAGGAGGCCATTTGGCCCTTCAAGCCTGCTCTGCCATTTATTACAATCATGGCTGATCATCCAACTCAGTAGCCTAATCTTGCTTTTTCCCTATAACCTTTGGTCCCTTTGCCCCAAGTGCTGTATCCAGCCGCCTCTTGAATACATTCAATGTTTTGGCATCACCTACTTCCTGTGGTAATGAAGTCCACAGACTCACCACTCTTTGGGTGAAGAAGTGTCTCCTCACTTCCGCCTTAAATGGTCTACCCCTGAATCCTCAGACAGTGATTCCTGATTCTGAACTAGCCCACCATCGGAAACATCCTCCCTGCATCTACCCTGTCTAGTCTTGTAAGAATTTGATAAGTCTCTCTGACATCCCCCCTCATTTGTCTGGATTCCAAAGAAAACATTTTAACCTAGTCAATCCCTCTTCATACATCAGCCCCACAATCCCCTGAATCAGCCTGGTAAACTTTCGCTGCACTCCCTCAACAGCAAGAACATCCTTCCTTAGAAAAAGAGACCAAAACTGCGCACAATACTCGAGGTGTGGCCTCACCAAGGCCCCGTATAATTGCAACAACACATCCCAGCTCCTGTATTAGAAACCTCTCGCAATGAAGGTCAACATACCAATTGCCTTCTTTACCATCTGCTGCACCTGCATGGCTTACCTTCAGTGACAAGGACACCTAGGTCCCACTGCATACTCCCCTCTCCCAGTTTACCAGTCGTAATCTGCCTTCTTGTTTTTGCTTCCAAAGTGAATAATCTCACACTTACCCAAGTTATATTGTATCTGCCATTGATCTGCCCACTCACCCAACCTGTCCAGATCATGCTGAAGGATCTCTGTATGTTTGTCACAGTTCGCCCTCCCACCCAACTTGGTATCATCTGCAAACTTTGAGATGTTACATTTTGTCCCGTCATCCAAACCACTAATATATATTGTGAATAGCTGGCGTCCCAGAACTGATTCCTGTGGCACCCTACTAGCTACTGCCCGCCAATCTGAAAAGCACCCATTAATTCCTACTCTTTATTTCCTCTCTGCCAACCAGTTTTCTATCCATCTCAATACAGTTCCTCCAATCCCATGTGCTTTAATCTTGCACAATAATCTCTGTTGCAGGACTTTCTCAAATGCTTTCTGGAAGTCCAAATATACCACATTGACTGGTTCCCCCTTGTCAACTCTACTAGTTATAACTTCAAAGAATTCCAATAGATTTGTCAAGCATGGATTTCCCTTCATAATTCCAAGCTGACTCTGTCTGATCCTGCCTCTGCTTTCTAAGTGCTCTGTCAAAATTTCCATGATAATGGATTTAAGAATTTTCCCCACTACCAATGTTATGTTTACTGGTCTATAATTCCTTGTTTTCTCTCTACCTCCCTTTTTAAGTATTGGAGTGACATTTGCTATCCTCCTATCTGCAGGGACTGTTCCAAAGTCTATAGAATCCTGGAAAGTGACCACCAATGCATCTACTATTTCTAGAACCACTTCCTTAAGTACTCTGGGATGTAGATTATCAGGCTCTGGGGATTTAGCCACCTTCAATCCCAACAATTTTCCCAGCACAATTTCTCTACTAATATTTATCTCCCTCAGTATTCTTCCCTCTCACTAAATCTTGCATTCTCCAACATTTCTGGCATTTGATTTGTGTCTTCTTTTTGTGAAGGTAGAAGACAGAATTCAACAAAAAAAATCTGAAATTAAGAATGTACTGATGACCATGAATCTATTGTCAATTGTCATTATAGAATTCCAACAGGGGGTTAGGAGGGCATAAAGGGGTAACAAAATGTTTTTGGCAGGCAGGATTATGGAGAATCCCAAAGCATTTTGTACATATATTAGGAACAAGAGGGTGGCAAGAGAAAGAACTGGTCCACTCAGAGACAAATGAGAGAAATTATGCATTGAACCAAAGGAAGTGGGTGCGATCCATAGTGAGTACTTTGCATCGGTATTCACAAAGGAGAGGAATATGTTGATAGATGGTGTCTCAGAGGGGTACGTAAACCCTCTGGAGCAAGTCTTCATTATGAGGGAGGAAATGCTAGCTGAATTAAAAAGCCTTAAGGTAGGCAAATCCCCAGTGCCAGATGGCATCTATCCCAGGTTACCAAGGGAGACAAGAGATAAAATTGCTGGGCCTCTAACAGAAACCTTTGTTTCCTCGTTAGCCACAGGTAAGGTCCCAGAAGGTTAGAGGATAGTCAATGTTGTCCCATTATTTAAGAAGGGTAGCAAGGATAACCTGGGTAATTATAGGCTACTGAGCTTGATGTCGGTGATAGTGGAATTACTGGAGGATATTCTTAGGGAGAGGATTGATACACATTTTGAACTGAACAGTCTTATTAGTAATAGACAGCATGTTTTTTACAAGGGAGGTCATGTCTCACTACTTTGACTGGGTCTTTTGAGAAGGTGACAAAAATGATTAATGAGGGAAGGGCCATGGATGTTATCTACATGGACTTCCGTAAAGCATTTGACAAGGTCCCTCATGGCAAGCTGGTACAACAAGTTGAATCACACGGGATCAAGAGTGAGCTAGCTAGATGGATTCAGAACTGGCTTAGCCATAGAAGACAGAGGGTAGCGGTAGAAGGGTGTTTTTCTGAATGGAGGTCTGTAACTAGTGGTGTTCCACAGGGATCAGTGCTGGGACATCTGTTGTTTGTAATACGTATTAATGACTTGGAAGAAAATGTAGCCGGCCTGATTAGCAAGTTTGTGGATGACATTAAGGTTGCTGGAGTTGCGGATAATAAAGAAGATTGTCAGGGAATGCAGTAGGATATAGATAGGCTGGAAAATTGGGTGGAGAAATGGCAGATGGAATTTAATCTGGACAAGTGTGAGGTGATGCATTTTAGTAGATCCAATTCACGTGGGAGCTATAAAATAAATGGCACAACCATCAGAAGCATAGACACACAGAGAGATCGGGGAATACAGGTTCACGGATCCTTAAAAGTGGCAGCACAGGTGGAAAAGATAGCGAAAAAACATATGGCATGTTTGTCTTCATTGGCCGGGGCATCAAATATAAAAGTTGGAAAATTATATTACAGTTATATAAAATGTTGGTTCGGCCACATTTGGAATACTGTGTCTAATTCTGGTCACCCCACACTACCAGGAGGACATGGAGGCTTTGGAGGGAATACAGAAAATGTTTACCAGGATGTTGCCTGGTATGGAGGGTATTAGAGATTGAATAAATTGGGAATGTTCTCCCTGGAAAGACGGAAGCTGAGGGATGGCCTGATAGAAATTTATAAAATTATGAGGGGTAATGATGAAGTGAACAGTTGGAAGGTTTTTCCCAGGGCAGAAATGACAATTACAAGGGAGACAAGTTCAAGATCAAGGGCGAAAGATTCAGCGAAGATGTGCAGGGGAAGTTTTTTACATGGAGAGAAATGGGGGCCTGGAATGCACTGCCAAGTTAGGTGGTTGAGGCAGACATGTTTGCAATATTTAAGACTTATCTGCATAGACACATGAATAGGCGGGGAATAGAGGGATACAGATGGTTGGTCGAGAGAGGACAACATGATTGGTGCAGCCTTGATGGGCCAAAGGGCCTGTTCTTGTGCTGTACTGTTCTTTGTTCTTTAATTGTTGGAAAAACCCATCTTGTTCATTAACGTCCTTTAGGGAAGGAAATCTGCCATCCTTGCCTGGTCTGGCTTACATGTGACTCCAGAGCTACAGCAATGTGGTTGACTCTTAACTGCCCACAGGCAATTAGGGATGGGCAATGAAGCTGGCCAGTCAGCGGTGTCCATGTCACATAAATGTATAAAAAAAAAGAGTGGAAACAGGATTACTTGACATAATTAACCAAACCTACAACCAGGCTTTACTTTATTTCTTGTTTCATAGTGTCTCAATTTTGCTTCAACAAAAGACACACAAGGAGAGAAGGCAAGGATGCTCTTCTGCCACCAGTACCTGTGCTGACCTGTCTATCGCCTCAGTTTCTCCTGAGGATCATGTTGAGCAAACTGCTTTCAGCTATTTCCCAGATTATAAAGCCTTTATAATTAGGAGTCCTGCTAGCGAACAGTTAAGTGAAACCCATCATATTTGCAATTCACAAGTTGGAGGACTGCTATCTTCTAAACCTTTGAAACAGTGGGTCCATTGAGAAGCAACATCCTTGGATTCTCACCTTTGATGTTATGTAGCTTTTTTTTAGGGAATTCTACATTTTCTGAAAGACACCAGTAAATTTAAGTACTATCATCGGGAACATTATTTTGCCTTTGGGTAAACTTTTAATTACAGAGAGCTCTAGTCCGAGAACTTGAGAGCACCGCACGCTTTTTAACTTATTTTTTGAACAAATACTTCAGGCTGGTTATAATCACTGATTTATGAGCATGTTAGTACGTAGCAGCTGGTAATAGTGTGCCAAAACGAGTGCCGATTGCAAGGTGCCTGGAAACAATGCCAATGTTTGTGCTTTTGGGTTAGAACAGTGACCTCTAGTGTGCAATAATGCTCTCTCTATCATGTACAATAATATTCCATATTATACATTGTAACAGGAACATAATCCCTTATAAAGTCTTCTGTTGTCAGCTGCACAGGGTTTAAATTGGGCACTGGTTTTCCTTATCTGCAGATCATTAATTATAAGATAAAATATTAAGTAAAATTTGTACCTATTCTGTGTTGACTCAGTTGAAATGCAAAGATTAAAAACATTTAACAGAATAGATTGGCCCTACTCTAATCTTTTGGCTTTAGCCAGCCATACATTTTTAATAACCAACAATATCGAAAAGAATTGAGGGGAGTTGCTCGACACAAAACAGTTTTCATCTTCCTGTGGAAAAATTAATTGGTTCTTCAGTCTGTCCAGCTTATTCTAAGATCCTTCGCCAAAGCCATATTTCAAAAGTTCTAATCCCCTTCTCAGTTTATCTAGGGTCCAACTCTCACAGACACACAAATAATGGCTGGGAAACGTGGAAGTACGGGCATCCCAGCAGTCTGACCAAGTTTAACAGCAGGACTTCTGGTTTTTTGACTCTATTTCCCAGGTGGCAGCCAGCCAGTTTGAGAGTATGACTGGCTCTTCAGCAGTGAAGTCACCAGGTTGGATGCAGGGTGTGGACAGCAGGAAGGGAGGAAGGCATCTGGGATGTTGGGGCAACATGTTGGAGATCTGGTATTACATTGCGGTGGGGCTGGCAAGGACAATGGCATTGGAGCGGGATTAGATCAGCACAAAGGGGGTGAACAGGCATGATAGTCCATTAAAACTGGAGAAGGGTGAGGTGAAGTTCAGGTTCCATTTTTTACATTTTTAAACAATCCCATTCCCACCCATCCAGGGATGGTTAAAATTGCCCCCAATGTGTCTGTACTAATGGCTACTTATGAGTCATTAAATTTTGTCACATGTTGATGCAGTGACAACAATTGTGGGGTGAATTGAAAGAACAAGTTGAGATTAGAATGGCTTGAAACTGTGTTATAAACCTAATGTTGTGTTCCAAAGTCATTTGACTTGCACAATCTGTCAGCCAACTTCAATAAAACTAAGTTCTTTTAGAGGTTTATTATCACTCTTCAGATATTCCTGCAAGATAGAATAGAGTCTTGTCTCCAAAAGTCAAAGCACGGTGTAATTACACACACCTTTACATTATATGATTTGATTTATTATTGTCACATGTATTAGTATACATTGAAAAATATTGCTTCTTGCACATTATACAGGCAAAGGATACCATTCATAGAGAAGGAAACAAGAGATTGCAGAATATACTGTTACAGTCATAGCTAGGATGTGGACAAAGATCAACTTATTGCAAGGTAGGTCCATCCAAAAATCTGATGGCAGCAGGGAAGAAGCTGTTCTTGAGTCGGTTGGTATGTGACCTGAGACTTTTGTATCTTTTTCCCCATGAAAGAAGAGAGAAGAGAGAATGTCCGGGATGCGTGGGGTCCTTAATTATGCTGGCTGCTTTGCCGAGACAGTGGGAAGTGTAGACAGAGTCAGTGACTGGGAGGCTGGGTTGCATGATGGATTGGGCTACATTCACAACCCTTTGTAGTTTCTTGTGGTCTTGGGCAGAGTAGGAGCCATTCCAAGCTGGTATAGTATGGTATTAGAAGTAAAGCTACACAAATGAAAGGGAATAATATGGTCCTTTTAGTCATGTATGTTTTGAGGCTTTTATTCTAACATGTACTTTTGACAATGGTGCTGGATGCAATTCAGATGTGCTCAAATTGTTGTGGTGTGTAATTTTCCTGTGGTTTCAAACTGCTGTAAAGGCAATGCAATAACAAATTGGCACAGGTCAAGGCTAGTTAAGCCTAACATGACACTAGTAGCAAATGACGCATTAGTACCAGTCTAAACCTGAATTTGGTCCATGGCCTTGAGGAAACGGCATCAAAGGACAATTGCATACAAAATGACTGCCCTCTCAGTAGTGTCATAATTTGATTCGAATGCATTGGGAAGATTGCTCTTTGTTGCCAAAAGCCATTGGGCATGGTTAGGATCAATTGCAGTTTGTTAGAGCAGAAGAGATTCAAATCTCATAATTAAAGTCATGGCTACTTTAGTTATTTAATGTTAAGATCCCTTGTGCTGAACATTGAGGTTTTATTTATTTATACATTAAATTAAAAAAAAATTCTTGCGGGGGGCAGGAAGGGGGGGGGTTCTGATATTTTCCAAACATTGCTGGATCTAGCATTTTGGAACTAAAAGTCCAAACTATCCCACCTGAAACTTGTATGGCTCAAAAATAATTTGAAATGTTAGGGCCTGAAAAATGCTAACTACGTGATCCTGACTGCATCTCATGCACTCACCAGAAACCCAGTGATGGAAATCCCAGAGCCCCCAGCTGTTCTGGGGTTGGGAGGTTGCCAAAATTCCTCCCTCCCCCACCGCTTCCCCCACAGAAAGATGATTGTGCACCTTTTAGCCCCTTTTCTAATGTTGGTAATCATAAAAAGAATATATTACTTACCTTCAGGATTACAGGCTTGGAAACTTCCCACAGGGGCTTACCTGCACCCTTCAAGGAGTCTGGTATGCCTCCTTCTCAATTGGAAAACCAGTCTCCAAAATTATTTTAGGTCCCTTTGAAGCAGAGGAAGCAGGTACTCCCAGCATATGATGTCCAGGCATTTCCAAATGCTAATAGAGTTTGCAGCCCTTCTCTGTCAAAAGTTGCTCTAGAATTACAGGAGGAATCTACTGGAATGGGCAAGCAATTTCGTGTCCTTATGCTTGCTGCTAAATAATGCTGGAATCCAGTGATTTCTTCATGTTATTTAAAAAAGGGTTTAAACTGCAATTAAAAAAAACTCTGTATTGGCTTTTAATTACAAAATATTAAGGAAACAGGCTTTGTTAGTGAGGCCTATATGATTACTAAGATCATGATGTCATCGTGGTTCATTCCACATTGCTATGCCAACCATATAATAATAGTCTATTGCCTGTTGCTAAGCTACTAATAATAAAATCTTCCTTTTTTTCAAACTTGCATGAAGGAGAAGCCGCCACAGCACATGTACATGTGAAAAGCAGATGTTTTTACCCTCCTGCTTTTGCTGCCTTTAACGTTGCTTTTACATTCAAAATAGAAGTTTTAACCTGTTTCTGTGAAATCAGGCACTTCGAAGATTAGCAAAGATTATTCTGTAAATTAGCCCATACAATAAAACAGTGGAGGAAGGGATTTCAAAGAAATGTTTTGTCTTCATGCGCTAATATTTAAAAAGCCAATTTTAAAGCTTTACACCTTGAAGATTTTTGGTGAAAAGATCGTTTTTCGAACTATCAGTATATATAAAATCAAACAATCTCAATAAGCAGCACAAATCAGTAATGATGAATGTAAATTGCTATTTTGACTCCTTTTGAATCAGAATGAATGTTACTACTCTTATCAGACTTAAATACAAATTTACATATGGTTCACTCAATCTCTTACTCTCACATTCTAATGTCATCAGTACCAAGATAACTTTATGTTCAATCTTGGAATAGAGCCCCCACTTGGCCCATTGAGCCTGCAATCCCACCCAGGCCCCATCCTTTCAACACGCATCCACCCTGCTCGTCTCCTGATATTAAAGGACAATTTAGCATGGCCAATCTATCTAACCTACACATCTTTGGGTTGTGGAAAGAAACCAGGGCACCCAGCGGAAACCCACGGAGACACGGGGAGAACATGCAGACTCCACACATACATTGACCCAAGATGGGAATTGAACCCAGGTCTCTGGCGCTATGAGGCAGTAGTACCTCAATTCCATGCCACCGTGGCCGTGTATGAATTATCTCTTATTTTATTATCAGAAATTTTCAAAGGTTCTAGAAAGATGGTGTAACAAGTCATTGTCAGTTTTGTAACTGGGATTTTGTTAAAAGCCCCACAGTCAAAAGAAAAAGCTTTTGTTAATCTACCAAAAGAGAGTTTCCTGTAATTGTTGTAATTCTTTTAAGGGACAGTGCTGCAAATGTCAATTTAGTTAAAAAAATGCAGAAAGTTGCTACAGCAGGTTAGCAAATGCACCGCAAGTGGGAACGTTTCAGATTCACTGACCTTGTTTAACATGAGCAAAGCAACAATGCAAATGCTAATTGCTAATGTTTGAATGCATGGAGGTTTTAAATTAATTTAAGGAAAAATATGAGCAACGCTTGCAGTATTTATTATTTAAAGTAATAATGTTTGTCACATCTTTTCAGAATTATTCAATTATCTGCCATACAGAATGCTTTGACTGTCATGATACGTGAATATGTTTACAATTCTTGAGTCATCAAGGAATATTCAATGAATGGTCAAGTTTTGGAACTTATACAGCCTGAAACGTTATTGGTTGGAATTCTGCAGTCGTTCACGCCCCGCTGATGCTGCAAGCGAAGATGGAGAATTTGGCACTCAGCCAAATCTCCATTGACTGCAGCGGGACTGGAGAATCCCGCTGGCATGAACGGCTGGAGATTCCTTCCCATTATATTTCAAAAAGAAAGTGGCCTCCGACAGACTGCAGAAACATAACATTGGAGCGAAAACTTTTGAAACAGTTGAATGAGAAATGTTTTTTGACATTTACCAAGAGAGTAATCGTAAATACAGTATTAGGAGGATGAAACCCGGCCGTACATTTTAAATCATACTTTTTCTTCAATGGCAGTGATCCATCTCTTTTTAGAAGCAACCACAAACATTCAAAGTGGCTGAAAAAAATTCAAATTACAATAAGAGGCCTCACTTCTTCCGCTCTCTTTTATTGAACAGATGCAGTCGGTCAAATATGTTTCCATGAACATGGGGCCTTCAATGTAATGACTGACGCTAACACTATTATTCTTAATTGGTCTTTGCTGTAATCAAAAATCAATTAATAGGTGGTCTAAATCGATGCAGTTACTACATATCACAGAATCTCTGTCTTAAAAAAAGCCGGCATGGAAAAGTTGGGCCAAAGGGCCTGTCTCCATGCTGTAAACCTCTGTGACTCTAGTACAGAAAGAAGTCCTTCAGCTCATCGAGTCTGTACAGACAACAATTCCCCCCAGGCCCTATCCCCGTAACACCACTTACTTATCCTACTGGTCCCTTTGACATTAAGGGACAATTTAGCATGGCCAATCAACCTAAACCACACATCTTTGGAGAGTGGGAGAAAATCGGAGCACCAGGAAGAAACCCATGCAGATGCGGGGAGAATGTGCAAATTCTATACAGACAGTAACCCAAGGCTGGAATTGAACCCAGGTTCCTGGTGCTGTGAGTCAGCAGTACTAACCAGTGTGCCACCATGCCGTATCTGGTAACCCGAAAGCCCAAATCAATGCCAACTGACATTCATTGCAGGTATTGCTGTTGGTTTGAATAATGTTTCACACTACCAATGACATCATTTCTCATGGTTAGTCAAGCTATCCATTCTTGAATGTTCCTTGCTAAAGAAAACAGAATGGAAATGGACACTTTGAAGAATGGAAAATTCATCATTGAATATAAACTTAAACTTCTGTATTCAGCAGTATGATAATTTCATCAACTCCTCACTTTACATGCCTAATAACCACTTCTGATTTATAGTCCGCATCATGCCTGTGTGTCAAACAGATCATCTAAATTTAACAAACACTTGACTGAAGCAACCTACATTTTCCATCTTTTTTTGCACTGTTAACACCCCCAGAGTGGGAGAGTGGACACTATTTTAGCTTCAGTCACCTTTGCCTGCGGCATTAGAAACAGATAAAAAGGAGGGACTGTGCTCCATGGCACTCAGTTCCTTAGATAAATAGTTAAGAGAACTTCAATATAGAGGAACAAAAGCGTATTTAATTGCCCTAAATAGCCGGCTCAGTCAGTGTACCTTAAGCGGCAGATATATACTTCAGTATGCAATGGTCATGCAAAATGGTTACCATAATTTGTCCAATATAGGGTTACTGTCCAGAGAGGCATGGACAATGGCAATGGTAGTTGCATCCCATTCTGAGCTATCCTTTGCATCTTCAGCAAAGTTTCACTTCATGGAACTGAGTATTATTTTAGTATTAAAAACATGTAACAATCAAAATCAATCCAAATATGGGATCAATCAAATTTAACATTGTATTGAGTGCCCAAGTCAGGGGTGGGATTCTCCCAGAAAATTTTAAGTGTCAAATTCGTATAAAAATTGCAGTAAAACTGCTATATTTCTCAGCAGAAAGAAATGAATCTCCCACACTCTGTGCGTCACAGTGTGCTCTAGCATGAATCTCATTAAAAATCTGTGGGCGGGGCCTATTCCAGCTGGAGCGGCTGGCAGCATAGTGCTGAGCGGCCACTGCGCACGCGCTGATATCAGCACATGCGCAGTAGCCCACACTGCTGGCCTCCTGATCGCTGGCCAGTTCAATTGCTGGCCAGCCCTGTGAGCCCAGCATCACTGCCCAAACCCCCCAACCCCATCCCCCCCCACCCCACTCTGATGGCCAGTCCCAATCACTGGCCTCCCTCCCTCTGTCACTGAGTCCGACAATAATTTTCACAAATTATACAACTCTGCACCAGTTTCTGGTGAGGAGCTGGTGGCGCCGGAAATCCAGTGGCAGGAGACGCGCAGAGGCTGTGGCACACAGCGGAGAGTCCGCTGAACAGCCTTCGTTAGAGTCTCCTGGCCCGCTTCACTGCTATAGAAGCACAGCGGGGCTGGGAGAATCGCCTCTCCACACCACCACCCCCCAGCTCCCCAACAGATGTTAGAATTGCATTTCTTTGACAGAAAAATGCACATATGCGTATGTTGCCAGAGAAGAAATGCAGAAACCTTTACTGCTCCAAATGTCTGCCATTCACATCCAAATCAGTGTAATGTTACTGGATCTGATCAGTGTTCCTTCTTTCTCATTACTTCTTTATATATAGTGGTTTAGATCTGCTCCCCTGTGAACTCTGGCCTCTGAAGCACGTTGACCTTTAGAAAGAACTTTAGGGAGTTTGCATATTACTGCAAGTTCTCTGTAGATCTGGTGGTTTTAATCCAAAACCCAGTTACAGGCCTCAGAGGAGTGGAATTAAATTTTGGGGGCTTTGTACTTGGCAGACAGCAGAAGTTTTTTTTTACACCATGAAACATATAGCAGTTCTCATAGTTTTCACAACAACTTCTGTTTTCATTTATTCCTAAATGAAGAACATCAGAAAGACTTTGAGAAAAACTGAGGAGAAATAGACCTTGACAGAAATACATTAGCTACGCACACAAGAACTGATCATTTTTCCCCGAATAATTAGGATAATATGTGTAAGGAATGCTTCATTTTTTTTTCAAATGAATAGGGAATATGTTTTGGCAACAATGAGATTTTAATGCCTTTTCAGTACCTATTAGCTCTGTCTATCTGTTCTTGTTTTAGCAGGTCCCTTTGATCAACTAAGCTTAGGAGAATAAATAACTTCAACATGAGGCACAAAGGTACAGTTTCATTTAGCACTGGGAAAAGGGCCAGGAGAAAAGTGGGTTCTTAATACTATAATTGTTCTCTTCTTAAATATTGGCAGCCCTTGATTTCCACTCGAGTCAGACTGCTGTTAAGAATTCAGAGAAAAAATGTGTTGTAACTCCATGTTGACCTTTTACCGGTTTAATGATATAAAGATTAAAGTGCCTGTGGCTTAATTTACATACCAGTCCGATGCAGGATGCATGGATATGGGGATGTGAAATTAATGGAGACCAGGTGTTTGAAACAGGAGCCTGTGTTCAGCTTACTCATATGTTCCTCTTGCTTCAGATCTGGCTATGCCACATAAATATAATCCTCCTGGATTGTCCAAATCCTTTCTTAACCAGGATAGAATAATTTTGGCAACTGAAGCACAGCAGAGTAAAACCATTTGCTTTATCTTTCTCATATCGTTGTTCTTTAGGTTTTGGCAGTGAAAACTAAATTGTAAAGCCCAGTTGTATAACATGTGTCACTGCATATACAGTAGTTGTGGTCTGTCAAGGCCTATCCTTCAAAAAATGGAACTACTGCAAAAATTTGAACACCGTCCAATTCTGATAAGATCAATTCAGTTTTGCCAAACTAAATTTATATTTAAGAGGAAAAGGGTTTTTGTCACAGATGAGATCAAATTTAAAATTGTGGAGTGGACCGTAAACATTCATTTATGATAGACTGTTGTATACCTTCAGGTAGTTTTAGTGATTTTAATTAGCAGGTAATCGGATAGGAGATGAATGAAAGTAGTCAGTCTCTTTCATTAGTAAATAATCCCAAGACATCCACTAACAAATGGCTCCAGTTAGTTCAGTGCTATCTTCTAATCTCAGTTTCCACAATCGTACAAAAAAGTCATTTTAATCAGTGTACATCAATTAAAAAAATTATTTAAATATAAAATGTGAGTCTCAGAGATAAAGGCCAGAATTCGCCAACCATTCATTCCCCAGCTCCGTTATCTGAGAGAACGGACAATTTGGCACCCAGCCAAATCTCCGTTCACTGCAGGGGGTCTGGAGAATCCCAGCTGCAGGCGAGGTTCAGAGAATCCGGCCCAAAGATTCCACTCGGACATACTTAGGAAAATATTTCAACCAAAAAAAGCCATAAAACTGAGTTCCTTCTTCCCCATGACTATCCTTTTGCTCATGTGCGACACTAGTATTTCACAGACTTTACTCAGCGTTCCATTTGTATACCACCCTTGATTGCATCTTTAATTCTACCATGGAGACTATTCAAAAAATGAAGAAGTCATCCTATTTTAATAACTAACTATCATTATCGCAATCAAATGCCCAGGCAAACAGAAAGCTTTACAATAGTTCACATTGCTATAACTATCACTCTACTGTTGACAATTAATGTTTGAAGTTAATTCATTACTGTCACAGTAGGGTTACATTAACACTGTAATGAAGTTACTGTGAAAATCCCCCATTCGCCACACTCCAGTACCTGTTTGGGCACATGGCGCAAGAGTTTAGCATGGTCAATGCACCTAACCGCATATCTTTCAGAATGTGGGAAAAGCCAGAGCACCCAAAGGAAACCCACGCAGACACAGGGAGAACGTGCAAACTCCACACAGATAATGACCCATGCTGGGAATCGAACCCGAATCCCTAGAGCTGTGAGGTAACTGTGCCCCATATCTATAACTAATACTCGCACTCATAGCCTTACATCACAGTTTGTGCAAAATAGTGGTATGTGAACTTATCGGACATGAATTATGTGCCAAGAGTGTTGAGAGAAACATGTTTTAGTGAGGAGCTGAAGGAAATCAACATTAGTAGAGAAAATGGTTTGGGGGAAATTGATGGGATTGAAGGTGGATAAATCTCCAGATCCTGTTAACCTTCATCCCAGACTACTTAAGAAAGTGGCCCTAGAAATAGGAGATCCTTTGGTGGTTATTTTTCAAAATTCTTTGAACTCTGGAATAGTTCCTACAGATTGGAGGGTAGCTAATGTAAGCCCGTGATTCAAAAAGCGGGGTAGAGAGAAAACAGGGAACTATAGGCCAGTGAGCTTAACGTTGGTACTGGGGAAGTTGCTAGAGTCTAACTCATAACTCGGCATTTAATCAGACAAAATCAGCATGGATTTACAAAAGGGAAATTGTGCTTGACAAATCTATTAGAATTTTTTGAGAATGTAACTAGTAGGGTTGACTGAGGTGAACCAGTGGATGTGGTTTATTTAGACTTTCAGAAGGCTTTTGACAAGATCTCACATGACAGTTCATTACATAAAGTTAAAGCACATGGGATTTCAGATAATGTCTTGACGTGGATAGAAAGTTGGTTAGCAGATAGGAAACAAAGAGTTGGCATAAATGGGTCTTTTTCTGATTGGCAGTCAGTGATTAATGGGGTTCCACCGGGATCTGTGCAATGATCCCAACTGTTCACATTATATGTTAATGATTTGCAATAGGGAACCAAATGTATATTATCTTCAAATTTGCAGATGATACGAAGTTGAGTGGGAGGGTGAGCTGTAAGGAGGATGCAAAGAAACTTCAGCGTGACTTGGACAAGCTAAGTGAGTGGGCGTGTGCATGGTAGATGCTGTATAATGTGGATAGATGTGAGGTTAAATGCAACAAATGCCTCTTCAGGCACAAGCACTTCAGTTCTATCTACTTCCATGGGGATGCCAGTTGTGCCTGCCACAGGGCAACCAGTTTATTCAGCAGTAAAACAGTTGGCAAAATTTCCTCATGGCAATATACTTCCTGATGGCAAAACTGGCTGCTGAGGCATCTGTCTTTTTTCAAATGGTTCTGTATTTTTGGATGATCTTTCTTTCCACATTCACTTGAAAGACAGACGCCCAGTTTTAGAGACAACAATTCCAGGATCCAACTCAACTCTCGACCAAAAGTCTTCACATACATGCCCTAATCCACCATAAAAAGCCATGTTAACTGACCTGAATCGTGACTTGTCTTCTGACTACTCTGGCTGGCTCCATGCTGTCCAGCAAAATTGGAAACACAAAGCTCAGTCTCATTCTGAGAGGATGGTTTATCAATTGGCGGGACTCTGTTGCATGTGCAGTGGTCCAGTAACCAAAAAGGAGTAGTGAGATTGGAGTGTCCAGGACTCCTCATGACATGCTTCTTTAGGCCAGGTTTAAACATTTTTTAATTGATTTTCATCCATGAGGATTTTAACAGTACACCTTGCGGAGGACTGGGCCTGGGATGCGGTGAGGGTGGTATCAGTGACAGCGACTTGCGGATTCTTGCATCTATCTGTGCGTGTGTGGATGGCAGTAGTAGCTGTCAGTTCACAAAGTAATGACAGTGAATGCATGACAATGTCTTCCATGATTACAATGGCAAATTCCTGGCCAATGTTAAAAAATCAAATACTCCCTTGCATGCCAAGGACTCCTAGATCAAATATGATACTGGTTTGCTTTAGAGTCTCAAAGTCCCACTCCAATATAAGATACATTTTAATAAATGTCATTGCTTCATAAGAATGACCAAATGTATTTATGCTTTCAAATTTTAATAAAATGAGACTAATAAGCTTTAATAAAGAGATGTTAATCCAGTAACTCAAGCTAACAGTGGGAGTTTCACCACAGTGCCATTTTAATGAATTTCAGCATCCTTTTTATGTATATTTCTGTTGAGTTAAAGAATTTTTGTATCTAACCACTGAAGCTTTATGACACTGGGGAAGCAGCTTGTAGGAGTTCTCTGTGAACGAGGGTGTGGGGGAGATGAATTAACATGTGCTGCTGAATTGCGCAGCCGCTGAAACGCCTTACCTTAATGATTGTGTCTTTTCCAATATTAATTGAACTCATTTGATTGTCTGGCTCAGAAACACCTAGAAGTTAATTTCCTATTAAGGTCATCATTGCTTGCTGTTTGCATAGTTAAGAATAAGTCTGGGCAAAACACAAGAGTATCACCAAATGCCCTCAATTAACCTTCTGAGAATTCTGTCAGAAACACTGTTCCCAATGTTTTAAATCAGGTAAATATCAATGTCATTTTCTTCTCATTGTTAAAGATTCTCCAATGAAGTGGATCACTTAGTACAGCTAATTGAGCTTAACGATGCACTTCCATGAAATGGTCAAAGGCAGATTTCTACCTGCAATTAAAAAAAAGCTCCTGAACTTAGTTGTCTGCAAGTGTTTACCCTACTCTATTCTTAAAGTTACAAAGCCAGTGCTCAGAATGGACCAGACAAACTCAAATCCATTCCTTGCTTGGTCTAAATTCAAAATCTAATTGAATCCAATTCAAGGTCCCCCACGAGGGAGACAAACATAGAACATAGAACATTACAGTGCAGAACAGGCCCTTCGGCCCACGATGTTGCGCCGACCAATTAAAAAGCAATGACCCTCTAACCGAAACCAATCCCTTTCTATCCATAAACCTATCCACGGATCTCTTAAACGCCCCCAAACTAGGCGCATTTACAACTGCAGCAGGCAGGGCATTTCAATCCCTCACCACCCTCTGGGTAAAGAACCTACCTCTGACATCCGTCCTATAACTACCACCCCTTAATTTAAAGCAATGCCCCCTCGTGCTAGCTTTCTCCATCCGAGGATAAAGGCTATCACTGTCCACCCTATCTAAACCTCTAATCATCTTATATGTTTCAATAAGGTCCCCTCTTAGCCGCCTTCTTTCTAACGAAAACAACCTCAAATCCCTCAGTCTCTCCTCATAGGACCTCCCCTCCATACCAGGCAACATCCTGGTAAACCTCCTCTGCACCCTCTCCAATGCCTCCACATCCTTCCTATAATGTGGGGACCAGAACTGCACACAATACTCCAAGTGCGGCCGCACCAGAGTTTTGTACAGTTGCAACATGACACTGCGGCTCCTAAACTCAATCCCCCTACCAATAAACGCCAAGACACTGTATGCCTTCCTAACAACCTTATCTACTTGATTCCCAACTTTCAGGGATCTATGTACACATACACCTAGATCCCTCTGCTCATCAACACTATTCAGAGTCCTACCGTTAGCCCTGTACTCTACACATCTGTTATTCCTGCCAAAGTGAATTACCTCACACTTTCCCGCATTGAACTACATCCGCCACCTCTCAGCCCAGCTCTGCAACTTGTCCAAGTCTCTCTGTAAACTATGACACCCCTCCTCACTATCTACCACTCCTCCGACTTTGGTGTCATCAGCAAATTTACTAATCCACCCAACTATACCCTCATCCAGATCATTTATAAAAATTACAAACAGCAGTGGCCCCAAAACAGATCCCTGAGGCACACCACTTGTAACCGAACTCCATGACGAATACTTACCATCAACCACCACCCTTTGTCTCCTATCTGCTAGCCAATTCCTGATCCAATTAACTAAATCACCCTCAATCCCATACATCTGCAATTTCTGCAGAAGCCTTCCATGGTGATCGTTATCAAACGCCTTACTAAAGTCCATATATACCACGTCAACTACCCTACCCCCATCCACCTCTTTGGTCACTTTCTCAAAAAACTCAATAAGGTTAGTGAGGCACAACCTACCCTTCACAAAACCATGCTGACAAGAATCAAGTTGACCAGATGAGGCATTGCACCTCACCTTGGGTTTGCTCTGACTCTTGGGGCAGGATTTTACGGTCTTCCTCATCCCAAACCTGTAAAATCTAGCCTGAGGTCAATGCACCTTTCCATTGTCCACCTCTCATGGCGAGCGGGGCAGTGAAATTCCAGCCTTGAATTTCACACTACAAGCTGTACAATTCCACTTAGGGAATCTTAATTCAATTAAGCACTATCGAATTAATCTGAATTTAGCTGACTAAAATCCAGCAGCCGTTTGCTGAGACTAGATTTTGTGTTACCCAAATACCTGAGTTAACCGCAACCTGCAAAAATTCAAGGGGAACAAAATTCAATTGTCACAGTTCTGGACTACTTCCCCAAGCTATTATTTTATGAAGCTTTCCTGGCCTCAGCTAAGCACAGTTTACTGATGGCTCCCCAGGAAATGGCACCAAGGATTAAAAATCCACTCCTTATCATTGCTACAGATCACCATCAACGCAGATATAATCACACAGTGAGAATAATATCACACAGAATGCAATGATAATAGGGTGATCTTTTGTCTCATGCAACGTGAACACAGAGGGCTGTATTCCCTCATCACTTTTTCCAGATCGCTGTATAATATTGTTAAGAGAATTGTCATATAATGTTTGTGTGTGTTTTTGTGTATAATTCTTTGAAGTGGCGGGGCAGAAGGAAGGTGGGCTCAGTTCCTGATGGGAATTAAATCCCTAAAAAGTGACAGGTTTCTGACATCATCACCGGAATTCTACCAACTCGCCCACCATGAGAATTGGAGTGAGCGAGGGGCGGACAATGGGAATGTCTGCTCAACCTAAGACTGCAAAATCCCGCTCCATCTCTCTTCTTCAGGGCTTCACCTGTCCATTCTGACTAAGGAAGAATTTTCAATTAAAGGGACCACAGCAGAGGTCACGAGGGCTCACCAGCAATTGGATTTTTGAGGCCGTAACAACCAGAGGAATGGAGAGACAGTGGAAGGTCTCTCTCTCCATGGACCTCTCATTCTTACCTGCGGATCCTGCTACAGGATCCAGGTATTGGAGGAAGTGGACAAGCTTTCCATCCAAGCAGATGTGAATGGAAATAGCTGGGGGAGTCAGCAGCAACCTTTCAACCTGGAGACAGCATGCCAAGAGGATCCAATGTTTTGAACATCAGTTTCTCAGTGGTTGGAAGCCCTCAGTGTAACGGAGGAAAGCCTGTCAGTTTCACTGAAGAAGCACTTCCTGCTGTGCCCTCACCTCTGTGACCCCGATGAGTTTGTAACAGATTAAGAAACAGGTTCCCTGGCTGGGAAATCCAGGGTTCAGTAATAAAACAGCTCATAATTATTTTAACAACCTCAATCACTTCTTAATTACTCAACTGACAGATCCAAGGCTGCTCCCGACACGCCTTCAAACTTGCCCCAGGGAAAGCCAGAAGAGCGTGTGATCATGTCGGGATTTCAACCTAACATCAATTTCAGGGATCTTCCTACTCTGCTGAGACTGGAACAGGCTTCCAATGGATTGAGAAAATTCTGCCTTTTGATTTTTTTTGTTTACTTGATATGGAATGTACATTCTCACTCAACAGGACACTCCAGTTACTTAAGTTCAGAGAGCTCAGGCACAAGTTGGCAAAGCTCCCAAATATGTCCAGGGGCATTTTTGGAGTGAAACCAACTAAAACTGAATAACAATACTAGAAAAGATCACTGGTAATCTTTATACTACTCAAAGAATTAGGCCATGTGCAACATGTTAAGACATTCGCTCGCAGTATTATCTGGAGTCAAACGGGAAGACTCCCAACTACCAGTGATATCTGCTCCAGATTTCATTCATGAACAAATCATCAAACCTGCTCTGGAGCACTGTGGACTTACCTAGACAGGTATGAGATTGCTATGTCAGTCAAAGAAGGTGGATTGCTTGTGAACTTCCATCGAACAGTTCTATCACTTGTAATCTTCCAACCCCAAAGAGACCATATACTGCCCCTCCAGCCCCCAACAAAAAAAGAAAGCCATTAGTTATTTGTTAAATAACTGACAACCTAGTGTTCAAGTCTTTTCTCGGTGATCAACACAGATCAGGAGCTCAAGCACGTCATAAGATAAAATACTAAAACCACAAATGCTGGAAATTTCCGTTAAAAAAAATGAAGATTTTTGGAAATATACAACTGCTAAGTTGTTACTGTAAAGAGGAAAAATAGTTATAATATTTCAGGTTCAGTGATGTTTTAGATTTCTAGCCTTATTCAGGCTCTCCTTAAGAGTTTTGAGTGCTTTGCTGAAGAGTGGCATCCATCATTTCTCACTAAACGTTGATCACTTCTCATGGGAGGAGATTACCATTGACCAGAAACTGAACTGTACCAGTTATATAAATACTGTGGCTACAAAAGCAAGTCAGAGGCTGGGAATTCAGCAGAGAATAACTCACCTCCTGACTTCCCAATGTTTTCTCATCATCTCGTGCCATCTCCAACAAGAGAAAATTTAACCATTTGTCCTTGATATTCAATGACATTACAATTGCTTAATCGCCAATCATCAACATCCTGAAGGTAACCATTGCCAGAAGGTTAATTGGACTAGATATTTCAATACTGTGGCTACAAGAGCAGTTGGGAGGCTGAGGAATTCTACAGTGAATAATGCATCTCCTGACTTCACAAAGTCTTTTCATCATCAATAACTCAATTGTGTGATGGAATGCTCTCCACTTGTCTGGATGGGTGCATCTCCAACAACACTCAAGAAGCTCGACACCATCCAGGACAAAGCAGCCTGTTTGATTGGCACTCCATCCACCACCTTAAACATTCACTCACTCCTTCCATCACCAGCAGACAGTATCAGCAGAGTGCACCATTTACAAGATGTACTTCAGGAATTCACCAAGGCTCCTTCAACTGCACCAATTCCACAATCTCTCCACTTAGAAGGACAAGGGCAGCAGATACATGAGGACATAACAACGTGCCAGCTCCCCTCCAAGTCACACATCATCCTGGCTTGGAAATAGATCACTATTTCTTCAGTTACAGTGCCCAAATCCTGGAACTCTCTTCCTATCAGCACTATGGGTGCACTTACGTCAATGGACTGCAGCAGTTCGACAAGGCAGCTCCTTCTCAAGGGCAACAGCCAGCAACACACAAAGACCCTGAGAGAGTTGAAAGAAAATAGTACAACAAATTGTAAAAAAGATGCAGCAAGAGCTGATGAATGCTTTGCAAACTAGTCATGGTAGGCACTGCACTGTGGATTAAATTTTTTTAAATTATTTATTCTGAAGACGAGGGTAAGGCTTCCAAAATGAAATACTGTCAAATTCTCCTTGTTCTGAGAAAACAAAGGCCTGTCTTCCTTTTCAATGGGAGTAGTCCTTGTGGCAACTTATTGCTATTAGGCAGGCAATCCCAGGATCTTCATCCAGCAACAATGAATGAACAGTGTTATTTGGTTGCAATGGTAATTTGTCAACAAAGGTGTTCCCATAGCAACTTGTTTGTGATCCTTGTTTTGAATTCATTCATGGGATGTGAGCATTGCTTGGCCAAGATGACTATTATCTGAATGGTGGCAGCTTAAGAGAAGGGGAAGTGCAATGAGACGTAGGTATCATGGTGGAACAGTCGCTGAAGGTTGGCATGCACGTACAGAAGGCAGTGGGGAAAACTAATGGCATGCTGCCCTTCATAGCAAGAGGATTTGAGTATAGGAGTATGGATGTCTTGCTACAGTTGTACAGGACCTTGGGAGGCCACACCTTGAGTATTGTGTGCCTGTCCTTAACTGCCCTTGAGAAAGTGGTGGTGAGCTGCCTTCTTGAACCACTGCTCCAATTGATTTGGTGTAAGTACACACACAGTGATGCTCGGAATTTTTAACTTGCGGCACTGAAGAAACAGTGGTATAGAATCATAGAATCCATACATTGAAGAAGAGACCATTCAGCTCATCGGGTCTGCACAGACTCTCTGACAGAGTACTTTACCCAGGCCTTCTACCCCACCCTATCACTGTAACCCCATGCACTTACATGGCCAATCTGCCTAACTAGCACATCTTTGGAGTGCGGGAGGAAACTGGAATACCCAGAGAAACCTACACAGACACGGGGAGAATGTATGAACTCCACACAGGCAGTCACCCACGGCTGAAATTAAACCCTGGAACTGTGAGACAATGGTGCTAACCACTGTATCATCATGCTGCCATAGTTCTACAACAGGATGGTGTGTGGCTGTGCCTTGGAGATGAACTTGCAGCACTTGTTCCAGTGCATCTGCTGCTCTTGTACAGAAGTTGGATTTGGAGATGGGTGCCATTCCAACAGGCTGCTTTGTACTGGATGCTATTGAGCTTCTTGAGTGTTGTTGGAAATGCACTTGTGCAGCAAATCCATCTGATTCCCAATGGTGAAATACTTCTGGGAGTCAGGAGATGAGTTATTACTGCAGAATACCCAGCCTCTGACCTGCCCTGCTATCGTGAACTGGCCTACCCAAAGCATAAGGAATCAAATTTCCATCCCAATTTGCATACACATGCTCCAGTTATCTTGAAAAACCAAGGGCACAGAATCTAAATGAGTCTGGACTGAAGTTCACATTCTCATTTGCTTATTAATTAAATGATAGTGTTTTTCTTCTGTTTAATAATTGAACTGTTTCCCACATTTTTTCACATCTTGGGTTATGTTTTACTCATTCAAGAGGTGTGGGTGTTGCTGGAAAGGCCAGAATTCATTGCCCATCCCTAATTACCCTTGAGAAGTTGATGGTGAATTGCCTTTTTGAATCTCTGCAGTTCATGTGGTGTAGGTACACTCTCTGTGCTCTTAGGGAACGAGTTCCAGGATTTTAATGCAGTGATAGTGAAGGAACAGCAATGTATTAAATATTCCTAGCACTGTGCAAATTAAAGTTTTCTGTTCCATCTTATGTGGAATATTTTCCAAAGTATTGCAGCAGTTTATGGAGCACTATTTTTGATCAGATGTAACTAAACATTTTCTGTTTCTTTCTCCTGAAGAGAAATGCATATTTATTGAGAATTCACCAACATGGTGCTATTTCCTGAATGCAAATAATCCATGCAAATTTCAACTGCATGTTATCGTGGATACAAAACTTGCAAATATCATAAACTCTTTTTCATCAGTGTTAGGAAGAAATGGAAGATTGTAAAGGAATTAAAATCCCCTGGTAACCTTAATTATACAAAGTGTAATGTTCCTTCACATGGCGATACAAAGTTAGCTGTCAAGCTCCAGGACTTTATACTTTGGTTTCAGTATCTAAGCAGAAGTGTGAAATAGGTATTATAGACGGGGTGACACGGTGGCACAGCAGTTAGCACTGCTGCTTCACAGTGCCAGGGACCCAGGTTTGATTCCAGGGTCACTGTCTATGCGGAGTCTGCATGTTCTCCCCATGACTGTGTGGGTTTCCTTCGGGTGCTCTAGTTTCTTCCCACAGTCCGAAAGATGTGCTGGTTAGGTGCATTGGCCATGCTAAATTCTCCCTCAGTGTACCCAAATAGGTGCCAGAGTGTGGCAACCAGGAGATTTTCACAGTAACATCGTTGCAGTGTTAATATAAACCTACTTGTGTTACTAATAAATAAACTTAACATTAATGCCCTTCTGAATGCATTTCTCAAGTTTTGTAATTTCTATTAAGTGCTGATCTGATGCCAAAGATAAACATTTGAAGACAACCTGTATATGTAATGTGATTTGATTATTCTCACATGTATTGTGATACAGTGAAAAATATTACTTTTTGCATGCTATTTAGACAAAGCATAGATATATAGAGTACAAAAAGGAGAAGGAAAGGAGAGGGTGCAGAATATAGTGTTACAATCATAACTAGGGTGTAGGGAAAATTCAATTTAATATAAGGTAGGTCCATTCAAAAGTTTTGTGTTCGCAGGGAAGAAGCAGTTCTCAAATCAGTTGGTATGTGATCTCAGACTTCTGTATCTTTTTCCCAATGGAAAAAGATGGAAGAGAATATGTCTGGGGTATATGAGGTCCTTGGTTATGCTGGCTGCTTTTCTGAGGCAGCGGGAAGTAAACAGTCAATGGAAGGAAGGCTGTTTTGTGTGATAGATTGGATTATGTTCACAACCCTTTGTAGTTTCTTGCGGTCTTTGTCAGAACAGTAGTCATACCAAGCTGGAATACAACCAGAAAGAATGCTTTCCATGGTGCATCTGTGAAAATTGCAATCTCAGAAAGCTTAAAGGTTTAGTGGAAGATTACTGTTTGAAATTTCATCTAAATCAGTCGAAGTCCAAATGTATTTACACCTTTTATGCAAAAACATCTCAAAAACTCTGATTCAAAGTCTTCTGCTTTGGTGATAGGGTGCTTGTGTTGAAAGGCGTAAACTTAGAATAAGAAAAATGCATCTAGAATAAAGTAACTCTCAGGAAAGTTCAGCTCCATACAGTGAAAATTTTGAATCAATAAATATCTACCTTTATTAGAGACATGGTAAAACTGTGGATGTTAGTTTGCAGACTCTTTTTCCTCTGTGCTCTATTTTTGGATGTGGAGACTCCAGCATTGGACTGGGGTAAACACAGTAAGAAGTCTCACAACACCAGGTTAAAGTCCAACAGGTTTATTTGGCCGCAAAAGCCACTAGATTTTGGAGCGTTGTTCCTTCGTCAGGGAAGTGGGAGTTCTGTTCACAAACAGGGCATATAAAGACACAAACTCAATTTACAAAATAATGGTTGGAATGCGAGTCTTTACAGATAGTCAAGTCTTAAAGGCACAGATAATGTAAGTGGAGAGAGGGTTAAGCACAGGTTAAAGAGATATGTATTGTCTACAGACAGGACAGTTAGTCAGATTTTGCAAGCCCAGGCAAGTCGTGGGGCTTACGGATAGTGTGTCATGAATCCAAGATCGGTTGAGGTGTGCGGAACTTGGCTATCAGTCTCTGTTCAGCAACTCTGTGTTGTGTTGTGTGTAGTCTGTCGTGGAGAACACTTACCCGAGATCAGATAGCCAAGTTCCACACACATGAGGACAGCCTCAATCGGGATCTCTTTAACCTGTGCTTAATGCTCTCTCCACTCACATTATCTGTGCCTTTAAGATTTGATTATCTGTAAAGATTCACATTCCAAGCATTATTTTGTAAATTGAGCGTGTGTCTTTATATGCCCTGAATAGAATTCCCACTTACCTGATGAAGGAGCAAAGTTCTGAAAGCTAGTGGCTTTTGCAGCCAAATAAACTTGTTGGACTTTAACCTGGTGTTGTGAGACTTCTTATTGTCTCTATTTTTGGATCCAGCCAAGCCTGATGGGATAAAAGATTTCTCATTCTGCACGTTCTAAAAAATTATACCAACTGTGTTTTGGTACTAGTTTCAAACCAGTATCTCAGTAGTCCTCAAGCTTGGACCTGAGGAAGCCTGAGAGAGAAAAAAAACATATAAATAAGGTTCCAGATCTGGGTACTTCATCTGAACTGGGAATTAGAAAAGTATTCCACTTTCACAATTAATAGAACAAAATTCTGAAGGGGAAAGCAGCTGGTAAAAGACAAGAATTGAAATATGCTATCACATAATTGCTATTTTCCATGCTAGACAATAATCACCTCAGTCAGGAGATGAAATACATTAAAAATACAGAAATAGCAGGAAACTGCTTAATGAAAGGCCTTCATTTGCGAAAGTCAATGTTTAAACGAAAGGATTGCAAAGTGCCAATGAGGAAGAGATTCAAATCATAGAATCATAGAGTCCCTGCAGTGCAGGTGGAGGCCATTCAGCCCATCAATTCTGAACTGACTGTCTGACAAAGCATCTCATCGAGACCCTAACACTGTAACCCCACTTATTTATCTCATTAATTCCCCTAACCTTATCATCTTGGGATGCTAAGGGGGAATTTAGCGTGGCCGATGCACCTAACCTGCACATCTTTAAAATGTTGGAAGAAACTGGACTACCCGGAGGAAACCCATGCAGACACAGTGAGAATGTGCAAACTCTGCACAGTGACCCCTGACTGGAATTGAGCCTGGGCCTCTGGCGCTGTGAGGCAGCAGTGTTAACCATTCCCCTTTTTTAGATGTTTACAGATCCTGCTGTGTATTTCTAGTATTTGCTGTTTCCATTTCAGATTTCCATTTGTTTTTATTTTTATCTCAATATTTATTATTCCCAGCATTGACATCATTCTGCAAAATGTGGTTTACTATTGTATGGTGCCACAAATGTAATAAAATTTTCTCCAAGGGATTAGTCAGTTATTTGCTGTTCGCGTATGAATGTTCACCATGTCAGTATCCTTTATGACAAATAGTAGGTGACAAAATAAAAGTAAAGGTGCAATTGTCCTTTTCAACATGTGTTTCAGCAGGAAATCCACCACAGAGGACAAAACAGGACATACAATTTACTAATTGTCACTTGGTAGTACAGACATGTGTATTGCTGAAAAAAGAGACAAGCTGATAAAGTTTTTATCTTGTACTCATCTGGACAGATGCAAGAATGCCAAATTCCAAAGGGAACCAACAACTTGGGATGGCATGGTGGCACACTGGTTAACACTGCTGTCTCAGAGCACCAGGGACCCAGGTTCGATTCCCAGCTTGAGTCACTGTGTGCAAAGACTGCCCGTTTTCCCCGTGACTGTGTGGATTTCCTCCATGGGGAAAAGGAACATGCCCAGGCAATGTGCCTTTTTTGAATTAAGCAAAAGCATCAGGGACCAGAGTTCCCAAGTATATTCTTCATGGCAATGCCTTGACCAATCAGAGTTGTCTTTCCAACCAATCAGCACCCTTTTCTTTTTCAGTGTAAATTATGGCTCCCTTTGAAATTTGGAATTCTTGCATCTGTCCTAATGGCTGATATCTGTGTTTTCAGCAATTCAACTGTGACTGGATCTTCTTCTTTCGTATGGCTTTAGGAGCAGCTGTCACCACAGTTTTAATGACAAGTTCCCAATGCAGTTCAAGACTCTACTAGAAAGCCAGTATAACACCAAGATGTCACCCTCAAACTTCAGTCATGACAAGATATTATTATGTGCTCCATAGTTTGATCAGGGTTTCCACAGCCCCAGCCTTGTGAGATCTCGAAGCGCCACTTGTATATCAAGTGACCACATCAGCCATGTCCAGTCTGTATTCTGTTGAGCGTTGTCCACATGCTCCAGGGAGATTGAAATCTGGTTGTTGAGATACTGGGTCAGAGACCATCTGTTTATTTGGTGTATCTTTTCTACCCAAGCTTTCCTCTGGGTTTCATCAGTGTTATGGATTAGGAGATGTTTGATTCCATATTCAGAGGTGATTTTGTACAGCCATGTGGTAAATTGGAGGGTCTCAACTCTAAGGTTGGGGCAGTTCAAGTTGCTTTTGATATTTCTCTAAATGTTGTTGTGTTCCTTCAGATGGATGAAGGGGTGATATTTGACATGACTGGTACTGGAGTTGATCTCAGATATCCAGAGATTATCCCCACACTGAGCGACGTTGTGTGTCAGTGAGTTTGGTGTGAGGCCCATTCAGGTACATAGTACTCAGCTGTTGATAAGACCAGTGTCACAGCAGAAGTAACAAGGATGGTGTCTTTTGCACCCCAACTTGGAGCTGACAAGCTTGATGATGATGTCCACTTGTGTCTCAGTCTTTTCACCTGTCTTTCAGAGATGGTTATGGTAAGTCAGAGCATGACCAAGGGTCAGTCCAATATAGGTTGGGCCATAGGGTACAATTTTTCCACAGAAGGTAACGATTAGGATGTTGTGGGCCAGATGTGATTGTGATCTGGTCCACATCGCTTGTTGCAATGATAATTAATTTCATAAAGAAATTAGATATAGCTCTTGGGGCTAAAGAGACCAAGGGATATGGGGGGGAAGGCAGGATCAGGATATTGAAATTGATGATCAGCCATAATCAAAATGAATGGCTGAAGGGCCTCTATTTTCTTTGCTTCTGTTTTCCTATGTTATGATTTTCACTGTAGAATGCAGAAATGGTGGGCGTGGCTGGTTGTTGGTCCCAGCATCCACTGGTAGAAATATTCAGCCACTTTTGACAGGTCAGAATTTAGAGTGGTTTCTTATCCTGGGAAGAGTCTGAGTTGTCAGCGCAATATTGTCAGTGTAAATAAATTATTGTGATGATGTTGTGGGCAGGTCGCATATGAGATATTAAGAAGTATAAGTACCAGGATATTGGTATGTCGGAGACCATTATTGAGTGTTCTTAGAATGCAGACCTTGTCTCATGCTCCCACACATAGAACATAGAACACTACAGCACAAACAGGCCCTTCGGCCCACAAGTTGTGCTGATCATATCCCTACCTACTAGGCCTATTTATAACCCTCAATCCCATTAAATCCTATGTACTCATCCAGAAGTTTCTTAAAAGACCCCGACGAGTTCGCCTCCACCACCACCGACGGCAGCCGATTCCACTCACCCACCACCCTCTGAGTGAAAAACTTACCCCTGACATCTCCTCTGTATCATCAACTAAGGAAAAATATACCAAAGCAGCTCCAATCTTCAGCCTGTGATGAAAACCAGCCTCAATGTTTGTAATGATAACAGGGGCTTGTTCACAACAACTGATATAGGGTCTGAAGCCATCCTGCTCTTGAATGAGCTGCTCCAGGAGCTTACAGGCTTTGTAGAGCAGTGAAATGGGCTTTCATGCTCATCTGCTGGCTCTTATAGTTTTGGCAAAGCTATCAACTCCTCATGCCAGAATTGTAAATGTGGCCATTCCCCATTATGACTGAGAAGAGTTCCAGTAGCCACTGTGTCACCAGTGGGCCAAGATGATGCAGGAACTCCAGTGGGCTGCCATCTTTCTCAGTAACTTTGCCGTTTTTTGCAATTGCTAGGCAAACTTCCAGTTCCATTAGGGTAAAGTCATCTGACAGTGGGGAAGTAGGGGTGGCATGGTAGCATAGTGGTTAGCATTGCTGCCTCACAGGGACAGGAACCTGGGTTTGATTCCAGCCTTGGGCAACTGTCAGTGTGAAAGTTGCACGTTCCACCCGTGCCTGTGTGGGTTTCCTCCGGGTGCTCCAGTTTCCTCCCATACTCCAGAGATATGGAGGCTATAGGTGGATTGGCCAAGATCAATGCGCAGGGTTACAGAGAAACGTAGAATGCTCTTACGGAGGATTGGTGCAACATTGATGGGCCGAATAGCCTCCTACTACACGTCAGAGATTCTATGGATTCTATGGAAGACTGTGGATTATGACAGCCTTCTCATGGCTTTGCCTGTCAAGTGGATTCTTGAATCCATAATGAATATCCAAACAGTGAGCGAATACCCATTATGGGCCCTGCAGGTTAATGGAGCAAAGCTAAAAAGAAATTACGTGTACATTAGTTTTAGGCAAACAGGGTTCTGCTGGAATTTCCACCCAGCACTTGCATGGCAATGATGACCTGTGGAAAGGGGAAAAGTTTCTCTAAGCTGGTTGTTCCTGTTCCTTAAAGCCCAAGATAGATGTCGCAGCCAAGGAATGAGGTGGAAGTGCAGCAACCTCCAAAAGGGTGTATTTGGGGTTCAGACCAGATAAGAAACCTGAAATTTGCATTGCTAAAAACCTTAGAAACCACTGCCAAAAACATTTCTCCAAATTGGCCCTGTTTCTCTGGAAGCAGAGGATGTCATGGTTGTGGCTGGGGGCAAGATTTAGATACCCTCTCAGAAGGGGAGGTTCATATAAGTATGGACAAAATGGTTGGCAGAGATCTGCTTCTACTCCTGCTTACAGCTCCCTGCTCAGTGTTAATGAGATACTCTCCCTCTAATCCTGCAAGCACCGAGTGCTGCAATGAACAATTTGGCATAACTGTCAGGGGAACGACATAAGGAGTTTCAAACCTATATTTGCTCTCGACAACAGTTTGTTTCCTGAGTTAGAGGATCACAGGCCATCAGTGAGCCACAGTATACCGGCAGGTGAGCCAGGAATAGTCCACTTACCTCCCAGCCCACCAAATTAAAATAAGAAATGGTTAATAGCATTTCCTGGAGTGACCCACCACTACCCCTTTCAAGGATCACAGATTAGGCCACACGCTACCTGGTACGACTGAGTGGAACATGTATGGTTCCATCTTGTCACATTCAGATGCCTCACAGCCAAAATGGACAAGTTTGCTGTCCAGCCATTTATCGGCCCAAGTGTAAATTAGCAACTCTTTGGCTATCAATTGGGAGAGCCCAAGTTCAATCCGGGGCAATTCCAGGTTCATGCAGGGAGAGCCCAATTTCTACTTCCCTCTAAGTCCTTTCACTCCCTCACTAATCTACAAACAAGTTGCTGACAAATTGAAAGCCATTATCTCAAAACAGTAGGACATTGGCAATTGTAGACACTAGAAACAAACGTAACTGAGCAACTCAACTGTGTTGATAGATCTGAACACTTACTTGAACATTTCATGGTATATTATTTTGTTTCCTTCCATTCTGTAGATTTCATGAGACACAACTGCCAGAGATGGAGAACTGTAAGATGCTTCCTGAGGCCAGTATAACTTCAAATTCATTCTCTCTATCCCAACCAAAGCAGTTGAGGTGATCAATGAAGATGTGCTCTGAAAGTAAGTACATTAAGAGTAATCTCTGCTCCCTATCATCCAAATTCTTTCAGAGCACCTTTATCATTTTGCTAGAATGACGAAACACAAGAATATTCCTGCGTGTTTACTAATTGACTAACACATCTACACTGGAGGGAATCTTCTTCCAATTTGTAAAATGCTGCATAGTTGTGTTCCCAGTATATTGAACAAAAACTGAAAGCTGTTATGTGCTACTAAAAGTGTGATAAAATTCTGCCCTTAGTGTTAGTCAATGCCACATGTGCTTTCACCTGGAGAAAAGCTTTTAACTTGTCTTAGACTACGGTTGATAATTTCAGCACGAGAAAAAAAATGTAAAAGGTGGAGATTCCCATTTACACAAATGAGAGGATTTAAGTTCAAAGCTTATCATTAACAGCAGTACCATAGTACCAAGAGGCATTGAAAATAAAGATCTTTGTAGTCACCTCCAAAACAAATTGCTTGTTTATGCAAAACTAAGTTGATAATGGATTTTGTAACAGCTATTGTATGGCATTTCTCAGAGAATGAGAAGAGTTTTGTTTTCCACAATTTTTTTTTGTTTTTATTCCAATTCAATCAAATCAAATCCAATTCAGAGTCTCAACAAGTTGAGACATTCCCAATCCAAGCTGACAAGACGGGGCTCTCACTTCCTGTCTTGGGCTTGATCTACATGATCCAAGCTGATTGGAGTAGGCAGAGCTCCTCCTCCAAGGCTTGATCTCATTTGCATCTTAGCCAAAAGGCCGAGATGCTGCTTTAAAAAATAGCTTCAAATGAAGCTTAAATGTAACCTAATGACTTCAACCAAGTGCAGCACATCGATATTATACTTGATCCTAGCCAAGAAGCGTCGCTGTGTACCTAAAATGCGCCATTGAATATATTCAACTTTGAAACATTGTATTCATTAAAGTTAGGATTATATTCATTAGAGCTTAGAAGAGTGAAAAGAGATTTCATAGAAACTTATAAAATTCTAATAGGATGAGACAGATTCTGAAAGAATGTTCCTAATGGCAGGCAAGTCCAAAACTAGGAATCATAGTTTGAGGATAAAGGGTAAACCTTTTAGGCTTGAGGTAAAGAGAAATTTCTTCACCCAGAGAGTGGTGAACATGTGGAATTCACTACCACAGAAAGTAGTTGAGGCCAAAAGATTGTGTGATTTCAAGAAGAAATTAGATATACCTCCTGGGCTAAAGGAATCAAGGGATATGGGGGGAAGGGGGGAATCAGAATATTGAATTTGATGATCAGCTATAATCATAATGAATGATGGAGCAGGCCCAAAGGGCCAAATAGCCAATTCCTGCTTCTTGTTTCTATGTTTCCATGAAAGACCGGATGAAAAAGATATGGTAAAAATATTGTGTGGCTGGAAAAAATGCTATCGAGATGTAATATATGCAGAAAATTAGTTTCTATCACCAATTATCCAAGGTGCAGAAGGAAAGCTGAATGTTCACTTCAAAGATGTAGAATGTGGTTTCTTTTCCTCCCTCGCAGAATCACAAGAAAGCTTTTCCCAGCAGACTCGAACAACACCACAGTTCAAATCATTAATGAAGGAAACAAGTGATAAAAGAATTCGAGTCTGTCACAATGGTTATTAAATGTACTGTCTAATCTATCTACAGCGGCAGAGTGATTTCAAGTACCCAATAATATATAGGTGACCTTTAGGTAGACAGGCGCATTTCTGATTTTAATAAACCACACACGTTTGCTGAAATGTGCCTGTTTATAATATATTACTGTGTGCGGAATTTCCTCACAATCTACTCTGCAGCTTTCTCTGTGGTAAATTGGCAGTAATGACATCACAGAGAAACCTAATATCATCCCGTGAATGTTATCTGGCACTGCATCGAGACACCAGAGTATTTCCACACACGGAAATATACAAATAAACGAAAGTTTTTTTAAAAATTCATACACCGAATATATTTTATCAAATAGTAGGTACAAAAAAGGGGTGAGTTAAAGGCCGTAATCTAATCTTTGAGTTTCAGTTGACATTTATAAACCATTGAGCTTCACTCTCGCAGGTTATGATGTCATCTAAACCCCTCAATTAGGTTACAATCTTGTAACTCACTGCGAGAATCTACTATTCTATATTTATTTTGTGCAGCCGATTCAGAAACGATCAGGTTTTGTTATAATGTTGAATTCTCATGAAGCTCTTTCACCATCACATGTCCTTGACTGCATTTAAAACTCCAAAAATAGTGATAAATGCCACTTATCCTCCAATAATAAGGACCCAGGCTGGCTTGAACTGTACACATATCAATCATTATTTCGTCAGAATGTTGCTGTTGGTATGAAGGATCTCAAAATATGTTTTAAAAAAAGAATGAAATCAGACTTTACTAAAATGCCTGTTCAGGACAAAGTGTGGGAAGGTACTTTTCCATTCTTTTATTTAACAAAAAATGTTTTTAGAAGGAGGCCATTCAGCCCATTGAGTGTGGGCCGATTCTCTGACAGAGGATCTTACTTGGACCTTCTCCCCACCCCACCCGCATAACCCCACACGTTTACCATGGCTAATCCATCTATGATAGAATGCAATAATAGTAATTTAAACAAGATGATCTGAGTTACATTCATAGTTCAACATAGTATCTGCTTTCAGGTTTCCCAGTATTACAGTGTTTCCTCACCAACGAGAGATCATTGCCCAGAGAGAACTGTACTCCAGAGCATCTCTTGCTGAGTCCTTTAGGAAGCAGCATGGAAGACATGGGCCATTGTGGGCTGTAAACCAAATGACTAGACTCATAAATTAGAACATTGTGCCATTGGCAGTATTCCCACCCCACCCCCCCCCCCCCCAACCAGTCCACTGACCCACCCCTGGCTTGTTCCACAATTATACAGATGACTGAGGAGATGTTGATGGATCACCCAGCCATGGACCAATTAATCCCTAATTTATGGCCTTATCATACCACTGATCCAATATAATGGGCAGCACGAGAAACCTTTGCACAATGCGAAGCCTTGAAGTTGTAACCCCATAAGCTACTGAATTCCACCTCAGGACTTTGTAGTCAAGAAAGCCGTATTGTTAATGTGGCCAACCAGGCTGAGTGAATCCTTCCAATGCATCCCAATGGCGGGCTGTAAAAGTGGGAGAGATTCCTGGTCAACCATGTGGTCGAAAAAAACATTGGAGTCTCTACCATCACTATCCGTACCTCCAAACTACAGTGCGCACATGTTACTACAATGAGTCAGATTACCTGAGTGAACAAAAGGGAAAATCCTAACTTTCCAATGTATCAGAAAGATGTTACAATGCAAAGACAGACCAAAAATAAATGACCATTAGGTCAAATCACATGCAGGTTTAGCTAAATGAGAAAAATCCATGCAAAATTAGTTGATGAAGGAGAGTTAGTTTCTGTTGATAAATAAGCATTCCATATCTTTGCCTTGTGCTAGATTCCTAGATTAAATTTTAGACACCGTTACCAGATGATAGCTGAGTCAAAAGTGGGTTTGAATTTTGAGAAATCTGGAACCACTTTGAAACATTGTGAGGGGCAACTGCTATTATAAATTTGGCAGTGCCATGTAACCTTTGAAAATGCTGCTGAAGGAGTACTCCCGCCTTCTTACTTTGTTGCATATTTTATTGATAACATATTTCCACTAATTTTGAATAAGTAACCACGGCTTTAGTAAAATCTCTTTAATTTGGAAAACGTGTAGCGAGCAGACTTCAAGGTGAATTTTAAAGGGTTTTTTAAAGTCACAGATTTTAGTTGTGCAATAACAGAAGAGGCCTAAATAATGATTGATCAAAACCCTCACAGGATTTTGATTATCTGCACTGGATAGAGTGTCAAAATGCACGATTCTTGAACCAGAAATGAGGTTAACTAACAAGCCCTGCTTCTTCTGATGACACCATATCCATTTCCTATACGTTGAAGCTAACAGTGCTACCTCCTGGTAAAATGGGAATAAAAAAGCGCAGACCATGCTTATTTTCCCAGTTTCCTTTTCCCCCCGGGGAACAGGAGAGTAAGTGATTTAATAACTGGCTTGAGCTTTAAGGCTGGAGTATATATTGGAAATTAATATTTTAGACCTCCTAGCACAAACACAACAATCTCTGCTGTTTATCTATAATTATTTTTAAAGTACATATTTTTTTGCACAAGTGACAGAGGCCTGCAAGGTAATTCAGCTAATGGCACCTGCTACTTTTCAGTTTGTATCAGCATTTAGTGGTAAAGATTAACCTTAAAAAAAAGTAAGTGGATTAGACGTGAATATTTTCTGCTCAATAGATGTCACTTGCACGAGCTTGCCAATCATGGAGCAACTTGGCTTGGGAAGTTTTGTCACACTCTTTGCATTGCCCCTCACATTGTGAAGGCAAGACGATACGCCACTCGCACAGAATAAGACTGCTTAAGAAGGAAAGCATTGCAGGTATGCATTGATAAACAGGCTGACCTTGAATTAAAAGGGTTTTTTCAGGAGATAAAGTTGAACGGTTGAAGATTTAACTATTGTATGATGGGTAATAATCTATTATAGAAATCCCAGAAGCCATTGTAGCCAAATGCATTGCAAAAATCTGATCTCTTGTCCTCAAGAAAACAATTGTGCGAACTGAATTAAAAAAAACCTTCTCCTAAAGAATCTGACAGTGAAATGAAAGAAAAAGTATTGCGGGAAGCCGAATAAATGTTCTTCCAAAACCTCAACCTTTGAGTCTATTTTATAATATGATAAAAGACTTTTTTTTTACTTTGGACAGAAACTGTTCTAATGTTCTAATGGAGCTTTATGTCAGTTAGGTTTTGGCAGCCACAGACCCCAGTAGACCAAGAACACATCTGCACCAGGTCAAAATCATCTTAAAAGCAAAGGAAAAAATATCCCTTCACACAGAAAAATTCCCTAACCGGCTGATGTTTATATGTTGTATCCCACAGTTCCTATAGGGGATATAAGAAAATTTATGGAAGACAGGCAATTCATATTATCTGGAAAATCAATACAATTTAATAAAGAACATATGGAGAAATTATAGTCAAAACGCAAAATTGAAGAGCAAAACGTCAAAACAACAGAGAAATTAATGTAAAATGTATCTTTAAAAAGACAGAACAAAGACAGGAAGAAGATAAGAGAATCTTATCTGTTCAAAGTGCAGAGGACCCATGAAATGGCAGTTCACAGAAGTCCTTTGAGAAATACCAATTTAAAGGAAAGTATCACTCGTGTGCAAAGGTAAGAATTAGTTATTGTCTTTGTTCTGTTACGAAAATATATTCCTAACCTGTAAATTTCAGTTTCTCTATTGTAATCTTCTAATCCATACTGTTACTAAAGTGCCAGTAATAGAAGGAACTGGAGCATCCAGACTCTGCAATCCTTAAGTGCTGTGTGAACATCAATTTTAAGAGTAGGCAAGATCTAGGTTAAAAAATAGATGCATTTTACCCAGTCTAACCATTTACCCTTAAATCACTCTTCATATTGTTTCTTGTCCTTAACCTAAAAGAGTTATAATATATTCTACAAGAATATCTTGAAGCAGAAACAAAGAATTTCAGTTAACTTTTGTTGGAGAAATGCACACATATGAATAAAAGAAACATTGAACACACAAAATTCCTTTCACTCCAAATGTATCAACATAGCAATGCATGTCTGTGACAGATGTAGCACAACTCTCTTCCATTTGAAAACATTGCACATTTTAAACAATCTTTGAATTTAAATCAAATCTTTGTCATTTATTGAGACCCCCCCAAAAGACTATTATTACAATTTACAACATAAATTAAACTCTCAAACTATAAATTAAGTATGGTCTATTAATTTCATGAATATATTTTTGATTGCTAATCATGATGTGAACTAAGTAAAGCATCATACTGAAAAGTATCTGGCAAGCAGGTTGTTTTCTTTCAAACACGAACACTTGGCATTGGTTGTCTGAGTGACTACTCTGCTTAGCATGGTTTGTAACACAGTGCTCAGGTGGACACAAATGATACAAGTAATTCTCACCTGTACTGATCTTTATTCTTTATTCCTCTTTACCAAAATCTCCAAGAGATTTTTACAGTATTAAATTCATAATTGATGCTAAGTTTTACTTCTTTCCTCGCTTGCATATTGTTTCAATATTACAAATGCTTCAGAAAAGCTATGTGTTGAGATTTGGATTTTTCTACAGTTTCGAGCTAATCCTATCCTCTGGTCACATAGCACTTCTGAGGAACGCAGTAAAGACTGTAATAACTTTAAAGAAAACATGCGAGAGGTTATTTAATAGGCTTATTTAACATCAACCTGAAAATATAAATTTATCAAATCTACAAAAACATCAAAATTAAAGTGCTCCGATTGTGCCTTTTATTAGACTTTAAATCAGGCTAACACTGGTATGCAGACACACTGGAACCTGGGTCACGGAGCAGTAATTTACACTGCCAGCCAGCTTCTGTGTTAAATTAAGAATGCTAGCATTTTGGTCGGTTATCAGTGCTCTATAACAAATACAGGACAATTTTTTTTGATATATTAATTTTTGACCAAATGTCCCCCGCTTGACTGCTGTAACGAGGTATGATATATTGAGCTCAGGCGGTTGCCTAGGAGACCTGGGTCCCCTGTTACTTGTCATTACAGTGCAAACAAGTCCTGGCATATAATGTCATTCCAGTCATCATAGAGAAATAAGGCAATGCTGGCCCATAGTTAATTGCATGCAGACACATCACAACCACTAAAAAGTCCCATTTTGTTTGCAAATAAGAACAAGAGGTTTCTGAATAGTTAGGATCAGAAACATGCTGTAATTGCATTTGAACACTTAATTCCACAAAAAGCAATATAGCCCACATTGAAGCACGGGCTTTTTGTGAATAACTGGAAATTGCACCACGAAAATGGAAGGCATGGATTTGGATGGTACATTGTAGACTAATGCATTTTATGGGAGAAGAGTGGATACATGGTGGTCGCTTTTCCTTTCCTTTCAGTGAAGATATGGTGGTCACGTCTGTTCGGTTGTTTCTTTTCTTTCATCTTCCTTTTTTATTTTCAAAGGAGACAGGGCAATGGCTAAATAATGAGCTGTAATTTTCAATTGTAAAGTGCACCTTCCATAGGCTTTCTATTTGGATCTGATATTTTTTGATTTACCATTGCAATAAGGTGGAAAGATCAAAGCACAGGCCTTTTTTTTACTTCCCCTTTTATTTTAAACTTAGAAGAGGTGGATGATTTAGCAATTTATATTCTAAATGGAAATTACAGCTGCTTTTGGTTCCTGAAGATGGTAAAAATATAACTTCTATTAACGTGCAAACAAAGGCCTCTAAATAAAATGTATTCAGCGAAATCACCTTTCGTAAAAATTTCCAATAGTGTAAATTATGTTTTTTTTCCCTTGAATACCGGCGTAAGTAAGAGTGTTTTCCAGTAAATAATGCACCATCCATTTGATATTTTGAGATGGGGCAAATTATTCAGATATGGTACTTACAATGGACTGGACTAAAAACAGTCTAGACTCAGACGGAACCAACACACAGAAAAATATTACGTCAAATCTATTGTAACTTGCAAAGTCCTAGCGGATCCTATAAGATTGTAAAAATCCTATTTGACTTATAATTTATCCTTCGAGATCCTATTGCAATTGTTCCAATGTTAGAAGAATTATGTAGGGTTTTTCAGTGAGCAATCCTATGGAATATTTTGACAGGGAAATAAAAAACTTTTAAACCACACTTGAATTTGTAGTACTGTACAGTGAAGATTGTTTCCGATTCTGAATGTTCCATCTGTGGGGTGTCTGCTTTTTTATTTAACTTATTATGAAAATTATAAATAAATTGGCTGCTTTGCAAGGAAGTACTTAATATTTTTCAAATCTAAAATTGAGAGTAGACAAATGGCCTTATGTCACTGAAGGGACGGGACTTTCTAGAAAAAGTTTTTTACATTTAAAGCAAACACCGCAATCAGAACAAAGCTGACTCACTCTCAATGCCCATGATGGTTATTTCCAAACACAGGCATGAATGCTAACAGCAAGATGCTCAACTATATTCTATAGTCATACAAATATATTTGTTTGTAGTTCTGTGCCTCACTTAATTTGTGCAGCATATAGACGCAAAACCAGACCAAGCCATAAAATACAGGTACACACTGGTGAACCCTGGTGGGCAGTTTCTGATACTGTTTCGAGCGTCGGGGAAACTCCAAAGAAAAGCTGATCATTTGCCAAGGGGATCTCGAGTTGCTCTTGCGTACCTCTCGACGACCTGTCACAAAACGAGGCGAGACTGAGACGTGGAAGCAAGCCACCTTTTACATTTCGATGTGAGGGAACAGGACATCTCCTGGGAAACTGAGGAAGAATGAAACAAATAATAAAGGATTGGAATTGAACGAATGATTAACCCATTCTTAGTCATCTTAGCAGCTAAGTTTAAGAAGCAAATTAAATATTGCCAACAATAATAAAAACAAATTTCTAACCAAAAGCTTTCTTTCAACAGGACGTGTTACAAGATGATTCTTAGGGGATGCCTGATTTCTCACCTCTCGCAATCTTACTGGCACCGGTTTTCCGGTGAGATCAGCCTCGCGTGCTTTTATAATGTTTAAATTCTATGATAACGAAAATTTGCATATTACAATTGAGCCTGAGGCACAAACATCTAGAATCATTTGCCTTAGCAGCCTCTGGACAAGGTTCTAACCTGCAAAGTTCATGCATGATCCTCATCAACGCAGACTTATGGAGATAGCCTCACCAGTAGGATTGGAGGCCCTCTCAGGAGGCTGGGAGCAGTCAAGGCAGTGCTCCTTCATTGGTGGCAAGGGATCTCATGGGGGTGAGGCTGGAGGGGGCATAGCCAACTGGGAAGGATGGAGTCTGAAGGGACGAAGCCTAAGGGGAGGTGAGTGGGGGGTCGGGACAAACTCTGCAACCGGGATCAGGACAGGTGGAGGGGAGAAATGCTGTGCATCCTGCAACCAGGATTGGTGAGTTGTGCACTCTAAAACTGGCAATCGACCAGGATAGGATGGGGAGGAGGGAGGGGGCCAATCAGCAGCTCTATGCAGGCTGCACAGCCCAACAATAGCTGGGGTGGGGGAATCAGAGACAGATCCCTATGGTCCGTGCTGTTGCACACAGCACAAGAGAGATCTGCGCATGCAAAATAGTGCCTTCCACTGTAAGCTGCCAGCTTTCAGGCAAGCTTAGGCCCTGTCCCCTCCCCCTGCTGGTAGGAAACAGGTCTTGCTTAACATTTTTCCTCAGAGTGTGGAAAGATTGGATTTTTAACTCACCCAAAAATCAACGAGATTCTCTCCCATTTTCATGTTCATTTGGCACTTCAAATTATTTTGGTGAGATCGCCCCTCCCCCCCTTAGAGATAGGATATTGTACATGCATATTTTCCACATAAAGTAGACATAGGCCTTTGATCTGGAAAGATCTTTCCATAAACATCTGTTGACTGCACTCTGGTGAAACCCTAGCATAAGGCTCTTGAAAAAAATGAACGGTGCAGATTTACTGTAAGGAACAAAATGAAGAGGGTTTCTCTTTGAGCAGAGTTTCATCATGACAAGGTGAATTAAATGGTGGTCAGGTAACTGATGGCTCCAGGATACAGGGAGATAATGTAGTATGAAAATAATGGCATATGGAGATTTTAAATCTGAAGACTTCTGATACCAATTTACTCCTGTAGGATTCAGTTGTCGATCCCACTGTGAGCTGAAACTGGATTTCATATTCTTCTGTGGAAAAAAGTGACAGCCTTGACTGGTGAGGTGTATCGCGGGTAAATTATAGATGTAAGACGGAAGCTGCACACAGAGCTAGTCAGACAGGAGTTATCAATTTCACAGAACAAAAAGTTTTAACAATTTTCCTGTGATGGCTGCAGGAGAGCGTTAGTAACAGCGTTACAGGTCAGCTAATGAAATAAGAAAACAAAGATTTCTTAAAAAGAGCTGCATTTCATATACAGCCTTTGTACAAGCTGCTATAAAAGCCATACATAATTTAACTGACACGGTGGAACTTTTTCAACAGTTCACATCAATAGCAGGCTGATATTGTGAAATAAAATAGAACACAGGAGAACGGCCAACACTTCTGATCTGAGGATGGGAGTGATTATAATCCTCTTTGGGCTGAGTTATAATGGTGCCTGCTTACTTGAAGCTTTTCACTGTGACTTATTGTCTGCAATGTTGCAGTCAAGAAGTGGAAGCTATAACCTTATGCAATTTTTTATTCAACTTTATTTTTCTGCCTCTACATGTTTTTTAAGGATTGTTGCATTTCTCCTATTTTGATTCATAAGGTTTAAAAATTATTTATTAGTCACAAGTAGGCTTACATTAACACTGCAATGAAGTCACTGTGAAAATCCCTTTGGAGACAAATGATGAGTTCAGCCCATGGACATAACTATCTAGCGCCCAGCAAAAGACACACTTCAAAAGCGTGGAAAAGAGGTCATTTCCAGTTAGCCATCACTCCCCCAATTCAATAATTTGATTTGATTTTATTATTGTACAATCATATGTATTGGGATACAGTGAAAAGTATTGTTTCTTGCACGCTATACAGACAAAACATACCATTCATAGAGCAAATAGGGGAGAAGGAAAGGAGAGGGTGCGGGACGTACTGTTACAGTCACAGCTTGGGTAGAGAAAGATCAGCTTAATATATATTGGTTCCATTCAAAAGTCTGATGGAAACAGGGAAGAAGATGTTCTTGAGTCGATTGATGCGTGACCTCAGACTTTTGTATCTTTTTCCTGACGGAAGATAGTGGAATTTTACTGCCCCACCTGCCATGAGTGGGGGGGTGGGGGGCAGGGGGTGGGTGGGAGGGTCGGTACCATGCAAAGGTCTGTGACCTCAGGTGGGATTTTCTGGATTTGGGGAGAGCATGGCTCAAAAATCCCACCCTATGTCTGGGGTGCGTAGGGACCTTGATAACGCCGGCTGCTTTTCTGAGGCAGCGGGACAGTGTAGATGGAGTCAAAACATAATACGGAAAATGCTAATTTATAAGCATTGTGGAAAGAAGGAGCTCAGCTGGAAGACATGTTCAAAAAGGGGAGAGATGTCTAGCATACACGCTCTCCAATAACTATCCCTAAGATTCATTGAGCTGATTTCCAGAAAAGAATAGGAAATGTAAGTAATTCAAATTGAGACTCTGGTTAAGGTTTAGTTTTCCCAGCTGATGGCCTAATATGTTACACTTATAACCATCTGGTTACTGGCTATCAATACTTAAGGTAAGCATTTACGGTTTTCCAATAACAGTAGTGAGACACGAATGCATAAAAGGAAGTCAATTTTGAATGGGAAAAGCAGATATTATCTGCACGTGTCCCTGCAAGGTTTCTGTAAATGACAGAGTGGATGTTATTTGGAATGGCTTCAACTGAAGTGTGAACCCAAAGCGAATTTTGCTTACTAATATGAGCCATCAGTAATATTGCTTGCCATTCATAAACTGCATCATGGAAATTAACTGAGGCAAAAAAGGCAATTGTTTTTCAATAATGGGGAATTGTCACTAAGTTGATGACTGTGACTTAAATAATCACTACAAACTGAGCTGTACTGATTATTATAAGAACTGAATTAACAGGATATCAGATTTGTCATTTTGGGAACAGATTTTGATCATTATGTGCAACTGGTGATCAATATAAAAGAGTTTCACTGTGTAACAGATTCCCCTACAAGCCCATTATCCTCTGCACGCACAAATCTTCAATGTATATAGCTGATGTTGTATTGATTTTGTGCCCTGCTAGTATTGCTGGCTTTGCAACATGTGGCTCTTGCTTAGCTGGTGGCAATCTCAAAGTTGGTTTGCAAGACTTGTTAAAGCTGATTGGCAGCAAGACATCCTGAAATCGGTCAGCTACTTCTGCATAAGCCACAAGCAATTCTACACAGTGACATGTGGAGAGCCATGGAGAGTACATCTTCTGATCCACGTTCACTTATTCAGTTGAAGTTGGTAATGAAGATATGTTTCTTCGTGATCACAGTTGGATATATCTTTGTATTTGTAAGCCATGTTTCCTTTAATCGACCCTTTGGGATGTCATTCCAACCAGCACCTCCCCCCCCGCCTCCCCATCCATCACAATGGCACAGTGGTTAGGACTGCTGCCACACAGTGCCACAGGTTCAATTCTGGTCTTCGGTCACTATCTGTGAGGAGTCTGCATGTCCTCCCCTGTCTACGTGGGTTTCCTCCGGGTGTTCCGGTTTTGTCTCACAGTCTGAAAGACATGCTGGTTAGGTGCTTTGGCAACGTTAAATTCACCCTCAGTGTACCTGAACAGGCACCGCAGCGTGGCGACTAGGGGATTTTCACTGTAACTTTATTGCAGTGTTAATGTAAACTTACTTGTGACACTAATACCCCCCCCATCCCCAACTTGTCAATTCTCATGTATCCAGAAGATTGGTTTGGGTCACAAACTAGTCAATGGTCTCGAACCCCGACTAGCTCCAGAAAATATAGTTCAGAAAGAAAATAAGTGAGAATGTGAATGTATCGCTCTGTCCAGCAACCATGATGTGCAGATGCCGGTGTTGGACAGGGGGTGGGCACAGTAAGAAGTCACACAACACCAGGTTAAGTTCCAACAGGATTATCTGGAATCACCAGCTTTCGGAGCGCTGCTTCTTCATCAGATTGACTCACCTGGTGTTGTGTGACTTCGTACATGGAGGCGTGGTTGATTTTCAGTCAGCGTGCTTGCTGACTTCCGGGCCAGGTTATGCTGCTCAGCCCTTAAAATCACTTCCAACGACCCGGGGTGTCCCGGGCTGGGGTGGGTATGAGGTTTCATAGTGAAACCTTGAGGAGCATTCCTGCCAGAAAACCTATTTCTTTTAACAAAGTGGTTACCTTACTGAAAGTCACTATTATGCTCCCTGTCAGGCCTCAGGTTATAATAGCATACCATTGGTGCTTAATCTATACAGTTTGGGTCAGATCAAACAAGAAAGGAGAGGGGAAAGTTACACATTCCGTTTTAATTGCCAAATCCATCTGCTTTTTTTCTATTTTCTGAGGAGTGTTACAATTGACCCCCACTGTGGCTTATTCTACAGAGATCTCTCCAAACAGAAAGGGGGCAATTCTCCCTCCCTGCTGTATTGCTCAAGCAATGCACCAGGCTGTGAAACATCAGCGGATGCTGTTTAGTGAGCTTCCCACTGGATGCCACGCCTCCACACGTCTCTGGGCCCTGAGTTTCTGGCATTGTCAGGTCTGCATCAGAAATCGACACGGGGCTGATTTGAATATTAAAATCTTCATTTGAATCCCATTAGTGGGCCTGGAACTGAAGCCCAACCCAACTGAAGTGAAGAGGGGGGCCCCCCTCCCCGGGAGGTAAGGGATAAGTGGGATTGCCCCTGGGTATTGCCAGCTTGGCATTGCCAGCCTGGCCCCATGGCAATGTCCCCAAGGGGCAAAATGGCAATGCTCAAGGGGCACTTGGCACTACCCGCCAGGCATCGGTCAGTGCCGGCGGGGAGGTAGGGGTGGGGGGGCCACCAGGAGGTTCAGGGCTGCTGGGGGGGGGGGGGGGGGGGGGAGGCGGAGGGGGTCGGGACTGTGGTGATTGTCCCTTTAAGGATCAGTCTGCAGGGTGAGGGTCACATGATCCAGAAACCAATCAGGGAGAGGGTGGCAGATCACCCTTGGAAACACAGGCTTCTGGGCTTGGAGTCACCTTGGGAGCTGATTGCAGCCACAAGGCTACAAGCCTCTGTATAGTTTTAACCAGGAAATAAACAAGTTGTGCTTCCCCTAAACTGGTGAATGAACCTCTTTAGAACTATGTATGGGCATTGCAAGCTTCAAGCTAAAAGCAGAGGATTGGCCTTACGAAAACAAGAATGCAACAAAATAAAAAATGGGAAGAGGAATAGGTTATTTGTCTCCTTGAGCCTGTGTCACCATTCAATACTGTCAGGATTGATCCGCTACCTCAGTTGTACCTTCTCACAATAGCTCCATATCCTTAATATCCCTTAATATCCAAAAGTCCATCATTATTTGAATTGAATATATTCAACAGAGCCTCCATGGTTCTCTGAGGAAGAGTATTCAAAAGAAGGTTTCCTTGTCCTCAAGAAGCCATTCTCTGGTATGCTAAGCTAAGTACATGGCACAATGGTTAGTATTGCTGCCTCACAACTCCAGGGACCCTGATTCAAACCTGGCTTGGGTCACTGTCTGTGTGGAGTTTGCACATTCTCCCCATGTCAATGTGGGTTTCCTCCAGGTGCTAAGGTTTCCTCCCACAATCCGAAAGACATGCTGGTTAGGTGTATTGGCCTTGCTAAATTCTCCCTCAGTGTACCCAAACAGGCGCCAGAGCATGGCGACTAGGGGATTTTCACAGTAACTTCATTGCGCTGTTAATGTGAGCCTGTTTGTGACTAGTAAATAAACTTCTTTAAGTACGGTAGATTGGTGCAGTGCAAAAGGCAATGTGATAACTGCACCAGTCACAGAGGGAGGGCTACATGTGTTGGTGGTGCTGGTCACTCACCAGCTGAACAATGAAAACCCTGCCTGTTTACGAAGGCTGGAAGGCACTCCTGTGGCTACAGTGGTACAGTCAATAACAGACTGCGCTGGTGTCAAGCCTGCCACTGAACAAAAGCCACCATCCTTCAGTGCTCACTGCTGGCATCCATGGAACTGGAATGTAATCATAGAATCTATACAGTGCAGAAGGAGGCCATTTGATCTATTGAGCCTGTACTGACAACAATCTGATCCAGGCACTATTCCCGTAACTCCACATATTTACCCTGCTAATCCCCCTGACACCGTGCCACCTATTGACATGTTAATACAATACAAAGAGCGTGGCATTTTTGGAAGTGCCATCTTTCAAAGGACAATATTCAGTATCCTTATTATAAAGCACTATCTGCTTCTTCAGTTGCACTCAAAATATCTCAAGTCATTATTTGAAAGAAAAGGACATTCTTATGGCGTCCTTGCTAATGTTCTTTTGTCAATCAACACCACCAAAAACAGATTAACTGCAGTGTGAACCACATCATCTTGGCAAAGATGATATCAGTCACTTGCCTCATGGTCATAAGACTGACTTATGCAATTAATGTCTCCAGCTGCCGCCTGGAACAAGCCCAAGGCAATTAAGGGCTGATGTCTAATGCACTGAGAGAGGGGATATGAGAAGAGACACTACCTTGTATTGTCTGATGTTCTAAAGTACTTTTTTTCTGCACATTAGTCTTTTGAAGTGACAGTAGGGGCCAGCTGGGAGATTGTATTGCTGGGTCACCTGGGAGATGCAGTGGCAGGGGTTGTGATAAGGGACTTCGCAAGTCCAGGGAAGAGCAGCAACCTGATTCATTGCTCCTGAGAAGGCCGGATGCGATTGGGGCCTATGGGCTCCGTAAGCTTTGTGAGGATGATTGTGAGTAGCTCTCCTTATGTGTGGTCTCCAGAGAGGCCCATCTACAATTTCCTGAGGTCCCATTTGATGCTGTTGCTGCTTCTTTTGTTCTCATTTCATCTCTTCCTCCCTCCGCGTCAGCACGGATGGTGTGCAGCTTGGGTGCGGTGTTTTTTGAAGATCTCAAAGTAAAATATTAATGAATGCAAAGACTTCTGAAGAAATCCAGCCAACTCAATTCCACATGGATGCCAATGTTCTGAGCACTTTAAATGTAGCCAAATTGTTGTTTCAAGTCTGCAGTAATGGGTGAAGTCAGTACAGTGTGTTATTTCCACCACATAATCATGCACCAGGGTCAGATTGATATTACTGGATGTCAATTTACATACTTTAATAAAGCTCCCATCAGTTTCAGGTGAGTGGCTGGGCCATCCTGATGTAAAGACTGCACTAAAAGTTGGTGGATGGGAAGCAGGAATGGGACGATAAATGTAACACTCTAATTTTAGTTTAAAGTTTATTTATTATTGTCACAAGTAAGGCTTATATTAACACTGCAATGAAGTTACTGTGAAATTCCCCTAGTTGCTTCACTCCAGCGCCTGTTCAGGTCAATGCACCTAACCAGCACGTCCTTCAGACTGTGGGAGGAAACCAGAGGAAACCCACACAGACACAGGGAGAATGTGCAAACCCCACACAGACAGTGACCCAAGCCAGGAATCGAACCCAGGTTTCCGGTGCTGTGAGACAGCAGTGCTAACCACTGCGCCACCGTGCCACCCACCACAGCTCTGGGGATCTCACAGTCCATTCCTGCTGCTTGGGAGTAGCTTACATTCCTTTTTTTAAAATCGTTTCAGGCATCAGACCCACGAGATGAAATGTGGTATCCAAACCAGTCATGTCTTTGCACAGGGATAGAATGACAATAGCTTATCAGTACGCGCCACGTATGGGGGTTCTTTCATGAATGTAAAAGACTCATAACTCATGGGCACTACATGTTTGTTTGGAATGGAGTTGATTGAAATTTTGTTGATGCGCCTATGTCTTTGAATTTTAATTCCTTTTGTCCTTTCCAATTTTGGATTTGTTTTGTGATTTTTTTTTCCCGAGCTAACTGATCTCAACATATCAGAAATATTCACATATCTGGAATACCCTCCGTCCCAAGGGGTTTAGTTGAATAAGGTTCTGCTGTGCTTTTGAAGTGAAGCTGTCTATGATGAACAGCACTCCAGCCCATTGATACTCAAGTTAAAGTTTCTGAAACAACAATTCCAGGCACAGCACAGTTATTCTCCCAGCCCAGCGCTGCATGCCAGTGTCTCAGGAAGCAGACAATCTAAATGCTAATCATTTTGGGGTTTTTACCTAGGCTATATTTTAAATCATCAAAAAAATCACATGTATACCAGCACTTGATGAGAATGCTTAATATTTTTCACGAACCGCTCCATAGCTTTTTTTAGTTATTTAGCTCAGAGGTGTTTGTATGCATCACTCAATCCCCAGAAAAATCCTGTGATATGCTCCATTTAAAATAAATTGTTATTCGTTCTGTACAACCATTCTGTTTTGATCAGTCCTTCATAATTTTAAGTAATTACAACATGTATAACAGTGTTGCATTTATTCCATTGTTTAGTCCCATGTTGTTTTGAAATGACCTCATTCTTCCTCTTACACTGGATTAGTAGCAGCCAGAAACCATTATGGCAATGATATAATTTTTCACAAATTATCTTAGCATTTCAACTGTGTGAACATAGGCATTCATAGTTTAAACATACGCAATGCCATTCTCACTATGTTCACCGTGTGTTAATTTTATACAGTTCTCTGTCATTTACTATGATGTTATTCAAAGGGCAACTTGTTGCACACCTGAAAAACAAAAGTACATTGGGTTTTGTTTCATGGAATCGTGCAGTGCAAAAGAGGCCCTTTGGCCCATCGAGTCTGCACCAACACATGTGAAATACCTGACACCCACCTAGTCCCATCGCCGTGAACTTTAGGATGTGCCACGTGCTCGTCCAGGTACTCTTTAAAGGACGTGTGACAACTCGTCTCTACCACCCTCTCAGGCAGCGCGTTCCAGACTGTCACCACCCTCTGGGTAAAAACGTTTTTCCTCACATCCCTCCTAAACCGCCTGCCCTTCATCATGAACCTATGTCTCCTCATGACTGACCTTTTAACTAAAGGGAATAGCTCCTCTTTATCCACTCTGTCCATGCCACTCATAATCTTGTACACCTTGATCAGGTCACCCCTCAGTTTTCTCTGCTCCAAAGCAAACAATCAAGGCCTTTCCAACCTCTCTTCATAACTTAAATGTTCCATCCCAGGCAGCATCCTGGTGAATCTCCTCTGCACCCTCTCCAGTACAATCACATCCTTCCTACAATGTGGTGACCAGAACTGCATACAGTACTCCAGCTGTGGCCTCACCAAAGTTCTATACGAGTCCAACATGACTTGCCTGCTTTTGTAATCTATACCTCGACTGATAAAGACAAGTGTCCCATTTGCCTTTTTCACCACCCTACAATCAAATCAACAGCACCGCAGGTTTTTTGCAAGTGACATTTTTTTTGCAACTGCTGATCCATATACCTTATCTTCTTGAAACCGCAAAATGTACATAAAACTGCAACCTCGTTTCACATAATATTGCCTTGCAGCATGCATGCCAGACACTGACCATAGAACCATAGAATCCTTACAGTACAGAAAGAAGCCATTCGGCTTATCAAGTCTGCACTGACTCTCAGAAAGAGCATTCTGCCCAACCCCTCCTTTCTGCTCAATCCCCACAACCAGGTGCATTTACCATGGTCAATCCACCTAACTTGCACACCTTTGCACTGTGGGAGGAAACCAGAACACTTGAAGGAAACCCATGCAGACATGGGAAGAACGTATGAATTCCACACAGTCACCCAAGTCTAGAATTGAACCTGGGTCCTTGCGCTGTAAGGTAGCAATGCTAATCATTGTGCCACCTCATCTCCAACAAAAGAGAATCTAACCATCTCCCCATGACATGACCATTACTGAATCACCACCATTAACATTCTGGAAGTTACCATTGACCAGAAACTAAACTGGACTAGCCATACAAATATTAGGGTTACAAGGGCAGGTCAGCGGCTGGGAATTCTACAGTGAGTAAATCACCTCCTGACTCCCCAAAGCTTGTCTACCATCTACAAGTCGGAAATGTAATGGAATATTCTCCACTTGCCTGGATCAGTGCAGCACCAACACGCAAGAAGTTTGACACCATTCAGGACAAAGCAGCTCACTTGACTGGCACCCCATCCAGCACCCTAAATATTCACTCCCTCCACTAACAACACACAATGGCAGCAGTGTGTACACCGTCTACAAGAAGAACTGTAGCAACTCAGCAATGTTCAGCAGCAACTTTCAAACCTGCAATCTCTACTGCCTAGAAGAACAAGGGGAGTAGATGCAACAGAACACTATCATTTGCAAGTCACGCACAATCCCGACTGGCAACCATTGCATCAATGTTTTAGGGCAAAATCCTGGAATGCCTTTCCCAATAGCATTGTGTATTACATCACATTGGGTGTGATCTTGTGTCTTGCTGGGTGTACGGGTGGATTTATTGGGGTGGGACCTGCCACCTTCCACCTCCATGTTGAGTAAGTCTGAAGTGGGAAAGACTGTGATGGGATGGCATGACGGCACACTGCTTAGCAGTGCTGCCTCACAGCATAAGGGACCCAGGTTCAATTCTGGCCTTGAGTGACTTTCTCCATCTCTGTATGGGTTTTCTCCGGTGCTGTGGTTTCCTCCCACAATCCAAAGATGTGCCGGTTAGATTGATTGGCCAAGCTGAATTGTCCCTTCATGTCCCAAGATGTAAAGGCTAAAGAAATTAGCAGGGTAAATAGGTGGTGTTATGGGCATAGGGCCTTGGAGAGATGCTCTGCCACAGAGTCAATGCAGACTCAATGGGCTGATTGGCCTCCTTCTGCATTGCAGGGGTTCTATAATTCTACCATCTTGTAGCCTTCCCCGTCTCCAGTTGAGGCCCTGAAGTCAGCATTAGTGCCTGCTTAAGAGCCTCATTCTACCACCATTAACCCAGCTCACCAAATGGGGAAAGCAATGTACAAACCCTACCACAATTGGTTGCAGGGTCCCAGGATGGTCCCTCATTCAAAGGCATTCAACAGTGCTAACCAATAGGCACAGAATTGGGAGAGGCCAATCCTCTGCCCTCATTGCTGACCCCTTCCCCTTCCCTGTGAGCCCTTTCCTGCAACCCATTCCTGCCATCACTAACCTCTGCTGTCCTCGACATGTGCCTCAGGAGGCTGAAATAACAGCATTAGCTACCGCCTCCCCAGCATCACTGCTGAGTACAGAAGTTGCTGGCTTCAGATTGGATGGCAGCTCTCAGCATATGGGATGTCCACCTGTTGGTGCCCTGACCCCAGGAGAAGGTCTGTCACTGGCCTGTTAAGTACAGGAGTGGCACAAGCTGCAGTGTACTTTCCCAAAAAGAGGCAACATGGGGATCTCACCAGCTCACCAGCCAGCAGCTGAGACTCCTGTTGCCTCCACAAGATTCTACATATGCATCGATGCAAGAAGGGAACTCCCCATCACCTTCTCAAGTTCAGTTCAGGATTCTATTATTTTAAGGCCAATAAATGTTGGCCGTGCTCGCATGTCCACATCCCAAGTATGAAAATTAATTAATTAATGTTTACATGAGAAAATAGCTAATTAGGCATTGGTAGGAGAAGGCAGTGATGTCCCTCCAATAATAATTTTTTTGGCCTTACAAAGTCCAGGGAGATTTCAAAGTTATTAATTGGAAAATATGCGAACATCAGTTCCAATTGTTAGTCCATATTGGCTATTGGGTTCTTAGCGGGTACTAGCTTCAGCGTAGATACAAGCCACTGTAATCGTACTGAAAAATCACAATGGCACCTTGGTCTTTCTTGCCTCTAGTCATTTTTCAATGACAGTGAAGTTCTAATGAGGATGATCTTGTGTGCTAAAACTGTGGCCTTGAGGCTCTCTCCCACAGTTCTGAATTCTTTTATGTTAAATGGAAGAACTTTCTAGTGCTCCAAGGTATGGTCAAGCATACCTCTTCCTAAAACCCTTCACAAACAAAAAAGTAAGAACAAAGAAGAACACAGCATAGGGACAGGCCCTTTGGCTCTCCAAGCCTGTGTCCATCATGATGCCCTAACTAAACTACAAGAGAAACGTTCTGCCCTTGCTCGTTCCATTCCCTCTATTTGCTCCCTATCCATGCCTCTTAAATTTTATTAATGTGCCTGCTTCCACCACATCCTCTGGCAATACGTTCCTGGCACCCACCACTTTCTGTGTGAAAAACATCCCCCCCAACATCTCCCTTAAATTTACCCCCTCTCACCTCGAACCTGTGCCCCTTGTAATTGATATTCCCACACTGGGAAAAAGCCTCTGATTATCCACCCTGTCTACGCCTCTCATAATTTTGTAGTCTTCTCTCAGTTTTCCCCTCAGCCTCTGTCCTTCCAGTGAAAACAATCCTAGTTTATTCAACCTTTCCTCATAGCTAACACCCTCAGGCAACATCCTGGTGAACCTTCTTTGCACTCTCTCCAAAGCTCCCATATCCTTTTGGTAGTATATTCTGAGAGGTAGTCAGAGATTTTTATATCATGACTCTGCCAGCCTGAAACTATGTTTCCTTGACTTCAATAATGGGATGGATACTTACAGGAAGTGCCAACCAAATAAAAACCCCACAGATGGGTATAGATGCAACAATTCCTTGACTGGGAGACCTTTAAGCATGATAACAATCTGTGCACATGTTAGACATCCAGCTTAGTACTAAGAAAAACATTGCCCCCTTTAAATGGGCATGCTTTTGACTTTACCTGTGGAAAATTAAATGACTTTTGATGAGTCATCTGGAATTAATAAATTGGATATTCAACATAGATGACCAAACACGATTAAATAGTTCGAAACATTACAAAAAGGTCATTTTTATTAGCAACAGTCCAGTGACATTGTGATTATAAAACTTTCTGTATTTGAAATTTAATCTTTATCTAATCTTGGCCAGGATAAGTTCAGAGCATATTATGGCTGTCCTCTGACTCAGAAATACTTAAATATGCACATCACAGTAATATTGTAATGATTGGTCCTGTAAAATCCTGCCAGACTTAGTTGTGAAATAGAAACTGGAGCCCAGCCATGATCTCACATTTGTCATTGAAAAAAGGTAAAGAATACTAATTGTTAATAGGTTAGATTTTGCTTGGAATTAGAGAAGATTTTATCAAAAATGGAGTTTCATCTGGTCCTACACTTCTAGATCACCTTCCAAAATCAGAAAGGAAGAAATAGGGGCAGCGCAGTCGCACAATGCTTAGCACTGCTGTCTCACAGCACCAGAGACCTGGGTTTGATTCTTGGCTTGGGTCACTGTCTGTGAGGAGTTTGCACGTTCTCTCTGTGTCTGTGTGGGTTTCCTCCAGGTGCTCCGGTTTCCTCCCACTATCTGAAAGATGTGCAGGTTAGGTGAATTGGTCATGCTAAGTTCAACAGATGGTGAAGTATGGCAACTAGGGAATTTTCATAGTAACTTCATTGCAGTGTTAATGTAAGCCTACTTGTGACTAATAAATAAATAAACTTTAACTTGCATTTATCAACTGTCTTTCATGATCTCACAGCTTCCTAAAATGTTTTACAGTCACTAAAGTACTTTACAGTTCAGTCACTCTTGTAACATGGGAAATGTTTTGTGCACAGTGAGGTCCCACAGTAGTGTGAAAATTATCAGATCATTTGTTTAGCACATCAGATGAGGAATGAATATTAATCAGGAGAATTATCCTGCTTTCTTTCCCTAAATATTGCCATCAGAACTTTGATAGTGACCTTACCAAAAAAATTCTAAATGCCGAACAAGCAATAAAATGGGAGAGTCATTTTTACTACGAGTTGAAAGAAGCAATTTTATGGCGCTTGGTTAAAAAATAGCGCCAGGATGTGATTCTCGCCAGTAGGGGGTGGAGCCTAATCTCGCCGATGAAGCCAGCTGCTGAGCTTTAGGGACACCATTGCACATGTGCCCCAATCTCCCAGAATACTGTGTACACACAGTGCACACCATGTCATGAAAGATCTCCTATCACACCTCCCCATCCGACCCACCACATTGGGACCCACTGCCAATCGCTCCCTGTGCCAGGGTCCCCCCCACTGGATATCAATCGAACAACATAAAGAGCTGATAAGATCACCCCCTTTATCACCAGCTGAAAGTGGTTTACATCTCAGCTAAAAGAAGGCATCTGTGACTGTGCAGCATCCTTATTAAATCCTCAGATTTTATGCTCAAGAATTTGGAGCTGGATGTGACTGGATGTCTGACTCAGAGAAGGGTGTACCTCTGAGCTGAGGAAACGAGTCCATTTTGACCTGCAGCAAGTATCTAGAATGATATTGACAAAATTGTCAACCAGAACGCACTCCTACCCAGAAGGAAATGAAATCTAGACGGTTTTAGATGTCTGGAATTAGGCGTTTTTGACAAGGCCTTTGATAGGTTAGGTTGATAGATTAATAATCAATAACACCTTGGAGTCCTACAAACCTGCCTTATTCAGGCAAGAGGCCACCAAATCTGCTATTAAGATACAATTTGGTTCCAATCTTCCATCTTCAGATAGATCATCTTAAAGTCAAGTCAAACCCAAAGTAACACCCTCATTCTACTGAAAAGCAAATGGTGCAGAGAATATTCTGGACAGAATTATGTATAATAAGGTACAAAGATGAACTAGAGCTGGCGTGCAATGCCTACATTCGCTGTACTATAGACTGAGGTCTGAATTTTTGCCACAACAGAGAGCTTCTCTGTTGTGGCAGAAATACTGGAAGTGCCCGAAAATTGTAAACTCCACTACCAAACTTGGTACCTCCCATTTATACAGGGGCAGAAATGGATACTCGGTTCATACAGGCAACTGGCCATTTAAATCATCAGCTGCCTTCACTCAAATTGGATTCTTGAATCCCGGAGTATGCAGCATAGATTTCGTAAGAGCAGCTCTGATCTTTGTGCATTTCTTTGGATAGCCAGGATACCCATTTAGAGACGGTGCCCCATGGATCTTGTCCTGGGATACCTTTGGGGAAGGACAGGTGCCTTTTTGGTGAAGTAAGGCGTCCTTTGGGGGAGGTCAGATGCGTTTTGGAATTATTAAAAGTAGATATGAATGTGTGTAAAAAGTGCATAAGCCTATTCACTGTTATCTGAATTGTCAACTTGTCAAAATCAACTAATAGAACTGTCAAAATCAACTATTAGAACTGTTAAGAGGACCTTTCAAAAGGACCTGTCAAAGCTGTCAAGTCATTTAAAAGTCTTGACACTGAGTAATATCCACTTCAATAGTTCAATTATCACTTTTAGGGAACTGGAGAGTTTCGGAACAGCAGTTGGAGCAAAAGGGTCTGGCACCTACAGGGTCAATATAGGACTAAGTACAGTACCACCTACACACAGTGATGTAAGAAGGCACATGACCCAGATCCAGGGGTCTATGTGCCATTGAGCAGGGATGGGTTAAGACATAAGAAATGGAGATAGCTCTTAGTCTGTACCTTTTAGTAAACATATGGAAATAGTTCTACTTGTTAATGTAGACTTATAATTAACTTACTGAAGACTATGAAGACTTTTTTAAGAGACACAGTCTGTAACCAACATCCTCCCAACAGTGGTGACTTTAGATTTTTTCTGCTATTTTAATGATTTGTTGTCAGTCATTTGTTATTCTCATCAAACTCAGTGGCTGAAATGCTCATGCACTCATAGACCTGTCCAGATACACATGGACATGTTCATTTAAGCCATTACCAAAAGGCTGATAATGGGAGTGAGAAAATATGTTGAGTACAATGTTATTCATGTTACTACCAGCACCAATCCATTCTATTGAAACAATCACAGAATTGGTTTGTCTGCTGTTCTGAATCAAGGCAAAAGATGAAGTGCAATGAATAGTTTCAGCCTCCTAGGATCAAGAACCCACTGATTGCTTATCTTGAGAGGCTCTTGCTGGAAATTGCACATCCGTGGCTTTCAGATAAGATCTCAGTTGCTATACCTCTCCAAGCCTGACAAAACTCACTGTGTGGTGATCGTCCCTTTAAAGGAAATACAGCAGAGTAAGGTTCACTTAGCCTGGGTGACCAACCTGGACGCAGATCAGGGAATGACCCAAGGGGGAGGAGTTGTCCTATGGCAGAGGTATTTTAGAATTAGCTGTAAACATGCAGTTGCTCTACATGATTTGTTAATAAATCCCCTTTGTTTGACTAATGAAGTCTCTGAAAGTGCATCATTACATCTGCTAACAAAGATAAATTATCCTGGCACTGGCGCTAGCCCAACATCCATGAAGACCCTGTTTTAAAGTCATAGAATCCTACAGTGCAGAAGGAGGCCATTCAGCCCATCGAGGTTACACCAAACACAATCCCACCCAGGCCCTATCCCCAATAACCCCATGCATCTACCCTAACTAGTCCCCCTGATACTAAGGGGTAATTTAGCTTGGCTAATCCACCTAACCTGCATCTTTGGACTGTGGCAGGAAACCGGAGCATCTGGAGGAAACCCACCCAGACATTGGAGAATGTGTAAACTCCACACAGACATTGACTCAAGTCAGGAATCGAACACAGGTCTCTGGTGCTGTGAGGCAGCAACACTAACCACAATGCCACCGTGCCGCCCAAAAGCAACTTCCCTGACCAGGAAGTTTAATCGAAACCTGAGAGAAAGAAAGAAATATACTCACCAGAATGCTGGTTATTGAGTGAAGAGACTGATTTGATTCTTCAATGGGGGACTGGACACAATGGCTGGAATTTTACCGCTTATCCTCCCCAGAATCAGGGTGAGCAAGACTCACAGAATGGCATTTTCCATTGGCCTCGGGTGGAATCTTACGAGCCTCAGGCAGGCAAGACAGTAGAATTCTGGCACATGTGTCAAGCGCCTCTGTATTATTTCCAAGTGGAAAAGAAACAAAATGCAAAGCAATTCTCCTAAATGTTTGTGGAAGTCAGGCATATAACCTTATTTACAGTCGTCTTAGAACCCCAAATGTGCCCAGCTCCGAAACATTCAGCGATGTTCAATTCTCAATTGCAACCTTAACCTTCAATCATACTCCAGAGATTGAAATATAATGTGAGGTTGAGAGCCCAAACTGAATCGATCATGACTTGCATGGCTTAACTGAAGCAATTATTGGACAGTCATGATTTTGGAGTCATTATAATGGCATGTTATGGGATTGGTTAGTCGGCAGCATGAACAACACAGTTCAATGCAGAAGTTGATGTGAATTTTAAATGAGCAATGGAGATCGCGCTGGCCATGGAAAGTGCTAAGAAAGGTGCACAAGATCTACAGAAAGCACAAAATGACACTGTCCACCAGTGGGGTGCCAAAACCATTGAAGTAGCCACGAAGCGGGGAACAATTTCAGCTTCCAACAACAGAAATGATACAGCAGAGGCAATCAGACAGTGATACTTAGAGTGGAATGTTATCGCTGTGTGGGTAACCACACTCCTGAATCATGGTAGCACGATGGCACAGCGGTTAGCACTGCTATCTCACAGCGCTGGGGACCCGGATTCGATTCCCGGCTTGGGTCACTGTCCGCACATTCTCCCCATGTCTGTGTGGGTTTCCTCTGGGTGCTCCAGTTTCCTCCCACAGTCCAAAGATTTGCAGGTTAGATGGATAGGCAATGCTAATTTGCCCCTTGGTGTCAGGGGGACAAGAAAGGGTAAATGCATGGGGTTATGGGAATAGGGTCTGGGTGGAATTATAGTCATGCAGACTTGATGGGCCAAATGGCCTCCTTCTGGAAGGATTATATGATTCTTATATGTTATCAGTTTAAGGAGGCTGAGTATTTTTATTGTTACAACAGAAGACATTTGAAAAAGCTATGCAGTGCTAACTCAGACTGCAGAGTAATTGATCAAGCAAGATGTTACAGGTACACAATGTGGGAGCACCTGGTACCAGTGATTCTAGTATTCACTTTCCTTTTAATCTGAAAATGCACAAGCCAGATCCTACTACTTTAACGCATAATGCTCTGGGTAAATGGGAAGCCTGTTAAGATGAAGATGGATACAGGGGAATCAGCTACAGTAGTGGGCAAACATACATTTCAGTACCAGAAAGAGGAAGTCCAACCTTTGAATATGAAGAGCACTTCTGTCAGATTGAAAACCTATATGGGTACAATAATAAAAATAAAAGGCACCCCAGTGGTACCTGTAAGCCATGGACAACAGTTTACCCAACTCCCGGTGATAGTAATGACTGGTGGAGGACCAAGCCATGATTGACTGAAAGAAATTAAGTTGAATTGGCCTGAGTTCCTTCAAGTGAGGGAAGGGGATTGTGAGAATTGTTGAGGAAATATAACAGTATCTTTTGTGATTAATTAGGCAAAATCAAAGGGCTACAAGCCAAAATTTACACTGATCCAGAGACAACTCCCTGATTCTTTTGCTGGGCTGGGGGGGGGTGGTGGGGGAACAGATACTATATACCTTACTAGAAAAAGTAGAAGCTGAGTTAAACAGACTGGAAGAACCAGGCATTATCCAATGAGTTCAGTAGTAGGATCTGCACCTGTAGTTCCTGTGCTGAAAGTGGACAAAACTATCTGCATTTGTGGTGATTATAAGCTAACAGTTAATCAGGATGCTAAGCTGAATTAATATCCAATCTCAAGAGTTGAAAACCTGTATGCTAAGCTGGCAGGAGGTCAATCTTACACAAAGTTGAATATGAGTTAGACATACCAACAACTTGAATTAGATGATGCTTCCTGGGATATGGGGTCATGATAAACACACACAAAAGGCCTATTGCAGTGCACTTTTAACATGTTTTTGGCATGTGCAATATTTCAAAGGACAATGGAGAGTCCACTACAGGGACTACCATTGGCTGTAGTATATCTTGATGATGTCCATATAACTGGATCAACAGAGGCCAAGCATCCAGCAAACTTAGAAGGGATGTTAAAGGGATTCCAGGAGGCTGGAGTTCAGCTCAAGAAAGAAATACATCTTTCAAGCCACTAGGGTGACCTACCTAGGGCAAGGATTACACCCTGTGAAAGACAACGTAAGGGTGATCCTCTTACAGACACAATCAAAATCAAATTATTTTGGAGGATAATAGATTACTATGGATGTCTTTTTACTAAACTTATCAAAGATGTTGCCCCCCACTCCCGCATCTTCTGCTAAAGAATCATTGGTCTTGGAAGGCTTCCCAGGAGAAAGGTTTCAACAAGCAATTGCTGTCAGTGTACTCCGATCCATCTAAAGAATGGATATTGACTTTTCCATATGATGTTGGTGAGATTTGGGTGCAATGAGTTGGATGATGACTCTGAAAGGCTGATATATTATGTGTCAAGAAGCCAAATATATTATCTCTCAGAAGCCAAAAAGGCTGCTCACAAATCAAGACAGAAGGACTATCAATAATCTTTAGTGTCAAGAAATTCCACCAGTACTTACATGGTAGGCACTTTACCCTTGTTTCTGAGCACTAACCGCTCTTGGCTCTCTTCGAAGAAGACAAGACTATCCCACCGATTGCCTCAGCAAAAATTCAATGATGGACATTAATTCTGAGCACCTATGAATATATTTTCAAACACTGATCTGGAACACACATAATGAATGCAGCCCCTCTATCTAAACACCCTTGCAAATGGGATTATCTGCACTCCAGTGCCACAAGAAATCATTATGTCATTAAATTTTTAGATACATTGCCAGTCTGCAAAGCAGATCAGGAACTGAATCAATCAAGATCCATTTCTATCCAAAGTGAGAAACAAAATACTTATCGGATTGGTAAATGAACCAGTTTCTGAGGAACTGAAACCATTACCCACACAAATGAGTTGAGGTGTCAGGATTGCATCATACTTCAGAGCGCAAACGTAGTTATTTCTGTACCAGGCAGAGATCTGCACCTAACTGAATTACACAGCACTCATCCTGGCATCTCTAAGATGAAGATGCTTGCCAGGAGTTATGTGTTATGGCCAGCTATTGATGCTGTATCAAGAAACTAATCAAACATTGTCAACAGTGCCAAATGCAGTGATGGTTGCCTGCTGCAGCTCCTCTGCACCCTTGGGAATGGCCTGACCAACTACGGGTATGAACACATATTGATTAGGTTGATCCATTCCTGGGCACTCTGATATTACCACTGAAAGGTTACACCAGTGCTTTCCAACTCACAGTTTGGCTGAAGTCATGATATCAGAAGATGGAGCCGTATTCACACGTGCGGAATTTTAAAACTTCACCACTCTCAACAGTATTAAAATATTAGAACTGCGCCTTACCACCCAACATCAAATGGATTGGCTGAGAGAGCTGTCCAAACTTTCAAGAAAGAAAATATCTGGAGGAATCTTGGAAACCAAAATCTCACAATTCCTCCTTAGCTATCATACAGTTCCATATGCAACAACAGGAGTTCCACCAGCAGAACTGCTAATGAAATGCTGTTTCAGAACAAGATTGAGCCTCGTGTTTCCAAATTTACCAGGGAGGATAGAAGCTAGCCAAAGTAATCAGAAAGTAAGCCATGATTCACATAACATAGCACATTCAGTTGTGGTAAATAAAGATATATATGTCAGAAACTTCAGTAGTAGATCAAGTTGGATGCCGGAATTATTGTCTCTAAGGCCAGACCTCTTCTATACCACATGGACGTGGAGGGATGGATCATTTGTAAACATATGGATCACTTGAGGATTAGAGAGATGCTCCAGCAGTCAGTGTTGCCATCATTAAATGTTTCCGAATCTGTGAAAACCAAAGTACCTTACTGATCTATTATAGGATAACTGATGCCTCCTTAGCATCAAATAGTGATGAATTACTTGTATTAGAAGAGGTACTCATTATTGCAGTCAAGGTCAATCCTCAGAAAGGATCCCCAACAACAGAATTGTGCCACTCAATAAGTATCAGGAAACACCCTCCAAGACTGAATTTATAAATATTTGAGTCATGTATATAATGTTTATTTAGGATTGAGGGCTAAGTGAATTAGTTATTGAAGATTGTATAAAGGAGATAAAAAGGGGAGCAGTGTGGTGATTGTCCTTTTAAGGGCAACACAGCAGAGTAAGTGTCATCTGACTGGTGTGACCAATCAGAACTCAGAGCAGAGGATCACCTAAGGAGGAGGAATTCTCCTAGTACAAAGTATTTAAGAACTAGTTGCATTCATAATGGTTCTACAACTACATGACTTGCTAATAAATCCCTTTTTATTCTACTAATGAAGTCTCTGAATGTGCATCATTGCAATGTGTAAGCTCAGAAACGAAAGACAGTCATAATGATGAGGGTGCCAGAAGTTGCCAATGTCTATCAAACCTAGAAAGAGACAGCACATTCACAAGGAGTGAACTTTGGGGGTGAAAAGGTTTTAGTGCTATTGAGGAATCTAGTAGCACAGCAGTTAAAATATTGTCTGCAACTATTGCACTTGCAGGTTCCAGTCTCAATAATAACAAAGCTGAATCTGCTGAGCTTATGAACAGATTGTTACCTTAATTTGCAATGTTAGAACAGTGACTACATTTTAAAAGTACAGTGCTTTCGAACATTCTGAGGTCATGAAAGGCACTGGATAAAATCAGCTAATTGCCAGGATTTGCATGGCATCTACATTGAGTGAAAACAGTAGGCACTCCTCTTTCGCTCAGGCATCGCATAAATCCTGTCAGCTGCACAATAGAATGGGAACTGTGTTCGAGTCAATGGCCTATTTGCTTACCCTTCAATTATTGGAGTAAATGTGGGTGCGAGGGGGGACAAGGTGGTGGTTGGATATAACCTAACTACAATAATGCATATTTCTTCTGTAAGAATCATTTTGCATGGTCGTTGGGATGCAATATAGAAACCACTTTGTACACAATTTCAACTTCAGAATTTAAGTGGAGAAATGTTACATTGAGCTTCATAAGTAGGTTTACGGGTGTAAAAAGTATGTGCATATTTGATTTTTGATGGTCTTGAATTGTAGCATTAGATGAGAAAACAAAGACACAGCACGGTTATAAGACCATCAGAAGTAGCCAGCGATTTCTGAACAAAGCCACCTACCATTTTCCACTCAGCAGGGAAATACATTATATAAATGACTGTCTTGTTTTTTTGTGTCTTGTGATTAGAGGACTGTGATTGTGAGTGATAGAGATGAGTTTCCTGGTGTGCCGGAATAGAAGGAGAAACAAGAGTCATCTTCTGATACAAAGACAGCAATTCTCCCAATGGCTGGCTGAATTATCCAAGCTAAGAACCATCATTACTCTCTTCCCAAACACCTTAGGAGTTTTTTTTTAACAAAGGTAATTATCTTTTATAATTGGTGTGATATTTTTCAATAGCAAAATTTTCAACTTGAAAGTGCAGATGTTGTTAGCAAAAATTGACAGTGCATCTTTTTGTGTGTGTATTTGTGGCTATGATCACTGAATTTAAAATACAGATTCTTGGGCAGCAATACGTTTCCAGTTGTCAAGATCCTAATACTTATTAGACAATGACAGACATAGCCTAACTATGTTTAGTTCACAGTACACTTCTTGATGAAGAAATTACATTTATTTTATATACAATTTTTGTAGAATGAACTGTAACGCTAATACTGAATTACTAGGTGGTCAAGGTGTTTACTCCTGCAGATGTGGTCGGTCGTGGTTGTGTGTGACACTGGAATTTGGTCACAATGCCCAGTGAACTTTGTCACCTCTCCATTGGGTGCTTGGTAGGAAATCTCCCCTCAGGGAAAAGCAGTCTCGCCAAGTCAATGGCCTGTTGACTTCCCTTTTCCTTTGGTTGAAGCATGAAGATACCTTACACTGGGAGGTCACACACCATCCCACAGCCCTCATACCAGTAGGGCAGAAACTGATTCATATGAGAGGCAGGAGGTTGATTATAAATTGATGGGATTAAATAACTTTGTGTTATGAGCCTATAAAGACCTTCTTCGCAGACCTTCTGTCCTTCTTTTTGAGATATTTCATTTTCCAGTTGAAAGGTGATGAGACAACTTGCTCTTTGACTCTCCCAAAGCTGCTTTTGATCCAGCCGCAAACAGCTTAAGCCACAATGCCAGAAGCGGGCAGTCACGCATTTCTCAAACCCTGATACAACTCTTTCCCAGGCAACATCATTACCTGGAACTTAATCCCTCATGCACAAGAGGTGAAATGCAGAGGTAAATGTGACTTGCTGCACTGGAATTACTGGAGAATATATCAAAATAGGAATACATGACTTGCCACCCTTGTTAAACTTATTCTCAGTCTTTCTTTACTCCCAGCAACCATCAGGGTCAAATGCAGCCAAATTTTCCCTTGTTGCAGTAGTCTCTGGCTGTCACCAAATAGACAATAAGTAGGAAAATCAGGATAAATTGCAAACTGATTGTTCCCTTACTGCCTGAGGGGATGTTTCTGCCACTGCAACTCCTGTTGGCTCAGTCAGTTTCAGGGATTTGTCGTGTGGTATGTTGGGTATTGCAGGCATAAACCTGTGAACAATTATTCCATTGTAAACTGCATTGAACATCAACACATTGCCTCACTCAACAAACCCTCTATTTTTTGTAGAGCCCAGTGAACTTGTTTAAGTGCACAAACCCTTTACTTCCTTTTGCATCAATGCACGTGGGTGGTAACTTAAAGGTACCAATTTACGCATGGCCTGTGCACAGGCTTTAAAGTGCTGCAGCTATGACATCTAGAGGGGACATTGGCCTCAATCCCACAATCTTTTGTGAATGAATTTTAAAACCTAACAAATTAATCTAAGAATACGAGTCTGGGTAAAGAGAACAAAATATTTTTGATAGCTTCCTCTCCCTATTCCAGTTCTGAAAGATTACAAAATTATTCATGCTTTGTAATTGACAAAAATGGGATATTCTTCAATGAAGGCTTTGTGGAAAATTAAAAGCAGGATTAGGCTATTGAATGATCAGCCAATGAATGGCGGAACAGGCTCGAAAGGCCAAATGGCCTCCTCCTGCTCCTATCTTCTGTGTTTCTATGTTTCATTTGTGGCACAGAGAAATTTATAACTGACTTTCTAATCAGTGATAGAACATCAAAAAGGGAGGGGGAGTGTAGGAGAGTGTTGTGGGGTTGGCTGGAATCGCAGGGAGCGGGGAGGTTGGGCGGTGGAATCCTGTTATCACTCTTGAGCACTTCAGCATGGAAACCCAATCAGATAGTTTTAACTTTGACAAATTTCACTTCAAAATAATTAACTCTTGATCTAACCAAATATAGTGATATTCTCAGAACTCAAGTAATGTTTCACAACTTCCTTAACAAGTTGGAAATTCAGACTATTATCAAGACGATATGGTAAGTTATGTTAGTCACACCACATGTAGGAAACTTAGAAGGACAAAAGCATCCTTCAGTGCTGATAATTTTGGAATACTGGTATATATTCCAATATATATATTGTCACTAAAACAGAAAGTGCTGGGAAATCTCAGCAAGTCTGACAGCATCTATGGAGAGAGAATAGAGCCAATGTTTTGAATGAGGATGACTCTTATTTCAGAGCGCATGAGATGTACATAACTCCCAGTTTTATAACTGTATGGATTTATATTTGAATGGCATTTTAATGGTTTGCTTTGTTTATTTGAATTTGATTTAGATAGCTTTATTACAAGCAATAAACAAATACAAAAATAATGAGTTGAGATGAGTCCCTAAAAAGAAAGATGAAGCTTCATTTACTTTTGGGTTTTCTTTCATGCTTAATATATGTGTCATAGAGTCATTGAGTCGTAGAGGTTTACAGCATGGAAACAGGCTCTTCGACCCTTCAACTTGTCCATGCCGCCCTTTTTTTTAAAACCCCGAAGCAAATCCCAATTGCCCACATTTGGCCCATATCCCTCTATACCCATTGTATCTATGTAACTATCTAAATGCTTTTTAAAAGATAAAATTGTACCTGCCTCTACGATTACCTCTGGCAGCTTGTTCCAGACACTCACCACCCTCTGTGTGAAAAATTGCCCCTCTGGACACTTTTGTACCTCTCTCCTCTGACCTTAAACCTATGTCCCCTAGTTTTAGACTCTCCTACCTTTGGGAAAAGATATTGACTATCTTGTCTATGCCTCTCACTATTTTAAAGACCTCTATAAGGTCACCCCTCAGCCTCCTACACTCCAGAGAGAAAAGTCCCAGTCTATTCAGCCTCTCCTTATAACTCAATCCATCAAGTCCCAGTAGCATCCTAATAAATCTTTTCTGCACTCTTTCTAGATTAATAATATCCTTTCTATAATAGGGTGACCAGAATTGCCCACAGTATTCCAAGTGTGGCCTTACCAATGTTTTGTACAACTTCAACAAGGCGTCCCAACTCCTGTATTTAACGTTCTGACTGATGAAGCCAAGCATTCCGAATGCCTCCTTCACCACTCTGTTCATCTATGATTCCACTTTCAAGGAGCTATGAACCTGTACCCCTAGATCTCTTTGTTCTGTAACTCTCCCGAACACCCTACAATTAACTGAGTAAGTCCTGAGGTGGGTCAATCTACTAAAATGCATCACCCCACATCCGTCTAAATTAAACTCCAGGGATGTGGGTTAGGGAAGGGGTGGAGAGCAGTCAGAGATGTTTAAAACAGACAGGAAATGTACAGACTGGTCTTACACAAATGTACAGACTGGTCTTACACAAGATATACCCATTCACCAGGCAGCATTTGAATGGGTGGCAGGGCAGCACAGTGGTTAGCACTGCTGCCTCACAACTCCAGGGATCCAGATTCAATTCCCAGCTTGTCTGTGCAAAGTCTGCACATTCTCCCTGTGTCTGTGTGGGCTTCCTCTGGGTGCTCCGGTTTCTTCCCACAGTCTGAACGACGTGTTGGTTAGGTGTATTAGCCATGCTAAATTCTCTCTCAGTGTACCCAAACAGGTGCTGGAGTGTGGCAACTAGGGGATTTTCACAGTAACTTCATTGCAATATTAATATAAGCCTACTTGTGGCACGAATAGATAAACTTAAACTGAATATGGATAATGCTCTAACTTGAGCCATTACTAGAGAGGTACAAATTGTTGGCCATGACACCTTAAATCTGTTCACCCAGATAAGAAAGTTAGATCTGATTGTGCAAAAATGAGGAAGCAAGTATCACTGGAGCCAGAACATAATGATTCACGTTAACTAATGGGTTTTAATATTAGCCTGAAACTGTAGTTCAGTGTTATGAACACAAAGCATTTATTTGAGTTTTTTATTTATTTCCAATGGACTGTGAAATCATCTCATATATAAAGTCATTGAAACTTTAATAATAACACATATTTTAAAATTTAAACACGAACAGAAGTACAGTACATACAAAAATAATCAACCATTTTAAAGAACTATTCTCTGTCAATCTGAAGTATTATCGAAATGGCTTTACTTTTAACTATGGAACATTGAAAGATAAGTCAGGATTCTATGTTTTGCTACTGTTGCACTGAAAGCAGTATTTTTAACCTGATTTTAAGATGTCACTCAAAGCATTTGACTTGCACATAAAGCAGCATTATCCGATGATCACATGCTAGACTTAGTTTTTATATCGCAATCCCTTTGTAAATGATGGGGGTGTGGGAGTTTGGGGCAGTGAATCTGATGGTGGGAACTAGAGACGTGGTGAATTGATATATTTTTGTATCAATATAACATTTTTGTAAATCCTAATGTATATCAGGCCAGGATTCCCCCCCAAAAATTCCAAGTGTTGAATTTGCGTGGGAACAGGAGTAACATGCTGGTTTTTTAAGTGGGACTTCAGAGAAGAATGTCCCACACTTTGTGCACTGCTGAGTGCACAATATGATTCACTCTAGAATTCAGTGGGCCAGGGCCAGTCAGAATTCAGTGTCAGTGCCAAGATGGGCACATGTGTAGTGGCCCCGGTCTGCTGGCCTCCCGATTGCTGGCCGGATTGATTGCTGACCTGAGCCCTGTGACCTTGCAACGCTTCCCCACTGATGCCCCCACGACTAGATTGCTGGCCCCCCCAAACATTCCTGGGCCAGCCCTGAACCCCCGGCCCGTCCCCATCTCCAGCCCTCCAACAGTCCCAACCACTCTCCTCCGCCCTCCACCCCCCACTCCACTCCCCCCTCCCCCCCTTCACACACCGCACCCCCCCCCCCCCCCCCACATCCCCAACCCTGAGCCCAAATGGCCAGCCCTGATCGTTGGCCTCCCTCCCTCCCCACTGATCCCAAATGCAGAGTGGCAGTGGGAGCCCCAACCCCAACTGATTAGCCTACCAGGCCCCACCCCCATTAGGCTCTGCCCCCTTGACACTGCCCCAGGTCTGATGGGCAGTGCCAAGGTGCCCCCTGGGCATTGGTTCTTTGCCCCTTGGGCAGTGCCAGGGGTCCAGGGGGTTCAGGCAGTTCAGGCAACCATTCCAACAGCGTGACCTCCCCCTGGGAGGCCCCAATTGCCCCCCTTCACTCCAGTGAGGTCGGGCCACCAGCTCCCCAAAAGTGGGGAGCTACTTTAAACCCCACTGGAATGAAATACTCCTGGCAAGGATGGGAGATGGTAGCAGGCCCAGAGATTTCAGTCCTGGGGCCCGCTAATAGCATTAAAATCACATTTAAATTGGAATTTATATAAACTGATGGTGCTGGGAGATATGCTCGAGACCAGACACCCAGTGCGGATACCACGGATCAGGTGCCGCCTAAATCTCCCAGCCCACTGCACTAAACAATTAGCACAGCAGGGTGGGAGAATTGTCCCACCTCTGCACAAAACTCTCCCCCATTTTACTGTTGCACTTTTGCTGAAGTGGCTCCTACATTCTTCATTTAAAGGATGTTCATAAAACTTGGATTGAGGTGCAATTTATACACGAGATCTTGCGTCAATGAAACTAGCTATACTTAAAATAGTGAAATTTTAATTCTATTTAAATGGCAATGCAACAACTTCTGTGACATCATATTGGCAGTAGTAATTGACTTAACCTGCTTGGATAATCTGATTGTGTATCAGACAGATTGTTCATTTTCAGCAGATAGACAGCAGCAACACAGCATGATTGAAGTCACATGCATAGGGATGTGACACATGAGAATAAAAGACTGCAGTAACATGGAATTATAGAGAGGTGCTGGTCGACATTATTACTATTTCTTCCCTGTGCTTGGAGTCTCTTTGCTACTATTATTGGAGCAGGAACTGTATTCACTATTAATTAAAATTAGACATGTCTTAGCAGTAAAGTATAAAGGAATAAAGGAATATTGTCATTCAGAATTCTATTTTTCTAACTTCATTATGTGTTTGCTTTAAGTAAAACTGCATTCTACAGAAAGAAACAAAGCATCTCATTGTCAGAATCCGAATTCAGGTTAGTTGGAATTGCATTAATTGAGTCTCATTTTTGAATTACATCAAAGACGAATATATTTACTTGAATAGATTAGTACTTTTGGCCTTGTTTTATCTTCACACTATATTTCGCTTAATATTTATGTCTCTTATTTCCTTTGTCTCACATGCTAGGAAACAGTTCATTTTAAATATTCCTGTGAATTAATGTTTAATAAAGTCATACTACGACATCTATAAATAATTAATAGTTTAATAAAATATTATTGCATTGCTATGAATAACCAAGAAATGTTGAATGTGACAAAAAAATGCCGTGTCATTTTCTGATTCATTACTTGTGTTTAGACAGAAACCTTTAGTGTCACAACCTCCAGATGTTTTGTCATATGCTTGCTTACATATTGTTAGTTGTGTACGGTAGAAGCATTTTGTTATTAGAATTTGTAATTCAACTCAACAAATCAACAGCATATGTTAAAAACATATATGTAATAATATATACTTCACCTACAATGAAGTACTATTCATCAAAGGTTTGACAACAGTTACATTTGTCCAGATGCAATGCTTCCCTCTCCACATGACAATTTTCCAGTATTCGAGTAATGGCTTTAAAACACGAGTGCATCACAAACCAGGAAGCTGTAACAATCTTGAGAAACAGACAAAGGAAAACGCTTGCCTTGATTCGTCTAATCTCTCTCGAACCTAGAGTTTCCAATACTTTGTACTGTTTCGCCAGCACGATTTGTCTGAATTCGGCCAAAATAAAGCATCAGAGATCAAGGAATTTTAAACACAAGTCAGTTAAGCATAAATAGGAATTCCACAATCTTTTATACAAGTTTTTTTTTAAAAATCATGTGGGAAGCCAGCCATAGCCATAAAACTGTCCCTGCCAAAATTAATTACGTAGCATCTTCTCACCAATTGCTCTCATTGTAGTCCTTCAAGGAAATTAAGCTTTATTTTCACAAAGTTTTTTAAAATGCAAGAAACTGTCTATGGTGCACACCAATGAAACTAAAGGTTTTGCTTTGTTTTCATTAAAAGGCATTTTCAAATCTTTAAAATCAGGTTACTCACACAGGGAACTTATTAAGATGCTTATGTTGTTTTGTGATAAATTAATTTTTAACTGTATTGATAAAACAACACTTGGTGCTTAAATGTATCGAGGAACATGTTTTACTGCAAAGGAAAAAGTAAACTATTATCCTCTATGATACTGTTTGATAGCATTCATTCATGGAAGATGTTACATTCAGCCATATGCAAATAGGTTTTAGCTATATTACTCAATTCAGGACAGCTGGCACAATTTCAACTGTATTTTGCGTCAGGACTGCTGATGTGTGCAATGTGGAAACTCCATCCTGATTTGAAAGAACAACGTTGGGATTCACATCACATTTAAAAATATGTAAGTTAATAAAAGAATGTAAATATCTAGAAGGAAAAAAAGCACCCTTCTTATGGTATAAAGCATTTGGACAATTACTATGTGTCTGTTTCTAAGCTATCTGCCAGTATAGGGGGTGCAAACTTTCCCCACTGGGTAGGAAAGGATTGCTTTAGAGGCTAATCTAGAGTGGCTCCTTTATTTGTTCCCTTCTCGCCAATCACTGATCTTACAGTTGTTGGTTTTGGTGGTATCTGAGGTAAATACACAAATGATAACCTCATTCATGAAGGGTAGCATGGTATAATGGGTACTGTAGTATCATGGTTACTGGATGAGTAATGCAGATACCATGACATGAATTCCAATCCACCATGGTCACTGGGGAATTTAAAATTCAATTAATCAAATAAATTTGGAATAAAAACTTGTATCTGTCATAGTAAGCATGACATTACTGGATTGTGGTTAAAAAAACATCTGGTTCACTAATATCATTTAGGGAAGGAAATCCACCACCCTTGACTAGCCTACAAGATATGTGGCTCCAGATCCACAGCAAAGTGGTTGACTCTTAACTGCCCTCAATAAGCCATTCAGTGGTATTCATCACAAGCTTCTCAGGGGAAATTAGGGATGGACAATAAATGCTGACCTTAGCAGTGATGCTCTCATTGTGTGAATGAATAATAAAAATCTTATGACATCAATAGGCCTCGAAAGACATTTTAACCGGGACCTGAAGGGACAGTCCATTCACTTGCCAGACTGCAATATGGCAGCAGCTGGTGGAAAGAACAAAGAGGTCCACCAGTGAAAGTGAAGATATTTCCCCTCTGGGGCCTCAAGGAACAGAGTGCTCCTCTACGTCCCCCAAAGAAAGTCACAATCTCCACCAGTCCATTCTCTCTGAGCCTCTGTCCCCCTGAGACCTGTTCAAAAACCCCACCCATTATCTGCGAGTCTAATGATGCCCTACTGGCAACTGTTCTCTGCCCTCTTCCCACCCAGAAAGGGAAGTAAAATGAAGGGTGAAATTTCCCTGAATTTCACTAAGTGCAATAATGGCAGTAAAATCGGCACTGATCCCACCAGCTGCAATGGTGGGTTTTCGCACCATGTCATCCCATCCTGCCTCATTGTTATGAATTCCCTTAAAATCCACCAGACTGCTGGTGGTGGTCTCCGGTTCGCTAGCCCTGATGTGAACTCATCGTTTCCTCAGTTGGGGCGACCTATTTAAAAGGGCACAGTGCACACATTTCTAAATGCTTGTAGTGTACAATCACTCCACTGAAGAGATGGCCCCAAAGGAAGAGTGCTGCCCCTGATTTTGTGATGCCTCATTTGTGAGCCTGATGGACACTGTGGAGACCCACTGTGATGTCCTTCACCTCCACTCTGGCCACAAGAAGGGCAGCACTGTGACAAATTTGTCTTGGATAGTGGTGACAGCCGCGGTGAGTGCAAATGTTGCCAGAGGAGATCTGCTACCCAATGCCAGAAGAGGATGAATGATTGCGTCCATTCTGCCAGGATAAGTTAACCATCTCATCACTCTCAGCTCACACAATCACAAGCCCACCACACATCAACAGGGATCTCACTCAACTTTCAGCTCAATGGACATCATCACTCACTCTGTCAGATATACCTTCTCTATTGGGTCCCATTCCCTCTGCTCATCATGTCCTCGTTCCTTCCATGGCTCCATTAATGACCCTGAAATGCCTGCCATCCTTCCCAATTGCCTTGCCATCATCTTGCTTACACCTTCACCATTTCACTTTATGTAGGACAAGATCACACGCAATAAAAGGTGGAAGTCACAGACGAGGGGTTGTGTGATGGACTTCACGGGCCTTTGCAACTTTGAAAACAGAGCCATCGCACCGGCCAGAGATTATGTTGACCGTTCCTGTTGCAATGGTGAAGCCAGCAGCAAGCACCCATGTGAGGATCTTGCACCAGATCATCACTCTGGCAATGCTACTCTGAGTTAGCTGTTCTGTGTGTTACACAGCTGTCGCGTACTAATAATTGCCACTTTCTCTCCTAGGCACATCGACAATGAGCCGGACATCCTCAGGCAACCTGGGCCTCCGCTCCAAAGACAAGAGCAAATAGGATGAGGATCCTGAGGACCTGTCACCTTTCTCACCCACATCCTCCACCAATGCCCTGACACACACCTTAGTCATACTGAGATGTAGAACAGGTTGAGGATACCAACCTGATGAGCACAGAGGGGTGGCATGGTGGTTAGCACTGTTCCCTCACAGCACCGGAGACCTGGATTCAATTCCCTGCTTGGGTCACTGTCTATATGGAGTTTGCACATTCTCCCCGTGTCTGCATGGGTTTCCTCCGGCTGCTTTGGTTTCCTCCCACAGTCCAAACATGCACAGGTTAGGTGGATTGGCCATGCCAAATTATCCCTTAGTGCCACCAACTAAGGGGGACCAACTAGGGTAAATACATGGGGGTTATGGGGATAGGGCCTGGGTGGAATTGTGGTCAGGGCAGACTCGATGGGCTAAGTGGCCTCCTTCTGCACTGTATGATTCAATGGTGTTATAGAATCATCCCCCCTTACTCCAGTAACTGACCCCGAATTAATAATCCAACACAACCTCCCTGTCTCCCCTGAAGATCTTATAGCCCAGAATGTTGAGTTGCCAATCCTGCCCCTCCGCAACTTCAGCTCTGTGACGGCAATAATATCCCATTTCCAAGTGTCAATCCACGCCCTAACTCATCAGTCTTATCTATAATGCTACTAGCATTAAAGTAGAGGCTATCCAGTTCACCTTGCTCCCTTGGAACTTGACATTGTTGGTATCTCTCTGTCTTGTTTCCTTTACTATAGTATGCTGTGACCCTGTTGTACTAATGATCCATGCTCCCTCCCCCACCAGACTAGTTTAAGTTTCTTTGAGCAGCACTAGCAAACCCACCACAAGGATGTTGGTCCCACTCTGGTTCACGGGCTGACCATCCTGCTTGTACATGTCCCACCTTCCCCAGAAATGGTGCTGGTGATCGAAGAATCTAAAACCCTTCCTCCTGCACCAACTCTTGAACCACACATTCATCTGCCCTATTCTCCTATTTCTGTACTCACCAGCATGTGGCACCGGGAAGAATCCAGAGGTTACAACCTTTGAGATACTGTTTTTTAGTCTACTGTCGAGCTCCCTGAATTCTTGATTCAAGGCCTCATCTTTCATTCCACCAACATGTTCCATGACCTCTGACCCCTTTAGGAAGCCATGCAGCCATTCAGTGACATGTCTGACCCCAGGGAGACAACACAGCTTCCTGGAGTCATGCCTGCTTATTATGGTCGCACTCCAGCCATACACTGAGGGAATGGAAGCTTTTCTGTTTATGTACTGTAGTGCCTGCTGCCAGGGAGCTTTGATAGCCACATGGGCAGTCGATGGAAACCCGAAAGTCACAGCAAAGGCCTATACTCTGACGTCCTGGTGTACCTGATCTTTGTTGAAGTTGATGTGATGTGATGTGACTGTGGGCCTTGGCAAAAAGGCCTCTGTGACTTCATGCATGTACTTGTGTGTAGATGCCTGAGAGATCCTGCAGAGGTCCCCAGTGTAACCCTGGAAGGAACCAGCAGTGTAGATGTTAAGTGTGGCTATTGCTTTCACAGCCACTGGCAACGGATGCCCTCTGCATCCACATGACACCAACTTGTGCAGAATATGGCAAATGTGAGTTACAAGATCAGACAAGACTGCAGGAATGAGATAGAGAATCTGGTAAACCGGTGCAATGACAATAATCTCTCCCATAATGTCAATAAAACAAAGGAGATTGTCATCAACTTCAGGAAGCATAGTGGAGAAGATATCCTTACCTAAAGCAAAGAGGAGAAAGTAGAAATCATTGAGAGCTTCAGGTTTTTAGGTGTCTAAATCACCAACAACCTATCCAGGTCCCCCCTTGCCATTACTATAGTTAAGAAAGCCCACCAACGCCTCTACTTTCCTCGAAGACTAAGAAAATTTGGAATGTCAGCTACAACTCCTGTCAACTTTTACAGATGTACCATAGAGAGCATTCTTTCTAATTGTATCACAGCTTGGTATGGCTTCTGCTCTGCCCAGGACCGCAAGAAACTACAAAACGTTGTGAATGTAACCTAATCCATCACACAAACCAACCTCCCATCCATTGACTTGGTCTACATTTCCCACTGCCTCAGAAAAGCAGCCAGCATAATTAAGCACCTCACACACCTTGAACATACTCTCTTCCACATTCTTCCTTCGGGAAAATGATACAAAAGTTTGAGGATGTGTACCAACCGATTGGAGAACAGCTGCTTTCCTGCTGCCACCAGACTTTTGAATAGAGCTACCCTGCATTAAGTTGATCTTTCTCTACACCCTAACTATGACTGTAACACTACATTCTGCACTCTCTCGTTTCCTTCTCTATGAATGGTATGCTTCGTCTGTACAGTGCACAAGAAACAATACTTTTCACTGTATGCTAATATATGTGATAATAATAAATCAAATCAAATCAGATTAGATCATTGAGTATGCAGAAATGTTGGCAAAACTGTTTCTCCTGCAGATAAAACATGTGACGTCGGTACACCCTCACTGCAGTAAGACACCGACGCACAACATTTCTGTTTTCCTGGACCACCCCGTCCAGAGTGTGCACCGCTTGGCCTTGGTCTTCCAGGTTTTACTCCTGCCTTTGGTGCGCCAGCCTTCTCCTTCGCAGTTGTCTCCTTCTCCCATTTCTGTCTGCTGTTATGCAGGCATCAATGAATGCAGTCTTCATTTGCTTTTTGACCAGCTGTCTGCAGGATGAATAAGAAGCTGACAGGAGTTAGAACTCATCTGCAATACTAACTTGCCTCATGAGTGACTGTAGGCTAACAGCCCTGGCTCCCATGTCACGAAATGCAATTATTTATCAATCTACACTGTGATGTGTGCATCCCTCCACCCGTATGATCTCTCTACCTGTCTGATTCCTTCATTCGTGTGATCCCTCCATCCCTGTGATTCCTCCACCCGTGTGATCCCTCCACCCCTCTGATCCTTCCAACAGTCTGATCTCTCCACCCGTGTGATCCCTCCACCCCTCTGATCCTTCCAACAGTCTGATCCCTCCACCCATGTGATCCCTCCACCCTGTGATCCCTCTACCTGTGTGATCCTTCCACCTGTCTGATCCCTCCACCTGTCTGATCTCTCCACTCGTGTGATCCCGCAAAATGCCAAAGCTTGTCTTCTTGAAACTGTTCAGCACCGCACGTGTCAAAAGCTTATCTGGCTGCTAAATTACACTTAACTTGATCATCACTGTGGGGAAATGCTTTACTGCATGCACGTTGTCCGTTCCTTGTTACTTCCTAATTTCACCCAGACCGATTCTGCATTTAGATTCTCTGAGCTAATATCCTCTCTCGCACTGACTTCATCCTTGACTAACAACTGCACCCCATGCCCTTTCCTTTTTGTGTGTCCTTCCTGAACATTGAGTTCTCTTGGATATTTAGTTCTCAGCCTCGGGCACTCTGCAGCTATGTCTCCGTAATCGCAATCATTTTGTACCCATTTAATTCAATTTGCATTGTTAATTTGTCTACCTTGTTGTAAATCCTCCCTGCGTACAGAAGCAGTGTCTCTAGACTTGTCTTTTTAACATTATGTTATTTCTACGTACTATGGCCCAACTTGCTGTGAGCTTTTGTTTCCTGTGCCTTCCAATTTTCCTTTCTACTTTTCTGTCTTCATTTCTTTGTTTCCTCTCTTGTGTCTCCCCATTCAGATTCTTATCCCTCTGCTACTCCAATTTTCACAAGTAAATTTACTTAAAAAAAATCAAGCCTTTTTTATCTCAAAATTGATATTGCATTGATGCTTAAGATTATATTGACTTTTGTGGGGCTAGAGGAAGGTGTGACTAACTTTTAACTGGTTAGTGCTATTTAGGGACACCTGCTACTGGACCTCACAGCTACCTATGATAGGGTGGGGGCACACTTGCCTTCTCCCAGCTCCATACTATGCCCCTTATACACCTATGACTATGTGACCACATTCCCCTCCAAATCGATTTTCACATTTGATGACAACACCAACGTAGCGGGTCAGATTTCAAACAATGATGAGACAGAGTACAGGAATAAGATAGAGAATCTGGTGAACTGGTACGTCAACAATAATCTCTCCTTCAATGTCAACAAAATGAAGGAGATTGTCATCAATTTCAGGAAGCATAGAGGAAAACATACCCCTGTCTATTTCAATGAGCATGAAGTAGAAATGGTCGAAAGCTTCAAGTTTTTAGGTGCCCATATCACCAACAACCCGTCCTGGTCCCCCCATGCCAATACATGCCAAGAAAGTCCATCAATGCCTCTACTTTCTCAGAAAACTAAGGAAATTTGGCATGTTAGCTACGACTCTCACCAACTTTTAAAGATGCACCACAGAAAGCATTCTTTTTGGTTGTTTCACAGCTTGGTTTGGCTCCTGGTCTGCCCAAGGCTGCAAGAAACTTCAAAAGGTTGTGAATGTAGTTCAGTCCATCATGCAATGCAGCCTCCCATCCATTGACTCTGTCTGCACTTCCCACTACCTCGGCAAAGCAACCAGCATAATCAAGGATCCCACACACCCTGGACATTCTCCCTTCCATCTTCTTCCATCGGGGAAAAGATACAAAAGTCTGAGGTCACGTATCAACCGACTCAAGAACAGCTTCTTCCTTGCTGCTGTCAGACTTTTGAATGGACTTACCTTGTACTAAGTTGACCTTTCTCTATATCCTAGCCATCACTGTAACACTACAGTCTGCATTCTCTTGTTTCCTTCTCTATGAATGGTAGGCTTTGTCTGTATAGCATGCAAGAAAGAATATTTTCCGTTGTCCACCCCTCGTCTGATTCCATAGTGGGCAGGGCAGTAGAATAATACTCCCCAGAAGAGTACTGTACACATGTCTAACAAGGTTCATCATACAGAATGTGATGACACTCAATTGAATGCAACAATGTGTATCATAGCGAGAACCCTCAGCCCAAGTGACATTCACTTCACACAAGTGCCAGGCAATTACCATCACTAATGAGAGAGAACCTAATCCTCAGCCTTTGACATTCAGTGGCATTACCATCACTGAATCCTCCACTATCAGCATCCTCATGGTTACCATTGATCAGAAGCTGAACTAGCTCTGTAAATACTGGGTCTGCAAGAGGAAGTCAGAAGTTGGGAATTCTGCGGCAATTATCTCACCTCCTGACTCCCCAAAGAATGTCCATTTATAGATTAAAGTCAGGAGTGTGATGGAATAATCTCCACTTGCCTGGATGGGTGCAGTTCCAACAACACACAAGAAGCTCGACACCATCCAGGACAAAGCAGCCCACATGATTGGTATTCCTTTTCTTAGTATTCATTCTCTCCACCATTGACAAACAGTGACAGCATCGTGTGCCACTTACAAGATGCCCTGCAGAAACCAAGGTTTCTTAGGCAGCACCTTCCAAGCCCATGACCACTACCATCGAGAAGGACAAGGATAGCAGGCACATTGGAACACCACCATTTGGATGTTTATCTCCAAGCCACTCAAGACACTGTAGTTAAGAAAGTCCACCAATGCCTCTACTTTCTCAGGAGACTCAGGAAATTTTGCATGTCCACTACGACTCTTACCATTTTTTATGGATGCAACATAGAAAGCATTTTTTCTGGTTGTATCACAGCTTGGAATGGCTCCTGCGCTATCCAAGATTGCAAGAAACCATAAAAAGTTGTGAACAAAGCCCAGTCCCTCATGCAAACCGCCCATCCATTGACTGTCTACCCTGCCTTGGAAAAGCAGCCAGCATAATCAAGGACCCCCACGATTCTCGGACATACTCTCTTCCACCTTCTTCCATTGAGAAAAAGATACAAAAGTCTGTGAACATGTACCAACTGAATCAAGAACAGCTTCTTCCCTGCTGCCATCAAACCTTTCATATGTTATCATACATATTGAATGAACCTATCATATATTAAGCTTATTTTTCTCTTCACCCTTTCTGTAACTGCAATGCTATATTCTGCACCTTCTCCTTTCCGTCTCCCTTATATACATTATGAACAGTTTAACGTCTGTTATAGGTAAAATGTTAGAATCCGTCATCAAGGAGGAAATAGTGAGGCATCTTGAGGGGAATTGCTTGATAGAGCAGACGCAGCACGGTTTCGTTAAGGGGAAGTCGTGTCTGACAAATTTATTGGAGTTCTATGAGGATGTGTCTAGGGCGGTGGATAGAGGAGAGCCGGTGGATGTGGTCTTTCTTGATTTTCAGAAGGCGTTTGACAAGGTACCTCACAAGAGGTTATTGCAGAAGGTAAGGGGGCATGGAGTTGGGGGTAGGGTGTTAGCGTGGATAGAGGATTGGCTGTCAAATAGGAGGCAGAGAGTGGGGGTCAATGGATGCTATTCGGATTGGCGGTTGGTGACTAGTGGAGTGCCCCAGGGGTCGGTGCTGGGGCCTCAGCTATTTACCATTTATATAGATGATCTGGAGGAGGGAACCGAGTGTATAGTGTCGAAATTTGCTGATGACACCAAGATTGGTGGAACGGCAAATTGCGTGGAGGGCGTGGAGAGTCTGCAGAAGGATCTAGATAGGCTGGGCGAATGGGCCAGGAACTGGCAAATGGAATTTAATGTTGGCAAGTGCGAGGTGGTCCACTTTGGTAGGAATAATGGTAGGAAGGACTATTACTTACGTGGCGAAAAACTGCAGCAGGCGACGGTGCAGAGGGACCTCGGGGTCCTTGTGCATGAGTCGCAAAAACCCAGCCTGTAGGTGCAGCAGGTGGTCAGGAAGGCTAATGGGATGCTGGCCTTCATAGCGAGGGGGATTGAATATAAAAGTAGGGAGGTCTTGCTGCAGCTGTATAGGGCACTGGTGAGGCCACAGCTGGAGTACTGTGTGCAGTTTTGGGCGCCATACTTACGCAAGGATATTTTGGCCTTGGAGGGAGTGCAGAGGTGATTTACTAGGCTGATACTGGAGTTGAGGGGGTTGAGCTATGAGGAGAGGCTGAATAAACTAGGCTTGTACTCGTTAGAGTTTAGAAGAATGAGGGGAGATCTCATTGAGACATATAAGATGATGAATGGGATGGATAGGATAGAGGTGAGAGACTCTTCCCACTCAGAAAGGACAGTAGAACTAGGGGACACAGCCTCAAGATAAAGGGGGGGTCAGTTTAGAACGGAGTTGAGGAGGAACTTCTTCACTCAGAGGGTGGTGAATCTCTGGAATTCTCTGCCCGTTGAAGTGGTGGAGGCTGCCTCGCTAAATATTTTTAAGATGCGGGTTGATGGGTTTTTGATAAGCGAGGGGATTAAGGGTTATGGGGAGAGGGTGGGAAAGTGGAACTGAGACACGACAGATCAGCCATGATCTTATTGAATGGCGGGGCAGGCTCGAAGGGCTAGATGGCCTACTCCTGCTCCTATTTCTTATGTTCTTATGAACAGTATGATTTGTATGTATAGCGCACATGAAACAATACTTTTCGTTGTATCCCAATAAATGTGCCAATAATAAATCAAATCAAGTCAAATCATCTCGACTTGGAAATATATTGTTGTTTTTTCACTGTCACTGTGTCGAAATCCTGGAATTCCCTCTGTAACAGCATGGTGTGTCTACACACCAGGGACTTTGGTGGTTTAAGAAGTCAGCTCACCATCACCTTCTCAAGGGCAAGTAGGGACGGACAATAAATGCTGGACTAATCAGCAATGCTCACATCCCATAAATGAATTTGAAAAACCCTCCCCTGGCTTTCTATCCTCAGAAACATTACTCCCCAACACATCCACCAACTGACAAAAACCCATAAACCAAACTTAAAATCCATGCTGCATCTCATTTAACACTCCATGATGACCTGTTCAATCCATTTACTGGCAGCTTTGATTTTGGCACAATTTATGGAACACCTTTCCTGGGCACAATCTACTAGGAAAACACGCTTTAGATCAAGGAATGGGAAACAAGGGAAATCACTAACAAGTTCTGTGTTACAAACACAATGGGCGGGATTTCACGGGCTCGCTCAAGGGAGAACGGAAAATCCCGCATGAGGTCAATGGACATTTCCACTGTCCGTCCATTGTCTCTCTGATTCCATAGTGGGCAGGGCAGTAGAATTCCGACAAATCTATCAAATGGCTTTGAACTACCACAACAAGCATGGTCCCTGCTAAACAGGTTCTGGGCAGGCCTAGGCCTCTGTGTAGTCAGACTTCACTGCTGGGGCCTCAGTGCAAATCCCTTATGCACTTGTGGAAAGATACAGATAATGCTGCACATTGCTGAGGAGTGTTCCTCAACAGAGTAAGTGGCAGACTAATGACTTTAAACTCAGAAAATGAGATAGCTATTACATGCCTTCAGGGATTCACACGCAAAAAATAAAATATAGAGTGGATAAAAAGTAAAATAAGAATGACTTTCTTTTACAAGGTGCCTTTCACAAGCTCAGAATGCTTCAACATGCTTCATAATCATGAAATACTTTGGAAGTGTCGTATGTAGGAAACATAGCAGCCAATTGGCACACAGCAAAGTCTGACAAGCCATCTGATAATGACCAGATAATCTGTTTTATTGGTTGAGGGGTGAATGTTGGTCAAGGCACTGGGATGAACTCAGTTGCTTTTCTTCAAATATTGCCATGGGATCTCCACCTGAGAGAGCAGACATGGCTTTGCTTTAATGTCTCGTCTGTAAAGTAACACCCTGGACAATGTAGCTCTTCCTGAGCATTGCACTGGAGCATCAGCCTAGATTTTGTGCTGAACTCAATGGTATCTGTTCCAAACACAGCAGAAAAATGGCTTCCAATTTTTCACTGCATTTCTGCTAGCACTCATTCTACAGCACAAAATTGAACCACTACATTCAACTCAGTGTCCATTTCTAAAGTTACAAGCAAAAAGAACAGAAGTTATGTCCTGGAATTTATAATATGCAAGCTTTATTTTCAAAATGCAGTACTCCCCCAATTCCCTCTACAGTTCCTAACCGACCTTCGGCAGAAATCTGACTGTGTTCCCCAGTGGACACCTATTGATAATATGTTTGTGTTATGCCTAAAGCAAAATGTTTCTGGGAAGTGTTTAATGGCCAACTCCTTCTCAATTCTTTGTGAAACCGTAAAATCTACTTTTTTTTTGAGTGTTATCAAACTGACAATCCTCAGCCCTTAGCACTGTTTTAATTTATTCCTTTAAATACGGCCCATAGTGGAATATCAACCAATATCCTTCCACCAGGCTTCCATGTGAAGAATAACCATCCAGGTGCAATTCTAGAGGGCTTCTGGTACCAGTGGGCCTTTCCTGAGCACCAGGCATGGCCTGCTAAAATCCCTACAGTGCAAAAAGAGGACATTCAGCCCATCCAGCCCGCACCAACAACAATCCCATCCAGGTCCTATCCCCGTAACCCCATTATTTAATCCCCCTGACATTAAAGGGCAATCTAGCATGGCCAATCAACCTAATCTATGGGAGGAAACCGGAGCATCAGTAGGAAATCCACGCAGACAGGGGGAGAACGTGCAGACCCCACAATCACCTGTGACTGGAATTGAACCCAGGTCCCTGGTGCTGTGAGGCTAACCGTTGTGCCACCGTGTGAATGATGTGGTGTCAAGGAAGGAAACCAAGGGAATAAAAGGTGAGGGTAATAAACAAAGCACAGGCACTGTACATTGGCAAAGTGTATCAATTTTCCAAGAGAAAAGTAAGATTTAGGGCCGCATTTTATCAGGGGGTTCAACTTTGAAACCAAATGGGGTTCCCAGGCCTGCACTTGCTGGCAGCGAGACTAGCTGGAAAACCTCCCTGGTGGTGGCTGCCTGATTAGCCAGCTCTGAGTTCACTGTTCTATTGAGCACAATGGGCCGACTCCCTGATGTTGCAGTCCAATTCAATGACTGGCAGCTTCAAAGCCTCAGGAGCCCCACTGGGAGAGGTGGGCACTGCTGAGGCAGGTGGGAGACTGCGCGCACGTGATCTTTCCGGCTGTTCACGCCATGTTCCTGCTGCAGCAAAGTCGGAGAATTTGGCGCCCAGCCAAATCTCCGCTCACTGCAGTGGGGATGGGAAAATCCCAGCCGTGAGCAAGAATCCAGCCCTGCCAGTTTGCCTCAACACGGTAAGAAGTCTCACAACACCAGGTTAAAGTCCAACCAGTTTATTTGATAGTAAACCCACAAGCTTTTGGAAACGCTGTTCCTTCGTCAGGTATTTACCATTTATATAGATGATCTGGAGGAGGGAACCGAGTGCAGGGTGTCGAAATTTGCTGATGACACCAAGATTGGGGGAAAGGCAAATTGTGCGGAGGGTGTGGAGAGTCTGCAGAAGGATCTAGATAGGCTGGGCGAATGGGCCAGGAAATGGCAAATGGAATTTAATGTTGGCAAGTGTGAGGTGGTCCACTTTGGTAGGAAGAATGGTAGGAAGGACTATTACTTACGTGGCGAAAAACTGCAGCAGGCGACGGTGCAGAGGGACCTCGGGGTCCTTGTGCATGAGTCGCAAAAACCCAGCTTGCAGGTGCAGCAGGTGGTCAGGAAGGCAAATGGGATGCTGGCCTTCATAGCGAGGGGGATTGAATATAAAAGTAGGGAGGTCTTGCTGCAGCTGTATAGGGCATTGGTGAGGCCGCAGCTGGAGTACTGTGTGCAGTTTTGGGCGCCGCACCTGCGCAAGGATATTTTGGCCCTGGAGGGAGTGCAGAGGAGGTTTACTAGGCTGATACCGGAGTTGAGGGGATTGAGCTATGAGGAGAGGCTGAATAAACTAGGCTTGTACTCGTTAGAGTTTAGAAGAATGAGGGGAGATCTCATTGAGACGTATAAGATGATGAATGGGATGGATAGGATAGAGGTGGAGAGACTCTTCCCGCTCAAAAAAGACAGTAGGACTAGGGGGCACAGCCTCAAGATAAAGGGGAGGCGGTTTAGAACGGAGTTGAGGAGGAACTTCTTCACTCAAAGGGTGGTGAATCTCTGGAATTCTCTGCCCGTTGAAGTGGTGGAGGCTGCCTCGCTAAATATTTTTAAGAAGCGGGTTGATGGGTTCTTGATAAGAGAGGGGATTAAGGGTTATGGGGAGAGGGCGGGAAAGTGGAACTGAGCTACAACAGATCAGCCATGATCTTATTGAATGGCGGGGCAGGCTCGAAGGGCTGGATGGCCTACTTCTGCTCCTATTTCTTATGTTCTTATGTTCTTATGTGTGTGGAAGGTTCTGATCAAAGAAGGGCATATAAAGTCACACACAGTTTACAGAATACCGATTAGAATGCAAGTCTTTACAATTAACCTGCTATTCAAGTCTTAAAGATGCAGACAATGTGAGTGGAGATAGCATTAGCATAGGTTAAAGAGGTGTGTATTGTCCCCAGAAAGGACAGTAAGTGAGATTTTACAAGCCCAGGCAAGTCATAGGGGTTACAGATAGTGTGACATGAGCCCAAGATCCCGGTTGAGGCCATCCTCATGTGTGTGGAACTTGGCTATCAGTCTCTGCTCAGCACTGCCATGTGTCGTGAAGGCTGCCTTGGAGAACACTTACCTGAAGATCAGAGGCCAAATGCCCATGACCGCAGAAGTGTTTGCCAACAGGAAGGGAACAGTCTTGCCTGGTGATTGTCGAGCAATGTTCATTCATCCGTTAGTGTAGCGTCTGCATGGTCTCCCCAGTGCACCATGCTTCGGGACATCCTTTCCTGCAGTGTATTAGGTAGACAATGTTGGCCGAGTTGCAAGAGTATGTGCCGTGTACCTGGTGGATGGTGTTCTCACGTGTGATGATGTCATCCATGTCAATGATCCAGCATGTCTTGCAGAGGTTGCTGTGGCAGGGTTGTGTGGTGTTGTGGTCACTGTTCTCCTGAAGTCTGGGTAGTTTGCTGCAAACAATGGTCTGTTTGAGGTTGCGCGGTTGTTTGAAGGCAAGTTCTCTACACTGTGCCTCAATACAATGTTGGGCATGGATGACAAATAAAAATGATGATGGGCAAAGCCACGAGACCTCTCAGAACAGAGGGGAGTCCCTTGCGTTGAGTCATTTGGAGAACTGTTCCACTTCAGCTCCCCTCTATTTTCTTGGCCCCCACCGCCTCTACATCTGGGGCTGGAAACATTCAGTCCTTTGATTCTCACCTACAATTTACAACTTAGCAAGTCTGCTGATCTTGGAGGTGCCAATAAAAGTGGGTATAGGCACTTACTCACAGGAGGAAATAAGAAACATTGAACTGATGTCTAGAACTTCCCAGCATTGGGCTCAGAGGTAATAGCCTTAATTTAGTGTTTTAAAAAAAAACAGATGATCCTATTACATTTTTGATTCTGGCGAAGAAGTGCTGCAATTCGTTTAATTTTTGTGACAGAACTCGGCTAAAACATTATGGCATTGAAAGCTGATCAGGCCTGCAAACAGGCGCACCCAGGGACCATGTGAAATTGGTGTTGGCAGCTCATTATAATGATTTAGGCGTGCAGCCAGCACTCCCCATTATTATTCATTGGCTGCGTGTCTGTTTCACTGGTCAGGAAATTGTGCATCTCTGACGCCATTTAAAGACAGCCAATGCCTCTGAAAGGGGGAGGTGCGCCCTGGCTGCAGACAAAGGGAAATTTCTGAGACTGAAAGCAATGGCTGGAGTGATCGCCCAGGCCCTCTGGTGTTGCATTAGAACCAGTTTGTCCAACTGGCAAGCCGCAGGCTAGATTGTGGCCCCCGGAGCCAGTTTACAAAATGCTGGTCCAACTGTTTAGGTGAATGTTCTGCAAGGAACTGTATCATAATTCTTGTTCACCAGTTAAGATTAAAAAATAATAATGGCATACTTATTTACAGGTAAAGGCTGTATCAGAACCTCCTCAGGAGTTCAGCTAATGATCTGAGGACGTGGGTTCGAATCCTGCCGTAGCAGATGGTGAATTTGAATTCAATAAAAAATCTACTGATGACCATGAAGCCATTGTTGATTGTTGTAAAACCCATCTGGCTCACCAACGTCCTTTAGGGAAGGAAATCTACCTGGTCTGTTACTCCAGAGCCACAGCAATGTAATTGACAATGTGGGATGGGCAATAAGTGCTGGCCAGCCAGCAATGCCCTTGTCCCATGAATGAATTTAAAAACACCCTGTCGGAACAATGTGACAGGGATAAGGGTGCACAAGGAATTGCACAGTGATGATTCTTAATTACTCTTGCTCAATATTAGACAAGATTGCATTAAGCTGATGAATCGTCCTGGGTCTGGCATTGGTATTAACATTTGCACTGAGGTAGGGGCAAGACTGAAAACACAGGACTGGAGAAAGAGATGGTGATAACCAGATGAGAGTGGTAATGTTTGCGGAACTGTTGATTTATTTGTAATAAAAGGAATAATTCACATGAAGCGATCATGGAGGAACTGCATCTATGAGCTCTGGCAGTAGAGGCCCTGGTGTTGTTGTCCATGCTCTTCTGGCACCTCTAGTTCCTGCTCCTCTTTCTCTTGCTGCACCACACTGCCCAACTATTGGTAGGAATGCAACCCCCTGACATCTGTCACACCATTGATTGCTAAGGTTGATTTGGCTGATCTGGCTGTCCCGCTTCCCTCACAGCTTCATGTGCGTCCCTCCCGAGGCTCAGCGCTCGGTCGCAGAGGATGACCCCCTAGAAGAGGACCGCTCTGCCGGTCTACAGTAAATGCTGTAGTTACACTCCCCTGCTAGGCTAAACCTCCAAGATCATTTGTAGGGATGATGTCGGGAAGTCAAGCTCCAAGACTTCATGATGATGAAGTTATGCAGCAGGCAACAAGTTTTTATAACTGGTCAGGGCCATGCTAAAAAGCTCCTCATGAACATGCTGACTCCTTGATGTTCCTCCTGGTAGCAGTATGGCTGTTGTTCCAGGACACCACAAAGAAATGAACCAATAGCCTAAAAGAACAACAAGTCACTAACATTTATGTGATGGATAAGCTTGTTAAATAGTGTCACTGGAGGGTCTTTGCTGCCTGCAGAGCTGCTGTTTAATCATGTGGTGAGTCAGGTGCTGGAGAGAACCAATTCTATATAAAAATATTACAACAATGACTCTTAATGAGATTTTGATGGGTGTCCTGGCACAGCTAGCATTTGTTACCCATCTTGGATTGTCCTTCAGAAGGTGGTGGTGAACCATCTTCCTGAACTGATGTTTTCTGGGATGTGGTTGTCATTGGCTAGGCCAAGGACTGCATATCCCTAATTGCCCTCAAGAAGTGGTGACGAGCCGTGGTCTGGAATTGCTGCAGTCCAAGTCATGGAGGCACACCCACAGTGTTGTTAGCAAGGGATTTCCAGGATTCTGACCCAGGGTCAGTGAAGCAATGGTGATATAATTCCAAATCAGAAGGTGAAGTTCCCATGCAACTGCTTCCCTGAACTGCGAGTGTTAGAGGTCATGTGTTGGAGAGAATAGGTTGTAAAAACTGCAGTGCATCTGGTAGATGGTACACACTGCAGCCATACTGTGTCGGCATTGGAGGGAGTGAATGTTTAAAAAGTGCAGGGGATTTTGGCCCTTATTTGTGCCTCAAAGGTGGTGCCCTGGGGAGGTAGAAAGACGACACACTCATTGCAGAATTCCTAACTCCTTTTGTAGCCATAGTATTTATATTGCTGGTCTAGTCAAATTTCTGGTCAATGTTCACATCCCCAGGATATCAGTAATAGGGGATACAATGATGGTAATGTCATTGAAAGTCAGGAGAAGTAGTTTGATTCTCTTGTCAGAGATAGTCATTGCCTGGCAATGGTATGGTGCAAATGTTACCTGTCACTCATTATTCAGGCCTGGATGTTGTTCAAGCCTCAGTGCATGCAGCTGCGTACTACTTCATTATTCTCCAGGATTTGTGTTGCTTTTTGTGGAAATACCCAGGCAATTTTCCACTTTGTCGGGTAGCTGCCAGTGTTGTAGCTGTGCAGGGCAGGTTGACTAAGGATGCAGCTAGTTCTGGAACACATCCTCGGCATTACAGCTGGAGTGTTGCCAGAGTTTGTAGCCATTGTTGTATCCAATGCGCTTGACTGTTTCTTGCTATCACATGGGGTGAATTGAATTATTGCAGTGTTCTGTGATGGTGGGGACTTTAACAGGAAGCCAGGATGAATTAATTACTCGCTCAGCAATTCTGGCCAAAATTAATTGCAAATGCGTCAGGCCTGGCTTCTCCACTCACATGTTGAGCTTTGCCATCACTCGTTGTGGGGGGCTGGTAATATGGGACAGGGGAATTGGGACCCTGATCAAGGTAACTTCTCTTCCTACAGTTTATGGTTTGATTGTCCACCACCTTACTGAGTGGATGAGATAGGATTGTAGAAATTTGATCTGATTAGCTGGTTGTGGTTTTGCTGAGCATGGTCTATCAGATGCAGTTCCTTCCACTGCTTGGCATGAATGTAGTCCTGTGTTGACTATTTTACTAATTCATAGGATATGAGTTGCCAGCATTCATTGGCAACTCAAATTTCCTTTGAGAAGGTAAGACCATAAGACATAGGAGCAGAGATAAATCATTGGGTCCATTGAGTCTGCTCCGCCATTTAATGAGATCATGACTGATCTGATGTAATAATCCTCAATTCCACTTTCCCATTTTATCCCCATAACCCTTGGTTCCTTTACTGATCCAAAATCTATCTATCTCAGCCTTGAACATACTTAAATCCCCAATTTCCACAGCCCTTTGCGATAAACAATTCCAGAGATTCACCACTCTCTGAGAGAAGAAATTTCTCCTTATCTCTGTCTAAATGGGCAACTCATTACACTGCGATTGTACCCTTTGGTCTTAGACTCTCCCACAAAGGGGAAACAATCTCTCAGTATCTACCGTCAAACCTCCTGAGAATCCTATATGTCTCAATAAAGTCACCCCTCATTCTGCTAAACTCAGCAGAATACAGGCCCAGCTTACTCAATCTCTCCTTATAAGAAATTCCCTCCATATCGAGGATCAACCTAATGAACATTCTCTGGACTGCCTTTAATGTCAGGATATCTTTCTTTAGATAAAAGGACTTACTGTTCACAGTATACCAGATAGTGGGGAGTCACCTTCTTATAGTCCAGATGATGTAGGAAAGGAGAGCAAATCCATTCACCCATAGTGGTGTTAAGAAGGAATTTCTAATTTTCGACCCAGTGACATTGAGATAATGGCTATTTAGTTCTAAGTCAGAATGGTATATGACTTGGAGAAACTTGCAAGTGGTGGTGTTCCCATGTGCCTTCTGTTCTTGTTCTTTGAGGCAGTGGAAGCCACAGCTTTAGAACATGCTGCTGGAGGAGCTTTTGTGAGTTGCTGTAGGTGATACAAATTGCTGCCACTGTGCACCGGTGTTGGAGGGAAGAAGTATTTAAGCAGATGAATGATCTACCAATCTAGTGGATTGCTTTGTCCTGGAAGGTGTCAAGCTCCTCAAGTGTTGCTGGAGATGCACTCAATCAGGCAAGTGGAGAGTATTCCATCACACTCCTGACTGATGACTTATAGATGACAGAAACACTTTGGGAATTCAGGAAGTATTCATTGCAGAATACTTAGCTTCTGACCTGTTCTTATAGCCACAGTATTTATTTGGCTGGTCCAGTTGGTGGTAGGAGATCAAGCAATGGTACTGCAGTTGAATGTCAAGGAAAAACAATTATATTCTCTCTAGTTGAAGATGGTCATTGCCTGGCATTTTTGTGGTATGAATGTCACTTGCCATTTATGAACACGATGTGGAGTTGCCAGCATTGGACTGGGATAGACACAGTAAGAAGTCTCACAACACCAGGTTTATTTGGTAGCATGAGCTTTCGGAGTGCTGCCCATTCATCATTTATTAAGACAAGTGTTCTCCAGGTCTTGCCGCATGTGGGCAAAAACTGCTTCAGTATTGGAGGAGTTGTGAATGGTACTGACATCATCAACAATAATCTCCACTTCTGATCATATGATGGAGGGATGGTGAATGATGAAATAGCTGAAGATATTAAGCTCCAGAATACAATCCTGAAGAATTTCTGCAGCAATGTCCTGGGGTTGAATTTTTTTTTCACTTACCTTCACACACACACTGTTTTTTGCTTTGTGGAATAGTGGGGAAGCGGTGGAAGGATTCCCAAGTTGATTATCAGCCCATTGAACTGCATTATGAACACTCCTTCCGTGGCTCCTTCCTGGTGTTCGACTCGAACCGGGAGTTTCTGGTCCAGAGGTAGGGGGTGCTACAAGGCCCTCTTGTTGGAATGATTGATTTTCAACAACCACCTTCCTTTATGCCAGGAATGACTCCAACCAGTGCAGAATTTTACCCCTGACTATCATTCCAATATTACTGGGACTCCTTCTTGTCATATTTGTCAAATAATCCCTAGATGTTAAGGGCAATCATTCTCACCTCACCTCCAAAAATTCAGCTCTTCTCTCCATATTCAGGCCTAATGGAACAGATGGAAAGGGATAATTGGTTAGATTGCTATGGTCCTGTTTTTTGTGGATGAAATGTACCTGGGCAGTTTTTCACTTTGCCAGGTAGATGTCAGTGTTGTAGGTCTACTGGAACAGTTTGACTAGGTGCATGCTAGTTCTGGAGAGCACATTTTCAGTACTGTAGCATACTTTTTATTGTATTCAGTGACTTTGGCCTTTTCCTGATGTTACGCGGAGTGAATCAAATTGTCTGAAATAGACACCTGTGATGCTGGAGACCTCAAAAAGAGGCTGAACTGGATCATCCACACGGCACCTGTGGCTAAAGGAAGCCTTGTCTTTTACACTCGTATGCTGGCTCTCTAATCATTAAAGATAGGGAGATCTGTGGAAATTTGTTCTTTAGTTAATTGTTCACCACCATTCACAACAGGATGGGGCAGGGGCTGCAGAGCTCAGATCTGATCCATTGTTTATACGATCGCTTAGTATTACAGATCACACGCTGCTTCTGCTGTTTAGCTTCATGCAGTCCTTTCTTATCTTAGCTTCACTAAGTTGGTACTTCATTTTTAATTATGTCTGGTGCATGCTTTTCTGAACTCCCCATTGAAGTAAGGTTGATCCCCTGGCTTGATGTTAATGATGAAGTAAGGGATATGTCAGGCCATGAGGTTACAAATTGTGGTAGAATACAATTCTGCTGCTGCACCATTGGATACCTGGTTCTGAGCTCCTTGATCTCTCCTGAATCTGTCCCATTTAGCAAGGTGATACTGCCACATGACTTGAAGGGTGTATTTGGTTTGAAGACAGGGCTTTATCTTCACACGTACTGTGTGATGATCACCTCTACCAAAACTGGCTTGGGCAGATACATGTGTAACAGATGGATTGGTGAGGATGAAGTCAAGTAGATTTTTCCCTCTTGTTGGTTCTCACATTGGCTACCAAAGACCCAGTCTAGCGTATATACAAATCAAGATTTGCCAACCAGTTCTCTCTAGGTGATCAACATTGAAATGTCCTATCAGAGAACATTCTGCATATTTGTTTCCTCACTGCTACTTCAAAGTGATGTTCAACATGGAAGAATGCTGATTTATCAGCTGAGGGGAGATGGGAACGCAGTGAGATCTTCCTAGACTGTGTTTGACCTGATACCATGAGAATTCATAATGTTGAGAGTCAATGTTGATTCGCTTATAATTGTGTAGTGCTGTGACACCACCTCTGGCACTTCTCTTTTTGGTTTCATAGATTCATTAAGTCACTATTGCACAGAAGGAAACTAATTGGTCCAGCAAATCTTGATAGAGACTCTTTATAGAGCAACCCAATCAATTCCATTCCTCTGTTCTATGCCCATGGTCCTTCAAATTTATTTAAAATTTTCTTTTGAAGTCATTCAATGTTTTTGCTTCCATCACCCTGATGAGCAGTGAAATCCAGGTCATTGCCACTTGCTGCACAGAAAACATCTTCCTCACATCCTCTGTATCTCTTGCTCAACCTTTAAATCTGTCTCCACTTGTCCCCTTGTACCATCAGCTTTTCTTTGTCCATTGAAACCTGTCACATCCACACCATCACTAAGACTGCCTGTTTCTTGTGACAGGTCTAGATCAGTCAGAAGTCACTTTGTGAACAGTCTGGTTCAGCCTCAGGCAGAGGGGTGGAGTTGGTAGCTAGGGAATGGAATATGGAGCAAGAATGAAAACAATGACTTCAAGTCTTCCCGATATTTAGTTGGTAGAAATTCATTTTCACCCTGTACAGCATGTCTGATAATTTAGTAACAATGGTAATGTCAAGAGAGGTGATGGTGAGGTGGAGCTAGGTATAATATATGTGAAAACTAACAGTGTGTTTTAGATGATGTCTCTGAGTGGCAGCTTAGTAGATGAAAAATAGAGGGCCAAGGATAAACCATTGTGATCATCGGAGATAATGGAAAAGGAACAGGAAAGTTAACTGCTGCAAGTGATCTTTAGCTACAACTGGATAGCTGAGCATGAAACCAGGCAAGTGCAGTCGCAGCCAGTTGGACAACCGGAGGGTGGTGTTAGAGAAGGATGATGTGGTCAACCTTGTCAATGGCTCCTCATCAAGAAGGATGAGGCGGGACAGTTTACCTTAGTTGCAGTTACACTGAATGTCATTTATGATTTTGGGACAGAGCACACTGGGATGGTGATGGAGAAGCCCGGGATGTTGCCTGAAGGGGATGATTTTGTGAGCAGGCGGAGAGCTGACGTGCATCATTAAAGATCCTATTAAGCGCCTTTTTCTGAGGCTGTAGAAATGTTGCTGTTAGTGGGGGGATTTCCCGTCACTTTGGAAGACTGCCAGCCTCATAGTGGCAGATTCCAGTCACAGATTCCATCCCTGCAAAGACCCTGGAGCTCCAAGCTGCACAGAGGAGTCCGCAAACAAAACAAGCAATTTCTGCAACCCAAAGGCCTTCCTGGAGGGGTTTACGGTGCAATCAGCCTTCCCTCTTGGCCATCCTGAATTTGAATTCATACTTACCTCAATGAAGGTGCCAGTATCTTGAGTTGCCCCTGAGGTCACAGACCTGCTTCAGCAATGCCCACCTCACCCAGTGGCTATAGAGCTGCAGAGTTGCCAGCCCTCTGGCAGCAAAAGGATCTGCTAGTCCACCCTCCCCTCCCCCCACCCCACACACACACGCAGACACACACACACACACACACACACACACACACACACACGCGCGCGCATACACATTGAGGACAGGGTCGTGTGTAGAAGCAAGCATGGAACGGCTCCAAACTTGGATCTTTTACTGTACCTATGTTTATAGTTTTTAGTAATTAAACATTTTCTATTCAACTACCTAAGAATATGGATACCTGAATAAGATCTACCAGACTAGACCCAAAACTTTCCTTCTCTATGAACAGTATGCTCTGTCTGTAAAACACACAAGAAATAATACTTTTCACTATATACTAATACATGTGACAATAATAAATCAAATCAAATGCTCTCTAACTGCTTCTCCATTTTAGATACTGGTGAGCAAGATGGTTCCTCAGATTTTTCCATCCTGCCGCAGCGAATGGAGATTTGGCTGGCCACCAAAGTCTCTGACCTCGCTGCAGCGGGACTATGGCATGAACGACAGAGAAGATTGCACCGTATTCTCCTTATTCACATTTCAGGCATTCTAACTCCTGTATACCTGCATTCCACCTCCATCGCTCCCCCCTCCCTCCCTCCACTCTATTACATAATCTGCATTTATTGTTTTTGGTAGAGATTTTTTTTAAAAGAGGGTCTATTGATGAGATTCGCTCTTTAACCTAATTGCAAGTGTCATTTAAAATGCGAATGATAACTTTTATCATTCATTATTTTGTATTATAGTCTTCATAAAATACAATATTTTGAAGAGAATGAAGTGACAAGGGAGATTTAATAATAACCTTGCACGCTGGCGAAAACAATGGATACTGGGTGAGCTTAAATAGAGAATAATGAGTACTTGGGAGCAATTACAAGGTAATAATCTAAGCCAGGGATTCAGGTGACATCTTAAGCAATGACAGCCAGGCTTGGCTAGCTGGATCCAAGATGAACCCTGAAATTGATTAGGGCGCTGCAAAGGCTCCCTGGTATCTGTTTTTTATTCAAAATATATATTCAGTTTCAATTTTATACAGAAGCTTCATTTTGCGTCTTGGTCAGTTTTTTTGTGCCAGTATTTTCTGCCACATTGCTCTGTGTCCTTGATGGATGATGACATTCATACACCAGGATTAATGATTGTGACGCCAACACTGCAGGTTTATCGAGAAGTAATTTGCTGTTGATTGCCGGGAAATTCTGAGTGCATATTAAAAGAAATAGCCAGTTTGACAGGCTCATTCTTATATATGGACAGAATTTCCTACAGAAGATTAGTCAAGCCGATCTTTGCAGCTGGCTATTGCCAGTAAAATATTTATTGTTAAAATTGCTGGATTATTTTCATTGTGTGAGCTGCGATATCTTAGCAGCTGTTACAAATAAGCGCACTTGCCGTAGTTTCATCATAAATTTCTTAGTATTTTAAAATATGATCAAAACGGATGATAACAGTATTAGTGTAAATACAGTCCGGGGGCATCTTTTATTTACCGAGGTGTGTGGAGTCATTTCAGTCTGTTTAATTTTTTTTGTAGGGAAGATGTGGAAGATTTTGAGAAAGGAGGAAGTACATTAAAGGGGGTCTTCTGTAAATTTGCTTTCTTTTTTAGAACTGTCTCTGCAGAGCAAACAAAAGAAAATGCTGTCTCTTTCAAGGGGAGTGCCTCCTTGAAAAGATATGGAAACATACAGCAAAATGAAGGGACCAGCTCTGCTGAGCATTTTGTGAATAAATACATTGATGTCATTATGTTTTAGCAGAATTCTTTGGGGGTTTTTATATTTTACCATTTATTTGTCATGGGAAAAGTAGTCATAAAAGTATTATGTACGCATAAAAGACTAATTTTAACAAAAAAAAGTCAAACCTATTGCTTCCCGTTTTTCTGCTTTTACCAGAGGAATTCTCGAGTGAGCCCTCCAGGATTCTATTGCAACACTATGCTTTGACAATGCTAAATATCTAGTGACAACAATCCATTATTGACTTATCCAAAAAAAAATAGGTAAAACAACTGGTTGCAAAGTACCCATCCTCGTGACACAGCCGGGATAATGTTCTCTCATTGAAAGTAATGAAAGCATAACTGCAGTTAAACAATAGTCTGCTCAGAGAGGGCGATACCTGCCATTTGTGAGGCAGCATCCAATTGTTTTGAACAGGGCAAACAAGTCGTCACACAAACACTACTTTAGTTGATTCACTGCACTAATAAAAATTTAATAAGTCACTTAAAAAAGGAACATGTGATTTTTTTTTAGTTTACCAGGTGCTGAATATGATTTGCATCAAATAAAATCGCACTATTAGCATGCGATCCATCTCAGTGAAATGATGCATAGCCGTTCCAGTTCTTCATTCTCTCTACAAAGTAGGCATTACCATTTAAACAATAAATTCAACTCTCATTCTGATCCCAGCTCCATTAACCCTTCCTTGGCAGTGTCAAAAATACCTTTTTGTTTAAAAAAAAGATAAAAACCAGCCTGTTGTGGGAAGGAACGTGTTAAAGTGTAAGGAATTTGACCTCTGATAGGATAAACATCATTATAGTAGGTACCTGCTTACAACAAATAGATTAACAGCCTCGCGGCTCTATTTTTGTTGAGGGGAATATTAGCCGCCAGTATCGCAAATCGTTCTGCTGTACATCTCTGGGCACTCGCAAAAAGTTCTTGATGGAAATCAAAACTTCAGAGCGGCGGTTCATGAACGTGGGAACCGGCCTCGACACTTCATTTTATTCACCAGCCTGTAGTCAGTGAGAGAGGAGCTCGAACCTGGGTTTTACCTATAAGCAGATTGACTTCAAACAATAATGTTACCGGCTGAAGCTGGGAATCCAAGGTGATTATAAACTGAAGCAGTGAAACGTACATTTGAATAAAACATGAAGGCAAAGAATCAAAAAAAGCAAAGTTAATCTAATATCTTGTAGCTGCAGCTTAATGTTGACTAATGATACGCTGGGAGTGTCCGTTGTAGGATACACAAAAGGTACACCTGGATAAGTTAGCTACATTTCTACGCTTTCCTCCTATGTAAATGTTTTGCAATCATTGGCTGATTAAAAATGATGTAGCGTGGATTATTTCGGCCTGAAACCACCATTAGCAGATCTTTTCGCATCCTTTCTGCAACTGAAAATCTGCCAGTCACCGTGATGGATGTGATATGAAAATAAATCCAGTGGTTGATGATTTAGGGGAAGAATTGCCTTTTTTTTGTTGGGGAATATGTGAATGTGTGTAACAGCAGCCAGCTGCCCCCACTGCAGATCATTTATCCAATATCTGCATCGGAGGATGACAACATGATGAATGGCAAACAAATGCATCTTTTATTGCCTGTACTTTTCGGCAGATTCCTGGACAGCTGGATACAGGAATTCATAAAATTTGTTCTGCTTCTTCTTTTCTTGTGTAATAGGATCTGCAGAAATAATTCAAAGGCTGAAAGGTAATTTACTAGCCTTTCACAATGAATCCAAGGTGCCCTCGAGATGAACTAATCATACTTAAAACATTATATCTGTTTCTAACGTACAATTTTTTTGTGAATGTTTCAAATTTTGTTTTTTTTTTAAAAAAAAAGGTTTGCACAAATGAGGTTTTGCCTTTCCTTCAATATTTTTAACTCGCGGTGTGCTGTGAAAATTTGCCTTCAGGTTCTCCAAGGAAAAGGCTTGAAATGTAAAAGAATCTGATAGAACCTTAATAAAATCACTAACATTTTCTGACAAAAATTCATTGGTAAAATAATGAAGTTACTGCATGGTGACCATGAGGAATAATGTACATACATGATGGAGTTGCAGTGCAGGTACATAACTAAGCAGTTCAGACACCATTGTAAACTGCAGAAGTGTAGAATGAGCACTTTGCATAACATAGTTAAAACATTGCATCATTGACTTCCACCTACTCATCATTTTTTTAAATAAGTAGGATTATCTGGGTTTGTTTCTGATTCACAAAAATGTTAACTAGTAGCAATTTACTCTCATTGGGAGTTGTTACAAACCCGCATTGAATATTAACTGTAAGTACATGTTAGAGAAGGGGTATTCTGTTGATGAACTTGAGTGCTCCCTTAGGTTAAACTCAGGAGTGTCAAGACCAGTGTGCAGCTTGACCTCAAATTGACGGTTTCTCTTACCATATCTGATCAGTCACCAAGATTGCTTTCCTTCGACTCAATTATAATGGGCATCACTACTGCTATTTGTCCCCCTCCGCAACTGCAACTCTTGTCCAATTCTTTATTACCCCAAGGGCCACTGTCAGTCCCCACAAGCTACAATTTCTACAATGCCATTGTCCTTGACAACACTCATATCCTCATTATCTCTATCTCTATCCTTGCCAACTTGACAGGCGCAATGTACCCAGAAATCGATTCTAAAATGTTCCAACTGTGTTCAAATTACTCTCTTGCTTCATCTCACCATGACTTAGTGAACTCCAGCTATATACCTCGGCAAGCACCTGCCCGTCCTCCAGATGCTTATCATGTTCTTTTTCTACCCTAAAGCCTCCATTCCATCTCCAGCTACTATTCGCCCACCTCCTGGATCTTGCTATGTCAACATGACTGCTTTGTCACCCACCTCCTACTTACAAAAACCTCCCTTAAGACACTTCTCATCAAATGTGCTTTTGTCACCCCACGGACCCTTCTTTTTCCCTTTCCCTTCCTGTTCATCAGTGCTCCTTGTTTGCTGTCAGGTAAAGTCCTTCAAGAATTTTATTCTTGTTGAATGTGATATAGAGCAAAATAGAACCTCCATGCACCATTACAGTCAATAAGATCCAACTGAGCCACAGTCAGAGGTAGGCTTCTTCGCAGCCGAATTGCTAAATTAGAGTCACATAGAATCTTGTCAACCTAAGATGTACTTTAAAATTTTGCTTGAGAGACTGATTCCACGTTTAGGTTATGGGCATAACTCCAGGTTTTTCTACAGGAATTTACACCAGTATGAAGCAGGACTGATGTTAACTTGAGTAAAAATGCAACCACCCCTCCCCACACAAACATACACATGGATGTGCGCACAATCACCCACCACCCCCCCTCCACACCACCACCATGAGCACCCAATACTTTCAGCTACATAATTCATTCAGAAGTCCAAACTAGATTTAAGGTGGGAAAGTCTTTTCCTTGTTAAACCTAGAGCAGTCTTATGTAATTAATTTGAACATTCCCAACTGAGGGTTCACAGCGCCAAAATCTACCATGATTAGGCATTAATAGATGCTAAACAACAGAAATTCCTCAGTACTCTTTTCACGCAGAATTTGTTCATTGGTGCGCTAAACAATATAAGTTTATTTATGCAGGCCCCTATAGGATCCACTTACTAAGCCCGCTACATATTCTTGCAAAGAGAACAGGTGCAAGATGGAAGATAGGATTGCGCGATCATCTGCCACAGATAAGAGTCACAGCCCATCAAGTTTCCAGAGAGATCCTGCTTCATACTAGTGTAAATTCCTGTAGTTAAAAACCTGGAGTTATGCCCATAACCTAAATGTGGAATCAGTCTCTCAAACAAGATTTTAAAGTACATTTTGGGTTGAAAAGGATCTATGTGACCCTAAAAAGTATCCAACACCCCTCTCTGTGTCCAGCTGGCATCTTGATCTTAAAGCAGGAAATGTTAATATATTCATGAAAACCAGAATTAAGCGATTATCACTTAGTTCTCTTGTGACATTCAGCCATCATTAGGGCAAAGAAACATTTGTCTTTTCCCCATTCTTGGGATGGAACCTGGATTTCCAAAGACAAAAGCTATAAATCTAAATGGGATTATCAAAATGGGATTTGTTTAGCATGTTTCCAAAGCTTTTGGTGATTCTTTCGTTGAGATATCACAGATGTAACAGTTGATCTAAGTTATACAAGGGATGAAGCTAACTGAAGATGCTGAAGGAATATAGAAAACTTCAAGGAAAGGTTGATCCTAAGTTCCAAAGGAACCACTATCAGTGTGCTACAAAACCAGGATTTGAATATTGCCGTAAAATTACTGCGGATGCTGGAATCTGAAACCAAAAGAGAAAATGCTGGAAAATCTCAACAGGTATGGCTGCATCTGTAAGGAGAGAAAAGAGCTGATGTTTCAAGTCCACACGACTCTTTATCAAAGCTTTGATATCCAGCATTTTCTGTTTTGAATATTGCCATTGATTTTCCAATATGGGGAAAATACATTTATTGTTTCAAACTCGCATATAAAAAGGCATTAAGACTAGAAAAAATGATTTACTGAAAAACAGAGAACACCCCATAGTAGTGAAGAAATGCACTTAGATTGTAGGCCACCAGAGAATCACAAACCTGACAGTGTCAGAAAAGAGACTTAGAGTACATGGTCTTTTTAGAAAGTCTGTACAAAGCACTGACTCCTTCTCTTATAAAGTTCCTTCCAAACTGGAATCCTTTCCTATCTATGTGGATTTAACCTACACTTCCTGAGCCAAGTTTCTGAACACATGAACAATGCTAAGGGAAAGATCTGGGTTGTCTGCTGACAGCCAGTACAAATTTATGAGATCTTTGTGTACTCTCAATAATCACTGGGATTTAATGTCATGAGCTATCGATCTTAGTTAACTTGCCTCTGAACTTATCTCCTGAACAAAGCAAGAAATTCTTCATATCAGCGCATTTTAAAAGAAAATTTTTGTTTGCTCCTGACTTAAGAGAAACGTTTGTAGATCAGACAGTAGAAGTTGCATTCCTGAATCGTTTCAGTAAACAACACTTTGGTGAATTTTTAGACAAATATTTATAGGCATGTGATCCAAATAATGATATGTTTGGCGCATGTAGGAGTTCAGCGTCAGTTTGAAGCAGAATTGATGTTTTAAAAAATGCATTCTTCGTAATCCCTCACCCCCATATTTAGCACAACGGTGACCACCCAATCCTTTCATCTATATAACGTGGATGGAAATCCAAACTAGATTTAAGGAGTAAAAAGTGTTTCCTTTAAAATCCAACGCAGTTTCATGTAAATCATTTGGTCAATTCCAGCTGAAGGTCCACAACACCAAAATCCCCATAATTAATCATTAATTGATGCAAAAGAGAAGAAACTCATTTTTGTTCTGATTTGATTTATTATTGTCACATGTATTGAGATACAGTGAAAAATATTATTTTTTGCACGTGGTACAGTCAAAGCATACCATTCATGGAGTACACAGGGGAGTAGGAAAGGAGTGAAGGGTGCCGAATATAATGTTACAGTCATAGCTAGGATGTAGAGAAAGATCAGCTTAATAAAAGGTAGACCCATTCAAAAGTCTGAGGGCAGCAGGGAAGAAACTGTTCTTGAGTCGGCTGGTACATGAACTCAGATTTCTTTTATCTACTTCCCGACAGAAGAAGGCTCAACTCCTCTGTACACAATTTATAAAGAATCTTCACTGACTTGTTTAAGTTGCTTCTTAAAAAGTAGTTTTATTTTCATTGTATTGCTTGACTTAAAGTAAACATTTGTAGATCAGTGAATAAAAGCTGCATGTCTGAATCGTTTCAATAAACGGCACTTTGATGGATTTTTAGACAAATGGTCTGTTTCTTCACTATTATGGAATGTTCCCTGCTTTTGAGTGGATCATTCTTTTGCTAGCACAATGGTTTACATGAGTTCAGAAACACTAAATGTATTTTTCCCATCTTGTCAAAACGATGGCGATATTCAAATCCTGAACATATATAAGCTTTTTAGCACATTGATAGTGGCTTGAAATGGACGACTATGAAAGCAGAGGACAATTTATTACTCACCATTATATCTTGCAAGCTGTCCCCTACCTGTCTGCAGAGGTAGCTAGGCAAACTATTTAATAATCCTTCGACAGGGAATTAAATCTCCAATTCCCGGTGTCATTTCAGCATTAAATATAATGTGATTTACCACAGAGTCACATGGCTCATATGAATGTTTAGCTCCAGAGCTCAATATAAACACCGGGCAAACAAAATGTCTATTGAAATTTGTCATCAGTTATATTGACATGAGATAGTGAAGTGAAACTGTTACAAAAGTATCCCAAGGGTTTACAAAGAACCTTGAGGCAAATTTATCTCAGAACCTGAGCTAGTTAACTACTGGCAATGGGACAACTTTGCTACTAGTCCCAGAGTCCCTGCAACCAAAGCCTGATATCTCCAGTCTCCTGGCAGCTTTAATAAATGGGATCTTTGAGTGATGGTCACAAATACGACTTGTTTTCACAATAAATCACAAAGCCAATATGTTTTCTTCTCTGACACCATGTAAGTACATGTGTAAAACAATCTGTTGAGGTTTGCCATTGTCTGTTACAAAAATAAAGTTTTCTTGTTTGTCGCTTTAAGTATATGTGGTAAGCTGAAATTGTGGTACCCCTGGTGTTGGTGACAAGAGTTCCACCCACTGGTCTGAGAACTGGCAGGAACTCCTCATTGTTTTTCTCCATCAGGCTTGACGCATTCACAAGGTATTACAATTATGAGATTTAACAGATTGCCATGTTTTGAGACTCTAGGTGCGTTCTTACCTGCCGTTCACACCACGCTCCCACTGTTCTCCAGCCAAATCCTTGTTCACTGCAGAGGGAAGGGAAAATCCCACCAGTGTGAACAGTGATAAGATTCCAACTTCTATCCTTAATTATAGGTAAAATGAAGGAGGCCATGTGACCTGTTCTGAAGCATGCCTGACAGCAAGTCTGGGGGTTGATTGTGTTTTACTGGGAAGAAAGTGCAAAGCATTTACACTTGGAGACAATGGCAATCACCTTTGTGCTAACAGTAGATAGAACGTGAGTCTCCAATTTCCCAGAGAAGTATTAAGAACATTGGGTTGTAAGCAATTGTGCTTTAAATTGTTCATTTAGTTCCAAGGTGAAAGAGAGTTTGTCTCTCAACGATAGCTAATCAATCTTTCTCCTGGATACAAGGCCTATGTGATTCATGTTGTCATAGAAGTTAACTTTGAAGATGAAGTAACTATAGTTTTGTCTGATAAAGCATGCAAGTTATCCTTTGAGATAGCAAATTGTAATAATCAATACACTTCTGTTTAACAAATGACACAGGGTATTGATGGAAATTGTTCATCTGTCTCATTTGCACAGTGAACTTAAACTTGTTTTAGTCGGTGGCTCTGTTCCCATTGGAGTAGTGTTGAAATTATATATTAATGATTTCAATTTCATTTGAGGGAATGATTCTGTGAGATAAATTGCTGCCATGTTTAGGGATGGTAGACCATTGTAACTGACAATATAACAAAGAACTATTTGTAATTCTGCTTTAGGAAGCACGATTTCAGCCTAAAGAAGTCTTAAGCTTGAAGACATCAGTAGCAAAGTTGTGTGTACTGTGCTATGCTCACAGGTCAAAGTGAAATTGAGGCTGAATCGTATGACACCGCTCCCTTCTAATGATGATGTGCTGCTAGTACTCATAAGTATATTGCAAACTGTTTCATCAGAAGATATATCCAAAGAATAAAAAGCTCAAACATCTGAATGTACTGAGACAGTAAAGCCTCAGGTTGACAACAAAGAGTTTAAACCAGTTGGAAACTATGGGAGGTATTGGTGTAGTGGTAAACTCACTGGGGGCACAGATTCAAATTCCGCCAGGGCAGCTAGTGGAATTTAAATTCAACTAATAAACTTGGAATTGAAAGTTAGTCCCAGTAATGGAGACCATGAAACCATTATCAATTGTATAAATACCAGTACTGTGCACTAATGTCCTTTAGGAACAAAATCTTCATCCTTCCTGGTCTGATCTAGCTGTGACTCCACACCCCCAGCAATATGCTTATTTCTTAAATAAGCCCTGTAATGGCCAAACAAGCCACTCAGTTATATCAAACCACTATGACTTCTAAAAGAAATGAAATCGGATAGACTACTTTCCATTAACCCCACCACCGGAAACAACAATGACACACACAGCTCTATTCACTCTACAAAAGTCTTCCTTACTAACATCTAGGGGCTTCTGCCAAAATCGGGAGAACTGTCCTACAGACGAGTCAAGCAACATGGTAATGCTCACCAAATCATGCCTTACAGACAATGTCCCATGCATCACCATCTTCATCACCATCTCTATGTATGGCCTGGCCCACCAAGAAGACAGATCTACCAGAGGAGGTAGCAGCACAACGATACAAAGTATATGAATTTTAGTGCTAGTGTGATGCTAGATTATGTAAGCCGTACATCCCAAAGACTGGCAAGTCATTTCAAACATATCCCTTTTGCTGTTCGCAATAGGCAATGTGCACACTGGACATAACCAGCCCATGCTTGCAAAACTTGAAATACAGTGTCCAGTGTTAGATATGATTCCACGATTGGACAACATTTTCTAAATAATCTTCTTGTGCTAAGAATCAATTTAAGATTGTGTGTTGGGCTCACAGTATGGTACATTTGTGTGTACTGGAAGCTACATATATTCATTCATAAGGCCCTGTTCTTTGCATACAGAAAGAACAGGTACACACATTGCACATGTTTCAGCTGAACAAAGTAAGTGCCAGCCATTTGCTGGTCAAACTACCTGGTTTAAATTTTGGACAATACATGGCGGTTTACTGCTCATCACTATCAACTGGTACATTCCCCATGGCAACTACCAATAGGAATCCACTTGTAAGCCAATCGGGACTCTCTTTTCCAACAGTACAAATTTTCTGATTTGCCTATATTGTATTCTTGCACTTGTCGTCTGGAAAAGCTTTGACAGAAAATGTCACTTTTTTCAGCAATATTTAAATTCTGTACTACCAAATAATTATTGGTATACAGCAGGGAGAGAATCACCCAGGGAGTCCTTGACATTGACTCTAGACCCCATAAATTTCGTGGCATCACATCAAACATGGGCAAGGAAACCTCCTGCTGATTACCACCTAACAAGCACACCACCCGCCCCCCCCCAACCAATGAATCATTTCACCACCTGGAAGAAGTTCTGAGGTGGCAAGAGCACAGAACGTACTCTGGTAGGGGGCTTCAATTTTCATTGCCAAGAGTGGCTCAATAACAAATACTGACTGAGCCAGATGAGTCCTAAAAGACATAGCTTCTAGTCTGGGTCTGCGGAATATGGTGTGGGAACGAATTATTTGACCTTGGACTCATCAATCTATCTGTTGCAGATGCATCTCTGAATGATGGCCATCAGGTAGGAAGGACCACCATATTGACCTGTGGAGATGAAATTCCACCTTCACGCTGAGGGTACCCTCCATCATGTTGTGCGCACTGCCATTGGACTAAATGGGATAGATTTCAAAAAGATCCAACGACTCAAAATTGGACATCCATGAAATGATGTTCAAGTATCACTACAGCTAGCATCTACCCGGCAAAGTGGAAAATTGCCCAAGTATTTGCTGTCCACAAGAAGCAGGGCAAATTCAACCTAGCCAATTATCACCTCATCAATTTAGTCTTGATCGTCTGCCAAGTGATAAAAAATTCCATTGACAGTTCTATCAAGTGACACTTGCACAGCAATCTGATGCTCAGTTTGGATTAAAGGAGAGCCCTTCAGCTCTTGACCTCATTACAACATTGATCCAAACATGGATAAAAAAGCTACATTCAAGAGGTGAGATGAGAATGACAACAAAGTAGCATTTAAGCAAGTATGACATCGAGGAGCCCTGGCTAAACTGAAATCAATGGAAATCAGGGGGAAAACACTCCAATCGTTGGAATCATTCCTGGAACAAAGGAGGATGGTTCTGATTGTTGGAGGTCAATCATCTCAGTACTGGGACATTGCTGCAGAAATTCCTCAGTTTAGAGTCCTAAGCCATCAATCACCTTGTTCCATCAAAACATCAGAATTGAGATGTTTGCCTATGTTTGCGCAATGTTCCGCACCATTCCCAACTCTTTAGATACTCCTTAAGATTCTGTGTCCCTGAGCAGCAAGACTTGGACAGCATTGAGGCTTGGATATATGTCAAAGTTAGGACATTGTGTGGTTCAGAGGGGAACTTGGAAAGGAGTTTTCCATGTACCTGCTGCCATTAAACTTCTAGATGGTGTAGGTCTTAAGTTTGATAGTATTAATGCTACGCGTATATTTTTCAGAAAATGTACTTGGTAGTGACCAGGAATGTGAACCTTGTCTGAATTTTTTCACTTCTCAGCCCAGGGATGATGAAACCAAATGTAAAACCCTGTCTGAGGTCAGCCAACTCAGCATAGACAGATGATCGAGCCTGATGCCGCACTATAAAACTCGGCGCTCTAACAGACAGTTGCTTTATCCACAAACCACCAGGGACTACCCTATTGAGGCTAATATAAAATCAAGTCTTTTGAAATCAATAATTAAAAACAAAAAAAATTGAGATGAGCATTGCAAATAAATGGCAACTTTTAAAATGTGAAAATAAATACATATCAGATTTATTCAAGCCTGTTACACTAAAGCTCAGTAGCTTCCCCTTTAAGTTTCCAAGAAACTTCCCCTTTTCTTTCAAATTCCAAATGTGCCATCTACTCTTTACGGTACTGCACTATAAAAGCTCATCCAACAGGTTCTGATGTCTTTTACAGACCTTTTGGCCCTGGAGATCATGTTGACCTTGGCAGTTGAATCCTGCCAGATCTTGTTGCAAACAATTTGTGGTCTCCCTGGAATAGCCCAATGCATATGTGGCTAAACATTTGTCCCTCTGGCTAGTGACCTCAGAAATTAAGATTTTTAGCACATCAATGCTAGATTTTGGCAGACTTACCTTCCCTGTGGCTCCCCACAGCCACTACATAGCTGAAACCAGCAGAATTCCTGTAACACACCAGTTTAAATCCACATACCATCTTCATTTTAATGTTATTAACACAGCCATTATTGTCAAATTTCCATTTGATTGTAATTCCAGATTTTCTTTTGGAAAAACCTTTAAGGAATGAAATCTGTTTGATGGTTAAGAAAGGTTCCTCAACCCGCAGTTACCCCAAAATAGTGTGATCTTTAATAAGTTGGTGCAGCTTATAAATTCCTTTTGGAGTCAATTCCAGAAGAATGCATAGCTAAACCAACTATACAAAGCCAAATATGTCGAACTACATCTTTTTTTCATCATGTGGAATTATAGATGCAAGTAAAATCTTAGAATAGCATTTTCAAAGTTAAAGCTTGTTTCATTATATATCTTAAAATGCTCAGTGCACTAAAAACTGTTAATCTGAGACTAAATTTCACTCAGATTGTAGCATGTTTCAATTGATCTTAAAAGAAAATAGAGTTGAGCAGGGTGTGAAGAATGCAATTAGCTAATCCAATCCCATCAGGTTCCTGCCAGCTGGGCTGTGATATTAGTCTATCTTTACAAATTTTTGTTTAAATCATGTTCTCTGCAGTTATAAGTAGACCATTTCAATTTTTTCCTCAATGTTGTTGGGTTGTCTGCTAGAAGTCCTTTTATTGCTACTTCAATGGCTTAAATGGGGTTTTGATCATTTTTACTCTGGGATCCTTTATGACCTTGCACTGTGAGGGGGAAGATTGATTGACAGGTCAAAGTCAGATGGTTCCTCCCCAGGAAAAAAAAATTAAGGATTCATTTTCAGTTTTAGTTCAGAAGAGGGTGGACATCAAGCTGAAAAAAAGTGTTTCTATTTCTCTCCCTGGTATTGGAAATTCTGCTGTTAGCTTGAAGGAAGGTTCTTGGCCTTCCTGGAGTGGAATGCTGCTAGTGGTTGGCTTGCCTAGAGTCTCTCTTCCCCTGGAGTTTTGGAAAGCTGTTCTGGGTGTATATCCAGAGGGCTTTTAAGTTATAAGGCTGGGAAGTCAGAATTTCAATTCTCCACCCAAAGGACTACTGCCACAATTTTATCACCATGCCCGCCCTGCAATTGGGGTGGGCAAGGCTCACAGAATGAAATTCTCCATTGGCTCAGGCGCAATTTTACGGGCCTCACCTAAGCGACGTCATAAAATCCTGGCCTACATTTCAGCATCTTGTGAGCGTTGGTACTTTCTATGCTGAACCTATGGGAAGAGTTTTGTATAGGGAAGTGTTGTTTCATTGGAACATTTTAGATATATTTGTAAAGAGTTATATAACACATGGTTGTTTTGCTTTTGTTTGTAATTGGTAAAAGTTACAGCTAATTTTCTTTCTATACATGCTAACAGTATACTTAAATAAATTTTGTTTGATAAAAGCTCCTTAGTGTGTCTTTTGAATCACATCTGACGTTAAATATCTCAAGCTCACCCCGGCCAAATTCAAAGTGCAAAATTTATGATCCAGGCGGACTTTGTAACACTTTGGAGTTTCTGACCTGAATTATTACAGGGGTAAGATGAAATTACCACCCCCCTAGATTTTTTATTCATTGACAGAGCTGTTGTTGTTTAGCTTGAATTATTTAATTCATTGTTAATTTGACAGTACGTGATTTCTTGAAAAACATTTAATTGTAAATCTTATCTAGAGTTACTACAAAATGTACAGGCAAGTCAGTTATTAGAATTCAAATTTATGTGTATCCAGTTATATAAGCAACTGGTTTGTCCATCTTATAGTACATAGTAAGGTTCCAATATAATATTGCCTGGTGCATAACTGAGGGGCATACTTGAAACCCCTGGGGACTACTATCCCTTTTTATTTCATCTCTGTTCCAACCTTGAACTAAACCTCACCAAATTCCAATGTCATACATCTTGAATTAGTTTGTTAAAGCCAAATTTCCACAACTGAATAAGGCACAGAAGCTATATCTTCAAAAGATATTTGTTTAATTTATGTGCATTGTACATAGCCTAGAGCGCATTAGATAGCAGTTAGCATGGCTAGAGGTTTGGGTAATGTCTTAAGCTGTGAGAATGAAGCTGAGCAGTTTTTCTTTGTCACCTGAACCCCAAGGTGTGTTATGTCCTTGAAGCAAATTTCAACCCATTGCAGTACATAATGCATACAGATTGAGCTCTTAGCCCTTATTCATTCAGCTTTAGTTGATTTTTGTTGTCAGCAGGGATAGGGGTGGGTCTTGGATACAACAGTGGACGACAGGCTCCCTTGAACTGTATTTTTAGAAAACGAGTATAAACTGTAATCTCTTTACAATTACATTATTCAGATTTTATTTTTTGTTAATTGAGAAAGGATTTGATCTATTACAAAGCTAATTTTCTAAATTATTAATTGCATTCACACATGAATTACATTGTTGCCTGTAAGTTTCAATAAGTAACAAAAGGTAATTTAGTGTTTGTGTTAGCAAATCTTTTATTTTCCTTTTTCTGTGGAATATTTTCCTAATATATGTATGAAGCAAATATTTAAATTGTATACTTTCAAGCCCATGTTTGCCTACCACAGTGGTTCCTTTTGTCACGGAGAGCAATGTCATTAGCAGTCATGGAATCAAATGAAAAATAGTTCCTGTAGATGACCTTTGATCTCCTCTTAAATTGCAGCGTATAGTCCATGGTTATGAAGCAGGGAAATATAACAAAGCATTTTGTCTAATTATGTTAGAATGTAAGGGTTTTCTAACGGATTTCCTATTGAAGACTCGAAAAACAATTTAGGACAATACTTGCTGTTGTTTTTTCGTTTAGCATGAACCTGCTTTTGTCCCAGTGGTAAAAACATGACAAAAATGGCCCAAGGTCTGTTGTATTCTCACTGTTTTTCGATCAAATGTGATGGCAGGAGCTGAACCCCTTCAAAACAGATGCTGAATGACTGATGAAGGTATACCGAATAATTATTTTTTGTTTAAAAAGGAAAAATAAATTTTAGAAATAGATTAATCAAAATTATTTCATTTTGAGGTTGATCTGATTTAACGTAACCTCTAGAAAAGGCTTATTTTTCTGCTCCACAATTAACAAAATAGCTGTTCAGGAATCAAATACAACAAAATCAACATTTTAATTGGAAGACAAATACAAAAGTGTATTGTTTAATATTAAATAGGACTCGCGTTAATGAATCGTGGAATGTGGGTTTATGTTTGTGATTACCCAGACTGATTTCAGCAGCATCAACTGGGAAGTGTAAGCGGGAGTGTTCAATTTATAGGTAGATCTTATGCTTTACTGGCTTGCACTGTTAGAATATAAGTGCTTCTGTGTTCAACAACCACTCCTGCTTCGGGCAGTCAATATTCACCTTGGCATTGGAGGCAGCCCTGCAATCCACAGCATGGTTCAAACTGTTTATTTTCTGGTGTCTTACACTTCTGTTTACTTTGGTCATTTACATCCAATTTAGAGGTGATGTCAGCGGAAAGTATCCATTATAAACGTGTAATCTTTACATTTTTAAAACTAAAAGTCTTGAAGTTTGGATCTGTTTTCCTGTAATTTCCCACCAACTCTTCTTTACCTCTTGACTCCTAATATTTACATGCGCACCAATGTTCAGGAAAATAATAATGTAATACGTCAGTTTAAAACTATGGTACTGAGGGTAAGAAAATATGACACTGATTTATTAGTCATCAGTGGTTTTAGGTAAAGGTAAAGAAGTTTTAGGGAAAAAACAGAGAGAGCATTAATGTCCACATAATGTGAGATGGTACAACAAGTAATAATCAAATCCAAATTTAAAGGGAGATGTTACAACCTGATTGAATCAAATAAATTTGCTATTTTTCAGCTTCCATTCATTTGCCCCTCATGTAGCAGGTTCTCAATCTCAACTACACATAGAGAGTAGCACCAGTGGTCAAGTTAAAAGGAGGGAAGGAATTTTCAAAGGTGAGCCATCTCAGGCCAATCTCACACACCTCCAAGTGGCCAGTTACAGAACTACAGTGACAAAGACTGAACAAATTGTCTGTAGCTTTAACATTGCTTCAGATTGGGGAAAGGGACAGAACTAAGGAAGGAATCGTTTTCTGGGGGAAAGAGTAAGAAAAATGGGAAGCTCTTAGAAGTTGTGAGCGCAAGATTTTACAATTCCCAGTAAACCAAAAACACAATGCGTTGTTTCTTTACCATGTCTCTAAATGTAGGTCACACACAATTTATACTCTGTGGGATTTGGGTATGATTTATATAAGTCCTTGAAAATACTGGGAGGAAATTACATTCAGGTGCCCCTTTTCATTTAATAGCGTAAATGACTAAAAATAATGGAATGCTTGTGTAGTTGATTAATGGCTAATTAAATAATTGTTGAGTTTATGCTTGATAAAGAAAAAAAAAGTATAATGTTATAATGATCAACAAATCAGCCTGTCCTCACAGCACACCAGATATGCTATAAACATGACATTAAAAGGAAATTACCTTTGGAGGATTAGAAAAATGTAATTAGCCAAACCTTATAGTAAAGGCTACAGAATTTAATTTCATATTTCTGTAAACACAAGATTGATAAATTTACCAAACTATGTTACCAACATTCTTATAGAAATTATAATCATGAAAATGGTAATTATTCACTTTAACTTGATAGAGAATTGTTGGGTACTCTCTATTTCATTGGTATGTTTTTTATTAAGCTAATTTCAGTTAGAATTGCAGGGTTTTTGAATACTACAAGTATCAATTTATGTTTTTTTGCCTCCTCTTTGACAGATTTCTAGGAAATGCAGGAAGCTAAATGGAAATTTGAAGGTAATACAGAGCGTGCTTTCCTTTCTTGTTATCTGCAATTTTCTAGTCTAAACCATGGCAACAAGCAGGAAGTGATGATAACTGGGTTGCTTTCACTGCATTTTCTTCTGACAAACATCTAAGGTTACACATTTCTCGATGAAATAACTCCGAACTGAACCAATTCCTTTTCACAATGCAAACTGATGTAATTTTACGTAGATTTGTATTACAGCCATTAATTTTACTGGTGTTAGCAACAACTGCATCTGACTGAAGCATGACGAAATTGATAAAATGTTAGTATTCATATTTTTGAGGCATATAAGAAAAGTCCAAGCAGATATTTAACATCTTTTAAAATGGCATAATGAATTTAAAGGAGTATTACAGGCTAAAACTTGATCGTAGCTCTATCCGTGAGTGAAAAACATCGCTGAAAATTAAAAGCAAGATGTGTAAGTGCACAAACAGGAGAAAGAGAATGAACTTGTGTTTAAATAGCGCCTTTCTCATCATTTTGATCTTGAAAACCACTTTGCAGTCGATGAATTACCTTTTGAATCTAGTTGTAGTAACATGGTTCCTTTATGTGGATGTTCTTTTGAGAGTTATGTGATCGATTCGGAGACTCTGGAGAGGCCATGCAAGAAGCTGAATCAATCGGAAACCAGAGCGTGTATCCTGGGATGAGGAGGAACCTCAGTGGGAGTCAGGGAGGCGAAGAGACCCTGATATGTATATACCTGTGTGTGTGTGTATATAGTTAATAAATTAATTATTGCTTGAAACCATGAGTTGCCTTCTAATTTACTACACTGGCAATGAGGAAAACCTTTGTTAATCATCAGGAGATCGAAGTGTGTAGCTAGAGGGGAAGAAGGGTGAGCCTCAAAGCTATGAAGAGTCAGGTACATACACCGCATAAAAATGCCTTTAACTGGAATGATTCAGCCATTTGAATCAGGTGGAAAACCAGGGGCTATATTTTGAAACGCATTATTTCTTTGTTTCTAATGAGATCATAGTGAAGGAAAATTGAAAGGCGTAAAACTCACAGCTTGTGACCCAGAGAAGCAGGCTGCTGAGCTCTTAGGGTATGTCCATCGATTATCAACCCCTTCTGCAGAATTCTCCCTTTCCCTACCCACCATGCGGAGCACCCCCTCACCTCCCATCATGGTTCCTTCCTTTCCCAGGCCCCATCCCCTCCTCAGACCCCATCCACTTGGCACAGACCTGGTATTGCCAGGGTTTCTGGTGGACAGTGCCAGAGTACCTGGTGGACAGTGCCAGGATACCTGGTGGGCACTGCCATGCTGGCATTGCCAAAGTGACAGTGCCAGGTCCAGCTGTCAACCACCCAGAGGGCTTCAATGGCCTCTGGTCCCACTGGCAAGATCCTCACATCTGATTTTCACTTGTGGAGACCATACATGATTCTTGCTGGTGGGGACCTTGACTGGCAAGGGGGTAAGTGGGTGGCACAGTGGCAAAATGTTTAGTGCTAATGCCTCACAGTGCCAGGGATCCGGCTTCAATCTCAGCCTTAGGTCACTGTCTGTGTGGAGTTTGCACATTCGCTCCATGTCTGCATGGGTTTCATCCAGGTGCTCCAGTTTCCTCCCACGGCCCAAAGATGTGCAAGTTGTGTTGATTGGCCATGCTAAATTGCCCCTAGAGTCAAAGGGATTAACAGGGTAAATATGTGGGGTTATGGGAATAGGGCCTAGGTTGGATTGGGGTCGATTCAGACTCGATGGGCTGAATGGCCTCCTTCTGCACTGTAGGGATTCTATGAGTCTACGATTCTACGAAGTGAGCCCAGATGATAGCATTCAGAACTCTCCAATAACATGCTAAGCATGCATATGTAAATCAGCTTCACGCCTTTTTTGAGTGCACAGCCACCAATTTTGCTGCCAAATCAGTACCAGTAAGATTGTGAGAGGCGAGAAACTAGGCGCAAACTAATTTTTTGTCTCTCGCAATATCTTATGATCGCGCCCAATGTCTTTTGACCACATAGTCGAAATGGTCAAAGATCATTTTAACCCCTGACCTTCAATTATCATATTGCAGTCTGGAAGCCAGTTGTCTCCAGTTTCATGGCCAGATTGAGATGGTTAGCAGAGTGTTGTGAATTTGGCCCAGGTTTATAGGAGATACTAAGAGATTGTTTGGTGTGTGGGATCAGCAGTCTCACAATACCAAAGAAGTTGCTGCCTGAGGCTGAAATTTCTTTTAAGAAAGCTGTAGAGATAGCCCAGGTGACCGAATGCACAGGGTAGGATGTAAGTGAACTACCCAGCAAGGTGAACTGTTTGTGGCCGGAAATGGCTGCTGCAAAGAACAGCCCGAGTGAATGTGCAGCACAACCTGAGATGGGTATTACAGCAACAGGGGTGGAAGCTTGTTTTCGAAGGGGCGGATAGCACTGCCAAGGAACTTGCCATCGCAGAAGTTATGTATACTTGCATTGTGAAAGGGTCATTTACAAGCCCATTGCAGAATGAAGCAGTCAGGACGGAACATGGGAAAAGAAACAATGGTTAGTTTAATTCCAGGAAGCCAAACCTATCAGAAGCAAGGGTTGTGCATCCTGGGACAGGGAGGAATCTCATTCGGAGACAGGGAGGAGAAGAGAGTGGATGTCTACTGCAGCTCTCTCAATCCTTTATTTCTGTATAAAATATATACATATATAAAATATATATATAATATATATATAATATATATTATATAACATATATATATATAATATATATATAGTTGTTAACAAATCAAGATGTGGAGATGCTGATGTTGGACTGGGGTAGGCACAGTGCATAAGAACTTAAGAAATAGGAGCAGGAGTAGGCCATCTAGCCCTTCGAGCCTGCCCCGCCATTCAATAAAATCATGGCTGATCTGGTGGATCAGTTCCACTTTCCTGCTTTCTCCCCATAACCCTTAATTCCCTTGTCTGTCAAAAACCTATCTACCCGTGACTTAAGTATATTTAGCGAGGTAGCCTCCACCACTTCCAGAGATTCACCACCCTTTGAGTGAAGAAGTTCCTCCTCAACTCTGTTCTAAACTGCCCCACACTTATCTTGAGGCTGTGCCCTCTAGTCCTGCTGTCCTTTCTGAGTGGGAAGAATCTCTCTACCTCTACCCTATCCATCCCTTTCATTAAATATTTTTAAGACGCGGGTTGATGGGTTTTTGATAGGAGAGGGGATTAAGGGTTATGGGGAGAGGGCGGGAAAGTGGAACTGAGCCACGACAGATCAGCCATGATCTTATTGAATGGCGGGGCAGGCTCAAAGGGCTGGATGGCCTACTCCTGCTCCTATTTCTTATGTTCTTATGTTCTTATTATCTTATACGTCTCTATAAGATCCCCCCTCATCCTTCTAAACTCCAACAAGTACAGACCCAGTTTATTCAGTCTCTCTTCATAGTCTAACCCCCTCATCTCCGGTATCAGCCTAGTGAACCTCCTCTGCACTCCCTCCAAGGCCAAAATATCCTTGCGCAAGTGCGGCGACCAAAACTGCACACAGTACTCCAGCTGCGGCCTCACCAGTACCCTGTACAGTTGCAGCAAGACCCCCCTGCTTTTATATTCAATCCCCCTCGCTATAAAGGCCAGCATCCCATTCACCTTCTTGATCACCTGCTGCACCTGCAGACTGGGTTTTTGCGACTCATGCACAAGGGCCCCCAGGTCCCCCTGCACCGTAGCATGCTGCAGCTTTTCACCCTTTAAATAGTAACCCTCCTACTATTGTTTCTGCCAAAGTGGATAACCTCACACTTGCTAACATTGTACTCCATCTGCCAGGTCCTCGCCCACTCGCTCAGCCTATCCAGATCCCTCTGCAGACTTTCCACACCCTCTGCAAAATTTGCTTTTCCACTCATCTTTGTGTCATCAGCAAATTTAGTTACCCTACACTCAGCCCCCTCCTCCAGATCATCGATATAAATGGTAAATAGCTGAGGTCCCAGCACCAATCCCTGGGGCACTCCACTAGTCACCAACCGCCAATCAGAATAGCACCCATTGATACCAACACTCCGCCTCCTATTAGACAACCAATCCTCTATCCACGCTAACACCTTACCCCCAACTCCATGCCCCCTAACCTTCTGAAGCAACCTTTTGTGCGGCACCTTATCAAACACCTTTTGAAAATCGAGAAACACCACATCCACCGGTTCCCCTCTGTCTACCGCACTAGTCACATTCCCATAGAAATCCAATAAATTTGGCAAACACGACTTCCCCCTAACTGCTGCGTCTGCTCTATCAAACCATTCCTTTCTAGGTGCCTCGCTATTCCTTCTTTGATGATGGATTCAAGCATTTTTCCAACTATAGATGTTAAACTAACCAGCCTATAATTCCCTGCCTTTTGCCTGCTACCTGTTTTAAACAGCAGTGTAACATTAGCCATTTTCCAATCTTCCGGCACTTCCCCAGAATCCAGCGAAGTTTGGTAAATAATCACTAAGGCATCTACTATCACTTCTGTCATTTCCTTCAGAACCCTGGGATGCATTCCATCCAGTCCTGGGGACTTGTCCACCATCAGTCCCGTTAGTCTATCAAGCACTACCTCTCTGGTGACAGTAATCGCATTCAGGCCCTCAACTCCTACCATCCTTCTATCTTTAATATCTGGCAAACTATTCGCATCCTCCTCCATGAAGACCGAGGCAAAAAGCTTATTTAAGGCCTCCGCCATTTCCTCATCTCCCACCACTAAATCTCCCCTCTCATCCTCTAAGGGTCCAACATTTACTCTAGCCAGCCTCCTCTTCTTTATATATTTGTAAAAGCTCTTACTGTCCTTTTTTATATTTAGTGCTAGTTTAGCTTAGTGAGTAAGAAGTCTCACAACACAAGGTTAAAGTCCAACAGGTTTATTTGGAATCATGAGCTTTCGTAGCACTGCTTCTTCATCAGGGGACCACCTCACCTGATGAAGGAGCAGTGTTATGAAAGCATGTGATTCCAAATAAACCTGTTGGACTTTAATCTGGTGTTGTGACACTTCTGAACAAAACAAGTCAGTGATGATTAGCCAGGATCAAAATGAATGGTAGAGCAGGCTCAAAGAGCTGAATGGCCTACCCTTGCTTTTATTCTCTGCGTTTTTATGTTTCTAATTATTGCTTGAATGAGTCATCTTTAAATTTACTACAATAGTCAATTATATTTTAAGAAACATGGTGGCACAGTGGCAGCAGGCGACGGTGCAGAGGGACCTCGGGGTCCTTGTGCATGAGTCGCAAAAACCCAGCCTGCAGGTGCAGCAGGTGGTCAGGAAGGCGAATGGGATGCTGGCCTTCATAGCGAGGGGGATTGAATATAAAAGTAGGGAGGTCTTGCTGCAGCTGTATAGGGCATTGGTGAGGCCGCAGCTGGAGTACTGTGTGCAGTTTTGGGCGCCGCACCTGCGCAAGGATATTTTGGCCTTGGAGGGAGTGCAGAGGAGGTTTACTAGGCTGATACCGGAGTTGAGGGGGTTGAGCTATGAGGAGAGGCTGAATAAACTAGGCTTGTACTCGTTAGAGTTTAGAAGAATGAGGGGAGATCTCATTGAGACGTATAAGATGATGAATGGGATGGATAGGATAGAGGTGGAAAGACTCTTCCCGCTCAAAAAAGACAGTAGGACTAGGGGGCACAGCCTCAAGATAAAGGGGGGGCGGTTCAGAACGGAGTTGAGGAGGAACTTCTTCACTCAAAGGGTGGTGAATCTCTGGAATTCTCTGCCCGTTGAAGTGGTGGAGGCTGCCTCGCTAAATATTTTTAAGAAGCGGGTTGATGGGTTTTTGATAAGAGAAGGGATTAAGGGTTATGGGGAGAGGGCGGGAAAGTGGAACTGAGCCACGACAGATCAGCCATGATCTTATTGAATGGCGGGGCAGGCTCGAAGGGCCGGATGGCCTACTTCTGCTCCTATTTCTTATGTTCTTATGTTCTTATGTTAGCATCACTGCCTCATGGCGCCAGGGACCCAGATTCGACGCCTGGCTTTCACTGTCTATGTGTAGTTTGCACATTCTTCCGTGTCTATGTGGGTTTCCTCCAGGTGCTCTGGTTTCCTCCCACATTCCAAAGATACACAAGTTAGGTGGATTGGCCATGTTAAATTGCCCCTTAATGTCAGGGGACTAGCTAGGGTAAATGCATGAGGTTGTGGGGATAGGGTTTGGGTGGGAATGTGGTTGGTGCAGACTCGATGGGCCGAATGACCTGTTTCTGCACTGTAGGATTCTGATTCTATGAAACATGGCAGCTACTTGTGCACAGAAAGCTCCCACAAACAGCAGGAAATTATTAAGCAGTTAATCTGTTTTTGGTGGTATTGATTGACAAGGGAATGTTAGCCAGGGCACCATAAGAATGTCGTTTCAAATAATGACTTGAGATATTTTGTGTACAACTGAAGAAGCAGATAGTGCTTTATAATAAAGATACTGAATATTGTCCATTGAAAGGTGACGCTTCAAAAGATGTCATACTCTTTGTATTGTATTAACATATCAGTGGTTGGCACAGTATCACGTGGTCAGCACTGCTGCCTCACAGCGCTAGCGACCCCTGTTCAAATCTTGCCACGGTTTGCTGTCTCTGTGGTGTCTGCATGTTCTCCCCGTGTCTGGATGGGATTTCTCCAGGTGCTCCGGTTTCCTCCCACAGGCCAAAGTTGTGCAGGTTAGGTTGATTGGCCATGATAAATTGCCCCACAGAGCAGAATTATCCCAGCCCACCCTGCTCATGGATGGGTGGAGCGAGCGGTAAAAACACGTGAGAGGCGAGAAATCAGAATCACGCCCGATTTCTCTGCTCCTGCGATCCTATGAAAGCTGAATTTCCAGCCAGGTCAGCCTCTGACTGGAATTTTGGCGAGAAGCTGAATAAATTATGTTAATGTATTTTAATACTATTTTGCATGTCCTTGATGAGCCCCAGCACTCATTTGTCCAGGCTCGCTTGCCAGGAGAGGTTCTCTCAGACGAGGAAAACACCTGCTCCCCATGAACAGGGAACAGTTTGTTGGCTTCACTGAAGGATATTGAGGCTCCCTGGGGAGGCTGAGGGTGGAGGCAGTGTAGACCTGGCCCTGCCAGCCTGGCACCTTGATAATGCCCACTGGGCAATTTGGCACTGCCTGCTGGGCAGTGGCAGGGGAGGGCCCATAAGAGGTGGTGTGATGTCTATGGGGAGGGGACAGGGCCTATGAGGGTGGGGCTTATAGGAGTGGGGCCTAAAGTGGCGGGGCCAGAAGGAGGTGGGGAAGGGCAATACGTACTTTACATTTGACACCGGATAGGGGGAGAGGATGCCCGCTGCTGCTTTGCAGGTAATCAGATGGGGGGAGCCTGCTGCTGCTCTGTATTGTGATTGGTGTTAGGGAGGGAGGCACGATTGGTCTGGGCAAGTGGAGGGGGGGAGCGGTGGGGTAATATTTCTGGGTAGTGTGATGCTTACAATCAGCCACAGCGATTGCGGTGGGGGAGTGAGTTTGTTCAGACTGCTTTCAGCAGCAGGGGCCTGACAGCTCTGTCTCTGTCTGTCAGACCCCCGCTTTTGAAATTCTGCATGCGCAGAAGCAGAGATCTGTACATGCACAGTAGCTCCCTCTGCAGGCTGGCTGGCTAATTAAGCCCAACGCACTGCCTGCAGCAGCTAGAAATGGTCTAGTTCATATTTTCAATGTCTACGTCCATGTTATTGGGGGTGAAAACTCACCCAAAAAAAAGGATCAGAAACTCTCCCATTTTCATGCTGGTTGGACGCTTAGACTGGAATTTTACCGATCTGCCAGCCCCGATTTCCCAGGGCAGGCTCAGTTCGGAGAACAGCATTCCCTGTTGGCCTCTGGCGGGATCATGCGAAACTTGGGCTGACGTGCCAGTAAAATTCCACCCTTAGAATCATTCTCATAAAATTTCACCCTTAGTGTCAGAGGGATTAGCAAGGTGGCATGGTGGCACAGTAGTTAGCACTGTTGCCTCACAGCTACAGGGACCCAGGTTCGATTCCCAGCTTGCTCACTGTCTGTGTGGAGTTTGTACGTTTTCCCTGTGTCTGTGTGGGTTTCCTCTGGGTGCTCCAGTTTCCTCTGACAGTCCGAAGATGTGCAGGTTAGGCGAACTGGCTATGCCAAATTCTCCCTCAGTGTACCTGATTGTGGCGACAAGGGAATTTTCCCAATAACTTCATTGCTGTGTTAGTATAAACATACTTGTGACTAATGAATAAACTTTAAGTTTAACTTTAATTTAACATGGGGTTGCAGGGATAGGGCCGAGGTGGGATTGTTGTTGGTGCAGGCTCAATGGGCCAAATAGCTTCCTCCTGCGCTGTAGGGATTCAATGATTCTATGATGGTAAAATTCATTTCTCTGTGGGTCCGACATTCAAGTATAGGAAGATATTAGAGCACTATTGATAGATTAAAAATCCAAAACAGGGAGGTAAAATGTTCAGTAGAAGTCTGTAGCCACTATGGCATTAGTGGGTTTAAATTAGTACAATCACTCAGAGATGGATAGTACAGGAAATAGAACGGTAGCAGTCGGAACACTTTTCTGAGATTAATATTGAAGCCCAATGCTAAGAGCTTTACTTGACAGTTGTCTATATGGTAGCGTACCCAGTGGTGCAATGGGTGCCCGAAACAGGAGTATATTCCATTTCTCAATGTTATTAATTTTCCCATTAATGAGCCCAAAATTCAATGTGAAAAATTGAATCGGTGTAATACAGAAGTGGAATCAGTAGTCCTTTGGAATTTTTGCCCTTTTCAAATATTGTTCATTCAGCTATTATTTTTCGTATTACATCATTTGGTGCTGTTATTAGAAGGGAGGATTCCTCAGCTATTATGATCTGGCAGATCAATTGGAAGTGCAGTTAGAAGACTTTCTGCTGTTATTGACTCAATGTCACATTCCCTGACACTAGTATTTAAAGATAAAGAGGACACAGAATGTCCAAAGGAAATAATTTGGGTCTCTAAGTACCACTTGGTGACTAAAGCAGTTTTCCTAAAGTTGATATTGATCTAAATTTGGCAGCTTATTTATTCCACGTCTTCATTCTAACCTTGCAGGGTTTTCTTTTGTAACACCTTTTGAGGCATCAAACTACAGAGCAAAAAGAGAGCCTTCAGTGAACTTCAAGAATTGTTGAAGTCAGGGTTTCAGTTATTTGAACTGATGCCGAACATGCCTGCTTTAATTTTGACCAAACAGAATTTGGACTTTTGAAACGATACTGAAAACTCTAGCAAATCTATATTGGCATGTTTCTCAATCCATAACTTTCTTTTTGACACCTGTACTCTCTTTGAAAAGATTAAACTGAAAACTCACATGACATCGTGCATTATTTAGCATTTTAATTGCCTTATTTTTAGAACAATGAAAGGCTAAACAGAAATGCAAGCAATACTGAATTCTAAATATAACTGGGATATATAACCACAAAAAGGTGTACATTTCTTGATCTAAAGATTAGTTCCAAGGACAGTGCAGCATGTTGGTACATGACTCATAGAAGGAGAGAAGGGGGCCATTGGGCCCATCATACCTGTGACAGTTCTTTGGTAAAAGTATCCAATTAGCCACATTCCCCTGCTCTCCCACAAGGTGCTGATTCCAACTCCCCATCCCTTATCAAATACCTATCTAATGCCCTTCTGAATCATACTATTGAACTGCTTCCACCATCCTTTCAAACAGTAAAGTTTAAAGTTTATTTGTCAATGTCTCAAGTAGGTTTACATTAACGTTACAATGAAGTTACTGTGAAAATCCCTTAGTCACCACACTCCAGCGGCGCCTGTTCGGGTACACTGAGGGAGAATTTAACATGGGCAATGTACTTAACCAGCACATCTTTCAGACTGTGGGAGGAAACTGGAGCGCCCGGAGGAAACCCACTCAGTCACGGAGAGAATGCACAGACTCCACACAGACAAATGATCCAAGTCGGGAATTAAACCCAGATCCCTGGCAATGTGAGGCAACAATGCTAATAACTGTACCACTGTGCTGCCACGGTACATTCCAGATCACAACTCACTCTATAAAAAAAGATTCCTCCTATTACCTCTGGTTGCCTTCAATCTGCATTGTTTGGTTACCAATAACTTCTCTCTTTTATTCTATCAAAAACATTCATGATTTTGAACACCCCTACCCAATCACCTTTTTATCCTCTCTGCTCTAAAGAAAATGACCCTCACTTCTATAGTCTCTCCACATAACGGAAATCCTTTGTACGTGGCACTATTCCAATAAATCTCTGAAGCTTCAACATCTCTCCAAATGTTTTCCATCTGAGGCCTAACCAGGGTTTTATAAAAGTTCAACATATCCTCCTTGCTAGAGTACCCCATTCCATTATCAATAAAGCCTTTTTTTAAACAGGCTTTAGAACATGTCCTGCCAGTACCCATGATTTGTGTGCATCAACCAACTGCCACTGCCATCACCCCTGACACCCCATCCCCCAGTTCTTTCTGTTTCTGAACTTCCTTTAAAATTGTACCGTTCATTCATATTGTCATTCTTCATTCTTCCTACTAAAATATATCACTCTACAGTCCTCTGTGTTAAATTTACTCTGCCATTTGTTTACCTCCTGAGCTCTATTACTATCCTCCTCGTGATTTATTATACTTCCAAAGTTTGTGTCATCTGCAAACTTTGAAATTATGCCTTTTATACCCAAGTTTAAGATCCCCATAGAGGCCAATAGCTTTTAAAAGAGACTTGAATTCCGAACGATCAACTTAAAAGAATTGTACGACAAGCGGTCAAGTTTTATGACTTTTACTGTAACAAATGAACTAAAATTAATATTGACTAAACATCACTTAGTAGACAACTAAAACTCTAAAGCAAAAAGATCCATCCTTTTTTAGCATTTTAACATAACATATATATGTTACAGCATGCTCCCTGCAGAATTGACATTATTACAAGAACCAGTCCAAAGTTACTTATAGCTTCCAATGGACTTGCTTCTCCCCATTTTGCCGAGTTGTAAAGTATTGTTTCTTGTGCACTATACCAACAAAACATAACGTTCATAAGAGAAGGTGCGGGATACAGCATTGCAGTTACAGGTAGGGTGAGGAGAAAAATTAGCTTAATATATGATAGGATCATTCAAAAGTTTGATGACAGCAGGGAAGAAGCAGTTTTTCTGTCAGTTAGTACCTGATCTCAGACTTTTGTATCTTTATCCCGACAGAAGAAGGTGGAAGAGAATATGTCTGGGGTACGTGGGGTCTTTGATTATGCTGGCTGCTTTTCCACGTCAGCAGGAAGTATAGATCGAATCAATGGATGGGAGGCTGGTTTGCATGATGGACTGGGCTTCATTCGCAACTTTTTGTAATTTATCATTTCAAACACACTCAGCTGTTCCTTTTCCTCTCTTTACTCTACGCACTAACAGCATTCAGTTTTCACTTCCTAATCATTGAACACTACTAACAGCTCCCACCAATCTTTACTCACTTCACATAACACACACCTTTCTTTATATTGTTCACCTTATCATCCTCATTCTACCTTACTTCTTCAATAGATCTCCATCATCAATCAAATGCGCAAGACCCAGACAACCTTCAGTTAACTACTCAACACACTCTGACTTTCACCGTCTTTCCAGGACAAAACAGTGAGAGGAACTAGATGAATGAAGAAGTCCCCAGCATCACACTCACAAAGGCAGAACAGGAAACCCTGGACATTATGAGGCCAGACAGGATCATGAACACTGGAACATTTCAACTCAGCACAAAACAGGATGTTTAGCAACATTCAGGATGAGACGGTGGCGAAGTGGTTAGCCCTGCTGCCTCACAGCGTCAGGGACCTGGGTTCGATTCCCAGCTTGGGTCACCGTCTGTGTGGAATTTACACATTCTCTCTGTGTCTACTTAGATTTCCTCTGGGTGCTCCGGTTTCCTCCCACAGTCCAAAAGATATGCGAGTTAGGTGGATTGGCCATGCTAAATTCCCCCTTAGTGTCAGAGGGACTAGTCAGGGTAAATGCACGGGGTTATGACGAAAGGCCTGGGTGGGATTGTGCTCGGTGAAGACCCAATGGGCCGAATGGTCTCCTTCTGCACTGTAGAATTCTACGATAAATCTGCAAGTTCCAGACTGTTATCTGATCATGTGGAATTTCTCGCCGTCGTTTTAACTTTTCTCCCTTCTCTAGCTCTCTCTATTAAGATTTTTTCAACACCAAGAGACTCTTCTCGAAGAGTAGACGTTAGAGGAGGACAGTTCTTCCAAGGAGATAACAACAAGTGCTCCACCCCTATCAGGCAAGAGCTCTGACATTGTCGCTCCATGTGGGATACATAGTAAGATACAATGGGCTGCATATAGCGAAACAAGCAGCACATCTGAATGGCGACATTACAGGACAAAGTTTGCTGGAGGGCAAGGGCCTAGCTATGCTCTGTTGAGGATGACAGAAATGAGGACTTCCAGGGCCCAGATATATAAAGGAAATCACAGACCTCACTTAGATGGCCATACAGGGCAAGAGTAAGTGTGCCAAGGAGACCAACCACACTGGCTATCCACAACACTGGGGGCATAAAATCACCTGAAGCTGCTTTATCTGTTTTAAAATGGATATAATTAGTTCCTTAAAATCACTTAATAGCATTGATACAGGATTAGCTGCCGCATGGTAAGTTTGTCTAGTTTTGACGTTAGTGAATAGATGAGTGAGTGAATGGATAGGATAGGTAAGCGGGTGAGGTAAGTGTTAGGCAGGTAGGGTGGGTAAGTGGATAGGTGTAGGTATTGAGGTTGTAGTGGGTGAGGTGGGAGGGGTTAAGGTGATAGGTGGGTCGGGCAGCAGGTGTTGAGGTGGAAAGGTGGGTGAGGTGGCAGGTGGCAGTTGGGTGAGGTAGTAGGTGAGCAGGGTAACAAGTAAATTAGATGGTAGTTGAGTATGAAGGGAGTGAGTGAAGTAGCGAGTGAGTGAATTGGAAGAAGAGTGAGAATGTAGGTGTGTCAGATGACAGCTGGCTGAAGTGTAGTCAGGTCTGGGAAATAGTCGGCTGGGCGGGGGTGCAGTCAAGTTGGAGCTGGAGTGTAATCGGGTGGTCAGGGGTAGTTGGCTGTTAGCTGAGAGATTGGGTGAATGGGGTAGTCAAGTGGTTGGGCGAGATAGTCGTGTGGGGGGTAGTCAGGTGGTTGGTAAATAGCGTCGGAGTCATTGGGTGGGAGTGGTTGTATCGGGAATTGACAGAGATGGTCAGTATTTGGGGAAGTTGTTGCATGGTGGTCGGAGTGGTTTAGTGATCAGGGACAAAGTGGAGGGGTCATAGTGAGTGATTGGAGGATGGGGTCAGTTCTGCAGTTACCTAATTATTGCATTCTAACCATTCTTCACATTCCAATCTGTAATTATTTTGCAATTGTGTTTTTGTCTATATATGCTGTATTTGTGAACCTACCTCTCCACTCACCTGGTGAAGGAGCAGCGCTCTGAAAGCTCATGATTCCAAATAAACCTGTTGGACTTTAACCTGGTGTTGCGAGACTGCATACTGTGCCCACTCCAGTCCAACGCCAGCATCTCCACCTCAACACCCAAGAGTTAGACTAGGTTTTAATCAGTCCAACATTTCCTGGGTGACTTTTCAGGTGAGTGCATCAGAGCTCTTTGAAGCCTCTGATTCTCATTCAGAAGTTGGAAATTCCCATGTGTGTCAGTGCATCAGGACATCCACACAGTCCTGACGTGCATCACAGTCATACATCCAGTCTCCCACAATTGGAGACTGGAATATTTAGGTTGTACAAAACATTTTGAACCCTCAAGGCACTTATGCCTATAGTGTAATATATTAATTAAGTAAATCTTGTTCATCCATTAGTCTATCTGAAGAAGTCCATAGAATAGAATCCCTTTGGCACACAGGAGACCATTCGGCCCATCAAACCCGCACGGACAACAATCCCACCCAGGCCCTAACCCACAACCCCATGTTTTTACCTCTAACCCCCTGAGACTAAGGGGTAATTTAGCATGGCCAGTCAACCTAGCCTGCACATCTTTGGACTGTGGGAGGAAACTGGAGCACCTGGAGAGAACCAATGCAGACACAGGGAGAACATGCAAACGCCACACAGTCACCTAAGGTCAGAATTGAACCCGGGTCCCTGGCGCTTTGAGGCAGCAGTGCTAACCATTGTGCCACCTAAGCATGTGCAAGCATATTCCATAACATACACAGTCAGTGCTTTCCATTTCCAGTTACATGTCTTTCCCATCTAGCATGCGCAGTGTGGTTTTCTCCACTCAACTCCATGAACAATCCTTTATGCAGTGAACAATTCAGTCTTCAATTGCCATCCATTTGCAGGATGGGTTCTGTTTGTTGTGTTGCTTACCAAAACTGATGTGACTTGCAAGCAGGATTTTTCCCCCAACTTGCCAAAGCTGCCAATTAATTTGTCTCAGGCTGTTTGGTGAGTGATGTTTGCAGCCCTCTTTTAATCTATGCAGTAATAATCATATAAAATTCAGGCGGTTGGTCAGCTGTTTCCTTTTCAAAGTTTCATCTGAGTTAGAAATGTAGATAGAAGTGGCAAAATGGCCAGATATAAATGTCTGATCTTATATAGTATAACTCTTCAAAGTTTCCATTGTAATGGAAAGCTCTTTTCTTTCAATCAGACTTACATTAAAATATAGCTGCATTTTATAAAAGCTGACATTTGTTTCATCGAAGGGCTATTAGTCCTTAATTAAACTGTTGGTTCAGGAAGTCCTTATTTTCTTTAATGTTCAAATAAAGACAAAAGACCATCTTTTTAATTATTTTTATTTCACGAAAAAAGCATCAAAGCCATTTTTAATCTTTAGATTTTACTATTTGTTGATAGAGCATTGATCGCGTTGTCTGTTGACCTATCTGTTTATAAAGATAAATACACATTGATGACCATTTATGATCATTTAATTTGGGATTTTCTAATTAAAACATTTCACATACCAACATCTGCCTTCTCTCACCAACCTATTAAAATGCCCTTTTGACGTTTGATCATGAATAATTTATGAGATCTAATTTATCTATTTTTACAATGCCTGACCAGGTTTTAAAGGTATAAAAAAATCTGATTACTTTCCTCTGGGTGTTTGCCGTGGTGTTCTTGGTATCCATGAGCCTTCAAAATCAAGATTTATTAGCATTGAATCTTTACTCTCTATGTGTTAAAGCATGTAAGAAGTTAAACTTGTTGCATTTTAATTAATGTTACTATTTTTATTTCACTTATTTTTATCGTTATAATGTATTTTCAAACCTCAAAAGAAATCTATATTGTGCTATGTTGTATTATTCAGGTTACTCTTCAATTTGAAGCAGTGTGAAATTAACAATTTAAGTAAGAAATCAATAATAAACACAAACTTATTTTTAGAACTTAGCAACATTTTGTAAGAAAACTTCACACAATTAAAACTGACACTGATAATATGCAGTAGAGTACATCAAGTTAGGCTAAATATGGGTGCTGTTATAGATTATTTCACCATGGAATGATTAAGACTGCAGGCCAATTTTTAACTCTGGGACAATTTTCAACAGGTGAAATAAGAAACTCATCTGCTGCTCCAGAGATAAGTCTGCCCACTATCCCCCAACTCTGAACCAGACTCATCTCGGATCTTTTGGCCAGCATCTTGGCTGCACCCTGCAATTGGCGAGCTGCCTCTAGCTAATGGCCTCTTCAGATCGCCAGACTATGACAAATTTGTTCATCCAATGTTTATGCTCATGCTTACTTGACATTATAGGTGGAATTTAATGAATATAAGGTCTTGTCTACCAGTTGGAGAACTGGTGAGAAACCCTTGTTGTAGCTTCTTTGCAGGAAGCCCAAGATAATTACCACATAATCAGGCTCTTACAGTATCAGGCTTCCCACTTATTAAGCCTCCAGAAGGACAGAAATCCTGTCCCCAAGAGCTGCTGCTGGCCAGTCAGAAGTTGACAGCTCTGTAGTACCACAGTGCCAATAGGAGCAGTGGCCACTGCTAAACACAAGCCTTAAAATTGGATTGCCGATACATTTCCAAGCAGCGGTGAGTGTAGGAGGGATGGGATCTTCAGGAGGGGAGAATTTTGGAAACACAGTTAGGGGTTGGCTTTCAACAACCTTTTACCTCCGCCCTCCCCCCATTGCAATGCCAGATTCTCAGTTGGGCCTCCCCATCCCTTCCCACCCTTCCACCACAGGACAGCGTTTGAGAGTTTGCAGAGTGCCCTCCCTGGATGCCAAATCCCCTGCTGGTTAAATACCAGCATTGCAGGATGAGACCCTTAATTGACTACTTGGAAGGTCCTCAGTTGGCTCCTGGATGGGAAGGCCACCCTCCACTCTATCTGCCCTTATCAGGGAGTCAGGGAAATAGTAGAAACCCCACCCCTGCATCCTCCCACCTGATCAGATGCCCGCCTGCGCCAACATTCATCTTGGTGCATTGATGCATTTTCCATTCTCCTTCCTTGTGTTATCAACCAAAATTTAGCCAAATCTTTTCTCCATCATAGAGTCTCCCAATCACATTGGTCCATTTATAATCAAAATGAATGTGTTGAGAATGAAATTATACCTATATTTTGCCTAATCCGATCCTCAGAACATCACAGCCAATGAATTATTTTTCAAGTATAGTCTCCATTGTATGTAGGTAAATACAAGAGTATGTTTGGGCACAGCAAGATCCCAGAAAAAACTGAATGAGATATTTGAAGAGTTAAATGTATCTAAGTTGTTTGAGGGGGTAAATATTGGCCAAGATAAAATGCTGCTCTTTGAAAATATTGTGGATCTTTTACACCCACATGAACAGGACTTTGACTTCATGCATTTGAAAGGTAGCCTCTCCAACACTGTAACAAGCTTTCAGTACTGCACTGTACAGCTAATCTATGTGTGCAATGCCTGCAGTAGACCTTGAACCTCACTGTCATGAGTGCTATTACTTAGACAAATTGACACTATTGACAAGAAAGCAAGTGGTTAAATAAATTAAATATAGAATGGAAAACAGGGATCAAGAGAAGATCCTCCCCATCTTAGGTAGGAATAAATACAAAATAGTGTCCACCTTCACTTCTATATTTTCTTAGCATTTTATTTATAGAAGGGTACGCACATAGGCAAAAAAACAAGTTTTAGCATATGCCACATTTCAACATATAGAGTGGGAAATCCCCCCCCCAAAAGATTCTGAGTGTTGAATTCACATAAAAGCTAGGCAAAATCTCACTGGTTTTCTCAACAGGATTTTCAAAATGAATCTCCCACACTCTGTGCATCACAGAGAGCCGTAACTAAAAAGTCAATGGGCAGGGCCTATTCCCACTGGAGAAGTTGGCAGCATAGTGCTGAGTGGGCCACTGCGCAAAAGCCGTTCTGTCAGCTCTGAGATCAGCGCATGTGCAATAGTCCGCACTGCCAGCCTCCTAATTGCTGGCCAGTTCGATCGCTGGCCAACCCCACAACACCGCATCGCTGCCCCTCCGACCCCCATCCCTGATCTCTCCGGGCCAGCCTCAACCCCCACCCCCCGCAACCACTCTTGCGCCTGCCTTGATTTCCCACCATCCCCCTGGCAGTCCCAATCTCCCTTACCTACTCAAACCAGTCATCCTAATCTTCCCCCAACCAGCCGGTCAAACCTTCCCCACCAGCCCCCGCCTATCGCTGGCCTCCCTCTGTGTCAACAAGCTCAACTTCAGAGTGGAATGGGATTCCCCTCCTCCCACAGAGGCCCCACCCCCTTTAGGCCCTGCCTCCATCTGGTCCCGACCCCTTCGCTTTGCCCATGCCTAGATATTGCCACTTTGCCTCTTGGACAAAGCGTCAAGGTGGCAATGCCCAAGGGGGGGGTCCCCCTTACTCCCAACTTCCCAAGCCGCCAGCTCCCGCTAGTGGGGATCTGTTGTAAACCCTGCTGGAGTGAAACATTCCTGGCGGCGGGGGCAGACGCTAGCAGGTGCGGAGACTTCAGTCCCAAACCTGCTAATTAGATACAAGTCATCATTTAAATAATTAATACAGCTCCGTGCCAATTTCTGGCGCAGAGCTGATGGTGCCGGAATTCTGGCACGCAGAGACTTGCGGAGGCCGTAGCACCCAGTGGGGAGCTCGTTAAATGGCCTCCAGTTGAGTCTCCCAACCTGCTGGGCCACTGGGACAATGACCTCCTATACTCTGCAATAGAATTAGAATTTCGTTTTATTTTCCCTATAACTATTTTTCTCTTCCTGTCTTCTTCCTTACTTCTATTTTCAGGAGCATGAGTGTGCATGACATCAGTATAGCAGTTTGAAAGGTATGATAATGCCACTGCAAATTCACTTTGTAACCATTCGATGCTTTTTTTCATCACTACAAAGAAGTCTTACCCATACCGGCTTTATAATGACAGCTCATGGGATAGATATACCATCTTCAAATGCTAACAATACTGCAAAATTTAACATTTTTTTTGTACTTCAACATTGCCATTTTTCATGAATTTCTAAAGTAGTTTTACAATGAATTATTTCAGGATAACAGCACAATCTGTTTTTCATTTAATCTTCAGTATAACTGTCTTGGACAAAGGAATGACAGATTCATCACTTGTTTAATACCAAGTTGCATCACCCTCAACTCTAATTGAAATAAATTTGGCAATCTCACTTTGATAGTTTACAGGAATAGAGAGGAAAATCTACCTACTGAGGATGTGCTTCAGAGACAAGCTTCAAGACATGATCATGGAGAGCTTTGCGTTTTTGTAGTATTACGTTTTGCTGCTTGCTGTGAAGTGGGAATTTGTCTCCTGCTGTGCAACTGTAATAGTTACTAACAATTGCCTTGCTATGTAGGTAGTTAATTTGTTGATATTTGGTTGGTTTGGAAATATTGAGAAGACAAGCACTTCAGCATTCCGCCATAATATTAAAATAATAAAATTTGATGGAGGCTAGATACTTTCTACAAACTGACAACTTTTCAGTTGTACCAGGTATCCTGACAATACTGTTCATTTTCATCACTTTAGAATGAGGGAAGACACAAGTCCATGGATATTAATTCAACCACATGCAGGTTTTGACTTTCTAATATCTAACTGAAATTAACGTCTTTCAGTTGAGGAAAAACTAGCAGATTTTTGAAGTCACTTGCTGTACTTCAATGCTGAATTGAGTGCTTTCTTTTGAAATAACAAGTTGTAAAGTGGGCTCATGCAGATGTACTTATTTCCCCCACATTAATTCCATCAGAAACCTTATCTTGGGCATTGTGCAATAACATGCCAAAAGAAACATCCACCAGTTGAACTGAAAGTGCAGCATTTAAGCAACAATAACTGTTACTAATAAATGTTTCCTGCCTTACTATCTCTTACATTGTTGAGCAAAGGTAAGTAATTAGTAGAAGGAAATCCATCTCATATCGGGCTGCTTAGCCCATCTGAGAAGGAATGGGGTCGGGGGGGGGAGCAGTGGGGGTTGTTGAGAAGAAGCAAGAAGAACCACAATAATTAGTCCACATGTGTTAGCTGCAGTTTTGTAGCTATATATTGAACACATAATAGCATTGTTATTTTAGCATTTGGCCTAGTTTTGGCTTAATTAGTGCAAGCTCCCACTTTGTACTATCTCAAAGAGTAAATCCTCATTTAAATTGATTGCTGAGTAGCAGGCCTGACTAAATCAAGCCAGGCAACAATTTGTAAGACTTTTAGTGCGACAGTTATGTGTGAGATAAGGAACACTTGAAGCACAGTTTAAGATTTTTCCTCTGTAAGAGAAGTACTTAGTAACAAATTAGCCAAATATATTCAGCAACATGTGAAACTACATGGATTTATGGCATCATTATAATTCGTTAACAGGGTCAAGCATGGATTTTTAACATTTGCAGGCAGAAAATAACTTTATTAAGAAATTGTCAGTGGTTCTTTTTCAGTTGTTAGGCAGTTCAGTTTCCCATCTAATGCTCAATTACTTACTGTTGAAGTAAATTTGTGCTGGTAAACATGCTAAATCACACATCATTTGAATGGTAAGTACAGATAATTATAATTGTACAAGTACTGTATCACAAATTAGTAAAGTAAAAACACTGTTTTGTATCATCCTTCTAACAGATTCTTTTTTCCATTTGTATATTTCCTAGTTTTTGTATTTTCACCTGATGTCTTCCACCATTATACTTCTTCCATTAAGTCTAAAGACATGAAATTTCCACTGCTGTCAGCAATATCATTTTGTTATCAGGGAAAAATACATACTTCTGCAAGGCAGGACTGTGCATCCAATTTTCTTTCCCTCAGTTAGATCATTTTGCCACTGTAAAACAGTTCATCGATCAGCCTGAATGAGAACTTGTGAAACTCATTCAAGCCTGGTTATAAAGTTTGAATGATTTCTGAAGCTGAGATTCAATTCAGAATTTCTGTTTAAAAATTCAATACTTGACTGCTTGGTCTACTGGGTCAACGAGATTTCTTCAATCTTCATATGAAAATAAGCGATTTCCCCTGTGAAGAAATGAAAATAATATAAAATACAGACCATGCTGATTTTTTTTATTTAAAGATTACGCATCTTCTGTATCATGAAAATTAATCAGAAACCAAAGCATTTGACAGATGTCTTCCAACTGGAAGAAATAATCTAATCTGAATTTCTTCCACTCCTTTTCAAACGAAATATCACAAATTCCATGGACTGTATGTCCATTCCTAGTTCCTGATTGCACCTTTGGGAAGGAATATGGGAAGAGGACCAATTAATGCTGGCATTGGAACCCAGAGTGCAATTTTTGAGAAGTGGTTTTTCAGGAAGCCAATCAAATTGAGGCTGGATTATGGGTTCCAAATTTGAAAGGTCAACCATAGGCCCTCCACTGATTGGCAACCACACCATCAGAGTAGGAGTTGCTGATGTAGGTAGATGTATGATAGTGCCTTTTATGATAGAAATATCCTCTGAAGGATTATTCAAAGAGTAACATGAGGAAATGGCCACAATTGCCTGGCCTTTATTGTGAAGGGAGAACTCATCAATTAGACACTCTGCAGCTAAAGCCGTCTGGCAATTTTGGCTGAGGGAAGGGGAGGATGGTATTTAAATTCATGAGGGGTAGGCAATTAGGCCAACTGCATTGCCAAATTGACAGGACATATCAAAAACAGTGTTGGCAACAGACTCGGATTGGGGGAACATTAAGTAGGAATCATCGGTGCCTCATTAAAACTAAACCACACTCCGCTTATCCCAATTCAACTTCAATGAGAATTACCCAGAGGTGGAACCATGGCAATAATTTGGCACTCTGGCTGGTAACAGTAAATTGTGGACTTACCCACCTCTGCAGCCAAGCAAACATTTGGTCTCATACGTACAGAACTGAAAACAGTGCCTAATTTTGCCTTTTTGCTAATTTAAGAATTTAATATCCCTTAGCTGCACATTGTTAGTCATACAGATTGCGAATATGTGTCCTCAGAAGATTATGGTTTCACAGCTTAAATTTACCTGTTAAAATATAACAACACAGCTAATATATACGTGTATTGAAATTGAATCTCTTTTTCAAAATAATTATGTTTCATTCATATATGAATATGTGCATTTACTAGTGCATGTGGAGGTCAAACAGTCTGACTAAGAGGCAATGTTCTTTAAATAGCAGGTATTAGCAGCTTAGTATGACAAAGTCTTTACAAATTCCTGAAGGTTATGGCAGCAGCTTCATTGGCATAATCATGAGCACTATGGTGGACAATTAAAAAGCATCTGCAACAACAGACACAGTGGAAAAATAGCACACAGCGGGCTAACCCATGCACAGTGGGCTAACCCAACAATAGAGAGTGCTGCATTGGGAAACTGGAGCAATATCACTCAAGATGCAAGGTCCAGTTGAACAAAAAATGCTGCACCAACATAGTGGATTTCATGCTATTCGATCTGTACGGTATGGAAGATCAATTTAAAAACCTGCAGATAGTAACTTGTACAGCTCAAATTAATATCGCAAATTATTAGCATTGCAGGCAGAAAAATGATACTAACTCCCGTCTTTTTAATCTAGCAATATATATATAAAGTGGAGGGTGTTCATATCATCTAAGACAGTTAACATTTCATGAGAAGTTTTGATACACTGGGAGAATGTGAACAAAGCTCATATGTAATATCAGCCTTTGCTTTTAATTCAGTACCTTCTGACTTATTCATTCACTTGCTCCGACAGGCATTCACAGCAACACAATTCAATGGAATAGCTCCATGTAAGCTCTGTTTCAAGGGATGTCTTATCTCCAGCATTCTAAAAGAAAAGAAAGACTTGCATTATATTGCACCTTTCATGACCACGGGATATTCCAAAGTACATTATAGCCAATTAAGAACTTAAGAACTAGGAGCAGGCATAGGCAATTCAGCCTCTCAAGCCTGCTTCGCCAATTAAGCACTTTTGAAGAGCCGGTACTGCTGTAATGTAGGAAATGTGGCTGCCAATTTGCACAGAGAAAGATCCCATAAACAGCAATGTAATAATAACTAAGTAATCTATTTTTGTGATGGTGTTTGAAGGATGCATATTGACCAAGGCACAGGCAATTCTTCTTTGAAATAGTGTTATAGGGTACATAAATCTGGGCTGATGGTTTCTTTGTCTCCCACCAAGCACCACCAATTTAAGTCAGAGAACCATTGGAAGCTTTGAACTTTTCTCTTTAGCAGCTGGAGCATCCAAAACAGATCTTTGCCGAGCATGTCTATTTCACGCCGAATCTTGACATGCGAATGCGATAGTAAAGGGGGAAATGCTGATAAAGTTGGGCAGGCAACTCATTAATTCAATTTAAATGCAAGCTGTTGTGCCCATTGCACTCACTTTGGGTGTGAATTGGATCAAAGCCATTTTCAGGCCTCAGTAAAGTGGGCATCTGCGCAAACGTGGGTGCGGTTTGCATTAATGGCCTCACACCCAACTTTATCACATTTTCGCGCCCGAAAACGGGCATGACGCAATGGTAAAGTCAGGCCCTATGTCTCAAGTTATGTGGAACTTGAATCCATAAGCTGAGAGGCAAAACTGCTTATCAGCTGAGTCAGACTTTAGTTTTGCTCCTTCCATTGTCTAATAGAAATGGATGAAGCCTAATATCTCCCCTCAATCAAGCATTTTGCAGTACCCTCCACCATTCATTCCTACATTGGCACGCAGCAGCAAAGATTTTCTCCATGGAATCAAGAAATGGGAGTATCAGGTAAAGCACAAGTGTGAGTAAGTGTTAACAAGTGCATACATTTCTAAGGTAGCCGTAACTAATATTTTTGTTGTGATTGTTTATTTGACTGTGCCATACCTTTAGTTACATTATCTTAAAGGGGAGAACATCTGAAGTATTCTGTGGTTCCTTTTGATTGTTGTGTGGCCATGCGCATGCAATTTATAAAAAATATTGGTGGCATCTCGCTGTCTGTGGACCAGTTTGAGTTTAAGCTGCTGAGGTCAAGGAGATTGACACTACAGAATCTGTTTATAAAAACAGTTTCCAGCTCAAGATCATTTGTTTCTATAACCGTTTGGTCTGCAGTATCTATGGAGGATTCCATAACCCACAACTGTGCAGTGCTGCAAAACTGCTGATCTACTGTGGACAACATGGCCACTCCAAATCTTCCTGTAAGAAAGACCCTCATGGACAAGGTGCTAACTTCCAATGCGACTTCCATATCAAATGCAATGACTAGAGTTCTAGATACCATGTATCTTAATCTAGAACAGTCTTTCTGTGTTCCGATAACTGTCATGTTCTGATTAGTCAAGGCTTATGTATCACTGCTTCAATTAGTCTTGTTATTTCATCAGTCGGTACTTTCATTCATTAATTAATGCAGTCAGAACTCTGAGTATACTTCGATCTGCATATCCTTAATCCATAAACGGTCCATTGTTAACTCTTTCCTGCATAAACATTTGCTGAATTTGCCAACCACCACATTCATTTGATTTGCACCGAAGTCCATTATCCATACATTTCCAACAAAGCATATCTTGTTTTTCCCATTATATTTTGACCACAACCAATGGCATAGTTCACACATCTATCCCCTACTTCCCTTTCGTATTCATTTTATCAATCCTTGTTGAAATGTGGTTATGGTTGATTTAAGTCATGCAGGCAGTATTTATTTGGTCAAGTATGCAACTAAAATTATATTCCCATCTACCATGAGCTTATACAAAATACACATAAAAGAAATCATAGCACCATTAAAGTACAAAAAGTATAAAAGATACAAGAAGTGTAAAAAGGTTTGCATTTCCTGCAGTTTGTGATAAGCAGCAGAAACAACATTGTCCCTACACTGAAATAGCTGCACTAAAAAAATCCCAATAAAGACTTTTCCACACTACAATTCTATTGTCATTTTCAGTGGGCGAATCAGGTTGATACAATAACACAAAGTTGGACCCGGAGCAGAACTCTAGGAAGGACAATGACTTCTTGGCACTGCTTTCACCTGCACCAAGCACCAGTGTAGAAGCAATCATCCCAGTGGGATATGTTGGTGTACAGGCTTCTTGGATATTGATATTGCTGAGGATTGTCAGAGAATACAATAGGATATAGGTAGATTGGAGACTTGGGCACAGAAATGGCAGATGGAGTTTAACCCACACAAACGGTGATGCACTTTGGAGGGTCAAATTTAGGTGTGAATTATACTGTAAATGACAGAGCTCTTAGGAACATTAACATACAGAGCATGCAGCCACAGTTGCCTAAAAGTGGCAACACAGGTGGCCAAGGTGTGTAAGAAGGCATATGGCATGCTTGCCTTCATCAGTCAAGGCATTGAGTATAAGAATTGGGAAACCATGTTGCAGCTATATAAAACCTTGGTTAGGCTGCGTTTGGACTATTGCATGCAGTTCTGGTCGCCACACTACCAGAAGGATGTGGAAGCTTTGGAGAAAGTGAAAAGAAGGTTCACCAGAATGTTGCCTGGTCTCAAGGGTGTTGGCTATGAGATGAGGTTGAATAAATTAGGATTGTTTTCACTAGAAAGATGGAGGCTGAGGGGAGACCTGATAGAGGTCTACAAAATTATGAGAGGGATAGACAAGATGGATAGTCAGAGGCTTTTTCCAAGGGTGGAAGTGTCAATTACAAGGGGGCACAGGTTCAAGGTGAGAAGGAGAAAGTTTAAGGGAGATGTGCGGGGGAAGTTTTTCAAGCAGAAAGTGGTGGGTGCCTGAAATGTGCCACTAGAGTATGTGGTGGAAGCAGGCATCTTAGCAACATTTAAGAGGCATACGGATGGATATATAAATAGGGAGCAAATAGACGGATACGGACCAAGTAAGCAGAAGATTTTTTTTTAGTTAGGATATCATGATCAGTATAGTCTTGGAGGGCTGAAAGTCCTGTTCCTGTGCTGTACTTTTCTGTGTTCTTTGTTCTCCTTGTTATGTCACCTGGGGACACACTGAGAAGAAGTAGGACACGGAAAGTTGAAAAGATAGAGTAACTCTGAATTGGCACGGGTGAAGGAATACAGATGTAGTCATGGAGACTATGGGGGCAATTTTACCCATATGTCATGCCAGTCAACGGGCGTGGCAAGCTAGTAAGATTGCAAAAGAAGCGGAAAACTGGGTTTGTGCCTGGTTTTATCACCTCTCGCAATATTACTGGCTCTGAATTGCTGGCATAATCAGTGACCTGGATGTCTTTGATATTGCCCTGAACTTGGGGCATCCTAACAATGACAAAGAAACCTTCAGCCCAGGAATCTATGTGGGCCTGGTCCACATTGAAAGTGATGAAACCTGTTTCCCAGGCAGACAGGGCATCTCAGACCTGTGGGTTAAGATTTGGGAGATGCCACTCAGGTCTTCACTCAAGCCCTGGAAAAGTCCAGTGGCAAAAAAGTTAAGTTCTGCCATGACCTTCATGGCCACTGGGAAAAGTGTCCTCCTCTTCCCTTTGGTGTCAGGTCTGCCAGAACTTGCACAGGAGCCACAGTGTCTCCTGGCGCAGTCACAGCTGTCAGCAGAGACTCATGTTTTCTGACACTTTGTGAAATAAGCAGTACTGCTGTGCACACATGACCTTTGGTAGCACTGCCTTTGAATCCCTTCCTCATCCTCATGGCTGTATGGCGCCTGAACCTCAGCAGCAACCCTTGATCTTCAGCTATTTGCTCAGTGGTGCTGGGTCAGGCCTGGACTGACCCTGCGCTCTCTTCACTGCAACTTGCCTGGCAAAATTTATGGTCATTCTGTGACTAGATAGAGAAGGAAAGAGAGGGTGAGTCAGCAAGGCTATCCATCCCTGGACCCTCAGTTCCTCCCTACTCTCCCTGTCATCTGTATATAAACCAGTCCAACCCTTACCATTCCCACCTCCCTGTATAACCTTGAGGGGCTGCTGCCCTTATCAGCTGGCTGTACAGACACAGATAAGCCCATTGCCCTTTATTTTCATCAATGGTCTCTGAACCAGGGGAAGCCCTTCCACACCTGCATAGCAGCGGAACACCTCATTTTCTGGTGGAAGTGGATACCACTCTGTGGCTCCATGTCTACTGCATCTATCAATGATGTCATGTGGTCCATGGTGTGAGGCACCAGTCAAGACCTCACAATGTGATGTGGATGTTGACATAGCTACACTATCAATGACGATGGACAATTAATAGGAAGATCAAGTCCAGCTGGAATTTGAGAGGACACAGGGGCTATCAGAGATGAACAAGAAGGATGCTCAGACTTGAACGATCCAAACTTCTCACTTCTGCTAGAGGCTTCACAGGCAAGGATAAAAAGACTGAGCATCCAGGAAGGCTCAGACATTTGGGAACAACATTCTATGGATACAAGGACCAGAATAAATGGCAGTATTTAAAAGAGGAATCACTTCATGGTCAATGAGGCATGGGATGATTGTGTCAATAATGCAGCTTTGATCTCCCCTGCAGCTGTCAGTCAATAAGCTTTTAGCACTTATGCTCCTTGCCCTGTGTAAAGCAAGCCAGCTAATATCCTTTTTGATGTAGTTTGGCCTGTAAGTGAAACAGTTTTATCACACTCTATGGAGCAGAAGGTGATTATTTGAACAAAATCTGATGAGCAAGGGAAACTGATGCCTTCCTGTCAATCAAAAGGAGTTTGAAGACCTCTGGTAACAGCTGTGGCTTCTGAAATTAATAAGACCAACAAACAATGTGAATGGAGCACAGTTTTAATTTAGAAGGCTTACAGATGTTCAGGGACATGCATTTCCATCTAAACAGGAACTAAAAAATCTAACACCGCAGACAGGGAACATTGATATCAATGTTAAAGAACTTAAAATTCAAATCTCAGCAGAAACTTCCTACCACCCCATGGCAACATGAAAGAATCCAGCTGTTGAATGCCCCAATCCAGGGTAAATCTCTTGAGGTTAAACCCTTTCCCTCAGAACTTGCCTTCCCCACCCCAACCTCCCTATAATAGGCCCCATCTACACCTCTAGGTTTTTTTATCTCCTTGCTCCCCAATGGAGCCCATGCCGCCTGGCCCACGCTTTTAAAGGGCAGCACCAATTGACACCCACAGGACTTCAGCAAAGAAGGTTGAAGCATTGCAAGTGGTGGTTGAGTTGGGGTTCCAGCTTGCTAATTAAATACAAATAGGCAAGCATGCATAATTAGTAGTTCTAGTCCACTCTGGAACTGGATGACATGGTGGCACAGTGGTTAGCACTGCTGCTTCAATGCCAGGGACCTTGGTTCGATTCCGGCCTTGGGTGAATGTCTGTATGGAGTTTGCATGTTCTCCCCATGTCTGCACAGGTTTCCTTTGGGTGCTTTGGTTTCCTCCCACAGTCCAAAGATGTACATATTAGGCAGGTTGGCCATGATCAATGTGTGATGTTCAGGAGCAGGATGCAGAGAATGGGCCATAAGTGCTCTTTCAGAGAGCCACTACAGACTCAATGGGCAGAATGGCCTCTTTCTGCATTATAAGGCTTCTATGGTCTCTATGGAGACCTCAGTGTTACTGATGAATCTATCAGACTTATTGCAATCTAAGGAAGATCTCACTTGAGTAAAAAGCAGTACAGCTGGTGAGACAAACAGACATCCAGAAACAGAGGTGAAAAAAACCCCTAGCTCAGGAATCCTCCTATGACTGTACAGTTCCTTATGCCCAGGAACATTAAAAAAAGCATCAGAAAAGAAGGTACAATTGGAGGGAAAGGATAAGATACCATAAATTCTCACCAGCGCATTGGCGACAAGACCCACAGGTACAAATACTCGCCTGCAAATATTGCAGAACAATTTCTCTTCTGAAGGATTGGCCATTTTGGAAAGATGTGCTGAAGTAAAACTTCTACCTTCACAGGTTTCAACAATCTTCACGTATTAGGCTATTAATGAAGTTGAACAATTTCTGCCAGAAGAGGAACAAAAATATATCCTGCAAGAAAATGTTGGAATATATCAGCAGTCAGACAGCATCTGTGGAGAGAGAACAGAGCTAAAATCTGGATGACTCTTTGTCAGATTTCCTGAGAAATCACTCATAATGAGTCTGCAATGAAAAAATTAGACTAGAAAAAATGGGAATGAAAGTGCCACTCATCAGTGCAAGCAGAAGTTTAAAATCTGGTGACAGAATATCATACTCAAATATAGCATTCATCCAACAGTAGTGACCTTCCAGAAACTTATCCATCCAGCAAAAGTGGTCATTATGGATGATAATACTTAAAGAAGTCAAAAACTGGACATGGAACCAAGCCATACAAAGTGCATCCTTTTCACATGGGAAGAAAGAGAACTTATTATTAAATCAGGTCTGTTAGATTTTGAGGGAAACCAAGATATTGATCAGATTGATTCCTCACAACTTCCCATTCTACCCAAAGAATTACTTCCAGGGTAGAAGTCCGGGCTGTTTGGGAGCTCAAGAAAGAGAGACTGTGAGGCATCATTCCAGAAGTAGGAAAGGATAGAAAACTCAAAGGAAAGAGGCAAAGTCAAGAAGCAAGCTTAGAGAGCAGACGAAACACAACCTGAAAAATCAAATGGAAAGGAAATGTGAATTGAGAAAAGTATACCAGTAAAGAAGAAACAGATCAAGTTCAGATCCAAAAGTTGGCAGAGGGAAAGAAGGACTGAAAGTCCAGACAGAGGACAATCAACAGAGATCTTATTGCATAGAAACCAGAGGAATCTTAATTGTATTCATCAAATTCAGCAGTCGGTCATATATCTGGAAGACCCAGACATTGGCTGGCACTACATTGTGCAAACTCACAAGAAGATGGGAAGTAATTACAAAAGACATTTGGGATAGTAACCCCCCCGCCCCCAAGTCCAAGAGAGTGAGGACACTTTTTATATCATCAGTATGAGCTCTATTGAGACTTAGCTCCTTGAGTTGGAAAGGCAGTGTTCAACGTACTGCACCACCAGTATTTTTTAATTCAATTTCCTTCGATGAAACTCATTTTCGTTTCCTCATTATTTTCCTTCTTCTCAGTGCCAAGATTCAGTGACCTAAATAGAAAATGAGTACTTGACTAAAACCAATACTAGTATTAATTCAGACATCCATTTTAAGGCATGATTCCAATTAAACAGCCCACATACTTTGACTCATGCTCATTAACAGTCGAGTTTTGGTTTGTGTAGTAAATGTTTTATTCATGCTATTCATTCCTCTGTAATAACCATAGTGATGTACAAACAGAGCTTACAGTAATGAGACACACATGTCATGACTGTTATTGCGGTTATCCATGCAAACATTTATTAGTTTTCAGTAACACTTGATTCCCATCCCACCCTATCAGACCACCAACATTGACTCTGTATTTTCAAAAAAATTCTGGATATTGTTGGTCCAAACACATTAACAAACATCTGACAGTAGATTTTTGGGCTCTGCATCCAAAATAATGCCTTTTCTTTCATATTATGTACAAGATCACTTTCAGAAGCTGGTGGTTAAGGTGCAATCTCATTACCTAACATTCTAGCTTATCTGCTGTAAAATGTAGCTTTGTTGGCAGGTGCACAGAGATGCTGCCATGCCTTGCCATTGGTAAGAGGCTGAAACAGCAGTGTAGTACAGTTGTTATTACATAATTGAGGTCTTATATCTGGAAAAACATGAGGAAACTACATTGTTTCTGTGGCTGCATTCCAAGAGAGCATGCAGTCAAGCTGTTGCAAAGCCTAGAGCAAAAGATATTCCCTAGCACATACATTTGAAACTCTACTTATTGTTAAGCATATTTATGTTGAGTCAGGACAAAGCCTGGCTGGTTTTGTGGATCTCCAGCTGAATCCCATTTAGCAAACAGCTATAAACACTGATATATTTAGTCCAATTTAGTTTTGTTGTAAAATCTCCCATCAAAGTTTGCTATGGAATGGTAAGAAACAAGTTCATGTACCATGAGAATCTATGCTTGGCTAATTCACTGGAGTCATGAACAAAGCATTGTTTAGGCATTTTTCCAAAAGGAAAGATAGAAAATCAATGGATGAGTCACTGGAATCCACTTTCCATACCTCCTAGAGGTTGGCTGAAGAGATATACCAGCAATCTTAGATCCTGCTACCTCTGAGCAAATTATTTGCCTGCCTTCTCCCCTCTATGGGTCATGAATGGAATATGAAACAAGGGCAGGAGTAGAGAAGGAAAATACATTTTAAAACGGGATGAACTGAACTCCCACTGCTTAGTCCTTTGGTTGTTTGGGCTACAAAACAGGTGATTTGTATTTGACAGTCTAAATAGCTGATGTGATCTCCTGTTGTTTCTGCCAGTTTAAAAAAAAAATCGGTATATGCCTCAGGCAGGTAATTTAACACTTCCCATTGCATGAACTCAGTAGGGTCAGACCTAAGTATGAACCTTGGGGAATTGTACTGAGTTCAGGCTGTTGTGGTCTACATTGAATCCAATCTGTATGAGGCTGCATATCCAAACCAAGTATAAATGAGAAGTAGCTACCTCACTAGACATAGGGATGATTTTCCAACCTCACCAAGCCTGGCACAGATTGCGCCGAACCCGGGGAATAGCGCGCGGGTCTAAAAATTGGTTTTGCACCTGGTGCCAAACAGTTTGTGATTCTCCCAGCTCCTTTCTAATGGCGCAAACTGGATCATGCCAGAAAGGCCATGAGGCCTATTAGCATATTTAAAGTCGTGTTTAAATATTAATAGCCTGTTCAAGTCCCAGTGCACTGAATTCTCTGGCTTTCAGGAACGGAGCAATAACGGCAACAATCACTACTCTGCTGGTATCCACCAGCAGAGATCTGGTGTAGTGGTCAGGCCGGGGGTCTCAGAGGCCACTGAAGTCCTGAGGTGATTGGGAGCACGGCCGAGCGCTGCCCATCAGGCAGTACCCATCTGTCAGCGTCCACCAGACACCCTAACAGTGCCAACCAGACATCCAGACAGTAGCCACCAGTGCTACTTGGGCAATACCAGTGTGCCTGGGCAATGCCAAGAGGGGCCTGAGTGGGGCTTATGACGGGAGGGGTCTATGCAGGGAGGACAATGCAGGGAGGCTACGAGGGAGGACTATGTGGGGGGGGGTCATGCATGGGTGGATCATGATGGGGGGGGGCATATTAGGGGTCGGGATGGGGAAATTCCGGCCTTAGTTTTATTTGGGGGAGAATTCTGTCCATATTTGTCCTTCTCAGCTTCCCCACAAGGCAACCAGAAGGGGTGGGGGGGGGGCGGGGGGGTGGGGGGGCAGTGGTGGAGGGAGTATGGATGTAATGTAACGCCCTACCAATGATTTGAAATGATACTTATCATGCCTCATCTGAAGAAAAAACATTTTCCTTTAAGAGTAATCTTTTGAAGAGGTAAGAAACAGGAAAACAGTTATGAAATGATTAACCAATAAGATATGCTGAACAAATTCCAAATACTTTATTATAAATATTTTACAAATGCTAATTACCTTAAACAGAATTGAATTCAGGTCATTACATTCTGAGATGTGGAAAACAATGTTATCCTGGTCCTGTGTACTGATGTGAAAGCTCTTCGATTAAATTTAATTTTGAAAAACTTATCTTATGTTTAGAGAGTATTATAAAATATCAAGAAAGCTAATTAATTTTTTGATGAATAATATTAATATTATAGGAATACCATGATTTCCACAAGAGAGAATGTGAATCTCCTGTACTTGCATTCATTTGAAATTGAATTAAGTCCCAGAGGATATTATGAATAATATTGTCTTCTACATAGCAACAACATAAAGTAGAAAAACAGAACTAGGAAATGTATTAATTTTTAAATATGGTTAAATAAATACCATATTTATTGTTTTTTTTCTTTGTTAACCAAAGCCTAGCAAGTTGGAAAACAAATCTAATTGCCTATTTTGTCTTATTTGACTTGAGAATGTCTACTGTGCACATTCACTCAGTTCAATAAACCAGACTGTCCATGCGAAGTATTTCCCTGCACATGTTCATTCCCCACTGACAGGGTCCCACATGCATATCCAAACTAACAAGTGCACAATTTACAGAAGCTTTTCACTGAAAATGCAGATTAATTAAAAGACAAAGAAAAGTCCCAGACTCCCTTGCTTCTTCCCTCTTTCCAGCTGTTCTCTCTTCACTTGGCTGCACTCTCTGCATTTAATTTAGGAAGCTTCTCTAAGCCAACTCCTGCGCACCAACAGATCCAGAAAATCACATGTAATTCTTTCCATAGGCCACCAGAAGGGGGAATAATAGTCGATTTTGAGGACTTCTCAGCTCTTGTTTATAATGATGAGCCAAATAGACTCTAACATCTGCTCAAATTCCGCTTGAATTGTTGATATGAACTTGGGGGCAAAACTTGACCTCCTCTTGGGAAATAAGGAAAGGTATTAGTATTAGGCAGAAGTATTAGTGAAGCATAAGTGTTAGTGGGGCATCACTTTGGGACCAGTGACCATAATTCCATTAGTTTCAAGATAGCTTTGAGAATTATGGGTTTGGCCCAAAAGTTAAAATTCTAAATTGGAGCAAGGCCAATTTTGATGATAAAAGACAGGTACTTTTGGAAATTAATTGGGGGAGTCTGTTGGCAGGCAAAGGGATGGCTGATAAGTGGGAGGCTTTCAAATGTGTGTTAACCAGTGTTCTGGGTAAGCACATTCCTTTTAGAGTGAAGGGCAAGGCTGGTAGATGTAGGGAACCCTGGATGACTTGGCATATTGAGGCCCTGGTCAAAAAGGAGGCATATGACATCAAAAGAGAAAACACTGGAAGATCTCAGCAGATCTGGCAGCATCTGTAAGAAGAGAAAAGAGCTGACCTTTCGAGTCCAGATGACCCTTTGTCTATGATAAAGGGTCATCTGGACTTGAAACATCAACTCTTTTCTTACAGATGCTGCCAGATCTGCTGAGATTTTCCAGCGTTTTTTTTGGTTTCAGATTCCAGCAGCCACAGTAATTTGCTTTTATTTATGAGGCTGGGATCAAGTGGATCCGTTGAAGAGTATAGAGGTTGTCGGAGTAGAGCTAAGAGAAAAATCAATAGGGCACATGAGATTGCTTTGGCAGATATGGTAAAGGAGAATCCAAAGAGCTTCTACAAATACATAAAGGGCAAAAGGATAATTAGGGAGAGAGTAGGGCCTTTTAAGGATCAATAAGGTCATCTATGTGCGGACTCACAAGAGATGGGTGAGATCCTAAATGAATACTTCTCATTGGTATTTACGATTGAGAAAGGCATGGATGTTAGGGAACTTGGGGAAATAAATAGTGATGTCTTGAAGAGTGTACATATTACAGAGAAGGAGGTGCTGGAAATCTTAAAGCGCATCAAAGTAGATAAATCACCGGGACCTGATGAATTGTATCCCAGGACATTGTGGGAGGCAAGGGAGGAAAGCATGGGTCCCTAAGCAGAGATATTTGAATCACTGACAGCCATAGGTGAGGTGCCTGAAGATTGGAGGATAGCAAATATTGTGGCTTTAAGAAGGGCTGCAGGGAAAAGCCCAGGAAGTACAGACTGGTGAGCTTAACGTCTGTCGTGGGTAAGTTGTTAGAAGGTTTTCTGATACAGGATCTGCAGGCATTGAGAGAGGCAAGGATTGATTAGCGACAGTCAGCATGGCTTTGTGAGTGAACATAAGAACATAAGAAATAGGAGCAGGAGTAGGCCATCTAGCCCTTCGAGCCTGCCCCGCCATTCAATAAGATCATGGCTGATCTGTTGTAGCTCAGTTCCACTTTCCCGCCCTCTCCCCATAACCCTTAATCCCCTCTCTTATCAAGAACCCATCAACCCGCTTCTTAAAAATATTTAGCGAGGCAGCCTCCACCACTTCAACGGGCAGAGAATTCCAGAGATTCACCACCCTTTGAGTGAAGAAGTTCCTCCTCAACTCCGTTCTAAACCGCCTCCCCTTTATCTTGAGGCTGTGCCCCCTAGTCCTACTGTCTTTTTTGAGCGGGAAGAGTCTCTCCACCTCTATCCTATCCATCCCATTCATCATCTTATACGTCTCAATGAGATCTCCCCTCATTCTTCTAAACTCTAACGAGTACAAGCCTAGTTTATTCAGCCTCTCCTCATAGCTCAATCCCCTCAACTCCGGTATCAGCCTAGTAAACCTCCTCTGCACTCCCTCCAGGGCCAAAATATCCTTGCGCAGGTGCGGCGCCCAAAACTGCACACAGTACTCCAGCTGCGGCCTCACCAATGCCCTATACAGCTGCAGCAAGACCTCCCTACTTTTATATTCAATCCCCCTCGCTATGAAGGCCAGCATCCCATTTGCCTTCCTGACCACCTGCTGCACCTGCAAGCTGGGTTTTTGCGACTCATGCACAAGGACCCCGAGGTCCCTCTGCACCGTCGCCTGCTGCAGTTTTTCGCCACGTAAGTAATAGTCCTTCCTACCATTCTTCCTACCAAAGTGGACCACCTCACACTTGCCAACATTAAATTCCATTTGCCATTTCCTGGCCCATTCGCCCAGCCTATCTAGATCCTTCTGCAGACTCTCCACACCCTCCGCACAATTTGCCTAGGCTGGGACTTTTTTCCCTGGAGCGTAGGGGGCTTAGGGGTGATCTTATAGAGGACTATAAAGTAATGAGAGCCATAGATAAGATAGTTAACACCTTTTCCCAAATATAGGGGAGTTTAAAACTAGAAGGCATAGATTTAAGGTGGGGGGAGAGATACAAAAGGGGAGTTTTTTTCACTCAGCTAATTAAGTTAAATTAATTTTATTAGTGTCACAAGTAGGCTTACATTAACACTACAATTAAGTTACTTAATCGTCACACTCCAGTGCCTGTTCGGGTACACTGAGGGAGAATTTAGCATGGCCAACGTAAGTAGTCAGCATGTTTTTTGGACTGTGTGAGGAAACCGGAGCACCCAAAGGAAACCCATGCAGACACAGGGAGAATGAGCAGACTTCAGACAGACTGTGATCCAAGCCAGGAATCGAATCCTGGTCCCTGGCGCTGTGAGGCAGCAGTGCTAATCTCTGCACTGCTATGCAGAGGGTGGTGAGTATCTGGAACGAGGTGTCCGAGGCAGTAGTAGAGATGGGTACAATTTTGTCTTACAAAACGTGTTTAAACAGTTACATGGGTAAAATGGGTACAGAGGGATCGGGGCCAAATGTGGACAATTGGGACTAGCTTAGTGGTAAAAACTGGATGACAGGATCAAGTTGGGCTGAAGGGCCTGTTTCCATGCTGGTAGAAGGAGGAAAGCCTGTGACTCTATGTCTGTGGGATGGTGTTTAACTTGGAACAAGAGATAGCTAGCTGTTACGGGTGTACTGCATTACATTGAAACCTTGCAACTGGTAAAAGTTATGCTAAATAATTGTTATATTTGAATTATATTCATAAATAAACCTTGTTTGATAAAAGCTTCCTAGTGGCTCACTTGAGTATGGTTTGAAACATATCTGGAGTAAAACACCTTATGCTCACCTATGCCAAAACCAAATGTAAAACTTAGGGTCTGTGCTAATTTCATAAAACACCTTGGAGTTTCTGGCCTTGGTCCTAACACTATAGCTAAAGTTGAAAACTAGTAGAGGTCCACAGGCAGTAGTTATCAGCATCACTGAGGGAAGAGCTGTAAGCTAGACAAAGTGATGTTAAATTTTCAGCAACTGAGCATCTCATCTGAGACAAAGATGCAGTGTTTTGGGTATAGTCCAGTGCAGAAGCCTAGTCCAGATGTCTTGAGATGTCCAGCAACTTAGAAGTTAGATTTGAGAAAAGATTCAATGCTCACTAAGGAAATAGGCTTAATCAGAGATTAGGAAGAGAGAGTTTAAATCTAGCAGTTAACTCTATTTGAGCTAGAGGAAATTAACCTGTGAAAGAGAGGTGATTGGCGGGAGTGGGGGCACGGTGGGAGGAGAAAAGATAATTAATGTCAGTGGATGGCTATGAGTGGAGATGCCTATCAAGCAGTTCTCTAGGGTGGTGCATGCTCAGGGGCTATCCACAGTGACTGAAAATCTCCTCATGTGATGCGACTCAAATTTTGTTTGATAACATTCAAAAAAAGCCTCACAGGGGAAGAAGAAGGAGCAGGAGGGCAAGGTCACCTTTACCCATACCTGATGAGGCCAGGCATTCCAAACCATGCCTCAAAGCTTTAGAAAGGATAAATCTTGAAGAGAAACAGCAGATTTGTCCAGTATCAATATTCTTTCCTTAGCCAGCACCATTAAAAGGAATACCTGATAATGCATTCAATTCTAAGAGTTGGACGTTACTTTATGTAGATTGTGTGTCACACCTGCTTATTAAAAAATCCAGAAATAATTGTTTTGAACTGTTTCTTGGAAGTGTAATGAAGACAATGATAGATGAAAGTCTAGCAGATGCAGATGCAGAAAGATGAGGGTGCTTGGCCCATTGTGTCAGTTGTCAACTTCATTTTAATATTTGTTGAGGCAATGTGGGCATCACTGTCTGGGCCAGCATGTATTGCCCATCCCTAACGGTCCTTGAACTGAATGGTTTGCTCGGCAATTTCAGAGGGCATTTAGCAATCAACCACATTACTGTGGGTCTGCCGTCACATGTAGGCCATCAGATAAGGGCAGCAGATTCCCTTCACAGTGAACCAGATGGATTTTTACGACAATTGTTTCATGGTCATTATTAGACTATTAATTCCAGATTTTTTTTTATTGAATTCAAATTTCACCAGCTGCTGTGGTGGGACTCCAACCTGGGTCCCAGAGCCTTATCCAGGGTCTCTGGATTCCTCATCTAATGGTAATACCACCATGCCACCACTTCTCCTTCATGTCATCTGTGTTCTGCCCAAAGTCTGGTCCTTGGCTCATTGTCTGCTGCTTCACCCTACGTTGTTTTCTTGGCAGTTTTTAAAATTGGTGGTGGTTTGCCTTTGTCTTCCACTCTCAGGGTAAGAGGAGGCCAGGCCCAATTCTACCTCAGCCAGAACAAGAATCTAACACCCAACCTTGGTGTTGTTCTGAACCACAGTAAGGAAATCAAGACTTATGGGGATAAGGTGAGAAAGTGGAGTTGAGGGTTATCATATCTGATTGGTTGTGACCTCATTGAAGGGAAGAGCAAACTCAATGGACTAAAAGGCTGACTTCTGATTTATTGTCACATGTATTAGAATAGTGAAAAGTATTGTTTCCTGCATGCAATACAGACAAGGCATACAATTGACAAGGAAAGGGGAGAGTGCAGAATGTAGTGTTACAGTCATAACTAAAGTGTAGAGAAAGATGAACTTACAATGAGGTACGTCCATTCAAAAATCTGAATGGAAAAAGCTGTTCGTGAGTCGGTGGTGTGTGACCTCAGAATTTTATATCCTTTTCCTGATGGAAGAAGGTGCTTCTATGCTCTAAGGTCACACACTAGCCATATAACCAATATTTTGGGTGTAGCCATCCAATTGGTCACACTCTATCCCCAGGGTACTGTAAAATTTTCATAAATTTGAAACAGTAAAAGCCACATCAGCACTAATGAAACCACATCAATCTGAACAATTGGTGGCAGAAAGGTGGTTGGCACTGTTGCTTCGCAGCACCACGGACTCAGGTTCAATTCCCACCTCTGGTCACTATCTGAAGTTTGCACATTCTCTCCATATCTGCATGGGTTTCCTCCCACACTCCAAAGATATGTGGGTCCGGTTGGCCAGCCATGCTAAATTGCTCCTTAGTGTTTCCCGACATTTCGGCTAGCGGAGTAAATACGTGGAGTTTGGTGGTGGTGGTGGTGGGGGGGGGGGGGGTGGCGGTTGGAGTAAGCCTGGGTAAGAGTTGGTTCAGGCTTAATGGGCCAAATGGCCTCCTTCTGCACCGTTGGGATTCTATGAATTGGGCGAGACTTTAACTCACTCCAAAACCCATTCAGTTGGAGTCACAGTTGCTGAATGTTTCCAGCATTTACTGTTTTAAATCAGAATGATAGGGAGTGGGATAGCTTGATCTTGGATTCGGACAGAGTACAACATCGAGGGCCGAACGGCCTGTACTGTTCTATGTTTCTATATAATCTCGGCTTTCCAGCAACTTCGCACCTAAGTTATTCCCTCCGGCTGTCCAGCGAATGTTCTGGACGCTCTCCGGCATCATCTCCTCGTCACCCCCCCCCGCCCCCGAACGGCCAGCTGATGAGAAGACGCTCACGCAGCAACACCCCCCACGCGTGCGCGCCGCCACAAACCGGACCCGCCCTCCTTTCAAGCTGATTGGACGAGGAGGAGACGAATCAGGTGGAAGAATCCGCGCTCCGGGGCACGATCCCCGTTTCTGATTGACGGAGAGGGATGTCAATCTCCGCCGCGCCCCTCCCCCGCCTTCCCTCACGTCAGCCGGTGCTCGGCCGTCGCTGTGGTATCGGCCGTAGCCAATGGCGAGGCTGGGAATGGCGTCGACAGGTTGCAGAGGCAAACACAAACTGCGGTTAGGCCGGCCGAGGCTGTGATTGAGCCGCTGCCCGAGGGAGGAGGCGGGGAAGCAGCCATCGCCAATGCCCCGTTAAACCTCTTCCAGCCCCCCTTCCCCCCCGCCCCGCTTTCGGACTTCTGACATTTGCTGTCACCTTTCCAGTCGGCTTAGGGAGGGTGCAAGTGGTGCCCGGCGGCGGGGGAAATTATGAGTGTGAACGGGAGGCGGGCGAGAGCTGGGGAAACGGCGGGAGAGGGACAAGGCCTCGGCGGGAGACCGAGACCATCGACTCAAGTGGCTGGCACAGGTGAGCGGTGGCAAAGCAATACACGAAAAAGTTAACAGGTACATAGATACAAACCCTGGCACGTGTGCAAGAAGTGAGTTTTCATTTAGGCTAGCAGCTTTCTTTTTTGAATCTGAAAGATTTGTCACTTGTAAGACAAACCATCACTTTCTTCCAAAACATGCCCATAAATATTTAATTGTTACAAAAACAGACAAGCGGACTTCTTTTAAGTTTTGTTATTTCTTGGAATAACCTGCTCTACAACAAAAACAGAAAATACTGGAAAATCTCAGCAGGTCGAACGGCATCTGTGGAGCCAACGTTTCGAGTCTAAACGATCCTTCAGAACGCACATACACATATATAAAATAATATGTGTATGCATATATAGAGAGAGGTTCCTTGGGTGATCGGGTGTGGGGAGGACAGTATATCTTGAGACAATACACATCTCTTTAACTTGTGCTGAACGCTCTCTCCACTCACATTGTCTGTACTTTTAAGACTTACTTACCTGTGAAGACTTGCATTCCAACCATTATTTGTAAATTGAATTTGTGTCTTTATATGCCCTGTTTGTGGCATACAAAGAACTCCCACTTACCTGACAAAGGAGCAGTGCTCCAAAAGCTAGTAGCTTGTGCTACCAAATAAACCTGTTGGACTTTAACGTGGTGTTGTGAGACTTCTTACTGTGTTTACCCTGTCCAACACCGGCAGCTCCACATAGTGTACACTGGGCATAAATGGACAGGATGGGGCCATGATGGGTCAGGGTGCTGAAGGGGAGACAAGGAGGTACTCTTCATCGGGGATTGGCAGGGGCGGTGATCGTCCGGGATTGGTACTGGGGCTGCGATCAACCGAGAGAGATATCAGGGCAGCGATCGGCCAGGGCGGATATCCGTGTGGAGGTCAGCCGGGGAGGCTAACGATCAGAGGGAGTGCAATGCCCAGGAGAATGAGGGGAGTGGTTGGTGGGAGCGACAGATTTCTGTGTTCTGTACACGCATACACAGAACACTGAGAGATCAACGCGCATGTGCAAAAGCTCCCCTTGCAGTCAGCAGCTGGCTTCCCAGGAAGAATTGACTCTGTCTGCTCTCTCTGCTGGCATGAGTCAAACTTTCTTCTGTTTTTGTCCTAAGTCTCTCCCGTTTTCACACTTATTTGGCACTTAGAGTTTTGTTGGTAAGACCGCCCCCGAAGTCTTCAAAAAAGTTTTTTGTGCAACATCTTCTGTCACAAATGGCTAGGAATGCATGCTGTTTAAAATATCGTGTTTTGCATGAATGATAAATTGAATGATTAAGGCTTGGGAGAAGTCACTATTGCTTCAACATTGTTTTGTTCATCATCTTAATCAAATTATGATCCTCAAACTGTCCATATTTATTATGCTAATACAATTTTTCAAAAAGGTTTGAGTATCTAATGATTCTCACTAATATTTTAGACAATTGGTAGTTTATTTTGAAACATACTGTGTATGTTTTTGGGAGTTCTCTGTGATTTCACCTTTTGTCTAGTCTATTTTCCAGCTCACTGCAAGTAACACAATATGCATGTGTGTATGCAGAATTACAATGCAATGTCTAATACAGCTTGGCATGAATCAGTTTTTTTTGTATTGCTTGGAGAAAAACATTTTGTCAAAGCTTTTCATCTTTCTGATCACAAGAAAAGTAACATCAGAGGAAACAACAACTTTATACTATATTAGAAGAGAGTGCTGATAGGTTGGCAAATGGACTGAGATAGAGATGTTGCTATGGAGAATGCACCAATTGATGGTGGCTGCCAGTTATCTGCCAAGCATTGTTTGAAATTTAAACCAGGCAGCTTAACACTGGTCAAGGCATTGCCCTGTGGAATGAACCAGCGAATGGTTATCATTTATTTTGTTTAACTGAACGTGTGTATACGTTCCTTCAAGGTCCTGTGTATTACTTCCAATAGCTTCCTATACTTGCAAATATACCACGCTGTGAGCCCAACTGACAGTCTTAAATTGGTTATTCAGCATAATTCTTAGCACACTGAAGATTAGTTCACAAATGTTGTCCATCTACTGCTAGACAATGTTCTGTGTTTTGCAAGCATGGGCTGGTTGAGTACAGACTATACTTTGTCCTTTGCTAATGACAGAAGGGACTTGCTGTTTGATAAGATCCACCAGTCTTTGGGATGCACAGTTCACATAACTAGCATCAGACTGGCACTGAAATTCATATACCAAATAACTCATTAGTGTGATAGAATGTCTTTTAGGCTTGATGGCAGCATCCTGTTAGTGATGAATACCATTTGTGTAACTATTGCATAATAATAACGTGAGACAGCTGGTTTCACATGTTACTCAAATGTTTGAGACATCTTGCCATTCCAGGGTAACCTGAGGTAGACTGGGCACTTTTCAGGGACAAAAGTGACAGTCTTAGGCCTATTCATGAATTTGCTCGATATACAGCACAAAATGATCTGATCGGGATAGCTGTTATCCTGCAGATGTCTTGAGCCCAGTTCAGCATCAAACTTGCATGATGAGCAAATGGCTTGGGCACTATTTACTGATAAGGCCAGTCTTCCAGCACATAGAGTTGTAGGAATCCCAACATGTGAACCGACCATTGAATGTAAGCTTATGGTAGACCGTGGAAGAGAACACCCAACTGATTTCTCAACTAGTCCATCAAGGAAAGAATTCATTTGACTGTTCCATTTCGAAGACATGAAATGGAATTATTATATCAGTGCTGTGGATTTATGGCAAATGTATCATCTACAGTTTGGAAAAATGCAAGAGGTAGGCGGTTGGGTGTTGTTCCATTGAAGACATGTTTCTCATGGAACCAAACAAGGTTGTATGCGAGAGCTGGACCTGGAGTGGATCCCCTGACAGCATCAACTGCTTGAGTATGCATGGCGTTGTTAAAGCTGAGCTTAACTGTGCAGGTTTAGTGGGAAAGACAGTTGATTGGCAATGGCAGACACTTCTGAAAATAGTTTATGACTCCCAACAAAGACATATCCTAAAGAGGAAGAATGATTCAGGAAGGGGATAAATCAATCATGGTTGAGGATAGTGTCAGTTTAAAAGAGAAAACATATCATGTGGCAAAAATTAATGGTAAGGGGAAATTTATAAATACCAACAAAAGGTGACCCAAAAAATCAAGAGGGAGAAGATAAACTATGAAGGTAAACTAGCAAGTAAAATAAGAATGGACAGCAAGAACTTCTTTAAATGTAGAAAAATGGAAGAGAGAGGCTAAAGTGAACGTGGGCCCCTTGGAGAATGAAACTGAAGAAGTAATAATGAGAAACTAGAAAATAGCAGAGGAGTTAAACAAATACTTTGTCTTCACAGTGGACGATACTAATATCGTTCCAAAAATATGAAATAATCAGTGGGAAAGAAGGGATTGGGGGGTGGGGGGGGAATACAATAACTACCACTTGAGAAAAGGTACCAGGAATACTAATAGGACCAAAGGCCAATAAGTCCCCTGGTCCTGATAGATTGCAACCTAGAATATTAAAGGAAATAGCTATAGTGATAATGGATGCACTGGTAGAAATCTTCCAAGAATCCTTAAATTCTAGAAAAGTCCCAGAGATTTGGAAAATTGCCATTGTTTAATGCCCTTATGCAGAAAGTAACCCTCATTATCTTCCAGTCTCCCTTCAAGGAAATAGTTCAAGAATCCACTAAGTAACATGGATGTGAACTATAGTGTAGCTCTCGACCACATCTCTTGTCCAATACAGGTTTTCATGTAATGGCAAAGAGGCATGCCTGCCATAACACTGGTGTAAATTGGAATGTTTCTCCCATTTACATTTTTAATTGTCTTGTGCGTGGCCTTAAAATAAACTTCAATATGCATACCTCAGTTTCAAAACATCAGTTCTTTAGATATGTTTCTTCTAGCTGTTGTGCTGAAATATTTGGAAGATCAAAGTGCTTTTTATCCCTTTACAGCTTGGTTTTGATGAAATGGGTCAAGCTGAAATTAACATCCATTAGAACTTTCAGGTAACAGTATGAATCAATATTTGGGACATATATTTTTCTATATTCTGATCAATATCTACCAGATGCCTCTCTGAGTAGGATTAAACTATAATACTGGATATACTGACACACATTACTGTTTTTCACTTGTTCGCCAATTGTTCAAGACAGCAGGCAGAGCCATTGGGTTTCCAAGGAAGATCTGCTGGGATGTCGATTAATAATTGAAAACTGAATATCAAGTGCAATCATAGTGAGAATAAATGATTGAGTAAGCCATTTATACAGCCATGTAATGATTCTAATTATTCATACCTGTGTTATTATTTAAACCTACACAATGACTGCCTTTAAGTCCAAGCAAATGCACCAAACATTTCTAAATGCTTGTATTATGGAAGAAAGTCAGCAGAATGTTCAATCCTATGTTATGGGTACACAAAAGTTTTATAGATGGTTTTAAAATATCACAAATATCATGTTGTGTCTGTTATAAAGGGATTTAAGCATCAGAGTAATGCTGAGATGCCTACTGCAGCATCTTTTCACAGCAGCAATATGTCTTCCTGTATTTTGGAAGTGTCCTCTGCATTTTCAGAATTTCCATGTTTCTCTTATTAGTCAAGATTTGATAACTCGAGTACTGTTTGGGATTAAAATGCATTCATGTACTAAGCCCATGGATTGAAAATTGGAGTGTTACAAGGATCAGGTCTTGGCTGGCAGTTGTTCACTATTTACATTAATGATTGGAGGGAGGAACATAATGTAAAGTTTCCAAATTTGCCAATGCTACTAAGATAGGTGGTAGGGCAGGTTGAGATGAGGATATTGTGATTCTGCAATGGAATCTAGATAGATTGGGTGACTGGATGAAAACCTGGCCAATGAAATTTAATATCGGGAAGTGTGAGATCATGCACTTTGGCAAGAGGAGTCAAAAGGCAAATTATTACCTAAATGAAGAGAGACTGCAGGTGAGTGAAGAGGGATCTTGGGGTTCTGTTGCATGAATCACAAAAACTAGCAAGCAGGTCCAACAAATAGTTCATAGAATCCCTACAATGCAGAATAAGGCCATTCGGCCCATCGAGTCTGTACCAACTCTCTGACAGAGTATCAGGCTCTCTTCCCCTGTCCTATCCCAATAACCCCACTTATTTGCCATGGCTAATCCATTGAATTTACACATTCTGGAACACTAGGAGGCAATTTGACAATGGCCAATCCACCTAACCTGCACAGCTTTGGACTGCGGGAAGAAACAAGAGTACCCAGAGGAAACCTCTGCTGACATGTGGAGAATGTGCAAACTCCTCCGAGTGCTCTGGTTTTGTCCCACAGTCCAAACATGGGTGGGCTAGATGCGTTGGCCATGCTAAATTGCTCCTTAGTGTCCCAGAATGCATAGGTCAGTGGGATTAGCGGGGTGAATGTGTGGATTACGGGGATAAGGCCTGGGTAGGATCGTTGTCCGTGCAGATTCAATGGACCAAATGGCCTCCTTCTGCACTGTAGGGCTTCCATGATGTTATGATTCCACACAGTCACCCAAGGCTGGAATTGAACCCGGGTCCCTGGTGCTATGAGGTAGCAGTACTAATCACTGTGCCACCACTAGGAAGACAAATGGCAAAGTAGGAGAGAAATTCAGAGCTGCAGAAAGTTGCTGAAAAAGCAGTGGTAAAAGAGGACAGTTTTGTTGCAATTGTACAGGGTGTTGGTGAGGCCTCACCTGAAATACTGCATACAGCTTTGGTCCCCTTAGCTCAAAAAGGATATAATAACTTTGGAGGCAGTCCAAAGGAGATTCAGTAGGCTAATTCCTGGGATGAGAGGGTTGCCCTATCAATAAATAGCTTGGCTCTGTATTCTTTAGAGTTTACAAGAGTGAGGGGTGACCTTTTTCAAACATAAGATCCAGAGGGGGCTTGATAGTGTGGATGGTGAGGTTTCTTTTACTAGTGAAGAATCTCGAACAAAAGGACATAATTACAAGATAAAAGGCCTGTCATTTAAAACTTGAGATATGTAAAAATCTCTTCTCGCAGAGGATAGTGAACCTCTGGAATTCTTTGCTACAAAAGAAAGTGGAGGCTGGATTGTTAGAAGTATTTAGAGTGGAGGTGGATAAATATTTTAAAAATCATGGAATAAAGGACTATGGGGAAATGACACAGAAAAGGAGTTGAGCCGAATTAATATCCTTCTAATAATGACATTGTACTGGAAGCACTGGACACATTGAGCTCATGACAAGTTTTCAGAAATGGAGCTGAGATTGAGTTTTGAAGAGTAGGAGAGAAGCCAAAGTTCAGAGCTGCAGGAAGTTGCTGAAAAAGCAGTGGTAAAAGAGATTAAACAATTGCATGTAAATCACTGAGGAGGTCAAAATGGCTGTTAATTTTTCTCTCCCAGCTCCTGTTGAAGTGAAATATGACAAAACAGCCTCAAGATAAGGGGGAGGCGGTTTAGAATGGAGTTGAGGAGGAACTTCTTCACTCAAAGGGTGGTGAATCTCTGGAATTCTCTGCCCGTTGAAGTGATGGAGGCTGCCTCGCTAAATATTTTTAAGAAGCGGGTTGATGGGTTCTTGATAAGAGAGGGGATTAAGGGTTATGGGGAGAGGGCGGGAAAGTGGAACTGAGCCACGACAGATCAGCCATGATCTTATTGAATGGCGGGGCAGGCTCGAAGGGCTAGATGGCCTACTCCTGCTCCTATTTCTTATGTTCTTATTTGGCACAAATGGTAGATTTTCTACTTGCAATGAAAAATCTATGAGATTGCAAAATAATTAATTAACAAACCTGAACCAATACAAGTAGCAACACTTAATTCTGTTGAGGAGAGACTGCTACAAATTGTATTCCACTAAGTCTTGCTGAACAGTGAATAAATTTTAAAAGCAATGAATGCATGCTTTGAACCCCAAGTGAACATAACTTATGAATCCTATGTATTTAACATTAGGTCTCAAGGCAAAGAAGAGACTTTTGATCAGTACGTGACTGCAGAACCTTGATCATGCAACAAAAAATGATTTCATTAAATATAACATTGTCTTGGGCATAAAAAAAATCTTAGTGAGACCAAATATACCGAGAGTAACTTAGCCTCATGAAAGTAACTGACGTGTTCATAAATACACTGGTTGCAAAACATCAAGAGAACTTATGGCAGAACAGATCAGGCTTTGCATGATGCCGATAGACATTCCAAGCTGAAAGGGCAGGACAATCATGGGCAAAGGGCAGATTGCAAATACTGCGAAGGACATCTCACAACGGAAAAGAAGGCTTGTTCAGCTTAGTTTCCCAGTTGTTAGTTATTCTAACTGCAAAAAGCTGAATCACTTTGCACACGTTTGTTTGGATAGAAAGTAACAAAAACAAGCCTATACAAATGGCCAGTGGAAGATATCAGCGCAACAATTTGGCTCTGTAACGTCTATAGGTGATAAATGCTTTGCGATTGTTAGAATGAAGACTGTAGGCATATGGGAACAACTAAGGAAGCTGTTTCTTTACTGCAAGTGGCCGATCAGAAAAATAGGATCTCATCAGCTGCACAGAGTATAGAACAAACATAACTTCTAGAGGTCCACCGGGCACAACAACAGAAAAGGAACAACAACAATTGCCATGGCAACAAAAGATGCAGTAAGTAGTCTCACAACACCAGGTTAAAGTCCAACAGGTTTATTTGGTAGCAAATGCCACTAGCTTTTGGGGCTCTGCCCCTTCGTCAGGTGATGGGGGAGTTCTGATCACAAACGGGTCATATAAAGACACACACTTTTATGTCTTTATATGCCCTACTTGTGATCAGAACTCCCCACTCACCTGGCGAAGTGGCAGAACCCTGAAAGCTAGTGGCTTTTGCCACCAAATAAACCTGTTTGACTTTAACCAGGTGTTGTGAGATTTCTTACTGTGTTTACCCCAGTCCAACACAGGCATCTCCACATCATAACAAAAGATGCCACAAAAATGACATTTTTCAGAGAGGGAATGTTACCCAGATGAACAATATACACATGTACCATTAAGACCACAATTTAATGTGCACCTGCACAATTTAATAACTTTGTATGTGGTGCGTGTGCAGAGATTGACAAGAATAATAAATAATTTGTTGATGCATGAGAATGGTGGATGTTTAGTAGATAACTCATGTTAGGAAATAAAGATAGTATAAGTAATTTGTATTTGCACTGTGAGTTAGGAATAAAATATAATTTTAAGTAAGTTTAATTTGTATTTCTATATTTGTATGCTAAGGGAGAGTTAAAACTTCAGTTTAGCTTCATGTTAAACAAAGATGCCCATAGGCATTTGGTTTCACTTTAAACTTTGCCTGCATTATAGCTGAAGTTTTATGATGTAAAAACAATTACAGATATAAAAAAATGAAGCTGTAGCTCAGCAGCCAGAAGTTCAAACTGAAAAGTGGAAGCATTTGAGTTCAGTTGGAACCAGTTAACCCAGAAGCAAGAAGCTTTCCACAGAAAGCTTGAGTCGGAGGGAATGGGGGAGCTCCTGAATGAATACTTTGCATCGGTATTCATGAAGGAGAGGGGTTCGGAATCGTGCGGTCTCTTGGAGGGAGCGGAGGTTCAGTTGCAGGATATAGTTATTACGAGAGAGGAAGTGCTAGGGCTTTTAGGTAGCGTAAGGACGGATAAAGCTCCGGGGCCTGATGGTATTTATCCCAGGCTGCTTAGGGAGGCGAAAGATGAAATTGCTGGGCCCCTGGCGCACATCTTTGTCTCTTCTTTGGACACAGGTGAGGTCCCAGAAGACTGGAGGGTAGCAAATGTGGTCCCGTTGTTCAAAAAAGGTAGCAGGGATAACCCTGGGAATTATAGACCGGTGAGTTTGATGTCGGTGGTAGGGAAGTTAATGGAAAAAATACTTAGGGGTAGGATGTATGAGCATTTGGAGCGTTGCGATCTGATTAGGGATACGCAACATGGCTTTGTTAGAGGGAGGTCTTGCCTTACGAATCTGGTGGAATTCTTTGAGGAGGTGACAAAAACGGTTGACGATGGGAGAGCCGTTGATGTCATCTATATGGATTTCAGTAAGGCATTTGACAAAGTCCCTCACGGTAGGCTGGTAGAAAAGGTTAAGGCGCGTGGGATACGAGGCCAGGTAGCTAGGTGGATTGAGAACTGGCTGGGAAATAGGAGACAGGGGGTAGTTGTGGAGGGGACCTTTTCGGGCTGGAGGCCAGTGACCAGTGGTGTGCCGCAGGGCTCAGTACTGGGACCTCTCCTCTTTGTAGTCTACATAAATGACTTGGAAGAGGGCGTAGGTGGTGTGATCAGCAAGTTTGCTGATGACACCAAGATGGCAGGGTTGGCGGGTACGGAACTGGATTGTCAGGTGATACAACAGGATATAGATAGGTTGGTGCAGTGGGCAGATAGGTGGCAGATGGCATTTAATCCTGACAAATGCGAGGTGATGCATTTTGGACGGAATAATGCAGAGAGCAGCTATGTGATAAAAGGTAGGCCGATTAGGAGTATAGACATACAGAGGGACCTGGGAGTGCAGGTTCACAAATCCATGAAGGTTGCGACACAAGTGGAGAAGGTTGTTAGGAAGGCTTATGGGATGTTAGCCTTTATAGGAAGGGGCATAGAGTATAAAAGCTGCCGTCTAATGCTTCAGTTGTACAGAACGTTGGTTAGACCGCATTTGGAGTACTGCGTCCAGTTCTGGTCACCTTACTACCGGAAGGACGTGGAGTCTCTGGAAAGGGTGCAGAGGAGGTTTACCAGGATGTTGCCTGGCATGGGGGGACTGGGTTACGAGGAGAGAAGAAACTGGGGCTATTCTCCTTGGAAAGACGGAGATTGAGAGGGGACATGATAGAAGTATATAAGATACTGAAGGGGATAGATAGAGTTAATAGTGAGAGACTGCTCCCTAGACTGGGTACGAACACAAGAGGTCATCATTTAAGGGTGAGGGGGGAGAGGTATAATTTGGAGGTGAGAAGAAGGTTCTTTACGCAGAGAGTTGTGGGGGTCTGGAACGCGCTACCGAGTAGGGTGGTGGAGGCAGGAACGCTGGACTCGTTTAAGATGCAGTTAGATAGGCACATGAGTGAAACGAGAATGGAGGGATATGGTAGGGGCTATTAAATAGGGTTAAACCTCGGGAGACACCGGAAGGGCAGGCTGTATGATTAATATTTTTTGTCTTTATTCCACAGGTGGAGGTCCACCTCGTGTCAAGCGAGGGGCATGCACACGGAGGGTCGTGCGTGGGCTGCTCTTGGAAGTCCAGGAGTGGCCTAGTACTTCATGTCGGTGTGTGTGCTTGATCCTGGACCGGTAGACGGGCGCCGCAACAGCTCAGTGACTAGCACTGCTGGCTGTGCAGACACATGGATTTGGGCCTGTGTCTGTGGGAGTTTGCGCATTCTCCCTGTGGTTGCGTGGGTTTCCTCCGGGCGCTCCGGTTTCCTCCCACACCCCAAAGATGTGCTCTTAGGCTAATCGGTTTTTACCAAATTGACACTATTTCTTCCCTGAATCTGACTGAGTAGGGTTCCAGTCGTAGACACGCAGGGTAGAATAGGTGTAGGGTGATGCGGCGGCGCGGGCTCGTTGGGCCGAAGGGCCTGTTTCCCGTGCTGGGTTGTTCTTTGTTCTTTGTAGAAACTGCCAGTACAGGCACGACAATGCAGAAGAACAGAAAACACGTCCCAGAAGCTAAAGAACAATCAGAAATCAGGGAATGGAAGTTAAAGGAACAAAAAACAGAAATCGGGAAAAGGGTTCTGTTCAGTGAAGTCAGGAACAGTGTAAGAGGCTCCAAGTAAAATGCAGGGCTGTGAGGCACAGACCTGGAGACATCAGCTAGCAAGAGCCAGACATCTGAGGTGGATCTGAAGTTGGCGATACCTTTAACACAGCCTGTGAAACAATATTGTCCTGTTGATGTGGCCAGGGACCTGAGAGATTGTGTGAAAACTTGAAAGCACATATTGATCCAAGACAAAAGAATACCAAAAGAAGAGGTTTTTACCAAAAAAAGCCGAGAATGAGAACCCTTGGTCAAGGCACCTGAGAGAAAATGTTGTTTGGGAATGTGTGTCCTTTGAAAGCAGTGATTAGAAACCTTCGTATGGAAGCCAGAGTTCCAGTGAGACCAGTTGACTTACAGTGTGACAAGCACCTGGGGACATTTGATGAAAAATCCACAGAAGTTGTTTTGGGTGGGATTTGTTACTTGGTTTCAGAGTGTGGTGTGTATGACCACATTTTGCCTATTAGTTTACATGGACTGTGTCCTTAGGAGGGCATGAGAGTATAAGGTCAAGCTTGTTATTTGTGTTATTCTTATATTTGTAAAGGTATAGTTCAGGTGAATGGATAGTGTATTATAGTCAATTTTGTTTAACAAATGTTTTATTCTTTTGTTGAAAGTTAATCAGTAGTCTTGTGATTCTATTTATCCATGTCTCTAAACAAAAAAAAGTTAGAATTTGTCGAGTCACTTTCCATCCTGGGGCCTGACTGTCCAGTACTAACATAAGCTGGGATCGTAACACTCCGTTACACATAATCGTACATGAAAACTTGTTTTTTGTTCATTACAAAAGCAGGGGCATGTTTGGGATTGAAATACAATCACCACTAAAGGTCCTACCAGGCTTGCCAGAATCATTTGACCTCTGCAGTGAGGCACAAGCAAGGTCCAGCAAAGTTACATTCAATTCTAATAAAGCATTGCAATAGGAGCACTGTACTCCTTGAGCTCACAACAAGAACCAAAATTGCAATTATGTACTTCTACTGGTCTCATTTAGATCAATATAAAGATTTTGAATTATTTATAAGGTGGTGAGGTTGAAAAATGCCCTTTAGCCTATCTCTGCGACACTCCACCTCTTTCCATCTCTCCCTCTTTACCCTGCCTGCACTGCTCCCCCTCACTGCACCCCACTCTTCCCCTCACTCTGTAAAATGCAAATTTTAGAGTAGAAAATACAGCATTTCTTTGCATATCTGTAATTTGCACTTTTTTCCGCAGGAGACCTTGCTGCAAGTCTTGGAACTAGTAGTGACATTGGAACTTTACCTCAACCAGAGATGAAGGAACTACTTGGTGAATTCCGAGCACTATATCAGGAACGAATACACCAGTTAGAAGCCTTAAATGATGGAAGAGAAGAAACTCTTGCGGTTGGTTTCAGTTCCTTATTATTAAGCTTGTAATTGTTTATTTTGAAAGCCTATATAATTATTTATAAGGTTGTTTACAGTCATTTGTATAATTAAACAAAATGCAAAATTGAAATCAAGACAATACTTGAAGATAAAACCAAACTTTGTATAATTGTACTGCTTCAAGTGATTTGTTGAGTGATTGAGTTGCTTTCTGTATGTAATATAATATTTTTTTGAATGGCCTTTTGGCAATAACAAATAAATCAATAGTCTGTTTGCTAACTGTTGCTGCCCACATTTATCTCAATGAATGGTTTGTTGGGAATTACATTGATATTATCAGCCAAGTGCCAGTTTTGTAATGTTTGACTCATGCAGACTAGTGGGCTGAGCCTATTGAAATGTACTTCGAGTTACATACCACCTCAATTGCAGTCAGCAGAGTGAGATTTTCCTGCCATCAATCAGGACTGCACTCAAACTCGGGTTGTAGAATTAAAAGGTTAATGAACTTAACATTGTCAATCAACCAGTTGTAACTTTATGTATTACCTTAAATTCATCACCTGCAGAGTATGTAAGGTCAGCTGCATAACTTATCCTCTTGCTACTTGTATTTATGGTTGTAATGTGAAGACCTAAATTTAATAATTCTGAAGACTATAAAGCAAACAATTAAGTTTAGTGGTCCCACAGCAAAAGTAAATTAATGTTGATTTACTTCTTGAGACAAATTCTGAATAGAACTAGAATTTCGAGTATTGGAAAATCAAGTTTATTATCTTGATTGGTTAGTGCAAACTATTGAACATTATTGTACAGTAATAAAAGTGACATTTTAATCAATACTATCAAATGCATTAACGTTTTAACATGGAAAAGCTTTTTGCTCCTGTTTAACAAGATTCGTCATTAGTTCTGTACTGTTTGCTTGTCGACTAAATGTAGAATTAAATGTCAAAATTGAGTATTTACTGTTATACAATACACAGCCCATTTACTACTGTATGAATTTGGTGTGTATTATACTCATGACTGCTTTATTTATTGTTTTGTTTATGTTTTAGTTTGTATTGATCCAGATATCATCACGTGTTCAGCCTTCCCTCTTTTGCCCCTTACAGCAAAATTCTTTGTTCTGTCAAATGCACAACAAATACTGTCATCTGGTTTTTTTTTAATGTTCGTCTCCCATTTCAGAAACTCATTAAAATAGAATTTGCATTAAGTGGAGTGGGAATGAAATTGTTTATCTGAAAATGCAGTAACTATAGGCAACTCTTCTGACTACTAAGTTTTGTACTTTGCTCAATTCCAATAATAATATATATCACTGGGTAAGTCAAATTTTAAAAATAAAAGTTCTCAGCTTATGCTTAAATTTCTTTTGAATTCAGAAGCCAAGGTAAAAAGGCTGAGGCTTGCATCATGTCACCAGAGTTGAAAAGAAAGAAATTGAAAGTAATGATTTGCCCGTGCAAATTGGCATCATCATAGCAGAAAGAAGAAACAATTGAGAGAAATGATAAATTCTCCATTTGAGGTTTTGGGCAAGAATCAGTTAGATGAGACTGTGGCATGAATTTTGAATTCTATGGAGGGTATTGTAGGAAAGCAAATGCACTGGGACGCAGCATTTCGATCTTAGAAGTTCAGCGAAGCATGCCCACAGAAGTTTTGATTTAGCTGGAGAAATTTGAAAGGTGGTGATGGTGACAGAGATTTTGGTGACTGGAGGTGAGAGAGGATCCACTGATCAAATTACAATTGTTTCACTCACTTCTGTCAAGGACCGTGGGAAAAGGAAATATTCCCCAATTAGGGAGCAATATACAGAACAGACCTTTGGCCAGGCTTAGGGTCTATGGAGCTAATAATTGCTAATGGGGGAACAAGTGTTTGGCATGAAAAAGGAAACGGAGCTTCTTTTGAGGCAGCTTCAGCAATAGAGAAAATGCAGCTGTCCTATTTGAAGTCAGAGAAAAGTGAAGCATAAAATGTTGATATGATTATGAAAGAGTAGAGCAATCAAAGGTAAGAGCAGCAGCTTAAAACTTGTCAAAGATGTGAAGAAATTATGTCTTTCAAGAATTGAAAGAAACAAGATTTTTTTTGTCACACTGGCATGTAGGAGATCAAGATGAAGTAATTCAGCCACACGATGAGAGGGCTGAAGATTGTGAGCACTGACAGCGTACTGTATGAAAGAAGTTGAACATAGAATGTAATTATCAGCAGAAAATGAGACAGCTTGAATGATGAGAGTAGAAGGTCAATGATATGAAGGAGGGGAGAGGACAGAACCCTAGGAAACCTTAAGTAAAGTTAAAGGAAGAGCCATCAACAAGAACAAAACACTTTGAGAGGACACTCGATAGCCATTAGCACAACTTTGTTGTGAGCTCACATGATGGTTACTTGCTTAAAAATGCACAGTGGCAGACCCCTGTCAACACTTTAGAAACATCCAAAGGAATAAGCGATGATTGATCATGTTCAAGAGCATAGTCCCAACAGTGCATGAAATAAGCAAGAAGATAATCAAAAGGATGAACATAAAACACCCCATAATTTTCAATCAGGGGTTAGGAAAAACCTCTAATGACAGACATAATCTGAAAATCTATGTATTTAAAAAAAACTTTAATTGGCAATGCAAAGGTTATGAATCAACAATTATCCTAGAGAAATCACTTTGCAGCAGCAGGTTGTAAATAGTAAATAGTAAATTTCTGAGGACCAGGAAAGGTGGCTTGGGAATAGAGATGTTTGTAAATTTACCTGCATGCTGGTTGTATGTTTGCTGGTTGGGGACTGGGCTACCAATCAGAACTCAGGAGGCAGTAAATGCTTTTACTGACCAAACTGCCTCCTAAGCATTTAGGGAGGCCTTGTGCCTCTATTTTAAAAATATTTTAATTTTTAACTCAAGGAGACCTGGTTTTCCAGAGCTCAGAAAAACTGAAAGATATAAGAAGGCAAAAAGGCAGGATTCATAAGGTATGTCAATTATGGCTTTTCTTCTGGATTAGAGGGAGCAGAAGCTCCATTTTAAGGCCCAAGTGGCTTACCTTTTACAGAACCTACTGTTTGCTAACTGACACCTCTGCAATTTCAGGCATTCTCTTCTTCCTGCCATCTCTGATTCCTCACTCAATGCATGATTTCTGCCCTCCTTTCATTAGTTGTATGCAAGTGCAGACATTACTTGGTGCATCACTACAAACAGACACAGACTAAAACTGTGGTTGTTTGATTAAGAGTTGCATGCTTGTAATGTGTAATTCTGCAAACAAATATGTGTGTGAAGATCGGCTGCAATTCTATGATTTGCTTCTGTGGTTACAACAATGTTAGCAGAGGATGGTTGCCTAAGGTGAAGGTTGAAAGCTAAAAAAAACAAACAAAACTACAATATCAACAGTTTGTGGAGTCATAAACATCTCCTTCCTAGATTGAAGGTTAAGTGGTGACCTTGCACCCCGTGAAATCCATGCTCTGTTCCTGGAGTAAGGGGAGAAAGAAACTGAAATGTCAGCTGTCGCAACCTTCCAAACAGGACGTGGTCTGATCAGATGCGAGCGAGACCCCTGAAGTCCTGGAGGTGTTCATTTTTGGAACCCCAGGGGGGCTGTGACTGCACCAAAATCTTTGGTTCATTGGGGTAATGGAGGCAAAGAGGTCCCCTCTGACTTCAATGCCAGGGACCCTCTACTCCAGACCAGAGTTTCCTCCAGATTCCCCAAGTGACCCAGTGTCTGAGGCAGAACCAGGTTCTGAGTCTCCATCACCACTTGGGGCCCAGAACCCAGGGATGAGTTCACAGAGAAACCCTCTTGTCGTTGATCCTGGGAGTGGGATTGAGGTAGAGTCAGGGCTGGCTAGCAGGTCTGTGCCACCTGTTGCATTCCACTGATGCAGCAGACTGGGACCTGGAAAGCGACTGCCAGAGGATGACAGCTGCTTGGTGGTGGATGTGGGGAATGCGTTGGATGGATTCCCTCGTGCCACCCACTGTGTCACCCCCCTCATCCTCCCTAGGGAAGACCGGGACTTTTTGTTCATCCATTGCGGTCAACCTGATGAGGACCCAGGCCTGTGGCTGGTGTTCAAGAAGAAGAAGGGCACTATGAAGGGTCTGCAACTCATCAGGTCCTGTGACGCGTACGTGAGGTCATAGATCTGGTTTCTCCCCCCTTCTACTTGCTGGAAAAAAGACGTGTCAATCAACAGCTCCTTACGCTACTGGCTGGTGACAGATCCCTCATCTGGGATATGGAGGGCATTAGGGCTTTTGCCCAAAACTATTATACTGCTCTCTTCCAGAGAGAATGTCCATTGACTGCCACTTGGCAGCCCAAATGCCCCTATCAGTCGGGGGGAGCTGACCGGCGCCCTTGACAGTCCTTCCAGGGGTACAACCCTGGGCTGGACAGGCTGACTGGAGTTCTTCAGGGCGGTCTGGAACAACCTGGGGAATGACTCTGCGGTGGTCCTGGGGGAAAGTATCGCAACCAGCGACACAGAGTCACAGAGATTTACAACATGGAAACAGGCCCTTTGGCTCAACTTGTCCATGTTGTCCTTTTATTTAAACCCCTAAGCCAGTCCCAATTGCCTGCATTTGGCCCATATCCCTCTATACCCATCTTACCCATGTAACTATCTAAATACTTTACAAAAGTCAGAACTGTACCCACCTCTACTACTACCTCTGGCAGCTTGCTCCAGACACTCATCACCCTTTGTGTGAAAATATTGCCCCTCTGGACCCATTTGTATCTCTCCCCTGTCACCATAAAGCTATGCCCTCTACTTTTAGAACGCTCTACCTTTGGGAAAAGATATTGACTATCTAGCTGATCTGTGCCTCTCATAGAACATAGAGCAGTACAGCACAGTACAGGCCCTTCGGGTCCGAACCCAAGATCAAACTATCCCACTCCCTATCATTCTGGTGTGTTCCATGTGTCTATCCAATAACCGCTTGAAAGTTCAAAAAGTGTCCGACTCCACTATCGCAGCAGGCAGTACATTCCAAACCCCAACCAGTCTGAGTAAAGAATCTATCTCAGACATCCCTCATATATCTCCCACCATGAACCTTATAGTTATGCCCCCGAGAAACAGTTACATCCACTCGAGGAAACAGTCTCTGCACGTCCACTCTATCTATCCTCCTCATCATCTTATAAATTTCTATTAAGTCACCTCTCATCCTCCTCTGCTCTAAAGAGAAAAGCCCCAGCTCCCTCAACCTTTCCTCATAAGACCAACCCTCCAAACTAGGCAGCATCCTGGTAAATTTCCTCTGCACTCTCTCCAATGCTTCCACATCCTTCTTATAGTGAGATGACCAGAACTGCACACAATATTCCAAATGTGGTCTCACCAATGTCCTGTATAGTTGCAGCATAAACCCACGACTCTTAAACTCAAACCCCCTGTTAATAAACGCTAACACACTATAAGCCTTCTTCACGGCTCTATCCACTTAAGTGGCAACCTTCAGAGATCTGTGGATATGAACCTCAAGATCTTTCTGTCCCTCCACATTCCATAGAACCCTGCCGCCAACCCTGTAATCCGCATTCAAGTTTGTCCTACCAAAATGAATCACTTAACAGGGTTAAACTCCATCTGCCACTTTTCGGCCCAGCTCTGCATCCTATCAATGTCTCTTTGCAGCCTACAAGACCCCTCCACCTCATCCACTACTCCACCAATCTTGGTGTCATCAGCAAATTTATTAACCCACCCTTCAGCACCCCCCACCCCACTTCTAAGTCATTGATAAAAATCACAAATAGCAGAGGACCCAGCACTGATCCCTGTGGTATACCACTAGTAACTGGCCTCCAGCCTGAAAACTTTCCCTCCACCACCACCCTCTGTTTTCTATGAGACAGCCAGTTACATGTCTAATCGGCCAAATTTCCTTTTATCCCACATCTCCTTACTTTCTTCATGAGCTTACTATAGGGAACCTTATCAAACACCTTACTAAAATCCATGTATATGACATCAACTGCTCTACGTTTGTCTACACACTTAATTAGCTCCTCAAAGAATTCAATCAAATTTGTGAGGCAGGACTTACCTCTCACGAAACCATGCTGACTATCCCGAATTAAGCTGCATCTTTCCAAATAATCATAAATCCTATCCCTCAGAAACCTTTCCATTAACTTACCGACCACTGAAGTAAGACTAACTGGCTTATAATTACCAGGGTCATTCCTATTTCCTCTCTTGAAGAGAGGAACAACATTCGCCACTCTCCAGTCTCTTGCACAATCCCCGTGAACAGTGAGGACCCAAAGATCAAAGCTAATGTCTCTGCAATCTTATCCCTTGCCTCCCAAAGTATCCTAGGATGTAGCCCATCTGGCCCTGGGGACTTATCGACCCTCAGGTTTTTCAAAATTGCTAATACATCTACCTTCTCCATCCTATCAGCCTGTATCACACTCTCATCCTCAAAAACTTGGCCCCTTTCCTTAGTGAACACTGAAGAAAAGTATTCATTCAATGCCTCACCTATCACTTCTGACTCCGTGCATAAGTTCCCACTACTATCCTTGACTGGCCCTAACCTCACCCTGGTCATTCTTTTATTTCTCACATAAGAGTAAAAAGCCTTGGGGTTTTCCTTTATCAGATCCACCAAGGACTTCTCATGCCCTCTCCTAGCTCCCTTAAGCCCTATTAACTCTCAAGCGACCCAACTGAACCTTGTATTGTCATCCTTACATATGCTTCCTTTTCCCTCTTGACAAGACATTCAATGTCCTTTGTGAACCACGGTTCCCTCACTCGGCCATTTCCTCCCTGCCTGATAGGGACATACCTATCAAGGACACGCAGTATTTGTTCCTTGAACAAGCTCCACTTTTCATTTGTGCTTATTCCTGACAGTTTCTGTCCCCATCTTATGCTCCCTAATTCTTGCCTAATTGCATCATAATTACCCCTACCCCAATTATAAACCTTGCCCTACTGTGTGACCCTACCCCTTTCCATTGCAATAATGAAGGCCACCAAATTGTGGTCTCTATCTCCAAAGTGTTCTTCCACAAATAAATCTAACACTTGGCCCGGTTCATTACCCAGTACAATGAGGTCCCACCTCTTGTCAGCATATCCGCATATTGTGTCAGGAAACCCTCCTGCACTTGTACAAAAAGTGTCCCATCCAAACTATTCAACCTATAAAGGTTCCAATCAATATCTGAAAAGTTAAAGTCACCCATAATAACTACCCTGTGACTTCCACACCTATTCATAATCTGCTTTGCCATTTCCTCCTCCACATCTCTATTATTATTTGGGGGCCTGTAGAAAACTCCTAATAATGTGACCGATCCTTTCCTATTTCTAACTTCAGCCCGTATTACCTCAGTAGGCAGATCCCCTCGAAATGCCTTTCAGCAACCGTTAAACTGTCCTTGATTAACAATGCTACTCCTCTACCTCTTTTACCACCTTCCCTACTCTTACTGAAACATCTATACACCGGAACTGCCAACAACCATTCCTGTCCCTGTTCTAACCATGTCTCCGTAATGGCCTCAACATCATAGTCCCAAGTACCAATCCACACTCCAAGTTCACCTATTAATTTATGACCTCTATAAACTCACCCCTTAGCCTCCTATGCTCCAGAGAAAAAGTCGCAGTGTATCCAGCCTCTCCTTATAACTAAACCATCAAGTCCCGGTAGCATCTTAGTAAACCTGTCTGCACTCTTTCTAGTTTAATAATATTCTTTCTGTAATAGGGTGACCAGAACTGTATACAGTATTCCAAATGTGGCCTCACCAATGTCAAGACATCCCAATTCCTGTAGTCAATGTTCTGACCGATGAAACCAAGCATGCCGAATACGTTCTTCACCACTCTGTCCACCTGTGACTCCACTTTCAAGGAGTTATGAATCTGTACCCCTAAATCCCTTTGTTCTGTAACTCTCCTCAATGCCCTACCATTAACTGAACAAGTCCTGCCTTGGTTCAGTCCACCAAAATGCATCACCTCGCATTTATCTAAATTAAACTCCACCTGTCGTTCGTCATCCCACTGGCCCAATTGATCAAGATCCCATTGCAATCCGAGATAACCTTCACCATCCAGTATGCCACCAATCTTGGTGTTGTCTGCAAACTTACTAACCATGCCTCCTATATTCTCATCCAAATCATTAATATAAATGACAAATAATAGTGGACCCAGCACTTATCCCTGAGGCATACCACTGGTCACAGGTCTCCAGTTTGAAAAACAACCCTCTATAACCATCCTCTG